>NC_136061.1:509769057-510969057 GCF_964261635.1 Lissotriton helveticus | reverse complement strand
TAGTCCCTGCGGGACAGGCCCTCTCTGTCACTGAGGTTAAACATCGGGCCCGTGGTATCTCCGATCATTCCCCGTTATGGCTTAGGGGGGAGCTGGGCTCTGAGATGGAGGGCCGTGTTGCTCCGATTAACCCCTGGTACTTCCAGAACCCCAAGATTCGTACAGCTTTGGTGAAATCTATTGATCAGTATTTTCTGAAAAACGAGGGGGCGGTCTCCTCGGCTATATCTCTCTGGGAGGCCTTTAAGACGGTTCTCAGGGGCCAGGCCCTGTCATTAATAGCAAGTGTCAAGAAACAGAGAGAAGAAGAGGTAGTTAAGATTGAGGCGGAGATCTCTGATTTAGAACTCAAGCTTGAGCGTGGGGTCACCGGTGCTGTGACGCACGTACTGTGGTTGAAACAGCTTGAATACAGGACATTGGTCACTGACGCAGCTAAGGCAATGAGTAGAGAGCAACAGGGACGCCTATATGATGTTGGCGATAAGGCCGGTAAATTGATCGCGTGGCTGGACAAGAGGGATAGAGCTAGTATTGTGGTACCCGTGATTGAGACGGCTGGTGGTGTTCGGGTGTCTGATCCTATAGAGATTGTTCGGCAGTTCGCGGATCATTTCCAGATGGTGTACTCTTCAGTGTCTGACAGACCTGAGGAGGATTCGCATCTCTTACTACGTGATATTTCTTTGCCGCGTCTCCCTGACGGGGACAGGGACCTGATTGACTCTGTAATAACGGCTGATGAGGTGGCTCTTGCGATTCGTTCGCTGCGTTGGAAGGCGATGGGTCCTAATGGCCTACCTATTGAACTCTACAAGTTGCGGCCTGATAGGGTTGCTCCCTATCTGCGAGATATGTTCAATGAGTCCCGGGAGTGTGGCTCTCTCCCTCGTGATCAGCGTTTAGCGACCATTGTGGTGATTCATAAGGAGGGACAGCCCAGAGACAGGTTTACATCGTACCGTCCAATATCCCTCTTGAACGCCGAGCCTAAGATCCTGGCTAAGATCCTGGCAAACAGACTAATCACTGTTATCGGCGACTTGATCCATCCGGATCAATCCGGTTTCATTCCGCACAGGAACACCGCTCTTAATCTTCGGCGTTTGCATGGTGTTCTCGCGAGGGCATCGACGTTGCGTGAGCCGGCCATCTTGGCGTCTCTGGATGCCAAGATGGCCTTTGACACTGTTGAATGGTCATACTTGTGGGCCGTGTTAGTTAAGTTTGGTTTCGGACCGGGTTTTATTGGTTGGGTCAGGCTGCTCTACGAGGACCCCCTCGCGCAAACTGTTGTCAATGGTCGAGTATCGGCTCCCTTCTCTCTCGAGAGAGGGGGACTCGTCAGGGTTGTCCTTTATCGCCACTCTTGTTCGCTCTGGCCCTCGAGCCCCTTGCCGCGTGGAATAGATGGGAGCCTTTAATGAAGGGTATTCGGTGGTCTCCTTCCTTTGAGGATCGTATTTCGCTTTACGCGGATGACATTCTATTGTATCTGACATCGCTGCGAAAATCTCTGATGGTACTATGTGACGTTTTGGCCTCGTTCGGTAGAAACTCGGGCCTCATTATCAATTGGACGAAATCCTATTTATATGTACTCTAGGACGAGGTTCCCTCTCTCCCGTGTAACTGTCCCATTCAGATAGCTCAAGCAGGGTTCAAATACCTGGGTGTTTACATCTCCCTGGACCCGACACTCGTTATCGGCAAAATCTTCTCCCGCCCTTGTTGCGTCTGAAACAAGATGTCGTGAGCTGGCAAAGGCTCTCACTTTCACCTTTAGGTTGTGCCGCGCTCTTTAAAATGATGTCTTTACCTCGTTTTCTTTATGCTCTTCAGAATGCCTATGATATCATCCCCGCTAGCTATTTCCGAGCGATCGAGGACCTTAAAAGACAGCTGATCTGGGAAGGCAGACCGTGTATCTCTCTTGCTAAGCTGACGCTCCCGTGGTACGACGGGGGTATCGCCCTCCCGGATATAAAGCGCTACTACTGGGCGTCCCACCTGGGAGCTATTAACCATGGCATATATGGCCCCACGCCTCACCCTGCTTTCGCTATGGATAGATGGCTACTTCCCGGTGGCGAATACTGTAGGGCGCTGTATTCCAAGTCTGCCTTCGGCGTGCTGTCCAGCCCCACCAAGATAGCAGTGCGTTTATAGCGAGATGCGACCAATGCAACGGGGCGGACTGATCGCCTGACTCGGGCGACCCCGCTCTTTTGTTCGGACAAGCTTGGTAGACTCTGGAATACCAAGGGGTTCGACAAGTGGGACCTCATCGGTATCAGCAAGGTCGGCGACCTCTGGGTTAAGGGGCAGGTAAAATCGTTTGAGTCGTTACAGGAGGAGTTTGAATTGAATAGTACCGTATATTTCCGCTATGTACAGGTTCGACATGCCCTGCGCTCGGTCTTCAAGGCCGGAGAGGTGGTTCTGGAGTCATCTCCACTAGAGGACAGGTTGTTAGATGGTTATGTGCCTGATAGCACCATCTCCCTCGTTTATAAAAAACTGATTAATGATAGACCGGACCTCCTCACATGTCTCCGAGAGCAATGGACCTGTGACAGCCTTGAACTGGATGATGAAGACTGGCAGTCTGCGATCTCCTCTCCGAAGGAGGTCGCGATCCCAGCTCGACTCCGGTTGATCCAGCTTAAGATTCTGCATAGGGTTTACGTCACGGGCCCTCGTCTGATTCACATGGGTTTCTCTGAGGATGGTCTGTGTAAACGTGGTTGCGGGCAGGTGGGGACATTCCTCCATATTATTTGGGAATGTTGTGAAATCTCTGCCTACTGGAGTGAAGTGCATGATGTGATGGATGAAGTTATGGGGATTACTCTTCGGCCGGAAGCCAGGCGCTGTCTATGAATGTGTGGGAACCAACTGATCATAATGTAGCTCAGACGCAGTGGGTAACCCTGGGGACCATGATTGCTAAAAGGGATATTGCCCAGTTGTGGGGATCCCCGAGGGCGCCCACGGTTGCGGCATGGAAGGAAAACATGGACTGGTGCATGTTTAGGGAAAAGACGGTGTACCTGGCCCGTGGTAAACCCCGAAAATGGAGTAGAGTGTGGGGACCCTGGAATGAGTACCGCGGACATATATGTACACCACCTGTACTAGATATCCCAGATGTTCCGTTATCTCCCTGAGCCTACCTTCCAATATCGTCTTACATATGTTCTGTTATGGATTTCTCCCTTCTCCCCCCCCAAGAAACGCCAACCACCTAGCGTGTCCATTGCCGAGAGCCCTAAGGTTTTAGTTGTCTCCCGCAACAGGCACGATTTGATAACATTGGTGGCAGAAGAGTCCTGAAGAAAACCAGAGGGGGGGGGGAGAGGGAGTGGGCTTGCAATTACTCAATCAAGGTATTTTTTCAACCCGTAGGACCGATATCGAGCCGAGGAAACCAGGGTCCGTGGAGTGTTGTAGGCATAATCATAGGTCCCGGGAGCGCTATCTCCACTGGACCAACAAGTCCCAAAAAGCTAAGTTACGTTTACTACATGATCTGGTCAAGTCCACCTTAGAAGTTTCATATAGGGACATCAACCAGCCACTGTGTGATGGAGCCGATTTTTCTACCCAAACTTTACAAATTTGTCTCCTGGCCAAGAGGATTGCATAAAACAAAAAGGACCTTGTCTGGCCTATGATGCCAGCATCCAGACCAAAGATTATTAATGGCAGAGTGATGGATAGTGATATATTTAAGATAGAGTCCAGAGTTGACTTCACTTCTTCCCAGAACCGGCCGATGTAAGGGCAGTCGTTAAACATATGTATATCTGATGCTTCGATGAGATTGCATTTGTTACATTTCTTTCCTGGGAGAAAATTGGAGAGCCTCAGGGGCGAGAGGTAAGCCCGATGTACTGTGAACAGATGGTTACGTCTCAGCCATGCCGGTTTAATGGTTTTATAAAGGAGAGTGAATGATTTTACCTAAGTCTCCTCGCACTGAAAGCCTAGCTCTTCCACCCACAGCTCGTCAGGTAGAGTAAACTCCCCATCATCCTCATCCAACAACCTCCAATACCACAAAGCTACCTCTTTACCTCCCCCAACTCGCTCTACTAGCTGCTGTTTTAGATTGCTGGCTTTCCCCAGTGCTATCCCTTTCCGACACAAGGCCCTGGCCCAGCTCTCCAGCTGCATGAACTTAAATCTAGAGAGACCGGGGCCAACCTGCTCCCGTAGCTCCTCCCATGCCCTCACGGACCCTTCTACCAACATCTCACCATATCTTATAATCCCAGCATCCTTCACTGGAATAGACAAGCTATCCTTCAAACATAACGGTAGGCCTGGGGAATTCCACACTGGTGCAAAGTTTGAATAGTAAGGCAGCCTCATTCTCTTTCTAATCTGTACCCAGGCTTTCAATTTAGAATCTGCTCTCTTAGCCACTGTGTGGGAGGCATTGAAAGCTTTTTTGAGAGGTAGTATTACCAACAGAGCCTCTCACAGGCGGAAGATATACAGGGAGAAGATAAAAAGCTTAAGCTATGAATTTAATTGTGTAAACATATATATATATGTATATATATATATATGCCACATATATAGCCACAGCCCAAGTGAGGTGACCCGCCCTGACAATCCTAGTCCTCATGTGGAAATGTTTGGAGGTGTTCGAGTTATCGATAGGAGGCTAGGATTGCTGCATGCCACGGTGGTTCAGATTCCAGACCTGTAAAGGGACCGTGACTTCACGGGGAGGCACGAAGTATTGCCACGGCGCCTTATGGATCACGCACAATCCGGAGGCGGCAGAAGGCGTTGGGTGGTGCTCAAAGGTATCTACAGCCCCTGAGGACATTTTCCGCATTACTGGCAGCTTTTCGGAGCATCCAACGAGCGGGATGCTGGGACATGCAGTCCAAGAAAGTCCTCCAATGGGAAGGGAGTATTCCACTTTAAGAGCGGGACTGCACTCTGCGCCAGTATAGGGAGTGAAGGCATCTGAAGAGGGACGGCTTCCCGAAACGCGTAATGCCAAACAAGAACTTCTGTAACCATTCTACCTACCTGAAGCACTGCCCGTTGAGTCCCTCGTTGTTCTCTACAGGCAACTTGTTCTTCATATTTTTGCGTAGCCACAGCGCAAGTGAGGTGACCCACCCTGACAATCTTAGTCCTCATGTGGAACTGTTTGGAGGTGTTCGAGGTATTGATAGGAGGCTAGGATTGCTGAATGCCACGGTTGTTCGGATTTCAGACCTGCAAAGGGACCGTGACTTCATGGGGAGGCACGAAGTATTGCCACAGCGCCTTATGGATCACGCACAATCCGGTGGCGGCAGAAGGCGTTGGGTGGTGCTCGAAGGTATCTACAGCCCCGGAGGACATTTTCCGCATTACTGGCAGCTTTTCCGGGCATCCAACGAACGGGATGCTGGGACATGCAGTCCAAGAAAGTCCTCAAATGGGAAGGGAGTATTCCACTTTAAGAGCGGGACTGCACTCTGCGCCAGTATAGGGAGTGAAGGCATCTGAAGAGGGACGACTTCCCGAAATGCGTAATGCCACACAAGAACTTCTGTAACCATTCTACCTACCTGAAGCACCGCCCGTTGAGTCCCTCGTTGTTCTCTACAGGCAACTTGTTCTTCATATTTCTGCGTAGCCACAGCGCAAGTGAGGTGACCCGCCCTGACAATCTTAGTCCTCATGTGGAACTGTTTGGAGGTGTTCGAGGTATCGATAGGAGGCTAGGATTGCTGAATGCCACGGTTGTTCGGATTTCAGACCTGCAAAGGGACCGTGACTTCATAGGGAGGCACGAAGTATTGCCACAGCGCCTTATGGATCACGCACAATCCGGAGGCGGCAGAAGGCGTTGGGTGGTGCTCGAAGGTATCTACAGCCCCGGAGGACATTTTCCGCATTACTGGCAGCTTTTCCGGGCATCCAACGAACGGGGTGCTGGGACATACAGTCCAAGAAAGTCCTCCAATGGGAAGGGAGTATTCCACTTTAAGAGCGGGACTGCACTCTGCGCCAGTATAGGGAGTGAAGGCATCTGAAGAGGGACGACTTCCCGAAACGCGTAATGCCACACAAGAACTTCTGTAACCATTCTACCTACCTGAAGCACCGCCCGTTGAGTCCCTCGTTGTTCTCTACAGGCAACTTGTTGTTCATATTTTTGTGTAGCCACAGCGCAAGTGAGGAGACCCGCCCTGACAATCCTAGTCCTCATGTGGAACTGTTTGGAGGTGTTCGAGGTATCGATAGGAGGCTAGGATTGCTGCATGCCACGGTTGTTCAGATTCCAGACCTGCAAAGGGACCGTGACTTCAAGGGGAGGCACAAAGTATTACCACGGCGCCCTATGGATCACGCACAATCTGGAGGCAGCAGAAGGCGTTGGGGGGTGCTTGAAGGTATCTACAGCCCATGAGGACATTTTCCGCATAACTGGCAGCTTTTCCGGGCATCCAACGAACGGGATGCTGGGACATGCAGTCCAAGAAAGTCCTCTAATGGGAAGGGAGTATTCCACTTTAAGAGCGGGACTGCACTCTGCGCCAGTATAGGGAGGGTAGGCATCTGAAGAGGGACCACTTCCCACAACGCGTAATGCCACACAAGAACTTCTGTAACCATTCTACCTACCTGAAGCACCGCCCGTTGAGTCCCTCGTTGTCCTCTACAGGCAACTTGTTTTTCAAATTTTTGCGTAGCCACAGCGCAAGTGTGGTGACCCGCCCTGACAATCCTAGTCCTTATGTGGAACTGTTTGGAGGTGTTTGAGGTATCGACAGGAGGCTAGGATTGCTGCATGCCATGGTTGCTCGGATTCCAGACCTGCAAAGGGACTGTGACTTCATGGGGAGGCACGAAGTATTGCCATGGTGCCTTATAGAACACGCACAATCCGGAGGCGGCAGAAGGCGTTGGGTGGTGCTCGAAGGTATCTACAGCCCCTGAGGACATTTTCCGCATTACTAGCAGCTTTTCCGGGCATCCAACAAACGGGATGCTGGGACATGCAGTCCAAGAAAGTTCTCCAATGGGAAGGGAGTATTCCACTTTAAGAGCGGGACTGTAATCTGTGCCAGTATAGGGAGTGAAGGCATCTGAAGAGGGACGACTTCCCGAAACGCGTAATGCCACAAAAGAACTTCTGTAACCATTCTACCTACCTGAAGCTCCGCCCGTTCAGTCCCTCGTTGTTCTCTACAGGCAACTTTTTCTTCATATTTTTGCGTAGCCACAGCGCAAGTGAGGTGACCCACCCTGACAATCCTAGTCCTCATGTGGAACTGTTTGGAGGTGTTCGAGGTATCGATAGGAGGCTAGGATTGCTGCTTGCCACGGTTGTTCAGATTCCAGACCTGCAAAGGGATCGTGACTTCAAAGGGAGCCTCTAAGTATTGCCACGGCGCCTTATGGATCACGCACAATCCAGAGGCAGCAGAAGGCGTTGGGTGGTGCTTGAAGATATCTACAGCCCCTGAGGACATTTTCCGCATTACTGGCAGCTTTTCCGGGCATCCAACAAACGGGGTGCTGGGACATACAGTCCAAGAAAGTTCTCCAATGGGAAGGGAGTATTCCACTTTAAGAGCGGGACTGCACTCTGCGCCAGTATAGGGAGTGAAGGCATCTGAAGAGGGACGACTTCCCGAAATGCGTAATGCCACACAAGAACTTCTGTAACCATTCTACCTACCTGAAGCACCGCCCGTTGAGTCCCTCGTTGTTCTCTACAGGCAACTTGTTCTTCATATTTTTGCGTAGCCACAGCGCAAGTGAGGTGACCCGCCCTGACAATCTTAGTCCTCATGTGGAACTGTTTGGAGGTGTTCGAGGTATCGATAGGAGGCTAGGATTGCTGAATGCCATGGTTGTTCAGATTTCAGACCTGCAAAGGGACCGTGACTTCATAGGGAGGCACGAAGTATTGCCACAGCGCCTTATGGATCACGCACAATCCGGAGGCGGCAGAAGGCGTTGGGTGGTGCTCGAAGGTATCTACAGCCCCGGAGGACATTTTCAGCATTACTGGCAGCTTTTCCGGGCATCCAACGAACGGGGTGCTGGGACATACAGTCCAAGAAAGTCCTCCAATGGGAAGGGAGTATTCCACTTTAAGAGCGGGACTGCACTCTGCGCCAGTATAGGGAGTGAAGGCATCTGAAGAGGGACGACTTCCCGAAATGCGTAATGCCACACAAGAACTTCTGTAACCATTCTACCTACCTGAAGCACCGCCCGTTGAGTCCCTCGTTGTTCTCTACAGGCAACTTGTTGTTCATATTTTTGCGTAGCCACAGCGCAAGTGAGGAGACCCGCCCTGACAATCCTAGTCCTCATGTGGAACTGTTTGGAGGTGTTCGAGGTATCGATAGGAGGCTAGGATTGCTGCATGCCACGGTTGTTCGGATTCCAGACCTG
This sequence comes from Lissotriton helveticus, assembly GCF_964261635.1. Taxonomy (NCBI): domain Eukaryota; kingdom Metazoa; phylum Chordata; class Amphibia; order Caudata; family Salamandridae; genus Lissotriton; species Lissotriton helveticus. The sequence continues at coordinate 510,960,630 of NC_136061.1, read as the reverse complement.
CAAAGGGACCGTGACTTCAAGGGGAGGCACAAAGTATTGCCACGGCGCCCTATGGATCACGCACAATCCGGAGGCAGCAGAAGGCGTTGGGGGGTGCTTGAAGGTATCTACAGCCCATGAGGACATTTTCTGCATAACTGGCAGCTTTTCCGGGCATCCAACGAAAGGGATGCTGGGACATGCAGTCAAGAAAGTCCTCTAATGGGAAGGGAGTATTCCACTTTAAGAGCGGGACTGCACTCTGCGCCAGTATAGGGAGGGTAGGCATCTGAAGAGGGACCACTTCCCACAACGCGTAATGCCACACAAGAACTACTGTAACCATTCTACCTACCTGAAGCACCGCCCGTTGAGTCCCTCGTTGTCCTCTACAGGCAACTTGTTCTTCATATTTTTGCGTAGCCACAGCGCAAGTGATGTGACCTGCCCTGACAATCCTAGTCCTCATGTGGAACTGTTTGGAGGTGTTCGAGGTATCGATAGGAGGCTAGGATTGCTGCATGCCACGGTTGTTCGGATTCCATACCTGCAAAGGGACCGTGACTTCAAGGGGAGCCACGAAGTATTGCCACGGCACCTTATGGATCACGCACAATCCAGAGGCAGCAGAAGGCGTTGGGTGGTGCTTGAAGGTATCTACAGCCACTGAGGACATTTTCCGCATTATTGGCAGCTTTTCCGGGCATCCAACGAACGGGATGCTGGGACATGCAGTCCAAGAAAGTCCTCCATTGGGAAGGGAGTATTCCACTTTAAGAGCGGGACTGCACTCTGTGCCAGGATAGGGAGTGAAGGCATCTGAAGAGGGACGACTTCCCGAAACACGTAATGCCACACAAGAACTTCTGTAACCATTCTACCTACCTGAAGCACCGCCCGTTGAGTCCCTCGTTGTTCTCTTCAGGCAACTTGTTCTTCATATTTTTGCGTAGCCACAGCGCAAGTGAGGTGACCCGCCCTGACAATCCTAGTCCACATGTGGAACTGTTTGGAGGTGTTCGAGGTATCGATAGGAGGCTAGGATTGCTGCATGCCACGGTTGTTCGGATTCCAGACCTGCAAAGGGATCGTGACTTCAAAGGGAGCCTCTAAGTATTGCCACGGCGCCTTATGGATCACGCACAATCCAGAGGCAGCAGAAGGCGTTGGGTGGTGCTTGAAGGTATCTACAGCCCCTGAGGACATTTTCCGCATTACTGGCAGCTTTTCCGGGCATCCAACAAACGGGATGCTGGGACATGCAGTCCAAGAAATTCCTCCAATGGGAAGGGAGTATTCCACTTTAAGAGCGGGACTGCACTCTGCGCCAGTATAGGGAGGGTAGGCATCTGAAGAGGGACCACTTCCCACAATGCGTAATGCCACACAAGAACTACTGTAACCATTCTACCTACCTGAAGCACCGCCCGTTGAGTCCCTCGTTGTCCTCTACAGGCAACTTGTTCTTCATATTTTTGCGTAGCCACAGCGCAAGTGTGGTGACCCGCCCTGACAATCCTAGTCCTTATGTGGAACTGTTTGGAGGTGTTTGAGGTATCGACAGGAGGCTAGGATTGCTGCATGCCACGGTTGCTCGGATTCCAGACCTGCAAAGGGACCGTGACTTCATGGGGAGGCACGAAGTATTGCCATGGTGCCTTATAGAACACGCACAATCCGGAGGCGGCAGAAGGCGTTGGGTGGTGCTCGAAGGTATCTACAGCCCCTGAGGACATTTTCCGCATTACTAGCAGCTTTTCCGGGCATCCAACAAACGGGATGCTGGGACATGCAGTCCAAGAAAGTTCTCCAATGGGAAGGGAGTATTCCACTTTAAGAGCGGGACTGTAATCTGCGCCAGTATAGGGAGTGAAGGCATCTGAAGAGGGACGACTTCCCGAAACGCGTAATGCCACACAAGAACTTCTGTAACCATTCTACCTACCTGAAGCTCCGCCCGTTCAGTCCCTCGTTGTTCTCTACAGGCAACTTTTTCTTCATATTTTTGCGTAGCCACAGCGCAAGTGAGGTGACCCACCCTGACAATCCTAGTCCTCATGTGGAACTGTTTGGAGGTGTTCGAGGTATCGATAGGAGGCTAGGATTGCTGCTTGCCACGGTTGTTCAGATTCCAGACCTGCAAAGGGATCGTGACTTCAAAGGGAGCCTCTAAGTATTGCCACGGCGCCTTATGGATCACGCACAATCCAGAGGCAGCAGAAGGCGTTTGGTGGTGCTTGAAGGTATCTACAGCCCCTGAGGACATTTTCCGCATTACTGGCAGCTTTTCCGGGCATCCAACAAACGGGATGCTGGGACATGCAGTCCAAGAAATTCCTCCAATGGGAAGGGAGTATTCCACTTTAAGAGCGGGACTGCACTCTGCGCCAGTATAGGGAGTGAAGGCATCTGAAGAGGGACGACTTCCCGAAACGCGTAATGCCACACAAGAACTTCTGTAACCATTCTACCTACCTGAAGCACCGCCCGTTGAGTCCCTCGTTGTCCTCTACAGGCAACTTGTTCTTCATATTTTTGCGTAGCCACAGCGCAAGTGATGTGACCTGCCCTGACAATCCTAGTCCTCATGTGGAACTGTTTGGAGGTGTTCGAGGTATCGATAGGAGGCTAGGATTGCTGCATGCCACGGTTGTTCGGATTCCATACCTGCAAAGGGACCGTGACTTCAAGGGGAGCCACGAAGTATTGCCACGGCACCTTATGGATCACGCACAATCCAGAGGCAGCAGAAGGCGTTGGGTGGTGCTTGAAGGTATCTACAGCCACTGAGGACATTTTCCGCATTATTGGCAGCTTTTCCGGGCATCCAACGAACGGGATGCTGGGACATGCAGTCCAAGAAAGTCCTCCATTGGGAAGGGAGTATTCCACTTTAAGAGCGGGACTGCACTCTGTGCCAGGATAGGGAGTGAAGGCATCTGAAGAGGGACGACTTCCCGAAACGCGTAATGCCACACAAGAACTTCTGTAACCATTCTACCTACCTGAAGCACCGCCCGTTGAGTCCCTCGTTGTTCTCTTCAGGCAACTTGTTCTTCATATTTTTGCGTAGCCACAGCGCAAGTGAGGTGACCCGCCCTGACAATCCTAGTCCACATGTGGAACTGTTTGGAGGTGTTCGAGGTATCGATAGGAGGCTAGGATTGCTGCATGCCACGGTTGTTCGGATTCCAGACCTGCAAAGGGATCGTGACTTCAAAGGGAGCCTCTAAGTATTGCCACGGCGCCTTATGGATCACGCACAATCCAGAGGCAGCAGAAGGCGTTGGGTGGTGCTTGAAGGTATCTACAGCCCCTGAGGACATTTTCCGCATTACTGACAGCTTTTCCGGGCATCCAACAAACGGGATGCTGGGACATGCAGTCCAAGAAATTCCTCCAATGGGAAGGGAGTATTCCACTTTAAGAGCGGGACTGCACTCTGCGCCAGTATAGGGAGTGAAGGCATCTGAAGAGGGCGACTTCCCGAAACGCGTAATGCCACACAAGAACTTCTGTAACCATTCTACCTACCTGAAGCACCGCCCGTTGAGTCCCTCGTTGTCCTCTACAGGCAACTTGTCCTTCATATTTTTGCGTAGCCACAGCGCAAGTGAGGTGACCTGCCCTGACAATCCTAGTCCTCATGTGGAACTGTTTGGAGGTGTTCGAGGTATCGATAGGAGGCTAGGATTGCTGCATGCCACGGTTGTTCGGATTCCATACCTGCAAAGGGACCGTGATTTCAAGGGGAGCCACGAAGTATTGCCACGGCACCTTATGGATCACGCACAATCCAGAGGCAGCAGAAGGCGTTGGGTGGTGCTTGAAGGTATCTACAGCCACTGAGGACATTTTCCGCATTATTGGCAGCTTTTCCGGGCATCCAACGAACGGGATGCTGGGACATGCAGTCCAAGAAAGTCCTCCATTGGGAAGGGAGTATTCCACTTTAAGAGCGGGACTGCACTCTGTGCCAGGATAGGGAGTGAAGGCATCTGAAGAGGGACGACTTCCCGAAACGCGTAATGCCACACAAGAACTTCTGTAACCATTCTACCTACCTGAAGCACCGCCCGTTGAGTCACTCGTTGTTCTCTTCAGGCAACTTGTTCTTCATATTTTTGCGTAGCCACAGCGCAAGTGAGGTGACCCGCCCTGACAATCCTAGTCCACATGTGGAACTGTTTGGAGGTGTTCGAGGTATCGATAGGAGGCTAGGATTGCTGCATGCCACGGTTGTTCGGATTCCAGACCTGCAAAGGGACCGTGACTTCAAGGGGAGCCACAAAGTATTGCCACGGCGCCTTATGGATCACGCACAATCCAGAGGCAGCAGAAGGCGTTGGGTGGTGCTTGAAGGTATCTACAGCCCATGAGGACATTTTCCGCATTACTGGCAGCTTTTCCGGAAATCCAACAAACGCGATGCTGGGACATGCAGTCCAAGAAAGTCCTCCAATGGGAAGGGAGTATTCCACTTTAAGAGCGGGACTGCACTCTGCGCCAGTATAGGGAGTGAAGGCATCTGAAGAGGGACGACTTCCCCAAACGCGTAATGCCACACAAGAACTTCTGTAACCATTCTACCTACCTGAAGCACCGCCCGTTGAGTCCCTCGTTGTTCTCTACAGGCAACTTGTTCTTCATATTTTTGCGTAGCCACAGCGCAAGTGAGGTGACCCGCCCTGACAATCCTAGTCCTCATGTGGAACTGTTTGGAGGTGTTCGAGGTATCGATAGGAGGCTAGGATTGCTGCATGCCACGGTTGTTCGGATTCCAGACCTGCAAAGGAACCGTGACTTCAAGGGGAGCCACAAAGTATTGCCACGGCGCCTTATGGATCACGCACAATCCAGAGGCAGCAGAAGGCGTTGGGTGGTGCTTGAAGGTATCTACAGCCCATGAGGACATTTTCCGCATTACTGGCAGCTTTTCCGGAAATCCAACGAACGGGATGCTGGGACATGCAGTCCAAGAAAGTCCTCCAATGGGAAGGGAGTAATCCACTTTAAGAGCGGGACTGCACTCTGCGCCAGTATAGGGAGTGAAGGCATCTGAAGAGGGACGACTTCCCCAAACGCGTAATGCCACACAAGAACTTCTGTAACCATTCTACCTACCTGAAGCACCGCCCGTTGAGTCCCTCGTTGTTCTCTTCAGGCAACTTGTTCTTCATATTTTTGCGTAGCCACAGCGCAAGTGAGGTGACCCGCCCTGACAATCCTAGTCCTCATGTGGAACTGTTTGGAGGTGTTCGAGGTATCGATAGGAGGCTAGGATTGCTGCATGCCACGGTTGTTCAGATTCCAGACCTGCAAAGGGACCTTGACTTCAAGGGGAGCCTCGAAGTATTGCCACAGCGCCTTATGGGTCACACACAATCCGGAGGCGGCAGAAGGCGTTGGGTGGTTCTCGAAGGTATCTACAGCCCCTGGGGACATTTTCCGCATTATTCGCAGCTTTTACGGGCATCCAACGAACGGGATGCTGGGACATGCAGTCCAAGAAAGTCCTCCAATGGGATTCCACTTTAAGAGCGGGACTGCACTCTGCGCCAGTATAGGGAGTGAAGGCATCTGAAGAGGGACCACTTCCCGAAACGCATAATGCCACACATGAACTTCTGTAACCATTCTACCTACCTGAAGCACCGCCCGTTGAGTCCCTCGTTGTTCTCTACAGGCAACTTGTTCTTCAATTTTTTGCGTAGCCACAGTGCAAGTGAGGTGACCCGCCCTGACAATCCTAGTCCTCATCTGGAACTGTTTGGAGGTGTTCGAGGTATCGATAGGAGGCTAGGATTGCTGCATGCCACTGTTGTTCAGATTCCAAACCTGCAAAGGGACCGTGACTTCACAGGGAGGCACGAAGTATTGCCACGGCGCCTTATGGATCACGCACAATCCGGAGGCGGCAGAAGGCGTTGGGTTGTGCTCGAAGGTATCTACAGCCCCTGAGGACATTTTCCACATTACTGGCAGCTTTTCCGGGCATCCAAGGAACGGGATGCTGGGACATGCAGTCCAAGAAAGTCCTCCATTGGGAAGGGAGTATTCCACTTTAAGAGCAGGACTGCACTCTGCGCCAGTATAGGGAGTGAAGGCATCTGAAGAGGGACGACTTCCCGAAACGCGCAATGCCACACAAGAACTTCTGTAACCATTCTACCTACCTGAAGCATCGCCCGCTGAGTCCCTCGTTGTAATCTACAGGCAACTTATTCTTCATATATATTTATATATATATATATATATATATATATAAAAAAAACAGGGTGTCCACAAGAAAACATCACGCATGGAATGGTTACCGCACACCACCTCCGGCAGCCGCATTAACAGAACGCACTCGTGACTACCAGAATGCATATGCCAAACGCGTTTCAAGCGGTAAGCCCTTTCTCAATGGCATGCAAGCAACAAAGTATTGTGCGGCTCCTGATCCACTTGGTGCTCAGGGAACTTGAGTCAGGGGCAGAGTGACTCCATTTACCATGATGCCATGCTTCGCACGCCCACATGGGCGGGGACTCCATTAACATTAAAATGTTCTGAACTTACCTGGATGCCTTACGTTGTTGCTTGGTTTTATTAGGGTGTGAGGAGGTGCACCAGATTATCACATGGATGATGTCATGAGTGATGTCATTTGAGATGGCATCAGTGATGTCATGAGTGATATCACTGACCATGTCATGAGTGATGTAATATGTTACGTCATCAGGAGTGCATTGCAGGGGCGCGAGTTATAGTTAGATCTACTAACCAAAAAGGCCGACTTTCTCTGGTTTTGTATGAGTGAAATTTCCAACTAACTATAATGTCCCTGAAACCTGTAGTTTTTTCAGTGAATTTTAAGGTATTTTAATGCTAATTTCTAACTATAACATCCCTGAAACCTATGTTTATTTCAGCGACTTTCTCACATTTTTAAATGCTAATTTTTAACTATAACATCGCTGAAACTTATTTTTTTTTTCAGTGAATGTCTAAGGATTTTCAAATGTTAATTTCTAACTATAATGTACATAAAACCCTATGTTTTTTTCAGTGAATTTTTGAGGATTTTTAAATGCTTATTTCTAACTATAACGTTGCTATTAAGTCCCCTTGAAAACTGAGGGTCCCTGTGGGCCAACTAGCCGACCTAGTACCTCCAGTAAGCGCCACAGAGCTGCGTTGCAGAGAGGTGTTCCGAGTCCATGCCCCTTTTTTCACCACGCTGCAAATGTTTTTTTTCTTCTTTATGCAATGAGTTTTAATTCCACACTTTTTTCATTGTTTTAGTTCTTGAAAAGTTTAAAAAATAAATAACAACAAAACATCAAAAAATATAAAAAAGAGTTTTAAAAATACAACAAAATTATAAAACAAAAAAAGAAGAATTAAATAGTTCTTTTCAGAACTACCTATTTGGTTAAAAATAAAAAATAAAAGTAAGTGTTGTATGAATTGTAGCAAGTGGAATATATGGATATGTGTATAATTAGTGCAGGGGTACTGCCTGAATGATTAGAGGATTCAAGGATACTGCATGGTGATTTTATAAGTGCTTCTCTATCGGCGGAGTTATTGAGTAAGTACATGGTACTGGCTGGGTGATTGTATGAGTGCATGGGATGGTATACGGGTGATTGCAGCAGTGTGTGGTTAGTGCCCGGGTTATTGCGTAAGTGCATGACTAGCATGTGGGTGAAAACAGGAGTACATGTGTAGTGTCTGCATGGTTTTCTTAGTGCATGGGTATTGCTTGGTTGATTTTACAAGTGCATTGGTAATACCTGGGTACTAACATGAGTTCATAGGTAATATCTGGATAATTGGTTGAATTCATGGTTAGTGCCTGTGTCATTGCATGAGTACATGGGTACTGACTGGATTATTAGAAGAATGCAGGGATGGTGCATGGTGAATTTATAAGTGCTTGGGTATTGGTGGAGTGATTGGTTAAGTACATGGTACTGAATCGGTGATGGTAGGAGTGCATGGGGTAGTTCACGGGTGATTGGAGCAGGGCATGGTTAGTGTTTGGGTTATTGTGTAAGTGCATGAGTAGTGCATGGGCAATTAGCATGAGTCCATGTGTAGTTCCTGCATGATTTTCTAAGTGCATGGAAATTGCTTGGTGGATTTTACAAGTGCATGCTTAAGGCCTGGGTAATTACATGAGTTTATAGGTAATGTTTGGATGATTGATTGAATTCATGGTTAGTTCCAGGGTTATTGCATGGGTACATTGGTACTGACTGGATAATTAGAGGAATGCAAGGATAGTGCATGGTGAATTTATAAGTGCTTGGGTATTGGCTGAGTGATTGATTAAGTACATGGTACTATATAGGTGATTGTAGGAGTGCATGGGCTAGTGCATGGGCGATTGGAGCAGTGCATGGTTAGTGCCTGGGATATTGTGTAAGTGGTTGAGTAGTGCGTGAGTAATAGCCCAAGTACATGTGTAGTGCCTGCATGATTTTCTAAGTGCATTGGTATTGGTTGGTTGATTTTACAAGTGCATGCTCAATGCCTGTGTAATTGCATGAGTTTATAGGTAATGTCTGGATGATTGGTTGAATTCATGGTTAGTGTCTCGGTCATTGCATGAGTACATGGGTACTGCCTGGATAATTCAAGGAGTGGAGGAATACTGCATGGTGATTTTATAAGTGCTTGGGTATTGTTGGAGTGATTGGTTAAGTAAATGATACTGGATTGTTGATTGTAGGAGTGCAAAGAGTAGTTCACTGGTGATCGGAGCAGTGTATGGGTAGTGCCTTGGTTATTGTGTAAGTGCATGAGAAGTGAGTGGGTGATAGCATGAGTACATGTGTAGTACCTGCATGATTTTCTAAGTGCATGCGCTTTGCTTGGTTTAGTTTACAAGTGCATGCTTAATGCTGATTCAGTTCATGAATTCATAGGTATTTCTGGATGATTGGTTGAATTCATGGTTAGTGCCTAGGTCATTGCATGAGTACATGGGTACTGACTGGATAATTAGAGGAATGCCAGGATAGTGCCTGGGTGATTGTAGGACTGCATTGGGTAGTGCACGGGTGATTGGAGCAGTGCATGGGTAGTACCTGGGTAATTGAGGGAAGAGTGAATGAGTAGTGTCTAGGTGATTAGAGGACTGCATGGTGTAGTGCACGTGTGATTGGAGTAGTGTATGGGTAGTGCCTTGGTTATTGCATAAGTGGATGAGGAGTGCCTGGGTGACAGCAGGACTAAATGTGTAGTGCCTGAATGATTATATAAGTGCATGGGTATTGCTTGGTTGATTTTACAAGTGCATGTTTAAAGCCTAGGTAATTACATGACCTTCTAGGTAATGTCTGGATGATTGCTTGAATGCAATATTAATGTATAGGTTTTTGCATGAGTACATGGGTTCTGCCTGGATGATTAGAAGAATGCAAGGATAGTGCATGGTAATTATATAAGTGCTTGTGTATTGGCGGACTGATTGGTTAAGTGCATGGTACTGGTTGGGTGCTTGTAGGCGTACATGGGTCAGTGCATGGATAATTTGAGCTGTGCATGGGTAGTGCCTGGAATATTGCATAAGTGCATGAGTAGTGCCTGGGTGATAGCAGGAGTACATGTGTAGTTCCTGCATGATTTTCTAAGTGTATGGGTATTGCTTGGTTGATTTTATAAGTGCATGCTTAATGCCTAGGTAATTACATGACTTCATAGGTAATGTCTGGATGATTGATTGAATACATGGTTAGTATCTGGGTCATTGCATGAGTACATGCATACTCCCTGGATGATTCAAGGAGTGGAGGGATACTGCATGATAATTTAAAAAGTGTTGTTTCTGTTTCAGATGTTGAACTAGGTCCATCATGCAAAATAATAGCCATTACTTTAAACGTTTGTCCTGAAATTGACACTTGACTTGCCATAAACATTTTAATTTTAGTTTCCAATTTTGTTCCATCTGCTCTACAACATTGTAGCATTAAAATGACATATTTTCCAAATATTTCTATAAATAATGTTGACAACATTTCAGATTTGCAGTGAGTACATTTCATATCTTGATTTGCTGTTTTTACTAATGTGTTAAAAGACACTGTTTTGCAATCTGGTATTGTCAACTATATGAATCGTTCAGTGTCTATTTCAGTGGTAGAAGAAAAAGAACAGCTATCCCATTTATGATCCCATCTGTAATGTAGTCCAAACATATTTTCGATTTGCATTCCTTCAACTACGAATTCTGCAATCATAAACATAAGAAATTCTTGAGCATCTTGTTGTACATTATGTAAATTGTGAAGAACCAGAACTTATGTCCAAAAGATGCCAAATGCTAGAAGCGCTTTGGATTTTAGTTTTATCAGTTGTCATTTTTTCAAAAATATTATGCAACAAAGAACAAAATATTTGTTTTTGATTCTCCATTATTTGATGATGAAGATTTTCGAGAACAAAACACGAAGTTCACAATTACATTAGCATAGCAGTTGATCCCTGAACTATTTTCTAAATGGTATTCTTCAATATCATCAACAGTGTCCATTTCATTTTCTTTGGAGCCTCACCATTTTCTTGATTTTTTTTCTTCTTTCCAACCTCACTACAGTGTTTCTCATATGTTCGTTTTGGACATACCACATGTTTTTAATATACAGGATATTCGCCTATGTTGGGAGAATATATAGTCTTCTTAACCAATTATATTCTCTTACACAATTTGCATCTGCACTAATCTTTCTCTCATCAAAATCAATCAAGTACAATCCAGATAATGTTCTCACTCGAGACAATGCAATATATGCCATTCCCTCTTTAAACACTGTACTTCCAATGTTCACTAAAGCATTATCTACACTTAAATCTTGAGATTTATGAATGGTCACTGCATATGCCAAAGAAACCGTTTTCTACGAACATACAAGTCTTTAAAAAGAGCAAAAAACGAACAGCACAACATTCAATCTGTTTTACCTCTTCAATCTGATCAAATGTAATCTTCAAAAATTCCGTCTCTACCTGGATAATAAAAAAAATCAACAACTTTCCCATTGCTCCATTTACTAAACCTTTTTTCTCCATCCAAATGCTCTGTTTTCCGTTTTCTCCTACCCTGTCTAGCAGCGCCAGGAAGCTTCGGCGTTAGTGCGCTTTACAAATGGCACCTAACATAACATAACAAATTACGCCTTAAAATCACCTGACAGTTTTCACCTACATATAAATTCTTTTCTAAACCATCAGTCTTAGATATGGACTTTTCTAAAGAATCCAATTTTGATTTTAATTTTTCTGACAAAATAATAGTAATTCCTTCATGTTCTATTTTATCAATGGCTTCCATTTTTATTATTTGTTGTTTTTCCAGCTTCAAAAGTTCTTCAACGAATGTAGAACACTCTTGCAGTGTTGCCATTAGGCAAATTATAGATTTATTTTCTTCACTTGTTTTTGTATATTATTACAGGAGCAGCATTTTCATTTGGAAACAGGTTTCTAAGTAGTCGACTTTGCAAAGCTTCTTTACCATGTTTTGACAAAACACTAATTCTTATATCTTGAAGAATGCTTCCATAATGTTCATCACTTGCTTGTTGCATATTCGTAATAAGTTCTTTGTTTTCAAAATAATTCCAAATGTTTTAATCTCCAATACTTCTCAAAGATTTCCTGGTGACTTCATACAGAAGTGTTTTAAAAACTGATAGTAATTTTACAGGAGTAAGTTGTAGTAGGTCGCTGAATACATTTACATGTTTTCCTCCAAATAAAACAACTTAATCTGTTTTTAAGCTTGAGACCATGCTCACCTCATCAATAAACAGCAGTTTTATTTTCTTTAGATCTCTTGATACTTTATAACAAGCTTCTTCAGGGAGCTTGTGATATTCAAACTTGTTTTCATGTTCTACAGGTAGCATCAGTAAATGATGTAACGTAATCCCTTTAATGTTGTGTGCTGCTAACCCAGTTGGAGTGGTTACAACACAAGATAAATGTGATTCAGTGGTTTCTGTAGGTAACTGTTCAAAACTTTAATTAAGAAACATTTTCCTGTACCAGCCTGACCACTGATATACAATCAAATAGGTTTAAATGATGTGCAGTTGCATTTTTTTTCATGAAATAAACCATGGTCTACCTATTGTGTAACTTGCTGATATATTACTTTCTGTTCAATATTTAGTTGCTCTTCCAAGTTTCCCAACACCATAATATCCTGTTGAGCGTGATGCATTGCTGTTTCTACTTCACTCATGGCGATTGCTGCTTCATTTTAAAGAATTCAAGCAGTGGATCTTGACTCAGTGGAGCAGAACTTTGACTATATTGAGAACTGTCTCTAGCAATTTCCACTGCAATAGTAGCTTCTTGTTCAATCTCGTCATTCAACATTTGTAGTTAATTTGGATTAATTGTGCAATCAATGCTACCTTTACATGCATTAAAAGAATCTTCATAGCGCTGAAAATCTCCAAGTAATTCCATTTCCATTTCAGTACACCAAGGCTTGAACAGTTGCAGAAGTGCTATATACAAAAATTCTCTTTTATCTCGAGTTTTGCAACTGAGTTTCTTGTGATTAATGAGATTTCCTTTGGTATGTTTCACCAAACATCCATTACATCCCATGACTTCATATTGTTCTCCATTTATATTCTCTGTAATATTTCTCTTAAAGCTGTTATATTGCAGTACTTCATAGAGACATACATTTTCAAGATGGGGACTTCTTTTATGATAGTACGTATCCAACATATTTGTTTTAACAGTATCTATACTTTCCGGTTCATTCACTGCTAAGTATTCAATTTCTTGTATAGATTTGAATACTCAATATCCATAGTGTTGCAGCAAGACCTAGACTTACCTAAATTATTCCTCTTGACTTTGAATATAAATTTGTAGATATCAACCGATCCGAACATTCGTAGGATCCAATCTCTCAATGGGAAAGCATCTTCAAACTGAAGCTGTACAATTTGTTACGAAGAGTCTTCTCTTGTGAAATTTCTTTTCAGATTTTGTTATGTATGACGTAAAATAGCAAGCAACAACAATTCAACAATCTGCAACATACTAGATATTCATATTTGCATTCCACATCATCACAATCACTGGATTATAATCAGTCATATACTTAGAATCTTTGCTTCTTTTTATATTGTAAGTATTCTTTGGAGATTTTTGAGTTACAGTATGTCTCACTGCTGCTATAAATTGTTGACTCTTCCTTTGGACATTACTGGACGTGGGAATCCAAAACGACATTTTGTATAAAATGTTTCCTTTGACTTGTATTTCCGTTTAGAAATTTTCCCACATCATTGAGTTACAAACCGTAAAACTTGTTGTCTTCAGGTATTTTCTTCTCCTGTTTTTGGAATACAACATTTAACATAGTCGTGAGGAGCACCTCCAGCTTGGTACTCCTTTCTCTAAAAGAAATCAATAACTTCTCCAAGAGGTGGGTTGATTTTATTGCAGATAAAAGACATCAAAGCTTGAATCCTATGATTAAAATATTTGCACGCATTTACAGGATCCAAGTAACACAGTTCTCCAGCTGTCTTGAATTCATAGCTTAATTTGCTTCGTGTAGAAATTCAAGAAAATCGTCCTATGCGTATTCAGCACGTTTAGCGTAACAAGCCATGTAGTGGCTCTTAAGTTCCTTAACATACATATAAGTCATCCATGACTATGATACCAATACTCACTATTACCATGTTGACACGCCATCAAATTAATCAATTGAGATTCTAAATGATCGTCTCTCTGTTGTACTCTGTCCATGAATTCCTTTGCAGAAACATGTTGAAGGTGAACTCTTCTTTTTAATATGTTGTTCACTGCATATGAAAGTGCAGACAAGTCATTTTCAAACGGAAAATGAGATATATACGGAATACATTGTCAAAATCTTGAATCTTCTGAGTACAATCTTGTTGTACGATATTCAGAAGCAAGAATCTGCATGGGTCCTTCATCATATCATCCACCTTTTCCAGTGGGGAAGAGTAGTGGAAAACAACGGGCTTCTAAACTACTTTCCCAAACACTCATAGGAGTTCCCTTCGCTTTCTTCATTTGGAATAATTCAATGGTATTTCCAATTAATTCTTTTGAATGTAAAGCATGTACACTATAATGTTCATAAACTTCTTCACTCCTGGAGACGTCCACTTTTTTGATTTATCTACTTGAATTTTCGCTATCATTTCCTAAGACTTTTTCTTCTTCTACCAGATTTACATTTTTGTAATAAAATTTTTTTTTTTATGGGATATAACGTAGCCTTTTTAACTCTTGCCATATTTTCAGACTCTTTGTTGGAACATCATTAACTAGAATAACTACAGGTTCATTATCCCTTCTCTCTACACCAACAGTTTCAATATTTTTCTTTAAATCTAAAGGTAAATGCACAACTCTTCCTTTTAATTCTCTTTGTAAATCTGATGGAGGCAGCTTACCTGTTTTAGGCTCCATACGAACAATAGCGTGAAACGGTACACAGATTGAATCAGAATGGACTAATACGTATTTAAATCTACCAGTTCTGCAGGAAAGGCTATCAACTCTAGGCTATTTTGTACAGCTCTAGCTGGCATTTTATTCTCTTCTAGTTTGCTATAACATTATTTACAAATACGTTGATCACTACCCAACTCAAAATGACCTTCCACCAACAAATAAGCACCAAATACCTTGCACTTATCATTTCAATAGCGAGTACACCGACAAAAACTACAAACTTAGGGGTCAATTATGATGGCGGACGGACTTGTGTCCGTCCGCCACCACTGAGTATGAGGGACCGTCCGCATGGGCAGCGGCGGTCCCTCCATGGCAATTAGGATGTGACCGCCACCCTGGCGGTCACATCCTGTATTTTTTACATTGCGGTGGGTGCTGCTTCAAAAATACAAAATAATACAGGATGTAAAAAATGACAACAGTGTATTTGCATGCACAAAGCGGCAGGCACCGCGCGGTGCCTGCCTCTTCGTGCATGCAAATGCAGGGGGGTACTATAGGTACCCCCCATGTGCACCCCCCACTCACCCTGGGGGCCCGCAACGGGCCCCCAAAGAAATCACCGTATGCCTTTCCACGGCGGAGAATCCGCCACGGAAAGGCATCTGTTCACCCCCACCCTACTATGGCTGGCGGTGTCTGATAGACACCGCCAGCCATGTTAGAGCTTTTCCGCCGCGGTCGGAAGGCGACCGCAGCGGAAAAGCTGCGGACCGATTTTGAGACCCACCGACATCCTAATTTCCCGCATCCTCCGGGCCGGTGGTGGCTTCCGCCGGCCCAGAGGATGCGGGAATAAATTACCTTAAACTTTGTAATTTCTCCTACAAACTTCTCAGTAGTACAATCTTCCACCTTCTCTTCAACACCTACACTTATCAAACTCTCACTTTGTGTACAGTCTACTCCAGTTCTAAAGAAACAAAACTCTAAATCAGCCCAATCTTTTTTCACATCCAATACTGTCCCATGCAAAAGAGCAGTGTTTATTTCACTTAAAAATAAAGCAGAACTTTTCACATAGTACAATCTTCTTATTAACTTCCGCATTGCAGAGTGACGTACTGCTAACATTCTCAAATGATGAAAAACCCTTTGACACACTTTTCTAGAAAGACAAGCCAGAGAATGACCTTGCAAGCCAGTATTTTTTCTCACTTTAAAAGGATCTAGTCCTTGCAACATCTTAATATTTTGTTTAATACTTTTTTAGTATACTCATGTAGGGAATTTCATAAAATATCAATAGACTCCTTTCATATACTACAATGCTGCTACAATTCCACGTATACACTGGAGTGTGCGTAAGTCTCCCTTGAACTTCTTCAGGTATGTCTAATTCTACATTTCTAGGAACCATCTTTTCTTTTTCAATTGCACAACAATTCTTCACTTCATAAACATGACCACTGGTAGCATCTGTGTGAATTAATGTATTGTTTTGAAAATAGCTCTCTTCATTTTTTTTATAAAAGTTAGTTCTGTTTTGTAAACTATTCCTTTTACTGTTGTCCTTCATAGAATGCATTGGTTTACCAAAGTTCACATTCTTTTCAGAACTAACATAAACAATCTTATTTTCAAATCAAAAGCCTTTTCGACTATACTTTCAATCTCTTGTTTCTTTTTATAAAATACAGATTTTTTATATATTTCCTGCAATCTCTCAATAAATGTTGTACTACTCTACTTTTGTACATACGTTTTCTAATATTGTGATATTCTTTCATCCTTCTTCCAACTTAGATTGTTATTTCATTTCCTGAGTTTCCATTAATTTACCCTTTTTTCATTTCATTCTTCTTGGTTCTAAAAGTAGTCTTTCCATTTGCAGCATTTCCCAAACCCTTTCTAGTCCTTGAAAGTCTTTTAATAAATTATTTTGTTCTCCTACCACAAGACTTTTTTTTTTGCCACATGTTGTAGTTCATCTAATTCCTGCCGTTGCTTTTTCTTTAAATAGTACTGTATCTTTTCTTCTTTTCTCTTTTCGCTTTTTTTGTCACGGTAAATCTTTCTTAATAATAATGAAGAATATCTGATAAAAAGAATTTTTTTAAATAATGTAATATTATTAAAATAATGATATAGAAATATTATTATCTATTACTTAAGAAATACCTTCGATATAAAAGCTACAAACAAATATATATATGGTTTCCGGAATATGGTCCCAATTAAACATGATCTCAAAAAAGGTAAAGAGGGGTGCAGAAAAAAGAAATGCAACAGTAATTTCTGAATGATAAAAGCACTAAATGTCTAGTAGCTGCATGATTGTGAGACTGCATGGCAAATACTTTGGTGTTTTTATAATTGCATGAGAGGAATACAGACATGCGCAAGAGTGGTGCAGAAAGAAGCAACAGCCGTGCAAATGAAGTAACACCGATGCAAAAAGAAGCAAATGAACTGCAGAAAGAGGCAAGAGAGTTGCAGAAACGGGCAAAAGAGGTACATAGAGCGGAAACAGGTACGCAGAGTAAAGCAACAGAGGTGCAAAAAGAGGGAAGAAGGTTGCAGAAAAAGGGAAGAGGGATGGAGAAATTTAAAGAAAAGGTGCAGGAAGAAGACAGAGCAGTGCAGAAAGAACCAACATTGTTGTAGAAAGAGGTAAGAGTGGTACATACAAGGGCAAGTGAAGTGCACAATGAAGCAAAATAGGTGCAGTGTAAATAGTATTGCCTGCCTTGTGGTAAAACAAGATCAGAACCCTCTCTTGGAGTCTATGGTGAAGTCAGTCAAATTTGGGCCAGCGTCAAGTTGGCAAGGACAATCTGGGCCACTTCTTCAGGCAGCGAAGTCGGCATCGATGTACCCAGGACCAGAATGGGAATGGGTGCTGGGGGCGTTGTTGGTACTAGAGCTTGGGCAAAAGTGGTTCAGAGGGTCCAGCTGGCGCGGAGGGTGAATCCACCAACTGTAATCCAGGTGAAAGGTCTCTCGGCTCCATAGGGTCTGAAGGTGCGCCAGAGGAAGGTGGTAGTGATCTGAAGAGCCAGAGCATAGCTGAGTGAAACTCTTCCATCTGGTGCGGCATGGCTGAACATCCCGGAAACCTGGTTTGTGCTGGTACCAACTGTGGAATCGGCTACGAAGTCTGCTGACTTTGGGAGCAGGACTGGGACAATTAGCGTTACCCACACTCATCATGGGAGTGGGAAAGGCACAAAGGAGTGAAAATCTGAGTACGAAGAAGACCTGCATCAACAGCTGCTCTGTCGACTATGGGAGTGGGACCAGTAACAATCTTTGGATTTGGAATGGGACTTGGAGCAGTCCAGGTGCTGTGTCTTATTGTGCTTGCGCTTAACGTTTTACCTCGTGTTCCCTGATGGCCTTCGGATTCATTGATACACTGTCTCTGCAGGTCTGTAAAAAGAGACAACAGGAGTACAGAAAGGAGTAGGAGATCTGCAGAATGAGGCAAAAGGGTTACAGAAAGAGGTAGAAGTTGTGCAGAAAGAGGAACAGAACTGCAGAAAGAAGCAACAGAGGTTGTAAAGACACATGAAGGGTGCAGAAACAGACAAGACAGATGAACAAACAAGGAACAAAGATACAGAAAGAGACAAAGGTGGTACAGAAACAGGGAAGAGAGGTGTATACACGGGCAAGAGAGTTCCAGAAAGAGGGAACAGGGGTGCTATGTTATGTTATGCTGTGCTGAAACAGATAAAAGTGGTGTGCAAAGAGCAAGAGAGGTACAGAAAGAGTGATTACAGCACAACATATGTAGCGCCTGCATCATTGTTAGTCTGCATGGCGAGCACATGGGTGTTTTTCTAAGTGCATGACAGTTGGGCTTAGCCAAATATAAAGCAGCACACTATTACATAACTCAACTATAAGTATCCACTTATTGTTAAAAGCACGTATACATATGTGTCTACCTATCCAATTCATCATGATATCTAAAACAAAAACGTATACAATATTTAGGAAATATAGTAAAACATAGAAACTGAGACATGTACTTGATCTCCCTGAGTGAATCCCAAACTCTCTGTGAATAGTGCTTGGGTGATTGTATGAGTGCAAGTGTAGTCACTTGATAAATTCCGGAGAAGATGGATAGTGAGTGAGTGCAAACATATATACTTACTGCATGGATAAGTGTATTAATAGCACCTGAAGGGATCAATGAGTCATTGACTACTGCCTTGGTGAATAGTTGAATACAACAGAAGGGCATTGGTGATTCTAAGACTGCAAGGGAAGTCAGTAGGTTATTACATGACGGCATAGGTCCAGCCTGCATGATTGCATGACTGTAGGGAAAGTAAATAAATATACTCTGGATGTTGAAATGCCTACACGAGTAATATCTGGGGGATTACTGAAGTACATAGGAAATGAGTGGATGCTTTTATAAGATTATAAGTATTGCCTGGGTAATTACTGAACTACTAAGATACTGTGTGACTGATTACAGAAGGGCAAAGGTAATGACTGGGTGATTTCAAAAGTACATTAGTACTCGGTGAATGATTACATAAGTACAAGAAAAGTGCGTGTGTGATTGAAACAGTACAAGGGGATTAAATGACTACATAAATAACATCTCACTGATTGCATGACTACAGGGAGAATGTCTGGGAATTGACATGACTACATAGCAAGTGACTGGGTGATTTTATAAGCGCATGTAAACTTCTTGGGTGATTGCAGGAGTACTGAGGTAGAGCCTGAGTAAATAAAAGTTTGGAAAAGTAGTGCCTGGGTGATTTCGTAACAGCATGACTACTGGCTGAGGGATTACAAGAGTACAAAGGTGGTGCCTCCGCGATTAAAGGAGCGCAACAGTAGTGCCTTGGTGATTATATAACTACATGAGTTATACCTTAGTGATTGCATAAGTGCATAGATGGTGCCTAAATGATTGCATCAGTGTATCAGAAATACCTGAGTGATTACAGTACAGCATATGTAGCGCCTACATCATTATAAGACTGCATGTCAAGTATTTGGGTGTTTTTATAAGTTCATGACAATTGGGCCTAGCCAAATATAAAACAGCAGACTACTACATAACTCAACTATAATTCTCCCCATATTGTTAAAAGCATGCATACATATGTGTCTACCTATCCAAATCATCATGCTATCTAACACAAATATGTATACAATATTTCTGAAATATAGTAAAACATAGAAACGGAGACATGTACTAGATCTGCCTAAGTGATTCCCAAACTCTCTGTGAGTAGTGCTTGGGTGATTGTATGAATGCAGGGGTAGTCACTGCATAGGTCCAGCTTGCATGATTGCTTGAATGTAGGGAAAGTACTTTACTGTACCCTGGATGATTACATGCCTACAAGGGCAATATCGGGGGGATTACTGAAGTACATAGGAAGTGAGTGGATGGTTTTATAAGTTCATGAGTACTGCCTGGGTATTTACTGAATTACTAAGATGCAGCGTGACTGATCACAGGAGGGCATGGTAGAGACTTGGTGAATTTGAAAGTACATGAGTAGGGAATTAAAGGTCTACATGGGTAACACATCAGCGATTGCATGACTGCAGGGATAATGTCTGGGGATTTACAAGACTACATAGCAAGTGACTGGGTGATTTTATAAGTGCATGTGAACTTCTTTGGTGATTGCAGGACTACTGAGGTAGAGCCTGAGTAATAGAAGACTGCAAAAGTAGTTCCTGGGTGATTTCATAACAGCGTGACTAGTGGCTGAGTGATTACAAGAGTACAAAGGTGGTACCTCCGTGATTCAGGAAGTACAACAGTAGTGCCTGAGTGATTAAAGCACAGCATACGTAGTACCAGCATCATTGTAAGACTACATGGCAAGTACATGGGTATTCGTGCAAAGAGCAAGAGAGGTACAGAAAGAGTGATTACAGCACAACATATGTAGCGCCTGCATCATTGTTAGTCTGCATGGCGAGTACTTGGGTGTTTTTCTAAGTGCATGACAGTTGGGCCTAGCCAAATATAAAGCAGCAAACTATTAAAAAACTCAAATATATGTCTCCCCATGTTGTTAAAAGCATGCACAGATATGTGTCTACCTATCCAAATCATCATGATATCTAAAACAAATATGTATACAATATTTCTGAAATATAGTAAAACATTTTAGTTAGGAAATCGAATTTCAAAACCTTAGAAATTCACTGACAAAAAGACAAAGGTTACAGGAGCGTTATAAATAGGGTCAGATTTCACTTGTACAAAACCAGTGAAATTCTGCAGTTATAGTTACCTGAGCTAACTATAACTTACACCTCTGCAATGCATTGCTTATGTCACCACATTTTACATCACTCAAGACAAGGTCAGTCACCACACTGATGACATCACTGATTACATCACTGATGACATCTCAAATGACATCACTGATAATATCACCGATGACGCTATCCAGTGAGTGTAAGGATTTTGCAAAATGTTGTGATTGTTAAACATATATTCCAAAGTACTCCAAAACTTAAAGTTGTATACAGGTGTACTACTAATGAGTGATACAACATTTAATATATATCATGTGAGTGGATGAGTGAATGTACGTATCCTGTGTGTATGGGTGTGTGAGTGGCTGTATAAGTGGTTCTGGAAGTAGCTGTGTGGGTGAGTGAGATGCTGTGTGAGTGTCTGTATTGGTGAGAGAGTAGGTATGCCAGTGGATGTATGGGTGGGTGAGAGATGATGTAAGTGGCTCTATCAGTGTGTAAGTGAGTGGTGACTGTATAGGTAAGTGAATGGAAGTCTCAATGGTTGTATAAGTGACTGGGTGTGTAAGTAGCTATGAGTGAGTGAATGGCTGTTTGAGTTGTTGTTTTGTTTATTGACTTTGTGTGTGTGTGACTGTATTGAACAGAGAGCATATGTGTGAATGGCTGTATGAGTGAGTTTAGGAATTTATGAGTGCTTGTATAGATGTGTCAATATGTATGTAAGTAGTAATGTGAGTGAGTGTATGAGTGCTTTTATGGATGAGTGGCTATATTTAGATGCTGATTAGGTGAGTGAGTGGTTGTGTGACTCTGTAGGTAAATAAGTGGGTGTGTGAGTAGCTCTACAGGTGAGTGTGCGGTTATGTGGCTGGCTGTGAAGGTGAGTAATAGGTTGTATGAGTGGCTGTATGGGTGAGTGACTTGATGTATGAGTGGTTGTACTAGTGAGTGAGTGGGTGTCTGAGTGGCTCTATGGAGGAGTGAGTGGGTATATGAGTACTGGTATAGGTCTGTGAATGGGTATGTCAGTTGTTGCATGGGTATGTGAATGGGTATAAAAGAGGTGGTATGAGGGTGTGTGTAGGTGTTTGAGTAGTTCTGTGGATGATGTCATGAGTGATGCCACTGAACATGTCATGAGTGATGTCAAATGTGATGTCATAAGCGGCGTATTGCAGAGGCGTAAGTAATTGTTAGCTCAGGTTACTATAAATGCCATATTTCACTGGTTTTGTACAAGTGAAATCTGACCCTAACTATAACATCCCTGCAACCTTTGTTTTTTTCCAGTGAATTTCTAAGGTTTTTTAAATGCTAATTCCTAACTATACCTTACCTGTAATCTTTGTTTTTTCAGTGACATTCTATGGTTTTTTAACTAGTAATCATGTTTGCAGAGTGGTAAAGAAAGGGGGTTGGTCCTCAAACCAGTTCTTATAAATCCCATTGTGCACAACTTACAGGATGCAACAACGGGGCTTCTAAGCCCCCTAGGTCCCTAAGAGTAAAGTGGGCTTAATCCAATAATCAGTAGTGTGCCATGTTAGCAGAGTAGTAGAGAAAGGGTGTGTGTCCTCCAAACATCTCTTACCAATCCCGCTGTGTGGGACTTACTTGAGGTAACAGGAGTGGTAGGTGGCACCCAAGGACGTCCTTAGGGCCCAACTACACCTCCTGTTACATCCAGTAAGTCCCGCAAAACAGGATTGCTGACACATCGTTGGAGGCCTCTACCCCTTTCTCCACCACTCTGGAAACCCGCCTTGTGGCACATTACTAGTAGGTGAATGAAGTTGCCTTGGCTATTGAGGGTCCTTGAGGGGCCAAATATCCCTCTGTTGCCTCCAGCAAGTCTCACACAGTGGGTTTGCTGGGAGGATTTTGGTGGCTACACCCCCTTTATCCACCACTCTGCAAACACACTTCCTGGTGCACAACTGGTTGGGGGATGAAGTCCCCTTGGCTCTTAAGGGTCCAGTCGACCCCACAGAGTGGGTTTTCTGACATTTTTTCAGTGGCTACACCCTGTTTGTCCTCCACTGTGCACACGTGCCTCCTGGCAAACTACTATTTGGGGGATGTTGTTCCCTTGACTCTTGATGGTTCTTGGGGTCCCACTAGTCTTCCTTGTACCTCCAGTAAGGCCCACATAGCTGGATTGCTGAGAGGTGATCAGAGGCCATGCCTCCCTTCTCTACCACTCTGCAAATACACCTCCAGGTGCACTGCTGCTTGGGGATGAAGTCCACTTTAGTCCTGAGGCCCTCAGAAAGAAAGGGGACCTCATCCCCCCACTGGCAGTGCCCCCGAATGCATGTTTGTAGGGTGGAGAAAAAAATGGTGTGGCTTCTGACCACTTCTTAGCAATCCCGCTGTGTGGGGAATACTAGAGGTAACAGGAGGTCTTCTTTGCCCCTAATGACCTTCAGCAGCCAAGGGTACTTCATCCCCAACCAAAAGGTAGCTTGGGAAAAAGCAAAATGCCTTCTCCACATATACCCATGCAGAACAAGGACCAAAATCCAGCCCAACAAGGTAGACTTCCACTGAATAGTAGTAAATCTGATGCAGTTTGAGACCGACCCAACAGCGCTATACCTTTTTCCCCGAGCCTAGCAATATTCAGATTGTGCTAGACAGGATGAACAGGAAGGGCACCATGGAGGAGGATGCTAATTGGCCTGAGAAAAAATCTGGGTAGTAGCAAATTCCCAACTCAATCCACAAACATATCCGCTACTGCCTCCGCTTGTGATCTAAAGGCAGATTTTTAAGTATCTCAGGCAGTTTTAATAACAAGAGTGTTCACAGCATGGAGTTCCTGTGTAGGGCTATCCTGATTGATGATAATGAAGGGAATTGGGTCTTGTAGGAGAGGATTGAACAAATGCATACACACCCCATGTCATGAACTCTGGGATACCGAGGTTGATGGAAACACTTGGCTAGAAGGGAAGGGGCAACCCCTAATTGTACATAGACTTACACTCTATTCCTCATCAATCAGAGGTAAAATAATGTTTCCACTGGGCACAAATGAAAACTGTGGTCCGATCCTGCACATTCTGGATATTCAATGGGGTGCCTCCATGCTCATGGATGTGTACTGGCTGTGTGGCGAGTTTGCCTACACTCAGCTCATCCTCTGATGGTGTGGACTCTGTTTCCTCGTAACCATACACACCCATCCCTGGTCATTCCCAGAGAAGAACTCTCAGATTTGTACCAGCTCTAGCTAATTAAACCACCAACATTGCTGCATCAGGGTCTGAAAAAAAGAACTGTGGTTTATTTTGTCTGGGCCCAGTACAAGGACATTCCAGAAAAATTCAGACTGTTCTTGGGCACACAAGTATGGGCCATACTGATGAAAGCTAATGCCTGCTGGCTCCAAATAACCAGGTGGGATTTAAGCACTGTGCTCTGCCTTAACCTGATAAAGGAAGAACTGCCTCATGGTGATGCAGCATAGATATGTGTTAGACCTAATAACCATGATGAAGGGAGGGGTGTGTGCCAAGATTGGTGTGTCCTGCTTCATGTTTATCCCAGAGCATGGCCTGGATAATAGGACATTGACCCTTGCCATCAAAGCACTGCTCTAGTTACAAAGAGATATGTATAAGGGGGAGGTACTCCTCAGCAGGAGTGATTCTCAAATTAGTTCTCCTGGATACCCCAAAGGCTTTCCAGATTGTGCTCATTGATGTTGCCAGTTTTCATCATGTTCTTGTCTGTGTGTGGTTCAGTGCTATTGGGATTAGGTAAAATGCAAGTAACTAGAAAAGTAATAATTGTAAAAGCTGAAGAGCAATAGTCCCCCAATAAAGTAACTATCATGAAGTATGGGTAGGATAGTGTAGTTTAAAATTCAACTGGAGGGGGAATGGTGATGTGCGGGGGTTTCAGCAAGGTGAGGTTGGTGGAGCGGAGGCTTCTCTTGGGTGCGTAGAAGGAGACTCTTTCATTGAGGTATTGGGGTCAGGTGTTGTAGAGGCATTTCTAGGCATGAGTGTGTAGCTTGTAGGTCACTCTCTTCTTGATGGGGAGTCAGTGGAGGTCTCATTAGTGTTGGGTGATGTGTTCTTGTTGTGGAATGCTGATGAAAAGTCTGGCAGCAGTGTTCTGGATAGTCGGGAATTTTTGGGACAGGGAATTTTTGATTTCAGCGTAGAGTGCATTTGCATAGTCCAATCTGCTGGTTATGAGTGCATGGGTAATGGTCTTTCTGGATTTGGGGGGATCCCTTTGTTGGTCTTGCGGAGGATGCAGAGGGTATAGAAGCATGTGGAGTAGACAGCATTGATCTGTCAGGTCATGGTGAGGGAGGAATTGAGTATGATGCCAAAGTTGTGGGTGTGGTGTGTGGGTATGAGGGATTGCTGAGGGCGCTGGGCCACCAGGTGTTGTCCCATGTGGAGATGGTGGGTCCAAGGTCTAGGACTTTTGTAGATGGTGTGCCGGCTGGAGTTGCTGGAGGTAGGTGTAGCTTCAGTGTCTAGTATCTGTTATTTGAAGTTTTCGTAGAGGGACTTAATCTTGAGATGGAAGTAGGAGCCGAGTTAGTTGCATAGATCCTGAGAGGGTGGGAGGTCTCAGGCTTCGCTGGGGGGTTTGTTGAAATTCTGTATGATGCTGAAGAGCTCTTTCGAGTTGCTGGAGTTGGCGAGGATCTTGTCCTGGATGAAGTCCCCTTTATTGGATCTAATGCATTGGTGATGTTCTGTCATGCTGTTCTTGTAGCTGGTCCTTGCTTCAAGGGTTTGGCTGTTTCTCCATACTTTCTCGAAACGTCTGCAGATGCATCTGGATTCTGAGAGGTCAATGGTGAACCAGGCGGGTTTCATGGGCCGCTGTCTGTCAGGGTTCTGGAGGGGGGCAAGCTTGTTGTGATCCACCTGTGGAGTTCGTTGGATGCAGAGTTGAAATCGGTTGTGACGGGAGGGGGAGCATGGTTGAGGGTGGAGTTGAGGTGCTCTTCAGTGACCTTGCTACAATTCCTGCATGGGGGACGTGGTTGAGAAGGAGAAGTGTATGCAGTGGTGGTCCATCCAGAGGGGTTGCGTAATGTGGCTCAAGTGGATGTTGTTTCCTCTAGCAAAGATGGGGTTGAGGGTGTGTCTTGCCTTGTGGGTGGGGGTGGTGACAAGCTGCTTCAGTCGATGGTGACAAGGTTATCCAGGAGGGTGATGGAGTTGGGGGTTGTTGAGGTTGTCAAGGTCTCCAAGCAGAATGTAGTCCATTGAGGTGATGAATTGGGGCATGATGAGGTACCAAAAAAGGATCCCTGGAACTATTTTATTGCATTCAATAAACTGTATAAAAACCCATGTTAGACCAATTTTAAATTGAGACAGTCTTCAGACCCTGTGCCTGTGGTTGGACTCCCAACCGAACTGTTTAATTAAGTGAATTGTTCCTGTTTTGCCAAAAGCCTCTTGTCTCTTGTTTTTTTTCAATTATTTCATGTTTAAGCAACAAATAATTATAGTTGGTTATAAAAATAAAAAATAAAACATTTGCACCATTTTTTATAGCATTGAATTAATGTATTTATGTATTTATATATTTTTTAAATCATTAAATATATTACAAATATTTTACATATGAATTTAAAAAGTCAAAAATGCAATCAAAATAATTTTGATTTATTTTCAGTTTTTTTAAGTAGTTTCTGTAGTCTATTTAAAATGTAATGTATTCTCTAATGCAATTGAGGTTTGGGTGAGATTAGTAAGCTAAATCCATTGAATGTCAAATGCTTCCCCCAATGCAAATGAAATTATACTCCTTCATTGCCCAATGTTTTCCCAAAAGTAGCTTAGATTAGAGTATGAATAGCAGTTCTACCCTTCTTAAAGTTCGATCCCTGTCCCAATATAGCCTAGATTGGAGCAGGAATAGTAAATGCATCCTCTTCAATGTTTAAGACCTTCCCTGATGTAGCTCAGATTGGAGTGAGAGTAGTAGATTTAACTTGTTAAATCTCCAACTCATTCCCAATGTAGCTTGGATTGGATTGGGGATAGTATCTCTAATCCATTTATATGTCTATACCCTTCCTTAAGGCAACTTAGCTTGAAGTACAAGTAGTTAATTGTATTCCTTCTACTCTTGATGTTTCAAGAATAAAAAAAAAGAAAACTGCTTTGTGCAGGGCTCCATCATGTTGATGACCTCTCAAGTCAAGTCAAAGATAGCTTTATTCGATTTTTGATATAAAAAACCATAAAAGCACATTTTAAAAATAATGTAAAAGGTATTTTCTTTCATTTGTGCATTATACATACATTTGAAATTAAAATTATATAATTCAGTGGTACATGATATATAATAAGTTAAAATATTCAAACTATCGAGGCTCTACATTTTACTGCGTACTTCAGGAACTTGGATACTGCTACCACAGTGACTTCATCTTGTAGCATATACAATTTAATCAGTGTTGGTCTACATTGTCTCAGTCCCCACATTTTTAACAATGGTACCAGATGTCTCTTTCTTCCCTATTCAAAATATTTGCAGAATAAAATAGAGTGAATATTTGACTGATTTGAGATGTCGTCACAGGGACATTTAATTAATTTAGCAGACCAATCATTGACGGTAGGAAAAGTTATCAACCTGAAAAAGCAGTCAGTTCTCATCCTGGTTAATAGCAATCTCGTGTAACTAGTATGTAGTGGGGAAAGGTATGGATGTAAACCTAGTCCATGCAACAATAGGCGATGATGGGTAATACTTAGCTTATTTCCTTCTAAGTAAGATCGCCTATCTTCCAACAGACCTAAGCAACATGCCTTCAAAGCTTTTTTGGAGATTAAAGAACAGGATGTAGGATTGTCAAACAATTCTGGGTGACCTATAGAAGTTAAAAATTTACCAACATAGGAAAGCCACGTAATATTCCTAGCGGCTGCCTGGTTCAGGCAGTCTCTAATAACGTCCCTATTGAACATTGTTTCATTTGAGGTCCATATCTTGTGCCAAAGCATTATTGGACTTGTCTTAATTACATCAGTGATATGGACCCGAGCGAGTTCCTTGTGACATATGGTGGTGGAAATGGATCTAGGCACTGCTAATAAATATCTAAGGAAAGCATTCTCGTTGGTTTGAATCTCTCGGCAATCTGCCATTCCCCAGATTCCTGCACCATAGGTCGCAGTAGAGACGCATTTAGCTGCATAGATGTTAAGCAAAATTTGGACCGGCTTTCCGCCCAGTTTCTTCGCAAATTTCTTTACCGCACCTATTTCTCGAGAGAAAGCCAGGTTGCGTGTGTTAATGGCTGTGCTCCATGTTCCCCTGCTATTAAAAATAATGCCCAAATAGGTAAAGGTCTTTGTCAAGCTTATCTTTGTATGGTTTAAAAAAGTATTACAGTCTACTTTGTTTTTCGGTGTACAGCACATAGTAAAGGTTTTTCCCACATTTATCCGAAGTCCTCTTGCACCCATAAACGTGGAAAAACCCGTTAGGGGTTTCTGCAGACCTAGCTGAGTTCTTGACATTATGACAGCATCGTCTGCATAGAGTAGGAGGGGTACCGGCATACCACTAATTTTGGGAAAATCTACATCCAGTTTAATCAAATAATCTGCCACTCCGTTTATGTATAAATTAAAAAGAAATGGTGCAAGGATGCATCCTTGGCGGACACCTTTTTTTATTGGAAATTTCTTAGTGCATTTTCCATTTTTCCCATGGCGAACCATTTCCCCCGCCCCTCTATATAATTCTTTTATAAAATCAAGTATCTTTGGGTCAATTCCCAATTCTATCAGGGTACTCCATAACACGTTGTGGTTTAGGCAATCAAATGCTGAGCTTAAGTCAACAAAAGTCATGTATAGATTGCCTTTTTTGCCACTGTGTATTTACTTGTAATCAAAGCCAGGTTGAGACATTGTTCTACTGTGCCTAGCCTCGCTATAAATCCATATTGGAATTTGGATAGGATCCCCTTTTCTTTTGCCCAGATTTGTAGTTTGTTCAACAAAACTCTTCCAGCTACCTTCATCATGGAATCGAGTAAGGAGATTGGCCTGTAACATTTTGGGTCTGTTCTGTTTCCTTTTTTAAATATAGGAATTACTATGGCTTCCTGCCATGTTGTTGGAAAACCTTCTAGACTGTAACAGTTAAGAACATTTGTGAGGAGTGGGGCCCACAAAGAGATATTATCTTTAAATATATCAATCGGGATGCCATCTGGCCCAGGGGCTTTACAATTTGCACTTTCTTGTATGGCCTGTTCTACTTCTAAAAGTGAAAAAACTATCTGTAGTGGAAATATGTCTACAGGAGTTCTCTGCACGTCAGTCTCACTTAACAGCCCAAGATCAAGTTCATTTGGATCATCCAAATCATCTTTTTTATATAGTTCCGTAAAGTGACTAACCCAGACATCCTCTGTTATGGCGGCCTCTAAAAGGTCTGTCTTCCTCTCTATAAAAAAAGGAGCATTCACTTCCCTCCAGAAGGCCGTATTATCCCGCAAGGTGCTGGCTTTTAATAACGCCTCCCAGGCAGCATCTTTCAATTCCATTTTTCGCTTCTTAATTGAATGTTTATATGCCGCTCGGGCTAATCTGATTCTATTAGGTCTTTGGGTACCTTTTTTAATTTATCCTTAAGGAGATTGTGGGCTTTGGAACATTCAGAGTTAAACCAACCCCGTGTCTTATCCCTATCGTCATCTCTTTGTTTCTTTGTAAGATTTTTCTTGATTGAGGATGCTATTACTCAATCATACTATACAGCAAAGTGCACTGACAGGGACACCTGTGATGGTGTTTCCTGGCAATGCTTTATAAATGACCCCCGGCTTGGAGGTCATTTAGAAATCTGGTGGGCAATCCTTCAAACAAGGTGATGGAGTAATCCACTCCATCGCCATGGCAGAACAAAAGGCCATACGTCACAAAACAAATCTTGCCCTTAGTTTCTGAAATGGAAGTCAAAATCCTTCAGCAGGGCAAGGTACACGGTGGAAGTGGGCGAGGGTCCCTCAAGGTTGGATATGTTGTTAGCACGCTTCAGTCAAAGATGTTGGTTTTGATAACAAAAGCTAAAAGCATGACACAGCTGGATATCATAGCCACCAAGCTCACTTAGTAACTGTATATATACATCATTTTTATTGTTTGATTATTTAAAATCCTACAATAGATTAAAAATAATAATTCATATTATAGCACATACATTTCAAGTAAATACATACTTTTTTGGATTAAAACATACTTATTATACAAATGAATAGTAACTGAGATCTATTAGCTGCTTCACCCAACTACATAGTTTGGCCTTCACAATTAGCCCCTTTTTGGGTGGAAGATCCCTCAAGCTGAGAAAGGCGTGAACCTTTACGTGAGATCCCAGAGAAGCAATTTTGAGTGTAAAACATTTTTCCAAGCACGACAACTCTGGTTTACTCTCTTGTTATTGGTGCAACCTCTCCGAGGAAGCTTCAGCACCATGTCTCAGCTCTCCGTACTTGAGAAAAATAATTATGTACCACTTATTTCCAACTCTTTGGAAAGTACATTATGGTTAGTCCTTCAGTCCTTAAGTCCTCATGGAAAGTCTTTAGACACCAGGGGGCATATGTGCAAGGACTTAACGCTGCCATACCATACATTTTTTGACATTACGGTGGTTAGGGCGTTAGCGGCACTTTTCTGGCAAAAATTTGAATTTTAAAGATCACCACTTCTGTTAGCGAGAGTTAATGAAAATGATGCAATATTTACAAGGAATGCAATATTTACAAGGAATTCCTTGTATGGTGCAAAACCCAGTTAGAGGCAGTTTTTTAAGACGAGAAAATAGCTGGTCTAAAAATTGGTGCAAAAACCTGGGGCCTCATTTCAGAGATGTTGGTGCTAGACACAACAGCAAAGAATATTGCTGCGTTGCCCTGCTCCAAAACAAAAGCTCAGGAATGTGCCCCACAATAAGATAGAGCAGTCCGAGGCCTCATTTATGAAAGTGTTGCATCACTGCAATAAAAAATTGTTGCAACACTTTTCACTGTGCCCTCTTTGAGACACGCTGGATGTGCTGTATTTACTGTATGCTGCTCCATGTGTCAATGATTTACAGATATGTCAGTATTCCTGATTAATCTTTTGGTGCTAAAGTCACACATCGCAAGCATGGCGCAACTCCAGCAATGCATGGAGCAGGACTATCCCTATGGCACTGCACAACATATTTCTTAAGTTGGTCGGCTGGGCAGCAGGAGGCGCTAGTGTGCTGATGTGATAGAAAGTGCGTTTGCATTTTCAGCAGGTGCAAGGGATTTCTACAGTGATGCTAGATGGCAGGTGGTGTGGCGTCCAGGGCTGATGGCGAGGAGGGTGCTGGCGTTGTACCGGTGGATTGTCTGAGAGGAAGGGTCCTTGATGCTGGGTGCAGTCCAGGAGTGGACGGACACAGACAGCCTTGCCTTTGGCACACCAGTAGTACGCCCATTGCCTATGGCTGCACAGTGGCCATCATTAAGTCGTGCTGCGGGGGGATTTGGACAGCTGAGAGGTGGGAAACATGGGAAAGGACACTGGAGGGGACGGGACACTGGGGGAGTGCGGATTGTAAATTATATATTTTTGGGAAATCCTACCTCGAGGGCGGGTCTAGCATATGCTGTGCTCCTGCTCTCCTGAGTCTGCTTCCAGGAACAGGAAGCAGGCAGCCAGGCTTCCTCCTCTAAGCCAATCACACTGCTGCAATTCTGCGATGTGATTGTTCTTGAGCGCCGTGACAAGGCGTATATCCAGGGGCTGGAGGGTTGGGCATGTTCTCCAAGAAGGCTGTAATGCAGTCTGCATTGCAAACAGGGAAGTGAACAAGACTGCTTTGAGCAGCCTGAGAGGGCTGACCAAACAGTCATTGCACACTTGAGTGGGCATACCACTTTGCCCCTGCCCTGATCCATGAGTGGAGCAGACCCACCCATCCTCCCACTCACAAAGGAAATATAGCATGAGAATATCAGAAAGTTATCATCATGTTATGTTTCCTCTTCTTGTACTGCTTGAAAGCCGCGGTGCAACGTTCTTCTGCCATAGCGGAGGAGCTGCCACTGGGGGTGCGTCACCCACAGGTGCTAGGCCTGAGCCCGAAACGACACCCTGGCCTCCTCCACTACGCGTCACAGATTCTCCTCTCCTGGACCTTGACACCATGGTGCAATTTGCTGTACTCTCCAAATCTGTGACTCAGCCAGCAGGACCCTCAGCCAAGAGGTATTTCACAAGCCTGGGTACAGCAGTTACCACCAAGTCGAATGGGGAACCCCCTGATTCAGGGGATGCAACAGGGCACCTTTATGTGTGAAGTTGCAGCGCTCCCGCTACACAAGTTTGACACAGCTCAGGGGCATCACCCTACACAGCGTCCAGTTAGCGCACCATCTTGTGAAGCAGAGAGATGCGACCCACCATTGGTGAGTCTCCTCCATGCTGTCCGGTGTTGTGGTGGTGCATAGTATGTAATGCAGACCTCCCTCCGTTGGTGCGCAGTAGTGCCTTGACCATTCACAGCTCCAAGGGGCACCAGGCGGTCTTCACACACAGGTCTGCAATGTGTCTCCATGTGACCTGGCAGACTTCACCACTAGGTAAGGGCGTTCGCCAATCATTCAATATCTACCGCCATGGCCCAGCAACTCCACAGCATCTCCGTATACAATTCCAGGTCCCAGATGCAGGCACAGCGAGGCCTCCGGGCCCTGGGGACTCTCCGTATTTTCAAGGTTTTGGCTGCCATGGTGTTGCAAGGAAGGCACTATGAAAAGTGATGCATCACAGGTTTTCCCCAGCGATGTGCCTCTTTTCATATATGTTGCCCTGATTTTGCATTTGCTCTTCCCCTGGGACTCTGGCTGGTCATCCTGGCTGTTGGGGGGTTTGGGGAGGTTGTTGATCTTTAATGCACTTGTCCCTGCCTGCTCCATTCTGCATTCCATTGTTTTTATTTTATTCTTTTCATTATAGCTCGACTTATTGGCTATTTTTACCTCTGGAGTTAAAAAAGGTAAAGTTCTGCTGAATAAAGTGAATTTTTTGCCCGCAAATTGGCCTTTTTCAATAGTTTTGTCTGCTATCGCCAGAATTTTTATCGCCTTCACACTAGTGTTAGTGGCAGTATTCACTGCGGCTACCTGAAACTATCGCCGTTTAGCAATATATTGTAAATGCATCGCTAACAGGGTGATAGTTTTTGGTGCTAGTCTGTGTTAAGAAAACTGCTGTTAACTAACGCTAACTCTAGTTAGCGACAGTTCTTGTACATATACAACTAGATCTCTCCACTGTAGTGTCCTGTCCTCTGTGGTCAGGTGGGTGGTCTTGGAGGCAGGAGCCCTTCTGCTTTTTGTGGCCCTGGAACAGAAAAAAGAGAGTCTAGCAACTAGGGGCCAGATGTAGGAACCCTAATACCGGTCGGAAACGGCCGATTTCGGCCGTTTCCGACCGGTATTGGGGTTTTCAGATGTAGGGGGCTGAAAATTACAGAATCGGTATATTTACCGATACGGTAAAATTACCGATTTGGTAAATTACCGAATCGGTAAATATACCGATTCTGTAATTCCAAATGTAGGTGGCACAATTTACAGTGCCACATGCCCTTAAGAGTCGGTATTTTACCACACAATCCTATTGTGTGGTAAAATACCGAATTGAGGTGTGCATGCACACCTGTGCAATGTGACACACAGACATGCCCTTAGGGCTTGTATGTGTGCCACATGTCACACAAGCCTGTACTTGGGGTGCTAGAGGCTGTCAAAGTGACACCCCCTGCACCCTTGCAGGATTCGGTATTTACCGATTCTGTAAATACAGAATCGGTATTTCCAATTGATTCCTATGGCCTTCAAAGCCTATAGGAATCAATGGGAAATACCGATTCTGTATTTACAGAATCGGTAAATACCGAATGGTACAGATTCGGTAATTCTGAATTTAAAATCACCTACATGTGCCTCCTTCCTATTTACCTACTCTTAAATACCGAATCGGTAAAATTCGGTATTTAACGGTAGGTAAATCGGAATTACCTACATCTAGCCCTAGATCCCTAACTTTTCACTCCCTGCTGACCTCCTTTTGCAGAACTTCCTCTCTGCTATACCATAACTTGTCCAAGAAGCTCTGCATTCTGGATGCCTGTGCCCTTCTTCTCTCTGCAGGAGCTCCAACTATGCTGTTAGCTACACCTATATATTTGGGTGTTTTCCTCTCCTTTGTCATAGTTACAACTGCTTCTCCTTCCTGCTATAAATGAATTTAAGGAACCTAGGTGGATTCTGGGAAGAAATGGGCAAACTGGAAACAGCAAATGAAAAGGAGATGAGCTACTTTTGCTTTTTTTCCCACCATCTCTCCTGCTTCATCCCATCTATATATTCCCTTGCAAGTGACCAGTTGTTGGCAATACGTCTGCCTTCCTGATTCCACAGGCCAGACTATTTACCCCTGGCAGGCACAATCATCAACCAGGATAGTGTATTATTGGCCTGTGAAGTAAACATTTTTACGATGTTAGTTTTATTGTAAAGTTATCAAAAGTCAAATTTCACTAAATATCGGCTTTTGAATCTTAAATGGAAAATAACTGAATACGTTTTTTTTCTTTTTCCAAAAAGAAAGATATAAAATAAATATTTCAATCACATTTAGGCGTAACTAAGTGTACAAAGTGGAAATACATTTTAGGTCCTCAATCACTGGAAGGAAAATATTTTACATATATAGTGTGCTACATTTTTATATATTAGACTCTCTCTTTTGTGTTCTTGCAATAAACAATTTAGGGGTTATGTCATGATTCACAAAAATAGCTTTTCTGACATGACGAGGGCACATTACTGCAGTACTTGTAAACTTCAGCCCAGTCAGACTACAATGATGCTCATGACAGCCATATATGTTTATCATATATGTGAGCACTGTAAATTCATGCTACAGCCCATGTATGACATTAAGCTTCCATTCCACAATTTCCGATCCATTTACCATCACCTTACAGAAACTATAGATAGTCAAATTGCTGAAAGCAATTTACCAGTAGCATTTTAGGGAAGATCACATGCACTGTGGCACTGGATAGCAGTGTTGTGCTGTCTAGAGTCTTATCACCAGCAAAAATAGGACCCACAAAAAGGCCCACAACTAGGATAACCATGCGGAAAAGGCAGATTTGTTACTCACATTTTTTGGAGTCGCTGAAATAACAATCTTTTTGCTTGCTTGCTGCCTACACACTTAGATCTTCCTGGAACTCCAGAAAGGGTATCTTGCACCCAAGCTACATTCCAATTAACTCGCAGTGAAAATGCCCCAACTGTACTAAATATAGTGACAAAACAGAGTCATGATATTGCGATATACAACCAGAGGTACTGGTGTATCTACTCTGCTCATAGTACATCTTTACCATGGCATCTTCCTATAAAACATTAACTTAGGAGACAGATGTGTAAAGCATTTAAAATCATCAACACATTAAATAAATAAGACTCAACACACAATAAAAATCCAAAACCAAATTATAAAATAATATTTTTATGATTAAAATGACACCAAAACTGAACTGCTTACAAGGGGAACCAAGGTGGCTGCACTTACTTAGAGCTCCGAACACTGCCTGATGAATATTTCTACCACTTCCTCCACAACTATCCGGTGAGCATCGATTAGGAGCCCCAGGTATTCAGGAGTCACCCGGTCCATCAGTAGTGAAAGTCCAATGGCCCCAAACGGAGTTATCGGCTCCGTAACTTTTTGGCAGAAGTAGGCGTAGTTTCAGCCGCGACATAGCCTGGCAAACAACTACGGCACTCTGGAGTTACTGAGGTGGACCCTGGCAACGTATCAGGCCTCCCGCGGGTCTGACGCATTACCATGCCGCCTGCACTGCCCCGGCCGCTCCTCATCCTCGGCTCCTGGTGGGCTACATGCTGATTGTTGACAGCTGTGCCTGGTGGGCTCCGGGGCACTCCCCTGTTTGACGGATTTCTGCATCCCGGCGGTGAGTGGGGAAGTGCGGGACCTTCCTCTTCGCCCTCCCCCCCACTTTGGTGCTTCTTCCTGCTGTTCAAGCGCTCGGTAAAATCATCCACCCTTTGACCAGCTGGCCGGGGCAACTTCGTTACATTGCACCCATCCCCCAGGATGTAAGGTAGGCAGAGATGAGGCCTTCTTAACGCTGCAATTCGGATGGTTTGTGGCATTGGTAATACAGTTTGTCCTTGGGGGGCCTCTGTCGAAGTAATTTGGGAGCTCTATTTTGAACGTTGGTCCATCCTGTTATCATCGCACCACATCCTGCTTTTGGGGCTCAGACTTATCTAAGCACACACTACATTTTACTCATGGGTGTTGTCTCTGCCAGGATTGCTGCATCTCGGGCCTCTGGGGCGCAGGACCACATCCCCCAGAAGGTTTCGCGCCAGAAGCGCTAGTAGGAAGGGGAGGAGCCCAGAGGTGCACTAAAGCATGCGAGTGCTCCCGAAACCCGGGCCAAGGGTGGGCCTGACTGCGCCCCTAAGAGGCTGGGCTGGGGCACCCCTCCAACGTGCATCAATGGGTAAGCGCAAACATCTGGGCAACCAAGATCAGGGGAGTTTATAAGCTAAAATTCCCAGAAAGTCTCCCTCAATTATTTCCTACTTGACTTCGGCCGTGGGTGCTTTGAACAAGGAGATAGCCAATGCGGAAAAGGAATTGGGATTGTGCACAAGTGAAGATCATGGTGAGGGGATTAAGGCAATTATAACTTTGTCACCTACCCCCGTACCTTTGGAACCGGTGGTGCTGATTAGTGGCCCAAATGTGAGGGGCAAAGTTCTGTCCGTCAATACTGTAGCATCAGAAGGTGTGGATAAAAGACCTGGGGTTTCTACATTGGCTGAGGTTAGGATGCAAAGGGACTCTATTGAGGGGTCTGTAGGTGCAAAACGTACTAACAGAAAAGCAATCAAGCAACATAAGGGTCCCAAAAACAGTACTTTTAAGATGGTGCCGGGAGTTGACGAGAACATTTAAATGATATTGCAGACTCTCATTGAAGACATTTTCAGTGACTAATTTGAATCCACATTGACTACTATTGCTAAGGATGTAATTGACACTATGAACTCTTGTATGGCTGATTTAAACAAAAATGTGAGCGTTTAGATATTGTTATAGATTCTTGTATGAGGGCCACAATGTGCCCCCGGAAGCTAATACTAACTTGGGCCTGTTACCTCCATCCCCAGTAGCAACTAGGTCCACTATTCGAGGGAAACATCTAGGCAATCATTTGTTGCCACTCCTAGGGGCGATGTAAAGTTGAATTCTGGTGGCAGGTTCGATGTCCCCCAAGATTTGAGCCTTGGGGGAGTAAAAGTACATAATGTTGTCTCTTGCATAGACAAATCGCAATTAACTGGTATGTCTACAGCATCGAGGGAGAACTTTATTCAACATAAGAACCATAAAACTTCTATTGATAATAGAATTAACCTCCCTCAAGAAGCCACCCCTCTGGTTGCAGTTCTCGTTGGGGTCTCTCTTCTAGGTGCCCCTGATAACGAATCAACATTTGTTGCGTTAATCAAAAAATTGGTGTGACCATTATTGCTCTGGTCAATCTGAGATCTCTAATCACATCATAATGGCTAGATGTGTGTCCTGGGTGGGTAATCAACCCAAACAAGTTCCAGGCGACTATATCATAGTCAATATTAATAAACGGGACATCGTCGCCAGGCTGTTTTGGGATGCCACTGAGTTACATGGAGGAGGCATATGGCTCTCCTGCTGGGTTATTTTTACCCACCAGTAAATGCTAATTGCGCTCCTGTCAGGGTAAGTGCTACAAGTACTTATCAGCCTTTGTTGTGCCCATCTCGTATTAAAAGCTCTGTTCCCGGCCCTGTAAGTTTATGTGGGGGTGGAGAGGTATCGCCTAAAATGTTAGGACTGCTGTCAAGGGCCAATGTGGAAGGTCTACCACTTTCAAATAGATTCTCCCCACTTAGCCAATAGGATATGAATGAGTGACTAGTGGGGAATGAGGACTGCTTATTTGTATTAAGTCCTAACAATTTTGTTAGAAGCGATCATGTGGAAAGAGGTCTGCTTGTCTGTACAATTTTGTTAGAGGTGATACTGGGGGTGAAAACCCCACTAACTGTAGAATCATTAGCTGGAATATTGCGGACCTAAGGTCTAAAAGAGATGAACCAAATTGGCTAAACTTTATAAAAACATATGACATAATTGCTCTCCAGGAAATTTGGACAGGGGGGCTAACTTTTGGCTGGATGGCTTTAGTTCTTATTTTTTACCTGCCCGTCCTGCACCAGAGGGTATAGCAAAGGGTGGCCTTATGTTCCTTCTCTCTTTCAAATTAATGGGGTCTATAAAAAGGATAGAGAGAGACTATTGTATTTGTTTGATAGTAGAAGTAAGTAAGACTAACTACCAGAAGTTAATATTTGTGAATTTTTATAATTTTGGAGAGAGTGATTTTATGAATCAACACTTGAGTAATCTGAAACTCTTTCTAAAAGACTATAGGTCAAAGCAATGCACTTCTTAATATGTACTACCTATGGGTGATTTTAATATACATGTTTGTGATCTGCATTGTCTAATTGATGACTATCATGGATATAATTATTCGACAACCCCCACTTTGAACAGTCAGCGTGAGTGGAGGGCCTAGAATCCCTTTTAACTGAAGCCAACCCTTTTGAAACCGGCTTTGTTAACTATCTTGATCGGTGTCCCATGTTTAAATCTAAGGCCAGAGATACCATCATTGATTATATGTTCCTGTCTCCCATGCTGCTAGGTAAGGTAGTTTTTTATAATGCCCAGGAGTCATTGATCATAACCCTGTCACTCTAGAGCTGGATAAAAGTTGTGGTTTATTGGCCAAAGGAAGAAAGAACTTGGGGCCTCATTTATGAAAAGTGACGCATCGCTGCGTGAAAACAGCAATGCGTCACTTTTCATTGCGCCCTCCTTGAGACATGTTATGTTATGTTATAACGTTTTTGTATAGCGCCTATCACCGCCGGTCTCTAAGCGCTTAAACAGAAAGAACATAACATGCTGTCACCCCAAAACCCTCTGCCATCTCTGATTAGGCCGGAGGTATTGCCTTTTTAAGTAGGTACGTCTTCAATTTCTTCCTGAAGTAAAGTAGCTGTGAATCTTCCTTCAGACTGGCTGGTAGCTCATTCCAAAGTTGCGGAAGAATCACCGAGAAAGCTCTGCCTTCTTTAGTTTTTAGTTTAAATCTGGGTTGAGTCAGATTGGAGGTCTGACCTGAGCGCAGAGTTCTGCCGGGAACATACCTCCTCACGCACTGCTTAATGTACTCTGGGGCTTTACCAAAGAGTGCCTTATGGGCCACACAGAGCTTCACAGGCAGCCAGTGCAGCTTCCAAAGGAGTGGGGTTGCATGTGAGTTTCTCGGTAGAGAATAAATCAATCTAGCTGCATCGTTCTGCACGACCTGCAGCTTCCTCAGCAACTTCTGTGGCAAACCAAGATACAGAGCGTTGCCATAATCTAGCCTCGAGATGACTGTAGCAGAGACGATGGTTTGTAGGGTGGAGGTTGAAAGAATAGGGGTCAGCTTGCGTAATTGCCTCAACACACCCGTGCAAGAGCCTACCACAGCCGAAACTTGAAGGGCCATGGTAAGATCTGCATCGATCTTTAGACCTAGACTTTTTACCACCGTACCGGGAGTAGGAGTTTTTCCTAATTCTGGGGGCCAGTACAGATCACCCCAAGGATTTGCCTGGTTGGTGAACTGTGGTAAATAAAATATTACCCTGGCAGAATTTCTAGGCATTAACAAAGTATCATGCATCAAATGAGAGACAGGATCCGTGGTGTCCAAGTTAAAATGGGCTTTATTCCAATAACTCGAGTCATGGGAGAATATGTTCCATCACCACTGAGGTTCAGGAAGAGTCTTCTAACATTTTAATAACAATGAACAGAATATATACATTTTACTCCTTGTACATAGGGCGGAGCGCTCCAGGCAGAGCAAGAAAGAAAGAGATAAGAGCATGTGGGCGTACATGAGGGTGTGTACTACGATGAGTCATAGGTAGGTGATAGGTAGGTGTCATAGGTGGGTGGGTACTTAGAGGAGGAGTTTGCATGACCAGCTCAAACTTTGTCCTACTTGTGTGCAACAAGAGCATGACGTGCAATTGATGTGTAACTGGGAGGAGAGCTGACTTTCAGTCTAGAAGAGATCTCTTGTGTCAAGGCGACCAGCACATCTAGTACTAACTGATATCTTGAGTCAGGGGATGTATTATCTGAAGCAAAGGTTGCTCGTCACTAAATGACAGAAAGGGCATATTTATTCGTTCGTTGCATGAGCTTTCTATGGATGCAAGCACTGTAATCCACTTAAACAGAGACAGAATGGCTGGGCCCTATCTATGCAGATGGGTTCTGTGTACCTTCTTCACCAGACTGAAATGTGATTCTGTAAAGCAAACAGATAACTGTTATTCATAATACTGTCTTGGCAGGCCTTACTGGGCTTCTTGCGGCTTTCAGTGTGTCAGGAGTCATGAAAACATGAATTCAGGGACTGGTGGTTCAATCTGAACCACAAAAAGGGTTCAGTACGATATTTATTTAAAAGTGCACAATGTAAAATACATGGGCCTTCATGTTAGCTTAACTTTTGGGAAACTTGATGACAGGCACCTTAATGCAGGACATGAATGCAGAGGCCTAGTGATTCAGGCCACTACAAGGAAATATGCATGGATGACATGCACTCACATGTAACATAGGGTATACGTAGGGGGCATCTTGGTCAGGCAAAATTTCATTTTCCTCATTCCCTCCTTGTCCCCTACTTAACCCTTCAGGATACATCTATATTCATGAGACCGTATAGTTCATCATACAGAATCATTTGTTCATCTTTTATCCTTTGTTTACGTGGATGTGGAATACAGGCAGTAGCACACAGGTCGAAAATGGCCGGGCCACACTGCAGACAGAGACAGCAACCAAATACCATAAGTAGGGCCATTCCTAGGAAGGACATAACTTTCCATCCCCATGCCGATATTACACCCCAGAGCCAACTAGACCAAGTCCATGTGCCTGGGTCTTGATGTATGACATTAGCAATTTTGTGGAGTCTTGTTATCGCTGCGTACACGGATGGCGCGTTATTTGGGATGAAAACGCAACAACTAGATCGGATCACTCTACAAGCTCCGCCTCTATCCGCCAGGATGACGTCAAGAACGAGACGATTTTGTAAAACGACAAGTCTCATAGCAGATTGCTCCTGGGTTAAGTTCGCCAGGGCAGATGCAGTCACATTCACTACTGCTTCCAGGGTTCTTGTTAATTTGCGTATCAGCTTACTATTTTGGACGGGACCTATGAAGAAAAAGAAACCTTTGTTGAAATCTGTATATTGCTCCCATGTTGTTTCAGTCTGATCAATCCCTGCAGAATCTGTCTCTCTCTTTTGTCTAACATGTTCTAGTTGTGAATCTCTGTGATAATGGGATGGGGCCAAGAAAACAGGTGGCAATAGGAATGCTATATAACAAGTCCCACCCCAGTCTAAGGGCAGATGTACATAGGCTGTCTGACCGCAAATGAAATAGGTATGGCGTGATGTTTTGAAAGAAGAAAGTCCTTTATCATTAAACTCTACTACAGTGTTACACTCGCTGTGTCCCATATGTACTGAGCCTTTCTTACTAACACATAAATCACCTTTTGCTGGTAGAACTGAAATAAACGGTGGACCTGTATTTTGCTTGGGCTGAACATTTAACATTATAAAATTAACGGATGCATTTCCCTGCTCGTACTCTTCATTCTCTAGATCGGTTCCCTTCCTTTGAGGAAATCCGTCTTTGTCTGGAAAACATGCGTCATTCATTACTTTATTCAGGTTTCCATATATCCAGCCACCTGGATAAGCTATGTACTTTCTATCTATTGAGGTCATTAAGGCAAACCATACTCCACATGAACCATTATGTGAGAACGGTAGAGGATAGAAGGGCAGAACTCCCTTTGTTTCTTGATAAGGAGGCAGTTGGCCACATACCCAGCAATCAGTTGCATTGCTGGTCTGGTGAGAATGGTGTAACATACGAATAAAAGTATTGTTACGTAGTGCAAGTCGATATGACAGTTCATGAGGTGGCAGATCACTGAATGTATGCTCTACAGTATTGTTAAGGGATGAGTGCATATGTGAGGCAAGAGGAAAGAAAACATGTAGTAATAAACTGACACAGATTATAAAAATGCACAGAATAAAAAGAATGATCAAAGTAACTATACATCTACTGCGTAATAGTTTGCAGTATTTTTCTCTCATGTTTCTTTTCTTACTATTCTCGTATGTGATCTTATACATGTCAGAAATCTAGCCTAACCGATTCACCACCGAGTGGACTTAGACAATTAAACTACGTCTGACTTACTAGATCTTAATTTGGATTTATACTCCTGCTGTGGAGTCTTTTCTAGCAAAGGCGGCGCAAAGTCTGTATTGTCTTATAGTTTTTTTTTTTTTTTGCAAAAGTTCCAAATTGTCCAAAGTATCTTCTTGCAGTGATGAAGGTGAGTTCAGCCTTTACGTCCTTCCACTTTCACTCCGGTCCTCGTGGTTTCGGCGTCTTCCAACGTGGCTCAAGGGGGCTTGATCGGTCAAAATTCCGGACACAAGTATAGAATCTTCTGGTGCTATGGCATGTTCCTTGACCTGGGTGTTTTCAGGGAAGGCAGCAGCAACCTGTGAACAACAAGAGAGTAGTGCAGACATCAAGGAAGCCAGGTAATCTGTCAGCATGTTACTGTCAACATCAGTTATTTTTCTAGGCATAGGCGTACCCCACATATTTGGCGGTCTACCGAAAACTACTTCATAAGGAGATAGGCCTGTTCTGGAATGAGCTACCATACGCATGTAAAAGAGGGCAACCGGCAAGGCTACCATCCAATCCACGCCTTTTTCTGCACAGTTCTTGGCAATTTTTGTCTTAATTGTCTGATTATGTCTTTCTACAAGGCCTGCTGGGTGTCGGACACAATGGAACTTCCAGGTATAACCTAACAGAAGAGACACTTGTTTCATTAATTCAGAAGAAAATGGCTGCCCGTTATCTGAATAGATGACACGGGGCAATATCTGGGGAAGAACTCGCGCACCAATTGCCTGGCTGTTGTCACAGCAGTGTAATCTGGAACTGGATATGCTTCTGTCCATCTAGATAGTGCACACACTACTACTAAGACATACTTGTAACCTTTACATCTGTCATTTCACTATGAGCTGTGTTTATGATTACTTGTACCATAGAATCTGGGAGAAACCATGTGCTTTTTCCCTTTGTCATCCAACCTTGTTCAGTCTGGACCCCTCCTTGTTCAGTCCACTTCTTTATCTCATCTGTAGTGGCATGTGTCTGTATGTCGAGTACATCTTGTGTAGGGTCCCTGACTGTCATACTTTATGTCAGTAATGGTACCTCTGTCCTTGTCGTGTCTGTTGGTGTCTGGGCTGTCTGGGATGTAAGTATTGCTGTTCGGTCTGCCAGGTCATTACCCTGGGAAATGGTGTCTGTAACTTTGGTGTGAGCTTTGCACTTCAGGATAGAAATAGCTGTAGGTAAATGTATTGCTTCCAACAGGGCTTGAATAAGTGGACCATGCTGCTACTAACTCTCCTGCACTCGTTCTCAAGCATGATCCATCTACATAGAGTATCAGGTCAGGGTCTGGAAGTGCAATATCTGTCAGTTTTGTCTTGGTTTCATCACTATATTCATAACTTCCACACAGTCATGTGGTGGTGCATTTACTGTACTTGAGGGCAAAAGTGTTGCAGGATTCAGAATGTTACAACGTCTGATCTCTATGTGTGGCTGAAATAATGTCAGTTCATATCCTGTCAGTCTCGCTACAGTCAAGTGTTGTGTCTGAGTCCTGTTTAAGAGAACCTCCACTGCATGTGGAACCTGTACTGTCAGAGGGTGTCCTAGCACTATTGAGTCACTTTGTCTTATGGCTAGGGCTGTTGCTGCAACTGATTTCAGGCACGCAGGCAGAGCCTGGGCCACTGGATCCAGTGTACTGGAAAAATAAGCACATGGCTTGTGTTTTCCTGCTTGAACGTGTGTGAGGACAGATAACGCTGTTCCATCTTGTTCAGTTACAAAAAGCATGAAACGTTTGCTGTAACTTGGAGTCGCTAAAACTGGCGCTTGACATAATGCTCTTTTTAATTCCTCGAATGCCAAGGTGTGTTCTTGTGTCCAAGGGAGGACAGTCAAAATGGCTGCCTCCTTTGTAGTTAACTGTATGAGTGGTTGGCTAGATATGCATACTGGGGAATCCATTGCCTACAGTAAGAAGTGAGGCCAATAAAGGCACGTACTTCCT
Organism: Lissotriton helveticus; assembly: GCF_964261635.1. NCBI lineage: Eukaryota > Metazoa > Chordata > Amphibia > Caudata > Salamandridae > Lissotriton > Lissotriton helveticus. The sequence continues at coordinate 510,916,453 of NC_136061.1, read as the reverse complement.
TTTGTGTCTTGGGCTGTGAAAGGTTAGTAATGAGCTGTATGGTTCTTGTGTTAGCTGTCTACCCTCCTTGGAAAGCAAGTGTCCTATTACACCACTTGCTTTTCACAGAATTGCATTGGGGCCTTGTGCCCCTTGTCAGCCAGAAAATGTAGAACTGTCAGTGATGCATTTTCGCATTCTTTTTCTGAACGTGCTGTAATCAGGATGTCGTCTACGTACTGAATCAGTGTGTGTTGGCAGGCATGTGAATACTGTCTAGCCGTCTCTTTAATGCTTGACCGTAAATACTAGGGCTCATTGTCATCAATCTAGCAAAATAAATTTATAGAAAAATAAATAAATAAATATATATTTTTTTAAAAGCTCTGTAGTTTAGAAAAAATCCTACTCTAAATCTTGGGAATAGTATGACCACACTACCTACAATATGTTCTCTAAATGTATTTGAATAAAATCCGAAGTATTCTAGCATAGACAGATGGGCTGGAGCCTCGCTACTCCTCACTCCTATGAGAAGCAGCCCCTCCCTCTAGAAAGATGTTCGCGCTCGGAGGTTTGAATCAACTCCAAGCCGGGCTTCACTGTGGTCTAAAATTGAATGACTGCCAGAAGCTGAACTCATTGCAAGAACAAAACTCCTGCCAATTATTCTGTTTACACTACTGAGGGAAGAACTATTCATTTGCAAGCGTGACTTTATCTGAAGTCAATGAAGCTTTCAGTGCTGGCTGTAAGGAAGAGCAACTTTTTGTACACAAGTCAGAGGGGCTGGGGAGGTAACTTCGCTACTAACTCACTCCTTGCTCACCTACCCCTCCCCTCAGAGCCAGGTGCTGGCTCAGTGTCAAACATAACAAATAGGAGACAAGCCTCTCACTCTTCTCTGCTTCTCTGAAATTGGGTCGCTGCCAACGCTGAGCTCATTGAAAGAGTCAAGCGTCTGCCAAGGAAGCTAGTGTCAGTCAGTTACATAAACATTTTCTCCGTGGCACGTCAAGTTTTTTTTTTTTTTTTTTTTTCTGCTTGCGAAGGAAGCCTGACTTAGCTGGAGAACAGCCAATAAATGTCCGCGGAAAAGAATTGGAGTATGGCCAATAACAACAAGACAGGCACGGCAAGAGGGAAAAAGCCCTCCCTTTACAAAACATCATTCCCCGGGAGCCAGGCCACCTCAAGAAGATAGGGCCTAGCCTCAAGGTCGAAAAACACATTCTCTGTAATTCAAAACATATCTGTACCCAGGGCACAGTGCTAACCAACATTCTCTAACTTAACTGAAGCAAATTTAAAACGTGACAAAAAGCAAATTAATAAAGACATATCTTTTTTTTTGTAACTAAGTGACATGCTAGTATTTTAAAATAATTCTGTACTGCTACTAGCTGCAAGGGAAAAAGAAACATAACATGGCATGGAAACACACCATATTTTACTATTTGAAATTAACATCAACATTAACATGTGAAACTCCATAATTCTGCATTGCATAACCAACATTTTCATAATTAAGTGTGCAAGCTCTTCTATTCTACCTATTAAAAGGCCAGATTTCTCATTTTTCAAAAAGCTATGTTATCTAATTGAGTGGATTAACTGTCACACGCTATTCTAAAAGGGCAGCTTGCATTGGGAAAAATAATAATTTATATTTTGCAGAAACATTCCTATTTAAAAAACACACGGTTTTATTACACTAATTAAAAACGCATTCTATGAAGGGTCTGATTTATATTTTCTTCTCAACCGTGAAAACATTAAAGCACTCTCCGACTGGTTTATTTACAACTACCGACCTCTGAGCCAAACACATTAAATCAAGTGTTCCAAGGCAAACCCTTTACAAATACACTTCTTTACTCTCCATGCAAGATTTTACCATTCAATCTGCAAACTGACAAAGCACATAGGCAGACCCAGAATGAAAAAGTCAAAGAAACCTTTATCTCAATTTTCAGAAATACGCCCATTGGATAACATGGCAAATCGCACCTCCGCACAAAACATGCCTTTTCCACCACTTCCACAGCTCAGATCCCTTTCAAATTTGGCATCACAGTAGTCCAAGCGATTCCCTAAATCCTCACCAAAAAGCAACCAAATCCCTCCACTGGAACGGGTACGAATTTCCGCTCAAAAACACGCCCCCCTGCAAACACCAAAAAACGCCAAAATCCCTCAACACCTTGTTAAACAGCATGTTAAAACAAATACTGCCTTCTCAATACAAGATATTAACTCTTTGGCAGCTGAAGCACAATCATTCCCCAATGACTGCAGTACATGGGAAAGTCATGAACTCATCTCTCCATGTTATCACATAACACGTACGCACATCTTCAAAAAGTTTTCTCCAAGCACTTGAAAGAGATTCAGCTCTCTCCTGCCTAACGTAATGATAACAAGCTCTGCACAAAACATAACCACATGACGCTATTCACAAGCCATATTTACAAGAAACTCAACAAGTCATAATAATGACATGCTCTTCATAAACCATATTTACAAGGAGCTATACTTAAGAAAATTCAACAAACTATTCACAAGTCTTAAGCACAAAGCGCAATTCACAACTAATTCAACCAGTTACTCACAAGGCACTTGCGCAGTCCAGAAGGGACTTGTCTAGATACAAGGAAATGAACGCTTCAGATGCTGTCGGCTTTATTCTACATACTCTAAAGGGTACAGGTGGTGGCGTTTGCGACCTACTGGGTCTTTCTCAGGTGGTCACTTTAGCTAGTTCTTCTGACAGGACGGGATAAATATCAGTAATGACAGCATTTCTTTCTCTATCAATCTGTTCTGTTTTCCTATGTGACTCTTTGCGCCATAACTCAATGGCATCTTTCTGAGAGGGTCCTGACTTCCTCTTCCATAGCGCTTCCTCAACTCCCATAATGCATTCTGAATCCCATGTTCCTGAGACAGGCCATCTATATTTCTCCTCTAGATCCTTCGTGCAGTTTACCCATAAATCTAAAAACAAGACAGCGTCTAATCCATGCTTATTATACATATAATGACCAGGTGTGTCTCTAGGCGGGATGTTTACTGACTCTTCTAGTATACCTTTCCTGGTCCCTATCTGACGCAACTTTGAAAAAAAGTGGCATGTTGAAAACAACACAATGGAAACACAATACACAGAAATAAACTGAAACATTCAACAATCATTCATACAAGAAACATTATAACACTAAAACAGACAGAGTCTAACCTGATACATGGAATAAAACATGTACTTGAAAACAATAAACTTTGTGCACTGGAATACAGTACAACCATACCGGTCTCAGAAATGAGACACGTCTTGACCGTTTCCACCTTTTACAGTGGACCCGTCTTGACCGTTTCCACCTTTTACAGTGGACCCGTCTTGAAACTTGATGCATTCCCCATAGTGGTACTCACCGGGAAGCAGAATCTTGAAACTTGAAGGCCTCGAACTTCTACGCATGCGCCTTGGAACAGGTGGACCTCTGGAGAACTTCGGACCTTGCTCTCTCACGGGTTGGGCTCTGGTTGGGATGATCCGCGATCCTCACCGCCTCGTGTGGACGCCTGGTCGCAGTCCGTCTCCTCCGTGGGCCTGAGGGAGTAAGCAGGAAGTCCTGCTGGTGCGCACTTTGAAGTCCGTCACGGCTGTAGAAGTGGGCAAGAGCTGTACCTGCGTCACCGGCGCGTGGGGAAAGGGATAGGTCCTGTTCGGGCGCCAAATTAATGTGGTAAATAAAATATTACCCTGGCAGAATTTCTAGGCATTAACAAAGTATCATGCATCAAATGAGAGACAGGATCCGTGGTGTCCAAGTTAAAATGGGCTTTATTCCAATAACTCGAGTCATGGGAGAATATGTTCCATCACCACTGAGGTTCAGGAAGAGTCTTCTAACATTTTAATAACAATGAACAGAATATATACATTTTACTCCTTGTACATAGGGCGGAGCGCTCCAGGCAGAGCAAGAAAGAAAGAGATAAGAGCATGTGGGCGTACATGAGGGTGTGTACTTCGATGAGTCATAGGTAGGTGATAGGTAGGTGTCATAGGTGGGTGGGTACTTAGAGGAGGAGTTTGCATGACCAGCTCGAACTTTGTCCTACTTGTGTGCAACATGAGCATGACGTGCAATTGACGTGTAACTGGGAGGAGAGCTGACTTTCAGTCTAGAAGAGATCTCTTGTGTCAAGGCGACCAGCACATCTAGTACTAACTGATATCTTGAGTCAGGGGATGTATTATCTGAAGCAAAGGTTGCTCGTCACTAAATGACAGAAAGGGCATATTTATTCGTTCGTTGCATGAGCTTTCTATGGATGCAAGCACTGTAATCCACTTAAACAGAGACAGAATGGCTGGGCCCTATCTATGCAGATGGGTTCTGTGTACCTTCTTCACCAGACTGAAATGTGATTCTGTAAAGCAAACAGATAACTGTTATTCATAATACTGTCTTGGCAGGCCTTGCTGGGCTTCTTGCAGCTTTCAGTGTGTCAGGAGTCATGAAAACATTAATTCAGGGACTGGTGGTTCAATCTGAACCACAAAAAGGGTTCAGTACGATATTTATTTAAAAGTGCACAATGTAAAATACATGGGCCTTCATGTTAGCTTAACTTTTGGGAAACTTGATGACAGGCACCTTAATGCAGGACATGAATGCAGAGGCCTAGTGATTCAGGCCACTACAAGGAAATATGCATGGATGACATGCACACACATGTAACATAGGGTATACGTAGGGGGCATCTTGGTCAGGCAAAATTTCATTTTCCTCAGAACACCAGTTCCTCCGTTTTCTCAGCATTCACCTTCAAGAGGTTGTTGGTCATCCAATTGACCGTGAATCTGAGCAAGTTCCTCACTGACTCCTGAGCCTCCCTTGTATCTTCCAGCTGCACCAGCAGCTGGGTTTCATCTGCGTAGTTAAAGATTTCACAATTCCTACACATGAGCTCCTCCATCAGTGGTTGTAGGTAGATGTTAAAAAGTAAGGGGAAAAGTGCGGACCCTTGGGGCACACCCCATGTCACCCCACTAATCCCTGACAGCTGATCCCCCATCACGTCCTGACAAGAAGGATTCTAGCCACTTGAGCGCCTGTCCTGTTATCCCCAGCTTAGCGATACGGTCCAGCAAGATGGTATGGCTGACCGTATCAAAAGCTGTCGACAGGTCTAACAGAATCAGGGCGCATGGCTGTGTCTTGTCTGCCCTGACTCTCAGCTCATCGGTGACAGTGGCCATAACTTCAGTACTATGCTGTGGCCGGAAACCAGCCTGCCTGGCATGGAGTAGATGGTGTTCCTCCAGAAAGCTGGCTAAGGTGTTCAGGACGTGTTTTTCTGAGATCTTACTCAGGAGTGGCAGCTGGGAGATAGGCCTATAGTTTTTCAGTACCTTAACATCGGCTCCCGCTTTCTTGAGGAGTGGGGAGACTCTAGCTTCCTTCAGCTGGGCTGGAAGGTAGCCCGCTTCTAGTGAGGCATTCAGTAGACTCAGTAACTGAGACTGAATACTGGGCAAGGCCAGTTTAAAAATTTTCGGGGGGCAGGGATCTGTGCCTGATTTGACATGGCGGTCGGGCGTGAGGCGGCGCGGAAATCACCCGAATGGTGAGTTGTGCTTAACTCTTAATTAAAGTGCAGGCAATGCGGAGTTCCGGGGGAACGTGAATTACAAAGTGACAGTGACAGCAAGAATTTTTTTTAATTTTGAGGCGAAGCAAATACAAATTTTTAAAAGGAGCAGGTACTCCAACACTTTAAAAAATAGCAGCAAGAAATTAAAGGCAGCAGCAGCAAACAGTTCTTATCCTGCTGGATGCGTCATATTTGCAATATGACGCATCATGTCGCAGGGAGTTACAGATACGTCAGTATTTCTGACGTATCTGTAGGCGCAAAAGTGACGCATTGCTGGAGTGTGTCACAAAAATGACGCAACTCCAGCAATGTGTACTTTCACATGGGCAAGTCCCATGTTGTTAGTGCCTGCGTCAGTCTTACGCCTGCCATAAAGCAGGCGTAAGATTGTGACGCATTAGCGGCCAAGAAATGGCGCAGTGAAATCTTATAGATTTCACTGCGTCACTTCCATGAACCTTTCTTGCGTCAAAACGCCCCCCTTGCATACATTATACCTGGCACAGGTATAATGTGGCGCAGGGGTTTACAAAGTGACGCATCTACCTAGATGCGTCACTTTGTAAATATGGCACAACAAGGCGCATTTTTTATGCCACTGGTGCGTCACAAAAAGTGACGCACTGGCGGCGTAAAAGTGACGCTGAGCCTCATTAATAAGGCCCTAGGTTTCTAGTAGTATGGTAACTTGTGATCAGGGGGGGAGGATTAGATGGTCTAAAGTTATGCCTGACACCATTTTTTACAGATTTGTGCGTGAAAAGTAAAGGGAACATTACAATATGTGCTGACCTCTCTAGTGCTGAGGATGCGGTTCTTAGAGCCTTTGATGGTATCTGTATACAGATAGCCCGTGATTAAACTGTTAACTCTAAACCAAGAACCCCTCGAGGTATAAGATGGTTTGATGACAACTGTTCTCGTGCCCACCGCTCCTTAGTTTTAGCATTGAAAAACCTACCTCGTGATAGGGTTTTGATAGCGAGTTTGCGGAAGCAGTATAAGATAGCAGTTCACAGCCGGAAAGCAGAGATTAAGGAAGAGGCGTGGAATGCCTTACTATCTGTCGAGGTGCTAATGGATAGCCCAAGATTTTGGGCAATCGTCAATACCCCTTTTTTTAAGTGTTGAGGATAATGAGGTACGGAAAGCAACATTACAGAGGCCCAGTGGTTGTTCCATTTTGAAGCTATTAATGTCTCTAATGAGGTACAGGATATCATCCCTAGGCCACCACTTTACCAAGCTACAGCGCCATTTGTTTTCCTTGAGGAGGAAATTGAGAAAGCTATAAGGGAGATTTCTAGCAATAAGGCACCTGGTCCAGACTGCGTCCCTGCAGATCTTTATAAAAGTGAACCCAAATTTCGGGCGAAAATTCTGGCAATGTTTTTAATGCTTCTGGTCCGCTAGGGTTCCCTGTATCATGGTCCAAGTCGATTATTATCCCGGCTTTTAAAAAGAGTCAAAGAGGGGATCTGTGGTGTTATAGACCGATATCCCTGATTGATTCCTCCAATAAAATATTAGGTAAGGTGATTTTAACTAAAATTACAGACTGGCCTAATGAAAGGAAGATTCTATTTAACCTACAATATGGGTTTAGGCAATGTAGAAGCACCATGGCCCAGTGCCTTAATTTAGAATTAATAATAAGTAAATATACCATGGCTAAAGAAGGTTGTCTGAGGATGGCATTTATGAACCTATACTCAGCGTTTGACCTGGTCAATAGGTCAAAGCTATGGAATATTTTCCTGGAAAAGGGCCTTGGTCCTTGTTTAGTATATTTTTGGGCTGACCTTCATCGAAACCTTTCCCAGGACGGTAAATGTACAAGATCTTTTAAATCAGGCAGGGGCGTTCGTTAGGGGTGCATTTTGGTGCCCCTACTTTTTACACTTAATGACCTGGACAAGTCCTTAGTGGAGGCGTCCCTGGATATCCTGCATGTAGGACACTGCCTCATCCCAGTTCTCCTATACGTGGACGGCGCTGTTCTTTTAGCACGTACTGCGGTAGGCCTCCAGCGGCTCTTAGATGCTTTTGGGGCCTACATGGATACCCCAACAACATTTTTTTTTAAATGCAGTCATCCGACCCACCTCAGGCTTATTAGGGTTCGCACAGCGCCTGGGGGCCAGACGAATAGAGGCCATTTTAAAGAGCAAAGTGTCTGGCTAATGCGGCCTATGGTTCCTCTATTTGGGTTTTCAAAGAGCAGGTTGGGGTCCAGATAGCTGAAAATAAATTTTTACGAAGTCTTCTGTCTGTACCACAATCCACCCCAATTTTTGCTATACATCAGAATTGGGGTTAGGATATGTTTCTGACATCTTGAGCACAGCTCTGTTGCTCTGTTGGCTCAAAACCTGGCTAAATCCTGAATTCATCTCGAATCACCAGATGATACGGGATTGCTTTAATCTGGATAATTCTAGTAAAATTAAGTGGCTGTCCTATGTTAAATGCATGTTAACTAAAATAGGGCGGCCTGAATTATTTGAAGCCCCCGAAAAGATCTGGAAGGAGGAGGTGTTGTGGATGAGATTGAACATTAAAAAGCTATTGATGTTGGAATGGGAAGAATAGGAGTTACGCAAATCTTTAGTTAGGGCACATTTTTTAATAAAAACGACAATTTTTATTGAACCCAAATTGGTAATTGTGAATAAGTCTTTCCATCTCTGGCTCCTAACTAGATTCCACTTTAATTTGATTCATTCCTCATTGGGTGACCTCCCGGGGGGGTGTAAACCTGAGGACGCAGAACCCTGTCAATGTGACAACTATTCAACCCAGGTCACTTTTACATTGATATTCGCATGAAGTTTTTCATCCTATCTTGAGAGGAATGGGTTTTTTACAGGTCAGACCAGCGTTCCTCTATTTGCAGATGCTGAACAATCCATGGTATATTTTTAATATTGCGTGTTTTTTTGTTGCTGCTGTGAGGCTCAAGAAAAATAGAAATCAGATGATGAACATTGTCTGAATCCTATTGATAATGTTTATGGTCATTTTAAGCTTTAAGATATTTGGATACGTTGAATTTCACGAGTCTTATTGTTTTATTCAGTCTGTTGTTTGTTGTGTATTGTCCTTTTATGATTTTAATTAATCGAATGAAGTGGATTGACTTGACTTGACACCAAAACTACAAATATGCAATGTAGGGAACAGGAGATATTCATTTTTAAATAATAACCCTTTTCTAGTGCCTAAAAGCCAAAAGTGCCTCTTTGGGCCATCTGGTCATCCTTGACTGGGACAAAGTCAAAGTTTTAGCCTGACCATAATGGAGCATGGGTTGGATACGCTTAGCGGTATGACCCGGTCAAGATTTACATCTGACGGGCCGAGTTTTGAGTCGACTATGGTGGCTTGGTTCAGCACAAGCCCTCTGTGAAATCCTGGAAGTCTTGAGTTCCAGAGCTTTCGGCAAAACTAAAATTCCAGATCTGGTTGCAGCTCAATGTCTGTGACTTGATTCTTGTCAACAGGTTGCTCACCTTATGGAGCTTTCTACCAAACATTCTCCACTCTTCTCCTTGTGAGATCAAAGTATCCAAAAGACCAATCCAGGGGTCTAAAATTCATGAGAAGGTCCTTGGGATGTTGGGACTGCGTTTCCCACAATGCACCTGTCCAAATCCTTAAAAGTCCACTGGAGGCTAAGCCTGGACATAAAATTCCGCTCCTCTTGCGGCGTTTACCGAATTCAACAACTCTGCATTTCACACAGAACGTCCAGTATGCGCCAGGGGGCTGTGTTGCAGAGAGGTGTTCTGAGGTCACGCCCCTTTTTACACCTCTCTGCAACACAGCTCTGTGGCGCTTACTGGAGATACCTTGTGGGCTAGTTGGCCGCCAGGGGACCTCAGGACTCAAGGGGACTTAAACCCCCTAACTTAAAACGCACCACGGGGTGCGTTTGCACAGTGGCGAAGGTAGGGGGCGGGGCCTGAGGTGATATGTGTGCAAACACTCCCTGTGACGCGTTTTAAGTTGGGGAATGTATTCCTCTTCCATCCAGAAGTCCCCTAAGGGCCAACTAGCCCACCAGGTACCTCCACTAAGCGCCAAGGAGCTGTGTTGCAGAGTGTTGTAAAAAGGATCGTGGCCTCTGATCACCTCTCTGCAACGCAGCTCTCTGGTACATACTGGAGGTACCCGGTGGGCTAGTTGGCCCCCAGGGGACCTCTGGATTGAAGATGAGTTAACTCCCCAATTTAAAACGCACCACAGGGCGTGTTTGCATACATATCACCTCAGGCCCCGCCCCCTACTTTCACTACTGTGCAAACGCGACCCGCGGCGTGTTTTAAGTTCGGGGATTAAGTCCCCTGGAATCCTGAGGTCCCTTGGCGGCCAACTTAGCCCACCAGTTACCTCCAGTAAGCGCCACAGAGCTGCGCTGTAGAGAGGTGTAAAAAGGGGCGTGGCCTCAGGACACCTCTCTGCAACACAGCTCCCTGGTGCATAATGGAGGTACCTGGTGGGCTAGTTGGCTGCCAGGGGACCTCAGGATTGAAGGGGACTTAATCCCCCAATTTAAAACGTGCCACGGGGCATGTTTGCACAGTGGTGAAGGTTGGGGATGGGGCCTGAGGTGATATGTGTGGAAACATGCCCTGTGGTGCGTTTTAAGTTGGGGAATCAATTCCTCTTCAATCCAGAGGTCCCCTGGGGGCCAACTAGCCCACCAGGTAACTTCACTAAGCGTCAAGGAGCTGTATTGCAGAGTGTTGTAAAAAGGTGCGTGGTCTCTGGCCCCCAAGAGGACCTCTGGATTGAAGATGAATTAATTCTCCAACTTAAAACGAGCCACAGGGCGTGTTTCACACATATCAACTCAGGCCCCGTCCTACCTTCACTCCAGAGATCCCCTGGGGGCCAACTAGACCACCAGGTACCTCCACTTAGCGCCAAGCAGCTGTGTTGCAGAGTGTTGTAAAAAGGGGCATGGCCTCTGAACACCTCTCTGCAACGCAGCTCCCTGGTGTATATGGGAGGTACCTGGTGGGCTAGTTGGCCCTCAGAGGACTTCTGGATTGAAGATGAATTTATTTCCCAACTTACAACGCGTTACAGGGCGTGTTTGCACACATATCACCTTAGGCCCCATCCCCTACATTCACTACTGTGCAAACGCGTCCTGTGGCGTGTTTAAGTTGGGGGAGTAAGTCCCCTTGAATCCTGAGGTCCCCTGGTGGCCAACTAGCCCACCAGGTTCCTCCAGTAAGCGCCACAGAACTGCATTGCAGAGAGGTGTAAAAAGGGGCGTGGCCTCAGAACACCTCTCTGCAACGCAGCTCCCTGGCGCATAATGGAGGTACCTGGTGGGCTAGTTGGCCCTACTAACCCGCCAGGTACCTCCACTAAGCGCCAAGGAGCTGTGTTGCAGAGTTTTGTAAAAAGGGCCATGGCCTCTGAAGACCTCTCTGCAACGCAGCTCCCTGGCGCATACTGGAGGTACCTGGTGGGCTAGTTGGCCCCCAGGGGACCTCTGGATTGAAGATGAATTAATTCCCCAACATAAAACGCGCCACAAGGCGTGTTTACACGCATATCACCTCACGCCCCGCCCCCTACCGTCACCACTGTGTAAACGTGCTCCGTGGTGCGTTTTAAGTTGGGGGATGAAGTCCCCTTGAATCCTGAGGTCCCCTAGCAGCCAACAACCTCACCAGGTACCTCCAGTAAGCGCCACAGAGCTGCATTGCAGAGAGGTGTAAAAAGGGGCATGGCCTCAGAACATCTCTCTGCAACGCAGCTCCCTGGCGCATAATGGAGGTACCTGGTGGGCTAGTTGGCCGCCAGGGGACCTCAGGATTCAAGGGGACTTAATCCCCCAACTTAAAACACGCCACGAGGCGTGTTTTCACATTGGTGAAGGTACGGGGCGGGGCCTAAGGTGATATGTGTGCAAACATACCCTCTGGCGTGTTTTAAGTTGGGAAATTAATTCCTCTTCAATCCAGAGGTACCCTAGGAGTCAACTAGCCCACCAGGTACCTCCAGCAAGCGCCACGGAGCTGTGTTGCAGAGTGTTATAAAAAGGGACGTGGCCTCCGAATGCCTCTCTGCAAAGCAGCTCCCTGGCGCATACTGGAGGTACCTGGTGGGCTAGTTGGCCCCCAGGGGACCGGAGCATTAAAGAGGAATTAATTCCCCAACTTAAAACGCGCCACAGGGCGTGTTTGCACACATGTCACCGCAGGCCCGCCCCTTCCTTCACCATTGTACAAATATTCTTCTAATATCAGTCGAACTACAAATTCCGTTTAAGTCACCTGTTATCAGGAGAGAACCCAGTGCTGCATCTTTTAGCCCAGCACTGACCCTGAAAAGTAATTGTAAGCATACTTACCAGTAACTTGTATTTCCTTCCATAGGAATCCATTGTGTGGTTTTCAGAAGAAAAGTTTCTGTGTTGATTTTTGAAACGTACAAATATTCCTCTAAAATCATCCGAACTACCAATTCCGATTTAGTCACCTGTTATCAGGAGATAACCCAGTGCTGCATCTTTTAGCCCAGCACTGACCCTGAAAAGTAATTCTAAGCGTACTTACCAGTAACTTGTATTTCCTTGCGTAGGAATCCATTGTGTGCTTTTCACCAGAAAAGTTTCCAAGTGTCGATTTTTTGAAATGTACAAAAATTCCTATAAAATCTGAAGAACTAAGAATCCCGATGTAATCACCTGTTATCAGGAGTGCCCTCGGTGCTGCTTCTTTGAGCCCAGTAGTGATCCTGAAAAGAAATTCTAACCGTACTTACCACCAACTTGTATTTCCTTCCATAGGAATCCATTGTGTGGTTTTCACCAGAAAAGTTTCTAAGTGTCTATTTTCACAAACTAAAAATATTCCTTAAAAGTTGCCTGTATGACTTAAACACATTCTTTTGACTGTTTACAGGAGATGCACCCATGCTGATTCCAGTATCCACCACTAAGCATGGGCGGATCTAGCGGATCTCGCGTACGCGAACTTGCGGATTTACGGATTCGCAATCCGCGAAGATCCGCGAACTCTAGCGGATTTGCGGATTTTCCCGTTTTTTGTGTTGGCGCGCATTCGCGCCGATTTTGGGACAAGTTCGCAATTGCGAACTTACTTTTCGGCTCGCAACGGCCGCGACTATGTTGTTTCAACGTCTGGTTTATCATCACAGGTTCACAGCACCCTCTGTTTCACCACTGCCACCCTCTGGGACACCCATGCCACCCTCTGGTACATCCTCACTGCCACCCATTAGGTTTATTTATCACTGTAGATTATGGTGGTTGAAAAAAGCAAGCACACCTGCCCTTCTTCAACTGCCATCAATTAATTTGTGTTTCATTAATGTGTCAGTTATTTAGAAAGTTCCAGTCTGGCTGGCACCTGCTTCCTTCCTTATCTGTAATTTGCTTTTTGTTGCAGTGAAATTTTTTTTTCACAGGACCTTTATGGTCTACTTGTAGCTATTCTATGAGCCTGCTGTTTGGGTCATAGCAGGGTCATAGAATAGTTGCAAACTTTGGAGGGGCCCATCAGGAAGCACTACCTTGAATGTTACTAATGTTAAGTTTGAACTTTTGCACCTGCTCATTGCTTTCAGTTTAGCTAAAATCGTTTTTTTCTGCAATTTCGCGCGTTTTTTGGGGCGCGAATCCGTGCGAGATCGATTTCGGAAGCCGCGAATACGTGCGAATACAAAATAGTTTTTTTTGCGACGTGTATGTTCGCGTGATCTTGCGCGTGTTCGCGAGGCGCTTCTAGCTATACGTTTGCCAAGTTACCCTATCGGTCGTACACGGGCGCGGCCATCTTGTTGGCGTGACGTAATTCCGTTTCCGCCCGCTATGTGTAATCTCGCAAAGTGTGCTGCTCGCTAGTACAATTTCGCGCGTACTCGCAAGGAAAATCTCGCGCGAACTTACCCACGCGGTCGTGAACGGGCGCGGCCATCTTGTTTCTCATTCATTGCTATGGTTCTGGGCATGCTTTCTCTATCCTCTCTCAATCTCTGCCATCCTTTGCTTGTTTGAAGTTTTTTTGATCTAATTTTACTTATTATCTATCCCTCTATTTTTCTAGCTCTATATTTTTGTGTTTTCTGCAGCTTTTAGTTACTTTTAAACTACTTTTTTAAACTCTTTTCTTTTCTTCTTCACTATTCTATTTCTTGTTTATCATTTAACTCTATTTCTGCCCAGACCATGGTAAAGGGAGCCGGGAAGCACCCTGAGAAGGGGAAGGGTCCCGCACCCCGTGCCCGGCTCCCGTGCGGGCGTTTAAGGGGGGAGCAAGTGGTCCCGAGGGAGATCTTCAGCGCGGAGGAAGTGGCGGCACTGATCTTCCATGTCCAGCGCCGCCTCCCCAAGACGATCCTGGGAGGCGGCAAGATCGCGACCGGCTATGGCATCCGGGAGCGTCGCAAGCGGTGGGAGAAGGTGTGCCGGGCCATGTACAAGATCTCTGGGGTCCGGCGCACATATAACCAGGCCACCCACCGCTGGACCGATGTCATGGACCGGGAGCGGGACTTGCTGGACGCGCTCGGCGTAGAGGTCCCCGGGCTTGGTGAGTAGTAGTAGTAGTACATTTACTACTCTGTTTTATCCTGCTCTGTTATTTGCAAATCTTTGTTCTTTACCAAGAGCAATAATGCTGCCGATTACATTGAGGTAAATTATATTTCAAAATCTTCTATGCATTTCAGGTGCACTGCTCTCCTTCTCAGTAGCCTTGCTTGCTACTATGCTTCTTTGTTTTGTATGTTGTGTTCAGAAGCATTTCATTGGCCTGAGAAATTATGTATGAGTGTAGTGTAAAGAAAAGAACTGCGTACTGCTAGACAGTAAGGGTCATATTTTCAATTACCGGCGCATCCCTGCAAAGTAGCAGGGATGCGGCAGTAATTGTGTGCCATGCCACCACCACCCATTGGCCCAAAACGTCACAGAAGCCTTACGCATCTGTGCCGTAAAGGCAGCGCATTGCTGGAGTTGCGTGCCAACGATGGCGCAGCTCCAGCAATGCTCTGGGGTACCCTATCTCCCCAATGCTGCATCAAGCCGTACGTCGGCTTCAAGCGCGCAGGGTTTGAGTCATGCATCATTGTCCTAAAAGTGACTGATTGACATCTTGTAGATTTCCCTCAGCCACTTTTAGGATTCGTTCCTGCGCAGGTACGCCCTCCCTTGCGCCGGAACGCCCCCTGATGGCGCAGGGCTTTACAACGTGATGCATCGCCCATATGGCCATATGTGTTTTTTTTTAATATATACGCCGCACCAACACCATGGCGAGTCTTTTGTTCTGCCGCTGCGTCAGAAAAGGCACGCAACAATGGAGGAAAATGAGCCGCAACTTCCGCAAGGGACTTCTATCAGCCCCAACAGACTGAAGTCCAGTCCTTCCTTTAGACACATGGCTATAAGAAGAAATAGTGGCGGTGGTGGCGGGTGGATTGATAGTTTGAGTATTCACTGATCTGCAAGCAGGATGGACTTTGTCTGTCACGTGTTGCGCACTGCTGCCTGCAGTGCCAGGCCTAGGCAAACCTCTTTAGTACTCTGTTTATTGAGTTACATAGGAACTTTCTAAGTCAACGTTCCGCAAATCAGGCAATACGAATAACGTAGTATACCACATGAGATAGATCCCGTGGAATAGTTGTCTATCTATTTCCTATTTTTCCAAAATATGTTGTTATTGTTCTTTTGAAATGTTTGATTTGGTTGAAAAATCTCATCCATGTTTTCTGGTTTTTCTTTCTTTCATGTTGTACATCAGCTCCCCCCAAGGGCAAGAGGACACAGGAGGAGGGTGCTGAGGATGCAGGCCAGGATCGGGCAGGCGAGGGCTCCTTTGCTGGCCCCAGTAAGTTTACATTTTAATAAACAGTACCTATTTTTTCCTAGCGTTCCTCATTCGATTTTTTCTAAATCGTCTTTGATCTTCTTGTAGACTGGATATAAATTCTTATCCTGCCTCGAATATGACTCCCTGTGGTATTACTAGACTATTCTTATTAGTCTGTCTGTGTAGCTAACTAAGATTGGACATTTGGCAATTCCATTGGACTCCCATTATATTCAGCAATACCTCTATGCACTGTCTCCTTACTGACTAGATAGTGTGGCAGAGTCATTCAGCTCCCGAAGTCACCGATTATAGATCCCCAATGATCTCTAGATTATCGTACGCAGGACAAGAGAGTAGTACGGAGTCACAGCACAGTCAAGAAGTGTCAGAGGCACTCATGCTTGCAAAAATTCCAAAACCTTTAGCTCATCCACTCTAGTCTAGAGGAACAAAAACCACAGAGTCTATTTAAGTTTAAAAGCTTTATTAAAAGTAAACACATTTATTAAAATCTACTTTGTCATAAAACTATTTAACTGAAAACGGAAAAGTGGTTAGTGCTGACGATTAATTGAACACATTTCTTGTGGTCGAGCCGAGCTCTCACCTGGTTTGAACTTGATCCTGGTCGTGTTCTTAGGACTCAGGAGTCAAGCTTCTGTCTGTTAGGAGAAAAAGTGGTGCGTGTTAAAAATCAAAAGCAAGCATTCATCAGTTGTGCATAAAAGTGCAGCAAGACAACAGCCTTCCCTGGAAAATGGGACATTTTTACTATGGAGTAGACAGTCACAAATTATTACATTGTATTCTGTTTTTTTAACATTTCTCCTAGACCAAATATTATATAGTAGTGAGTGGTGTATTCTAACATTCTTAAATGTACTTTGTAGGTGTAACATCTGGTGACGGGGCCAGCGCGGAGGTGGCTGTGTTGGACCAGGACTCGGAGGCCTCTGGGGAGGAGGCGGTACAAGAGCCGGCGGACGTTCCTGTGGGGGATCAAACGGTGGTGGCGGAAACAGGTAAGCTATATATTCCTTACTTATTGAGATTGAAGACTGCATAGTGTGCTTTCTGCACAGGTGTATTACAATTACAAATCAACCAGGTAGTAGCCTCCTCGAAATGTACTTCGACTTAGCTGTGAAGTTTTTGGTGAGAAGAATCCCAATAAGTTCTTAGACGAACGTGATGGATGGGATGAACGAAAAGCGTAAGTAAGTGGGACGCGAACTTGTATGATGGCTGGCAAAGAAGAACAATATGTGTTTGCTTGGCCCCCGAGGTGGCTGGGAAGGAAAGAATATGGTATGGTGCATGGCTGGGTCAATGATGAAGCAAGGATGGGTGGAAGGACAGCAGCCTGGGTGGGTGAAACAGAAACTGTATGTGTGCGTATACTTTGACTGAATGGATGCCTGGAGCATGGTATTCTCTGACTCTTAGATAGCACATGTGTATCTAGAGAGAGTAGATGGTCGCCAGGTGAAGTAAGTGTTACCTTGAAGAGCATGTACCACCGCACCCGCACGTCCGTTCCAGTGCAGGGAAGGCAAGGAAAAGAAATTGTAAATGTGTCCAATACTACCATGAATAGTAGCAGTACTTTGTATTGCGTTTGCATTCACAGCATATATCTGGTTATTACGGTGGACACTCCGTACCTCTCTTAATAACTTTAGTTTACTTGTAGTACGTCATTCATGTGTGGGTGTATCACTGTTCACTCAATATTAAGCAAAGCACCTAAAGTCATCTCATCTGTCATTAAATACGTCCCATGTGAAGTGATAGATAATCAAATTAGTTAGCTTCTTCATTTTCCTTTTCTAGTACTCATTTGCACTGTAGGGTGAAAGGTAAATTAATTAAGCAGTAGCCCTTGTAACAGAGTATTCTCAGTGCCACCCGTAATAGAAAAGTAATAGCTTCACCACCTGCATGTACTGGACCGGTACAGTAACGCAAGTCTGTCTCACTCATCATGGTGTGCAACTTTTTTTCTCGGGTGCAAGTTCACTGTGCTGTCCATGTCATTCTGCCGGCTTGCATAAGATAACGTACCAATTTCCCTAAACAAGAGAGAAGAAGAAGAATAAGACTGGTGTACTGTCATAGTCGACTGTAATGGAAGTCCATAGTGGTCGTAGAATTTGTTCATTAAACTACCACTAATGTTAGTGCAAGGATGCAGAAGTGGGAGGTTACATAGATACTGTCCTCAATAGTTATGTACTGTGCTTTCAATTTGCTACTTGTACTCTGTGACCCAACTTTCGGCTCAATCACTTTGTGTTATTAATAAGGAGCATTGGTTACAGACTATGTCTTTCTTTCTTCATATAGTTGCTCCTTCCAAATCAACAACAAGGAGGGAGCAGGCTAGATTGGCCCGGCAACGGAGGCTGGAGGCCACAGTCGCCGAATATCGGCGGCTGGTGGCCCTGGAGGAGGAGGAGGAAACGCAGTCGAGCGGGGGTGCAACAACGACATCCTCGACTGTGACCACTGCATCCTCCTCCGTGACTAAGCCAGCGGGACCGAGCCGGGCTAAGAAAGACGACCGCCACCGCCAAGCAACCGAAATACCAGCTGCCCCCCACAGGAGCTGCAAGGACCGCCAACGCCGCCTACGAGTCCGCATGTCCAACCTGGAGCAGGAGGTCCTGAGGTATAAGAACTTGGTTAAGGGCCTCCGCTCCGAGCTTGCCACCCTCCGCAAGGAGTATGATGCCCATGCCGCATCATGCACCAGCACCAGCACCCTCCAGTAGTGGAGTGTCCCTTGCCCTTTTTTATAGACTTTTGGGGGGTGGGATTTGGGAGTTGGGATCGTTTTGGGACGTTTCAGAGACAATCGTTGGGGTTAGGGTGGGTGAGGGAGATTATTTTGTTAGGGCTAAATAAATATATTTTTCAACTTTATCTGACCATACCTGTTTTTTACTGCTTTTCAGTCTGGTGGGTGGGGGGCGGGGGTGTAACAGTAACTTTGTTTTCCTGAACAGTCGTAGGACTTTAGTAGTACAACCGTCAATCTCTTGTCTACTCCGAAATAATACTCCATTATACTACCTCCCACCAAACGCTTATCTTACCTGTAATTTGTGTTAGAAATTAGGGCTAGGCCCAGGGCTGGCTCCAGGTGAAATGGGGATTAACGTTGTCAATCCTGGGCGGGTGACATTTCCTCATTGCGGTGGTACTAGTGGTGTGACACAGTGGCAGTTGCATGCCTATGGAAAAAAAGAAAACGAAACCTTGTTTGTCCTCCTTACTGTAGCATTACAACGGTTACGGTACGATCGAGAAAATAGCAGGTGACAGTACACTAGAACAGTGCCATAATGTAGCCTAACAAATGGTAAAGTATTTGCTTGCAAGTATAACTAGTACTTGCGTTGAATTTATTTGACATTGGCTACTACTACTAGAAGATATAGTACTGAAGCTGAGTAAGTCTAGAAGATATCCTCGTATTCCTTCACCAGCCTGTTGCTGCTATGACCTTATCCTCCCCAGCAAGTGTGTGGAATTATTGATGTCATTTTAGTCAGACATCAAGCAAAACAACACAGCCCGGGGGAAGAGGGTTAGGGTTTGTAAAATGGATGGGAATGGGGGTTTCTTTTTGGGTAGGTTTTGTTGAGGGAAGAAAAAAAAAGCAGAGCATGGACAAACAATAATTGAAGATACAGACAATCTTTGGTTACAAACTAAAGGTAAGCACATGCAGTCACACTCATAGAATAAAAGACAACAATGGATACTGTATCTGTATTGCGTATGTTGTTGGAGTTGTCCTGTTGAATTTGGTAAGTAATAAGCATGCAGCAAACAATTCCTCTTATTGGCGGCACTCCTCCATTCCAGCTGACGCTTCGTCCATCAATGTGGTGACCACTGACAGAAGACACCCTGTCCACTGCCTGCCTGGCGGATGTTGACTGAAACCCGGCCTGTAATTATTGAACGGAAAACAGGAAGTGCTATTACAATACCACTGATAAATAAATAAAAGGTATGTACGCTGTGTGGTTCAAAAAGTGACACTTTGATTTCCCTAATAGACAGTACAATATTTTTGAAATTGCGTGCTCTGTCTGAGTCACCTTTTTAAGGATCAATAAGTATGGCCAAAATATTATAGCGGATCTTTCCCCTCAAGGTAGGTGTACTACTGTGTTTTAGAACAAAATTTGACCTTCCCAGCAATGCTCCCACCAAGACCCTTACTAAAGCCAGTCGCAAAAATATAGAAGAACCCCAATCATATCTCCAAAAACGATGCCTAGCAGAAAAATGGTTACAAAACGTACTTTGAAAGTAACAGTAGGCCCAAATACAGACCGTGGATTGTATTCAAACCACTTGCAAGCAAGCAAAAGTATCCATAGCCAGCATCGCTCCAACAGTGCTCTACAACAACAGAACTGCGTTGCAATAGAACCCCCCGAAACACATGCAATCCTGCTGCTAGGGCTAACCCTAACGAACCCTAACTTACAAAACTTGCCAAAACTGGTGTTTCCTTATGGATTTTGTCCAACAAACTTCTAGCCGGTATTAGACCTTCCCAGGAATGCCCCAGGCAAGACCCGCCAACCCACCCGCAAAAAAACACCCGACACAACACCCCCAAACAGCGAAAAAGCTAAATCTCATACTTACAATGTCTCTCGGCCTTCGGTCCAAACGCGGCGCTGTGCAGCTAGGTCATCATCATCATCAATCATCATAACTCCTGTTTTCCACCACGGATTTCCTGAAAAGCAAATGCAATCAAGATTAGACTGTCGCAGCAGTGCTTCGACAGAGACCCCGGCCGCAACCCACCCACGAACAGCAGGAAGCCCCCCAAAACGCTACATTGAGCAAGATGTCAGAAGAAATAGCAAAAAAAAGGCTGTTCCTTATGGATTTTGTCCAAAACACTTCTATCCGGTATTAGACCTTCCCAGGAATGCCCCAGGCAAGACCCGCCAACCCACCCGCAAAAAAACACCCGACAACACCCCCAAACAGCGAAAAAGCTAAATCTCATACTTACAATGTCTCTCGGCCTTCGGTCCAAACGCGGCGCTGTGCAGCTAGGTCATCATCATCATCAATCATCATAACTCCTGTTTTCCACCACGGATTTCCTGAAAAGCAAATGCAATCAAGATTAGACTGTCGCAGCAGTGCTTCGACAGAGACCCCGGCCGCAACCCACCCACGAACAGCAGGAAGCCCCCCAAAACGCTACATTGAGCAAGATGTCAGAAGAAATAGCAAAAAAAAGGCTGTTCCTTATGGATTTTGTCCAAAACACTTCTATCCGGTATTAGACCTTCCCAGGAATGCCCCAGGCAAGACCCGCCGGCGCCAACCCACCCGCAAAAAACCACCCGACAACACCCCCAAACAGCGAAAAAGCTAAATCTCATACTTACAATATCTCTCGGCCTTCTGTCCAAATGCGGCGCTGTTCAGCTAGGTCATCATCATCAATCATCATAACTCCTGTTTTCCACCACGGATTTCCTGAAAAGCAAATGCAATCAAGATTAGACTGTCGCAGCAGTGCTTCGACAGAGACCCCGGCCGCAACCCACCCACGAACAGCAGGAAGCCCCCCAAAACGCTACATTGAGCAAGATGTCAGAAGAAATAGCAAAAAAAAGGCTGTTCCTTATGGATTTTGTCCAAAACACTTCTATCCGGTATTAGACCTTCCCAGGAATGCCCCAGGCAAGACCCGCCGGCGCCAACCCACCCGCAAAAAACCACCCGACAACACCCCCAAACAGCGAAAAAGCTAAATCTCATACTTACAATATCTCTCGGCCTTCTGTCCAAATGCGGCGCTGTTCAGCTAGGTCATCATCATCATCAATCATCATAACTCCTGTTTTCCACCACGGATTTCCTGAAAAGCAAATGCAATCAAGATTAGACTGTCGCAGCAGTGCTTCGACAGACACCAAAAATTACCCACAAACCCCCGGAACCCCGCCAAAGAGCACCTCAAAGGCAAGCAAGTCAGCAAAAACGGCAAGAAATTTCCACCTCATATTTGGTCCAAAACACTTTTGTCCATTATTAGAGCTTCACAGCAATGGGCCCAAATCCGTCAACTCACCCGCAAAGAAGTACAACACCCCCACAAGTGCTGAGTCTTTCTTCATTGGGCGTAATCCAGCACTCTGCTTGGAGGGAAATCGCAGTCTGGAGGAGGAGGATAGAGGAGCATGTTCTTCGGAACTTGTGAACCTGAGGAATGTAGACTGCGGCACCTTCAAAGCAATAAGCAAACAAGTGAAGACAGTTCTGATGATGGTCTTGTTTTTGGGATTAGGTGAGTAAAGTTTGAATTTAATTAACTGTGCAAAACAAAGAAAGAGAGACACAAAGCACACAGGAATAAAAGTGAATAAGGACGAAAAAGAAAGTTCTTGATTGATTGTCTCATTTTCAGGGCTCGGTGTCAGGGAATAAGAACAAGATTTCGTCATCATACTCTGCGAATTCAGGCTGGATGAGGTCAGTGCCACCGAACAGAGAAAAAATCCCCTCATCCACGTTGCCGTCCTCCTCGTCTTCATGCGGCGTGCTTTCTCATACTTTGTAATCTGGTGGTATGAGGTGCTGATTCATCTTGATCATTGTCAGCCGCTCCACATTTTTGGGCGAGAGGCGGCTCCGTTTGGGAGTTACAATGCCACCAGCAGCACTGAAAACACGTTCAGAAGACACACTTGCGAGTGGGCAAGACAAATAGTTTATAGCCAGGTTGTAGAGCTGTGGCCACAATTGTTTTTTGCCATGCCAATACTGCAATGGCTCCTCATTAAGAAAGACCACTGTTGAGTCATTCATATAGTCCTGCACCATAGACTCAAGGTCATCAACGGTTCCTCCACTTTGCTTACTTTTTGCTGTGGCTGTGACATTTTTTCGAGAACCATACCCAAGCAAACTTAGCCAATCCTCTACAACAGCCACTGTTTTTGTTGTGTGTGGTGCAGATGATCCAGTTGCCGGTGTCTTTAACGGCTGAGAGGTCACTTGTGCCCCAGCCACAGGTGCAGAAGTGGATTCTTGTGACTGGGGATGGCCTGCTGATGCTGATGCTGATGTACTGGCTTCTCCTTCAATAACCTGCCGTTCTTTTTCAAACCTCTTGGCTGACAAGGCTAACCAATGTTTGTACTTTTGAACATCTGCATCATCAAAAGGAAAGAATGCTTCGCCTGCCAGCGCCTTTTTGTAGCGTGGATCCAGAATAGTAGCACAAATGTAATGCTGATCTGACTTGATCTTTTGAAGACGTTCATCACCACGTAGGCGCTCTAATAATTTCTCTGACAAAATGAAATGGTTTTTTTTTTCTTCATCTTCTTTTTCAAACTCAGAAGACACCGCCATCAGTTGGTGCTCCAGCATGCACAACAATGGGATAGCTTTTCCCAAATTACAGTCCTCCTGGCTGACTGCACGCGTGAAGAACTCAAAAGGACGAAGCATGTCTGTCAGGCTTTTAACTATGTCCCATTGCGCCGCACTCATCCGCAGGTCCTCCTTCTGAGATGTACCCTCTGTGAAGAAATATTGATCGAGTACCGTATACTGCTCATACAGACGCTCAAGCATGTAGAAGGTTGAGTTCCAACGTGTTGCCACCTCCTGGATGAGTGCTTTCACTGGCATTCTACGTTGAAGTAGCAGTCTCCGCAGATGCTTCCGGGCCTTAAAAGAATGGCTGAAATGGTTGCACATTTTGCGGCAGGTGGCCATTACCGCGAACGCTGCACTGTCTCTATCACTCAAGAATTTTTGAACTACCAGGTTGATACAGTGCGCCAAACATGGCACTCTGAAATAGCCACCCTCCGACATGGCCTTAACTACATTGGAGCCATTATCCGTGGAAACATAACCAATCTTGCGTTTTAGGGGGGATAGCATTGTCAAGACCTTTTTGTTAAACTCTTGCAAAAGGTTTTCTGCTGTGTGACTTTTCTCCAAGCCAAACATGGCTAGTGTTGCATGTTTCCGAGCAGCTTTGAAAACTTTGTCCGGGTCAACATCTGCGTTTAGCTTTGCTTTAACACCTGAAAAAGAGACCCAGTGTGCAGTGATGCACATGTAATCATGGCCTGGGCCACTGGTCCACATGTCTGTTGTCAGATGTATTGTGTGAACAGCACTCTTCTGCAAAGCTGCCCCAATCGCCTGCAGCACATCTTCATGTAGTGCTGGAACCGCAACTCTGGCAAAATAGAACCGGCTCGGAACTTTCCATTTAGGGCAGAGCGTTGCCACTAATTCAAGAAAACCTACCGCTTCTACAAAAGAAAAAGGTAGAAGGTCCACAGCTAGCATTTTAGCCAGCTTAGTGTTATACAGACGCGTCAGTGGGTGGTTGCGTTCATATGGCACGTCTGAAGTAAGCATTGTTCTAATGTTGGCCTGGACCAAGCATTTACGGGCTGATAATGACTTCGTTGACCCAATTTTGCTCGCTGGTGAACTTTTGTGCGTTGGTGTCTCACTCGCTCCAACACTCTTAGTGTGCCTCACATTGGGTGTGCTGCTGACAGGGGTACTGGGTGTAAGGGACGTGTTTGACAAGTCTTCTTCCTGCTCGTCATCATCAGATGAAACATCAACGTTTCCTTGATTTTGGCCTTTCTTGATCGCATCTAGGTGCGCAAACCATTTGACAGCGTGCTTTCTCTCAAGATGACCACTCTGGCCGCCGGTACCATAGTTGGTACCTGACTTACCACGACTAACTGCAAGCTTACAAAGGGTACAAATGGCAAACTTTGGATTTTTGGGACAAACAGTAAAGAAGTCCCAAACTGGGGACTTCAAGTGTCTGTGGGACCTGGAGGAGGCGGCGATACTGGTGGTGGTGGTCATGAAGCTAATGCCAGATGAAGTGGAGGATCTGGATTGCCCAACATTTGTACGTTTTGCACTTTCACCGCCACTAATTAAGGTCGAGGTTGACGGAGGTCTCTTCTTGCCAGAAAGAAATATCGAAGCGGGACGAGTTGGTGTACTACTTAACTCCAATGATTGTGGTGTTTCCACTGCCTCCTCATCGACAACATCATCATCATCATCATCACGCGCAGCAGCTCTTCGGGCTAGGGTCAAAATGTCTGTTTGCTGCATGCCCGCTGGGGCTGCAGTGACCTTTATGATGACTGGGTCGTCGTTGGCAGAGTCTTCATCAACAGCAGTATCCGCCACTTCTTGTTGAGCCTCATCACACTCCATAACTCTGAGACTTTGGACGAGCTTCCTTTTACGCTTAACTACCTTTGTTGGATCATGGTGTGCCTCACTCTCAGACGGCTGTGGTGCTGGTTCCCAAGTTTGATCCGTATCATCAGAAGGAGGTGTGCTTGAAGAGGATGTAGACACCACCCTTGATCTCTTCCTTGCTAGGGGTGTGGAAGACAATGAAGGATCATCAGGAGGAGTGGCTTCCTCAAATGATACCTCGCCTTGATTGTCGATTTCCTGATGTGCCCCTACTTCGGGAGGAACAACTATTGTGGGCACTTGTGACCCTCCATGCACCTCTGCTTGCGCATCTCCTTGCGCTGCCTCTCCTTCCACATGTACTTGGGCTTGTACTTGCACATGTGATTGTTGTTGCGGCTGTGGTTGTTCAACACTCGTCAGATGAGGTACAACAACCTGTGTTGATTGAGGGACATTGCTGCTGCTTTCTTGCGATGAGCCAACATCACTGGTCGATGGTGATTGAAGAACTATACTGGCTGCCTCTGCAGCACTCAAGGGCTTGGACTTAAGTTGGCGTGGTGGTGGTGGTGGCACTGAGCCCAATGGAGCAGGGGTGCTGCTGCCAGCTTGGTCCCCAGCAGATCCCGCTGCTGCTGCTGCAGGCATACTTTTTTTTTTACTCCCAAAAAAAGGGGCGGGCGGCACACCAGTCTCCTTGGTAACTTGCTTCTTCTGCTCCTTACTGGCACCTTTCTTGCTAGAGGTGCTACGGGTTACTTTTTTTGGGGCCATCCTCTTCAGAGCAGGTCAGCAGGCAGCAGTTGCACGAGTTGCAGATGGTTCTGTGTCCAGACGTGACGTCGCGTGACGTTATGCTGCACACACCGCTGCAGGACTTCTTCCTGGCACTGGTGGTTCTCTTGAGTCTTCTTGTGCACCTAAAAGCAATGGAAGACAGAGGAACATCAGTTCAGTTATACACCCCAAAAAATCGACAAAACACAGAAAAATGAGCACAATCCCATGCCATCCTTGATGTTTACATTGAAGACACCCCACAGAAAGACTACGGACATGCAAGTATGCAACACTCACTACCCCTGGGCATAAGGGATGAAAAGTAGGCAAAATAAGTGCAGGCCTCAGACACTGCCTCTCCTCAAAATGGCCCCCTTACACCCCAAGCACATGTTGCCTGTACCAGCCAGCACTCAAGATGGCCACCACCACCACCCACATGGCCAGTCCACATCAACAGTACACCCCCAAAAAACAGAAAAACAGCCAGAAATCACCACAATCCAATGCCATCCATGATGTTTACATCAAAGAGAGTGAGACCACACCACAGGCACACTCAGTCCATGCACCACCACCACCCCTGGGCAAGCAAAAGGCCACACCAGCAGCCCCCCAAAAACGACAAAAAACAATAAAATAAGCACAATCCCAGCCCATCCATGGCCTCAATTATGTTTAAATTCAAGAAGACACCCCACAGAAAGACTAGGCCCATGCAACACTCACCACCACCCCTGGGCAAAGGGCCACACCAGCAGGCCCAAAAAAACGACAAAAAACAATAAAATCTGCACAATCCCAGCCCATCCATGGCCTCAATGGTGTTTAAATTCAAGAAGACACCCCTCAGAAACACTAGGCCCATGCAACACTCACTACCCCTGGGCATAAGGGATGAAAAGTAGGCAAAATAAGTGCAGGCCTCAGACACTGCCTCTCCTCAAAATGGCCCCCTTACACCCCAAGCACATGTTGCCTGTACCAGCCAGCACTCAAGATGGCCACCACCACCACCCACATGGCCAGTCCACATCAACAGTACACCCCCAAAAAACAGAAAAACAGCCAGAAACCACCACAATCCAATGCCATCCATGATGTTTACATCAAAGAGAGTGAGACCCTACCACAGGCACACTCAGTCCATGCACCACCACCACCCCTGGGCAAGCAAAAGGCCACACCAGCAGCCCCCCAAAAACGACAAAAAACAATAAAATAAGCACAATCCCAGCCCATCCATGGCCTCAATTATGTTTAAATTCAAGAAGACACCCCACAGAAAGACTAGGCCCATGCAACACTCACCACCACCCCTGGGCAAAGGGCCACACCAGCAGGCCCAAAAAAACGACAAAAAACAATAACATCTGCACAATCCCAGCCCATCCATGGCCTCAATGGTGTTTAAATTCAAGAAGACACCCCTCAGAAACACTAGGCCCATGCAACACTCACTACCCCTGGGCATAAGGGATGAAAAGTAGGCAAAATAAGTGCAGGCCTCAGACACTGCCTCTCCTCAAAATGGCCCCCTTACACCCCAAGCACATGTTGCCTGTACCAGCCAGCACTCAAGATGGCCACCACCACCACCCACATGGTCAGTCCACATCAACAGTACACCCCCAAAAAACAGAAAAACAGCCAGAAATCACCACAATCCAATGCCATCCATGATGTTTACATCAAAGAGAGTGAGACCACACCACAGGCACACTCAGTCCATGCACCACCACCACCCCTGGGCAAGCAAAAGGCCACACCAGCAGCCCCCCAAAAACGACAAAAAACAATAAAATAAGCACAATCCCAGCCCATCCATGGCCTCAATTATGTTTAAATTCAAGAAGACACCCCACAGAAAGACTAGGCCCATGCAACACTCACCACCACCCCTGGGCAAAGGGCCACACCAGCAGGCCCAAAAAAAACGACAAAAAACAATAAAATCTGCACAATCCCAGCCCATCCATGGCCTCAATGGTGTTTAAATTCAAGAAGACACCCCTCAGAAACACTAGGCCCATGCAACACTCACTACCCCTGGGCATAAGGGATGAAAAGTAGGCAAAATAAGTGCAGGCCTCAGACACTGCCTCTCCTCAAAATGGCCCCCTTACACCCCAAGCACATGTTGCCTGTACCAGCCAGCACTCAAGATGGCCACCACCACCACCCACATGGCCAGTCCACATCAACAGTACACCCCCAAAAAACAGAAAAACAGCCAGAAATCACCACAATCCAATGCCATCCATGATGTTTACATCAAAGAGAGTGAGACCACACCACAGGCACACTCAGTCCATGCACCACCACCACCCCTGGGCAAGCAAAAGGCCACACCAGCAGCCCCCCAAAAACGACAAAAAACAATAAAATAAGCACAATCCCAGCCCATCCATGGCCTCAATTATGTTTAAATTCAAGAAGACACCCCACAGAAAGACTAGGCCCATGCAACACTCACCACCCCTGGGCAAAGGGCCACACCAGCAGGCCCAAAAAAACGACAAAAAATAATACAATCTGCACAATCCCAGCCCATCCATGGCCTCAATGGTGTTTAAATTCAACAAAACAGTTGTATCATGCACCCATAACCAACCCTGGTCCTACTGGATACTGTGGCTACCCACAATATAATTTATTTAATTTTCTGAAAAAGTTCAAAAATTGTACTTGCAGCAACTGTAATGCCCCAAACAAACTTACTTGTGAAAGTTGATTTCTAATCCAAAAGTGATCCAAAGACAGTCAAAAAGGCCTCAAATCCAAATATCCAGCAGCACCCACAAAAAGTAATCCTTCCAGCTCCAGATCCAAATGAAAGTGACCAGGAGATGGACAAAGCACTGGGAGGAGCCTGCTGGACAGGAACAGGAAGTTGGAGACTGTGGGGCACTTCCTTACTCCCCCCCCAAAATGGACTCCTTGCAAAAAAAAAGGCCATGCAAATGTCAACCTGAGGAGTGATTCTGATAAAAATCATAATTTTCTGAAGGTTTATCCTGTTTGCTGGTGATTTTCTTGTGCGAAATTGCAAAATCTCTATTTCGCAAGTGCGAGATTGTTCCTTTCCGCCGCAACTACGTGTTCGCAATTGCGAACTCTCGCGAGGTGTGCTGTGCAAGGTGGCAAGCCGCGAGTACGTATTCGCGGGCGACAAACTCCCGCGGGAACACGCAGCAAGATCTAAAATGGCGCGTCACTCGCAAAGAAAAACAACTCGGCAAACGCTAAAATGACGGAAAGTGAACGCCGTGCACCACGCCGCGCGCCGCAACCAAGCAAAAAATCCGCCGCGAGCGGATTCACGGATTTTCGACAAATTCGCGAGCGTTCGCGGATTGCGAATTTGCCGAAAATCCGAAAAATCCGCGAGCCGAGCGGATTTTACGCCCATGCTTATCCACCACTGAGTAAGAAAAAGTATTGTTAACACTACTTACCTGATAAGTGCATTTTCTCCCTTAGGATAACATTGTTGGTTCTATGTGAAAAAATATACAAGTGTCAACTTTTAAAATACAATAATATTCCTTAAAAATCACTACTGTAACCAAAATGTTTTTACTCAACTGTTTACATGAGATATCCCAGGACTGAATCTAGCATCAAGTCTTGTGGTTAGAAAAGTAATCCAAAAAGTAACTAATTGCATTTAACTAGAAATTCACATTGAGCTCAATGTTGCATTGTGTCTGAAATTGTGTTGCGCATTACAACAACTATAACTACTGTACTTAAAAGTCTATTGCCTATTTGCAAAGTATTTAAACTAAAGTAATTCATTCTGAGAATGTATATTTTGTAATGTAATGTATAATGTAATTATAATGTAATTTAAAAAATAAAATATCTAAAAATAAATAGTTTAAAAAAATGTAGTAAATCAGTATCAAAAAATAAATATAAGAATGAATACATTTAAAAATTGTTATTTACAAAACCTTTGAAATTCACTGAAAAAAACATAGGTTTCAGACATGTTATGGTTAGGAATTAGCATTTAAAAAACCTTTGAATTTCACTGAAAAAACCATAGGTTTTAGGGGTGTTATAGTTAGTTGGACATTTCACTTGTACAAAACCTATTGAAATTCCCCCATTATAGTTAGTTGTACTAACTATACCTCGCGCTTGCAATCCACTACTGATGATGTCACATATTACATTATTTATGACATAGTCAGTGACATCACTAATGACATCACTGATGACATCTCAAATGACATCACTGAAGACATCATCCAGTGAATGTGGTTTGGTTCGATATTTAAATAAGTATTTTATATATATATATATATATATATATATATATTCACTGAAAAAACCATAGGTTATAGACCATATATAGTTAGGAATTAGCATTTACAAAACCTTATTTTACTCACACAAAACCATTGAAATTCCATATATAGTTAGTTGCACTAACTATATATCGCGCACCCGCAATCCACTGCTGATGATGTCACATATTACATCATTCATGACATGGTCAGTGACATCACTGATGACATCACTGATGACATCTCAAATGACATCACTGATGACATCACTGATGACATCTCATTTGACATTACTGATCACATCACTGATGACATCATTCATGTGATGATACGATGAACCTCTTCAGACTCTAATATAACCTTAGATACACTCAGTGTAAACAGATACTCACAGACTGTCACTCATCCATGGAGTTACTCACACACCTAGTCAGTCTTGCAAAGAATCAATCACACCTCCATTTCCTCAACTATATACTTATACACACCTTACTTATTGGAACATATAATAACACATATTTACTCTGTTATACAATCCCTGATACAAGTTCACAATAATCCATACAGCCACTCACACATTCACTGGCTCTTATGCACAGTTATTTATATATGTCAACTATCACATGTACTGTGTTTTACATATGTACTTACTTTGACATGTAGCACTGAGATATCCATTCACTCACCAATACACTCATGCACACAGTCAACCGCCCATACAGCTGTTTCCACATGCACTTTTGAACCCATACATCTAGAGAATCAACTGCTCACACATCTATGCACAGAGTCATACACCTCCCAGACACCCACACACACACTCAGTCTCCCATACAAATACTTGGGCAACTAATCAATAACCCATATAGTTAGTCATATAGCTAATGATCAACACATGCATCAGATTACAAAACAACAGACACAATGATGCACAATTTAAAACAGTTTAGTCACTAACCCATGCACTCAGTGAGACACATTTAATCAGTCACTTATACAGTCAGTCATGCACCTACTAAATCCTTCATCCAGACACTTATACATCCACTCATTCTTCAATATGTAAGACATATTTTAACTTTACAGAAACATACAGTCACTGGATGTTGTCATCAGTGATGTCATCAGTGATGTCATTTGAGATGTCATCAGTGATGTCACTGACCATGTCATGAATGATGTAATATGTGACATCATCAGCAGTGGATTGCGGGTGCGCGATATATAGTTAGTGCAACTAACTATATATGGAATTTCAATGGTTTTGTGTGAGTAAAATAAGGTTTTGTAAATGCTAATTCCTAACTATATATGGTCTATAACCTATGGTTTTTTCAGTGAATTTTCAAGGTTTTGTAAATGCTAATTCCTAACTATATATGGTCTATAACCTATGTTTTTTTCAGTGAATTTCATAGGTTTTTTAATAGCAAATAACAAAAGCTTTAAAATGTATTTTTCTTTAAATCAAAAAATATATTTTACATGTTTTTAATACTTTTTTTTTTAATTATATTTTTTGTTTCGCTCCCGGTACGCGAACCGGTTAGCTTCCCGTTAGCGCAATTTGGTGCCGCGACCCGGTCCGCGAACCGGTAAACGTTCCGTTTGCGCAACTGCTGCGTTAGAAAACAACATTGTGACGCGTCGCGTCAGCGTGACGTATCGCGTTGTCGCGTAATACGTCATATGACGCGCCAAGGTAGCGTACCCGGAAGCGAACTGGTACGCGAACCGAGGCGCGAAGCGCTGCTTCCCGGAAGCGATCCAGGACGCGGCCCAAAGCGCGTAACGTAAACACAACAAGTCATGTGACTCGGTAAAAACACTTTTCATTGGTTCATTTCACTTTTGGTTTCCTAATGATGTAAGACTAGGTCATGTGACCTAAAAGTAACACTTTTCATTGGTTTAGAACTATTGTTTTTCCAAATGATGAAAACCCCTCCTTCTTTCCTCACTCTGACTTTCATCTTTGTGAGAGAAAGCCCCTTTGTGATTAGTGAGCAATGGCTTCATTAGTAGCTTCAGCTGGTGCTTCCCCACCACCTCCACCACATCCAAAGAAGAGAGGACCACCTGCTGAAGTTATTATTCAGCAAGAGGAGGAAGAAGAGGAAGAAGAGGAAGAGCAGCAAGAGAGGCAATTTTTGCGTGAGGAGCCCA
Source organism: Lissotriton helveticus (assembly GCF_964261635.1). Taxonomy (NCBI): domain Eukaryota; kingdom Metazoa; phylum Chordata; class Amphibia; order Caudata; family Salamandridae; genus Lissotriton; species Lissotriton helveticus. The sequence continues at coordinate 510,884,436 of NC_136061.1, read as the reverse complement.
GGAGGTCTCATGTGAAAGTAAATTATATTTGGCAATTTTTTAGTTATCCCCAGGGCCAAAAAAAAGTCAATGCACGGTACGTAACTTGCCTTATATGTAAAGAAAGCCTGTCCAGAGGCACCGAGAAGTAGTACAGTTACGGCAATTACACGATGCATCGCCATATGAGTAGGTGGCATCCTAACAACTACAGTGCTGCGCAGTTACGTGACCAGCAAGATAATCCTCCTTCTATGGCCAGAAGATCAGTTGTGCCGGAAGTGACGGGACCAGAGGCGAGGGAGTTGGTCCCAAATATTCAGATGAAATTCGGGGAAGTGAAACAAGTGTGCGTGCATTGCAATGGGTTCATTTGCTACAGAGAAAGTAGCATCACTCTGATCAACAGAGCTATCGACAATCATGATTGTCCGAAACGCCCCAGACAATAAATTCTTTTTTTTTTGTTGCTCCTGTTGAGCCCTTTACAATGAATCGTTTTCGTTTCCCCCCCAAAAAAACCAAAAAAAATATAAAACTGTTCAGAAAATACAAAAAAAGTAAAAAAATGTTCAGAAAAATAATTCAAAAAATATAAAACAACAAAAACAATTAAAAAAAAGTTCTTTTCAGAACTACCTCCCTGTTATAAAAAAATTGGTAAAATATTTGGAACTCTGCCAACCTCTATTTCTTTTGGTTCGCTTCCCCGTTCGCTCTCCGGTACGCGAACCGGGAGCGAACCAAAAATTTTTTTTTTAAAAAAAGAAGAGTAAATATTTTGAAACACAATGACAATAATAAATAATTGCTTAAAAAATAAAAAAAATCAACAAAACAAACAATCAATTAACATACAATATTTGAAAAGTCTATCATTCTTTTTTCCTTATAGTACGCTCCCCAGAGCGCATCCCGGTGCGCGTACCGGGCGCTCCTCACGCAAAAAAAACAATTTTTTTTTTTTTTTTTTTGCCTCGCGGGGCCCTTTTAAAGCCTCCACATCAAACCTAGGGGGTCAGGGAGGATCTACTATGCCCCCTTATGGTAATTTCCCCCTTTGTTTTTGCCTCCTCTTGTCTCTCGATCCTACCGAGAGACAAGATGGCGGCCGCTACGGACTGTTTGGAATGTTTACAGACACTGGAGAGCCAATCAGCTTCGCTACGCGAAGTTCCGTTACGCATCAAGTACGCGAACCGGAGCGCTGCCCGGAGCGCGCTTACAGATATATATCTTTTTTTGAACGTTAATTTCTCAAAATACACTAGCATATATATTGAGACCTAGCAAAGGCACATCGGGCTACCAGTCCCTACAATTTTGCCAAGTTTCGTGCAAATCCATTCAGCCGTTCAGGCTAAAAGTGAGGCCAACCGCCCTATGGAAATTAACATGGGAAAAACGCGTTTTGGGACCCCCCTTTTTTCTCGGCCCCCCCTTGACGAACCCCCCCAAATTTTCAGGGGCTGCTCAGAAACAAAATGTTCCATTTTCCTGAAAATTTCAGCCAATTCCGTCCACAAACGCCAAAGTTATTAGACATAGAATTTTCAAAAATCCCATAGAGAAAAAATCCTAACTATATATACCTACTGGTGACCGCCAGTAGGTAATATATGTATATATATATATATATATATATATATATATATATATGTATATATATATATATATATATATATATATATATATATATACATATATATATATATATATATCTGCATTGAAGACTGAGTGCATGCATAAGTGTCTGAATGGAGGATTTAGTAGCAATGTGATTGACTATGTAAGTGACGAATTTAAAGTGTCTCACTAAATATATGGGATAGTGATTAAACTTTGTGAATACCTGTATCACTCTATCTATTGTGTAAACTAATACATGGTTACTAGCTATGTGAAAGTCTATATTAGTTATGAATTAGTTAACTGAGTATTTGTATGGGATAGTGAATGAATGTGTGTGTGGTTGCGTGGGAGGTGGGTGACTGTCCAAAGATGTGTAAATAATTGATTTAGTAGGTATATAAGGTTAAGACTGTATGTGGAAACAGCTGTTTGGGTGAGTGAATCTCTTTATGGGTGTGGTGATGAGTAAATATATTTCTCAATGATACATGTTCAAGAAACTAGAAACATAAAAAGCAGTGTATGTGACAGTTGTTGTATATAAATAACTATACAGAAGACTCAGTGATTGTATGAGTGACGTATGGATAACTGTATACTTGTAATAGTGATTTTATAACATACTAACTATGAGTTACTATCTATATCAATAAATAAAGTGCTGTTTGTGTAAGTGTGTAGCTTAGTAAATATAAGTATGATCAACTGTTTGCATAAGTGAGTAGAATGACTGCATAAGTAAATAGGATGTGTGCTGGAGTGTAATGTTGATGTAGGTCTATAAGTATTTTTAATAGTGTTCTATTGATCTTTGTTAGCATCTATGAGTGAATCTATAGGTATGTGGGTTTTTAGAAACTTGTAGTGGTGTGTATGGTACTCCATATTTTATAATGAGTTTTGAAAGGTTATACTAGTGTATGATAAGATGTATCAGATTTTCACGTGGATGATGTCAATAGTGATGTCATCAGTGATGTCATTTGAGATGTCATCAGTGATGTCATCAGTGATGTCACTGACCTTGTCATGAATGATGTAATATGTGACATCATCAGCAGTGGATTGCGGGCGCGCGAGTTATAGTTAGTACAACTAAACTAACCTATGTTTTTTTAGTGAATATATATATATATATTAAAAATTAGGCAAGACCAAAACAACAAAAATTCCAACATACACAGTGACTCTTCTCTTAGAATCTTTTGGTAAGGTTCTTGTGACCAAAAATAGCTTTAAGTAGTAGTATTCCTTTTTATTGGCCAGTAGATTGTGATAAACAAACATACTCCACTGAAATGAGCACCAGTCAGTTCCCCTAAGCACCTGCATGTGATGCTCCTACGGTTGTAACACTTTCCCCCACAAGCCTGCTAGCTCCTTGGTCTGTGGTAGTGGAAAGTTTGCCCCCAAATGGTGAAAAAACAAGCAGGCCCCTTGGAGAGGACCCCGGTACTGCAGCTCTTCTGCTTTGCCAGTATGGGCCGCACTGATGACTTCAAGAAGGAGACGTTGCCTCAGTCAGCTGACTCTCTGGTCAGCGCCGCACACTATGCCCCCCAATGCTACCTCCGGTGTCAAGTGCAGGGCTTAATTCCTGAAACATGCACAGCAGGAAATATGACACCCACCGGCCCCGGTACCACCACTAACAGTGGTGCGAGTTTGGGCCGGCTGACTCAGTCCCTAGCAAACAGGCCCCCTTCTCAGAACGCAGAAAACAACTCTGCCGGTCCATGCAGAAACAGGAGCAGTCCTTTCAACTGCAAGAATGCTCCCGCAAACCCGCACCCTACCCGCAGTACTCCCACCAGCAACTGTCTTGGACGCAGGCCTTTACCTTTGGCAGTGACGTCTCGGCTGGGGTCTGTGCTGGAGAGAGTCCTTGATTACAGGTAGTCCTTCTCTGGTCAACGTGGCACGGGCTTGAGCGCAGCTCTGCTCTCGGCACCGACGTCACGCTGGGAGATTCCTCCTTGGGAACGCCTCACGGCAGGGGATGGCAGCACCCTTTCCTTTTTCTCCCGGAGAGCTCTCTCTCCGAAAACGTGGCCGGCAGCGGTGATCTGCACTGGAGCCTCTCAGTCTGTTTTGCTGACCCGTGCACAGGAGCATAGAGATGATCCTCGGGGTGGATTATGCTTGAGGCGAGGCAGACCTCTGAAGGACACGAGTTGTATGCCGACAAGCACACCGAGTTGGCCACCCACAAGCAGATAATGCGAGGGTCATGAAGGCAGAAATTATATGCACACTGCAGCTTGAAGAATGTTGCCTGCAAACTTTTATCTCCCTGAGTTTCCCGAACAGGAGGACAGCTCTCCTCAGGCCCTTGGAGACTTCCTTACAGGGACATGGCACACAGCAAAGTCCTTGTTGTAAGAAGGGGAGGGACACAGCACACATCGAAGTCCCTTGTCCTCAACCCCAGTAGAACAGCAAACTGCAGGCCATTCCCAGTGCGCATTATTACTCCTCAGGAGTAGTCTACTTTTACTGGGGTTTCAGCTCTTACTTTTATACCCCAGAAGTCTTTGTTTTCCATGTGTTGGGGGTCTTGGACCCAGTTCAAACCAGTCCCGGGTGCACTTCTTGCTTTGTGTAGGTGGGCCAGGGTCTTCAGACGCACCACAAGAGGTGGAGCCAGCATTGTGGAAGGCAGGCACAGCCCTATTCAGGCCCAAGGTGCTCCCCTCCCACCACTCCAGATCTAGATAGGTCTATTCAGCCTAGTGCTGACTCACCCAGACTCCTGGAGCCACCGCAGCCCCTGTCACTCCCAAACCAGACAGTCAATTGACAGCCAGGTAGAGGCACAAATGAAGATTGAACAAGAAAATAGCCACTTTCTAAAAGTGCTATTTTCAAACGCAGAATTTAAAAACCACCTTTACTAAATGATGTGTTATTAAATTCTGAGTTCAGGGATACCAGACTCCAATGGGTTAGCTCACTCCTATGGGAAGATATGCAGGTACACCTGGTGCACAGCATTCCCCTTTATATCCTATGGGCAAGATGGCTTCTCAATAACCAAAAACGAATTTTGCAGTATTTCACTATCAGGGCATAGTACACAAATCAGTCCTACCTTCCACATACACTGCACCCTGCCCATAGAAGTACCTTGGGCCTGCTATAGGGGTGTCCTATCTGCACAGGAAGGGAGAGGTAGGGCCTGGCAAGTGGGTGTGCTTGTCAGGTCAGGATGGCAGTTAGCAACTGTGCGCAGTCACTGTGGTGATGTATAATTATCAAGGATCCCCTGAATACATAGATATTTTGATTCCTAGGTCAGGGATTAATAAACAAATGACATAAAACAACCTAGGCAATCATAATTAGAATAGTTTACAATAAAATTTTGGACGAAAAGGAAGCTACCAATCAGATGGATTTCTAATATTTATTCACATGTATATATATAAAAAACAACACATCAATTACAGACATATAAAAATTATATGTAAATGAATCAATTAGTCACATTACTTATAAAACAAAGAGATACAACACAACAATTTTCAAATACAGCAAATAGATTTTGTTTAAAAAAACATATTAAAAGTGGCACAAAAATTCTCGACGCGCGTTTCGGTGACCAGTGCCTTCTTCTGGAGGAGCCACGTGTTTTAGATGAGGGTGAAACGTGTCATGATGTATTCAAGATCAGAGCATAGATGGCTCAGTTTCTTTCTTCACCAAGATGTTCAACATGGCAGATATATCCAAACTATGAACAATATATCAGGTCTCAGGACTGATGTAAAAAAGAAGGGAAGAAAGAGACGGCTTAGCGTTCTTGCCGTCCAAGATACTAAATGCACAACGATTAACTGATATAACAAAGGAGGAAGAGCTTAGCTTTCTCGCCGTCCGGATTTATGATTGCAAAACGATTAGCGGGCTCAATGGCCGTGTATACATCTACTATATCGGAAAAAGTTCTTTTTCGGGTTCCTGGTAATGATATTTTAAAGAACTTCTACGGTTCGGCGGCGAGAAGTGGGGTTCCGGAAATTACATCAAGCGACAGATACGTTTTTTGTCATTCGCAGTCAATGTGGTGGCAGGCCTGAGATATCTCTTTTAGGGCTACTTAGGTAGGTGGCACAATCAGTGCTGCAGGCCCACTAGTGGCATTTGACTTACCAGCCCTGTAACACGCAGTGCACTTTACTAGGGACTTAGGGGTAATACAAATATGGTAATCATGGATAACCAATCAACATAATAATGTATTCAGGGAACACTTGCACTTTGACACTGATCAGTAGTAGCAAAGTGCCCAAAGCATCTAAACAAGCAAAAACTAAATTCAGAATAGCATAAAAAATATAGGAGGTAGAGACAAAAAGTCAGGGAAAACCATGCCAAGGATGCCAGGTCTAACACCAACCATATACTAGGGGCCTACAGGTAGGTTGTCATACCAATTATAATTACACCGTATTACCATATTCCTTTTACACAGATCACTGGCCCTGGGTCTGATTAGCTTCGCCCAGGACACAATCAGAGTCAGTTAACACCAGTATCAATCTAAAAGGGGGGTTGGGTGATCAGGGCAAAAAGTATAATTTTCTCTTAATAATTGTTTATGTAGTTTGCTAGTATTTCATCTAAAAAATTATTTCATCTTCACCACAGAATTTCATGGCCTTGAATAATCCATTATTTATGTTGTTTCTTTTTCTATTTTCAAATTTAATGTTGTGAACTGCAATGGCTTATCTATCATTAGTATAGTGCAGTAGGTGGCATCCAAGTCGTGTGGTTTGAGTGGCCTGTGTACCCAGATTATGGTTGTTTAATACTTCATAACAGGCAGGTTGTGAACCACCTGCTTTGTAGCTTCAGGGTGGGGGTGTTCTTTATGGGCTTCATCTGCCTGCAAACAAAATCTGATAAATACCGCAATAAAGGAATACAGCATAAATAAAAGAGTAAGCCAAACAAAAGATGGATAAATAAAAGAGGGAAAGAATATTGAATGGCAAGAAGGGTGTATGGATGAGTGAGTGAATGAGTGGGTGAATGAATAAATGAGTAGATGCATTAGGCAACGAAAGGATGAGTTAATGGGTAGATGGATGGAGAGGTTAAAGGATGACAGAGTAAAGGGATGGCTGGTTAGGTGGAACAGGGAAAGATTGAATGATGGTTGAAAGAACTGATGGATGACACATTGTAAAGATGAAATAGTGAATATAAGTGGATATTAGTGAGCGGATGGAAGGGTGAAAGGATGAATGGATAGATGCTTAGATGGTTGGGCTTACTTGCTTTATTTGTTTGGTGACATCTGAGGTTTAGTTCAAAGTAGGACGGTACTTACATTTTCTGGCTACTCCCTTGCTTCATACCCTGGGGTTGTAGTACATTTCCCTCGCTTGTACTAAGGCTGATGTCACCTTTGTTACATCATTGCCAACTAACGTGTGAATGATCTTCAATAGAAAGACACACTGGTCTGCTGGTAGGTAAAAGATGCTCTATATTTTCCACATGATAGCCGACGGCTGAGATCAATAACACTTTCTGAGTTCAAACATTTCAGAGGTTACTCATCTGATAATATCGCTCATGTCCGATGTACACTGCTGATCATTTAAAGCACTTTTCAATGAACATCATTTGTCATGATGTCACACACTGTTTCGTATAAGAAGCACTACCGTTCCCTTCCACCCATGCATTTCTTTATCTCCTGCCATGCAGAAATCCCTCTCCATTCAACGATCGATCTGCTGGGTTTCAATGTGAATTCTATTAAACTACTCCTCTTAACATCTATTCTTTGCTAGTTTGGCATAATACAACCCATCCTTTCACATGGAATGACTACTCTAAAATTTATTTTTGATCTGCCAGATAATAGGTTTCAGTTTATCCGCAGTTAAGCAGACATAAAAACAGTAGATAGCCCCTGTGCCATCGCCTGTCTTCAGGGAATTAATGATGTCTTACCGAAAGGATGATAAGATCGTAATTGTTATATTTTATAAAAGGTTTCCCCTGTCGTTTTCTTTTCTACTATAACACTGAAAGGGCAGGTTTAAACTGTTTGTAATTAAAGATTGTCAAAGGATGGTTTAAAATACTCTACATTTAAATCCAGTATGGCTGCTAAAAGGAAAGGCGTCAGATTCTGTAGGGACTCCAAAAGCTTTTCTTTCTGTGTCCTCTAACTCAGTATCAGCTAAACAAAATTATATTTGAGGAAAGATGGCATTTAAAAATATTTCGTCTGTGGAGAATATAAGCATGGTGCTAAGAATCTAAACGAAGATGTGTCCTCCGTCGCAAAATTTTCCTGATAACTTGAAGCACTTGGGAGTCAAGCTCGAGGCTTATTTGAGAAAGCAAAAAGCAAAAATAAAATGCCGCTGTGGAGCCCTGGCCAGCCACCAGAGCTTCTAACTTAGCCCCACCCAACATTTTCAGTATTCGGAAATGCTTAAAAGTTCAAAGGTAAAATGTCTGACTAGGATTAATCACAAACCACTACTGATTTCTTTACATTTGCAATTGGCTGCAGATAGAACAGGATCATCATAGTTATATATGAATCTTGGTTTCGGTAAATAAAAATGCTGTACTACCCTTGCTTCATCAGCTCAAAAGGTACCGATGTGTTTACTCATTTCTATCTTTTCCCTGACATCCATGTATTCCATTGACTTCTATGTATTCTCGAATTGTACAGCTGCTCTGGCTCAGAGTTAGAATCTTTGGATTAGATTGCAGAGATGAGCCAGAGGCAGTTGGGTGGCTGAGCTGTTAAACCCTGCAATACTATGAATAAATATCCAGGTAGAACCATTCCTTTTCCTGTCATCATTCAAGGATTTCAACTTTTAACACTGGCAGCGACTGGGAACATAAACAGCTCAACTCCCAAAAATGTTATCGATCTAATCGACTTACAAACCTACTTTGAAGATTTTTGCAGATGTAACTACTTCAAAACTAGTTCTCTTCTGATTGAACAGATCTATGATATGGCATACATTTGACTTTGTCTGCTTTTGACATCGCTGCTTAAAGATCACCATCACCAACAAGTAAGACTTTTCCTTTTAGAAGCGCACGTTTTTTAAACAAATAAAACTAGAGTGCTATCTTCATATACTTATGTTGACTTTAGACACCCCATTTCTATGTGACAGTGGGTCAATTAATATTTAAAATTTTGAATTTACTGCTATCCGGGTTGTTTAAAATTATTTATATTTAAAATTACCTGCTCTTGTCTTGATCTGTCCTCGCACTCTTGTCAGTCTTCCTCTGTGACGTTTAAATGCAGCCTCGGCATTTGGAAGTTTGGTTGTATGACGTTACAACGCATGCCATTACATTGCGGTTTTTAGAACGCAAGTCGTTACAACGACTTGCGTTGGAGGGCGCTGGACTTAGGAGTAGTATAATTTACTATTCCAACTCCAGTCTACATACAGTAGGGAAGGTATTGGATAGTAAATTATACTATTCCTTGTCCAAGAGCGCCATCCACCGCAAGTCGTTGTAACGACTTGCGTTCTAAAAACCGCGATGTAATGGCATCGTGATGTAACGACCGCGTGTAAACGACGTTTCCCGGAAGATTTGCCATTGAAAAGCAGCGTGAATCTGTGGAATGCACCGCCTAATGCGCTTACCTGATGTGGCGCTTTGTTTTTCGTCTCTTAGCAACGTTGATGCGCACAGTGTCTCCATGTCTTTTCGCTGAAACGCACAGCAGTTTCGAAGACAATCTTGCAACTATAGTGCACACAACAGCTCTGTGTTTATTTCGCTAACGTGCACAGCTGCTCTGATTACAGACATGTTTAGATGTGCTTTTATTCTTTAATCAATGGCATGCACAACATTTTTTTTCCTTTTAAATAATTGCATGTCTACATTATAGTGTACTTTCTCGCTGACGCGCACAGCAGTTCTTAGCGCAGACATGCTTTTACTTTCAATCGTTGGCACACAAAGCATATTTTTAAAATAATTGCGTGTCTACAATACTTTCCTTTTGCTGATACGCATAGCAGCTTAGCGTGCAGACATGTCCTTCAAACTTTTATCGCTGACACGCTCAGCATATTTCAGAATATTTGTGTGTATACATTACCTATTATATTGCTGACACACACAGTTCATTTTTTTTATAAAATAAAATTGCGTGCCTACTTTGCAGTCCACTCGCTGATGCACACAGCAACTTCGTGTGCAGATATTTTGTTTAATCGCTGACACACACAGCACGTTTCTGTCCAATTCAATTTCTACATTACAACATATTTTAATATAAATTATATTTCACAAGATAGTGTATACTTCATATACATTGTAATTTACATTTTATCATCTTCTGTTCTGTACTATTTTTTTTTGTATTGTATTTTCTTCTTTAACTTTAGTCATGCAAAATGTCACTGCAGCTCCAATTTTTTACAGTCAGGAGGAGATCCTCCCATAAAATGGTCCAAGTGGAAAAAAGTATTCGAACAATATGACCATGTTTGTGACACTTCACTCAGTGTCGAGAGGAAAACTGCTTTGCTAATGCACTGTCTTGGATCAGAGGTCAAGATGTTTTTGACCATCTTCCAGATGTTCCAGACAGTGCTGCAGAAAATCTGAATGAATTTGAAATATGTCATTATAAACTTGATGCTCATTATTTGCCTAAGGTCAGTAACATATTGGAACGTTACCATTTTGGAAGGCGGATGCAAAAGGAAGGTGAAAGTATTGAAAATGATGTTACTGACCTAAGACGATTTGCTTCCACTTGTAAGTTTGATACACTTATTAATGAAAGAATTAGAGACCAATTTATGTTGGGTTGTGTGTCTGAAAAAGGGCGTGATGAGTTATGGCTTAAAGATGAGCCTTCCCTTGATGAAGTTTTAGTGGTTTCAAAAAGAATTGAACATTCTCTTGAATGTGATAAAGAGGTCAAAACAGATCTCAATAAAGAAGTCTCTATTGTCAATGCAAACACAACTCTCAATACTAAGTCAAAAGACGTTCAAACGAAAACTCAAGTTAAAGACAAACAATTAAGTAAGTCTTGCTTTCAATTCAGTAAAGATAATAAATGTTATAGATGTAACAATGTCGGTCATTGGGCTAATGATAAATCCTGTCCTGTCTTGAATGCTATATGTACTTATTGTAAAAAAAAGGAGGCACTGTGTAATTGCCTGTAAGATCAAGACCTCTAAACAAAGGGTAAATGAAATTGGCCATGACTGTTCAACTGATCAACATGATTTTGAAGGTGGTCAAAATATTGTTCAGGTAGGGGGTGATGGACCGTTAGATTACATTCTTGTGGAAGGTCAGAAGACAAAAGTATTATTTGATTCTGGTGCAAAAATCACTATTGTTTCAAGTACGTTTTTCAATGAAAATGTAAGTAGCAAAGTAAATCTCCTTAGGGCTGACATTTGTCCCACTGCCTATGGTGTGGACCCTATTTATTTGATAGGCTATTTTATTGGTTTAAAAGAATATAAGGGTCGCTTCACTTCTGGGAAAATTTATGTTTCCAAGAAGGGTAACAGTATTATCAGCTGGTGGCATCAGAAAGATCTGGGGGTTATGTTGGATCCTAATAACACTCCACCCATAATTCTGAAGGACAGAGGAGTTGTTAAGGCCATAAAACATCACTCTGCCCTTCAAGCTCAACTTATGGAAGAATACCCACAAGTTTTTGGTGACAAACATGGGTGTTTGAAGGGGTATTGTCACAAAATAAAGTTGTCTCCAGGGTCTGTTCCTGCTTCTAGTAAAGTACGTAATGTTCCTTTTACTGTCAAAGATTAGATGTTGAGGGAGTTAGAGAAGCTTAAATCACAGGGCATTATTGAAGAGGTAGAAGGCACATCCTGGTTGGCTCGGGTTGTGGCTGCAAGGAAGGCTGATGGTTCATTGAGATTATGTGTAGATCTCAGGCAGCTCAACAAATTTGTGTTTGTGGATAAATATCCACTCCCAAACATCTCAGAGCTTTTGAGCATGGTGCATGGTGCTAATATGTTCAGCACAATTGATTTGAGATCTGCATACCATCAGATTTTGCTTGATGAGTCTTCTAGAGATTTAACAGCCTTTGTTATGCCTTTTGGAACTTTTAGATTCATGAGGCTTCCCTTTGGCCTTGTTTCCACCGCCTCCATTTTCCAACGTGTCATGGAGAGGGTGTTAGCTGACATACCTGGAGTTTGCGTTTACCAGGATGACATTTTGGTCTACAGGTGTGATGATTTGGAGCATGGAAAGAGAGTACGACAAGTTTTAGATAGACTTTCTGCTCACAATCTTACAATTAAACGTGAAAAATGCAAGTTTGGTCTTGAAAGAATTGATTATTTGGGTCATCAATAACGGCTGGTGGTGTTGTTCCTAAGGCTGAGTTGGGGAGTACCATCAGAGATTTAACTGCTCCATCGTCCAAAGAGGAACTTATGCGCTTTCTCGGGATGGCAGAATACTATAATAAATGTATCAAGAATTTTGCAGAGGCTACCGTCAATATAAGATATTTACTTTAGAAAAAAGAGAAATGTGTTTGGGATGAGTTGTGTGAAAAGGAATTTGTTGATATAAAATGCAAATTACAAAATGCTCCTAAGCTTCGAAATTTTGATCCCTCCAAATGTTCTATCATCTCTACTGATGCTGGCCTGAAGGGTCTTGGTGCTGTCTTGTATCAAGGTGGAACGAATCCGGATAACACCATTATGTTTGTTTCTAGGAGATTGAAAGATGCTGAGTCTAGGTACTCAGTAATTGAGAGAGAAGCCCTTGCAGTCTATCGGGCTATTAAACAATAAAAAAAATATTTGGGGTACCTCCTTTGCAATAAGGACTGATCACAAGCCTTTGTGTGAGGTATTAACAAGCAAAGGGATTGATTCAATCTCTCCAAGAATCTCTAAGTGGATTGTTGGGTTACAGGGGTTTAATGTTTCTGTCAAGCATGTTCCTGGTTCTGAAAACTTTGTTGTTGACACTCTTTCAAGACTAGTTCCTGTTACTCAATCTGATGACCAAGCTGATCCAGCTTTCAGTAATTCTCATGATTTTGTTTGTAGGATTGATTATAAGGTAATTTCTCAAGAACGTTGGTCTGCTGCTTGTCAGGAAGATAAGGTTATTCAAAATGTGTTGAATCTTATTCGTGATGGTTGGCATCATAAGGAACAGGCAGGACTGTCTGTAAAGAACATTTGATTTGTGAAAGATCAACTGCACTGTTGTGAAGGAATGTTGTGTAGAGGTCACAGGCTAGTTCCACCTTTGTCTTTAAGAAAGGATTTATTGGACTTAGCTCATGAAGCACACTTGGCCATCTCAACAACTAAAGAAAGAGGGTGCTCCACTTACTGGTGGCCTGGTATGGATATTTGAATTGAGTGTTTGGTTAGGGAATGTGTTCAATGTTCCCTTAGTGAGAAAAGTTAAACGGTCGGGACTCAACCTATGGAAAATAAGTCTTGTCCAAGTGGTCCATGGAAAAACATAGCTTTTGATATTTTGGGACCTGTATATGGTGATGGGTCTGACACCTTTGTTATTGTGGTGATGGATCTGTACTCCAGGTGGCTGGAAACTTCTTTTGTAAGAAATGTAAACACTAATACTGTGATTGATTTCCTTAAAAAGTTAATCTTTAAAGAAGGTATACCTGAAACCATACTGACTGATAATGGTGTTCAACTTGTATCGAACGATATGGAAGATTTTCTTTTCAGTTGTGGGATTGTTCACAAGAAATGTGGCTTATACCACCCAGAGTCTAATGGAAATGTTGAAAGGTTCAATAGAGCATACTTAAATCACTATATTGTGTGATTTCGTTATGTTGTTTATATTTTACTTATCTTTCCATTTTTCTTCCTTCATTCATGTTTTAATGTGCAACGGAGGGAGATGTGTTGTAATTTTACTTATTTACTCATTTCTATCTTTTCCCTGACATCCATGTACTCCAGTGACTTCTATGTATTCTATAATTGTACTGCCGCTCTGGCTCAGAGTTAGAATCTTTGGATTAGATTGCAGAGATGAGCCAGAGGCAGTTGGGTGGCTGAGCTGTTAAACCCTACAATCTTATGAAAAAATATCCAGGTAGAACCATTCCTTTTCCTGTCATCATTCAAGGATTTCACCTTTTAACACGATGTCCAAGTCAACCGTACACCATTAATTTGCATTGACTTGTTTTTGGTTCTTATTGCTTTCTATAGAACAGTGGCTTACTGGTTAGAGGCGGCAGACCCGGAAGCAGAGGTTGGCCCGGGACCAGGGTTCGATTCCCGACGCGGCAGGGTCTTGGACCAAGGTCAGCTGACTCGATAATTCTCGCCTCGGTGCCTACTCTAACCACGGGTCCCACTCAGCAACTCTGGGCAATAGCTTGCTTAATCTCCACTAACGGCCCCATCAGCGCCGGGGATACCAGCGGTATACAGCGCCGGGACGCCCCTTTGCTGGTGCAGCTGTGCGCTTTACAAGTATGCAACATTTAACATTTACTCCATGTCAGATAAAGAGCGCAATAGCAATGCTAGTTCAAGACTTGAGGGTGTAGCCATATAAGGTGAACACAGGGAAGTGTTATTTAAGAAAGACAACAGTTTTGGGCTGACCTGTGTCTTGCTTGTTTGAAAAGGTAGAACAGCGTTTTATTTACCACCATGGACTGTGGTAAACGGTGGTTTGTCACTGGAACGTCTATGCTTTTGGCTCAGAATGTAGCAACATTTGTTGACATTTCTAAAGTGATTACAAGGCAGACATTAACACTATAAAATAAGATAATAAAAAGGAAAATAACAAGACAATTAAAACATAACAGGACACAAAACAAAAAAACAGAATGCAATTTATCCACCATAGTAAAGTACAACAAAAATAATGCAGTACAAAATCAAAAAAAGCACAAAAGACAGCGTGACAAATATGCAGAAATATTCTCACCCCAAATTTCCAACACCAAAAGTGTGCTTTAGTAATGCAATGGTACGATTTGCACTCTCTTCATTACCATCAACACAATGTAATAGGATTATTTAGAAATGTTTTCTGATCCAGAACCTACTCCCTGCCACTGTTGGTACTCACAAGTTGTCTTAAATAGTTGCAGAGCTATGCCCCTTGTCATTGCTATCTGAATCGTTGCACTGTGTTTTTGGCTAGAAATATATTTGCACTTGTTGGCTTCTCTAAAGTAATTACAGAATACAACAGAACATAACACGAAATATAAAACAAAGCAAATTAACAGCAACCCAACAAAAACAATCAAAATCTAATGCTACAAGTGCAACACAATAATGACCCTGTGCAATAATACTGCACAAAGACTCAAAAGCACAAAAACAACACACAACATCACCACCAAGAAGAAAATGAAGAACTACAAAGTGTAGAAATTTCTTGCAACCCACTATCAGCCCTATAAATCTACTTTCAAAATGTAGTGGTAAAACAATCTCAGGACAAGGCAGTGACTTTTATTACCACGTGGGACATGACACCAGTCACAGTCATAGAAGTGTGCCCTTTTCAGTAAATTGGGATATTTTAGTGTTTTAACTGTAATGTTAGTGTTGCAGTTTATGTTCCAACTGCAATTTTCTCATTGGAAGACATTGTTGTTTCTGGCAGCAGGAAATTTGGGAACTCTCACAGAAAGCAGTTTAAATATTCGGAATTAGGTTATTTTGAGTGTGTTGGAGCTCAGCCACAGTTATACCTTTCCTCAGCTTATCCATAGGGGCATATTTACAAGGGAATGGCGGAGTGTGGAGTTAAGCACAAAATGCTAACACCATGCTCTGCCATTCTGAAAATGCAGGTATGCACTGTAGTTACAAAGATACGCCTCACCCATGCTTTTTTCCTTCCTACACATGAACAATCATTCATGGTGTTTTGCTGTTTCTATGTTTTACCTGATCTTAATTTTGGCGCTGCTTCCTATTTATGCCACCCTTGTAAATACGAGGCAGCTTCAAATCAATGGGTGCTGTGTCAGAACACAACACCCATTGCCCACCCCTTTCACACTAAGTATAGAGTAAAAGGGTGCCTTATTTACAAGGTGGAGTTAAGCCACATTAAGTGGCTTAACACTCCACCTTGTAAATAAGGTGACGCCCTTTTCGCCACAGAAGCATCATTAAAAGGGACGTTCCTGTGGCGATAGGGGCTTGTAAATATGCCGCTTAGTCTCTGCAATTGAGGGCCTCGTTTATGAGGCCACTTTTGGTACTTTTGAACTGCCGTAAAATCCCTTTTTGATGTTTCGGTGGCTCAATATGCCGCAGCATATTTACAAAGCCACTTTACATGGCTTTTCATGGCCTTGTATATATGTGCCCCTTTCATACAGAACACTGCGTCAAAGAGATGTTCATTGGGTGTTGCTCAGGGTGTTCCCATGCAACACCCATGAAAACTGAAGCATTTCCCGATTTAAGAGGCTTCATAAACCTGGGAATGCATCAGAATTTAATGCCACCCCAGGGGTGGCATCAAGCAGGCGCAACAAGGAGAAATGTTTTCATTTCTCATAGTCATAGCACACTTTTTCTATGTGTGCTGCATACCTCATGCTACCTCCCTGAGACCCCTATGACTGCTCTCCAACACTACCTCCATGAGAAGCATGCGACTGCTATCACTCAGACTACCTCCCTGAGAAGCCTGTGTCTGCTCTACTCACACTACCTCCCTAAAACTCCTGTGACTGCTCTCCCTCTGCATTCTTCAGCATGCACAGAAAGAGGCAATCGCCTCGCAACACAGCCACCCTTGCACCATGGTACAATGGTGCCTGCGTTGGTGCATCAGAGCTCAGGAAAAGGATAAGAATGTGCCATATCCTACAGATACTGCACATTCCTGCCCTTTTATTTTGATGCAGGACAGTCCAGGAAAATTACTTGCGGTGCAGACCTGCGCCAAAACCTCATAAATAAGGCCCTCAATGTCTTAACCAACACATACAGACTTCAGGCATCTGTAACACCCTTTACTCTAAGGGTAAGAAGGAAATCACTGCCACGAGCTGAACTCAGGAAAAACAGAGATAATCCTGTTTGGCCACTACTCCCCAAAATGGTCGCAGATCTGGTAGCCGGACGAATTGGGAGCAGTACCTATCCCATCTCCCAAAGCAAAAAAAACTGGGAGTGATTATAGATGAGAAACTGAACTTTGAAGCTCTAGTCAAAGCAGTTTCCTCATCCAGTTTCTTCTTACTTAAGGCGATTAACAAAATCTTATCTTTGATTCCAGCAGATAGTAGGAAAACTGTTGTCACATCTCTAGTTCTTGCCAAACTGGATTATTGCAATGGGATCTATCGTGCCAGAGAAGCAGCAACATAATCTTCAGATGATTTAAAATGCTGCTGCAAGGCATTTGTTGGGAATCCTCAAGTTTCAGTCAGTGGGAAAGCATCTTCAGAAACTGCATTGGCTTTCAGTTAAGAGTCTTATTAAATTCAAGGCATTATGTATTACATATAAAGCACTACACAGTACAGATCCTTAGTTCTTGAGGTGGTCATTGCACTGGTATTCTCCAAATAGATGCCTCAGTTCGGAAGGTGAGAAACGGATACTCCCTCCCAGATTTTGTAAGTCCAACTGGGGCGGCCGAAGATTCACAGTGGGAGCTACAAAGCTCTGTAATACCCTTCCCATTTCCATCAGAAGTCTCTCTTCTTTGACATCCTACAGGAAAGCTCTCAGAACCTGGCTATTTAACAAATAGAGGCTCCATCTTACTTCAAGACTGCTAGTGTCAAGACACCATTTAGTATTCACGCATTTTATACATTTTAATACCATAACATAACTGTAGGCCTACAACATCGGTGGAAGGGATGCATGTGCTTGAACTCAAGGATTCTGGCAGTAGCCTGGCAAGTAATATGCCTCTTGACCCTGCATCCCGTTACCCCACATGTTGTTACAACGCAGTTGTTACAATGACCGCATTGTAACAACGCATACCATGACCCTGCAAGTCATAACAATGACTTGCGGAGGGGGGCGCTGGATGTTGGAATAGTATAATTTACTATTCCAACTCCAGTCTGTGCGGACAGTAGGGAAGGTGTTGGACTTTAAATCCAACACCTTCTCCCGCCTCCGCACGTTGTTGTTATGACTTGTGTGGTAATGGTATGTGTTGTTACAACACTGTCGTTGTAACAACCGCATTGTAACAACATGCAGGGCGATGGATGCGGGGTCAAGGTTGTGTTGCCCCTGGCAAGTGGTATGTTTGCGGCACAGTCTGTCAGTCAAATTGTTCTGCTGTTATGGCAGGGCATATTTTATTCTGCATTTGTTTATGTTTTAAAAACTTTATAAGTTATACTTCAGAAGTTTGCATGCCACTAAAGTCAAGCAGAGTTTATTTCAGTGAAAAATGCCACTGCAGTAGTCTAGCTATGCCAGCAATCATTTGACAGATAACTGATGCTAGAAACACTATCTCAGTCTTAACCCCTTGACCGCGGCGCTATTTCCGCCGCGGCGCTGAGGGGATGGGGGTGAGAGTGGCGCCGCCATGCTCCTGACGGAACCACGCCGTCATGAGTCACGGGCGAGCTGTGCTCATGACGGCGTGGTTTCGTCACGACCCCGCCCACTCACTAATTTGCCCGCACAGGCGGGGAATCAGTGCCGCGTTGGCGGAGCGGCCGCAGCATGACGGAACCACGCCGTCATGAGCACACGCCTCCCGTGGGTCATGACGGCCTGGTTCCGTCATAAGAAGGGAAGGGGTTAATAGATCAACATCCCATATTTTTAAAAACTGAAAATAACAAAGCAAGCTTAGTACGTTGCATTAACTAAAGGCACAAGTTACTGACCACAACAGTTTCTACCAGAACAGATAGCTGGGAATCTGGGAAATGGCACACTGAAAGTTGATTAGAAAGCAATGACTGGAAACGTTGGATCCCACTAGAGCCCAACAGAATGATGAAGCACAGTTACATTTATGTCAGAGTTTAATTGTATCTATCATATGGGTTCCTGCAGTTACAGTCACTTGGAAGTATATCTGTTATTAATTGACACCTTTACTCATTTATTGGAAATGGGACTTATTCTTCAGCATCAAACTTTGGCCAAGAGCAAGAGGGAGAAAGGCAGTAAAGCGTGAAAGAAGGGTAAAAATAGGAGAGCCATGACAAAGGGAGACAGAAGAGCCTAAAGAGAAACTGCAAGAGTGAGATATAGAGACAGGAAGTGTAAGGTGGAAGAAAAAGCGGAGCAAGGTGGTACCGGTACTGAGTAACCTTAGTATTTGGCAGCAAACATTCAGAAGAACCAGTACCAGGTTCCTAAGAGAAAACATGGCCCTTGACCCCATAGTTTGTTTTTTACAAATTCAGTACTAGTGAGGACCATCCAGAGCTGACAACAATGCTGTCTGCTCTCAACACCATGTATGATTGCCAAATATGTTTGGTATTAACAGATTATGTTGATTAATATCTTTAGAAAAGTTATCCATCACAACTGCTTGTATTATACGGTTCACATTGGTGTTATAGTTGACTTGATCAGTAATCATGGACTTTCATTTTTGTTTTTGTGAATTAATTAACCATGTTGATTTACTTCTTCTAGTCAAAGGATACAATACAGATAGGATCTATGAGGGTTATTAGCTGCATGGTCTCTCAACATTCTTTCTTATTCCTTGTCAAGTCAAGTCAAAGAGATTTGTATAGCGCGCTACATACCCATAGGGTCTCAAGGCGCTTGAGGAGGGGTGGGAAATTACTTGTCGAATATCCAAGTTTTAAGTTGCTTTCTGAATGCTAGGTGGTTCTGAGTAAGGCGAAGGTGAGTGGGAAGAGAGTTCCAAGTTTTAGCTGCCAGGTAGGAGAAGGATCTGCCTCCCATGGTGGTTTTGTTGATGCGAGGTACAGTGGCAAGAGCTTGGTTGGAGGATCGTAGCTGACGGGAGGGGGTGTAGAAGGACAGTCGTGTGTTGAGGCATTCAGGTCCAAGTTCGTAAAGTGCTTTGTGTGCGTGGGTTAGGAGGCGGAAAGTAATCCTCTTATTTACGGGGAGCCAGTGGAGGGTTTTCAGATGACCAGAGATGTGTTCTTTACGCTGGATGTCTAGTATGAGCCTGGCAGAGGCGTTCTGGATGCGTTGGAATTTTTTCTGGAGTTTTGCGGTGGTGCCGGCGTAGAGGGTGTTTCCGTAGTCCAGTCGGCTAGTAACCAGTGCGTGGGTGACCGTTTTACGAGTTTCGGTGGGGATCCAGCGAAATGTTTTTTTGAGCATGCGAAGAATGTTGAAACAAGATGATGAAACGGCGTTGACTTGTCTGGTCATCGATAGTGAGGAGTCCAGGATGATACCCAGGTTCCGTGCGTGGTCTGTCGGGATGGGTGCCTTTCCAAGGGCCTCTGGCCACCAAGAGTCATCCCAGGCGGAGGGGCAGGTGCCTAAGATGAGGACTTCTGTTTTGTCGGAGTTCAGTTTCAGCCGGCTGTGCTTCATCCACTCGGCTACTTCTTTCATTCCTTCGTGTAGGTTGGTTTTGGCGGTGTTAGGGTCTTTGGTGAGTGAGAGGATCAGTTGAGTGTCGTCAGCGTAGGAGATGATGTTGAGGTTGTGTTGGCGAGCGATGGTCGCAAGGGGGCTCATGTATACGTTGAAGAGGGTGGGGCTGAGAGAAGATCCTTGTGGTACGCCACAAATTACTTCAGTGGCCTCTGACTTGAATGGTGGGAGGCGGACTCTCTGGGTTCTTCCGGTGAGGAACGAAGTGATCCATTCCAGTGCTTTTCCTTGGATTCCGACGTTTCTGAGGCGCTGTAGAAGGGTGCTATGACAGACTGTGTCGAAGGCTGCGGAGAGGTCGAGGAGGATGAGGGCGACTGTGTCTCCGTTGTCCAGTAGAGATCGAATGTCGTCAGTTGCAGCGATGAGTGCGGTTTCAGTGCTGTGTTTGGCTCGGAAGCCGGACTGTGAGGAGTCGAGGGATTTGTTGGTTTCGAGGAAGGCGGCGAGTTGATTGTTGACAGCTTTCTCGATGACTTTGGCAGGGAATGGAAGGAGTGAGATAGGGCGGTAGTTTTTGAGTTCGGTGGGGTCAGCTGTGGGTTTCTTCAGGAGGGCGCTGAGTTCGGCATGTTTCCAGCTTTCCGGGAAGGTTGCGGAGTTGAGGGAGCAGTTGATGACGTCTCGGAGGTGCGGTGCTATAATGGAGTCTGCTTTGTTAAAGATGTGGTGAGGGCATGGGTCTGTGGGGGATCCTGAGTGGATAGAGTTCATCAGACGGATGGTGTCCTCGGTGGAGATAGGCTTCCAGTCGTTGAGGATGTTTAGGGGGGGTGGGGGTCCTGAAGGGGGTTGGGAGGGTTGGTCTTCAGGTCGGTTGTCGAAGCTGTTGTGGATGTCTGCAATTTTGTTGTGGAAGAATGAGGCTAGGGAGTCGCAGAGGGCTTGAGAGGGGGTGATGTCGTTGGAGTTGGCCGAGGGGTTGGTAAATTCCTTGATGATGTTGAATAATTCCTTGCTGTTGTGGGCGTTGTTATCTAGTCGGTCCTTGAAAGCGGCTTTTTTGGCGATCCGGATCAGTTGGTGGTGTATGCGGGTGGCGTTTTTGAAGGCGTCCTTGGTGCTGGTGGTTGGGTCTTTTTTCCAGGCCTTCTCAAGGGAGCGGCAGAGTTTCTTGGATTTCTTAAGATCATCGTTGAACCAGGAGGCCTTCTTGCTGCCTAGTTTGATTTGTCATTTTTTCAGTGGTGCTAAGATGTTGGCGCTGTTGGATAACCATTGGGTGAGGTTGGTGGCTGCTTGGTCTGGGTTTGAAGAGTGGGCTGGGGGGTTTAGAAGAAGCGATGAGGAGATCTGGTCGATGGTGATTTTGTTCCAGTTTCTTTGCAGAGTGGGTTGGGGGTGGTTGTTAGAAGTGGGCTTGTTGTAGGTCAAGTGAACGCAGCTGTGGTCAGTCCAAAGGAGATCTGTGGTGTGGCTGAAGGAGACATGTTTGCTGGAGGTGAAGATAGGGTCGAGTGTGTGACCTGCGATGTGAGTGGAGGTGGTGACAAGTTGTTTAAGTCCGAGGTTGGCGAGGTTGTCCAAAAGGGTGGTGGTGTTGCGGTCGTTGTTCTTTTCAAGGTGAAAGTTGAGGTCTCCTAAAAGGATGTAATCCTTGGAGGGGAGCGCGTGTGGAGTGATGAAGTCCGTGATGTCTTCACTAAACTGTGCGCGGGGTCCTGGTGGCCTGTAAAGGAGGGTGCCTCTGAGTGTGGTTTTGGGGTCGATGTGGATCTGGAAGTGAAGGTGTTCAGAGTTGGCGAGATTGACGTCTGAGCTGGTTGAGATGCGGAAGGATTTCTTATGGACGATAGCGATACCTCCTCCTGTGTGGCCGGTACGGTCATTGCGTATGATCTTATAGTCTTCCGGGATGGCAATGGTGATGTCTGGGGCTGAGGTGGCGTTCATCCATGTTTCTGTTAGGAAGGCGACGTCCGGAGAGATGGTGTCTAGTAGATTCCAAAGGTCGATGGCGTGTCTGTGGACCGAGCGGGTGTTGAGCAGGATGCATTTAAGGTGGTTGGTGTCGGATCTCTGTTTGGTATTAGTGGATGAGGGGTTGGTCTTGGTGCCGTCATACTTGCAGGAGTTGCATGAGAAGGGACCGTGGGTGTGTCCAGGAGCGGCTTGGACGCAGTTGGGGGAACGGCCGGGGTTAAGGGCTAGGAGGGTGGTGGCATCGTAGGTAATGCGGGGAGGGAGGGTAATACGGGGACCAGGGGGTCTGGCGCTGGGCGCGGTCCAGGCGCGGACGGGCGTAGACGGGCTTACCTTTGGCGCACCTTCGGCGCGACTGGGGCGCGATCGCTGAAACTTTGCATATGTAATTAAATAACAGAAGATTCATCAAATAGAAATTACAATAAAATACAAAAAAACAATCAATCAGGGGCCTATAAAGTGAAGCTACTCACCTGTGAGGGTCTCAACGCTCTGGGGGTGCGTAGGGCTGCTGATCCCTCTAGGGGGTAGGTTCAATCGAAAGCCAGGTATTGAGGTCCTTCTTGAACTGGATCAGTGATGGGGATTGCCTGTGGTGGAGGAGCAGGATGTTCTAGGTCTTGGTGGCGAGGTAGGAGAAGGATCTTCCTCCAGTTCTGGTCTTGTAGGTCCTGGTGATGGAGACAAGGGCAAGCTGGCTGGAACTGAGTTGTCTGGAGGGCATGTGGAATGCTGATCTTTCATCATGGAGAGCTTTGGAGGCATGAGTGAGGAGCTTGTAAGTAATTCTATTGTTGACTGGGAGCCAGTAGAGCTGTCCGTGGTGTTGTGTGATGTGGCTGCGGCTACAACAGGTGATGTCGCGTACCAGTCTGGCGGCAGCATTTTAGACGTTCTGTAGTTTCTTGAGCTGTTTCTGGGTGACACCGGTGTAGAGTGCGTTGCGGTAGTTGAGTCTGCTGGCGATGAGTTTGTGGGTGACCATCTTTCTGGATTTTGTGGTGATCCATCTGAATGTCTCTCGAAGCAGGCACAATGGGTGGAAGTAGGCTGAGGAGACGGTGTTGATTTGGAGGTTCAATATGAGTGATGAGTCCAGTATAATGCTGGGGTTATGTGCGTGGTTTGTCAGGGTGTGAGGGGATCCCTGGGCAGCTGGCCACCAAGAGTCAATCCAGCCTGAAGGCGTGGGTCGCAAGATTAGTACTTTGGTCTTGTCCAAGTCGAGCTTGAGGCAGCTGTCATTCATTTAGGTAGCGATGGCCATCATTCCACTGTGGAAGTTGGTTCTGGCTGTTGTGGGTTCGTTGGCGAGGATCAGCTGGGTGTCATCGGCGTGGGAGATGTTGTTGAGTCCATGGCTTCTGATGATGCCTGCGAGGGGGGCTAGGTATCTGTTGAAGAAGGTGGAGCTAAAGGAAGAGCCCTGGGACACTACGCAGCTGATCTCTGGGGGTTCTGTGTTGTACAGGGGCAGTCTGACTCACTGGGTTGGGCCGGTGAGAAAGGTGTGGATCCTTGTTACAGATGCCAGTGTTGTGGAGTCTTGTGTTTAGGGTGTGGTGGGAGATGGTGTCGAAGGCAGCCGAGAGGCCCAGTAGGATATGGACTGCAGTCTCGCCCCAGCAGAGGAGGGAGTGGACGTCGTTGGTGGCGGCAAGTAGTGTGGTCACTGTGCTGTGGTTGCTTCGGAATCCAGATTGGGAGGTTCCCACCACGGCCAAACACAAGTAAGATTTACCAATACAAGCAAAGTGTCTTCTTTATGATATTCTATTAGGTATCAACATATAAAAGGAACTATATCGGGTGAAATTCCAGAGGATAAGAATGCATACCTGGAGATCTTTCCAATAATTATTAAAGCCATACCTATCTTGTCATAAATTTGGATTTTCCTTTCATTACAAGTGACCGCATATAGTTTATTTCATGGAGGTAATGCTGTACAACTGCAAGTCAATGGGAGAACCACAATGGTGGGCAAGGCCAGGCAATATGGCTTACAGCATCTTAATGCCCCTAATGTGCCCTCTGCCTGCAGCACTTCACTCCCCTACTTCTAGCCTTCGGAAAACAGTTGTCGTGGAGCAGCCACCACTATTGTGGGGCTGGTGCAGGAGCGAGCTTCGTGGAATGCTGATTGTGCTGACTGGGGCCTGATGGTGCAATTGTGCTCCATTTATGTGGAGACTTACTGCGGCCACCCACATTCCCTTGAACTGGTCCCACACATCGTCCATGGTGTTTTCAGAGGCAGACACTGTCCATGACCAGAAGACCCAGAGCCAACATCTGGACTGTGTTTGGTGCTCCTTGATGTCCCAAGCTTACACCAGTGGCCACTGGGGCAGAATGCTGGCCTACCGCTCCTCTCCTGCGAGCTGCGGAGACACACCCGCTCCTATCTGTGGCAATATGAGTGGGGATGCACAGAGGGGTTGAGACCGAGGGAGAGCAATGTGGGATTACCAGGGTGTCCCTGGATATGCTAGGGACTTGTTGTGGACCCTTGGTGGTGGTGGTGAAGCCTGTGCTGGAGCAGCGACTGCAGGTGTCCTGTGCATGCTGGATGTGCTGTGGTGATGAGCCCTCAAATTCATGCCCATGGTGGCATGCTGGACCATAACCATGGAGGTGAAGAGGCATGGAGGGAGACCAGAGGAGGACATAGGCATGGGCCCTGTCTGGCCTACCCCAATCGCCCGATCACTGTTGGGCTTGAGGTGCATCCCTGGTGGGGCCCAGTGGCAGATAGCATGGGATGGGGGATGGCCCTACCTGCAGGAGCAGAGCCAATGGAGGTCATCCATGCCTGGTAGGTCCCCCTAAGGGCGGTAGGCACAGGGGTTTCCATGGGGTGTGCTGGTCTCAGGCCAGACTTGGGACTCAAGCTGAGTGAGCAGGGGCTGGTTAAATGGTCATGTGGGGTGCCTCTGGGGAGTTGGAGTAGGTTGGATATAGGCCAGAGTGGATGGGGGCACCGTGCTGCATGGGAATTCTTTCCCTCCTTTCTTCTTAATACTCTGGCATTGCCATGTAAAGACAACGGGGTGGACATTATACTGGCACTGCAGCAGGGGGCCTCCATTTGGATTATCTATAACTGCGAGCATTGAGGGTTGTTGCTCCCCTGCCCGAATTGCTCGGTGGTTGGCCTCTGTCCACCTTGTGGTTTTGCCATGGACCCTTGGGGCTCAGTCACCCAAACTACCTCCCCAGCTAGCCTCAGCTGTTGCTTTCTTTTGGTAACCCTCCTCAGCTCGGAAATTCCTGGGGAGATTCATTACCTTGGACTGTGTTGACTGCTAAGCTCATGACGACTGCCTTTATTGAATCACTCTTTGGTGAAGGATTGGCCCCAAAGGCAGCAGGGGAATACCATCTCACAAAATGCCACCTCTTGGCAGGTTACCAATAGACTCGCTCATCAGGAGCACCAAGGGCCCACGGAGCACAAGGAGCCTTTGCGTGCTGCCCTTCAGGAGGGTATTCAGGGCTCAGTAGCAGCCCTTTATGGACAGATTATGGGGGTTTCCATCGAGGTGAACCTGCTGCACACCAATCTTTGCAAGGTGGCGGACAAGGTGGATAATGCGGAGATCAATGTCACATCCATGCAGATGGAGGTGCGTCAGCTTTAATACCAGGTCTCCCAGCTGTCAGTGGTTTCCAATGTCTCTCAGAATAAGATGGAGGATGCTGCAGGCCAATCACGCCCGAAAAATGTGCACCTGTTAGGCTTTCCTGAGAAGGTGGAGGGCCAGTTGGCAGAGTGATTCTTGGTTGAGATACATCTTGTTCCCTAGAGACTTCTCTGACTGCTTTGGTATAGAAAGGGAGCAGAAGTTGCTATTGCCTGTTCCTCCCCCGGGTGACCCACTGTGGACCTTCATCCCTCGTTTAGTGAATTACAGGGATAGAGAAATAATCGCTTGACCTCGGACCGGGGGATCTGGGTTCGAGTCTCGGTAACGACGCCAAAACCTCCTGTGATTCTGGGCAAATCCCTTAATCTCCCCGTGCCTAAAATGAATGTGTGTCCTCATGTAACGTAACTGGTAATATGTAAAGCGCTCTGATACCTGATTCGGTTCGGGTCTGGTTCGCGCTATATAAAACTCTGCAAATAAATAAATAAATAAATAAATAACATTTTGAGAACTGCTAGGGAGGCCTCCGTTCCGCAGTATGAAAATCGTAACATTGCCTTTTACCCTGACTATACCTAGGAGGTCTAGGAGCGGCGGTAATTTTTCCTGGAGGTGAAGAAGAAGTTGTGCATCATGGACCTCTAGTATATGCTCCTTTACCTGGCTAAGATCTGTGTCATAAAGGTAGGGAATGCTTACTTCTTTGAACATCCAGAGGCGGTCTGGTCATAGTTGGACACGTCGGATAGGCTCCCTGTAAGTAAAGCAGACTCCTTCCACACCTGTGGTGGGCAGCTAGGACTCAGATGCCCCCTTGTCAAGGGGCGGGGGCTTGCAAGAGGCAGGGGGCATTGGGCACTTTGGGGTCCGAGATGATGGTACCCCGGACTCTGCAGCTGCTGAAACTTCACAGGTTCCTGAGACACTATTGTATGGGACTAAATGGAGGGACCACAGACGCTTCTTCTGAATGTAGTGATTTAGTTAATGGTGCTCTGCCACTTTGAAGAATGTTTGTTATGTTCCTGCTTGTACTGCTTCTTGCTGTCCATTCTTCCCTCAGTGGGAGAATGGTCTTGAATGCCGCTATTGCCTGGGATTTGGATGAGGGTGTGTGACTTCCAACTGTTCTACTGAGGGGAAATCCATGCAGTTCTATACCTGCTGTAGTAGTAAATTTATAAGAGAATGTGCTTTGCAAACCTCCTCTGGGCACTGTGTATAGGGTAGATGATGGATTTGCAGAGGTTCTGTTCTGTTTGGGGCTTTTCCTTCATCCTGGCACATGCATGGAAGTTTGTGTATGATACATTATTGGGAGGAGGAGGGGCCTTCCACATGTTGACTTGATACTTGTTTTCCTAGGGGAGTTGGGTCACAATGCTGTGTGTCCTGGCACATCACTTCTTTTATGCAACTAAGATACTGTGGTCTAGCCCTGCTTGTCTGTGGAGGTGAGGGTTTGTTGCGTGTCTATTTAGTTTTGTTGGCTTGTGGGTCAATACCACCTTGCCGTGGGGAGGGGATTCTCGATCTTCTGGAATGTACAGGGCTTGGGCTCTTATATGGAACACTACAGAGTTCTCTCCATTCTTCAGAGAAAGGCTGTTGCTATTGCCTGCTTGCAGGTGACTCATCTCTCGGGTGCAAAAGCTACTACGTTGGTCAAGAAATGGCGTGGTAAAGTCTATTATGCTAAGTATTCAAATTTCTCCCGGGGGGTCCTCATTTTGGTTCCTCCGGGGCTTTCCTTTGCCCTTTTGTACATGGAGGTGAATATAGAGGGCTGTTACCTGCTGATAAAGGGCAAACTTGATGAGGTGGAATACACATAGGCCCACTATCAACAAGTCTAACTTCTATCTGAAGGTGCAGGATGTCCTCTCACTGGCGCTGGGATTTAGTTTTTTCTGGGCTGGTAACTTTAAATGTATTCAAGATGGTGATCTCACTAGGCACCCCCCATGTCATAATACCAAGCCTAAGATGACTTCCCCAACAAAAGGAGGTCATTGATCACTTGGGACTCAGCGATATATGGAGGACTATTCACCCCACCTTACTGGGACAGGGGGTCCTCACAGTGGCACACCTTTACTGATACTTGTCTGATCAAGACCCTGTCTGTAGTGAGATTGGATGGGGAAGCTCTATCGGTCACCGTTGAGTTGGTGGCTCCCTCCTGAGAACCTAATAGATGTATAAAGCAGGGAGACGCTTGATTCATTGGTCTTCGACTCGTTACCGGTCCACTGAATGGGTGGCAATGAAGGCTGTGATCCTGGGGCATTGTGTGGGCATTATCTGTGCAGTTCAGTGCACACGGCAGTTCATACTGACCCAGCAGGAGGATGAATTAGCTAACATACAGCGTCTTCCTCCAGATGATGTGGGGGAACAGCAGAGGGAATTACTGGTTCTGTGGCAGGTTGCAAATGTAAGGAACTGGTTCGAGAAATGCACCCTTAAATAATATTGCCAGCTTCTCCATACGGAGGGGGACAGTTCTGGCCATTTCTTGGCCTGGACTCTTCGGCGTGAGGTTCCATTTTCCCCCATACTCCAAATTAAAACCCCTCTGTGGTGGGAAGCATTCATGCAGGACGGGATACGGGATGTCCTCAGTTCTCATCTGGACATGTGTATCGTAATCCACACCTTCCTGACCCAGAAAACATGACCACCTTTCTAGCCTCTTTGCAGCTACCTCGGCTGGGGGTGGCTGCTGTCCAGGATCTGGAGGAGGCAGACATCACCTTGGAAGAGTTCCAGCTGGCACTTAGGCAATTGCCATGGGGAAAACTCTCGGCAGTGATGGCTTCCCTACCAAGGTTTACCAGGTTTTCCCCCCCTTCTTACTCAACACTTACTAAAGGCATACTTGGAGGCCCTGGTGTGCTCCCTCCATCCATGCAGGAAGGTTGCATCTCAATGATTTTAAAGCCTGGCTCACATGGCTTAGAACGTCGGTGTGGGTGTGTGGCACACTGTGTTTACTCAGTATTTCGCTTTTTGTTCAATCACTCAAGTGTGGTGTGCTTTGCGTTTTCTTGGGTGCCAGTGGGTAGCTCCCTCTGACCTTGGGGAGTATAAAACTTAAAATAGCAAAGATGCAATGTCAACTGAATGACACTGTTCCCAGCTGGCACTCATTTTGAGACGTACTCTCCGGTGGTTCACCAAATTCTATTCAAACAATAAATGTAGAAAGAACGTTTCTGCTTCGTTTTAGTTCAGATGTTCATCTTTAATCATATCCGTTCCATTGTTACATCACAATGTAAACAAATTGTTAATGTTGTTCTTCTTTTTCTGTGAAACTTATTTCTTTTCTAAGTGCATTGATTCAATTTCAGAGTATGCATTTCGGGTCCTCGCCCTTCATCAGGGGAATTATGTGGGTCTAAAGGAATGAAAAAATACTGTGTTGTAGCCAGGTCTGCCTACTCTCCCACAATGCAGTATATAAATCAAACAATCTTAATGTTGGTAACGAATCATAGAAAAAGTGAAACGTGAATAATAAAGTGTCCATGCAAACAGCTTGTGTCTGACAGTGCTCGTGATGTACCTAAATCAAAGGATTCCTCTGTAAGCTTTGTGAGTTAATAAATGTTCATCATAGGGTGGTACAATACAGTTATAAGTTATGGTTGCTGCATGCATACCAATGCGATCAAAGGACATTCTTAGTAGCTTGTGATAGCTACAAGACAATGAATTTCCTTAAGTTCGTCGGAATGATCGATATCAACAAGTGAAAGTGGTTGTGGTAAAAGCTCCTACTCGGGTACGCACTAAAAGGAGGGTGAATCATGCAGGTGAACAGGCGTATTGATCCCGGCTTGTGATGTGTAAAAACATTGACGCGTAAAATCGCATGCTTAGGTTGACGCGTAAATGCTGAATAGAACGTGTCTAAATTACAAGAAGTGGAAAAAACATGCTGATCTACATGTATTGGCAGTTCGGGCTGGACTGTTCCCATGAGACACAGGGTCAGACTGATTTGCATCTGGCCATGTCAGAACTGGGGTGGCAGAGTGGGCTAAAAAACGGTGATGGATAAAACCCAGATCTTTTGACTGGGTGTGAGTGTTTGATTGGTTCAGATGCTCCGTCCATCACCACCCCCTTTTGTACCGCTTTGGCCGCAATAAGTGTGGCAGGGTATGCTCAGACGTGAGTCCCTTGCTCACTTTGCCACTGGATTGAAGCAAGCCGGGCTGAAGACGGCTGTAATGCCAGAAACCGGTCCTCGGAAGCTTGTTTCCGGTCCAGGGAAGGAATGGCTTGGCAGTTCGGGCTGGACTGTTCCCATGAGGCACAGGGTCAGACTGATTTGCATATGGCCATGTCTGAACTGGGGTGGCAGAGTGGGCTAAAGAACGGTGATGGATTAAACCCAGATCTTCTGACTGGGTGTGAGTGTTTGATTGGTTCAGATGCTCCGTCCATCACCACCCCCTTTTGCACTGCTTTGGCCGCCATAAGTGTGGCAGGGTATGCTCAGATGTGAGTCCCTTGCTCACTTTGCCACTGGATTCAAGCAAGCCGGGCTGAAGACGGCTGTAATGCCAGAAACCGGTCCTCGGAAGTTTGTTTCCGGTACAGGGAAGGCATGGCTTGGCAGTTCGGGCTGGACTGTTCCCATGAGGCACAGGGTCAGACTGATTTGCATATGGCCATGTCTGAACTGGGGTGGCAGAGTGGGCTAAAGAACGGTGATGGATTAAACCCAGATCTTTTGACTGGGTGTGAGTGTTTGATTGGTTTAGATGCTCCGTCCATCACCACCCCCTTTTGTACCGCTTTGGCCGCCATAAGTGTGGCAGGGGATGCTCAGACGTGAGTCCCTTGCTCACTTTGCCACTGGATTCAAGCAAGCCAGGCTGAAGACGGCTGTAATGCCAGAAACCGGTCCTCGGAAGCTTGTTTCCGGTCCAGGGAAGGCATGGCTTGGCTGTTCGGGCTAGACTGTTCCCATGAGGCACCGGGTCAGACTGATTTGCATATGGCCATGTCTGAACTGGGGTGGCAGAGTGGGCTAAAGAACGGTGATGGATTAAACCCAGATCGTTTGACTGGGTGTGAGTGTTTGATTGGTTCAGATGCTCCGTCCATCACCACCCCCTTTTGTACCCCTTTGGCCGCCATAAATGTGGCAGGGTATGCTCAGACGTGAGTCTCTTGCTCACTTTGCCACTGGATTCAAGCAAGCCGGGCTGAAGACGGCTGTAATGCCAGAAACCGGTCCTCGGAAGCTTGTTTCCGGTCCAGGGAAGGCATGGCTTGGCAGTTCGGGCTGGACTGTTCCCATGAGGCACAGGGTCAGACTGATTTGCATATGGCCATGTCTGAACTGGGGTGGCAGAGTGGGTTAAAGAACGTGGATGGATTAAACCCAGATCTTTTGACTGGGTGTGAGTGTTTGATTGGTTTAGATGCTCCGTCCATCACCACCCCCTTTTGTACCGCTTTGGCCGCCATAAGTGTGGCAGGGTATGCTCAGACGTGAGTCCCTTGCTCACTTTGCCACTGGATTCAAGTAAGCCGGGCTGAAGACGGCTGTAATGCCAGAAACCGGTCCCCGGAAGCTTGTTTCCGGTCCAGGGAAGGCATGGCTTGGCAGTTCGGGCTGGACTGTTCCCATGAGGCACAGGGTCAGACTGACTTGCATATGGCCATGTCTGAACTGGGGTGGCAGAGTGGGCTAAAGGACGGTGATGGATTAAAGCCAGATCTTTTGACTGGGTGTGAGTGTTTGATTTGTTCAGATGCTCCGTCCATCACCACCCCCTTTTGCACCGCTTTGGCCGCCATAAGTGTGGCAGGGTATGCTCAGACGTGAGTCCCTTGCTCACTTTACCACTGGATTCAAGCAAGCCGGGCTGAAGACGGCTGTAATGCCAGAAACCGGTCCTCGGAAGCTTGTTTCCGGTCCAGGGAAGGCATGGCTTGGCAGTTCGGGCTGGACTGTTCCCATGAGGCACAGGGTCAGACTGATTTGCATATGGCCATGTCTGAAATGGGGTGGCAGAGTGGGCTAAAGAACGGTGATGGATTAAACCCAGATCGTTTGACTGGGTGTGAGTGTTTGATTGGTTCAGATGCTCCGTCCATCACCACCCCTTTTGTACCGCTTTGGCCGCCATAAGTGTGGCAGGGTATGCTCAGACGTGAGTCCCTTGCTCACTTTGCCACTGGATTCAAGCAAGCCGGGCTGAAGACGGCTGTAATGCCAGAAACCGGTCCTCGGAAAATTGTTTCCGGTCCAGGGAAGGCATGGCTTGGAAGTTCGGGCTGGACTGTTCCCATGAGGCACAGGGTCAGACTGATTTGTATATGGCCTTGTCTGAACTGGGGTGGCAGAGTGGGCTAAAGAACGGTGTTGGATTAAACCCAGATCTTTTGACTGGGTGTGAGTGTTTGATTGGTTCAGATGCTCTGTCCATCACCACCCCCTTTTGTACCGCTTTGGCCGCCATAAGTGTGGCAGGGTATGCTCAGACGTGAGTCCCTTGCTCACTTTGCCACTGGATTCAAGCAAGCCGGGCTGAAGACGGCTGTAATGCCGGAAACCGGTCCTCAGAAGCTTGTTTCCGGTCCAGGGAAGGCATGGCTTGGCAGTTCGGGCTGGACTGTTTCCATGAGGCACAGGGTCAGACTGATTTGCATATGGCCATGTCTGAACTGGGGTGGCAGAGTGGGCTAAAGAACGGTGATGGATTAAACCCAGATCGTTTGACTGGGTGTGAGTGTTTGATTGGTTCAGATGCTCCGTCCATCATCACCCCTTTTTGTACCACTTTGGCCGCCATAGGTGTGGCAGGGTATGCTCAGACGTGAGTCCCTTGCTCACTTTGCCGCTAGATTCAAGCAAGCCGGGCTGAATACGGCTGTAATGCCAGAAACCGGTCCTCGGAAGCTTGTTTCCGGTCAGGGAAGAAATGGCTTGGCAGTTCGGGCTGGACTGTTCCCATGAGGCACAGGGTCAGACTGATTTGCATCTGGCCATGTCAGAACTGGGTGTGGCAGAGTGGGCTAAAAAACGGTGATGGATTAAACCCAGATCGTTTGACTGGGTGTGAGTGTTTGATTGGTTCAGATGCTCCGTCCATCATCACCCCTTTTTGTACCACTTTGGCCGCCATAGGTGTGGCAGGGTATGCTCAGACGTGAGTCCCTTGCTCACTTTGCCGCTAGATTCAAGCAAGCCGGGCTGAATACGGCTGTAATGCCAGAAACCGGTCCTCGGAAGCTTGTTTCCGGTCAGGGAAGGAATGGCTTGGCAGTTCGGGCTGGACTGTTCCCATGAGGCACAGGGTCAGACTGATTTGCATATGGCAATGTCTGAACTGGGGTGGCAGAGTGGGCTAAAGAACGGTGATGGATTAAACCCAGATCTTTTGACTGGGTGTGAGTGTTTGATTGGTTCAGATGCTCCGTCCATCACCACCCCCTTTTGTACCGCATTGGCCGCCATAAGTGTGGCAGGGTATGCTCAGACGTGAGTCCCTGGCTCACTTTGCCACTGGATTCAAGCAAACCGGGCTGAAGACGGCTGTAATGCCAGAAACCGGTCCTCGGAAGCTTGTTTCCGGTCCAGGGAGGGCATGGCTTGGCAGTTCGGGCTGGACTGTTCCCATGAGGCACATGGTCAGACTGATTTGCATATGGCCATGTCTGAACTGGGGTGGCAGAGTGGGCTAAAGAACCGTGATGGATTAAACCCAGATCTTTTGACTGGGAGTGAGTGTTTGATTGGTTCAGATGCTCTGTCCATCACCACCCCCTTTTGTACCTCTTTGGCCACCATAAGTGTGGCAGGGTATGCTCAGACGTGAGTCCCTTGCTCACTTTGCCACTGGATTCAAGCAAGACGGGCTGAAGACGGCTGTAATACCAGAAACCGGTCCTCGGAAGCTAGTTTCCGGTCCAGGGAAGGCATGGCTTGGCAGTTCGGACTGGACTGTTCCCATGAGGCACAAGTTCAGACTGATTTGCATATGGCCATGTCTGAACTGGGGTGGCAGAGTGGGCTAAAGAACGGTGATGGATTAAACCCAGATCTTTTGACTGGGTGTGAGTGTTTGATTGGTTTAGATGCTCCGTCCATCACCACCCCCTTTTGTACCGCTTTGGCCGCCATAAGTGTGGCAGGGTATGCTCAGACGTGAGTCCCTTGCTCACTTTGCCACTGGATTCAAGCAAGCCGGGCTGAAGACGGCTGTAATGCCAGAAACCGGTCCTCGGAAGCTTGTTTCCGGTCCAGGGAAGGCATGGCTTGGCTGTTCGGGCTAGACTGTTCCCATGAGGCACCGGGTCAGACTGATTTGCATATGGCCATGTCTGAACTGGGGTGGCAGAGTGGGCTAAAGAACGGTGATGGATTAAACCCAGATCGTTTGACTGGGTGTGAGTGTTTGATTGGTTCAGATGCTCCGTCCATCACCACCCCCTTTTGTACCCCTTTGGCCGCCATAAGTGTGGCAGGGTATGCTCAGACGTGAGTCTCTTGCTCACTTTGCCACTTGATTCAAGCAAGCCGGGCTGAAGACGGCTGTAATGCCAGAAACCGGTCCTCGGAAGCTTGTTTCCGGTCCAGGGAAGGCATGGCTTGGCAGTTCGGGCTGGACTGTTCCCATGAGGCACAGGGTCAGACTGATTTGCATATGGCCATGTCTGAACTGGGGTGGCAGAGTGGGTTAAAGAACGTGGATGGATTAAACCCAGATCTTTTGACTGGGTGTGAGTGTTTGATTGGTTTAGATGCTCCGTCCATCACCACCCCCTTTTGTACCGCTTTGGCCGCCATAAGTGTGGCAGGGTATGCTCAGACAATGAGTCCCTTGCTCACTTTGCCACTGGATTCAAGCAAGCTGGGCTGAAGACGGCTGTAATGCCAGAAACCGGTCCTCGGAAGCTTGTTTCCGGTCCAGGGAAGGCATGGCTTGGCAGTTTGGGCTGGACTGTTCCCATGAGGCACAGGGTCAGACTGATTTGCATATGGCCATGTCTGAACTGGGGTGGCAGAGTGGGCTAAAGAACGGTGATGGATTAAACCCAGATCGTTTGACTGGGTGTGAGTGTTTGATTTGTTCAGATGCTCCGTCCATCACCACCCCCTTTTGTACCGCTTCGGCCGCCATAAGTGTGGCAGGGTATGCTTAGACGTGAGTCCCTTGCTCACTTTACCACTGGATTCAAGCAAGCCGGGCTGAAGACGGCTGTAATGCCAGAAACCGGTCCTCGGAAGCTTGTTCCCGGTCCAGGGAAGGCATGGCTTGGCAGTTTGGGCTGGACTGTTCCCATGAGGCACAGGGTCAGATTGATTTGCATATGGCCATGTCTGAACTGGGGTGGCAGAGTGGGCTAAAGAACGGTGATGGATTAAACCCAGATCTTTTGACTGGGTGTGAGTGTTTGATTGGTTCAGATGCTCCGTCCATCACCACCCCCTTTTGCACCGCTTTGGCCGCCTTACGTGTGGCAGGGTATGTCCAGACATGAGTCCCTTGCTCACTTTGCTACTGGATTCAAGCAAGCCGGGCTGAAGACGGCTGTAATGCCAGAAACCGGTCCTCGGAAGCTTGTTTCTGGTCCAGGGAAGGCATGGCTTGGCAGTTCGGGCTGGACTGTTCCCATGAGGCACAGGGTCAGACTGATTTGCATATGGCCATGTCTGAACTGGGGTGGCAGAGTGGGCTAAAGAACGGTGATGGATTAAACCCAGATCTTTTGACTGGGTGTGAGTGTTTGATTGGTTCAGATGCTCCGTCCATCACCACCCCCTTTTGTACCGCATTGGCCGCCATAAGTGTGGCAGGGTATGCTCAGACGTGAGTCCCTGGCTCACTTTGCCACTGGATTCAAGCAAACCGGGCTGAAGACGGCTGTAATGCCAGAAACCGGTCCTCGGAAGCTTGTTTCCGGTCCAGGGAGGGCATGGCTTGGCAGTTCGGGCTGGACTGTTCCCATGAGGCACATGGTCAGACTGATTTGCATATGGCCATGTCTGAACTGGGGTGGCAGAGTGGGCTAAAGAACCGTGATGGATTAAACCCAGATCTTTTGACTGGGAGTGAGTGTTTGATTGGTTCAGATGCTCTGTCCATCACCACCCCCTTTTGTACCTCTTTGGCCACCATAAGTGTGGCAGGGTATGCTCAGACGTGAGTCCCTTGCTCACTTTGCCACTGGATTCAAGCAAGACGGGCTGAAGACGGCTGTAATACCAGAAACCGGTCCTCGGAAGCTAGTTTCCGGTCCAGGGAAGGCATGGCTTGGCAGTTCGGACTGGACTGTTCCCATGAGGCACAAGTTCAGACTGATTTGCATATGGCCATGTCTGAACTGGGGTGGCAGAGTGGGCTAAAGAACGGTGATGGATTAAACCCAGATCTTTTGACTGGGTGTGAGTGTTTGATTGGTTTAGATGCTCCGTCCATCACCACCCCCTTTTGTACCGCTTTGGCCGCCATAAGTGTGGCAGGGTATGCTCAGACGTGAGTCCCTTGCTCACTTTGCCACTGGATTCAAGCAAGCCGGGCTGAAGACGGCTGTAATGCCAGAAACCGGTCCTCGGAAGCTTGTTTCCGGTCCAGGGAAGGCATGGCTTGGCTGTTCGGGCTAGACTGTTCCCATGAGGCACCGGGTCAGACTGATTTGCATATGGCCATGTCTGAACTGGGGTGGCAGAGTGGGCTAAAGAACGGTGATGGATTAAACCCAGATCGTTTGACTGGGTGTGAGTGTTTGATTGGTTCAGATGCTCCGTCCATCACCACCCCCTTTTGTACCCCTTTGGCCGCCATAAGTGTGGCAGGGTATGCTCAGACGTGAGTCTCTTGCTCACTTTGCCACTTGATTCAAGCAAGCCGGGCTGAAGACGGCTGTAATGCCAGAAACCGGTCCTCGGAAGCTTGTTTCCGGTCCAGGGAAGGCATGGCTTGGCAGTTCGGGCTGGACTGTTCCCATGAGGCACAGGGTCAGACTGATTTGCATATGGCCATGTCTGAACTGGGGTGGCAGAGTGGGTTAAAGAACGTGGATGGATTAAACCCAGATCTTTTGACTGGGTGTGAGTGTTTGATTGGTTTAGATGCTCCGTCCATCACCACCCCCTTTTGTACCGCTTTGGCCGCCATAAGTGTGGCAGGGTATGCTCAGACAATGAGTCCCTTGCTCACTTTGCCACTGGATTCAAGCAAGCTGGGCTGAAGACGGCTGTAATGCCAGAAACCGGTCCTCGGAAGCTTGTTTCCGGTCCAGGGAAGGCATGGCTTGGCAGTTTGGGCTGGACTGTTCCCATGAGGCACAGGGTCAGACTGATTTGCATATGGCCATGTCTGAACTGGGGTGGCAGAGTGGGCTAAAGAACGGTGATGGATTAAACCCAGATCGTTTGACTGGGTGTGAGTGTTTGATTTGTTCAGATGCTCCGTCCATCACCACCCCCTTTTGTACCGCTTCGGCCGCCATAAGTGTGGCAGGGTATGCTTAGACGTGAGTCCCTTGCTCACTTTACCACTGGATTCAAGCAAGCCGGGCTGAAGACGGCTGTAATGCCAGAAACCGGTCCTCGGAAGCTTGTTCCCGGTCCAGGGAAGGCATGGCTTGGCAGTTTGGGCTGGACTGTTCCCATGAGGCACAGGGTCAGATTGATTTGCATATGGCCATGTCTGAACTGGGGTGGCAGAGTGGGCTAAAGAACGGTGATGGATTAAACCCAGATCTTTTGACTGGGTGTGAGTGTTTGATTGGTTCAGATGCTCCGTCCATCACCACCCCCTTTTGCACCGCTTTGGCCGCCTTACGTGTGGCAGGGTATGTCCAGACATGAGTCCCTTGCTCACTTTGCTACTGGATTCAAGCAAGCCGGGCTGAAGACGGCTGTAATGCCAGAAACCGGTCCTCGGAAGCTTGTTTCTGGTCCAGGGAAGGCATGGCTTGGCAGTTCGGGCTGGACTGTTCCCATGAGGCACAGGGTCAGACTGATTTGCATATGGCCATGTCTGAACTGGGGTGGCAGAGTGGGCTAAAGAACGGTGATGGATTAAACCCAGATCGTTTGACTGGGTGTGAGTGTTTGATTGGTTCAGATGCTCCGTCCATCGCCACCCCCTTTTGTACCGCTTTGGCCGCCATAAGTGTGGCAGGGTATGCTCAGACGTGAGTCCCTTGCTCACTTTGCCACTGGATTCAAGCAAGCCGGGCTGAAGACGGCTGTAATGCCAGAAACCGGTCCTCGGAAAATTGTTTCCGGTCCAGGGAAGGCATGGCTTGGAAGTTCGGGCTGGACTGTTCCCATGAGGCACAGGGTCAGACTGATTTGCATATGGCCATGTCTGAACTGGGGTGGCAGAGTGGGCTAAAGAATGGTGTTGGATTAAACCCAGATCTTTTGACTGGGTGTGAGTGTTTGATTGGTTCAGATGCTCTGTCCATCACCACCCCCTTTTGTACCGCTTTGGCCGCCATAAGTGTGGCAGGGTATGCTCAGACGTGAGTCCCTTGCTCACTTTGCCACTGGATTCAAGCAAGCCGGGCTGAAGACGGCTGTAATGCCGGAAACCGGTCCTCAGAAGCTTGTTTCCGGTCCAGGGAAGGCATGGCTTGGCAGTTTGGGCTGGACTGTTTCCATGAGGCACAGGGTCAGACTGATTTGCATATGGCCATGTCTGAACTGGGGTGGCAGAGAGGGCTAAAGAACGGTGATGGATTAAACCCAGATCGTTTGACTGGGTGTGAGTGTTTGATTGGTTCAGATGCTCCGTCCATCATCACCCCTTTTTGTACCACTTTGGCCGCCATAGGTGTGGCAGGGTATGCTCAGACGTGAGTCCCTTGCTCACTTTGCCGCTAGATTCAAGCAAGCCGGGCTGAATACAGCTGTAATGCCAGAAACCGGTCCTCGGAAGCTTGTTTCCGGTCAGGGAAGGAATGGCTTGGCAGTTCGGGCTGGACTGTTCCCATGAGGCACAGGGTCAGACTGATTTGCATATGGCAATGTCTGAACTGGGGTGGCAGAGTGGGCTAAAGAACGGTGATGGATTAAACCCAGATCTTTTGACTGGGTGTGAGTGTTTGATTGGTTCAGATGCTCCGTCCATCACCACCCCCTTTTGTACCGCTTTGGCCGCCATAAGTGTGGCAGGGTATGCTCAGACGTGAGTCCCTGGCTCACTTTGCCACTGGATTCAAGCAAATCGGGCTGAAGACGGCTGTAATGCCAGAAACCGGTCCTCGGAAGCTTGTTTCCGGTCCAGGGAGGGCATGGCTTGGCAGTTCGGGCTGGACTGTTCCCATGAGGCACATGGTCAGACTGATTTGCATATGGCCATGTCTGAACTGGGGTGGCAGAGTGGGCTAAAGAACCGTGATGGATTAAACCCAGATCTTTTGACTGGGAGTGAGTGTTTGATTGGTTCAGATGCTCTGTCCATCACCACCCCCTTTTGTACCGCTTTGGCCGCCATAAGTGTGGCAGGGTATGCTCAGACGTGAGTCCCTTGCTCACTTTGCCACTGGATTCAAGCAAGCCGGGCTGAAGACGGCTGTAATGCCAGAAACCGGTCCTCGGAAGCTTGTTTCCGGTCCAGGGAAGGCATGGCTTGGCAGTTCGGGCTGGACTGTTACCATGAGGCACGGGTCAGACTGATTTGCATATGGCCATGTCTGAACAGGGGTGGCAGAGTGGGCTAAAGAACGGTGATGGATTAAACCCAGATCTTTTGACTGGGTGTGAGTGTTTGATTGGTTCAGATGCTCCGTCCATCACCACCCCCTTTTGTACCGCTTTGGCCGCCATAAGTGTGGCAGGGTATGCTCAGACATGAGTCTTTGCTCACTTTGCCACTGGATTCAAGCAAGCCGGGTTGAAGACGGCTGTAACGCCAGAAACCGGTCCTCGGAAGCTATTTTCCGGTCCAGGGAAGGCATGGCTTGGCAGTTCGGGCTGGACTGTTCCCATGAGGCACAGGGTCAGACTGATTTGCATATGGCCATGTCTGAACTGGGGTGGCAGAGTGGGCTAAAGAACGGTGATGGATTAAACCCAGAGCTTTTGACTGGGTGTGAGTGTTTGATTGGTTCAGATGCTCCGTCCATCACCACCCCCTTTTGTACCGCTTTGGCCGCCATAAGTGTGGCAGGGTATGCTCAGACGTGAGTCCCTTGCTCACTTTGCCACTGGATTCAAGCAAGCCGGGCTGAAGACGCTGTAATGCCAGAAACCGGTCCTCGGAAGCTTGTTTCCGGTCCAGGGAAGGCATGGCTTGGCAGTTCGGGCTGGACTGTTCCCTTGAGGCACAGGGTCAGACTGATTTGCATATGGCCATGTCTGAACTGGGGTGGCAGAGTGGGCTAAAGAACGGTGATGGATTAAACCCAGATCTTTTGACTGGGTGTGAGTGTTTGATTGGTTCAGATGCTCCGTCCATCACCACCCCCTTTTGTACCGGTCTACATGTATAAAGCACGGACAAAACCTGTGTATATTGCATTGTGGGAAAAATAGACAGTGTGTGCCGTGAGCCGTAAAAGTTCTCGAGTGCCTTATAAAACATGAATGAGCGTGTGCGTCGATTATACAGCCCATTATCCCACTATTCTTACTGCATCTAAACTCCTGTGTTGTTCTAGGGTGTAGGTCAAACTACTGAATGTGGGTTAGTGGCGTGTCAGTGCAATAAGTGCTTAGTTCCTGTGTAGTAGAAATCGAAGATCGACTGAAAAACTGTCAGCCATCTTGGAGTGGTGGTTTATCTTGCTGTTAGATCTGAAGATATTTGCTAGGTGAATGCTCAGTAAATCAAAACAAGTATGAGTGTATACCGTGAACAACACTGTGTACACATGTATATGTTGTAGCCCTAACTATATAATGTGTAACGAACACCTATGTATGTA
Source organism: Lissotriton helveticus (assembly GCF_964261635.1). Lineage (NCBI taxonomy): Eukaryota > Metazoa > Chordata > Amphibia > Caudata > Salamandridae > Lissotriton > Lissotriton helveticus. The sequence goes on along the minus strand of NC_136061.1, from coordinate 510,843,710 downwards.
ATAAAACATTCTCAACACTGTCAATGTAACTATGTAAACAAGCGTAATAAGCAGTGGTCAATGAATGGTAAAACTGAAAAACATTGTTTCTAAGAATCTAAGACTGGTAAAGACAACAAAGTAAGCATGCTGTAACATCCGGAAAATGGCAATTATAGGAAACAACAATATTCCATCCGATCTTTGAGTCCCTTTGGATGGCAAGCATCCAGCCTCTTTATCCAAAACATTTCGCGTTGTATGACAGGGACAACCTCCAAAATCAAAAATCTTAGTTGACTGATATTATGTTTACGAATTGTGAAATGTGCAGCCACTGGTGATTTCATATTTTATTCCTGATGGTGCTCTTGTGTTCTGTCAAACGAACTTTTATTTTTCGTTCTGTCTTCCCTACGTTTGGGAAGCCACACGGGCATTTGAGTAAATAAACCAAGTTTTTTGTGTCGCACGTTGCATTGGTGAATAATTTGATTTGTTTCCCGGATGTGGGATGGTTCAACGTATGGGCTTGGATAACATTATTGCAGTGACTGCAGTTTAAACAGATTTTGTTACCTCTGTAAGTGACATATTTTTCTTTAGGTGTAGTTTCTAGAAGATCTTTGATGTTTTTCGATCTCTGGTATGCGAATAATGGAGATTAATTAAAGATCCATTGAAATCCGGTTTGTTTTTTATCATTGGCCAATTTTTCAAGATGATTTTTTTTAATTGTTGACTCTTGGTTGAGAATTTAGACACGAATACTGGTCTATTTGTTGTCTTATCCGTTGATTTGGGGGATAGTAAGTTGTTGCGGTTTGTGGCTTCTGCCCGTTCTCTCGCTGTATTCAACACTGTGCTTGGGTATTTCCTGTCCTTGAATCTTGTGAGCATTCTCTCTTGATTCTTCATGTAGTCACTTGATTTTGAGGAAATCCTTTTTAATCTAAGTAATTGTGAATAAGGCAGGTGTTTCTTCAAAGACATGGGATGACAACTGTTGAAATGTAAATACAAATGGGATACTATAGACTACAATTTAGGTGAAGTCTGTAATTGGGAGGAGGTATACGCCTAACGAAGACAGCAAAGACCATACAGCAATCCTTCGTCTGAAGGCAGTACTACATCCAATGGATCCTCACAAAGTGGTGGACCTAGATTGGAAAGACAAAAAAGTAACATTCAACCAAGAATGACAGATACACCAGGTTCATCAGACCACAGCACATCAGGGGTTCCTTTTTTAGAGAAAGGTTCAAGTGCAGCGGTAGAACCAGGAGGAGCAGAGGCCACCAAAGACACAAGTTTACCAATGGCTCAATCGACACGGAGCAAAATAACGTAATCATTAACATTTCCAGCAGCTCATTATCCAACTTGCAAAAAGCTACATTACAACGAGGCACATCTTTTGTGCCCACCTACCGTTCCAACGAACTTGAAACAGAGGTCAGTTTATACAAGTTCATGAGGAATTTGAGTCTAAAACAGTATTTTTCCAACATAGTTCCCCAAATGACCGTTACTACAGAAGACACTAGCATGGGTCTAAGAAGCAAAAGAGGATACATAGCACCTGTCAGCTACAAAATTCTTGATTCATATGAAACTATCACAATGAACGAAATTAAAGAATTATTTAAAAGACCGAATTCCAGGAGTACCAATTTCAACATCAGGGAAAGACAAGCGATTAATCAAATTGTCAACAACAAAGACATCAAATGTTGCAAGGCGGACAAGGGAGGAGCACTCATAGTAATGGATTTTTATCTTGAAAGCATCAATGAACATGTACACAACACAGATTTATACATGAAATTACCTTTGGACCCAACGGGGAATTCACAAAAGTCTTGAAAGTCATTCTTGAAAACGCATGCTCCAAGGGTACAATCACGGAGAAAGACAAGAAATACCTTACACAAGAACATCCGAAAATCCCCAGTTTACACATGCTCCCAAAAATTCACAAAAATGTGTCTCAACCACCATTTCGTCCAATCGTATCTACCAGAGGATCTATTCATGAGCCGACTGGAAAATACATAGACAAACATCTCCAACCACTAGTGAAAGCCATGACGGCGTACATACGAGACACAACAGACTTTTTGAACAAACTCAAGGACACTACACTTGACCCAGACAGCACGATCACCTTGTGTACTAAAGATGTATGCGGCCTGTATACATCCATTCCTCACAACAGAGTTCTTGAAGATATAGAGTCATTCTTAATTAATCATCCCATCAAACATGAATTGAACATTTTCATACTGGACTTGCTACAATACACTCTGTATCACAGTTACTTCATTTGGAATGAAGATTTTTTTTTTACAATTAGCCGGTACATCGATGGGCAATTGTGCAGCCGGCAGTTATGCTAATTTGTTTCATGCATCGTCTAGAGTTAGACAATATTTTAACCAACCCAAGATGCCACGATAAAATATTAAAATTTTGGCGGTACATTGATGACATATTTTTAATATGGAATGGTCCACCTGAACAAATAAATGAATTCATTTCTTTCATCAATGACATAGAAGATCACATTCAGTTCACCCACTCGGTCAGCATGGAAAGTTTGCCATTTCTTGATGTGCTAGTAACTCGTCACGAGAACAAGCTAGAAACAGATGTTTACATAAAAAGCATAGACAGAAACAATTTGCTACATTTTGACAGTTGACATCCCATGTCTTTGAAGAAACACCTGCCTTATTCACAATTACTTAGAATAAAAAGGATTTCCTCAAAATCAAGTGACTACACGAAGAATCAAGAGAGAATGTTCACAAGATTCAAGGAAAGGAAATACCCAAGCACAGTGTTGAATACAGTGAGAGAACGGGCATAAGCCACAAACCGCAACAACTTACTATCCCCCAATTCAACGGATAAGACAACAAATAGAACAGTATTTGCGTCTAAATTCTCAACCAAGAGTCAACAATTGTGCAGGAATTGCCCCTCCATTGGGAGATTTATAGGTTCTGATACTTGGGGCTGATGGAAGCCCGCACACAGCAGAAATGCCTACAATATAATATTGGGAGGGTCAAGGAGGGCTCTGGTCATCAGTTCAATACTGGAATTCCCTCTCCCTTTGCCTCATGATTCGGGTGGCCATTTCGAAGGTGATGTTTTTGCCGCAATGTCTCTTTTGCCACTCTTTCTCGGATGATGTTTAGGAGCTTGCATTCCCTTCTTACTTCGCTGATCTGGGCAAGGGGGCGTAGTAGAGTGGCAAAGGACTTTCTGTTCCTGCTACTGGAAGAGGTGAGGATAGCAGTTCCTAATCTAGAGCACCACATACCTGGCCTCCCAAATCCAGCATGCTGCGCATTGCTTATAGAGGGGGGCAACTGGGATAATTCACTTCTACAGGATACGACAAGAGTCTTGTCCCTCCCCCAGCTTCTGATGATGGGACGCCAGACGCTGCTCACATTCCATATCTTACGATGCACATGGGTTCCTTGTGGTAATTACCTTCAAGGTGTTTTTTCAATAGGGCTCCTTTTCCCAGGGAATTTGCTGTGACTTGCAAGCATTCTGGGTATTTTTGTATTCCGTGGATGTGCCTGCATGGTGGGAGGGTGACTGCAAAATGCCGGGGGACCTGTATCCCAATGAAGTGTTTATAACATTTTAAGCAGCATAAGATAGTTTCGCCTCAGGGTAGGGCAGGTTCTGCAACACACTAGTATTGTAGCTATAATCAGGGACATATGATCCTCCATCCTGCTGTCCTGTGCACGTCACTTACTTTTCAGGGATTGCTGGAATTATGGCGGGGACGCCTCCGGGTCTCTCTCCTAAACAAAACCTTGACAGTCGTGGACTCCATTCCCTGTTTGTGCGATGTGGGAGAGTGACCCACGGCTACATTTTGAGGATGCACAATGGGTGAGAATGCGCGCGTAAGCGAAGTCCATCTCGAGTAATGCCAGATTGAATCTTAAAAATATCCTCTCCTACACTGCACATATGTGACCCCCCATACTATTACATGCAATGGACCCTACCAGGTCAGTAGCTGTCCCAGATGCCAGGACCCAGTGGCCTCTTTTTTATATTTAGAATGGGATTGCCCACCTGTACAGATGTTGTGGATGAGTGTGGTGGCTCGGGTGAGGGAGGTGGTTTGGATACCCTTTACTGCACACCCTACAGTTTGCCTGTTAGGTGGCATTCTAGAAAGAAAGAGCGGAAAAATGGTGCATAAGTTCCTGCATTTGTTACTAACAGGGCTTGAGTCAGGGTCCCACGTGGGGGGACGGCGTCCCCCCACTTATTTTACCGGGGGGGGCCGTCCCCCCTGCCAAACAGCTGGACTTCACTCTTTGGTGGAAGAGCGCTGCCTAAAGCAGTGCATACATGTTGATAAGGTGGGGGAAGACCCGGTGGTTTTGGGAGACACTCCTGGCTGTTTAGTGCTTAGCTCACAATGACTGCCTTTATTCGACCACAATATGGCGAATGATTGGTTTCAGGGAAAGCAGCAGGGAATGCCATCAAGTAATAAACCTTTCCTCATCAGGCTAACCACAGACTCACTCGACAGGAGCACCCTGACACCCCAGAGCGTTCCCAGGAACACCGGGAGGAGCCTTCTCGTGCAACCTTTCAGGAGGTGATTTAGGGCGCAAGCGCAGCTCTTGAGGGACAAACTGCAGGGATTTCTGTTAAGGTGAACCTGCCGCACGTCAATCTTCTCAAGGAAGCGAATGCGGAAACGAATATCTCATCCCTGCTGACAGATGTGCGACAGCTTAAACAACAGGTCTCTGTCTGGGATTCTGCCTCCTGTGAGGTATGTGCTTTGGGGTACGCCACTTGGGCTCACATTGCTATCTCCCAGAGCCTGTTTGCGATGGGACATTGGTGCCTTACATCGTTCATGTGCCATGTGCCAAGGTGTGTGCTTTTATTCATGCTTTTCCCAGGGCTGGCTCTTCTTTGCTGCACATTTCCCAAGAACTTAGTGCTTATGTTGGGTTATTTATTTATTAATTTATTTATTTGGTGCACTTCAGAATGCACCTGTAGTTCCCAAGGCCCGTCCGCAAAGAACAGCTGTTTTCGCCTCGTGCTTCTGACACACCTCACAGCATCCAGAAGTGGCACATGCCAGCAGCAGGATAAAAAACGCACCAGAAGTACAACCTTGGTCTTGGCTTCAGACCCGATGTGAGGAAACACCTCACCGCTTCAACTCTCCTGGAGACACCTCTTGATCTGCTTCCAGTGTGACGGCCTCCAGCGTCGTGCTGTTCAGCACGTGAGCTCCAGTTACTCATCCAGTTTTTCACTGTCCAACAAAAGAAATGGAACAACATCGTGAGCCACGAATAAGGATAGTACACTGCCTTAATTCTTGAGAAACACTTCTTACATCTTGGATACCAAAACATATTCATTCTTGGAAAGCAAACCAGCGTGCATCCATCTTTAGCCATAATATAACTAAGTATACTGTTGTGGAAGCTCAGTCAAAGTGAAACTATCTCAAACTATCTCAAACTGTGAGCAGTTATTGTTGAAAGCACATGCTTTTAGGAACAATTGCCCTCACTAACCCAAAGGTGACATACTTCATCACTGGGCTATGCTCCTCACCAGGCTGGCACTGCAATGCCTGGCATGAGCCAAGAAAGGACACTTTACCTGAGTTCTTTTTATCGAAATAGGCCGCACAGAAGGTGATATGTCTAAAAATATAAGAAGATTGGTAGAAGTGTGAATTTAAAATCAATTGTAACCAAGTGTCTCAATGTATTTAATGTGATCTCACTGGTCGATGCGGAGATTAAAACAAAAATAACAGAGAAATTGGGAAATAATGGTCCCTATCTCTCTTTGTGATAAAGTGTTGGTCACCTAAAAACCTGCTAATAGGCTAGGGTCTGAAACTAAGGTCAACGTGCTTCATGCCTCATATAGTCAAGTAGCTATCGGTTGGCATTTCGTTAGGACCAAAAAAGTCAAATAAATATGACCTAATCTCCGCAGTGTCAGGAGGTTAGTGTCATCTCACAACAACCCCACACAATGCATTGGTGATAAGGTGGCAATTAACAACTTATCACCACTGGGGAGCACTGGCTAACAGAGTGCTCTGAAACGAGTTAACCTGCATGAAAAGTCAAGAATAGGAAACATGCATATTTATACAACCAAAATTAAGAAGACAGCATAAATGAATGCTACAAACAATGGTGATGACACAAACACCCCTATGTGTTGCACACTAAAGGTGACACGCTTCCCCATGTAGGGCACATGCTGAAAATGTGGTGAATACACACAACCCCATATTAACAAGCTCCTATATGACCCCAATCAGTTGATCCAAGTGAAAAGTTCTTTCAAAACCATTGCATTCAGCCGTCAGATCCTCAGCCTCCTCAAAGTCAGGGTAAATAGACCTATAAGATAGCTTGGACATCACATCAGAGATCAACCTGTATCAGAAAACTAAATGCCATCAGGATGGCAATGTAAGTTGTACCAAAACATGAATTGGGCAGGGGGAGAGTATCAAAGAATAAAAACAATCCCAACAGAGCACTCAAGCCACTAAAGGGGGAGCCCACCAGACAGCCAACACATACTTGGCAACTTCAACGAGTGTGATTAGCACCTAACCCGTTAACGCTTCCATAGGTCTCGGAAGTAGAGGCTCGAGTGTTTAAAAGTATCCAAGTCGGGTAAGCGTGGCCAATAGCAAACATCTGTACGGACCCCAGTGGTGGCTCGTCAAGGGAGTGCTGTGGGCGGTTGGGCAGGGTGGGGGGTAGTAGAGTCTGACATACGACAGACAGGAGTAAGGTAAATAATTATATAAATATCACCAACTCAGCGCTTCAGCGCGCGTAAGGTTATTTGTTTTACTTATTTAATTACTTACCTTATTCCTGTCTGTCGTATGTCGGACTCTAACACCCTCCCACCATGCCCCTCCCCCGCTGCACCAGCCCGTAGCACTCCCTCGGCGAGCCACCGCTGCGTGGGGGGGTTAATACAAATTTCAGGGGGGGGGGGGGCTAATTCTTCCAGCAATAGGCAGAGTGGAGATGCGGGGGCTCCAAGTGGGGTGAAAAATACAACAAAGCCTGTTAACAAGTAAATAGTCTTTTAAAGACTTGTGAAGTACTCGGGCATGACTGGGAAGCTGTCTAAGCCCGGGCTGACACACACGACGGGGCTGAAGCTCTTTGAGTCCTAAGGATGTTGCGCGCTTGCATGGACCCATGTACAGCAGGGCAGGCCTAACCTGGGCAGGTCGAATTGTGCTGATTGGGTGATGCTCAGTATCTTGTTGCGTGAGGTGTAATGTTGTCCAAGAAATATACACGATCTTAAAATGATCATCATTTTCGGTTTTATATATATATATATTTATATATATATCGAAGCTACTACCTTCTTATCTTTCAAAAGAAGAGACAGCACTCTCGGGAGGGGGATCAAGGTTTTATTTCCGACCCTCTGAGCACCAGACGCGTTTCGGCTACCGCCTTTGTCAGTGGTACCACTGACAAAGGCGGTAGCCGAAACATTGATCCTCCTCCCGAGAGTGCTGTCTCTTCTTTTGAAAGATAACAAGGTAGTAGCTTCAATAATAGCGGGGCACGCCCCCCGCAAACAAGCACCCGTGCTTGAGTGCATGGTTCGGCGTGAAAAGGAAGCAGAAATATATATATATATATATATGTATATATATATACACAACACAAAAGTTTGCCTGCTGAGGAAAGGACCGACATCAGGTGAGTATTTGCCAAGAATATTTATTGAAGGAAGCGATGCGGGAGATGTGCTGCGCCCACGAATCGTCCACCATCGTGCCCTACGCGTTTCGTGAAGTCTCACTTCTTCAGGGGCTGTGGTTGTGAACTGGAATGAGCGGCAAAGTTCGAAGGCACCACCATGAATTTCATAGTTCCCGCCTCAGGGGGCGTGGCGACCCAGTGGCTTGTGGTACTTGTAGTGCCCCAGTGTTTCTCAAGTGAGCTGCCGTTCAGACGAGTTAGTTTAAAATATATTAAAATCCAAGTGGATTGCAGTACGGAGCCATCGCACACCGCACCAACTCCTTAGTCCTCCAATAAAGGCTCCCAATGCTCAAAATGGTGACGCAGGTTGGCATCTCCACAGAACTGCAGCAAGTGCAGCCGGTCACTTCTCCGCGGCTCAGGCGGGCCGCTATCAATACAACACAAAAGTTTGCCTGCTGAAGAAAGGACCGACATCAGGTGAGTATTTGCCAAGAATATTTATTGAAGGAAGCGATGCGGGAGATGTGCTGCGCCCACGAATCGTCCACCATCGTGCCCTACGCGTTTCGTGAAGTCTCACTTCTTCAGGGGCTGTGATTGTGAACTGGAATGAGCGGCAAAGTTCGAAGGCACCACCATGAATTTCATAGTTCCCGCCTCAGGGGGCGTGGCGACCCAGTGGCTTGTGGTACTTGTAGTGCCCCAGTGTTTCTCAAGTGAGCTGCCGTTCAGACGAGTTAGTTTGTATTTATATATATATATATATATTTTTTTTTTTTTTAAAGGAACACAGTGTCCATGATCACTTGGCCTGGGCAGGGTATACTAAGCTACCCTCGTGGAGTACGACACGCTATGTGAATTGCACGTAGCACAGTGCAAAAGCACACAGCATAACAGGCATTTTTTGTTTGCCCGCGGTCCTCAACGTCAAGTTGGGGACCGCGAGCGAGCAAAAGCAACATCCCTGCGAGACTTTTTCCTCGTTCACTATCAGCAACATCAAGTTGCTGATCACGAGAGTGGCAAACAAACCTCCTGGCGAGATTCTCAATACAGGGAGGTCAGGTTTCTCATTGCGAGTGGTCGCATACGATGAGAAGCTACCAGTCTGCGTTGAGAAAGCTGCAGCTTGAGTAGAAATCTACTTGAGGGGCAGAAAATGACCGCTTGCATTGTGCAAGATGCAGTTTGCAATGATTGCACAGTGCAGACAAGCATCTGGCGCTATGCAATTGTGCGAACAGCATTTTCCCTACTGCACTACGCAGTTCATGATACCTACGCGTAGCTTGCGTAGTGCGAAGTGCACTTCGCGTAGCTACGCATATCACTACTACGTGAACTACGCCAGGGCTAATGATCACATGTTAGAGTATGCTGGAAATATGATTATGATAAAACAAAAGTGACCAAATATATCTGTAATAACCCTAGGAGTCCTCATTATGGTCTGTGACAGCGATCTCCAATTCGGTGCAAGGAATAACTGCTTTGTATGCCAGTCAATAAAGTCATATAAACATTTAATGTCATGTCCCTGATAAATTGATGCTCACAACGGGGTACCTAATGCTAGGTACTTAAGCAGTGAAGCTTTTAAACTGGGAGACCAGAGAGACTCACTTGGCAATAAGGATACACTGGGAAAAGAGAGAACAGACTCATATCTCCTATTAGTCAGGCAAATGTCATAGTGGATGACAGTCAGATAATATGCCAGCGGGAGGACAAAACTGTGTGACTACCCAGGTGGACACATATTGCTTTCTGAAATCCATCCACTGGATATCATCATTTCATCCTGAAATAACAGTGTGGAGATGGAACACCCACCGCTGTTCCTTCTCATGAAGTCTCCTCGGTCTGTCATTGACAGTCACAGTCTCTATGATCGTCCATGTGAGCTCTATGGTGGTATGGTTCTTGGTGACAAAGCGAATACTCAGTTTGGTGGTCAATACTTTACATCTGATCTTACTCTGATGTACATTAATTCTTCTCTTCACCTCCCTTGTAGTCATCCCCAGGTACCGAAGGCCATATTGATAGGTTATGACATACACACAGTTCTTAGATTTGAGAGTTAGTGTGTTTCACTTGTGGCCATTCCTCGCTCAGACCTAGATCCAGGGTCTTAGTTGATCCAGTTAAAGGGCATTCATTGCACCTACCGCAGGGAAAGTGGCCAGTGAACGGAGCTAAGCCCTATGGAGTATTGATGTTGGTCTCTATCTTTGTGTCCCGCATCTTGTATAGACCACCAAGTCCCGAATATTACTTGTCCGCTCGTAGCAAATAGGTATTTGTTTATCTTAGATTCCCCCTCATTAAGAATAGACCATCGTTTGTTGATCACTTTTGTTATTTTGTTAGCCACTGGCGTAAATGTAGTCTCACATGTAAGTTGTGAGTCTCTCCACAGAGGCTAAATGGCCTCACAATGTTCCTTGTAAGCTCTAGTGAGTGTTGTTTTAATGATGTGCTGTCGTTATTCTATTGTCAGTAGCTTTTGTTTCGGATCATTGGCTTGCATTTTAAAATGTTTAATTCCGTGGGGGTCTCAGGAATTGGTCATAATGCTGGCTGCATCTAATGGAGCGAGCATGGTGACTGCTTGTTTAAGCTACATAGGAGAGTCAACAGGGTTAGACAGGCAAATTCAACGAGGTGTGGGATGCCAACTGTCAATCATAGTAAAAGAATAGTCAAAAAATGTAAATGCCAATCACTTTGGCCATACCTCCAAAGCACTGATTAAGCAAAGAAGTGAGTCCGACCATCCCTCCAAGTTTTCAGAATGGGGGTGTTAATGCTGCATGGGAGTTCTACTTTAAAAATACGACACTTAACTTTTTTTGAGCAATGTTGTACAAAAAACAAATTGAGGCCAGGTGGTTATTGTAGGGCACTCATGAAACAATACAAAAATATGAAGTAACTTTAATTTTTCCTTCCTAATCTTTTGTTATTTTCTCCACCACTCGCACACTCTTTCCTTCTCTTTCTCCCACAGCTATGTCATGGCATTTTGGTGAAATTTTATTTAGAAGTTTTCTCATAATAACAGACAGAAGAGTCCATAAGGTAATAGGTATACTCATCCCCTACCAGGCATGCCAGGCCACTGATCCTATTGGCAGCTCCCCTATAGCAGCTTAAGTGGGGAATCCCCTGCACAACTCGATCCTAGACAAAGTACCATGCACTTGGTTGGTTTAAAGTACCTTATATCTCACAATTAATATTGGTAGGTTATCCCGGTGACTGTGAATGTTGGTGTAAAAACGTGAAAGAGTCCTAAACTAGTTCCTCATGCAAGTAACCTTGTCCGGCAAAAATGGCTCATAAGAATTTTTTTCCTATGACATTTTGTGAGGGCCAGTTTGTATTTTTAAGCATGAATTCCGACTTTAGAAAATAACAGGCTCGAGAATAGGCTAGGGACATTAACCCCAGGTCCATCCTGTCCTCGTCCCACTCATGACTTATGAAAGATAACCATCTCCCAGACAGATAAAATAACAAATGAATGCTGGGATCCTCTACCCCACCTCCTCCTACTGGGAGTACCTAACCAGGACTTAATGAATAACCAAGATAACAAAACATCATTATTCGATACTAGACAAAAAGCTACAAGAAGCCTAAAACACTGGATAAATCAACATCGACTGCACCTATGAAGTTAACAGTTGAACAGACAGTACAGAAGGATAGCAGCTCATTAACAAACATGCAGCAATATAAAACAACCAAACTGGAAAGCAGCGTACAGAGCAGAGTAAGGAGACCGGCACAAAATACACCTATGGAAAGCGGAGCTAGACATAACATGGAAACTACGTTTCAGGAAAAACTGCTGTTGGCAAACGCAAATAGTGAGAATAATCCGGCCGTAGAGCGAGCAGGTGATAGAGGAGCACTGTGGAGCCAGCACAGCAACCCAAGAAGCCACAAATAAGGGATCAAACAAAGAGAAGGAAATACACGCCAGCTAAATCATATCATCGCAACTATGGAGACAGACATTATACTATTCATCCCAGAATACAAATCGAGAGGTAGAGTGGACACCCTTAATAGGGGTAACATACTAAGACTAATCCACTCAATTAAAGAAATGAAACATATCAAAACAAAGAACCTACTTACAATAGAATTTCAAACATCATTAAATCAACAAGGCCCAGAAGTGACAAAGACAACATGGAAGACAAACGACCTCGCAGATAAAATTTCGGAGGAAACAAACAAATTTGCTCAGTGGGGGATAAAGCTGAAACCAGGAAAAAGACCAGTTTACCCCACCCCCCTCCTAGAAGAAAGTAATAAGGATCGCTTAGTAACAGCTAAGTCAATCTTAAAAGGAGCGTTGAGTTACTCGCCAAGGTCCAACAGCACACGGCAAACAATCACAAAGGGGGATACGAAGTGACAAAGGGTAGTCGGACAGACCTCGGCAAAGGCTTAATCCACAAAAACCAGAATATGCATCCGGAACATTAATGGCCTGACAAACAAGCTGGAGGATCCAGACACGCCAAATTTCTTAAAATCATTTTACCTGATTTTACTCCAAGAAATGTTCGAAGAGAACGAGATAGCCTTAACAGGATACACAACACAAAGCGATCCAGCCACCAGAGGATTTAAATTTGGACATTGTTCAGGAGGCAGGATGACATATTCCTCAATTTCAACCATAGGAATAATGGGAGAGATCAAGGTAAAAATATCTCCCCCAAGTGCTATGCAAGCAATAATCATACCAATCAGTCTCCAACAGGTGGATCAATCACTACTCATATTTAATACATATCTACATCCAAAGCATAGATTAAAGGGGACAAAAGAACTTGTCAACAAACTGGTAAGACTCATGGAAGAGAGGATAGTGAAGAATCTTTTTGTGGCGGGCGATTTCAATCCTTACCTCTTTGGAACAACATCAGAAGATGAAATAACACAGGAACTCAATATAGCATGGGGAATACCAAGTCAAGCCCCAGCAATCCCAAAAAAAGAAAGAAAATGCTCCTTTCAATTATTGAAAGAGAAGTTAAATCTGAGGGCATTGAATGCTGATTCAAGTAGGATATCCCGCCAGCACTAACATACTTCTCCACAACTACCTCCTCTTACCTTGATTTTACCTAGGTAACTCTTTCACTGTTCGACATTATATAAGTTCATTTTGAATGGGTGCAAATTGACAAAGCGACCGACTACTGCAATAAATGACACTAAGTGCGATCAGTGGAAAAAACATGGAAACAAGGGAAAGCGCTAGAACAGAGTACACTGCAAACTTCAGACAGATAAAGTGTAATGTTAATAACATTGAAGAACTATCAATCAACGCAAAGCTAATTATTCAACAAAAAAACAGCTTGATAAAGAACTCAATAGGTACTCGGAACATCATACGCTACTTTACTAAACATTCCCAAAGGGAACAAACCAGGCTTCCTACAAGGCAAGGTAAGCTCATTTGAGATAAAAAATCAAACCCTAAGGTAGGTCCGTAAAAGAGCACACGACGACGAGCTACAAAAGGAGTTACGAAATCTTAAAGCATTGCAAAAAAAGAGGATCTGGGATAAGAAAAGGCAAATGAATGAAGAACTCTGCGTGAGAATAATGCATGATTCAAAACTGAGGAACAGTGCCAAGTTCTGGAAGACAATGCATAGCCTTCATCGGCCTGGTAACAACAAAGTAAACTCACATATATCAGAATCTGATTGGGCACTTTACCTGTCCAATCATTTCAATGAAAAAATCGAGGGGAGGAATCGGCTAGGGGAATATCAAAGATCATCGAGAATAATTCATTTAATAAGAACATAGGAAGAAACAAAACTGGGAAATGTGAAGGCATTACCCAGGTTGAGAACCCGGCCGAACATGCTAACCAAGAGGAGGAAGGAACAAAAGGCTCAGAAACAACTTCAAGCCGGAGGGAAAAGAATGATGATATACCAGCAACAAGAATAAAGCTACAAATATCAAAAGGAAAAGTGGATGGAGCTCCCGGTCCCAACGGAATCCCTCCAATAGTCTTCAAATGTGATGTTGATTGTTGGAGTAAAATATTGGTACCAGTCTTTAAGGGAATCAAGGAAACAGCAAAATGTCTATTGTCCTGAACAGGTTCAATAATCAGCCCAATTCATAAGCAAGGCGATAGGAGTAATCCTAGCAACTATCGACTTATTGCCCTAATCAACACTGAGACAAAGTATTATGCGGGGCTGCTCCTGGAGGAATTAATATCGAGGGCTTCATTAAAGCATATCATTCCTGCAAACTAAACAGGTTTTTTCAGAGGACAGGATGCAACAACAAACATCATGGTGCTAACCCTATTGATAGAAGCTGCGACAACAGCAAAGACCTCACTATTCCTATATTTCATAGACTATAGTGCTGCGTTCGATCATGTAGATTGCGCCAAATTGTGGCAAAAACTGGGTAAGTGGGGAATACCAAAACCTCTCCTGGTACACCTGATTCAACTGCACACTAACACATGGGTCAAAATCAAGCTGGGATCAGGGACGCACCTCTCAAGGTGAATAAACACCACCAAAGGCCTAAAACAAGGGTGCATTCTTGCCCCCATGCTGTTCAACCTTTTTCTAACAGACCTGCCAGGAGAACTGGACAAAATCAAATCTCATGCCCCACAGCTGGGGAATTTCTTGTTATCTAATCTTTTGTACGCAAAAGACTTGGTTCTAATAAGCAGCTCACTAAATGGACTTCAACACCTTTTAGACACCACTAATACATTTTCACAACGTAATGCACTAAAGATTAACTTAAACAAATCAAAAGTAATGACAGTAAATTACAATAGGACAAAGAAACCCTCATGGTTCCTGGACGAGCAGAGACTAGACCGGGTAACCAACTACAAGTATCTTAGGGTACTATTGGAGGATGTATGACATTACAACGCATGCTTTTACCACGCATGCCTTTACAAAGCGGTATTTACAACGAATACCTTTACAACGCATAGTGCTTTGGGGCTCTGGATAGTGAATAGTTTAATTTACTATTCCAACTGCAGTCCCCGTGGATAGTAGGGAAGGTGTTGGATAGTAAATTAAATCTCTTCCCTATCCTAGCGCGCCCCCCAGAGCAATGTGTTGTAATGGTTTGCGTTGTAAATACCGCGTTGTAAAGGCATTGCGTGGTAAAAGTTGCGTTGTAAATGATGTTTCCCACTATTGGACAGCAGAGGTTCATTTAAACCTCAACTAGAGGCCATGCGTCCGAAGGGCACCACATTTTACTTCTCAATGAAGCCCCTGATGAAAGTCCTCCCCTACTGAGGTTCCGTGACAATTTTAGGTGATGTTTTCGACTCATATGGTCGAGTCTGGTATCTAAGAACCGTAAATGACGAGTTTAGTAAGTGTGCGCAGTTTCGCTGTGCTAACTTAAACTGTTCGTTAGTTATGTGGGTTATTCACCTGTACCTACGGGTTCCATCTTAGATACGGCATCCATTTTGTCTCTTGCCCTCAAGTAGCCAGCGAACGGACACTGTCCGCTTCGTGACCCTGGGACTCCCACGATATTTGCGGAAGACGCATGTTCTTTGTAAGTTTCTTTATGATGAGGGGGATGATACTGTAAGGCAGATGGCCCCGCTCGAGGCTCATCTTGCCGTGCCAGTTTATTGTCTCAGCCGTGCATCTCATTAGGCACGTCCCTTTGATGCCTGTATCTCGTGTTTCCCGATACCTCCCCTTTTACACCCTTTTCGACTCGCCCACTGTTTCCATCTTCCTCTCCACCTGTTTTAGTTCCTATTTCGATCTGTTTTACTGCCGGTTGGAATTTGCTAATGTTGGGAAGATGGGTTTTTACAGTTGGGAACCACCAAATGTTTCCGCACTCATGTTCCGGACCTTATGTGCTTCAAAGTGACCAAAGCGACCCCTCTGAGGAATAATTATGGGAACCGGTTGTAAACTTTGTGTATCATGATGTCCTATGGGGAAAATCTGTATAAAAGGAGCGATCCACAGAACCAATTTGAAGCAGTCTCCCCAAGTTGCACGTGTTGTACTTGTCGTGACTTCTGTGTTCCCTGCAGTAATAAACCTTGAATCTTTGACGTCGAAGGAAGTGTCCCGTGTCTCTGTAGTTTGTGCGCCGAAACAGGTATCCCATGAAGGTTATAGGTGTTGTTCCCTGGCACCGCTGGTACTGATAAAAGTCCAGTCCTTCAGTTGGCGCCCAACGTGGGGCGACTTCAGCGGTACCGGTCCGGTCCAAAGCCTGATGTTCGTGAGGAACTTCGTGTGAAATCTCCGAGGGAAGGTGCACCCCGCTTCATCGATCCTGTTGTCGAAATAAGTGGCCCGAAGTTTTTCCCTGCGAAGATTCCCGCCTCCTGACGGCTGCAACGGACCGATGCCCTGACTGTCGACCTGTCTTCGACGCCCGGCGTAGATCTTTGTACAAAGCGAGACGATAGACGGGCCTTCCTGGTGACGCCATTGAAGTTCTGAGTTAAGTATTTGTGGGTCGCTCCCAGTCCTTAGTGATTGTTTTTAGCTTTTTGAAAGCTTTGGTGTTAACCTTTAAGGTTTTTGTTGTACTAGCTCATTGAGCTTTGTAATAGCCTCCTCAGGCTTTGTGGTAATAGCTCTCCGAGCTTTGTAATAGCCTTACGGCTTTGTTGTATTGCATGGTTCCATTGCATTTGTGGTTCTTAGTATTGGTTCTTAGTATTATTTGACAGTTGCAATTGCCAAAAACCGAGGGTTTTGACTTACACGAGGTGTTATTGCTTCGGTAATCCTTGAAGTTTGATACTAGGTTAGTGAGCACGATGCCTAGCCATAGTGGTTTGTTTCGTATTTTCAAATGTTGCGCAATGGACTCCCGGTTGGAGGACTCATGTCCGATACCTCCAGTTGGAACTCCGATACATGATCTATATAGTCGACACGGTGTGGGTCCCATAATCTATAATGATTACTGGATCCGCTACACGAAAAAGGACGGTGACCTTAGATGGCCACCACACGGAACTTTTGAACTTTTGATTTTAGATAATCTTGAGGCTAAATTATTTTTAAAGAAAGCTAGGCCAGCTATGTTTGATTCCTTTCGAATATGGCGTAAAGAGGCCAAACAGAAAGAAATCAAACAACTTAAAAAGGATAAAAAGCAGGAATTTGTTCCGATAATGCAAGCTATAAAAGAATGTAGACAAGACAAAGAAGAAAAAGACCTGGAAATAGCTACTAGATTGCATCATATGAAAATAGATAAATGTTACCCAGCTTTACCGAATAAATCAGAAAAGAAAGAAGAAGATTTGAAGGAGGATTCCTTGCTATCATACTTGATGAAATCACCACCTCCTTATGTACAGGGTGCTACTGCTCCTGTAGTTCCTCCTGTAGTACCCCCTGTTGTTCCCCTTGTTGCTCCAGCGGCTGCGGGCCAGCCCGCTGTTAATCCTACGTTTGTACCTCCATCTGTTATCGTTCCTACTGCTCCTGTACCTGTACCTTCTCAGACTGTTGTTTCTGCTTCTCCGACTACCTTGTCCGTTCCTACTATGTCTTCTTTTACCTCTAATGTTGTTGCTCCTGTTTTTCTTTCTCCTTCTGTTCGTAAGCGTGTTCCTAATTCTGTTGCTACCCTTTATTCACCTCTTTCTGGTCCGTTATTTTTATCTGATACATCTGAAACTCCTCAGAGACGGAGCCAGATTCCTAGTGGTAGGGAGAAAGAAACGTTAATAACCATGGCACGTAAATGGATAAGACATCCTGCTAATTACACTCCACGTATAGTCTTTGAGACATTTTCTCAGTTTAATGAGCCTACGCAGAGATTCGTATTTGAGGAAATGTGTAACTTTTTGAGGGAGGAATGGTACGATGATGAAGTAGAGAATGTACCGTCCGACATAATTGAACTCCAGAGTAACTTTTCGAATGGTATGATTGTAGGTGACGATGTACGACGTGCCGTGGAACGTTTATTAGCATTTAGACCCGCAGCACGTTCTCGAGTGTCATTAGATGATACCACTGAGAATTGGAAAGCGGTTCCTGGTCAGTATCCCATGAGAGAAGTCCCGCCACTGTGGGTGCCTGGAGATCCGCAAGCTAACCCTCCGGTTCTGCCGCATTTTCAAAGGGTATGGATACATCTTCCATGGAAACGATCGGAAGTTTTGCAGGTGAAGCAATCCTTACCCGATCCGCGTAAAAATCCGGCTGGTTATTATAAGGAGTTATCACAACTGGTGGAAGCTTCTATTATGAATATTGCCGACATCGACATGTTGTTTGGCAACGTTGTACCGCAACCAGTTTGGGCTAAAATTCGTCAAGCCAATCACGCTGTTGAATTAGGGGGTGATTGGGCTGCACTATTAGCAGCTGATGCATTACAAGTTGGTGGAGCTAAACCTGAACAATTGATCTTGGATTTGCCTCAGAGAATCATTACGCTCATGAAAACTCTCATGCCAGCGATGAAGGTGAACTGGGATAAGTTGTCAGCTTGTAAGCAAAAGAAAGACGAAAGCGTCTCGGATTTCTTTACGAGGTTTGAGGAAGCGTTTATCGACCACAGCGGCCAGGACATGGGCGCTGAGGGAGGTCAGCGGTTATTCGTTGACAAATTTGTGTCAAATTTGCTGCCTGAGCTATGCAACAAATTAAAGAATTCAGAAAGTGCGTGGGCAGTCTCAACCCCTGCGCAAATATTGGCAACGGCTCAGTATTATGAGAATAGGGAAAAGGAAGAAAGTGATCGTGTAGAAAAGAAAACGAAAGAACTCAAAACGAAGGTCTTGTTGCAACAAGCATACCCTCCGCGATCGAACCAAAATGATGCGCAACAGCAGTATCGACCCCGTGCACAGCCTGATAGGATGCAGCAGCGTCCTGACAACTTTGATCCCAGATCTACACTAGGATATAATCAATGCGCATATTGTAGGAAAGAGGGACATCTGAAATATGAGTGTCTTGCTTTAAAAGACCGTTTAAATGGTGTGTCAGCTCGAGGAAATCGTGGCAGTGGTCCTCAGCAGGCACCACGTGGTAGAGGTCGTGGTTCATCCCACAATCAGATTGATCGTCATCAGAATCAATCGGATGCAAATAATTATTTTGACCAGCGAAATGAGGGATCAGTTCGGTCTGCACAATATAATGTTGATGATTATTATATAGACCACGAGACTGTTGTAAATGACCACTACTAGGACAGCCTAAGACAAAGAGAGGGAGTAGTGTCAGTTCCGGTCGATCAGAGTGGGCCTTACGTTGCAGTGACTACATCGGGTGTAGTTGAGCCTTTTCTGTTAGACACTGGTGCGACGAAAAGTTCCATCATGCATTCAAAACTCCCTGGCGCACCTTTGTCTGGCTTAACGAATGTTTCCGTTGGATTCTCTGGCGCCCCTGTTAGTAACCCAGTCTCTAACCCTTTGCCTCTTATGATTGGACCACGTGAGCTAACGGCTCCACTGATTCTATCTACAGGCTGTGGTGAAAATCTTTTGGGCTTGGATTTGTTGAAACGATTATATGCAACATTGTATTGTTCCCCTGAAGGAGTGGAACTTACATTGGGGAGGAGAGTGATCTCTCCCATGTATTTATCGGTTGATAAATTCCCACCGGAATTGAATTCCCTCCCAGCGTCCTTATGGGCCACAGGTCCCAATGATGTGGGTCTGTTAGACATTCCACCCTATGTGATCCAATTAAAACCAAATGCGCGATTACCGCGGTTACCTCAATATCGTATTTCTCTTGAAGGCGAACGAGCACTGTTAGGAATCATTCATGATCTCATTGGAAAGGGTGTTGTTGAAGAAACTCGTGGAAACGTGTGCAATAGCCCTGTATTGCCAATTTTGAAACGAACTGACCCAACTAAACCTCCTGTGTATCGTTTTGTTATAGATTTGAGAGAGGTAAACAAAATAGTGGTTCCGCAATTTCCTGTGGTTCCCGACATTACGGCTTTACTAACAATGATTCCGGCATCTGCCTCCTGGTTCACAGTGATCGATTTAAAGAATGCTTTCTTTAGTATTCCGATCGCAGAAGAAAGCAGAGACCTGTTCGGATTCTCATTAGGAGGTCGCAGTTTTAGGCTAAAACGCGCTCCACAGGGTTACTGTGAGAGTCCATCAATCTACAGCCAAGCACTTAAAAGTCAGCTTGATGACTTTATATTGCCTAAAGGTGCAGCTTTGATTCAATACGTAGACGATCTTTTAGTGACAGCTGATACAGAAGCTATTTGCAAAACGGCTACAGTATCATTATTGCACTATTTACATGACTTGCACCACAAGGTATCACCTTCGAAGCTACAGTATTGTTGCCAAGAAGTTACCTATTTAGGTCACTTATTGTCAAAAGAAGGGAGAAGGTTGACCCCAGAGAGAATTGCAGTGATTTCCCGAATGACTGTGCCGAAAACCCAGAGAGATGTTCGTGCCTTTTTAGGTATTACGTCTTACTGCAGACAATGGATTCCAAATTTTTCATTGTTGGCAAAACCATTGATAGCCCTTACGTGCAAGGATGTTTCATCTCCAGTACCTTGGTCTGAAGAATGTCAGAGAAGTTTTTCTGAATTGCGTGATGCGTTGTGTTCGGCTCCTGTGTTGGGTACTCCTGATTACAGTAAGCCGTTTACACTATACGTTCACGAGAG
This sequence comes from Lissotriton helveticus, assembly GCF_964261635.1. Classification (NCBI taxonomy): domain Eukaryota; kingdom Metazoa; phylum Chordata; class Amphibia; order Caudata; family Salamandridae; genus Lissotriton; species Lissotriton helveticus. Next base: position 510,823,200 of record NC_136061.1, on the reverse strand, counting down.
GGATGGTTGCGCGTTGAGTGTTTTGACACAATCTTTTGGTGGTAAGCAACGCCCATGTGCATACTTTTCTTCGACTTTAGACCCAGTAGCAAGAGCCTTGCCAAGTTGCTTAAGGGCAACAGCGGCAGCTGCGGCGTCCATTCGACAGTCTGCAGGTCTAGTCATGGGTAATATGCTCACGGTAATGGTTCCGCATGCAGTCGACACTCTATTAAACCGAACGAAAACTCAACATCTGACGAGCGCAAGATTGTCTGGGTATGAGTTGACGTTGTTGGCCAGTCATATACGGATAAAACGATGTAATGTATTGAGTCCAGCAACATTGCTGCCGATCGACACAGAATCAAGCAGTGAAGCAGTACATGACTGCTACCTCAGAACTGAGGAAGAAACCAAGGGTCGCATTGACCTAAAAGATACTCCATTGATAGATCCTGATGGTACTCTGTATGTGGATGGTTCTTGTTTTAAATTACCGAATGGTGATGTGACAACTGCGTACGCTATAGTTACATTAAAAACAATTGTGGAGAGCGCAAGGTTGAGTCAAAATTCAGCTCAGGCTGCTGAGCTCATTGCCTTGACGAGAGCATGTGTATTGTCTAAAGATAAACGAGTGAATGTGTTTACAGATAGCCAGTATGCATTTGGTGTGGCACATAGTTTTGGACGACTGTGGAGAGAGAGAGGATTCCTTACGTCACATGGTAAGAAGATTCAGCATGGCCAGCTTGTGAATGATCTTCTGGATGCACTTACGTTGCCTAAGCAAGTGGCGATTGTTAAGTGTAGTGCGCATTGTAAAGTGACGGATGATGTTGGTCGTGGTAACGCGTTTGCGGATGAGACTGCTAAGGAGACTGCTCGGAACCTTAGCACTCGAATGTATGTGACGAGTTCGGTAAGGTGGCCTACAGAATCAAGTATGTGTGAAAACACTATTGAGAGTGTGAAATCCATTCAGAATGAGGCTACCGAGACTGAAAAGACGAAGTGGAAAGAAAGTACGGGAAAGTTGGATGCGAATGATTGTTGGATTGACTTGTCGGAACAGAAAAGATGGATGTTGCCTGATGCGTATGTGCTGGCTGTTGTGACTATGGCACACGGGTTAGCACATATTAGCGCGAAAGGTATCTGTAAATTGCTGTTTCCTGTGTGGAAGAATGATGGTATTACGAAATGTGCTGAACGTTTGGTTAAGAATTGCATGATATGTTTGATGCATAATCCTGGTAAGGGCACTCCCACTCCACCTGGCCATTTTGCTCCTCCTGCATACCCTTTCGAAGTTATCCAGTTGGACTTTATTCACATGGAAAGATGTAATAACTTGAAGTATGTATTGGTTGTGGTGTGCGCATTCTCCCGATGGATTGAGGCCTACCCCCTTAAGGATAATACGGCTTTGTCCACGGCAAAAATTTTACTCAAAGAATATTTTTCCCGTTACGGAATGCCTCGGGTTGTGTGGTCAGACAACGGAAGTGAGTTTGTTGGGAGCGTGATGAAGAGTGTGTGTCGCGGATTAGGGATTATTCAAAAATTTCATAGTGCAAACCATCCACAATCAGCAGGATTGGTGGAAGGGTACAATGGCACCCTTAAACTAAAACTAGCAAAGATTCAGGCTACGACAGGTCTTTCGTGGCCTGACGCTTTACCCTTAGCATTACTGTCAACAAGGGCAACTGTACACTCCCGAGTAGGGCTCAGTCCCTATGAAATAGTGTTCGGTCGTCCTGCCAATGTTTGGGGGGTCCCTAGGCCAGGTGTTTTTTGTGAACTTGAGTATCCAATGTTGATTGATTATCTTCATGACTTGACTGCTAAACTGAGGTTAATTCACCAACAGGTTCACAAAGCATTGCCAACACAGACGGAGGGTCCAGGCCACCAACTCCAGCCCGGAGATTGGGTGGTAACGCGCAACTTTTCACGCAAGAACAATTTGGACCCTAGATTCACTGGACCCTACCAAGTCCTCCTTGCCACGAGAACTGCAGTTCGTCTCGAGGGAAAGAAAAATTGGGTGCACGCCACCCACACCAAGAAAGTCCCCATTCCGTTGCCAGCAGACTCGTGGGTAAGGAAAGGCATTGCATCAACTGAAACCGAAGGATTGCCAGCGTTTGTACCTTTCAGCGACGCACAACCTGTCGGAGAATCCTCAGTGCAGCCAAAAGGCATTACTGAACACTTGTCATCAGAAAACTCAAGACCAGAACACTCAACTGATCAACAGGGCGTTGTCCCTCCGATGGATCTTTTGTTTAATGAACAGACACGATCTGGGAAAACTCGTTATTTTTTGCGATCAAGCACCAGAGACTAATAAAAAATCCGTTCTGTCCCTTGATAAGTGCATTATCCCGTTTTTCCTGAACACTGTAAAACACTCACGTTATTACAACTATTTTGTATATTTATTGAGCTCCGTTCTTTACACCTTTTGTTTCCACAGCTGAGAGACATTGTTTTTGCGTATATATATATATATATTTATGAAATAAAGACCGTAGGGCCGCGCGTGTACTTCCTCCTGGTTAGTAGGTCTTGACGCTAGGTTAAAGACCGTCGATGCCTGGGAACTCCTAGGAATTGACTATTGCTACACAGAACGAAGTGCGTCAAGAAACGTTGCGGACGGTCATAGGGAATGGCATTTTCGAAGCTGATAAACTTGGAAAGAGCTCAAGCAAGAAGATTCAAGCTGCAGCAACTCAGTCGTACCAAATGTTTCATATTTCAAATATTCGTATTGTTTATGACTATTTCTGCATTTTTGGTAGGTGCAGTGTATTACACAATGTTTCACTTCTTGTCTTCTATCATACCTACTCCTACCCCTGACCTTAAACTCATCCCCACTGACTCTCCTCATTCTTTTCACATCTTACCTGAACACGAGCAGGCTAGACGTGCAGAATTCCGCAATAATTCCTTTATTCAACTCCTTCATCAGCATCAGTTAGTGGTTAACACTACTAATTGTTGGGTATGTGGGTTGATGCCCCATACTACGGATAAGGGAATTCCATATCTAGTGTTACCGTATAGCTCCCAAGGGTCTGCTCGAGCATTTCAAACAATGTTTCGAAGCGCACTGGGTTTCCACCCCATTCGAGAACCACGTTCCCCTTACTCTGGTCCTACCTCGTACCAAAAATCTTTGTCGATAGCAATAGAGGATTTAGATAGCGATATCTATGATCTTTCGCTTATCCCTGAAGAAGAGGTACAAGCCTATAGGATTTTAAGTAGAGGCGAATATAGTGTGTTCACTAATGAAAAACAGCTTAAAGATTCACCTCCGATATGGGTCGTACCCCACATTGGTAATTTTTGTCTAATAGGTCGTGGCCGTAGATCGAAAGCTCGACTTGGAGAGAGTGCTTGCACTGAAAATTATATATTGCCAATGGTCTCGTCCCCTGTGTTCCTGGCTGCCAAGGGTACCTACTTTATCTGTCATGATCGTGCATATGCATGGTTGCCCTCTGACTTTGTGGGCTCATGTTTTATCGCAAACTTGTTGCCTCCGACGTTCACTGTAGACGCAGATTATCACAAGACTAGAGTTGTGAGAGGCGTAATTAACGAAGAGGATACTGCCGGTCAAGAGGCAGGAGACTTTTTCAAGGGTTTCCTCCCGTTTTGGGGACCTATGGTTAATAGTAGGAATCTGAGACAGTTGACTCGAGTGGTAGAATCGACAGCTAATATTACTGCCAGTGCCCTTGGTAATATCACCACAGAACTTCAGGCGGATAGACTTATGACGTTACAAAACCGTATGGTTTTGGATGTGATCTTAGCAGATCGAGGTGGGGTCTGTAAGGTGATCCATTCGGCCTGCTGTATTTTTATTCCTGATAACGCTCCGACTGTCTATCAAGCCATCTCGAGGTTGCATAAAATTTCCGAATCCATACACGTGGATGTAGGGGATTGGACGCTACTTGGATGGTTTTGGGGCCTGATGTCGACTTGGGGTTGGAAAATTCTGACGATCATTGGAGTCGTTGTAGTGTTCCTGTTCACGTGTTGCCTTTGTGTACAGTGCGGTCCTGCCTTATGTGGCCTCTGTGCTACAACGTGTATGAGACAGCCACCTGTTACCAAAGGGTCTCGATTGGACAGAGCTATGCTGCAACAACATCTCGAGGGTCTGATGAATATCGAATATGATTCCGACTAGTGCTTGCCTACATGAGGGCAAAAGGAGCGTCTGAGGTTCCGTGACAATTTTAGGTGATGTTTTCGACTCATATGGTCGAGTCTGGTATCTAAGAACCGTAAATGACGAGTTTAGTAAGTGTGCGCAGTTTCGCTGTGCTAACTTAAACTGTTCGTTAGTTATGTGGGTTATTCACCTGTACCTACGGGTTCCATCTTAGATACGGCATCCATTTTGTCTCTTGCCCTCAAGTAGCCAGCGAACGGACACTGTCCGCTTCGTGACCCTGGGACTCCCACGATATTTGCGGAAGACGCATGTTCTTTGTAAGTTTCTTTATGATGAGGGGGATGATACTGTAAGGCAGATGGCCCCGCTCGAGGCTCATCTTGCCGTGCCAGTTTATTGTCTCAGCCGTGCATCTCATTAGGCACGTCCCTTTGATGCCTGTATCTCGTGTTTCCCGATACCTCCCCTTTTACACCCTTTTCGACTCGCCCACTGTTTCCATCTTCCTCTCCACCTGTTTTAGTTCCTATTTCGATCTGTTTTACTGCCGGTTGGAATTTGCTAATGTTGGGAAGATGGGTTTTTACAGTTGGGAACCACCAAATGTTTCCGCACTCATGTTCCGGACCTTATGTGCTTCAAAGTGACCAAAGCGACCCCTCTGAGGAATAATTATGGGAACCGGTTGTAAACTTTGTGTATCATGATGTCCTATGGGGAAAATCTGTATAAAAGGAGCGATCCACAGAACCAATTTGAAGCAGTCTCCCCAAGTTGCACGTGTTGTACTTGTCGTGACTTCTGTGTTCCCTGCAGTAATAAACCTTGAATCTTTGACGTCGAAGGAAGTGTCCCGTGTCTCTGTAGTTTGTGCGCCGAAACAGGTATCCCATGAAGGTTATAGGTGTTGTTCCCTGGCACCGCTGGTACTGATAAAAGTCCAGTCCTTCACTACCAAACACTGAATCCCCTTTTACAAGTGATCAGAGCACGACTACAGCCAATGCTCACATATGGGATTGAACCAATGTTAGAGAAGGATGCGTTAGCTCTAGACAAAATAATCACCAGAAACTACAGAGCAATTTTTCTGCTTCCTAACTACGTGTCGCCAGCCCAAATACGCCTTGAATTCAGAGACAAACATTGGAGAGAAGAGGTGGGTACATAAAAAGCTGGCATAAAATCAGAGGTGCAGAACAAGGAACTGTAAATGCCCACCTTTGGGCAGAGCTGACAACTCGAGAAAAATCAACTGCTAATTACCTATCAGAATCACTAGACTATCTCAAACTAACAAACCTCTGGGAGACATCTGCAGATAAAAAAATCTTTAAAAAGATAGTAACAAAAGTAACCAAAATGGTATCAATAATAGAAGACAAGGAAATTCTGGCCAAGAGGGCTCACGGTTGGACAGTATTGAATGATTATAAAACGCTTAAACCACCAGCATATCTGAATATGGGACTAACATGGAAGACAAAAGCAAACTTCTTAAAATTGCACTTCAGTGTTCTACCAATCCTTCCTCACATTGCACCCTGGAAAAGGAGACATGGAGAACCATCCTGACGCCTCTATAGGATAAGTAAAGAGGACTCAACACACATAATCTGTATTTGCCCAAACTTGGTGGACATACGGCATGCCTTATTATGATTAAAATGGAATTAAACGGGAATAAGAAGCTGCAGGCAATCTGTGAAGCTGTCTTTCAATCCAGAGGAAACTCAACTAAACTGCCGATTAACAAAGTACTTTGACATTGGCTAGCAGACTCAAAGACTTATAAAATAGGTCCAGAAAGTATAGCACGCAGCTAAGATCCCTTTGTCAATCACTAAGCAGCCCGTCTAGAATCAGGTCAGCTAAAATCAAGACCAGCACTCTGAAGCACAAGCACTTTATTGCTTCGAATTGGATTGCACAGACAATGTATTGCCTTCGATACTTTCTTTTAACCTAAGAGTTAACCACTTTTAAACGTAATTGTACAAAGATAAGGCTGTACACAATTTTAACCTTAAAGTTTAATGTTTTGTCTTTTTATATTGAGTTTAATTAACTGTACAATAAATTCAAATTTAGTACTTACCCAGCTTTAATTCTGTTCTTTTTTCTGTCTGCCAACAGAATGGAACAAGTGTGCTGGGAGCTGCTGCTGCTGCTGCTGGACGGATGTGATAGTCTTCTTGGGAGTCCCTGTCTGGCTGCTGGGTTGTCCTCGACTGGGTTTTCGGGTGCCTCCCGGCCTGCTGGCTTCTTTGTGGCTGGTGCACCGTCCTTCAAGGGCAGGTGCGGGGGCGTGTCTTCCTGGTAGCTGGGCCGGATGGAGGACACTCTCCGACAGCTTGTTTACAGTTCAGGGTCTGCGTCTGGATGTGCTCCTGAGTACTGCTGATGTGGATGGATGGCTATGTCCCAGATGCCCTAGCATGTGCTGCATGCCTGGGCTGGCTGGTGGGGGTGTTTTTGTGGCATACAGAGCATTTGGGTGTCTGTTGGCCCCAGGGGTGAGTGCCACATAGCTTTTTCTTCTTTATTTCGTTTGTTTCATTTTTTACCTGATTCTTTGTCTTAGCGGCATGGGTATGGCCTTTTAGTGTCACTGGCCGCAACGTACCGGGGTTGGCTCTGCTTTGGTGGTCATTTATCCTTCTGTACTTTAGAAGGGCTTGCTTCTGTGGTACATAAACTATGATTGGGACGATTCAGAGCTGATTAGCTTAGCCCCTGCGCAAGGATATCATGCAAATTTGTGTAGTATTCCATTGTATCTGGGGGTAAGTCTTTCTCTGCCCTAGCCGGCATTCCATCAGGGTGGGTTTGTCGGCCGGTAGGGTGAAGGCAATCCTGTCTCTTGTGCGGTCTGGACATGGATGGTAGAACACTGGGTGTTGGGGGCTTGGGGTATTCCTGGGCTTTTGGTTACCCTGATGTTGCTGTGTTGTTTGTGGGTACGGTTTATGGTCTGTACCTCCTTCAGCCTCTGTTTGCTCGTTGGTCAAGCAGTAGTGTATCCTGGAGCATCAGTCTTTCTTGGGCGGGATTTCTGGTCTGGTTTGCAGGGCTTTGGCTTCTGCCTCTGTTTTCTGTGGCCTTGCTGTCGGTGAGTTCTCTGTACACATCTCCTGGTTTGGGTGCTTCCTGGTTTCGGGGGGTCTTGACTCCTGGGGGTGCGACCGGTCCTGGCCTTTGGGGCCATGGGGCCTTGGGAGTTAGCTTTTGAGTGTCTGCCAGTGGACCATTCTGGCTCGCCTTCCTATTCTTGGCGTTTTGCAAGTGAGAGGGTGCCCTGTACCCCCTTTGTGGTTCAATGTTCTGTGCTGGGTGTAGCAGTGGTCCGTGTCTGCCTCCCAGCTATTCCCGTTGGGCCTTTCTTCTGTGCCTGCCTTCCCTAGGAGTGGTCAGGTTCACGGAGGCGGTGTAACTGCACAAGCTATTTCCCTTATGCTCGGGCTTCCCGGACGCTTTTTGAGGTCTGTTGTCTCTATGGTCTTGGTTGAGGCTGGCTCCGATGGGCATTTCTTTCTCCTCTTAGGGGCTTGAGTGTTTCTGGGATGTGGTTGTTTGGTGTCCAAGCATCACTCTCTACAGGTCTGTTGGGGCACCCTGTCGGTGGCATCCTTGCTCCTGTTTTGGGGGGGTTTGCTGGCCTTTTGGTGATGGGTTTCCTACTTCCTGCCTTTGGGCTGAGCTGGGTCCTTATTCATTGGATCCTTGTTTCAGCGGTAATTAGAAGGGGCCTTCCTCTGTGGAAACTGGGCGATAGAGCGTGTCACTGTTTTTAATCGGATATAGTTTTTAACTTAATCTCTGCTGTTTTAGTTAAAATTGATTTTTTAGTTTGTGGACTGCTATTTTGCACTAAAGGGGAGCTGTGTTCATTACCTTTGTTGACCTTTTAAAAATGGACTCGCTGCTAGTTTCATTGCTGTTTGCACAAGGGGAGCTGTGTTATAGCTTTGGGGAAGGGCTAAAACGTTGCACAGGCCTCAGGTCAGCACTCTAGCGGCTGAACCTGACTCACTGCCGACACAGATAAAAGCGTCTGATGATGTGACCGCGCAGTGGTAACTAGAGGGGCCTTCCCCCATAGAAACTGGGCGACGGAGCGTGTCACTGCTTTTAATCGGAAATAGTTTTTACCTAATCTCTGCTGTTTTAGTTCAAATAGATTTTTTAGTTTGTGCACTGCAATTTTGCACTAAAGGGGAGCTGTGTTCAGTACCTCTGCTGCTATTTTAAAAACGGACTCACTGCTAGTTTCATTGCTTTTTGCACAAGGGGAGCTGTGTAATAGCTCGGCGGAGGGGCTAAAACGTTGCACAGGCCTCAGGTCAGCATTATAGCGGCTGAACCTGACACACTGCCTACACAGATAAAAGCGTCTGATGACACGACCACGCAGCGGACACATGCAGCGTGCGCGACACTGCGCGCCAAAGGCAAGCCCATCTGCACCCGTACGCACACGAACGGGCCCAGGGGCCAAAACGCCTACTTCTCCACCCCCAACCTTTCGTGGTAACACCAGCTCTCAGTTGAACCAGCTGAAGAGAACCCTAGAACCTCAATGTACTCACTCTATCGTGATTGAGGATTTACAGGACAAGTGTTTACGCTGTCATTATGAGCGCTCCCTAAACACACAAACCCCAGCCTCTTTGGGGAAACGTTTTAATTTAATGTTGCTTGATTGTAGATTTCTGCCGAAACACTCAACGGAGGTCTCACTGCCGCTATCTGACCTTAAACCTGAAGTGCTGTTTCTTACTGAGACCTCGCTCACCTCAACCTCAGAGCCTAACATTGTTAGAACGCTTCCTCCAGGCTATTCAATCCAAAGGGCAGACAGAACGACAGGCATGGGTGGTGGCATTGCCATTGTTTACAAAAATGTCATGACTTGCTGCCTAATCAGCAGCCCAATTTTAGACTGTGAGAACGCCTATTTTTCCATTGAATTTTCCCCCTCACTCATACTCTCAAGTATTCTTATATACCGCCCTCCTGGGGCGCCGGGCCAATTTTGTATATCCCTGTTGGGAAAAGCCATTGATCTTGCAAATACCAATGCCAACTTCACTCTCCTTGGAGAATATAATTTGCACTTTGACAAACCCTTCTTCCTCGATTGTTACTGACATTGCCCACGACCTTGCGACCTACCAACTTCAGCATAAGGTCTTTCAATCTTCTCATATTAAAGGACACCTCCTCAACCCCATTTTCTCCAGCTTGGAAGAATTAAAAGCCCCCCCATCCCCGTCCCAAGGTCGGACCTTTTCTAAGTTACCTTCTCTTGGTCCCCCGCTATTACAGGTTCACATACTCAGCTGTCTCAAACTTTTAACCGTCCCTGGTCCAAACTCCCCTCGGAAGAATGGTCCCATCAACTCAGAAAGACCTTACCCACCACAGACTCCAACCCAGTGATCGCCTATAATTGCTTCACCTCCTGGATTGAAGGCACACTTAACTTAGTACTCCCAAAAAAACTAATCCAGAAAAAAGCAGGATCTAATAAATGAGCATGGTTTTCCCCTGAAAAACGCCTTCTCAAACAACAATATTAAAAAGCTGGAGAGGCTTGGGAGAAAAGACTTCTCTCATAATAGGAAATTAGAATATAGAGCAACTATACGAACATATGAGGTGGAAATTTAATAAAAGCCAAAGCCTTATACTTTGAGGAAAAGATCTCCCTTGCAGCCAACTCTCCCAGGGAACTCTTCAGGCCACTAAAAAGATACTAAAAGTTCCTGACCCACCGACAATTCCTGATGCTTCTGGACGCCAGTGTAACGACCTGGCACAATTCTTTTCCTTTAAAGTGCAAAATATTCTTACATTTTTCTCCCTGAAAGATAATGTTTTTATAACCACCATCATCGACTCCAGTCGAGGCGAGATCGTTCCCCTCCTGGAGACGTTTATCCCTCTGACTCTAGAATCTTTCCTACCTATTCAAGCTTCTGTGAAAAGTGGGTTGCCACTCGACCCTGCACTACTTAACATTCTGAAAATAGCAGCACCCACAGTTGCCCCCTCCATCCTCAGTGTCATCAATGCCTCCTTCACCTCGGGTTTGGTACCCCCCGAGTGGAAAAGAGCCATGATCAATGCACTAATAAAGAAATCCCATCTGGACCCCAATGACCTTGGCAACTACCGGCCTATTTCGCTCCTCCCTGTGGTGAGCGAAATCGCAGAAAAATATGTTAACTGTACACTCTCTGCGTTCCTTGAGTCCCAGGATTTGCTCCACCCATCACAAAGAGGCTTCATCCTGGCCAAGGAACCGAAACCGCATTGATAGCGGTTGTGGAGGAAGCGAGAAAGATCCTCAAATCAGGAGGCTCGTTCTGCTATTATCCTCCTTGACCTGAGTGCAGATTTCGACACGGTGAACCATCAAATTCTGGTCCATCGTCTCAGGATTGTAGGAGTGTCAGGCCAAGCTCTCTCCTGGCTTCAGTCCTTTCTGGAAGGAAGGTTTTTTCAGGTCTTTGAAGATGACATCACCTTAGATCCTGTACCCCTGCAGTGTGGAGTCTCCCAGGGCTCCTCCCTAAGCCCAACTCTTTTAAACGTTTATATGGCCCTGCTGGCGGACATTGTCACCCCCTTTGGGATGCACATTGTGTTATATACTGATGACACGCAGCTGGTCGTAGCACTGAATCAAGCTGACCGGTCGCCCACTGACCTCTACTCCTGTTTGCGGGAAGTGGCAAAGTGGATGAGCCTTTCCCATCTTAAATTCAACTGTGACAAAACCGAGCTGATGATGCTTGGTAACCATGTAAGTGTCAACCTTAATACCCTCTGGCCAGCCTGTATGGGTATGGCCCCGGTCCCAAAATCTGAAATAAAAAGCTTAGGTATCTGGCTCGACCAAGACCTCTCCTTCAAAACGCAAGTCAGGAAGACGGTCACCCTTGCTATGGTCTGCTTAAAATGATCTGTAAAGTATTCCCCCTACTTCCATAACAAGCAGAAAAGCTACTGATACAGGCCATGATCCTTTCCAGGATAGACTTTGGCAACACCCTATATCTGGGGGCCCCCAATGCAGTAGTTGTGAGACTTCTGATTGTTCCGGACTCGGCAGCAAGACTGCTTACTGGTACTGGCCATCCCTGTTCTGCAAAGCCAACACTGCATTCCCTGCAGTGGCGCCCGGTGCAGGAGAGAATTAATTTCAAAGCCCTCTGTGTGGCCCACGAGTCTCTTGAAGGGAATGGACCACCCATCATCAAGGCCTTAATCCGCCCCTATAAAGCCTTCAGAAGCCATTGCTCTAACTCGCTCCGTCTGGCAGAAGTGCCCAGAATCAAGAGAGCCATAAGCAGGGGCAGGCTTTTTTTATACAATGCCGCCAAACTTTGGAACACTCTACCACTTCACCTCCGTAGGGAACCTAACCACCTCATTTTCTGAAAACATCTGAAGACCTGGCTTTTCCCTAAATTTCTGGTCACTCACTCTGGTTCCGTCTCAGCGCTGGGATGCTCCTGGTTAGCCATACCCTTCATAAGAACCCCTTTAATTTCATTTCATTCATTTCATTTAATTTCCTAGGGTGGTTGGTTGTGGTGCTGCTGCCGAGTTGGGAGTTTCCTGCTGTGCACCTTCGTGTGGGTCTCTGTTTTTCCTTTTTCTGGCCTAGGGTCACTGGCCTGGGTGTTGCATTCTTGTTATCCTGGGCTGATTTAGCCTTCCAGTCTTGCTGTCTTGGCAGCTGGCAGGAGAAGGGGTTATTTCTCTCTGTCTCTGCAGCAGACTGGTCTGTGGTTCAGTCCACTGGCTTATTGGGTGCTTCTGCGGAAATTGGTGGGGTTGGGCAGTTATCTGCCCAGCTTCTCTGGTGTGCTTTCTGGCTCACTAGTCCTGGTAGCCATGGCATGGGTCTTAGTTCCTGACAGTTTTGGTCTGGGATTTGGGGCCTGTGGCTGTCTGCATCTCCAGTTGCTCTTGGGCCATCATTGGGCTTTGTGTTGGCCCTTCCATGGCTGGTATTCTACCTTGCTAGGGGTCGTTTCTGGGTATTGTCCTTGCCTGTGGGCAAGTTGGTTGGCTTGTTGGTGAGTTGAGGGTTTCCTATTTCCTGGTTTGGGCTGGTTACCCCATTGTCCTGTTGCTCTTACACTGGCTGTTGGGGTCATGGATGTGCTGGGGTTGCTCACTGTTAGTGTTGTTTGGTGTGTGGCTCATTGCTGGTGGCCTATAGGTTTATGCTTCTCCAGAGCTGTTGTGAAAACCTTGGGTTGACCCCTGGGTCTGGTGTTGGGTGTGTCGTCCTTGGTTGGTTTTATTTGAGGCGGGGTTTTCCCTGAAGTTCCTTTTTGGTCTTTGGGTTGCCATGGTCTCGTGGCCTTGGGGGCCTGCCCCACACTATATTGCGACCCTCTGGGTTTTGGGTCCTGGTACAGTTCAATCAGGTTCAGGAACTTGTGGTGTCCTTCCCTTGGAGGATACTTTAACTGGTCTCGGTTTGGGCCTTGTGGTTTGCCTCTTTTCCTGGTGGGGGTTGTGCTTTGCTGGGTTTTGGCCGCTGGCTCTCCCCCTGTCTTTTCCTGTCCAGGTTGGGCATAGTTTTCTGGCTGCTTGGTCCTCCTGGTTGGTCTTCGGACTGTTGGGTTTATGGCTCGTGTCAGGTCTGACTCCTTTCTAGGGCCATGGGTAGGAACAGCTGCTGGTTCATTGGGCAGTGTTCTGGTTGTTGAGGCATGGTTTCACCTGAGTTCTTTGTGATTGCCTTGGTCTTGGCTTGTTGGCCTTCTCCCAGTCGGTGCATTGGCGATCATTCTGTGTCGGCGCTGGTGGCTGGTGCTGGACATTCTTAGCCTCCTCTGGGTTGTTCAGTGGCAGTTGTGTCCTCTGAGCTCTCCGGGGGCCGTGCCCATCAGATTGGTGGGTGGCTGCACTTTGATCATTGCCTTCTCCCTTACTGGTTTTGTCTTTTTCTGACTTGCTTTTTTTTCTCCTCCTTGTGCTTGTGTCCCTGATTTTCTGTGTGGGGTTAGTATGTGGGCATCTGTACTGGGACTGTGTTGTCCTTCCTTGACTGGTCCTCTGGGTGTGTTCCTTGGTGGTGACCCTTCCCACCTGCTTATTTGGGCTGATTGGATGTTGGTTTCAATTGTGGTTGTGGGGGTTCCCTTTGTTGACCCTGTAATTTTTCGTTTCATGGTTGGAGCGGGTAGGTTTGGGTGTTCTCCAGCTTCCCCTCGGCTCTCTTCTGGGTTTTGTTGTAGGAACTTTTAGCAATGTTGGGCTTTCCTTCAGTTGTCTGCTTTGGAGTGCACTCTGTTGGTTCTGCTGCTGTGTCTCTGGGTTGGGGTTGAGGGACGCTGGGCATTGGTGATCCTATGGCCCTGTGGGTGCCCTTGCCTGTTTTTTAAGCCCATCTGGTGATTGGTCTGTTGTGGTCATCCTGTGTGCCTGTTGTTATGATCTGCCTCTTCTCTCTTTCCCATCCTGTGGTGTTGCCACTATTTCCCTTCTGGGGATTTGCCTTTGGGGTCTCTGTTGTGGGGCTCCTGTCTGGCCTTTGGTGTTTGTGGTCGTTGCCTAGTCACCTTCGTGGTGATTTTCTGGGCTGGCTCCTTTCATCTTGGCGGTTTGGGACTTGAGGGCTCTGGGTACAAGGGTGCCCTGCTTGCTGTTTTTCTGTGTTGGATGCCTCCTTTATGACTGTGATGGCTTCTACTTTCCCTTTGTCTCTGGGATTGGTCTCTCCGGCGGTGTTGGGTCTAGGTTCTAACAGTGCCATGGTGTTTTGTTCCTGTTGGTCTGTCCCTGGTATTGCTGGTGTTTCTGGCAGCTCTGGGTCTTCTTCTGTCTGTGGACTCCTCGCAGTCCTTCAGTTGATGGCTGTTGCCACTGTGCCTGTAACAAGGCCGGGTCACCCCTCCTGCTCCTGACGCCGATTCCTGCCTGTTGCTGACCCCGAGCGACCCAGCCGCCGCTGAGCCGCCTGCCTGCACAGATTTCCCGCCGCTGCCTCCCTGCGGCCCCGCCCACCACCAGCCCATTCGCCGCCCCGCTCCCGCCACCCAGCTGACCCGCCTCCCGGCTCCTTACTTAAGGGGACCGCAGTTGCCAGTGCTGGAGTGACCACTGTGCCTGTAACAAGGCCGGTTCACCCCTCCTGCTCCTGACGCCGATTCCTGCCTGTTGCTGACCCCGAGCGACCCAGCCGCCGCTGAGCCGCCCACCTGCCTGCACAGATTTTCCGCCGCTGCCTCCCTGCGGCCCCGCCCACCACCAGCCCATTCGCCGCCCCGCTCCCGCCACCCAGCTGACCCGCCTCCCGGCTCCTTACTTATGATGCCCCCAGAGCGACCGCGCAGCGGAAGCGCGCAGCGGGAGCACCGATTGAGCGCCGAAGGTGCGCCAAAGGTAAGCCCGTCTGCGCCCGACCGCGCCCAGTGCCAGACTCCCTGACCCCCGTAGACACCTGCCTACCCGCCGGACCTACGACTCCACCGAACTCAACGCCCTCAACGCCGGCCGGATCCCTGGATGCTATCGAGCCACCCCGAGATGCACCCACGGACCCTTCAGCTGCCACTCCTGCAAGTTCACCTGCATCCGGACCTGCAAGGCACCAGCACCCACCAAACCGAGCACCAGCAGCAACCACCTGGAGTGCATCCTGCTCAACACTCGCTCCGTCCACAGACATGCCGTCCAACTCTGGAACCTGATCGACACTACATCTCCAGATGTCGCCTTCCTCAAGGAAACCTGGATGAACGCCTCCTCAGCACCTGACATCGCCATCGCCATCCCGGACGGATACAAGATCACCCGGAGGGACCGAGTCAACCAGACCGGAGGAGGCATCGCCATCGTCCACAAGAACACCATCCGCGTCACGACCAACACCGACGACACCCTCACAACTGCCGAACACCTGCACTTCCAGATCCACACCGACCCCAAGACCACCCTCAGAGGCACCCTCATCTACAGACCCCCGGGACCACGCACACAATTCATCGAAGCCATAGCCGACTTCACTAGCCCGCACGCCCTCCCCTCCGCTGACTACATCCTCCTCGGGGACCTCAACTTTCACCTGGAGAACAACAACGACCGCAACATCAGCACCCTGCTGGACAACCTCGACAACCTCAGTCTCAAGCAGCTGGTGACCTCCCCCACCCACTACGCCGGACACACACTCAACCCCATCTTCTCATCCAGCAAGCACATCGCCTTCAGCCACACCACCGGACTCAACTGGACGGACCACAGCTGCGTCCACTTCAGCTTCAGAAAGAACACGATCCACCACCACCAGCAGCAGGTCGCACGCAGAAAATGGAACAAGATCACAGCCGACCAGCTCGCCGCAGCCCTGAGCCAAGATCCCCCCCGCCAGCTCTGCAAACCCCAGCCAGGCCGCCAACAACCTCACGAAGTGGATCAGCAACTGCGCAGACGACCTCGCCCCACTGAGGAACCCGCCCAGCAGACCCGGCAGCAAGAAAGCACCCTGGTTCACCGTCGAACTCAAGAGTTCCAAGAAGAACTGCCGTGCCCTCGAGCGAGCCTGGCACAGAGACCCTACACCTGACAACATGACCACCCTCAAGCTCGCAACCCGAAATCACCACCAACTGATCCATACCACCAAGAGAACCGCATTCAAGGAACGACTGGACAACAACGCACACAACAGCAAGGAACTCTTCAACATCGTCAAACAACGACATCACCCCATCACAAGACCTCTGCAACTCCCTCGCCTTCTACTTCCACAACAAGATCGCAGACATACACAACAGCTTTAGCACACAACCGACGCACCCTATGACCGCACCAACGACCCCCACCACCACGCTCCGTGCCTGGACCCCGATCACCACCGAAGACACCATCCGCACGATGAACTCCATCCACTCCGGATCCCCAACCGACCCCTGCCCTCACCACGTCTTCAACAAAGCCGACGCTGTCATCGCACCCCACCTGCGGGACATCATCAACACCTCCTTCGACACCGACACCTTCCCAGAGAGCTGGAAGCACGCCGAACTCAGCGCTCTACTGAAGAAACCATCAGCAGACCCCACCGAACTCAAAAACTACCGCCCCATCTCGCTCCTCCCGTTTCCGGCCAAAGTCATCGAGAAGACCGTCAACAAGCAGCTGGCCGCCTTCCTCGAGACCTCTCGCAGTCCGGCTTCTGGGCCAACCACAGCACCGAGACCGCCCTCATCGCAGCCACCGATGACATCCGAGCCCTGCTCGACAACGGGGAAACTGCGGCCCTCATCCTCCTGGACCTCTCCGCGGCATTCGACACTGTCTGCCACCGCACCCTAGTGCGGCGCCTCAGCAACGTCGGAATCCAAGAAAAGGCACTAGAATGGATCATCTCCTTCCTCGCCGGAAGGACACAGAGAGTCCGCCTCCCCCCGTTCAGATCAGAAGCCACCGAAGTCATCTGCGGCATCCCTCAAGGCTCCTCGCTCAGCCCCACCCTCTTCAACGTCTACATGAGCCCCCTCGCGGCCGTCGCACGCCAACACACACTCAACATCATCTCTTACACCGACAACACCCAGCTGATCCTCTCCCTCACCAACGACCCCGCCACCGCCAGAGCCAACCTACACGAAGGGATGACAGACGTAGCCGAGTGGATGATGAACAGCCGCCTGAAACTGAACTCAGACAAGACGGAAGTCCTCATCCTGGGCTCCTCACCCTCCGCATGGGACGACTCCTGGTGGCCCACCGCCCTGGGCCCCGCACCCAAACCCGCAGACCACGCACGCAACCTGGGCTTCATCCTGGACTCCTCCCTCTCCATGACCAGACAAGTCAACGCCGTCTCCTCGTCGTGCTTCAACATCCTGCGCATGCTACGTAAGATCTTCCGGTGGATCCCCACCGAGACCAGGAAGACGGTCACCCAGGCCCTCGTCACCAGCCGCCTGGACTACGGCAACTCCCTCTACGCCGGAACCACCGCCAAACTCCAGAGGAGACTCCAGCGGATCCAGAACGCCTCTCCGGACACCTGAGAGACCTGCACTGGCTCCCGGTCAACAAGAGAATCATGTTCCGACTCCTCACCCACGCACACAAAGCCCTACACAACCAAGGCCCGAGATACCTCAACAGCCGCCTCAACTTCTACACCCCCACACGCCAGCTTCGATCGACCAACAACGCCCTCGCCGCCGTCCCCCGCATCCGAAGAGCCACCACTGGAGGAAGGTCCTTCTCCTACCTGGCCGCCAAGACCTGGAACTCCCTCCCTACCCACCTCCGACTGACCCAGGACCACCTCGCCTTCAGGAAGCAGCTCAAGACCTGGCTGTTCGAGCAGTAGCCGACCCCCCCCCCCCACCGCAAGCGCCTTGAGACCCTCCGGGTGAGTAGTGCGCTATATAAATGCTTGATTTGATTTGATTTGCTGCAACGTTCTTGGTGGGTGTTCTACCTCCGGTGTGGGGGGTTGTGTGGTGTGTGGCATCTTTCGCTGTTGTTGTGTGGCAGCTCCATGGGGTTTTCTGCTTTTATGTTTGCCATGGTCATCTCCTGCTTATTTTGTGGTGGTGCGACTCTTTTTGGTTGTAGACTGTGTGCTCCTGCCTCTGTTTTCCTGTGGTTTCCCATTTGCCTTCGCTTGGGATGCAGTTTTCGGTGTAGTGTCCTTGGTGTTCTTTTGGTGGTCGGATGGCTGGTTTCTTGGCTTTGGCAGGCTCCATAAGTCAAGAAAGGGACGAGAACAAGAGGGACCTGGGGGTAATGTCCCATTACTTAGCAGTAATCTTCATTACTCCTGGTCCTGTTGTCCTCGTCCTATTCATGATGCCGATCCCTTCCTCTCCGACAGCCAGCCTTCCTATTGGAGGCTTGGTAGTTCAGAATGAATGCTGGGTAAGTACAAGTTAAGGACTATCAGTGGGAGAGGCTGGGCTAGAGGATTCCAACATTCCTTTGTTCTTTGGTCTAGGAGATGGTTATTTCCATAAGTCAATAATGGGAGGAGGACAACCGGACCAGAAGTAATGAAGATTACCAGTAAGTAAAAGGGCATGAATTAGTATCAGTATTTAATTTGTTAAATATTAAGTGCCCGGTTCCAATGTTTTTGCGTAGGAGTCTGCAGCTTGTTCTATTCAATGTATGTGTCCCAAATGCCAAGGCATCTATTCTTGATTTCACCTCATGCCTCTTAAATTACCACTAGACACTACCTGCCTCTCTGCCTCCCTTTGTCATGTTTTTCCGACTTTTCTTTTCCTCCTACTAACCCACTTTTGGTTTTTAATGTTCTTTCTCTAGGTCAAAATCTGTGCAGGTCTCACAATTGAGCACAAGGGCCCCACCTGCAACCACCAGCTCAAATTAAGCACTGGAACATTTACATTGTATTTAAACCGTCCCTGACTGCAGTCCATGTCTGAAAAACACAGACTGCAGACTTTAACAATGTTTTTTCTTTGGCACATCTGTTTAGCAGCAGCATCCCTCTGTTGACTAAGTACGCATCTGTCATGTGTGTCAACATAATTGGATGACCTTCTTTACATATAGAATGTTATGTCTTTCAAGCAAACTATGCCAAAAAGCCCAGAGTGTACTTGTAACATTGAAAAAAATTGTAAGGATTGGCTATTTCCTTACCCCACATTAAAAACTATATTCATCTACAATGCATACAAGTTATACAAATGTCTTTTGTTTTAGAATCGTACCTGTATTACTTGATGACTTGTTCTTTAAACAGCCTTTTTTTGTCAGGCCAAAACAAGTTTTCCATGTGACTCTTTAAATGCATTGTTACTTTCATTTTTGTATTATGAATTACACTGAATGAGCAGTGACTGTTCATATTTGTTAATTTGCTTGTGTAGAGATGTATAGGCCTGACAGGCGTGTGCCCATAATATTTATTTGTACACACTGTTCCATGTTTCGTCTTCAAAAGTACCTAAATCATATGTAGGTTCCTTGGCTGCAAGAGCAGCCGAACATAATATACAGTCTTATTCCAAAAAGGAGGCCTCCAGAGGGCCATACTGTTTTATCCTGCTATCTGGAGTTTCTAACAACACAGCATGAGGAAGTGCACACACTGCACCTCCAAGCTTAGCATAACGTGAAAACCGAACCTGTGTTAGCAATGAAAGGAGTTGTACATTCTTTGTTCAAAAGACAATATGCTCGAAGATACACAGGTACAGGTTTGAACATACACAAATTTAAAGAAAAGTCAACTCATATTTAAATAAACTTCCTTCCAGTAATCTTGGTAACACTTAGGGAAAACAATAAGTTTTCTAAAAAAAACTCACACCCAACAAAAAATCCCTTGGTGGCATGCTTTATCATCAGGTTCTTCCCGCCCGCTGCAGGACGGGGCGTGCTGCAGACGTGGGAGCACTTTAGAAGGTATGAGCTATAAGGTGATGTGAGAGTGGAAGGGTCAGAGGAACTTGTGAAATTAAGAAATACCTGGCCACATGGAACCTACACTTTTATTGAATCCTGTAGCTGATATTGTTGAAAAGGGGTGTGTGTGGCAGAAAAGCAGTGTAATGAATGTGTGTCTCCTGGTTCCAAGTAACCCTGGGCGGGTAACTCTGCTCCGCCAGGGGAGTTTGGGGAGATTTGCCTACTCCGCACTCCGTGGCGAACGCGAAGGTAGGCAAAACTCCGCCTCTGTGGCGGAGAAGAGTTAGCCGATTCCATGCTTTAAAATGATAAAAAGAAGGCACTTACCTGTGTTTCTGCTGCCTTTCCTGCCTGGCCGCTCTCCTTCCTGGTCCTCTTGCGTCCTTCTATATTAAAAAAAACACTACGTTGTAAGTCTTGCAAGTGCACATGCGCAAGCGCAGGACATACATTATAGTGTTTTTTCAATGAAGAAGGAAGCGAGGCGGCGAGGAGCAGAAAGGAGAGCGGCTAGGCAGGGGAGGCAGTAGAAACACAGGTAAATGCCTCCTTTTTTCGATATAAAGCATTTGGGAGCGGGGATGGAGAGGGGAGGGAGCATAGCGATGCGTAGCTCCCCTGAGTTTTTTTCAAACTCCGTGGAGCTACGCTTAGAGGCACTACGCCAGTTCTGCCCACCCCTAGTTTCAAGCCTTAACCCTGCGGCTGTGCATCAGGACCAGACTAACTGTTCGCTTGTACCACTCCTAAAGAAACAGCATGGTCTTCTTAATTAATATTAAGGTGAAATGAGGAAATTGGCTCCGAAGTTGATTGCGCAAGCGAAGACCATCCTCTTAAATGTCAGGTCGGCTCCTGCTTGTGTCCTCGTGGCAGCGGTGTCCAGACCACTAACTCAACATAATGGCTGCCCATTAGTGGCACAGTTTAGTGTGCTCAGGGTAAATTTACTCACTCACTACCCTGGTTCGAACATGCTATTCAGCTGAACTTGACATTCATAAATCTGGGGTTTCAACAATAACTAATACAAATCTCTTCATAAAAAGTTTTGATGAAACAGACTCGCATCCCACAACAATCTTGCAAATATCTCAGACTTCAATGAAGCAATAAAGTAATTCTTTTTATATAACGGAAAAGGTATTTCAAAAAAGACCGGGCTGATAGTGCCTCAGATGTAATAACAACAAGCATTGGCATAGCCAATAGGTCTCGCTTTTGGACCCATATAAGTTTTTAGCCAAAGCTATTTGCTATGCCACTGTGTTTAAGTTATGTTGTACAGCAATGTGGCTACTGTCCAGCATGTTGATATGTTATAATAAAAAAGTGTTATAAGTTTTTTTCTTACCTTATATATAACCAAGAAGACATTATGTATAACTGAACAACCTTATTAAAAAAATCACTGATTAAAAATGTATTAGAGGTTTTGTTCGTTTTTGCAACGCTGTAAACCTCTTCCTGCCTGTTTTAATGCTTGTTTGTTATAGTTTTTTTGCTATGGGGATGATACATACACAGGAGGGTGGAAATTGGGAAATAGTACCTAAATTACAACATGAGGAACAGACTAGCAGTAAGGGAGAATGTACAGATGCCAAATTGCGGGGGCAGACTGCATTTATGGCAATGGGGCACATTAGAAACTGATTGGACAGAGTATGAAATCATTATCATCTAATATATATAGAAGCTTTGAGAGCAGAGCTAGAGAATGAAACACTGAGGTAAGAGGGTGTGTGTGTGTGTGTGTGTGGGGTGAGAAATAAACATGTGAGAAATACTGACTGAGTTAGTACAAGAGGAGAACAATAGATATAAAAAAATGCTACCTATAGGAAGGGCAAATGGGGATAGTGAAAGAGAAACAAGAGAAAGAGCAGTAAATTGTGTGGGTTTGTGTATGTGCTTGAGAGAGAGATAGAGGAAACATAAAAGAATGCGTGAAACAGAGAGGGGCGCACACACAGTGCGTGTGAGAATAAGAGTGACCATTGAGGAAGTGAAATCAATACGCGTTAATGATGGGCCATAAAGAAGGGAGAATTAAAATTCACCATAGCAAGCTCAATGCACGTAAATATGGGCCACCGTGAAGGAGGAAAAGCCAAATGAGCAGCAAGAATGTGTCATTATGTAGAGAATAGGCTCACTGTAAGTAGCACAACAAAATTCTATTAGCCCTTAACAGGACCCGGTTGGCGTAATGGTCAGAGCTGCCTACTTCGGAGCTGCTGAACCGGATTCCAGTCTCGGTGTCGCCCCAACATCCTGTGATTCTGGGCAAAACGCTTAATCTCCCAATTAACGAGTGTGTCCTTAACGGCACCGGCTGCGCTGAAGGATATCAGAGACACTGGGAGGGAGGGCAGCAGCCATTGCAGAAGCAGCTCACAGGCAGACCAGAAATAGTCCGGACAACAGCCATCGCAGAAGAGACAGAGGGCCCA
This sequence comes from Lissotriton helveticus, assembly GCF_964261635.1. NCBI lineage: Eukaryota > Metazoa > Chordata > Amphibia > Caudata > Salamandridae > Lissotriton > Lissotriton helveticus. The sequence continues at coordinate 510,801,117 of NC_136061.1, read as the reverse complement.
GATCACAAGGGGATATATTTACAACAAGGGGTGGTGAGGGACAGAGTCTCTGAATTAAGCAGAATACTCTCACCCTGTCAAGAGATCAGGGCTAGATCCAACACCGTTTTTTAGCTCACTGCACCATCCCAGTTTCAGAACCTGGCTGTATGCAAATTAGTCTGTTCCTGTCCCAGTGCATGATGGGAACAGGGCAAACCAAACTACAAAAGCCAATTCTTACACTGGGAAGGAAACAAGCTTCCGGGGACCGGTTTCTGGCATTACAGCCGTCTTCGGCCCGGCTTGCTTGAATCCTGATGGTGCAATGAGCAAGGGACTCATGTCTGAGTATACCCTTCCACGCTTAGGGTGGACAAAAATATTTACAACAAGGGGTGGTGAGGGACAGAGTCTCTGAATTAAGCAGAATACTCTCACCCTGTCAAGAGATCAGGGCTAGATCCAACACCGTTTTTTAGCTCACTGCACCATCCCAGTTTCAGAACCTGGCTGTATGCAAATTAGTCTGTTCCTGTCCCAGTGCATGATGGGAACAGGGCAAACCAAACTACAAAAGCCAGTTCTTACACTGGGAAGGAAACAAGCTTCCGGGGACCGGTTTCTGGCATTACAGCCGTCTTCGGCCCGGCTTGCTTGAATCCTGATGGTGCAATGAGCAAGGGGTTCATACCGACAGCTGAACTGCAGTGAGAGCGCAACGGACGCAAGTAGCTCAGCCGGACAGCAATTTTGGAAGACCAGGTTTGGGATACAATGCAAGACAGCTGGATGGTAGCTGCTTCAAATGAAATAGACCTCCAGGTGGGGCATAAAAGGATAGCACACGAGACGCTGTGAACCCAGACAGCAAGAGGAATCTGGCCAGAAGGAAAGAGGTACAATGGCTACAGATGTACGGTAATAGTGAATGATTACAAAAGAGACACTCTTGGAGGAAGATAAGGATACCCAGGAAAGAGGAGAGGCAACAGAACCCTTGCGGAATAGACTGTTCTGATACAAGTAAACAAAGAACAGAGAAAGAGAGACGGGGCATCAGTAGAAGAGAGAGAAGGAGGAAAGACGGAGAGCATATATATATATACCCGAAAGGACTGAGACAGCCAGGGATGCAGAAACGATAAAAAATACAACAGCACCAGAGAGGCAAACGACCACTACAGAGAGATGGCCAGGGAGGAGACAGAGGCTTATGACATCACAAGAAGAGAGTCAGCCGGGGCATCAGTACTTAGAGGAGACACTACTCGAGTCCTGACACCAGGAGAGTACACTGCCAAACGAGGGGAGACGCTCTTGAAAAGGGCACAGCGGAGCAGAGCATTGGGAAACAAGCACGCTAGTGGTGAGTGCATGCACAAAAACATTTAAAAAAAGCACACGAGTGGTGCATGCACGTGACGGTAAAAGTGAAAGCAATGTTCGCGCACCATGACGAGAGAGGAAAGCCAGATGGCGCCTCTGCTCGTGCCTGTGCACGTAACCGCAAACTCTATGCCAGACAAAAAGCTGAGATCGGCTTTTTAAAGCCCACACACTAAATGTCTCGCCAGGGCAACGCATGCGCAGGATCAGGCAAGACCTAAAAAGGGATTTGTGGAGGGTCGTCTTTTGGCCTCGACTTACTAGCTGCACGGATACACCAAATAAACATTTAATAGGTCAATGATATTGATGATAAGGAGAATTACAGAGCAAAGGGGTACCGGTCGCTCTGTGGACATCACGATTGAGGTTATAAACAAAAGCAAGATTGGAAATGCCAAGGGTGTGCATTACTATTTTTGGGAAAATTAGTATTGAAGGAGGCCACTTGTTCGCACAATATTTGCCTGACGTGTTTCTTTTTAAATGATGTCAGCTTGTCCCAAAAGGATGTTTGTGGTCATTATAATATATTCAGCGAGAACCGATGCAGGTCTGCTGTAGATTGCTCACAAATATCATTGGTTCAGACAAAAAGTTCCATGTTGTGCCATCATTCAGTCTATTTAGTATGAGTACTCACGGAAAACCCAGCGTTGTTCTTTTTCAAATGATTGGGGTTCCTTGGGGATTTGTTCAATAATGGTCCACTGCATTTCCTGTACCATGTGTCTCTTATCAATATAATGTGGAGACATTTTTGTTGCTGCCCAGTCACATCGCAGATTGCTGCGATGTTCACAAATGTGTGGTCTGACCATGCGATTTGTCATACCGATGTAGTGAAGTTGACATGGACAAGTGATCATGTAAATTACATTATTTGTGTTGCAATTTGTGAAACGGTGTTGTTCCCAATTGGAGTTGTTGTTGAATGTGATACTCTTACTCCTAGTGGTTAGGTGGCAGACGCTACAGTTACCGCATGGGTGGTGACCTGTGAGAGGAGAGAGGTAAGCCTGTGGTGTTTCAACATACATGTAATTGCGTGGCCTGGTGTGTATTATGATGCCCTTTTTGTGAGAGACCATTGGCTTTAGGAATTCCAAAATTCCGCAATTCAACATTCGCCAGTGTTTATTAAATATCTTGCTCACCTGGTTAGAGGCTGTGTTCTATGTGGTTATGCAGACAGGTCTTTCTTCTTTAGGCTTCGGTGGCCTCACTTCCAGGAGAATGTCCATGTTGTTGTTTCTAAATCATTTCATTGCTTGTCAATGACTTAAGTGGGGTAATTCCTTTTCAACACTTGCTGTTCCCTCAGGTGTCTACAGTGAAAACTATCATAAACCAGGAAGCAATTCTCTGCGGCTGGTTTGATGTGTGTAGTTGTTTTTAGTTCACCCACTATATAGTAGATGTTGAGGGCCAGGAATAATAGTTCCTAGTTTTATATGGTATTAGTGAACTTTAGAAATTTGTTTTGGTGTTTCAGCCATGTTAAGAACTGATGTGCTGTCTCCAAATTTCCATTCCATATGACCAGGACGTCATCTATATACTGTTTCCACAGACGGATGTGAGACAGGAAAGGGTTGCTGGGACTGAGGATCTTGTGTTTCTCTAGGTTGTGTACGTATAGTGCTGCTATGCTTGGAGCGAATGTGCTCCCCATGCTAGTCCCATGCTTCTAAAGGTAAAGGATGTCTTCAAACTGGAAGAGATTCCTAGTTAGTGCTTGTTAGACCTGGCATCTTTGGCGTGGTTTCCCCTGACTTTTTGCCTCTACCTCCTGTATTTTCGACGCTGTACTGAATTTCGTTTTTGCTGGTTTCGATGCTTTGGGCACTTTGCCACTGCTGATCAGTGTCAAAGTGCAAGTGCTCCCTGAGTAAATTGTTAATGTGATTTGTTATCCATGATTGGCATATTTGTGTTACCAGGACGTCCCTAGTAAAGTGCACTAAATGTGCCAGGGCTGGTGATTCAAATGCTACTAGTGGGTCTGCAGCTCTGGTTGTGCCACGCACACAAGTAGCTTTAAATTGGTGTCTCAGGCCTGCCACCGCAATGCCTGTGTGCAGTTGCTAACTGCCATGCTGACCTGACCAGTGTCCACACTGGGCAGGCCCAATTCTTCCCTTTCTGTACACATCGGACACCCCTATAGAAGGCTCTAGGTACCCCCCTGGGCAGGGTGCAGTGTATATCAAAGGTAGAGCATGTGCTAGTGTGTGTGACATGCTCTGGTAGTGAATTCCAGCCATTTTTGTTTTTCACTATTGAGAGGGCTATCTTGCCCATAGGCTATAATGGGGAATGCTGTGTATAATGTTTACCAGCATATCCTCCCATAGGAGGAACATAGACAATTAAAGTATGGTATCCCTGAAATCAGAATTTAATAACCTATCTTATAGAAAGGACTTTTTTGAAATCCCGTGTTTGGGAAGAGCACTTTTAGAAAGTGGTTGTTCTCTTGAATGACCTTTCTGTGTGTCTTGGTCTGTTTGTGAATTGACTGTCTGGTTTGTGAGTGACAGGGGCTGAGGAGCTCGCAGGAGGCTAGATGAGTCAGCCCTAGGCTGAATAGCTGCATCTGCATCTTGAGTGGTGGGAGGGGATAGCACCTAGGCCTGAATACGGCTGTGTCTGCCTTCCACAATTCTGGCTCAACCTCCTGCTGGGCGGCTGACGACCCTGCCCCTCTCTCTGAAAGGAAAGAAGAAGGCAGGAAAACAAAGTGCTCCAGGACTGACCAGAACTGGTTCTGACTAAGCCAAGGCCTCTCTGCCTCCAGAGAACAAAGGAAATACTGGTATAAAAAGGGCTACCCAAACTACAGAAAATTAGATCATACTGGAATCGAATCAAGAAGGAACCTCTGCCAAGGAGAAAGCTGGAAGACTGAAGAGGAAGGACTGTCCTGCTGTGTGTTTGTGGGCTGACCTGCAGTTGCTTTGTTGCTAAGGAGAGGGGAAGGACTTTTCTGTTGCTTTGTCCCCTTGCTTGAAGATCTCCAAGGGTCTGAGGAGAGCTGGCCTCCTGTTAAGAAGTCCCGGGAACAAAAGGACTTCACCCCCAGCTTCCCCCTGAACTCTGCTGTATGAGTTCTGCCCTTCCTAGAGTGCTTGATCCAATTGTTGGGCCTCTGGAAGTTGTGCCTGCTGTTTGCGGAGCTGGACAAGGAGAAAAGAAGAAAATCACCAATTTCCACGCATCGCTGGCTTGCGGAGCGCATCCCCGACAGTGCGAGGAAATTCCCGCCGCCGCAAAAATCAAGATCGTCGCAGCGCCTGTTGCCGCTGCAAGAGCCGACGCATCATTCACTTGTGGAACGCATCGGCCCGGTGTGGGAAGATTCTTGTTGCTGTGAATATTGTCGCTGGGCCTGTCATCGCTGGGTGAGATTGCGGCACTGCTTGATTGCAGACCGCATCATGTCGAAGCGAACATCGTCACAGAGCCATCGCATTGAGGGGCCGCGAGAGGAGAAGATCGACGCTGCGCTACTCATCGCCGCCACACCTGAGGTCGTCGCCACCTTGAAGATTGTCGCATCATGCCTGTCCGAGACGCTTCCTACCGAACCTGTGCACCGGAATCCATACAAGGTATCGCATCCCTCCCCATACAGACCGGAATCTTCGCAACATGCCCGCTGCGTCCAGTGGGGCTGTCTCATCGCATCTCTAGGGTCTCAGGAAAGACGCATCACTTGTTTTTCAACGCTGCAGCTTCCATTTGGAACTTTTGTCGCAACTACAGGTACTTTGGGCTAAACGTGACGCACATGTGGATTATTTTGACGCAAACCCTGGAACTCTTTTAAAATCATATTCTTGAACAGTGTATGTTGGATTTGTGTCATTTTGGTCTTGTGTAGTTTAGATAAAGATACTCTATTTTTCTAAATTGGTGTGGAGTCCATTTGTGGTGTTTTTCACTGTGTTACTGTGAGTGTTGGTATAAATACTTTACACATTGCCTTTGATAAGCCTGTCTGCTCATGTCAAGCTACCAAGGGGGTGAGCAGGGGTTATCTAAATAGTGTATCCCCCTTACCCTGACTAGAAGCAAGGGTCCCTATTTGGACATTTGTACCTACCTCTGCCAACAAGAGACCCCCAGATCTAACAGTGCCCACTTGCAGCATTCCATCACAATTTTATGTGGCGTCAGATATTTCCATTTAATTTCGAACAGTACCTCCTCAATGATGTGTAATGGTTCATCACGTGGGTGACTGGTGTACAAGCTTTCCACATCCAAACCCATCAGCAATTCAGTCTTAGGGTCAAATGGTCGTTCCTTTAGAAGACTATGTACACCCTCGGTGTCCTTAGGGTTGGTGTCTGTTTTCTGGATTATAGGTCCTAGGAAAACATTGGCAAATGTTGACAATGATTCCAAATTGGACCCTCTGCTCGATGCAATCGGTTGTCCCACATGATGCAGTTAGTAGGTAAAGACCAAACAACCAACTCCCTTTTGTAATTTCATCGGAGGCACTATTGGCCTGGTTGTTTTCCAAATACCCTTTCCTTTACATAAAAAGAATGACTTCATTAAAGTCTGAGATTCTTGCAAGACTTTTGTGGTATGGGAGTTTGTTTAATTGATACATTTTTAATAATACATTTTTATGAAGAGATTTGCAGTAGTTTGCTGAAACCCCAGATTTATGATTGTAAAGTTCCACCGAATAGCAGGCTCGAACTGGCATAGTGTGTGAGTACATTTACTCAGAACACACTAAACTGTGCCACTAACGACCGGGAATTTTGTTGAGTTAGTGGTCTAAACACCGCTACCACTTGGACCAAGCAGGAGCCGACCTGACATTTAACAAGATGGAATTGGGTCCCGCATTTATCTTTGGAGCCACGGGCAGGCATAGTATGCTGGGCGAGGGTGCAGTTTTGATGAAGTGAGTAAGATATAGCTGATCCCCTTGACAACAAGCATTTTTCCAAAGGAAACACATATCTATAGCCAGTGTCTTGTTAAATCTTTCGCTTACATTGTGTGAGTACAAGCGCCCCTCCCCTCCCGTGCAGAGCTCATGGGGCCAAATGTAGGTGATAATAAAGTATACAGAATGGACACATAACATATTTCCTTTTAAACTCACTATCTATGGAAATCAGGCCATCCTTTTTCACTATCACAATGATAAACTCATTATTTATGCAAAACAATATTTTCACTACTTGCCAGGTATTCCGGTGTAAATATATAAGGAGCAACTATTCTAAATTCTCCACCATTATATAGATGATTACTCCATAGAGTGTGTGGTTTATGTTTCATGTCCTGTATTGTCTTATATGTTTTTCCATAAGGGCAGCAAAACACTAACAATTTAATAACATAGACTAGATGTGCATAAGTGAAACATTCTTTTTGGTCACTTTGGTTCCACAAATTGGTGATATGTTTACACAATATAACTTCTTTGACGAGTTAACCTTTATGTAATATTTTATTTTTCCAGATCACATTGAAGAAACATACCTATTAGGTATAGTATTTGCATGACAGTTTCCTTATTTCACCGTAATATTAATTAAGAAGACCATACAGTTTCTTTAGGAGTGGTAGAAGGGATCAATTAGTCTGGTCCTGATGAAAAACCACAGGGGTAAGTCTTAAAACATGTAGACCAGGAGTTACGCATTTATTACAGTGTTTCTCCCACACACACCACTTTTTAACAAAACAAACTACAGGATACAATAAAGTGTGGGTTCCATGTGGCCAGGTAGTTTTGATTTCACTTGTTCCTCTGGCCCTTCCACTCTCACATCACATTATAGCTCATACCTTCCAAAGTGCTCCCGCGACTCAGTCGGTCGCAGCACGCCACGTCCTGCAGCCGGCGGGACGAACCCGTTGATGAAGCATGCCACCAAGGGCCTTTTTGGTGGGTGAGGGTTATTTTCAGAAAACTAAGTGCTATCAGGCTTACTGGAAGGATAGTTAGTTTAAATATGAGTGGACTTTTCATGGTGATTTATGTAAGAAAGGAGGCTGAGTCCACTAAGAACCTCTTTCTCCCCCTTTTTATTAACTCGCCATACACAAATCCATTCAACAATAACCCTGATACAATTGTATGAATATTAGTTGGGAGGAACAAACATCATTTTATAGAGCCGGACAATTCACTATTCGAAAACTGAACAACTTACAACATAACGCAAAATAAATAAGACAGAGGAAGTGCCAGGGGGACCAACACACTAACCATTCTATTTGAATGAGGCGTTATTTATACCTTTAGAGTACCGTTCTACCCCAAATAAAGCAGTATTGTCTGAACCTATCAATGTAAGTGTTTCACAATGTGTCTGTCTGTGGTGGCAGCAGTTACACACCGTAATTGTATGGTTGCAACAATAATGACTTTGTATAAAATTCTAAGTACACACAGGCTAATAATGATTCATCTTTCTTAGGAAAACAGAAATTCAGCATTCAGATTATGTAGGGATAATGCATTAGGGAATAACATGACTAAGTAGGCCTAAAGAGTCCCAGGTGCTGAAAGCTTAACCTATGCCACCTCTCTACTTTTCTGGCGAAAGTCTTAATGACATATACAAAATGTTGCCAAAGTAATTTCTTTTTTTTTGTTGCGGTTGCTCCACAATGTGTTGTTTACAGGAAAAGACTCCACATTCATTCAGTTTCGCCAAGTTATTTTTGGTACTCTTATGTGAGAACTCTCAGGTGGAAATAAAAGTTACTGAGAATCATTGCACTGAAGGGTCAAATCCCAAAGAATCAAATGTACTCTCTCACCTCAATTTCACTCCTCCTCAGTTCTCTCTACTACCCTTCACTCTCCATCACCTTTTAATATTCCAACACCTCACTCTCACTAACTTTCTTTCACTCTCACTTCTCTTCTTGATTCTGATTTCTCAATTTCACTCTCTCATATCCATCAATACACCTGTTTCCTTTCACCTTTCCTTCCCTCTTTTTCTCTTCACTCCAACCCTCTTCCCCTCACCTCTGTTCAAGGTCTTTTGTTTCTCTCACTCTTCCTCACTACTCACTCCTCCTCACTTCTCCTGTTCACTCTCCCTTCACCAGTTCTCCCAACCTCACTTCTCCCATTCTCCCTCACTTCTGTTCGCTCTCTATCAGTTCTCATTGCACAAAAGTCAGTTTTACCTTTGCCTTGCATATTCACTCTCCACCACTTCTCTCATCCCTATTCTTTAATCACCCATCCCTGCGTGCCTCCTCCACAATCCACTTTACTTCTGAAGGCAAGATAGTCATTATCAAACAATGTATTCTACAAATTAAACTAACATCAAATACAACATAAAGTCTATTATTTGCATATGACTTGCTGCAACTTGTTTTTTTTGTGTGGATGTTAGCCTATATGCTACATTGATAATTCTAGAGGATATGCAAGGGTAGTTCTTAATGCAAACAGTTTTCAGGCCAGTGAGACTTTTGATCCAATGCGCTTTAATTTTCTGTGAGAAGAGCTGTTTTCTTTTCTGAAAGTTCAAAGTGCTATTTTTAAATTTTAATCCTCGCGAATCCCAGACATCTGACATTATCTTGCTCCACAGATGACTATAAATATGTGGGATCTCAGATTTAAGAAACTGGTAATGATGCCAGAGGTTTGAAACCCTCTTGGATAACAAACTTATAAGACACTCTGGGACCTCTTATATTTAAAACACCTGGGCCTTCGAATATCGTAATATCCAGAAACCTCAGATTCCTGAAACCAATTGTATTCTCAGAAATCTTAAATCTACCAGGATGTTATGGCTTAGATACACCCTGGAATGTCAAATGTTTCCAATCCTCTGCTATTTCAGACTTCTGAATCCTTTTGGAACCACATATTCCTTAAGCCATTTGACTTCCAAGACTTTCCGGGCTCTTAGAAATCTGAATTTATGCAGCCACTTTTCTACTTCAAAGAAAGCTTTTGAATTAGTGACAAGGGGACATATTATCAAGAACGGCATTATTAATCATCGCAAGTTTAGCAGCAGAAAACTGCTGCTAAAGCGGCGATAAGGGGCTTGATAATTTGCCCTTGAGAATTCAAATAGAAGTCCATGTTCAGGTGTGAACATGGGCTTCTATTGAAATTCCCCAGGGCATATTATCAAGCCCATCATCGCCGCTTTAGCAGCACTTTTCTGTTGCTAAACTGGCGATAATTTTAACACTGTTCTTGATAACTTGCCAAAACGTGTTTTCATCCTCTGTAAAGTTCAAAGGCAGTAAACACTATAATCAAATTTGGCATGTAAGCGTGCACGTGGAGAGTTTGGTTCAAGGAAATTTAAAAATGAATTAAATATAAACATTGCATTTTATTCTAAACCGTGTCGCTGGATTTGCTCCCCTACCATCCTCCGGTGGTTGAGAAAATGAGTACCACTAATTTGGAAATAATGAAATGTGGGTCAGAATTATGGTTTAGGGCACTGCTTTAGTGTGCATGATGGTACACCCTTAACTAAGGGCACCTGGCACAGACCTGGACAAATGCGCCCAATTATTTTTTATACTAAAAACACTCTGGGCCTGATTACAAATTCGGCAGTCCATTGAACCACCGAACCTGTAGTGGAAGTGCAGCGGCGGTCGTAGAAGAATGCATCAGTTGTCCAACCATCACATTACAAGTGCGGCAGTCAGACCATGAGGGGACTGCTGCAAACCGAAGGGGAATTGTAATGCCCAGCCGTGGCACGGCAATCCTGAGGCTGCAATATGTTTGGCCATGTCGCTGCTGCACCGCAAAGCATATTATGAGTTTCCTCCTCACTTCCCTTTCAAGGCGGTGAGTTGAGTCTGCTGTGTAAAGTGAGGTGGGAGGAAATGGCCCCCTGGTGCTTCAGGCCATGGGGAAGCATGCAGGGGGGCATAAAGGGAGCCCCTCTGTCTGCTGTGCAGGAACTTGCTTTGGTGTTCACAATGATGTGCCTTTTTCAAAAACTAATTTTGTTGCGCACCCTGCATCGCATTTGGTGATGCAGTGCACACAACGAAATTTGTTTTAGTTATTTATATGTTTACTTACCTTTTAAAGTCCGTAATCCATAGATTACTATCCCCCACCCTGCCCCTCCCCATCCCCACGTCACCGCCATGCAGTTACACCTACTACCGGCCGCGGCAGCCCTGGCGAAGGATCTTGACCTTGTAATGCTAATGGAAACCTGGCTAAATTATTCAGCTACCCCCATCCTGGATCTTTTAATACCTCCCAATTACAAGATCATTAGGTCGGACAGATCCAGTGGTCAAGGCGGAGGCATAGCATGTTTACATCGTAGCAATATTACAGTTAAAGTACTACTGATTGACCCCCTGCCGTCTTGTCAATACTTATGCATTGAAGTGGCTGGTGGCAGTAATCACTCCTGCAAACTACACAAGTTTTACCACCACCCCCGTGACAACCATCCCTTCTCAGAACTGATCATGGACATTATCTCGGCCAAAGCAGACTTCCATGGCACTCAGATATTCCTGGGACATTTTAACCTCCACTGACATGATGTAAATGATGTTGTGGTCAATAACCTTAAATCCTTCCAACTTGACCTCAACCTAACCCAAATATGTGACAGTCCCACTCACATCAAAGGTGCTACCTTAGATCTCATTATTGGTAATCCCAACTCCATCCTCCTGGACTTGATCCTCCCATGTGATTGGACTGACCATTACTGCATTTCCTTCCTCATTCTTGATTTGGTTAGAACATGTAAAGCCCAGCCTAAGAATCCAAAACAGCTAAAAAGATGCCTACCGAACATCAACCCACAAGATCTGACTGATCTCTGCAAGAACAATCTGCCCCCCTCCGAGCATGTCTGATGTTCATGACCTTACGACCCACTATACCCACGCAATGCTGATCGTACTAGATTCTGTTGCACCACTACAGCTTTTAAGAATTTCGTCTAAAAGCTCCAAACCTTGGTTTACAGAGAGTCTTAATTCAGAAAGATGAAACCTAAGGCTTGCTGAAAGGCAATGGCTGTCTTATCCCTCCCTTGAACATCTCCACCACCTGAGATCCTTGAAAAGCATTTATACTAAATGCTTCAAATGCTCGAAGGCCACCTTTTTCAGAACTCAACTAGACCTAGCAAAAAAACGTTAAAAGAAACTGTTCAACCTCATGAAATCCCAAGCCAATAGTCATCTGAAACCTCTGTCTCTGCGTTGACACTGCCTAATTGTGAAGAATGTGCAGACTTCTTCACTGCTAAGTCTAGTAAGATCAAAACCGAATTACGATCTGCCCAGGACCACCTATCGATCAGACCATAGACCTTCTTCTGTTCACTAGGTGGGGCTATCTCAGAACCTTTGCATCCCTACCCACCTAAAAACAATGCATCCTGGATGAGTCCACTATACGCAAAACACTGTTGACTCTGAAATTTTCCAATCATTACATTGGCCCTCTGCCTTCGAACTTCTTCCCGGAAGTGAGATTCTCCTTACTGTCATTGTGGACTAAGATCGTCAATGCATCACCTCAGCAAGGGGATATTCCGGACGGCCTAAAATCGGGGCAAGTTATCTCGATCTTAAAGAAACCAACAACTGATCTCTTGGACCTGCATAACTTTTGCCCAATCTCCTACATCCCCATCCTGGCAAAGCTCCTGTAGCAATGTGTGCTGGCCCAACTCTGCAACCACATCGATCGTTTCCAACTCCTGGACCAATGCCAATCTGGTTTTCACCCGGGCCATAGCAATGAGTCAGCTCTAACGCTTATTGTTGACGATGCACTAAGAAAGCTAGACCACAATGAGTCGTGCCTACTGATCCTTCTCAACCTCTCATCAGCATTTGATACTGTCAAACATGACAACCTAATTGATCTCCTGGAACACAGGAGGGGGTTGTCTGGGCCGGTGCTTAAGTGGTTCTCTTCGTTCCTCCTGGACAGATCGCAAACTTTCATGGTGAACCAATCCTTGTCCCATCCTGCACCGGTTACGCTGGGGGTTCCACAATTCTCATCACTCTCTCCCACACTATTTAACTTGTTCAAGGAGCCGCTAACAGAAATTCTGAAATCATCTGGCATTGACTATCATATGTATGCTGATGATACCCAACTTTATTTGAAGATTGACAATCAGGAGGACATTCAGTCCCTCAATTAAGTCCTGCTGGAAACACAAAGCTGAATGACACAGAACCACCTGAAGCTAAATGCTCTAAAAACAGAATTCCTCCTAATCTCACCTCACAAGAAATCCCTGGTCATGGAACAATGGCTGAATCAGCTTACTTCTCTTAATTGTAGACCTCACCTTTTTTTTCGGCATCCTCGCTTCTACTTTGTGACTCCTCCGATTCTGTCTTCACGACGTCACTTCAAGTTAGTTTAAAGTTCATACTGTTCTTCTTCAAGAGTTAACTACTTACGTTATTCTTCTCAATCAGGCAATGGCAGCCTGGCGGCGCGGATCAGTAGGCAAGGATACTGAGTTTGTCAGGGCGCCTGGTCTTCTGCAGGGGTTGGGGCTGTGCGCGGCAGCAAGCTGCGTGCGCTGATTTTTTTTCAGATTGCCTGCCATGCGCGCACATGCCCTGCTTTTGCCACGCCCCAGCATACCCGCACGGCACCACCTCACCACCGCACCGGCGAGTACTATTGTGGTTCAAAGGCTGCCGTTCAAAGTAGCCAGTAGAACAGGCTGCGTTGAGGTAGACTCCGACACGAACCTGCGTGTGCCATTCTGTTTCCTTCCAGGTAATTGTCAAGTGCTGGGATGGCGGGCAGTAGTCTGGTTCCAGACCCCGAGCCCCCAGGCCGGGCAGCTGTTGGTTCACTTCAACAGAAGCCTGGTGGCAGAGCCGTCCCACAGCTTTTGATGAACGGCAGAGGCAGATAGATTGAAGGTCGGCGCTCTTTTATCACAATATATCACAAGGCGCCACTGTTCCGTTTGTTTTTACCATCATGCTCCAGAAATGGAAAGTGATCCCTTTGGATAAATGTGCAGTTTAACAGGTTCCAGCATCCTGCGACTCCAGCTTTAGGGGGGAAAATAGAAAACGCTCTACAGTATCTATTAAGAGGAACATACCTAGAGCTCAACTTAAAGAAGGGAAGCGCTGACATGAGTTGCTACTGTTACCCCACTCACTTGTACTTAATGTGTAGCGCTTGGAAAGGTGAGAGACTTAAAGCAGCTACCAGATTTCTAACTTTTGACTTCATTAATGCACAGAATTCTGCAGTGGAGGCATAACTCTCATATCCAGTTCTGAGACAACGTCAGAGTCATCGAACTCGACCCTCCTTAGAAGAGTTCCATTCAAACTTTCTGCCTCCTTTCAACCATCTTATCTGTCTATCCTCTGACCTTTCCATCTATTCATTCATCATCCTTTCACTATTTCATCCGCCCACACATCCAACGAGACTTTAATCAATCCCTCTATCCTTTTACTGTTTCATAGATACATTCATTCTTGCACCAATCAGTACATCCCTTTATCCATCTTTGTACCCCACAAATCCTTTGTCTCTTCCCACCTCATCATTTCCCACACCTGTTCATTCTTCCATTTACTCAGATTCACTTGTCAATCCTTTCACTCTTCAGTCCATGATTTCACCTTTTCTGTATTCGTCTTTTCAGCCTTTAATTTTGTACAGCCTTTCACCCTTGATTCCTTTCACCCATTCATCTGAACTTTCCCCTTTCCTTCGTTCTTCCCTTTCATGTTTTCTTCCTTTCATTCACCCTCCTTCCCTTTCTTTATTTCACATTTGTATCTACTCATCTTTTTCTTTACTTTTACATTTTACTCTTTCTGTGGTTCCCTATTTTTATAATGTTTTGCTTCTTCACTGTGCCTATCAGCCTAAGGACACAACCCTCTGACATAACATTTCTTAAGGGTGCTACATTAACCATTATCCGACAAACATACAGACAAATGAGGCCCATAAATAATGAATATTTTAGAGGCAGTGAGTTCACAAGCCCATGGGGCCAAGTGAGACTTCCCCCTTAAGCTGCTAAAGCGCGGGTTCGCCACGCCACTGTTAGCTGCAGTCACACATGAAAGTACTGCAGGACGTTGCTTTACTAGTGGGACGTTGCTTTACTAGTGTCCAAAATGTCTTTTCTCTGTACACTTGTCCAGGATCTTAGAGTACTGAAAATGTGTTGTCAGCTTCTATTTTCTCAGTCAGTCAAAGCAGCTTTATTCAACATTTGTCATAAAAGCACGAACATACACACAATGAAATAGTTTAAAGGACTAAAAATTGGATTGAAAAAAAGGAGATTTGACATTATAATATGACACAATTCATGATAATATTACAAATTAGCAAGATAAAATCACCATAAAAACGTATCCTAAAATAATTTTCGCCCTCAATGCCCATGACCACCCAAGAAATTTTGCTATTGTAACATACACAATCTGATCAGTGCTGGAACAAAGTATTCTCAATGCAGATGCACAGCACCTTGTGCCCAATAATTTGCACATGGGCTTTAGCCATATCTTACGCAGGGCGGAATACATTGGGCACACAATTCATATGTGAGCAGTAGTTTCCATAGTAGCTTCTATTTTCTATGCTAACGGGTCGATTTTCACAAACTGCCCAGGAGGACAGAGGTCATTTGCACCTGCTTCCTGCACCACCCCAGGGTGCTTTGGTGTTATAGAAGGGGCTGCTAATTCTTTTACGGCTTCTTCTATAATTTGGATGAGAACGGTGCAAAAAAGCGGATGGCACAATCTCAAAGGGCTTTACTTCATTTGAATAAAGGTGTGGCTCCATGCAAATAACAGAACACCTTGACTCTTGGGCCCATGATGCACTGCAAATAATCCGTTGGCAGGTGGAATGATTGTACACTAATTATGAAGTGATACACAGTCGGTGCACCCCATTGACAACCCTTAGTTGGGGCATGGAGGTCACTGGGACCCCCAGTGATTCAAACTGCAGGTGAGTCCCAGCCCTCTTTTGAAAGTGAAGCTGGGTTTGCTGGTAGTTTTACACTGAGTTGCAGATGCGTGGCTGTCATAGTTCGCGCATGCACTGGGGAGAGCATATTTTCTTCTGTAATCATGTGGGTTGTCCCTGTCTTGCACCAGGAAGATGCAGCTATGGGTGGGGACTGTCTGAACTCAAAGCTGACTATTTTCAGTTTGATTGAGCTTTTAATTGACAAGCCACATGCATGCACATGTGAATTCTAAGTGCACTGATGCAATAATGTGTTCTGATCATAGCACTGTTATTTCTTTCATTTTTAAGTCACAGAGGAATTGCTCTCAGATTTGTGATCATATGACAAAATGCATGCGAACCTACTTCTCTCACGGTTGCGTGACCTACTCGATTACCTCTCGGAATACTTTGCAGTTTTCTCTCCCAGTGCCGCCTCTTCCATCAAACCCAGTAGCACGTGTCACGGTGCTCCTGATTTCGGCCATGTGGGTTGTGTTAGAGGGTATCCAGGCCCTTGGGCAGGTGTGTAGGTGTGGAGTCCTCTAGGTGCTTATGTGGATAACTAGGTCTTCAGCTTCTTGCGGACCTCAAGAAGTGAGGAGGTAGCTCTAATGTGTTCGGGCATGTGGATGTGGCTGGAGCCAATAAAGGATGTGGGAGGAGTAACTGGAGAGTGTGGGCGGAGCCAGGGAAGTGGGTGTGGCCTACTAAAAAAATGTGAACACCTGCACTTCATATTTTACAAATTAAGCACTGCTAACAAGTCATCTGTATCCAGGGGCTCAAAGGTGCAATTAAAGTCTTCTGCCTCCACAGCTCCAGAATGAGGTGAACAGCTGGCTAAACTTTCTTCTAATGCTGAAATAAAAATGAAGGTCTGCCCCCTTTAGTCCCTCTTACATAGACATAAAATAGATCAATTATACCCCCCTGACGGGCGCCCTCTCCCTACCGTTGGTGCTGGAGAGAAGAAAATAAAATAACCTGGTTTGTATAAGGGGACCAAAATCCAGGTCTCTTGAAAATATTATGTCAAAACCCTTCATTAGTTTGTTCCAATGGCCAACTGACAGTTTACTGCTTAACCCTGCCACGTTCCATGATATTATCTTCAGCTGCTGGTGGAATGGTTAACCAGATGCAACTTTTTTAGTTGGAATACTTTGGTTAGGTGAAGCTTGAGATGGGACTTGAGGTTTTAAGGGTGTAAGATGATCTGTGCCCACCACCTCCCCATTGTTAATAGGAAAACTACTTGGTCCCATGTCTCCCCGGGATCTAACTTCCGTTGTTCAGGGCCAATACAAGAAATCAGGGTAATAGGGAGGATGGACCATACAATTTAAAGGAGCAGTTTGTGATCCAGGATGCTTGCCTTATGCATAAAGCGTTCTCTTGCTTCATCCTTACTTTTTTATATGAAAAATTTGCAAAACATACGCCGGCCTCTTTTCAAGGCCTTCTTCTAAAACTACTTTAGAGTTCCAAAATGCAAACTCCACAGCTGGGATGGAAGATGCTAGGACCTTTCCTATGTAACTCTTATGCAACTCTGATCCTGATGGAAGCTTGGTTAAATGATACATCTACACCCATCATCCACTTCTTGCTACCCCCCAACTATGACATCACCAGACTCGTCAAAACAGACAGTCCAGGAAGGGGGATAGCCTGCATACATCAGAGTAGTCTAACAGTGTCCAAATTCAATGCCCCTGCTCTGTCTTCCTGTGAATACCTCTGTTTAAACATAGCCAGTAATAACAAACAAATCTGTTCTTTTCACACCTTCTACCACCCTCCTGGAGATAACCTAACTAGAACAATTCATGGATATTCTAGCGTCAATTAACAGCCATCAAAATGAGCAAATATTCCTGGGGGACTTCAACCTCCACTGAGATGACCAGAACGATCCTGGAGTAAACAGCCTCAAAGCCTTCCTCGTCAACCTTAATCTCAACCAAATATGTAATAGCCCTACTCATGACAAAGGTGCAATTCTTGACCTAGTAATCTAGTGGACTCCACACAGTTCGACTCGATCCTCCCATGTGACTGGTCTGACCATCAGAGTATTACTTTCCATGTATTGGAAGAGGTTAAATGTCTCTCAACACAACCCCTGAGAACTAAGATCTGTAAGAGAAACCTGAAAAACGTTGGCTCTAACCCTATAGCAACAACTATCTCAAACAATATATGTCCCACGGAAGATCTAATCAATGTCCAGGGGCTGACCCACCACTACTTTCACTCCATGAACAACCTTCTTAATAACATAGCCCTGCTCCAACTGAAAAGAGCTTCCACAAAAGACTCAAAACCTTGGTAATATGCGAGGCTAAATGAAGACAGACGCTCTCTCAGATTAATTGAACAGCGTTGGAGAGCCGAACCCTCTCCTGACCAACTCAAGCTTCTAAGACTCTCCAGAAACTCCTATTTTAGAAAAATCAGAAAAATCTAAACCTGACTTCTTCAGGACTCAACTAGACCAAGCCAAGAACCGCCCCCAAAAACTTTTTGATCTTATCAAAACCCAAACCAAGATCATACCCAGTCTCCCGAACGCCATCCCTATTAATCTACCCAATTGTGAAGAATTTGCCTCCTTCTTCGCTTCTAAAACAGAGTCCATAAAATCTGATCTATTCAAGGACCTCTTACCCATCCCAGACATAGATAAGAAATCTTCTGGTACCCTGGCAGGTGCACAATCTAACATCCTCCCAAAATTCAAACTCAAAAACAATGCAACTTGGTCACAATTCAACTCTTACAGTTAAGACTCCATATTAAAGAATCTAACCTCTCTGAAACCCTCTAATCATTTCATAGACCCACTCCCAGCTAATTTCTTAAAAGACTTCATTCCCATGTTATTACCTCTCTGGACCAAGATCATAAATACGTCCCTCCTTCAAGGATTCATTCCAGACATTCTGAAAACAAGTTAGGTGTTGCCTATCCTAAAGAAAACAACCGCTGACCCCTCGGACCTAAATAACTATCGTCCGATCTTTATCATACTCCTGGAAAAATCTCAAACAAACTCATGGAAAAATGTTTTAACAAGCAGCTGAACAGTCACGTTGATCAATTCAACCTGCTTAACCAATTTCAATCAGGCTTCCGCGCAGGTCTCAGTACCGAATCAGCCATGACACATGTAATTGACGACGCTCTAAAAATCCTGGACCAAAATGAAGCTTGCTTACTTATCCTACTCGACCTATCGTTAGCATTTGACACTGTCAAACACGACAACCTGCTAGAACTCTTGAAACACAGAATGGGAATGTCTGGTACTGTTTTTAACTGGTTCGCCTCCTTTCTTCAAAACAGATCCCAAAGATCCAAGGTCAACCAATCCCTGTCCAACCCCATGCCAGTCACATAAGGAGTTCCACAAGGCTCCTCCCTCTCACCGACCCTTTTAAACCTTTTTATGGAACCTCTCACCGATCTTCTCAGCCTCGCCAAGATTGATTTCTACATGTATGCAGACGACACACAAATCTACATCAAGATCCACTCTCTTGATGACATCAAATCACTCAACTCCACTCTACAAAAAACCCAAACATGGCTGGCCGAAAACCATTTGAAACTAAACTCCCTCAAAACAGAACACCTCTTAATCGCTTCCCCTAACAAAACTCCCTCTATCCTAAATTGGATGAAGCACTTAACAGCTCTCTAAGGACAACCTCTCATCATCGACTCAGCGTAATCGCTAGGGATAACGCTTGACAGCTACTTAAATATGCAGAAGCATATCAGCTCTTCCACAAAAACTTCCACCTGAAGACCCTGCGAAAACTGAAACCCTTCCTGCCAGCCTTCAATTTCAAACAACCAGTTCAAGCCCTAGTAATACCTAGAGTGGAATATGGGGCGGTAACGTTATGCGGCCTCCCTAGGTCATCGACAGCCCCACTAAGAGCCACTATCAACTCAGCTGTCAAGGGAGAGGAGATGGCCTAATGGCTAGGGCGCTCGACCTCGGACCTGGGGATCTGGGTTCGAGTCTCGGTAAGGACGCCAAAACCTCCTGTGATTCTGGGCAAATCACTTAATCTCCCTTTGCTTAAAAATGAATGCGTGTCCTCATGTAACGTAACTGGTGCTATGTAAAGCGCTCTGATACCCGATTCGGTTTGGGTCTAGTTCACTCTATATAAAGACTCTTAAAAAAAAAAAAAAGCTGCAAGACTCACCACGGGTTCAAAGAGAACTTCCCCAATATCCCCTGACCTGAGAGCCCTCAACTGGCTACCTTTTGAAGCTAGAGTTCATCTTAAAATCGCTTGTATGACACACAAGGCTCTACACCACAATTCCCCGCACTACCTAGCTCAGAAACTGGAACTCTCTGCAGGCAGCAGAGACTCCAGAAGTGCCAAGACAATTCTTCTAAAACTACAACGGTTTGCCAAGAAAAAAACCTATATCCATTGTTTCTCTGGTATAGCTCCTAGGAACTGGAGCACTTTGCCCACTGAAACAGGAACTAACCCATCCTCTGCCTCCTTAAAAAAAGAAGTGAAAGCGATCCTCATGGCTAAATTTACGTGAACTCTGTCCTTCTACTAGCTTTACTGTATATTATAACTATCTATGTCTTGTTGCTCAATAGCTGTCATTTTGTCTTTCACAATAGCTGTTGTGCTCATGTATAAGCTATGTATAGTTGTTTCACCTACCTCTTTGTGTGCTACACCTTGTTTTCTACATTTGACTTGTAAAGCGCCCTTATACTCGCAAGGGTCTTGTTCGCGCTATATAAAACCCTCAAAATAAAATAAATACAATCCATTCCTATTGTACCAAATATATGCAAATATCCAAACAAATTCCTTAAACCTTGCTATACTCTTTATGAGATCTGAACTGTTTGATGTCCTTGTAGTAGACGTTGTACATTACTTCTATAAGACTCTTCACATGAGTGACAGTGCGTTTTACAAAACAAATACGTAAATAAAGACAGCTATTGGTGCCGAAAGACATATGAGGTGATTGTTTCTCTCTGCTTCCGGGTGTTCAGCCAGCTCCACATCATCATCTCTCACTGCTACAGAGGAAAGTCTGCTCCCTGTATTCCTTCTTGCTTGTAATTTATTATTGCAAGGGAGCAGTTATTTTACCTTGTTATTACCAGCATGTTCTGTGATGAGAATTTTCCTGGTAAGTACCCTAATGAAGACACCAACAAACCTACATTGGGGTTGAAAAGATAGTTGCTGCTATAACTGAAAATAGAGTTGCAGCTAAACATTTCTTATCTATATGTAGGGCCGCATGTTGCAAGGTGTAAGGTAGTAGATTGGGTGAATCTTGTTGAACTGTATTTATTTTTTTATTAGAACAATGAATTTACATCAATCGATTAGGTATGGCCAGGGCTTTAAGTGGGATGAAAAACTGTAGGGTCTCTCAAAGGGGCGTGGCCAATGTAATTAAGGGCATGGATTAAAAACAAGTAAGCTAAAAGTCTGTGCTTAGCATAGTGTGCCACCCGACTTATATTTTACTGTTTCTGTCATTGCATCCAGATATATGACACAAGAAGTTACATCATACATATAGCAAGTCAGGACTATTGGCTGTATCAATGGTTGTCAGTTGCATAAGAAATAAGCAGAAACTAAGGCTTGTATATAATATTGTAAACACTTGTAAATAAAGCCTTGGCCCACTTAAAGCCCAGGGTATGGGTCCTTCCTTCAGCGACTTTCAGACAAAGCAGTTTTTGATCTGGCTGACTGATCTCCATTGGGCTCCATCAGGATCCAGCCTTCCCATACTGCTCTGCGTGGCTCTGGGCGTCACAGACTGACTCACCCCTGAGAGTTGCTGGAACAGCCAACCTTGATTTTCTTTGTAAGGGAATGAGACCCATCTTGATCCTCTGGGCACTTACGGATCTGGGGACCTCTGCTTTGTTGGATGGCATATTGTGCTTTTCAGATGTAGCCGGGGGACATAGCAGGTGGAGAGGGCAAAAAGTTTGCAGTCGACAAGCTTATCATTCTGCCCAGGGCGAGTGCGGGAAGCCTGATCAAGAGTAAGATCACGGATTAGAGGCTAGTTTACTAATTGCTTTGCTTTTACAGCTCTTCTTTGTGTCTCTTCTTAACATAATTCGTTAAGTCTTCAATTCCAGGGTGTGATTGTGATTTTCGGCAACTGCCCCTACTTAGCAGTCATCTCGTGCTTCTTTTAAAGATGAGCTTTAGGTCAAGTTGGCCTGCATTGTAATCATGCACTAGTATCAGTATTTTAATATGATTTTCATAGCTGGTACTATTTGAAGTATAAACATGTGCTTCAGTGTGGTGCATAATTCACCTACTTTGAGAATATTGACTGAAATAAATAATTTGCAGGGCTAATACCCAGAGATATCTCCATGTGCAAAGGTTCTATATAGACTGTGTTATTGGGTTCTTAAGGTGCACAAAGGGCCCCAAGGAAATTGAATGAAAAGGGAGTCAGATTGGGAGGTACTTGGATATAACTCCAGTAATAAGTAGGCTGGACTGCATAGACCAGCTCTTTGCGTTGCTTACACCCTGCTTTGTGATCCATTTACTGATGCTATAGTGAGGTGGTGAAGAATGTCATGTGTCCCCTCAAGGTAGCTTTTCATCCTTTATTTAGGAAAGTGAGGAAAAGTCTCCCCCCAAAAAATGTTCAGCCATTCAGAGCCAGCGAGGGTGGCCCTGCACCGGTAGTGGCAGCAGATTTGAAAGTAACCATTAAGATAGAATTCGGATGACTGCTGCCTCCTCATTCCACCCCTATATTAATCGCTTGTGCCTGCCTGTTGAGTGAGTGAGCTAATTGGGAGACAGATTTAGTCAGGCGCCTGTCCCTGGTCCTCTTTTCGTTTTCTAGGTCTGGAGGATTAGCAGCTGTTGCTTACCTTAGAATCAGGTATGGGCAATCTTTCCAAAGCAGAGCCAGGTGCAGCAGAAACAGGTGTTTTGCTTAGTCACAAGAGTCAAGTGGCAGAGCAACAAGGGCTTCTCAGACTTTCCCATGTTGCGATATGGATTACTAGGCCATCTCAAGATACCCCTCTATTGTTGAAATACATGTAGACTGCGCCCAATAACTCTTTGGCTAAGTTTGTCCTGTGTGTTTATTTCAGCTCCCCATCTCCACCTGAATTACCCATATGAGGCCTTTCAGCTAGGAATTTAGCTTTTTTCCTTGTCTCTAGCATAACAGAAACAATGAAATATAATAAGGGATCTGCAGAGTAAAGAATAACCGCTAACTAATAATTAAATATTATTTTACTCACCTGTGTCTCACACCACTATCTCCTCAGTCAATAAGAGGGTAACTTTTCTTTTCTCACTCATGTAAGATACCAACACACTTTCTCCATAGGATCTCAGCAAATGCAACACTCTGCAGCCAGCAGACCAAACCCCACGGTGCCGTCAGTGTGAGGGTGGGCCGGAAGGCTGGGGGCTCGTTTTGCAGGGCTGAGGGCCGGTTTTGTTACTAGATGCCTTTTTTTGCATCGGTGCTGAAATAGCGGTCCTCAGTAACAAAAGCACACGCTTTACCAGCCTCCCATGTCCAGGCAGGGGCGGTCTAAGACAATTGCCAGGTCTGCTTTGGGTTGTCATTCCTGCCCTGGTCATTGCCATCCATTAAAGAAAAGGAGCAGGGTGACTAGGGCACTGAAAAGAAAGGTGTGGATAAACTACAGGCTAGGTCAGTTTTGGATTCATCATCAGCAAATAAACTTTATTCAGTTATAGAAAACCATAAAAGAGAGAGTCAGTTTCAATAAATGCATACACTCATAAGACATTAGATGCTACTTCAAGTAGACAGGTAAAAATACACACAAAAAATGTAAAACTGCGAATAAAAGGTTAAAAATCCAATTCCAATTCTGTACAATGAAAGTATAGGACCAGACAACATAATATCAATTTATCTCGAAACCATGAACCTGTGCAATCGTCTTTTTCTTTCTGCTTCTATCAGCCCCTGCAAGAAAGCTAGCTACATTGAAACATACTAGTGCACTCGGCAACACCTGCAAACATGTTACAGCAGGTCTTACTTGTTTGAAATGTTTCCCTCTTGACAATGGTATAATATATTGTTGTCTTGGCAAACTGTAATGATCACAAAACATTGCAAAATGCATGGTATCTTGTGAAAAAAACAGTCACAGCTACAGGGGACCACATTTACAGGTTTGTTCCTCCCCTGTAGTTCCACCAGCAGCCAATGGAATAGGTTTCACTTAAATCTCATTAGAAGAAAGCGATGATGAGGATTCATGACAACACTTAGATAAGGCTCTGTTCAGCGGCAAGACTGTATTAAATTGTAGGCACGTGCTGAGGGTTACAGAGTTCTTTAGCTTCTCTCTCAGATTGAGCAACAGAGAGGAAATGTTTCTTCACCAAGCCCGGGTGCTCCCGAAAGAACCTTTCTGAGGGGCATTATAACTCGGGATGTCCCAGTATTCCAGCTCAGGATATACTATAGCTAAGCCACGGGATACTGTTGGCCATCGACAGAGACAAGCAACCTTTTCTGATTGTCTCATTTATTTCTAGCCCTGGAGTTATTCATATCCTAATCCACCATAGCAGGGGACGGAGAGCCATACGGTCTGATATATACCCAACACCTATCTCTTCATGTATACTGAAGGAGGCTGTTGATTGTGGGACTGACAGTAGCAGCCTCATTGTTTAATTTCTCCACTGTCTGTAAGTCATTAGCCTCTTTATAGCCCCAGATATCGCTCCCATAGCTTTGACCAGAGCTTGTACAGTTTTACCAACCAATCTACGGTATACAACCTTTACAACGCAACTTTTACAACGACCTACCATTACCACGCAATTTTTACAACGCAGGATCCATTACAACGAAGTACCATTACAACGCATGTATTTACAACGCAGGTACCTTTACAACGCATACCATTACAACGTAAGTATTGGTAAGTATGTAATTTTATCAAAAATATTATAAGTTTGGGTTTTTGGGTAAAGGGGTATTTTTAGGGTTCAGGGTCAGTTTTGGGTTTTTGGATAAAAGGGTATTTTTAGGGTTCAGGGTCAGTTTTGGGGTTTTGGGTAAAGGGGTATTTTTAGGGTTCAGGGTCAGTTTTAGGTTTTTGGGTAAAGGGGTATTTTTAGGGTTCAGGGTCAGTTTTAGGTTTTTGGGTAAAGGGGTATTTTTAGGGTTCAGGGTCAGTTTTGGGTTTTTGGGTAAAGGGGTATTTTTAGGGTTCAGGGTCAGTTTTGGGTTTTTGGGTAAAGGGGTATTTTTAGGGTTCAGGGTCAGTTTTGGGTTTTTGGGTAAAGGGGTATTTTTAGGGTTCAGGGTCAGTTTTGGGTTTTTGGGTAAAGGGTATTTTTAGGGTTCAGGGTCAGTTTTGGGTTTTTGGGTAAAGGGGTATTTTTAGGGTTCAGGGTCAGTTTTGGGTTTTTGGGTAAAGGGGTATTTTTAGGGTTCAGGGTCAGTTTTGGGTTTTTGGGTAAAGGGGTATTTTTAGGGTTCAGGGACAGTTTTTGATTTTTGGGTAAAGGGGTATTTTTAGGGTTCAGGGTCAGTTTTGGGTTTTTTGGTAAAGGGGTATTTTTAGGGTTCAGGGTCAGTTTTGGGTTTTTGGGTAAAGGGGTACAAGGTAAAAATTAAATACAATTAAATTCAAATTACATTAAATTAAATTGATTAAATTAAATTAAATTAAATTAACTTAATTAAATTAAATAAAATTATTTAAATTAAATTAAATAAAATTAAATTATATTAATTTTAATTAATTTACATTTAAAAAAATATTATAAACTTACCAATACTTACGTTGTAATGGTATGCGTTGTAAAGGTATCTGCGTTGTAAATACATGCGTTGTAATGGTACTTCGTTGTAATGGATCCTGCGTTGTAAAAATTGCGTGGTAATGGTAGGCGTTGTAAAAGTATGTGTTATAACGTCATACATCCCCAATCTACTAGCAACATTAAAAGCCAGTGCTATGACTCTAGCCATTGCGTTCCTGATTGCTCTCCATAATGGGGTGCAGGTGCCCCTTCCTCCGAATAAGACCCCAAAAAATGAAAAGGTGCCTACCCTGGTAATATCTGTACCTTCCACAAAGCATTTCCTTTGACTTTTGTTTATAGGACCCATTACAATGATATGGGATTTTGTATAGTTTGCACTCAAATCTTAAGTATTCCTAAAACCTACAAAGGAATTAAGGAGGTGCTGAGGTCCCACTGCTGTTCTTGCAAGCAACACAATGTCATCTGCATATAAAAGTCTTGGAATTAACTGTGACCCAGCGTAACTGTGTCTCATTGCAAGGCATAGCTCTACAAGCTGTGCTTAAATTGTTAGGCCGAAATTGTTAATGTATAATGTACACAGGAGTTGAGCTAGAAGGAATACAGCCTTTTTCTTACCCCCTATATACTCTTAAGGGTGAAGGAAGAATCCCGATCTGGTCTTAGAACCACAGCTAAATCTAAATGTAACTCATGCAAAAAGTTTACAATGTTGTGATCTACCTCCAAAAGAAACAGCCATTGTATTGACCTGTTAACTCTATCGAAAGCTAATGTTAAATCCATAAAGGTGAGATGTACCATGCTCCCTTTTGCTACTCTGTATTTCCCAATGACCAACTGTAAGTTTAGGCATCATTAATCCCTGGCCTAAATCCATACTCTCGATTGGAAATCACATTATTTCGATTCTTCCAAGAAGTTAACCTGTAGAGGGTCACCTCTCCTCATTTACCTTGCAGGCGTGGAACATGCAGGTAAGAGCCGTGGGATTCGACATACGACGGTGAGGGAAACTTAAATAAAACATGTTTTTCTTTTTTAATTTAAATTTCCCTCGTCATTGTTTGTCAAATCCCCACCTCCCAACCCCCGGCCCCCAGCTCTTACCTACACAGGCTGCGCCTGTTACAGTGATCAAGAAATCTATGAGGGACATAGGTCTATAACATTGTGTATTGTTTCTTGCTCCTTTCTTAAAGATCAGGGTGAATATGGATCTAGACTAGGAGGAGGGTAATCCTGTAATACAGGCGGTGTTTAGGACATTAATTATATTCGTCCAATATAAGTGGTCCAGGACCCCATTGGGGCCAGACACCTTGTCCTTCAACATGATAGAAATAGCCTCTATTACTTCATACTGAGCAAAAACCAGCTCAAATTCCCTTCTTGACTCTTCCGGTGTACTGATGGGAGTATACACTGTCTCACACCCGTATATTCTCTGGAAATGGTTCACCCATATATCTGGTGTTATAGTACATTCTTATGAATATAGGCCTTTTTTCGCATGCCATAACAACGCGGTTGTTACAACAACTGCGTTGTTATTTCGCATACCGTTAGAACGCAAGTCATAACAACGACTTGCTTTTAGGGGGCGCTGGATGTTGGAATAGTAAAACATACTATTCCAACTCCACTCTGTGCGGACACTAGGGAAGGTGTTGGATTTTAAATCCAATACCTTCTTCCCCCTAACGCAAGTTGTTTTCCCGACTTGCGTGATAACGGTATTCAAAATCAAAATGGAGTAGTTGTAACGACCGCGTTGTTGTGGCATGTGTTGTTTAGCATGCAAATTAAATGTTGTTTACCCATTCTTATACGCTACCAGACACCCCATTAAAAAAAGGTTCATTAACAATTTCCCAAAACTAGCATTGTTTTTTAAAGCATTAGTCTGATTTTTTTTTCTGATCTGCTAGGGCCAATTTATATAATTTCTAGAAGGTAGTTATCTCAATGGTATTCCTTGGAATTGTTTTCAATGCTATAAGCAGGTTTTGATGTGCCTAAGAACAGTTGTGGTCAAACCACCTCTTTCCCCCAGACTTAGGTTTTCCACCCACTCTTACCAAGCTTTTTTAGACCTGCTCCCATACTCTATTTAAGGCACTCAACAGGACAGCTGCTTGCATGCAACCCTCTCAGCACAAGTTGATATCTTTGACGCATTCACTTTGGGAAGGGAACGTGGCTTAACGGCTAGGGTGGTCGACTTCGGAGCTGGAGAACCAGGTTCAAGTCTTGGCAGGGACGCTCAACATTCTGTGATTCTGGGCAAATCCCTTAATCTCACCATGCTTAACAAAAATAAATACGTCTGTATGTCATGTAACAGGTGCTCATGTAAAGTGCTCTGCTGCCTCCGGGTGTAGTTAGCGCTATATAAAACTCCACAAAAAAAAACATTTGAGATGGAGTTTTTTTTAGAAAGGAGTCCAGGGGGGCCATATTCCATTTCAATCTACGCGCTTGGTCCCAAGGTATGATGTCACTTTCCCTTAGGTGCTACTATGGAATTAACTTATCCTCCCAAGAATGAAGGGTTGTGATTTCTGAACTGGTTTCATATACCTTCAATGAGCAAAACAGACTGTACAAGCAAGGCAGAGATAAATATCTCATCTATATTTGAATTAGAGCATCTACTGACAAAGGTGGGAATTTCATCATCTTCTCTACTTTGCAAGGTACATGCCAAATTAAAATAAAATATGATATCATTAAGGAGGTCCCCTTAACAATTATGCTCAAAATGGCCCTGATTAAGGCCATCTAGACATGACGCCGCCTCGTATTCATGTCAAAAGTGTTGACTCGGGTGAATATTAAAATCTCTAACTAAAATTACCATATATGAAAAATTATGTCTTTCCGCATAGGACTCTAAGAAGGAATTTAGGGTCACCCGATGTTGTGCAGCTTTAGACTGCAAAACGGAAATATAAAAATTCACAGCCATTATGGAAGGCGCTTGCTTGAAATCTAGCTGTACTTTCAGTGGGGAACATCCTTAACGACGCAACTATTACCCCGCACAACCATTACAAGGCAGGGATTACAATGAAAGTTACAACGACTTTCGCTGGAGGGCGCTGTTGGATAGGGAATAGTTTAATTTTCTATCCAACACCTTCCCTACTATCCACTGGGACTGGAGTTGGACTAGAAAATTAAACTATTCCACTATCCAGCGCCCCCCCCTTGCTTTTTAATCCCCGTGTTGTAATGGCATGCGGGGTAAAAGCATGCGTTGTACTGACATACAACCACTTTCAGTAGGTAACAAGAACCTGTTTCTAACAGAAAACAAAGTTTACATCGCGAAGTAAAATGTGCGCTGTAAAGAGTGATATTTATGTGACATTGACCAATAGGGTGAAAGGCTTTGCTATATCTTAGTCCATTATCCCTTAGAAATTGACATTGCTCGGTGCCTAGTTTTCTTCTTACTAAAAAAGATTGTTAGTTCCCAGAAAGAATTTGGAGGAAATTGTTGGAACAAGGATGACTGTTCTTTCCAGTGGAAGAAGACTGATACACTCAATATGTATAATTATACTGATATTAGCATATGGTTAAAACACATGACGTTGAAAAGATTGAAAGTGAAGAGAGAAATCTTTTGGACTTGTCAATCAGCAGATGACAAAAAGGGTCTTTCTGGGCATATAGTAAAAAAGGAAGCCAGAAGTTATATACAATTTCAAGCACAACTGCTCATTGTGTACATCCCTTCCCTTTTGGAGTTCAAATGCTTTGGGACGTTAAAGGATAAAGGGGGGACAGAAATGGTTCAGTTGTTTACTAAGGCACCATATCTATTTGTGATGAAGAACAAGGATCCATTAGCTTATCGTTTATCCCAAATTGCAAGCTGCCTAGCAATTTTACTTTAGCTTCTGCCATAGTTTCGGAATTCACAAGGATGGGTGGATGAAAATACCCCAAGAATTATCAGACTTTAATGGGAAACAGAGTGAGCAATTAAATAGACTGATAAGGAAAGACTCAGGGAGGATTGCTGGTCCCTTTTTTGCTGAACCTTTTGAGAATTTTGAATGGTCATCTTGTAATAATATTCCTTAGAAGAATCAAAGTGAGTTCAGTTTGATACACAACTTGTCTTCTCCCATTGATGGCTTAGTATACATTCTCTTTAATAGGTGTATGCCCATGGGTTGCATGGTTTCTGCAATTTGATAGAACGGGTATTCGAGAGGGAGCCAAGACAGACCTGGTCTTATATTATTTGCATGCGTAATTATTTTATGATGCAACAGCCTCTCTTCACTACCATTTGTGAGGGAGAGATCAGAGTTGGAAGAGATCCTTTCTCCATGGTACCACTAGTAACGAATATGAGATTTGGGTGTTTCCACATGGGTCAGTGTTATCCTTGAGGAAAAACAGAAGTGTCTGAGAAACCTTTGATGGTACCATCATGTAAGATTAGTGTTAATTAACGCTTCCTCATGTTGAGCAACCAAGCATGAGGAAGAACTGCAGTTCCAATTATGTTCATGTATTTGCATTCCACAAGATAACTTTCGGAATAGTGTTGGCTTGCAAATGGACTCGAGTCAAGTTTGATGTGAATCAACAGTGATTCAAACGTAAACCTTTACATAAATCAAAAACACCCAATGTATAACAACACACAAAATGAACAAAGTGTACCATGGCCTCACAATTTTAGGATGTTTTGAATTTGATGACCATTTTTTGTAAATCAATAGGACCACTAAAATGGAACTTCAAAAACTTTTAACCTAAAGCAGCATTAATACATTTTATAACCACTGTATTTCCCCTAAATGTGAAACCTTCATTCATTCAATATGGAAATCAAAAATAAATGAAAATAATTAAATGATAAAATATTTTTCATTATTGTTTTCTTTGAAGTGTTTCTGGTTTGAATGTGGTGAGTTGTATTTTTAAACTAAACATACGGTTTAATCATCAGAATTAAATGTAAGTACCCCTTCAGAAAACAGAACAAAACTATTCACAACCCCTCACACAAACCCTGGATATTTCAAAGTCATTAGAATAAACTGTAGAATTAAATCTATGTACAACCCTAGGCAAACTGCCTGGATATTTCAAAGACTTACGCAGCCGCTGGGTAAATAGTGTATTTCCACTGCTATTTCCACTGCTACTGGCTAAATAGCAGAGACTATGTACCAAGTGGTCAGCAGCCTTGCAAACTGCTAAGAAACTTCACTATGCACCCTGCCGCCGACTAGATAGCAGATATTATGTTCTATTTGGCCAGAGGCCATGAACATAGCAAAGAAACTTCACTATTTACCCAGCAAGTGACTAGATGGCAGACATCATGTATTTTTTGGCGGGAGCCTTTCAAACCACAAAGAAGCTTAATTATTCACCTAGCTGCTGAGTAGATAGCAGATATCATCTACTATTTGGGTTGCTACATAGATAGCAGGGAACATGTACTATTTGCTCGGTGACCGTACAAACAAGAAACAGGCTTCACTATTTATCAGTGACCAGGCAAACAGCTGAGAAACATCCCTAACGTCTCTGAAAAATTAGCAGGGACTATGTACAGTGTACAAAAAGAATGGTATCCCGAGCACTCCTATTTAGTGTAAGTTAATTGAGTGTACATGTGGGTGCCCACGTCGTCGCACGTAGTCATGAACGTGCCTTCTAAATCTGTAACAATTGTTGAGTTTAGACTCGCTAACCTCCAGACTGGGTTCCCAATTCACAATGAAAACAGCGTTTTCTATATTAGGTTCATCAGCATTTTTATTTGAAACGTTCAAGTTTGTCGTGTTTCAATTAAAGGTTTGTACAATTTTTTATCTTGTATTTGGCAACATAATCCAATTCTTATGCCGCAAACATCATTACAAATAATGCGCCACTTTTTTACAACACCCAGTGCATTTCGGGTCGGAAACACATGACCCTTCGTCAGGGGTCTGTGGATTGAAAACAAAACAGGACCAAATTAGTCACTCTGCGCGCTATCTCAATGGAAAATTAGTTTGACACATAAAGAGAAAAAGAAAATAAAACACATTCGTCTACCTGGGCACTCATTATCTATGTTCACTGCTTATCAGCGTCAAGCATTAACTACCATCGTGCATCAATACTATTGACAGTAAATTGCAAGCCTACGCTCCATGCTCTTTAACTAGGCATATATTAAACGAATAACGCGCCGTCATAACACTCACGTCAATCTTAGCGCATTCGTGCCTCCAAGTAGATTCGAAATGTTTGCTTGCCGCATAACAACATAGCTTCTCATAGGTTTGATTGTATAACACGTGATCGCAGCATCCACCAATGGGGTTGGAGTACTCCGATCATGTGTTATGAGTGCAATGGCTTCACCGGCTGAAATCGCCATAGTAGACGGCGGGAACTACATTACCCATGTTTCTCGTCCTAGATGATAAGGTGAAAATACGATAACATTTACTGAGCTAATGATTAAATGCTAAAACATGAATATATGCGAAGAACATGGTAAACAGAACATCAGGCTTTAAAACGAACATATTATACATTACCAATTTCGTTGGGGAACAGAAATGTGCTGAAACACTAGCTGTAACTCAGTTACGTTATAATGCACAAGTATATTCAATACGATCATTTAAACCCCAGGGCAGGGTGGAATTAAGTCTCTTGATCCAATAAAATTCCGCTCTCAGTCTTTGTTTTATCGGATCCATGTCTGGGCGCTGTGTGATCGACTCGATAACCATGAATTTTAATTGTGATATTTGATGATTCATCTCTTTCCAATGGCTTGCAACTGATGATTTAAGATTACATTGCCTGATGTTACTTTTATGTTCCGTAATCCGGATTTTAACTTTGCGTTCAGTTTGGCCAATGTATATTTTGCCGCACGGGCACTTGATCATGTATATACAATTAGATGTGTCACACGTACCAGAATGTTGCAATTCAATGGAATAACCTTTAGTAGGATGCGTAAAAGTTTTACCACAGATAACATTATTGCAGTGGATGCAATTAAAACATTTCGCCATGCCTTTCCATTTGGTTTTGTCTTTTACCGGAGCATTCAACAATTCTTTTAAGTTTTTTGATCTTTGGTAAGCAAAGGTAATATGCTCATCATATAGTCCTTTCAAATCAGGTTCCAACTGTATCAAATGCCAGTGTTTCATGATGGATTTTTTGATTCTGGCAGAATCTGATGAATACTTGAGTACACACACAGTTTTTTGTTGTTGAGATTGTTGCGCTTTCTGTGCTAAGAGGTCTATTCTCTTGATTTTATCTGCTTTCATCAAAGCATGTTGTAAAACTTCATTTGGATAACCTCTTTGTTTGTACTTTGTTGTCTGTTGTTCAAAGGATTTGACTAATTCTTCTTCTGTGGATGTGATTCTCTTCAGTCGTATATACTGAGACATTGGCAGATGTTTCTTCAATGGCTCTGGATGAAAACTTTGAAATGCCAAGCATGCATTTCTGTCCGTTGGTTTATGGAAGACTTTGGTGCTGATATCTTGGTTGTTTATGGTGATGCTCACATCCAAAAAGGCGATAGTTTCTTTGGAGATGGTGTATGTGAACTTAATTCTCTCATTCTGGTTGTTTAAGACTTTGATGTTATTTACCAATGTGTCTTCTGTGCCGTGCCAGATTAAAAAAATATCATCAATGAATCGCTTAAACATGATTATGCCTTCTTTCCACTCTGGATTATCCAAAATGTAGTCTTTCTCAAATTTCTGCATAAAAATATTCGCATATGAGGGGGCCCCCCCAAAACCCATTGATGTACCATTGGATTGATTATAAAAACAACCATTCCACTCAAAGTAACTGTGATATAATGCATACTGCATCAATTCCAGTATCAAAAGTCTCTGGTATTCTTCCAAATCACTGTGTAGTAAACACCATTCTAATGCTTCAATGCCTTCTCTGTGAGGAATAGAAGTGTACAGCGACACAACATCAATGGTGCATAGCCAATATGACTCTCCTTGTGACAATTTGACTTGGTTCAACATATTCAAAAAAGTTATGGTATCCTTAATGTATGTCTCGCTACTTTGGACTAAAGGTTGCAAAAATTTGTCCACAAATTTACCTACTGGTTCCGATATCGATCCGCAGGCTGAGACTATGGGTCTAAACGGTGGTTTAATCGGGTCCTTGTGGATCTTAGGCAACATATACAGTTGCGGTCGTCTTGGGTGTGTTAAATGAAAGTAAGCATGTGTTTTCTGAGTTATCCATTTCATAGTTAGCGCATGATCCAAGATCTGATATAATACCTTTTGGTATTCTTGTGTGGGATCCGAGCTGAGAGGAAGGTATATGTCTTGATTTTGAACGTGTTCATTGAAACTTAAGTTGTAGAATTCAGTGTCCATGACTATAAGGGCACCGCCCTTATCTGCTCTCTGGAAAGTCAAACTTTTGTCTTGATTCAAGTTTTTCAAAGTATTCCATTCTTTAGGATTCAAGTTATTTCTTTTAGGTTTACTGAACGATATTTTTTGGATGTCTACCATTACCGATCTTTCAAAGGCTTCTATTGATTTATGTGTCGTTGGAGCGCAAAAGGAGCTTGGTGGTCTAAATTCATGATCCCATGTAGGACTCACGGACTGTTGACTACTGTCTTTGAAAAAGTATCTCAATTTCAAGTTTCTAAAAAACTTAAAAAGGGCTAGTTCGGTTTCTCCAGCGTTAGATCTATATGTTGGAACAAAGGTGGTGCCCTTGTTCAACGTCATCAACTGCATTTGTGACAACTGTTTTGAAGATATGTTGATAACTAAGTTGTCTTCTGGACTTGACTCCGTGTCCTTTTGGCCACTTCCTCTTCTGTTTCTTTTTCTCTTTGCTCTTCTTGTCGCGATATTATTGGTGGAGCGTTCGCTGCTGGGCTGACGTCTAAAAAAGACGGCTGTTGCACAGGCACTTGACTGGTAGACGGAGTCACCGATTTATCCTTGCTTCTAATAATTGGTGGCCTATTTTGGGCGATATCTGAATCAGATACCACACTTTCTTGCGAAGATGTGGCGGCCGATTGCTTTTGTTTGGGTTGAGTTTGCCATTTTCTTTGTTGATATATTTCGGCCCATGAGTATACTTCATCTAACTTGTAGTCTAAAGTATCACGGCAATACTTTCTTAACTTCCTCTCATTCACTTCTTTAGCATATCGATCTAGTCTCTGATTGATTTCCTCTAATGTTTTATCCAAATCAGGAATTTTGTTCAATTCTTCTTTGAGATTCTTGATCTCTTCTTCTAATTCCAACAAGACTTTCGAAAGTTCCTCAACTATTAATAGCATCAAGTCCAAAGAACATTTGTTCAATATTTGATACCACCTCTCTAGAAACTTTTTACTGTTGGCGCAAAGCATTGGTTTCAGCGCTATTCTGAGACCCCTGGGGATCCTTAGGTTTTTATGATAATGTATCAACGTGGTTGCGTGCAACCTCTGGTTAATTTCTCTCTTGCTCATATATTCGAATTGTCGAAGGATTTGAGCTGTGGTCGTTTTTTGCGGAGTGATGCGTCTGGTCTCCTGAATGAGATCATAAATGTCTTTGGCTGCTTCTGTGGAGTATGCTAAAGTTTCAGCTCTGTTGGTTGTGGATTATGCTATGTCATCCATTTGCATTGTAGTTGATGGTGCTCTAAGGATTGGGTATGACTCCAAAGTGATACAAAAAGAATGGTATCCCGAGCACTCCTATTTAGTGTAAGTTAATTGAGTGTACATGTGGGTGCCCACGTCGTCGCACGTAGTCATGAACGTGCCTTCTAAATCTGTAACAATTGTTGAGTTTAGACTCGCTAACCTCCAGACTGGGTTCCCAATTCACAATGAAAACAGCGTTTTCTATAATAGGTTCATGAGCGTTTTTATTTGAAACGTTCAAGTTTGTCGTGTTTCAATTAAAGGTTTGTACAATTTTTTATCTTGTATTTGGCAACATAATCCAATTCTTATGCCACAAACA
This sequence comes from Lissotriton helveticus, assembly GCF_964261635.1. Taxonomy (NCBI): domain Eukaryota; kingdom Metazoa; phylum Chordata; class Amphibia; order Caudata; family Salamandridae; genus Lissotriton; species Lissotriton helveticus. The sequence goes on along the minus strand of NC_136061.1, from coordinate 510,765,844 downwards.
TCATTACAAATAATGCGCCACTTTTTTACAACACCCAATGCATTTCGGGTCGGAAACACATGACCCTTCGTCAGGGGTCTGTGGATTGAAAACAAAACAGGACCAAATTAGTCACTCTGCGCGCTATCTCAATGGAAAATTAGTTTGACACATAAAGAGAAAAAGAAAATAAAACACATTCGTCTACCTGGGTACTCATTATCTATGTTCACTGCTTATCAGCGTCAAGCATTAACTACCATCGTGCATCAATACTATTGACAGTAAATTGCAAGCCTACGCTCCATGCTCTTTAACTAGGCATATATTAAACGAATAACGCGCCGTCATAACACTCACGTCAATCTTAGCGCATTCGCGCCTCCAAGTAGATTCGAAATGTTTGCTTGCCGCATAACAACATAGCTTCTCATAGGTTTGATTGTATAACACGTGATCGCAGCATCCACCAATGGGGTTGGAGTACTCCTCCATATACCTTCCTCTCAGCTCGGATCCCACACAAGAATACCAAAAGGTATTATATCAGATCTTGGATCATGCGCTAACTATGAAATGGATAACTCGGAAAACACATGCTTACTTTCATTTAACACACCCAAGAAGACCGCAACTGTATATGTTGCCTAAGATCCACAAGGACCCGATTAAACCACCGTTTAGACCCATAGTCTCAGCCTGCGGATCGATATCGGAACCAGTAGGTAAATTTGTGGACACATTTTTGCAACCTTTAGTCCAAAGTAGCGAGACATACATTAAGGATACCACAACTTTTTTGAATATGTTGAACCAAGTCAAATTGTCACAAGGAGAGTCATATTGGCTATGCACCATTGATGTTGTGTCGCTGTACACTTCCATTCCTCACAGAGAAGGCATTGAAGCATTAGAATGGTGTTTACTACACAGTGATTTGGAAGAATACCAGAGACTTTTGATACTGGAATTGACACAGTATGCATTATATCACAGTTACTTTGAGTGGAATGGTTGTTTTTATAATCAATCCAATGGTACATCAATGGGTTTTGGGGGGGCCCCCTCATATGCGAATATTTTTATGCAGAAATTTGAGAAAGACTACATTTTGGATAATCCAGAGTGGAAAGAAGGCATAATCATGTTTAAGCGATTCATTGATGATATTTTTTTAATCTGGCACGGCACAGAAGACACATTGGTAAATAACATCAAAGCCTTAAACAACCAGAATGAGAGAATTAAGTTCACATACACCATCTCCAAAGAAACGATCGCCTTTTTGGATGTGAGCATCACCATAAACAACCAAGATATCAGCACCAAAGTCTTCCATAAACCAACGGACAGAAATGCATGCTTGGCATTTCAAAGTTTTCATCCAGAGCCATTGAAGAAACATCTGCCAATATCTCAGTATATACGACTGAAGAGAATCACATCCACAGAAGAAGAATTAGTCAAATCCTTTGAACAACAGACAACAAAGTACAAACAAAGAGGTTATCCAAATGAAGTTTTACAACATGCTTTGATGAAAGCAGATAAAATCAAGAGAATAGACCTCTTAGCACAGAAAGCGCAACAATTTCAACAACAAAAAACTGTGTGTGTACTCAAGTATTCATCAGATTCTGCCAGAATCAAAAAATCCATCATGAAACACTGGCATTTGATACAGTTGGAACCTGATTTGAAAGGACTATATGATGAGCATATTACCTTTGCTTACCAAAGATCAAAAAACTTAAAAGAATTGTTGAATGCTCCGGTAAAAGACAAAACCAAATGGAAAGGCATGGCGAAATGTTTTAATTGCATCCACTGCAATAATGTTATCTGTGGTAAAACTTTTACGCATCCTACTAAAGGTTATTCCATTGAATTGCAACATTCTGGTACGTGTGACACATCTAATTGTATATACATGATCAAGTGCCCGTGCGGCAAAATATACATTGGCCAAACTGAACGCAAAGTTAAAATCCGGATTACGGAACATAAAAGTAACATCAGGCAATGTAATCTTAAATCATCAGTTGCAAGCCATTGGAAAGAGATGAATCATCAAATATCACAATTAAAATTCATGGTTATCGAGTCGATCACACAGCGCCCAGACATGGATCCGATAAAACAAAGACTGAGAGCGGAATTTTACTGGATCAAGAGACTTAATTCCACCCTGCCCTGGGGTTTAAATGATCGTATTGAATATACTTGGGCATTATAACGTAACTGAGTTACAGCTAGTGTTTCAGCACATTTCTGTTCCCCAACGAAATTGGTAATGTATAATATGTTCGTTTTAAAGCCTGATGTTCTGTTTACCATGTTCTTCGCATATATTCATGTTTTAGCATTTAATCATTAGCTCAGTAAATGTTATCGTATTTTCACCTTATCATCTAGGACGAGAAACATGGGTAATGTAGTTCCCGCCGTCTACTATGGCGATTTCAGCCGGTGAAGCCATTGCACTCATAACACATGATCGGAGTACTCCAATCCCATTGGTGGATGCTGCGATCACGTGTTATACAATCAAACCTATGAGAAGCTATGTTGTTATGCGGCAAGCAAACATTTTGAATCTACTTGGAGGCGCGAATGCGCTAAGATTGACGTGAGTGTTATGACGGCGCGTTATTTGTTTAATATATGCCTAGTTAAAGAGCATGGAGCGTAGGCTTGCAATTTACTGTCAATAGTATTGATGCACGATGGTAGTTAATGCTTGACGCTGATAAGCAGTGAACATAGATAATGAGTACCCAGGTAGACGAATGTGTTTTATTTTATTTTTCTCTTTATGTGTCAAACTAATTTTCCATTGAGATAGCGCGCAGAGTGACTAATTTGGTCCTGTTTTGTTTTCAATCTACATACCCCTGACGAAGGGTCATGTGTTTCCGACCCGAAATGCATTGGGTGTTGTAAAAAAGTGGCGCATTATTTGTAATGATGTTTGCGGCATAAGAATTGGATTATGTTGCCAAATACAAGATAAAAAATTGTACAAACCTTTAATTGAAACACGACAAACTTGAACGTTTCAAATAAAAACGCTGATGAACCTATTATAGAAAACGCTGTTTTCATTGTGAATTGGGAACCCAGTCTGGAGGTTAGCGAGTCTAAACTCAACAATTGTTACTATGTACAGTGTACCCACAGCAGCAAACAAACTTCACTATTTACCCAGTCGCTGACTAAATAGAAGATTATGTACGATTTTGCTAATGGCTGTGCAACTAGCAAGGTAAATTCACTATTTACCTTGCCACCAACTAGATAGCAGAGATCATGGGCAAATTAGCTGGTAGCCATAATAATAGGAAATGCTGTGTTTCACATTAATGAACAAATGTGAGTGCCTCCTGTCTTGAGTAAAGCCCTGTTATATATGACTGGATATAACTGCTCCAGGTGTAATAATAAAAATAAAAATAAAAAACAGAAAGGTATTGTAACTAGGCGTTCGACATATGCCTAAGAACGCCACTGGTAAAGGGTGTAATGTGTGCTGTTAACCTAGAACAAACAAGAAGCAGTGAGTAATTATTAGATATAACACATAGACAGCACTAGCCTAAAATGGCGGCCACAATTACAGAGAAATACGATACGTCTTGCACGCAGGTCACGCAGCGGAACTAACACGTGATCATACTTGGGTTTACAAATCCCCTCACCGGACGCGGCACAATGTACGGAGGGTGAGCGGAAGCCACACGACTCAAGAACACCGGTAAGGAGTGAATGTTGCCTGAATGAGATCTCGGGAACGGCCCGGTTTTGAGACTAGAGACCGGGTGTATGTTAGACGATACATGCGATCCCCGCATTGTGAGTATGTAACTTTGGACGCAAAGCGCATCGGGGAGAGTCATTACGAAATCGAGTGAACACAGTGGGGTCCACTATTTCCCAAGCACAGATTGACAGAATGGAGATAAGAATGTAGAACCATAGAGACACTTGACTAGTTATACAGGTTTTTTTTAAAAACAAAGTGAATTTTAGAAAACGCGAGTTGTATATACATGACTGTCACGTTTTCCTCTCTGCAGATACTGACCGTGAGGCGGTATAAGGGACCCGCTAAACAAGCGAGGGGAACTCCCCATAATATAAATTCTTCGACGGGGCCGGTAGGCCACACAACAGGGGCCACCTGGTAAAGTATTAAGTTAGCCTTCATGATACATGAGTGACACCATGGGCTCCTGAGTGGTGTACGGTTTAAATGTCCTGGCTAGACAGTGTGACACAGTCAGAAGATTCTATGTGTGTTTGTGTCCTGTTGTCTCTACCCCATGCAGGTACAATATATGGAGAATTTTAGAAGGTGCTAAATACCCGCTGACCCGAACAAGACCCTGAAGAAATCACCAGCTAAGTAAGAATGGTGATGAAACATGTTGGTTGTTTGTTTTATTAGAGTGAGCGAACAGCAAAGAATAAAGTTATAGATGCTAGTTCAGCGCAGCTCTTTTTAAGTTTTCAAGGGTCAACCAAAACGTTATTACACATTTTGGGTTTGTTTTTGTTGCACACTGTTTGTATTCCCATTTCTGTTTGGGTCGACAGGCGCTGATGATGAGAAGCGGGGACACAGGCGAGTACCAGTCTGTAATATTCCCCCCCCGGGTGTTGCTCCCGTGAGGCCCTGTCGACCCCCCCCTTCCCCTTTTTTCACAGTTGGAGGGCGGAGTAGCTTGGTGTAGCCAGCTGGGGTATTGTTTTACAAACACACACATAATTTTTTATATATACGCATGATAGAACATTGAATGTGACTCTGAGCAGCGCAGCAGGCTCCAAGGGAATAAGTGACCCGGGCTGCCTAGCAAAAATAATGAAAATAGTCGTCTAGGGATATACATTCCTCAGTTAATCTTACCCACCAAGATAAAAATAATGGAGACCAGCGGTCTATTAGTGCGGAGAGCTTGGTGAGAACATCTTTATGATTAATTTTGATGGTGTCTTTAAGATTGTTAGCATATAGGATACCTAAACATTTGATATTTGAAGGGTTCCATTCAAATCCAGAACCTTGAAACATGTGAGGGAGACAGAATTTATTAAGGGGTAATACTTCAGATTTGTCAATATTTAACTTGTATCCAGAGACTAAGGAATATTCGTGAAGTAAAGAAAAAAGAGCAGGTAAGGAGGTGTCAGGTTTGGAAATATCTAATAAGATGTCGTCGGCATAAGCAGTGAATTTAATATCAATTTTCTTATAGACAAACCCAGAGTAATATGTGGAGCGACTTATTTTTTCAAGAAAGGGTTTTAAAGCGAATATAAAAAGAAGAGGAGATAGGGGACACCTTTGTCTAGTGCCTCTATATAGAGGAAAAGAAGAGGATTGAACACCATTGACACATATGGAGGTAGAGGGAGCTAAATATAGTGAGTGGATACATTTAATGAAGTGAGGGCTAAAGCCATGCCAATGAAGGGAGCCAAACATGAAATCCTAGGTGACCCTTTCAAAAGCTTTCTCAGCATCAAGGGTAATAGCGGCGACTGGAGAGTCCATTTTAGAAGGAAGGTGGATAATATTGAGAAGAGTTCTGGAGTTGTCCGTGATGGATCTTCCTTTAACAAAACCAGATTGGAAAATATTGATGAGATCAGGAATAACCATATTTAATCGGGAAGCAAAAATGTTGGCATATATTTTGCAATCTGAATTAATTAATGACATAGGCCGGTAATTTTTACAAAGAGAGGGATCTTTGTCTTTTTTTGGGAGTAAGCATAGCATGGCTTGTGTGAAAGAACTTTTGGATTCCCCCATAGAAAGAAAGGTCGAAATTAATGAGGATAGGTGTCGTAATAAGAAGTTCTTAAAATGAAAATAAAAGCGAACAGTGAAGCCGCCGGGACCAGGCGAATTGTCTTTGGGTAAGAGGGTAATAGCATGAAGAATCTCTTTCTCAGAAATGGGTGCATCGAGAGAGGAGAAATCAATGTCAGAATTCGGAGATTTGGGAATAGAATGAAAAAATGAATCAATTTGGGCAGAGGATGGAGTTGATTCAGGTGTGTACAAAGAAGAAGAATATTGAACAAAGCAATCGAGAATTATGTCGTCAGTGGATTGACGCTTCCCATGGACATCAGTAATGAATGCTATTTTGGATTTTTGTTTCTTAATTTTAAGGTAGTTCGCAAGAGATTTACCGGCTTTGTTGCGCCCGCCATACATTTTTAATTAAATTTGAGAAGGTTATTACAAGCTGCATCCCAGGAATGTTTATTGAATTGAATTTTAGCTTTGATAAGAAAGGAGAGAGCTTCCGCAGAGTTAGATGTGTAGAAAAGATGCTCTAGTTCTTTTATCTGTTTGAGAATAAGGGAAGATTTAGAAAGGGCTTGTTTCTTCTTTCGAGAAACAAAGTCAATGATGTATCCTCTAGAGGCTGCCTTAAAAGCATCCCAGATGAAATGAAAGTGAGAGGCAGAGTTGAGGTTATTTTGAATAATTTCCTCCATGAAAAGAGTAAAGTGATCATTATATTGGGGGTCAAGAAGAAGAGAGATATTTAAGCGCCAACAACGGGGGTTGGGAGTAGGGGAGGGCAGATCAATATCAAGAATAATAGGGGCATGATCTGAGATAAGGATAGAGACAATTTCAACATTGTTCATAAATTGGAAAGTGTGTTGGGTGAGAAAAATGTAGTCAATTCGGGAATGGGATGCCTGGACGGGGGAAAAAAAAGAAAATTCTAGGGTGTCGGGGTTGGATAATCTTCAGGAATCAATTAGACCTCTAGTGGATATAGCTTTATGGAAGGACTTTTGCATCTTACTGGGAATGAATCTGGTTTGGGGCTTGCGATCTAAGAAAGGGTCCATTAATTGGTTACAATCACCACTAACAATTAAATCAACAGTAGCATGTGAGGAAAGGAGCATGGAGAAATCATTCCAGAAAGTTAGATCGACACCCGTAGGGCCGTAAACATTACAGAAGGATAAATCTGTATTGTTAATTGTTACATCCAAAAATAACCATCTACCATTTCTATCTGAAAACTCATTTTTTAACTGTATAGATAATGATTTCTGGAACAAAATGAGAACACCATTTTTGTTGTTAACTGAAGGGGAACAAAATATTTCTCCCACCCATTGTTTGCGTAGAGAAGACACATCTTTGGGGGAGAGGTGACTTTCTTGTAAGAGAGCAACTTGGCATTTCAGTCTTGCTAAATGAGATAGAACCCGTTGTTTCTTGACTGGATTACTGAGTACTTTAACATTCCAGGAGATAACACGTAGACCGTTCATCCCTGTAAATCAAAGAAGAATAGGCGAGAAGACAGGAAAGAAAGCGTGCAGAGCGGTAGGGAAGAGCCAGAGTTAAAAAATAGAAGAAAGAGAAGAGGAGCTAAAAGAAGAAAATTAGTAACTAAGACACTGGAACTCGTAACCACCATAGAGAAAAGAAGATAAAATAGTAGGTTGCAGGTTGGATGAGAGGATGAAGGGAAATCAGGAGAGGGGTAGCGAATGGAGTATGTAATAAGAGCATAATCAAATGAAGATTGCCTTGAAAAAAGGGAAGAATTTGGTAAGGAGAGGAGAAACTTGCGGAGAGAAGGAAGAGAGGTAGGAAAAGAAGGAGAAGAGCTGAGGGATGAAAGAGGAAAGATGAGGATAGAGAGAAAGAGGTGGGAGACTAAAACTCCCAGGAGATAAAGTGAACATAAAAACATGGCAACAAGCTGGGTGGCTTTAGCCATTGAGGTCAAAATACAAAAAGAGGACAATGAAGTAGGAGGGGGAGCAGCGAAGAACAAGACAACCGCAAGAGCAAAAGAGAAGGTCAGACGTATGGTCTCCAACACTGTAATTACAAAGGAAACAGAGGAAATATACCTAAGTCTAAGACCAGACATGACCAGGTAAGACAAATGAAGGGGACTTACCAAACAATTGAGAAGGAAAGGAGGGCAGCGTAATGAAATGCATAGTACAGAACAACGGGACAGCACAGAAAATGTAATGGACGATGGGAACAACGAAGAGGGAACCTGGAAAACAAAATGAGAAAAACAGGAACAGCATTACCACAGGAAACAAAATACGCAAAAAATATGAGACAACGAACATGAAAACAGAAAAATTAAGGTTTGCTGAGTTCCATAAATTCCTCCTTATGAGTGTTAATGAATTTCCGAAGGTCAGCCGGTTCGTTGAAACTGAAAGTTCTTTCTTTACAAGTCACTTTGAAAAAACAAGGATGGATAAGACCATATCGAGCATTCATTGATCAAAGAGAAGGCCAAAAACTCTTTTCGCCGCACAGCAGTTGGTTTAGAAACATCTTGAGTTATGAAAACTTTATGGCCAGACCAAAGTAGCTGTTTGTGCTGTTTAGCAGAGTGAAGAATAGTCATAAGGTCTGAATAGAGAAGAAAATAGGCAATGATACCTCTAGGTTTTTAAGTAGAGGAAGAGTTCCTTGGCCCAAGATGATGAGCCCTTTGAATGTTGACGTCAAGGTGTTTAGGAAGGCCAGTGATAGGTAGGACTTGAGACTTTAAGAATTGAATGATATCAAATCCCTCTGAATTCTCCGGAATACCATAAATGCACGGATTGTTGCACCGGTTTCGATTTTCCAAATCCTCAGAGGTTTTTTTAAGCTGATGAACTTCCTTGGTAAGGTGGCTACTTTAGCTACAACATCCTGTGCGTCGCTGACTTTTTGCTCTACATCAGTTAGCCTCATATCCTGACTGGACCATTTATCATCAAGTCTCTGAAGAGTAGTATTGGTATCAGTCATGAAAGGGCATATAAGGCGTAATTTCTCCATGATGTCTTCCAACGTAACAGGAAGAGGAGATTTAGATGGAGGTGGAGGGTCTTTTTTGAGGCGTTTACCGGTAGCAGCAGAGTCTTTACGTGTAACAGAGGTAGCACTGTGAGCCTTAGAGGTATGTGGGGGTTCCATTCTGTAGAAAGCTCCAGCAGGACCAAGCTATGAGGAAAAAGCAGTAATAAGTGGGCCACCAACACACTAAAAGATATAGGGCTAGCAGGTGAGGCAATAGCCAATGGGTGAGGGGCCAATAAAAATCAATCAAAATTGAAGCGTAGCTCAATAGAGTGAAGAGCCCAGCTGGATGAATTAACGAAGCTTCAGTTTAAACAGGAGAATATGAAAAGGTACCTGAAGAACACATATGTGGAGAAAACCATTGAGGCGAATACAAAGTCACATAAAATTTGGTCTCACTCAGGCAAAGGGTAAAAAGGTAAAAATGCCATCAAAATAGCGTATATGAGGCTAGCCAAATATTCCAATATCAGCAAAAAGAGAAAAAAGAGAGAGAAAAAAACGCTGCAAAAAAAAATAAATGGCGCCCATTATCGAGTGAGGAGCATTTCCTCAATTATTTGAGTGAAAACGGCATGCTGTGCCATAAAAAGCATACCCATATGTGCAGGGATGCAACCGATTGAAGAATTCACCATTTGGGCATTGAAACGCTAGCTGTGAAGAAGCCCTTCAACAAAAAGCGCCGCTCAGCATCGCGGAGCTCTTCAGGGTGCGGCCATTTTGTTTCGCCGCGTAGCCGCTCAGTGTGATAGCAAGGAATTTTGATTAGGTTTTTTATTATTTCCAGATGGTTCAATTGAGCTTGGTAGAAACACCGGTTATGTAAAACATTTGTCAGCAACTATTTAGTTAGCCATTGGGTAAGATGTGATTTTTTCTGCTATTTACTTTGCCACTGGCTAAATAATAAAAATAATGTGCAGCATAGCTAATCACCAGTGCTATCCAGGGCATTGGAGCAGGCGTGTTGGAGTGGGATGAATGTGTTGGGTGGCTGGCCCCACAGAAATTAGTCGAGAGCCAGGTCTCAGCTTCTTGCAGAATTCAAGAATTGAGGGTGAGGTCCTGATGTATTGGGGGGTCATTCCAGGTCATAGCTGTGATGGAAGTGAATGCTCATCCTCCTGTTCTGCTCTTGTGGTTGCGGGTACGGAGCTAGTGAGAGTGAGAGTGTGACTGAGCGCAGGTGTCTAGTGGGTTGGCGGAAATGCAGGTGGCTTTTCAGGTATACAGATCCAATGTTGTGAAGTACTTTGTATGCATGCACGAAGAGTTTGAATTGGCTACATTTGTGGATGAGAAGCCATTGGAGCTCTCTAAGGGGTGGCAAGATGTGGTTGTGTCATGGGGAGTCAAGGATGAGACTTGATGCTGCATTCTGGATAGTCTGGAGGCAGTGTACGAGGGGGTTGGAGATCCTGATGTAGAGTGCGTTGCCGTAGTCTAATCTGCTAGTGGTGATGGGCTTGCATCTGGTAATCAGAGGTAACCATTTGAATATCTTGCGGAGCATATGAAGAATGTGGAAGCAGGAGGAGCTGAACACACTGATCTGCAATGTCATATTGAGCTTGTCATCCAGGATGATTCCTATGTTTCTGGCATAATGATTTGGAGTGGGGGTTGGTTCAAGCTCTGAAGGCCACCAGGTGAGTTCCATGGAGAGTTCTTGAAGATCAGCACTTCCATCTTTTTGGAGTTGAGTTTCAGCCAATTAGATCTCAGCAAGTCTGCTTTGCTGATCGTCTAGTTGAAGAAGTTGGTTCTGGCGGTGGTGGACTTGTCTCTCAGAGAGATGATAAGTTGGTGGTCATCAGTGTAGGATATGATATTGATGCCTTTGGATCTGATGATGTTGGCAAGCGGGGTTGTGTAGATGTTAAACAGGTTTGGGCTAAGTGATGAACTCTGAGAGACTTTGCAGATCAGCTCCTTGGATTCCAATGTGTATGGTGGTAGTCTGCTTGCTGTGTTCTTCCTGTAAGGAAGGATCCTATACAGTTGAGGGACAGCCCTTGAGTGCCTATGCCTAGGAAGCTGGCTCAGTATATGATATTGCCTCCAGGTGGTAATACCGTCCAGGGGTTCCTTAAAAGTGTACAGGGCTTAATTGCACACACATGATCAATAATGGATACACGACTCAAGAAGGAGATCCAGACCAATTTTAAAAAGCTATACTTTGTATTTTATTGTAAGATCAAGACCTTCTTGCCAAGGTAAGCACGTTTCAATTAAAGATACTTTTCACAGTCAACAGGCGACAGTGTAATCGAATAGCTCAAGAAGTATCCTGTGGAGGAAATCAATTTGTGGGATGTATCAAGGGAGTTCCAGTCTTCGGGGGGTCAGACCCACACTGAGTTAAGGGTCGATTGTAGGGGACTGGGGCACCTGTAAGGTGTGGATCTCAGTATTTTTGCCACATACCGGCAATGATCCTTTACCCTCGCAGTCGGCGGTGGCAATGAGCAGAGCAGGATAGGTCACAGTTACAATTGCGGTCACTGGCGCTCGATAGCTGTAGATCGGAGGGGGTCTGCCATAATTGGATCACCTTGGAGAGATTGTGGTCAGGTAGGTGGTCCTGGAGGCGACCGGCAAGTCCACTAGCAGAAGCGCACAGGTTCTTGGACACAGAGCTGTGGGTAACTCAGATCATGGGGCTGAGAGGATCCCTCAAGATCATGGAGGTCGTCCAGTTGCAGTAAAGGGCAGGGTAGAGTCAAGACGGCACCTTTGCCGGTCCTCCACCACTGTGGTATTTGGGAGATCTTTGGTAGCATTGAGTCATGTCAACAGCACTGTTGGTCCTCAACTGCAGCGGTTCTTTGAGTTCTTTTGTAGCAGGGAGTCATGTCGACCAGTGTCGGTCCTCCATGTGGCAGTTTTCTGAGGTTGTTTCTTCTTGGACAGGTCAGCCAGAAGCGGAAGATTGGAGTCTTCATCGAAGGCAGCAGTCATCTCAGGATTTCAAAGGTCACTGGCTGCAAGATGGTGCGCAGGATCGCAGAAGCTGGGGTCAGGCCAGTAGGACTGGGGCCAAGGCAGTTGTCATCTTCAGTCTTCTCTGCAGGGTCATCTTATTGATTCTTAGGTTATCACAAGATCAGAGGGGCAGGTCTGGGGTAGCCACCTAAATACTAAATTTAGGAGGTGTTTGAGGGGAGCAGCAGGTAGGGACTATGGGTTCCTTACCTGGGATGACTACACCCTCTTATTATGGCACCTTCTGTAGGAGGGGGGATGGGCCTAGCCCTGATTGGAGGGGTCCACCAGTCTTCTAGATGGCGGGGACTGAAGAGTGTGCTCCACCTCTCTTCCCCATATCTTAGGTGTGGGGTTGGTAGAGGTGGCACACCTCCTAGATTTTTAATTTCACCACCAGTTTTCCTGCCCAAGATGGAGGTGTGACCCAGGGGCTGCATCTGCTTCTAGCAGCAGAGGCTTGGGGTCACATTCAAAGGTGGCAAGTCTTTGAAGCTTCCCCTCTTCAAGCACTGGCCCATCCTGGGGCAGGAGGAATGTCACCTCTGCCCAGGATGTGCATTATTTCTGTTCACAGAGAGCAGGGGATTTATACCCGGGGAGCCAGAAACATGTCTGGTGGTGGCTGCCTACATCAGGTCTGAGACCACACCCGTGTTGGTAGTGATTCAGGGGGCACCTCCAAGGTGACCTCTAGGCACATGGTACAATAAATCCCACACTGGCATCAATGTGGGTTTATTGAATCAAGTAGTTTGTACCAAACATTCCTGTATTCAGTCAAGCCATCATTTTGCTGTGGAACTTGAGTTGTCAAGTTCCAAACCCATGTGCTCTCTATGGCTTCACTGGCACTTATAATATCAGGAAATTGTGCCCAATATTGTAGGGGCATGTCTGCTCATGCAGATATGCCCTCGCCTGTAGTATAGTGTAACCTGCCTTAGGGCTGTGAGGCCTGAGAGAGGGGTGACATACATATAAAGCGAGGCAGTGCTAGCTGGCATGGCATCCAGACTGGTTCCCATGTGGATTTTTTCATTTTATCCCTCACAGGGGGATTCATGCTGCAAAGGCAGTGGATTGGTCCTAGTGAGGGGGTCCTAAGGGACACGCTCCAGCTTCCATGTGCTAGGTAACCAGGGTAGCGTTTACTAGGGACTTACAGGAGGCGGAAGTACCCATTGGGAGTTTTTTTTAGCAAGGAGCACTGGCACATGGCACCTGGGTGGCAGGGACCCCGTGCAGTAAAAGTTGAAATCACATCAAAAGCAGGCAAAACGTGGGGGGCTAGCCATGAAAAAGAGGCATTTTCTCACAGGTGTGTTCCAGTAGGTTGTGACATTCGAGGTGGCTGTTGAGTTGTCTATTGATGGCCTTTTTCATCACTTTGGCTGGGTAAAGGAGCAGAGCAATCGGTTGGAAGTTGCTCAGCTGGCTAGGATTGGGTAATCATTTTTTGAGGAGGATGTTGACTGCTGTATGTTTCCAACCTACTGAAAAAGTGGCAAATTTGATGGAGGTGTTAATGATGTGGGGAAGGGCACTGCTGATTCGTGGTCCTCTCATGTTGTAAATTTGTTAGAGGCAGCTGTCCATAGGAGTTTGGGAGTGTACCATTTTCATGTTTGCGGCAGTGTCTTCTTCAGTGTGAGTTCTCCATTCGGTCATGTGTTTGTCTTGGTTTGTGTTGGTCAGGTGGGTAATGAGATCTTGTGGTTTGATTATTGCTTGAAGTTGCTGTAGATCTTTTCTTTTTTACGGTGGAAGAAGTTTGAAAAATGATCGCAGACTTCCTGTGAGGGGTGATGGCATTGACTGCGGCCTTGGGGATAATGAATCCCTTCAAAATTGTGAAGATATTCTTGCAGCTGTTGGAGCTCTCCTCTATTCATTTGGTTAGTGCCTAAGTCCTGCTGCTACTTGCCCTCATAGTTCTGAGATAACTTGTTGTGGCCCACCACAGATCATACTAACCTTTCCTAGTTCTGATGTTCCTTGACATCTGGTCAATGCTAGCCTTAGAACTACCTGACCCTTTACCTCCTGGTTTGTCTGGTCATCATTCTCATGTACTTTTGCACCTAGAACATTGTCTCCTGAGTCTCCAGTTTCACAGGCTCCCAATGCAGCAACTTTAGACATAGGTATTTCTTATTGTGAGAGCATGAAAAAGACAAGGCAAAGACACAAACACTACCGTTAAAAACTGCTAATCCCTTAAACTGATAAACCTCACCTGAAACATATTTATTGGACTCCAACATCTCTAAGGTAAACACAGATTGAAAAGATGCAAAGACTGTGATAATCAGGTCAAGTAAATAGGATATAAAGAAGGAACATAGAGGCATATTATCAAGGACCGTTGTCAAAATGATCGCTGTTTTATCGGCAGGAAACTGCCGATAAAACAGCGATAATGGGCTTGATAATTCGCCTTTGATAATTCCCATAGAAGCCCATGTTCTGGTGTTAACATGGGCTTCTATGGGAATTAACAAGGGCGTATTATCAAGCCCATTATCGCCGTTTTATTGGCAGTTTCCTGCAGATAAAACAGCGATAATTTTAACACCGGTCCTTCATAATATGCCCCATAATTTGTTGAGACCTTTGGTGAAGAGTCATGTGATCAGTTGATTTTTAACAAATTTGAGATAAAAGGTGGCTATAGTGATTTATGAAATCTCATGGTGCTTGAAGCGTCCTCTTACTGATTATCTGCGCAAGGTCGAAAGGGCAATTAAATGAGGGGCCATATGGTAAGTTCTGGAAGGTTAACAGCAGATGTTCGTCTGGAATGGAAAACGGCGCCGTCTAATCAGGTTTTTATATGTAAGAACTTTCAACTGGCCTTAAACTAGGGAAGTGATATAGTTAGATAGGACAATACCTTGAAACTTTCCATCTACAGTGACAACTACTAGTACAGCCGGTTGCCATTATACCCATTTAGAACAGATTGCAATCAGAATCTGCTGCAGTGCAAAACAAGAAATGAGAGTTTCAACCAGCATGCAAGCTTAAAAAGCAATTACACGTGCTGACACATTGTTATTGTAGGTAGCTGTGCAAAAGTCTGGCAGTTTGTTCGGTAGACCGTAAGCATGCAACCTTCTTTCTTTAAAAAGCAAATGTATAAGAAGGGCATTGACTGAAATGTATTTGCTATCCGAATTCTGACAACAAATGTAGATGGGTCAACCAAGCCATCAAAAATCAAACAGCACCCCTGCGTATACCTACTATAAACAAGAGGATTGCGTTTTGGAAACCAAAGAGGGATGGTGATATAATCACAAAATAATGATTGTTGGTTGGACTGCTTGATTTAGATTATGCTGTGATGCACTTGCTAATTCTTTGAGAAATAATGTGTCTAAGAAGGTTTTTCACAAAAACAAATCACTCTTGTTCACAAACAATAAGTGATATATTACAAATTAGGCCAGTGGCCAGGTGAATCTCAATGTGGTATATTTTAATTTCCAACCGAATATTCATAGTGTACTAATTATGGAAGCTGAGCTTGTTTGTAATCTAGTTGTGTTGCAATAAGCAAACATGGAGGATATCCTATATCTCTTTGGGCCAGATGTACAACCTTTAAGTTTAGCAAGTCGCAAATTGCCCAAAGTTAAGACTCGCAATTTGTGACTCACTAAACTTAATGTGCAACAGTGTCTCAGACACTGTTTGCGATTCGCAATGGGGTAGCAAATTGCATGCCGGATGAATATTAATGAGGCTGTCGCAATTTGCGACCCCATTGGGAAAGGCTCGCACTCAGAGGGATGGCAGACCACCATGTCTATGACTGCTTTTTAAATAAAGCATTTTTTTTTAAATGCATCAAAACAGCATGCATTTAAAAAGGAAAAATATATCTTTGCAGTTTCATTTTGTAAGGGCTGTCAGTGGTCCCTGGGACAACTGGTTGCTATTAAAAATATTTGTGCACCCATTCACAAAGGGGAAGGGGTGCCCTGGGGACCCCTTCCTGTTTGTGAGTCGCGACCCACCCTTGGTGTGGTGAATTGCAAGTGTTTCGCGACCACAATTGCAGTCGCAAAACAATCATCCATAGGTTATGGACTCGCTATTAGGAAGGGATGCGAGTCGCTAATTGGTTAGTGACTCACAAAATAGGGTGAGTACAATGGGCAGACGTTCATAGCGGATGCAAAGGGGCCAAATTCCCCTTTGTGACCGTAAAAAACGGTTGTACATCTCCCCCATGGTCTATTTTCCTTTTCATTGGTTCTGTTAAAATGTGCTATTCACTAAGTTATTCTGCTGGATTCTGGTTAGGTACACGCATATTTAATCAGATCTCTTCAGTATCCTATGTAGTACTTCAAGATATTTGTACTTTGAATTTCTTAAATTACTTTTATTAAACTGTGATTTCTTTTAGTTCCATGCTTTTTGCTTGACTTGACCGTAGAAGCTATTTTTATGAAAAGAGGATAGGGTAGAGGGTATAATAGGTGTTGGAGTTAATACAAAAATGGAGTAATTAGTGTGTAATTTAGGACGCTTGAATAAACAGAATAACATAGATGTAACTTTCCAGGACTGCTAATGCAATCTATTTGACCTTGCCCTCTCTGTGGATTCACCCCCAAACGTAACCATCCTATTACATTTCAAACATTTTTGTGAAAATAGCATGTAAAAGCACAAAGTGCCACTCACGCTCATCTGGTAAAGCTAGAGCGGAGGAAAATCACAAATTTGGGCCACCCGCGATGGTTCATAAGCCAAATACAGGAACCTACTGAAAAGTTACCTTCTTAAGTCTGGCATGAAAAGTTCAATTCACAATGAAGAAGTCTGCGAGGAAGATATTTTTGACACGAGGAGCAGGTCTTGCGTTGCTGGCCATTAGGACGTTGGCTGTCGGCATAAAGAGCAGGTCTCACCAGAGCTTCTCGTTAATGGTTATTGTTGGTGGCAGAGTATTGGAAGAGACCGGCACGTTCAATGTCACCCTTTCCCTGAAAAGCCTTGCTGACCAGTTAAATCTGGTCCTGCCATGGACCCTGCTGATGGCTTCTGATAGATTGATACTTGACCCCTATTACTGAGGTCCTGCTTTTCCGCAGCAACAAATTTGTTTCAACGTGATGTTGTTGAGAATGTATCTGGTCTTGTGGAACCCTGTTCAACTACATCTTTCAGCCTTGCTCTACAGTAAGAATCTGACTTCCAAAAAGGTGACTAAGGGCTAGATGTAGGTGGCTTAATACCGATCGATAACACCGAAATTCGGTAAATTTCAGCGTTACTGACTGGTATTTAGCCATGTGCGATGTAGGTATTACCGAATGCCATCGGTAATAACGAATCTGTAAATTTAAGGGAAAGCAGTTACCAATTCCTTATTTACCGATCGGCCGACACTGAAACACCAAAATACCGAATCAGTAAATAAGGAATCGGTACCAAATAACTAATGCGATGTACAAAAAATCAGTAACATCGAATTTGTCCAAAATCGGTATTTAAGAATCGGTAATTACCACTGACCCAGAACAGGTGGTAACCAGGTGCAGTGCATAAAAAAAGGCCCCAAAATGCAACAGTGTGAACACAATGGCGGCCCTCTACGTCATAGCAAGCCGGCCTCGTTTGCGAGCAGCAGGACTCAGGGTTTGGAGACGGGAAGAGCGTGTGTACAGACTGCGTGTCACACTGTTCCAATTGACTGAGGCAGAAATACATGATAGGTACAGGCTACACCCACAAACCATCCTAGACCTGATACGGGACATGCACCCATACCTGGAGCATCAGACACCAAGGGCGCATGCCATACCAACACATGTGCAGGTGCTCTGTAGCCTGCACCTACTCGCATCTGGAAGTTACCAGGGTGTGATAGCTGCGGCAGGTGGTGTGTCACAGTGTTGCCTGAGCATTTCTTCAACTCCTTTTTGGATGCCATGATGCAGAGAATGCATCACTACATACGCTTCCCCAGCACACAGGCGGAACTGCAGAAGACAAAGCTGGATTTCTACCAAAAGACAGAGTTCCCACATGTAATAGGTTGCATTGATGGGACCCTCATACCAATCTGCCCACCTGCAGCTACAGAATACATATACCGCAACTGCAAATCCACTCATTCCATCAACGTGCAGGTGATATGTGTTGCAGACTACATCATAACTGACATTGTGGCCAAGTTTCCAGGGAGTACCCATGACTCCTACATATTCATGAACAGTGGGATCTATACACGTCTGGCTGCTGGTGAATTCGGAGAAGGATACCTGCTAGATAAATCAATTTGACACACCCTGATGTAAACATTGGAAGATTGTATTGGTGACTCAAATTAATGGCACTTTCTCTCCCATTTAGGTGACAGTGCATATGCCGTGTGGTCATTTATCCTACTGCATACCTCAACCCATACACCCCAAGTGAGAGGAGATACAATGTGGTTTATAAAAGCACGAGCAAAGTTGTGGTGCGTACCTTTGGACTACTAAAAAGCAGGTTCCGTTGCCTCCACAAAAGTGGAGGTGCACGTCAGTACCGCCCCATCATCTGCTGCAAAATAATAGCAACATGTGCAATGCTGCATAACCTTGCCACAAAGAAAGGAACAGCAGTGGAACTAACTGACTCTGAGGATGAGGGTGATGGTGAGGGCTGTCCACAGCCAGAGCACAGCACAGCAGGAGTGGCAGCAGCATAGGATGGGAGACACAGACAGGCTGAGATAACACACAACTATTTCTGAGTGAGAAAGGAGAGATAGCCAGTTAATGTATTTGACACCACCAAGATCAAAAGCAGTGTCCATAAAAACATGGGTTACATCACCCATTTCAGTACAACCATATCATGGATGGCTCTACTTCTTGTGCCCACACGCTGCGCTGCCACGTTCCTTAGCCCCATTGTCCGCACTGCCACTCTGTTCAAGGCCAGCGCTGTGGCGTTCGCTGTGCCTCCTGGTCTCTGTAGGAGAGGGTGTAAGGCTACTACGGCTAGTAGCCTCCTCACTTTCCCCCCCATCTGCTTTAGGGGCCACCTTGTCTGTTTGGAGCACTTCAAGTGCAGTGGTCACTGTGACCAGCCACCTAGACACATCCCAACTGCAGTGTGCCATCTCCTCCTGCATGGCTATTGAGCGTCTGCACATGAGAGGGGTTGAAGCAGACAGACGGTTCACCGCCCTGGTGTAATTATCCAGTTTCTGCCTCTCCCTGCGCCTAGACAGACGGTCCTCTTCTAACTTGCTGCAGAGCAGCCTCACAGCCTCTGCCATGTCACTCATGCCCTCAGCCATGGCGGTATTCATGGCACTGATTCCCTTCTCAATGCGATACATGTGGGCATTCATGTGTGCCATCTCCCGCTGCACTGACCTGATTGCTCTCCCTTGCAGGCGCTTGGCCTTCAGCATTTTATCGACCTAGGCGGCTCAGCACTATTGTCAGCGCTGTGTGGCTAGCGCGTTGTATTTTTAAACCTCCTGTTTTGTATTTATGTTTAGTTTGGTTTTATTTCCCCTGTTTTTACTTGGGACTTCTCCCCTTACCTCCACAATAATTGTCTCTCACCGCTGTTGTAGCGGGTCCGGTTCTGGGGCTGGTGGGGTTCGGCAGCGCGTCGACTTTCGGCGCCATTTTGGGCTGGGCATTGACGCTTGAGCAGCGCCATATTGAGCGTCCTGGTGGGGCGGGTCGCACCTCACCTGGAGGACTTATTTAAACCAATCCTCTGAGCGCAGCGGGATCGCGCAGCAGGACAGCCTTCGCTTTGCCTGAGTCTTGCCAGAGTCCTGCCCGTCTGCGCCCGTCAGCGTCCCGGAAGCGGCGGAGTGGCGGGTGGGCCTGGCTTTATAGGGCTCTTTGCTGCGGTGAAGATGCTCTGCTATTCATCGAGGGAACTTCGCTCTTTGCAAAAAGCATCCTGTGCCTGTCGAATTGTCTTCCCGGGTCGTTACAGGGGGAAAAGGCAATGTCCTGGATGTGGTTGGTCGCCAGGCTATGCCCCCGCCGCCTCACTGCAGAGGGGAGAGGATCGTGTGAAACATCTTTGCTTATTGCTCAACACAAGATCAGTATGCAGACATGCCCTGGAGGTCTTTGATCTCCATTATGTCTGATGCTGACTGAAACTTGGCTGGGGGAGTGGTCCAATCCTGACATCTTGGCGGCTATTCCACCGGACTATAACATCTTTCGGCAAGATAGAGCGAAGGGAAGGGGAGGAGGGGTGGCTTTGGTGGTGAACAAGCTTGCTGCGTGTTCTATTCTCCCTCTGGAAACGATTGCAGGTTCTGAATCCCTCACCTTCACTATTACTCTGGCCCCTTATCAATCTTTGAAAGGCTTGCTGGTATATAGACCCCCTGGACCGGTGGGAACCTTTTTTGATGATCTTCAGGCAGCCATCTCTGGATTAGCTCTGAGAGCTCAGCACTGTGTGCTGGCGGGAGATTTTAATTTCCACATGGATGTGGTGGAGGATCCGGATGCGAACAAACTATTCGATATTACGGCCCCCCTTGGTATTGTCCCTTTCCTTTTTGGCCCTACACACGACAAGGGACATACCTTGGATCAGGTCTTTTCCACGGTCCCTTTAGTTGATATTGAGCTTCTCCCGGTGCTCTGGTCCGACCATAGGTTGGCCAGGTTCTCTGTTTTGGGCAGGGAGAAACTGTCCAGTAATGCCCCTAGACAGCATGGTTCTGCCTCGAGGGCATTTTACCGGGTGACTCCTGAGATGTTAGCTCAGGCTTCTATTGACCATCCGTGTCCCCTTTCAGGCGACCTAGAGCAGGACGTAGAGTCTCTGCAGGTGTGGCTGACGGATAGGCTGAATGACCTGGCCCCTGTGATGGCTCCCCGGGCCACGGCAAAGCGGGTTTCGGCTCCGTGGTTCACTGAGGCACTGTCTGCCTCTCGTCGCCACTGTACGGTGGCTGAGAGGGCGTGACGCTTTCAGTATGACCTGGAGGCCAGACTTGCATATAAGACGATGGTCAAAGCCTATCATCGTGACATCCTCCATGAGAAAAAGGACTACCTAGCCAGGAGGATAGAGGCAGCTTCCAATTCATGCAAGGAGATTTTTACTGTGGTGAGGGAGTGCACGGCCCCTAGATCCAATCTGCCTCAAATCGCTCCATCTGAGTCGTGGGTCTGTGATCTGGCCAAGTTTTTTACGGATAAGATTAAATTGATCCAGGACTCCTTCCCAGAGAGGATGGTTGAAGCGCTTTCCAGCACGGTGGTTGGGTTAGTTCCTTTACCTACTCTGGACTCCGTTTTTGCGGAGTTTCCACCCATCTCTAGCGCTACGTCTCTGGCACTTCTGGCCAATCTTAAATCGGGGTCGCCGTTAGACCCCTGCCCGGCCAAATTCCTGGCCAAGATGGCGGCTGTGGTCAACCCATTGGTTAACCCACTTCTGAACCTCTCTTTGAGGGAGGGGATGGTCCCGCAGTCTTGGAAACGGGCAATGGTGATCCTCCTCCTTAAAAAGCCTGGCCTAGACCCTGAGGTTTTGGCCAATTATAGGCCCATTTTCCTCCTTCCGGCGCTGGCTAAAATTACGGAGAAGCATGTGCATAGTGCACTCTCGGGCTTCTTAGAATCCAATGACCTGCTGCACCCCACGCAATCCGGTTTCCGCCCTAATTTAAGTACGGAGACGGCACTCTTGGAGGTGTCGGAGGCCATTAAGGAGACTCTGGACTCAGGAGGCAAGGCCATGCTTGTCATGCTTGATCTGTCGTCGGCCTTCGACACCGTCCCCCATGAGGGTCTCCTCGCCAGACTTTATAACATCGGTCTGAGGGGGACGGTGCTCAGCTGGTTTACATCCTTTCTTGAGGGTCGTCGACAAACGGTCTGGGCCTCCCCGAGCTCTGCCGAGATGCCGCCATTGGGAGTCGGAGTTCCGCAGGGTTCTGTGTTGAGCCCGACTCTTTTTAACATCTTTATGACCCCTTTGGCGGCACTGGTGTAGTCCTTTGGGGCCCAGATCGTTTCCTACGCTGATGACATCCAGCTTCTTTTCACATGTAGGAAAGATCAGGTTTTTGACGGAGAGAGCATTCGGGGCTGTCTCGGGATGGTCTTCAATTGGTTTCAGCAGAACAGCCTTAAATGTAATTCTAATAAATCGGAGGTGCTGTTCTTTGGCTGCTCCTTAGATCCTAACTGGCAGGCATGGTGGCCGGTGGATATGTTCCCTCCTGCACAGGCATCCCAGGTGGCAAAAAATCTGGGAGTCAAGATTGACAATGGTCTGACGCTGAGATCCCAGATTCTAGGTCTGACGGGAACTTGCTTTGGCATTCTTAAAATGCTCCAGAAGTTCTTGCCTCTGCTCACAGAAGAGCACAGAAAGATCACTGTGCAAGCCGTAATTGGCTCCAGATTGGACTATGCCAACGTCCTCTATCTGGGGCTTCCGGACTATCTTGTACAGCGGCTGCAGGTTGTGCAGAACTCGGCGGCACGCGCTATTTTTGGCCTCCACAGGCGAGCCAGAGTATCCGGCTTGGTGCAGTCGCTTCATTGGCTGCCCATCCGGAAGCGGATAACTTTCAAAGCGCTGACCCTGGCTCATAAAGCGCTTTTTGGCTCTGGAGCAAAGTACTTGCAGCGCAGGCTTGTCTTCTACCGCCCGGCCCGGTCTTTGCGATCTGAATCTCTGCTTTTGGCGGCGGTTCCCAGAGTAATGAAGGCCCGTATCGGGGGGCGCTCCTTCAGACTGAGGGCACCACAGCTCTGGAACACTCTGCCTTTGGCCTTGCGCGGTACATCTAATCTTCTTTCTTTCAGGAAGGGCCTTAAAACCTGGCTTTTTACCCTTTAGTGTGTTTTCTGTTTATTGTTCATGAATGTTTTATATGTGTTATGTTTTTCTCTGAGCTGCCAAAAATAAAGCGCCAGGACACTCCACTCAAGTAGCCGTGCGCTATAGAAATTAAATTTAACATAACATAACATAACCAGTTACCTTCCAGCCCAGCAAACACACTGTCATCTTCACCCAGGAAGTGAGGACTGGCTGCCCTTGCCCTGTGGCGTATGAAAGATGATTGGACGCTCTCTGTTGGGGATTGTGATCCTGCCCTGTTGCCATCCTCAGCCACTGTAGACTATTGGCCCCCTGTGCTGTCCTCCTCAGACACCTCCATCTGCTGGAGGGTGGCCACTGCATGCCTCCTGCCTGAAGGTGGTGCTGGCGATGATTGTGGCGATGGTGATGGTGATGGTGGTGTTGGTGGCGTTGATGGTAGCTGTGGTGAAGGTGATGGTGGTGGTGTTGGCGTTGATGGTGGTGGTGGGGTGGTGTGCCCTACAGGCGACTGGTCCTCCTCCTCTTGTCTCCTCTCTGGCCTGGTTGCCTTTCCTCTGCTCCCCTCTGTTGCACTGCGAGATGACTCGCCTGTGAAGACAGAATGTAGATATGCTCACTTATCTGGGAGCATTTGCATTGTAATACTTTTAATGCCTGCCAATCCCACTGACTGTCCTCTGCTTGCTAATTGCTAATTGGGTCACAAGCCTTAGCTGGACTGACTGTTCTGACATGTGTTACTTCTGACTACATCTCTCATAATGCATTGCAGGTTATGAGTAAGACATGTACTGGAGTGGGAGTCCCTATGCCTCTCTGGTGATTGGGGATGGGGGGGTGCACAGCACGCTGTACATGCATCTTACCTTGGTTGTTGGCAGCTCTGACTGAGCTGTCTGCATCACAAACCCCACTCACACTCTCCGGCTGGAGGGAGGACTCAACCAGGAGCTCCAGAGCAGTTGGTGCAGGTGCTGTGTTCCTCCCTCCGACAGTTTTGCTGGCGTGATTTTGCCTCTCTGCCATCCTCGCCTTAGCAGTCTTCCTCAGATCGTACCATCTTTTTTTAAGATCCTCAATGGAGCGCTGGGTGACTCTGATGGCATTGATCTTGTTCTGAATTGCAAGCCAGATCTGCCTTTTTTGAGACTCTGGCACGTGCAGGGACTTCTTTCCAAACAACTTATCATTTCCTTGTGACATCTTCAATGAGGATCTCCAGTGTTAGGTTCCACCTCAGAAGCCTGTACCACTGCAGGGGCGCAGTATGGCCCAATCCACTACCCCTGCCCACCTGCCACCCAGTGGAATCCTCACACTGAGTAAGCAGATGAACACCGGGAGGGGGTGGGAATAACAAAGAAGGTAGACAGGGGAGGGACTACGTCTGACCCAGATACCGACCTCCATGTAGCTGCACCTAAAGAATAAAGGCACAACGTTACTACACAGGCAAGACCAATGTCATCCCCCTCCCTTCATTTAATATGACCATGCCCCTCACATAGAAGACGTAACACAATGACTCCCTTAACAAATGTCTGTGCACTGATGGTCTTTTGAAGGCGTATTACATTAGATGATACAGACTGAAGGGTCAGCACGAAATGAAAAGAGTCCCAAAACCCGTCTCCAAAAACAAGAAGGGGGAAAACGTCATGAAGAGACAGAAAACCCCCCCTGACCAGTGTAACCCTCAACTAAATAGCTACCTAAAAAGACAGGAAGGGAAACGACAAGCACTGGGACCACTATCTCAGCCTCCGTATTAACGAACGCCGACTGCACCCAAATAAAGGCTCAACGATGACAACAGACTGCAAAAAACAAGGAAGTCGAGACGGGAGACAGAACCATAAACGCACAGCCGCGCGCTTAACACTGTAGTCTCCGCTCCTCGTCTCTACCAAAAAAGGGGGTACTAGAGCCCTAGCACACCAAAATTCTGGCAGTCCTTTAAAATAGATAATCCCAGGACAAGCGCCCGGAAAGGAAAGAAAAAACGGGAACAGTGACTCGGGTCTGAGAGAGGGAAAGGGAACAGACAAGGGAGGGCAGAGGACTGTGCTCGCGGGCCCGCGAGCAATCCAATCAGGAACCCAATCTAACAAACAGCAGCCCAGGAACTGGAACCAAGCAGGGTAAGATACCAAGCACTCGCACAGGGGAGAAACGGAACTAAATACTCTCCCCTCAAGTCATGTGACAGCGAAGGACATGGCCATAGAAATGGGACAAGGGCCTAATCCTAACATCCAGCTTCCTCTCAGAAAATGTTTGTTTTCTTTTCCTTTCAGCTCCCTACTTCTCCCTCTCCTGATTTGCCATTTTCCTTGGTTTTGGTTGCAAAATAAAGCTGTGTTGCTCCTGGCTTCTCTGCACTCCTCCCTGCCTCACAGTCAGCTCCAGGTTCAGTGCGGCTGCTTGGGTGGGGCCACTTCCTGTTTGGGAGGTAATGGGGATGCACAGGATTGGCTGATTCCACAATTATGGAATTTTTAAATTACCGAATCGGTATTTACCAATTCGATATTGAGGATTCGGTATTAACGATTCGTTAGTGCAGTTTCGGTAAAAAAAAATTTACCGATCCATTCCGAATTGCTATTTTTTAGCGATTTATACCGATTCGGTAATTTTTACCGATTCTTTACGTACATCGGAAATACTGAGTCCTTAATAACTAATCGGTAAGATTCTCTATTAAGGATTACCTACATCTGGCCCTAAGTATGAACATAGAAATCTACACTGGGAAAAAGTATCTGACGTGTCATGGGACCTGTCTTGGGTGTGAATTTTTTATTTCGGCCTGCTCTGAGCTTTCCCACCATAAGTCAATGGCTTCACCTGCACCGCATCAGACATTTATCTTGCCTCATGAAGCCCTTCTCGCTGCCCGACCAAGCATTTTTTATTTCCATTTCAGAGACTATGTCACAAGATACAATTTCAGACTGGGACATACCTGGTTTCTGTATCCAGTGCTTAATCACAGTTGGCAATTAATTGCTCCTAGGTCCCCATCTAGCATAATCAGATGACCGTGTTTGGTGCCTAATGCTTTTTGGCACTATTTTTATTTAAATCTTCTTTTTAAAAAATTCTCAGGTTCCACCCATTGGATTTCTGTTGTTATGGTGTCTTTATGTTCATTTATTTTCAATTTTTAAAATTGGTTTGAGATTTTTATTTTGTTGTGTTTTCATTTTTTTGTCAAAATTGTTTTATTAAAAATTAGGGCAAACTGAAATAGTGGCATTACATTGTACATGTTTACTCACAATCCCCTCAATCTCTAGTAAAAACACATATTCCTTATTAGAGGGTATCACCATCTTGAACATAGTATTGTTAACATTTCCTCTTGTCCATGTATGTAAATTGCACTTATCGGATTAAAAAACTTTCCCCCACCTACACCTCCCTCCCTACCCTCGCACAATTAAAGTAGTGTCATATTTTATCCACTTTTTTCTGCGGTGGTAAGATGTGATATGGGGAGTGAAGCGATGTCCTACTGCCTGACTGGATGCTGTGTTGGGTAAGCTATCTTTGACCTGCCCAAGGGACTTGGCTCCAGTGCCGCACCTTAGTTAGACCTGAAACAGGTGCATTGCTCTCATCTTAGGAGGACGTACTGTCAAGGAAAGACCCTTTGTGAGATACTCTACTAGTGGACCTCACTTATATTCAAAGATTTTATATTCTTCTCTAAAAGTGTCTGCTACCCTTTCCATGGTGAGTATTTTTTAAGGGTGGGCAGAAATGGCGAAATAGTAGTTCACGGATTTCATGAACTTGGTCCAATAAATCTGCATATTTCGTTCCGTCAGATATCCAATTAAAACAGAAATCTCATATATTCAAGGTAAAATAAAAAGTATGCTAAAATGCATATAGTCAATTCACAAAAATAAAATGAAGTTTCTTGCAAGCAGTGAGAGAGGTGATGATTTTGAGATCCTCCCTAACCTAGGGGGAGAAACAAGAAGATGCCTTCAAAACAAAGAGCACATCTTGCGGAACGATTCAAATCGGTGGTGGTCCCATCCTCTTAGGACTACCACAAGCACAGTTATGGGCACAAATACAATCCCAATGTAAAGCCCCTGCAAAGTATTATGGGACGAGATTAGCAGTGGGAAGTGAATATTATAGTATCCAAATAATTCTACAAAGAGCTGCAGATCACCTTGTCGTCCCCAGATGTCCCTGATGAGGCAAATGCAATATCATTTAAAATATTATACATCAAGCTGCAGTTCACCTCGTCGTCCCTAGATGTCCCTGATGAGGCAAATGCACAGCATTTAAAATATTATACATCAAGCTGCAGTTCACCTCGTCGTCCCTAGATGTCACTGAAGAGGCAAATGCAATAGCATTTAAAGGGGCAGATTTATGATGACTGGCGCATCCCCATGGATGCGCCAGTCATCCTGCGCCCCTGCTCCGCCACCCATGGTGCGCCGCATTTACAATGCGGCGCACCATGGGGCAAAAACGGCACAGATGTGGGACGCATCTGTGCCGAAAAGGTGGCGCATTGCTGGAGCTGCGTTGCAAGCGCGACGCAGCTCCAGCAAGGCTCGGGGGTGCCCCATCTCCACAATGCTGCGTCAAGACCTACGCCTGCTTCAAGCAGGCGCAGGCTTTTGACGCAGCATTGTCCTGAAAGTGACTGAGTGAAATCTTATAGATTTCACTCAGCCACTTTTGCGAGGCGCACCTGCCCCGGAACGCCCACCCTCCGCCGGAACGCCTCCTGATGTCGCAGGGCTTTACAACGTGACGCATCTCCTAGATGCGTCACGTTGTAAATAGGGCGCATTGTTTGCGCCGCCGTTCCGTCAAATAAAGTGACGCACCGGCGGCGCAAGGCCTTCATAAATCTGCCCCAAAATATTATACATCAAGCTGCAGTTCATCTCGTAGTCACTAGATGTCCCTGATGAGGCAAGTGCAATAGCATTTAAAATATTATACATCAAGCTGCAGTTCACCTCGTCGTCCCTAGATGTTCCTGATGAGGCAAATGCAATTACATTTAAAATATTATACATCAAGCTGCAGTTCACCTCGTCGTCCCAAGATGTCCCTGATGAGTAAAATTCAAAAACATTGAAACCCTTTCATTAATGCTAATAATAATGCTAATCTTATCCCATAATGCTTTGCAGGGGCTTTTAGTTGTATTTTTGCCCATAACTGTGCTTGGGGTGGTTCTAAGAGAATGGGACCACCACTGAATTGTTCAGAATGATATGCTCTTTGTGCTCAAGGCATCTGCTTGGTCCTCCCCCTAGGTTAGAGGGGACCCCAAAATCATCACCTCTCTCATTGGCTGATGTTTATCATTTCCATAATTCATTTCTGTGAATTGGTTATATGCTTTTAAGCATGTAAAGTTAAGTTTATCAATGCATTTGTGGATGCAGTTTAATAACTGATTCTGCTATGTGAAATCGATTTTTAGACAAAATTCTGAGTGTTTCACAGTATCTGCATAATCTGTCAGCGGAGCAGAATTACTGCTCATGCTTAGTATTTGTCAGAGTCCGGAGTACCACTGCACTAACTCTGGGGCTGCTTTCTTCTCCCAAGCAGCGGCGATTGCCATTTTTGCCACCCCACAGCAAGCCCATATAATCATCTTAACTACCTTCATTTGATATTCCAGTGGTTGTTCTTCATGATGTCAGACCATAGATGTTTCCATTCCCCTTTCGATATCTCCCTCCCTATCGTCGTCTCCCAAAAGGAGGTGTAACATGGTCCAGGCGCATGCAAAGTGGAGATCAACAGGCCCTACAGGTAGGCGATAATACCCTTCATAGAGCCCACCTTCCTTACAAATGTCTATACGTTGTCAGTTCACCTGTGGCTGCCTCTCTGATCTGTGGGTGAAGGGCTCAGTGTTTTAGCTCGAGGTAGTGGAAGTGTTCGCTAGGTGCCAGGTGAAATCTCTCACACAGTTTTCGAATGTGCATATATTGTAATTGTGAAAGAGATCTGATAACATGAGGCAGCCGCACTCCCTCCAGGCATCAAAAGGTTCCTCCGGCAGTGCCGGGGGAAATTCCAGGTTAATGTGAATTGGATGTTATGGGGAGTAAAACGTCGTACATCCTTGCCCTTTAGTTATATTGTCCCATACCTTGTGAATGGTCTTTGTGGGTGTGCTCAAATAGACATTCAGAGGCCGGTCCTTCTTGTGTTTCCAGAGCATATGCCTAATTGTTCTCCCCCCTATTGCCCTGTCCATATGTATCCAGTGTTTGTCCGACTCCCTCATGGACCAGTCCGCTATTACCCTCAGTTGTGCGGCTTTAAAATAAAGGCTAAAGTCGGGGAGTGCGACACCTCCCTCTCTCTTTGCCCATCTGAGAGTGTGGAATGGGAGTCGTATCTTACCGTTTTGCCAAATATAGAGTGTGGTAAGGGATCGTAACCTAGGGAGAAAGTCTCTCAAGCTCAATCAGGAGGGCCTGAAATAAGTATAGGAATTTGGTTAAGACTGTCATTTTTTGTGCAAGAATATGTCCTAGCCAGGGAATATATAATGGTTTCCAACATTTAAGATCTTGTTGTAGCAGACACAGAAGGGGAGGGTAATTTGCCCGAAACAGCCCCTCCAGGCGGAGGGTAATCTGGATCCTGTAGTATCTGAGATAGTGCTTGGCCCATTGGAATCGGGTTTCTCCTCGTATAAGTGTTGACTCTCTATCTGACAGCGTGAGGTACATGATAAACGGCGTGTGGGGTGGTAAGTGTCATCATGACGTCATCTGCAAACAGTGATAGCTTATGTTCCTCGCCCCTGAATTAAATTCCCTGGATCTCCAGGGTGGCTCTGATTTGTGCAGCTAGTGGTTCTATGCTTAGGGCAAGTAGCAAGGGGGACAGAGGGCAACCCTATCTCATCCCCCTGCTTAGGTTGAATGGTTGGGAGCTTGCCCGTTAACCTTTACTCGTGAGTGGGGCTGTGCATAGTTTGCTTTAATCATGTTGAGACAGGGGACTCCAAATCCAAAACTTTCCAGTGTGCGGAACATAAAGGACCATTCCACCCTGTCAAATGCCTTTTCTGCAACCAGCCCAATCAGGATCGCTGGTATTTTGTGCTTGGATACTTTCTTTATCAGATGAAGTGCCCTACGTATATTGTCATGTGTGTGGCGCCCCTTTAAGAAACCTGATTGATCAGTGTGGATTAGATCAGGCATGAGCTTTTCCAGTCTAGCTGCCAAAATTGCCAAATATAATTTAGTATCCAAATTTAACAAAGCGATTGGCCTGTATTCGGCGCAGTGTTGAGGATTTTTCTCTGGTTTAGAGATCACTGTATTTACTCCTTCAGCCATTGAGACTGTCACCTCTTGTCCCTCCACTATAGTGTTAAATAAGGAAGTCAGCTGGAGAATAATCTCCGCAGCGTAAGTTATTTAGAAGTGTGCTGTTAGTCTGTCGGGTCCAGGGGATTTATTAGGCTTCAACGCCGCTATCCCCTGCCCCCCCTCCTCTTTAGTGATCGAGGTTTTTAGTTGTTCGATCCATGCTGTGGAGAGCTGGGGGAGTGACAACTTTTCTAAGTATTTTGTTTGGCTGTCTGGTCTGTAGGAACTGCTTAATAGAGGCTCCAAGTATATTAGCTTTGCCTGTGTTGGAGTGTTCTAAGATCACAGAGTGTGGTCTGACACTGTAACTGGTTGGATCTTTGTGGCTGGTAGGGACCCCAGGAGGCTTTGTTTGAGGAATATATAGTCTAGGCATGAGTATATTTGGTGTACAAGGGATAAAAAGGTGTAGTCTCTAGTAGTTCGGTAAGTAGATCTCCATGTGTCTTGAAGGCCTAGACTCTGAAAAGTCTGTTTCACCCCTTTTGGGATGTTTCCTGTAGGTGATCTATGGGGGTGAGTGATATCTTCTTCAGCATGCCATGTTGAAGTCTCCCGTAAGAATTATTGGGCCCTCTGGAAATCATCCTATTATATTTAACAGAGAGGTAAAAAATGCTGACTGGCCTGTGAGGGGGCGTTGGCTGAAATGAGTGTACATAGCCTTCCCATCAACTTCCCCATGACCAATACCACTCCACCCTCCCTTTCTGTTTTGACACCTTCTGGTTGGAATTTTGTAGAATTGTGGAATAATAAAGCCACTCCTTTTTTTTTGTCCTAGTGGGGACCTATAGATTAGGGAGTAGCTCTTTTGCCTAAGTCTGGGCTCTTCCGGTCACTTTAAGTGTGTTTCTTGGAGTGCCACAATATCAAAGTAATGATCTAACAAATATTTCCAGACTTTTTGGCGCTTCTAAGGGACTTCAGACCCTTAACATTCCATGAAGCTATGCTAATCATTTTGGATCAGGTTACCTCTCCCTCCTCCGCCAATTCAATGCCCCTTTAAGCAACGTTTCTTTCTCTTCTCATTTTACCAGCCACACCACCCCTAACCCCTTTGCATATACACCTCCCAACACAACATCGATACATGGAATGTCTGCTTCCCCTTTGTGACCACCACCTAAGCCTAGTGACCCCCTCCAAACTAACATAAATGAAAACATAAGTGAACCTTCGCTAAGGACCCCTGGGGGCCCCAGCGACATATTCGCTAAGGATAAAGTGCGTGTTGGCAGGTGCCTTGGTCTAGGCCCGCTGTCATGGCTGTCCCCTGTGTCTGGTACCTTCAGCATGGCTTTATTGTATCTTGTTCATTTTCGTAGTCTCCTTGAGTTGCTTCTTCCTTTGTAGGTAGAGAAGTCCTCCCGTCATAAGTCGCTCAGCGAACAAGACTATTCTTCACCGATTCGGGCTGAGTATGTTTGTAGTCGTCATTGTTTCTTTTCCTGTCACTGCTGTTGCTTCACGTTTGGGATCCTGCACCATTGAGAAGCCGCAATTCGTTCTGCTTCTGCCCCCTTTGCCTATGATTGGGTGGGTGTCACCTCCGCATTCGGCAGCCCAAAGATTTCCAGATCCTCCTCCAGCCCTGTGATATGTCTTCTTTTATTGTGCAGTTCAAAGGCCAGCCCGAATTGATAAGTTCAACAATACTTAATGTTATCTGAACACAACTTTGCTGTTAGCAGTCAAAAACGTTGTCGCCTTTGTAGTGTGGATTGTGCCAGGTCCTGTTATAGTGTGCAGTTGTGACCTTGAAAGGAGATTGTGTCTTTTTTCCTGGCCGCTTGTAAGTTTAACCAGAATGTCGCAAATTCATAGCATCTCTCCAGCTGATTGGGTGCATACCTGGTGGGCGCTTTCTATTTTTATCTTCATTTGACATGGTCCCAAAATCTCTGAAAATAGCCCCTGTATGAGGATTCCAGGTCCGGCCCTTCCGCCCCTTCTGCTAGGTCTCTGATTCTTATGTTGTCTCTCCTTGACCTGTTCTCCAGGTCTACGTTCTTCACCAATGCCATTTGCAGCTGTGCCTGTAGATCTTGGACCTTTTGTGGATGTCTGTTGCTCGCTTGTCGAGTTCCTGAGTTTCTGCCTCTGCCTCTAATAGTCTTGTGCCGATTGAGTCAATAACCTCTTGGACGGAAAACATGTGTTCCATAAGATCTGCCTTGAGTTTCTCCATAGAGGCTGTTATGTCTATCTTCAGTTCGGTGTGTAGTTTGGTTTTAAATTCCCTAAGGGAAGCCAGCTGATCATCTTTGGTGAGGACCATTTCAACAACCGGGTTTCCTTGATCCTATGGGGGCCTCTTCTCTGCAGTGACAAAGAAGCTGGTGACTTTGCTAGTGGACTTTTTGGTGGCATAGAAGCAGACTGTCTTCTCTTCTCTCGCGTGGGCCGGGTTGCCCCATTGACCCCTAAGGTCTATTCTTCCTTATTGTGGTGGTCGAAGTAGCAGTGCGTGTCTGCGTACTGTTCTTCGCTACTGTGACTTCTTCTATATTTTTTGCAAACACTAAGCCTCTGTCGACCATTATAAGGTCAGGCAGGCAGATTCTCAGGGGCCTCTCCCACCTTCTTAGACATCTGTTCCCGTGTATCTACACAGTTGTGTTTCCCCCAAGTTTGGGCTCCTTCCTTGCATCGTGGCAGTCTTCAAATTAAATCGCATCTTCCCCTGAGCCGCCATTTTGATGTCAGGATACTGTGCCACCTCTGAGTGCATGGGCTAAGGAGGCCTCAAATGTGGTGACTTTGGAGCCCCTTCCTTGTCCCCTGCCCTCGCTTGCTGTGCCAGGCTGTGCCGCTCTGCACTCACTGCTTTCCTGCATATGCTGGGGCTCCGGAGTCTCGATTGCACCTCCCTCATTGTTGGGGCCAGATACCGGGGATGCTGACATTGTCTTCCACCCTTGAATGTACAGAGTCTCTTGACACCCTGGGGCAGGTGGTCACAGGCACAGGAGAGCATGTTGGTATTTGCTGAGGCATGTTCTAGGAAAAGCATGTGGGTCTTTGCTTTGTTGGGTTCTAGGGGTCCATCTCTTCTTCCTCTCTTCTTGTTTGCCCCTCAATGTCCCCCTTAGCTAGCGCCCTTTTGAAAACCTCTGGTGTTCCTGAGTGACTCACGGCTTCTCTCCTCTCTTTGTCCCTATAGCTTCTGAGTCGCTCTTCTCAGACCCGACAGCCTCCAGATGTTGTTCGGATCAGATCGGTATCATCAACTGCTGCAAATAGCTGCTTAAGCTGCAGGAAATGGCTACGAGGCGGTGGTAAAGGTGTGGGTTACACTGACCGGCCATCTTGCCTGGCCATGCCCCCTTGTTTTTTCACTTTTTAACTGTTTTAGTACTTCTAAATGCTCTACGGATTTTTTTTAAGTTAAGCCTGTCTGCTCTGCATTGTAGATACCAGAGGATCTAACAAGAGCTGTGACATTCTTACTTGTGGTGGATTACCATCTACCTCAAATAATAATCCATTTTCTCACAAAGACCATACGTGAAAAAGATGGTGGATGGTGGACGGCTACCAAATTTGGATTTGGATTCAGCTGGAACCTAGGAAACCACACCAATGCTGGAGGTCCATGGGAATGCAAAGCAGTTTAGATTGTACCAGTTTTTGAGACCCAGAATACCCTCGTAAATGAAAATGTATGGGCCAGAAATGTAAGTCTTTATGCTTACCAAAAGTCTTATGATCCTGCATTTCCACATATGTTCCAAGAAAACTGTAACCTTAATCTTTTGGTGGACCAAACAAATGTGTTAGGAATGGACCAAACTGTAACCACGCGAAGATAACTTGGCACTGCATTTACTTCACAAGGTCCCAGTATTGACCAGTTCTTGTCTAGTAGCCCACCTACAAATATGAGGTACCATATTCATTAGGAGACATGTGAAAATGCATGATGGTGGGGCTTTTGCTATTACTTACAAGTGCTAGACTTTACTATTATATACATATGAGAAAGTTGAGATTTTTTCAACAATACTTTGACATATCCAATGTACTGTAGATAAGGAAAAGTGGTGGATCCATTCAAGCAGCATAATCTTTTAATTTCCACGGTTGCAAGTTTTCAGAAACGTGTAGTGTTGGTAGGTTTCCCTGGCTACCAGTTGACGCATCCAAATAACACAGTCATTCCCCAATGAAAGTAAGAAGAAATTGAATATTAGACAAAGTTAATTAATTTTCAGGCCACTCAGAAATGTAACATACTGTGATCTGCAGACACCACACCATCCTGGGTCCCCCTGACTGTCTAGCATTTAGAAAAAGTCTGGGGTGTGTAGGTTTTCAAGGGTATCAGCTAACTCCAGTGGCAAATAATGCAGTTTTTCCCATGTAAATTAAGAGAAAAGTGGGTGTGTTAGGCTTAGAGCTTGATTTAGAGATTGGCAGATGGATTATACCATCACAAATATGGAGGATAACCTGTAGGGTGTGCTTTATATCCAAAGTCACGTGTAATGTGGAATACAGGATTTCCATCACATTTTTGATGAAATAACATGCCAATCGAACTCTGAAGCAGACCCTTGGTCCTGAAATTTGCAGGGCCTTCTGGATAGGAAAACATACTGGAATTCACAACAAGCTCACCCTCATAGTTTTTCCACCATCTCTAGTTTCAAGAAAATCTCAGGGTTAGTAGGTTTTATTTAGAGCCAGATGGCCCTTCGCCCAAATGCCACAGTTATTCACAACTAAAGACTCACTGTATGTACAGAGCAAACTTCTTTAAGTCAGGTAAAATACAAATGTATAGGTATATTGATGTATCTTCTGCAGGGTTCATATCTGTTAGAAATGGGGGTCTCTAGTTGGCATTGGTAGGTACCTTTGTCCGAATAGGCTCTCTTGCTTCTAATTAGGATAAGGGGATACACTCCTAAAATAACCCCTGCTCACCCTCTTGGTAGCTTGGCAAGAGCAGGCAGGCTTATCTCATCGGCAGTGTGTAAAGCATTAGTGAACCCATACAGTAATACAGTGAAAACACTACAAATGAACACCACACCAGTTTAGAAAAATAGTAAATCTTTATCTGAACCAACAAGAGCAAATATGAAGAAAATCCAACTTACAATACTCATGAAAAATAATACTTGTACAAAATAACCATTAAATTGCAGGAAACTCAATAAAACACAGTTCTTCCAACTCGGTAGCTTGTCCTGAGGCCATCGCAATACTGAATACGATAGAGTCTAACAGTTCTAGCCGACCGTGTCAATGAGGGCCAGCTGAAGTATCGACAGACTCGGACACAGTACCTTTCTTATTGCAACCAACAAGTCGGTGCAAGTCGGTCGGAGCAAACATTGCGATCGTGTTGTGAAACGGAGCGTTGCAGCAGATGATGTCCTCACGATTAGGTGCAGGCAGCGGCTCCTTGACAGAGTCATTGAGAACAGGGCTTGCGTTGAAGGGTGAGATGATGCTAGCTGAGGTCCTGGCAGGTCACAGTGCGGCGACGGACCCGGTCAATGTTCGAGTCGGTGACGTCCTTGCAGCATGTAGTGACGCTGTGCAGAACGTGGTGCGATAGGATGCTGTGCAAACAGTGGCTCGTTGACGAAGTCGGTGAGACCAGGGTCACATTACGAAGCAAGGCGTTGATCTCATTGGAGCTTTCAGGACATGGAATCCTGCGACTGACTCGATTACAGAGTCGGTTACCCTTTTTCTTCTGCAGAGACAATCAGATACTGTGCCTACATATACGGTGAGGTCTTTGCTGTTCCTGAGACCTCTAGAACAGGGGGCAAGCTCAGTTCAAACCCTTGGAGATATTTTCTTCAAGCAGGGGGACAAAGCAAGCAGCAAAGTCCTTTTCTCCTTCCCTTGGCAGCAAGTGGCCACTGCATGCCAACCCCAGACAGCAAACAGCACAGGGGCAGTTTTCAGCAGCGGCCCGTGGAGGTAGTTCCGTGGGGAAGACAGGCGGGGCGGGTGAGGGGCAGGGTGTGGGGTGGTAAACACCGGAATATGGATAATTGCAGGTAAGTAAACAATTAAATTAAATAAGCAAATTTCATTGCGTGGCCCTGCTTCGCAAAATGCGATGCATGGCTCGGTGCGAAATTTGTTTTCCAGTTGAGGCATACTAAACTTTATTTTGCTATTGTGTTCCCAAAGCCAGTTATGTTTATAACATGTTATAAACAAACTCTCCATTCTGTTCTATGGAAACAGGTAGCCTTGCAATAGTGAAAAACGAAATTGGTAGTAATTCACTATCAGGGCATGCCACACACACCAGGGCATTTCCTACCTTTCACATACACTGCACCCTGCCCACACGGGGTACATTGGGCCTACCATAGAGGTGTCTGACATGTAAGAAAAGGGAAGGTTAGGGCCGGGCAAGTGGGTGCACTTGCCAAGTCGACATAGCAGTACCAGAAGTCAAGTCAAGTCATAAAATTTGTATAGCGCACTACATACCCAGAGGGTTTCAAGGCGCTTAGGAAGGGGAGGAGGATTACACAGAATGCACACAGGTTCTGCAATGGCAGGCAAGAGTTACATTTACCGGCTGTTTGTGTGGGTGGCACGATCAGTGCTGCAAGCCCACAAGCCCCATTTTATTAACAGGCCCCGGGCATACACGGTGCACTGTACTTGGGACTGACTAGAAAAATCAAATAGCCAATCATGGAAAAGCCAATCCATGACAGTAATTTACAAAGGGAGCACTTGCACTTTGGCACTGAACAGTAGTGGGAAAGTGCCCAAAGCATCTACACTAGGCAAAACTGAGTCCAACACAAAGGACATAGGGGATAAAGGTAAACATATGCAGGGGAGACTCATCCCAATGGTGCCAGGTCTAAAAATATCACTGAAATTTGGCAGGCAGTCCAGTTTGAGTGCATATTTATTGTTCAAATACATGTGGAAATATACCAGTTCCAGCTTCATTTTTCTCACAAAACCTAAAAAGAATATGGATAAATGCAGATAAAATTTGCAAAACATGAATACAGACAGAAATGGCAAAAAAAAATCCATAAAACCGGGAGGCCTAAATATAATGTAAGATCTTTCTGAGCGTTAATCCTCATAATGACATAATGATACACAACCACACTTTAAAACAATCCCCACCTTCTGTGAAAAACGTGTTATTAGGCATGCGCCTGCTTAGCCCAACATCAAATCAAAGCACTTCCAAAATTTGTTTAAACTTTTTCTGTGCGAGAAGAACCTCCATCATCTGCTGGGACACCGTAATGTAACCCAAATGATAGAACAGTCCACCAATTTTGTTAGGTCTGTTCCACACCTATACTTTAAAACATCCTTGCTTAAGCTGAGGGTGCCACACACAGACATCAGTGAGTCCCTTCTGAAATTCTAAGGACCCCTATTTCAATATTGTCTTTAAAACTTGACGGAGGCAGGGGCCAATCAAACCCTATTGAATAACAACACAAAGTTATATATGTTTGGAATGTAATATCCACAAACAGAAAAAAGACCAAGAGCTCTAGCCACTACTTAATACCTTGTGGACAAAAAACGAGGAAATCTGTTCTTTCGATCCACTACATTCCTGGTTACCAAGAATTTTGCTATTTTTAACTAGAGCCTAAGGAGAGGAAAAGGGGAAAATACCCGGGGCCCACGCTTTAGTTGACCATCAGAAGAGAGTGCAGAGTGAAAAACTGAAAGATTCGCTCTGGGATGTCTAAAGAGACATCAAGACACTCCTGCTTGTGTTATGCATAAACGCTCTCCCTAAGTAGAATATAGCCAAGCAAGCTGCTGCTCGAAAATATACCACTAAAGCACTCACAGTCCGGCTAACTGGTGTATCTCATGCTTGCTATCTTATTATAAGTCCATGTATGTTTCCAGACAGGTGCGCAACACCCATTCGACTCACTGGGCTTCAGCCCCTCCCCCTTCACCCCCCCCCTCGTCGTGTGTGGCAGCCCGGGATGAGACAGATCCCGGGCACAGCCACACCCGAACGTTTCAGAGGTCTGTAAAAGACCATTTGAATGTTAATTAGGCCTTGCTGTTGTTTCGCCCCCTGTTGGAGGCCCTGCAGCTCCACTCTGCCTACTGATTAAAGGTTCAGCCGCCCCCGAAATATTTTCTTGCCCCCCCCCCGAAATGTGGCTCTAGTTGCGCCTCTGTTTCCAGAGTACACATATTTCATTATCGGCCATCAAATCAAACACGCTAAACTAAGCCAAGACAAGAGTCATCAGATGCAGCCAAAATAATTAATGCTTAGAGTTCCAGAACGCATCCAGATTGCCCGCTAGTAAATCCATCGAGTGAGCTGATTTATCAAATTCCTCAGCATCTAAAGTAACACCGAGGAATTTCAGTGGCACAGTATTCAGTGGAGGACAAATAAGTGAGGACAAAGTGCTTCCAATGGAAATTGACATATCCTGTGCAGGTGTGAGCGTTTCAGCTTCTTTTGGCTGTGGGCCTTTTGGGGCAGATGAGAAAAGAGACGGTGATACACTACCTTCCTACTGGGGGACCAACCTGGTTCTACGGACTTTCGGAAACAGCTGACAAGTTTAAAGATCTCACAGAGCAGTTGGGAGTCCCCTTGGCACCAGAGAGGACACAAGGTCTGAGTACGGAGTTGTCATTTCTGGGTGTTGATTTGGACTCGGAGGTGATGGAGGCACACCTACCAATGGAGAAGAAGCGGCATATGGTGAAGGGTAAACAGTGCTAACAATTTGCTACGCAGTATGCGTTGCATGGTTGTTGAACGTTTTAGCTTCCTTTGGGAAATGGGTTTCTATAGCAGATGGGAAAGGAGGCGTTGACACACTACCTTGACAACTTCTTCCTGGTGGGCCAAGCCAGGTCAATGGACAGGCAGCAACAGCTGACCAGTTTACAAGAGCTTGTGGAGCAATCGGGGTCCCCTGGGCACCAGAGATGACACAAGATCCGAGTAGGGTGTTGTCATTTCGAGGTATTGATTTGGACTCTTCGGTGAGGGAGGCACACATACTGAGGAAGAAGACATTGCATACAGTGAAGGTCCTAATTAAGGATGGACAAAGTGCTAGCAGCGGGGTGCGCTGCATCTTGTGCATGTTTTGAGAGTATCAGTTTCTTTTTTGCGAGGGGCTTTTCATGCAGTCAGGAAAATAGACGGTGATACGCTACCTGGATGACGTCTTCCTGGGGGACCCAACCCGTTGTGGCAGACTGTCAGC
Organism: Lissotriton helveticus; assembly: GCF_964261635.1. Lineage (NCBI taxonomy): Eukaryota > Metazoa > Chordata > Amphibia > Caudata > Salamandridae > Lissotriton > Lissotriton helveticus. The sequence continues at coordinate 510,726,521 of NC_136061.1, read as the reverse complement.
AGCAGCTGACAAGTTTACAAGAGATAATTTGGGGCCCAAATTAGCACCAGAGGAGACACAAGGTCTGAGTACATTGTTATCATTTATGGGTTGTGATTTTGTCTCGGAGGCTTTGCGATAAGGAGGGTACTGGGGGAGTAGAACATAAGGAGTTGAGCTTCGCTGCAGTAGGCTTTTGCAGGGATGATGTGGGTGCGATAGTCTCGATTCGGGATGGGTTTTTGCCTGGTATGAAGTGTGGAGATTATAGAGGTGGGTTGAACATTACAAGGTATCCTATGTAGCCCCAGGTTGAGGTGGTCAGAAAAGTCAGAGGCAGGTGAGGACTTTTCTGAGTAGCATGTGTTAAATAGTTTTTTATATGTTTACAGGTTAAGTTTATGGTTGGTTACAAGTTACTCCAGGAACAGGCAAAGGGGGAAAGTTGACACTGGAAAAGCTTAGTTAGGTAGATGTTTTGGGAGGTAAGTAAAAGGTCACAGGGTTAAAGTTCAATGGTTAAGGACTAAGTGAGAAGTTATAAATTGTTGCAAGGAAAGGCTAAAGGGGAAACCTTAGGTGTGGGGGCAGGAGGCAAGGTAGCTTAACAAATATATAGCAAAGTTTGATTTTGGACGGCAAAGGCCAAGGAACATGTTTGTGAAGTGCACCTGTGTTCAATAAAGCAGACTTTTTCATACATATAGAGCATTTTGTGGTCTGTGTTGCAACCCCCCTCTGGCTCAATGGGGGGATGGGGGGGGAGCGGCCGACCACAGGGAGGCTTGACCCCCCCCCCCGGCTTTTGGGTCAGTAGTGCTGTCCAGAGACCAATTGGGCTCTTTGGGTTACACTTTTGGGCTGGGGGAGCGGGGGTTTTATAACCGGATATTTTGTTTGTCGTGTCACCATTTTTGTAAGGTGACACGGCAGCCGGTTGTAGGTTGAAGTAGGCAGGGAGTTTAGACAATGTTTCCCATCCACCCTCCCTTTCTGCTGGGGGGCAGTGGAGGAGGGGTTTGGGTAGCTGATATAGTAATGGTGAGGGTGGCAGCTTTGCTGGACACAGGTGCACTAGGGAGGAAGTTGTACTTTGGTTGTCGCTTGAAGCAGGTGCGTGGTGTGTGGTAAATCGTTTTTGTATGTTCACAGGTTAAATATATGGTTGGGAACAAATTACTCCGGGAACAGGCAACAGGGGGAAGTTGATAGAGGAAATGCTTAGTTGGGTAGATGTTTTTTGAGGTAAGTAAGAGGTCACAGGATTAAACATCAACAATTAAAGACTGAGTGGGGGTTTATAAATTGTTGCAAGGAAAGGAAAAAGGGGAAACCTTAGGGGTGGGGGCAGGAGGCAAGGTAGCTGAGCAAATGTATAGCGAGGTTTAGTTTTATAGGGCAAAGACCATGGAACATGTTTGTGAAGTACACCTGTCTTCAATAAAGCGGCCTGTTCACACATATAGAGTGTTTTGTGATCTGTGCTGTGCCCCCCCAGCTCAGGCCCCATTCTTTAACAATCACAGATGCTGAATTTATTTGTGGACATTGAAAGAGGCTGAGATAACCTCTTGTGGTACTCAAATATCAAACAATGAAACCACCGTTCAGGTATGCGTTTCTGTTGGACTTGACCTTTTTTGCAGGGTCATCCCTAAAGTTTTTTTCCTTTCTCCTAGCCTTTTCTCTGACATGGTGTTGGTGGTTTTAGGCCTCTGGGCACTTTAGCACTGCTGTCCAGTGTAAAGTGTGTGTGCTCTCTGTGTTACTTATGATACGATTGGTCTACACCTGTTTGCAATGGTGTGCACAGATTTATTAGAACTATTTTAGAAATGCCACTTTTAGAAGTTGGCATTTCTGTGTGCTATGTCATGTGTCTGTCTGGCTTTTGAGTGACAGGTGCTAGGAGATGTGTGTGGCTCCAGGAGGGGCAAGGTGACTCAGCACTAGGCTGATTAGGACATCTACATTTGGAATAGTGGGAGAAGTAGTCCCCTGACCCTGAATAGGATTGTGCCTGCCCTGTACAATGCTGGCTCCACCCCCTGTGGTGTGTCTGATCACCAAGCCCCACCCTGACAAAGGGGAAGAGGAGCCTGGTAAACAGAGTACTCTAATAGTGGAGAAGCGTGGCTCAGTGGTTAGAGGCGGCAGACCCGGAAGCTGAGATCAGCCGTGGACCAGGGTTCGATTCCCCGCCTCGGCGGGTCTCGGGCTCAAAATTTCCACGGACTCGACAATTCTCGCTCCGGTGCCTACTCGACTCACGGGGTCACACTCTGCGACTCTGGGCAATAGCTTGCTTAATCTCCACTACGGCCCCTCGCGGCGGGATGCCTGGCTTTCACCTTGTGAATACCCTGCCTGGGAATCTCACAGGGGAATACCAGGACGGGTTCCCTAAGCAAGCGCCTTGAGACCCCTGGGTGATTAGTGCGCTATATAAATCGAAATACATTTACATATATACATACGTACATTTACAATTCCCCCCTGAATCAGTTTTTGCTTGTTACTTCAAGCCTTGTACTATAGACAAAGGAATGTGGAATATAAATATAGGGGCTTTGACCCCATGATGTGGTGTTGTTGCCGCACTCGCTGGGTGCTTGCTGCTACTGGTGGCCCAGGATGAACCTCAATGAGGGCTTGCCTCCTTGCTGGAGGGCCCTGTGTGCTGGCCTCCCTGGGCCCAGCTATGTCCCTTAGACCCTGAAGGACTCTTGTGCCATGTGACCGCTTTTCTTTAACTCTGGGGGCAAGAGGAGAAGACTGCTCCTGTGACTTGGCACACCTTTGGAGCCCAACTTGCCTTTTGAGCCTCTTGAGCTCTGAAATTTGGCTCCTGGAGGAGCGCTGAAGCTTTGCAGTGCAGAGCTGCACATTGCCTCTGAGGGAATCCCCAGCATAGGGATTCCCCCAAATTGCTGGGATCGAGCCGAAGCCTACCCAGCTTTATGCATATTTGGAGCGGGTGCCCACCCCGCTTTAAGCCTGTATTTTAAGGCGGGTACCCCCGCCTATGTGCTTGTTGTGGCGGGTGCCCACCCTGCTATTATCTTTAATTTAAACAGGAGCCCACCCCACGTTTCACTGCTGCGACCCGGGTAAGGCAGTGTGGCCGAACCGGAAGACAGGTGCCCGTGCCTGACTGTGGGTGGGGCCTGCTGAGGCAGCTGGTTGGAGCCTCATAGGCTCCATTTCCGCCTCCCCCCTGCCTTGGGGAAGCCATCTGAAGCCTCCCGGGCTGCAGGTTGAAGTCCCTGTCCCAGGAAATGGGACCGGGAGAAGTAAGAAGGACTCCCGTAAGTGAAAGGGAGCCCCGCAGGTACCAGAAGAGGTCCCGTGATCGGGGACTGACCGGAAAGTGTACTGACCCGCCTTCAGCTCAATGAGGAGGATCCCCGGTGCCTGCTCCGAGTCCAGGGGAGAGCGGAGGAGACCCAGGAGGGCCCGGGGCGTGGGGCTGACTGGAGAGTGAGACCGAGGCGCATTGCGAGTGCCAAGAATGTAATCTCGATGTGCTTTTCCTAACGGAGACGTGGCTATCCCCAAATTCTGATTTTGATATCACCACGGCTCTTCCAGACGGATTTTGTTATCCAGTCTCATCATAGGCAACAAGGGAAGGGAGGAGGGCTGGCTATAATCTATAAAGATTTACTTACTTGTTGAATTGAGGATGGTGATATTTCAGATTCAGAAAGTGTCCGCTTCACTATTCAAATTACACCTACCAACTCTCTCTCAGGATTCCTGATCTAACGCCCGCCGGGTTGTTTAAGACAGTTTGCAGGATCCTTGTCGGAATCTACCCTAGCGGCAGCTGCTCTATCGCCTAATTTCCTGGTATTGGGAGATCTGAATCTGCACTTTCACGACCCCAATGATAAAGGGGCCGGAGATCTTAGTTCGGACCTTAATGCTTTCGATCTGAAACATATAAATAAAGAGGCAACCCATATTAGAGGGCACCAACTCATGACCAGACCTCCGCTGCCTGTGCCATGGTCGGACCATTTTGTAGTACCATTTTCATGGAAAATTGTTGCAGAGAAGAGTTGTGCACCCCGTCCTCGCACTCTCCAGAGAGCTTGGCCTAAGTTATCGGTGGAAAATCTGACTCTTGCCTTAGAACGGACTGCCTCGGTTGTAGAATCAGATCCTCTGGTGGCAGATTTAAGCTTTCAGAACTGGCTTAATAACTCCTTGAATGCAGTTCTACCTCTCAAAATGGTCACTAAAAAAAGCAGTACCTTCAAATCGCCGTGGTACACTGCAGAGCTTAGGGATCTTAGAAAAACCTGCAAAAAACTAGAACGCGGATGGAGGAAAGACTGGGCAGCTAACAATAAAGCCGCCTATCGTTCCGCCCTGAAAAAAACTCAGGCAGATTTCTTCGAGAAGAAAATTAACTCTTCATATAATTCCTCGAAAGAAACATTTAAAATAGTCAACCAACTCCTTAAGGTCCCTTCCCCGGTGACTTCCCTAGAATATAATGAAGCAAGGTGCAATCAGTTAGCGGAGTTCTTTGACACTAAGATACAAAGAATCCTTGAGAGCCTTCCACAGAATGTCACTTTTACAGGGCACAACACATATTTGACTCCTACCTCCGGCCTCTCATTGGATTCCTTTAGCTGCATCACTATGGAGGATTTCTGTAAGACCCTATCTCTCCTGAACAGTAGTTCTCCATCTGACCCTGCGCCAATGTACATCCTTAAACAGATTGCAAAGACAATAGCCCCCTTAGCAACAGAGCTGTTAAACTCCTCATTTGCCTGCGGGGTGGTGCCACCCAGCTGGAAACCGGCCAGAGTCAAAACGCTCCTAAAAAACCCAGGGCTTGATACTTCTGACCTGACCAATTTTCGCCCGATCTCTTTGTTACCTGGTCTGGGCAAAATTGCTGAAAAAGTGGTTAACCCGCAGCTATCGGAGTCTTTAGAAAGCACTGGGCGGCTGAGCGACTCCCAAACGGGTTTTTGCCTGGGACTGGGCACGGACACAGCCCTTATAGTGGTGGCAGAGGAGGCAAGGTGCATCCTAAATTCAGGGGGATCCGCAGTTGTGATCCTCCTGGATCTGAGTGCAGCGTTCGATACGGTGGACCATGTAATATTGGCCCACTGTCTCGCCAGATTGGGCATAACAGGATTAGCCCTGAGATGGCTTGAATCTTTTTTGAACAAGCGATCATTTAAGATCTGGGAAAATGGTGTTCTGTCCAAATAAACCCCCCTCCAGTGTGGAGTGCCGCAGGGCTCGTCTTTGAGCCCTACCTTATTTAATGTCTATATGGCCCCACTGGAGGAGGTGGTGGCTCCCTTTGGGATCAAATCAGTAACATATGCAGACGACACCCAATTAGTCGTCTCATTAACCCAACAAGATGGATGTCTGGACAATCTCTCAGCCTGCCTTACCGGAATATTCTCCTGGATGACCGGCTCGCTGCTCAAGCTCAACGGAGCAAAAACTGAGATCATGCTCTTGGGCAACCAATTTACATCTCTCCCAAAAGCTTCCTGGCCTTCCTGTATAGGTGAGTTGCCCTCACCAAAAGAAAAAATCAAAAGCCTGGGGGTGTGGTTTGAGCCTGACCTAACCTTCAGGACGCATGCTCAGAAAATCACAGGTGTCTGCTTCGGCCTGCTTCGGGCAGTGAGGAAAGTCCTCCCCCTCCTGCCTTTTCAGTCCAGGAAACTACTGATCCAGGGATTAATTCTATCCAGACTGGACTATAGTAACGCCCTATTCTTAGCGGCGCCAGAAGCCACCATTAACATCTTGCAACGGGTACAGAACGCAGCAGCCAGGATGCTGTCTGGGCCTCCAAGAAGATCTTCGGCAAAACCAGCGCTGAGAGCTCTCCACTGGCTGCCAGTCCGCGAAAGAATTGTCTTTAAATCATTGTGTATCACCCACAAGGCGCTCCAGGACAAAGGCCCCCCGGCTCTTAGGAGCCTGATTTGCCCCTATAAATCCTCCCGGGCTCTCCGGTCGGATGTGGAAAACCTAGCCATAGTCCCTAGAGTGAGGAAGACTCACACAGGGGGACGTCGTTTCACGGTAAATGCGGCAAAAAACTGAACACTCTTCCTAGGCACATTCTGACGGAACTCTGCTATCCTAAATTCCGGAAGTCTCTTAAAACTTTTCTGTTTCCCAAGTTCCTCTGAGAACGGTTTCTCGCTGAGTTTGTTTTCTGTTCTCTGTTGGGTTAGCGCTGGGACGCTCTAGGGCAGCCATGCGCTTTACAAATCAAATTTCATTTAATTTCATTTCAAGGTCCTGAGCGCACCTGCGGAGAGTGGGCCGCTCCAACGATGGGGGCAGTTGGATTTAGAGCCCCTGAGCAGGGCTTCAGAGGGGCTGCCAGGGCCTCTTTATTTTATTTACAACACTATTCGTGGCCAAGGCCTTAATGTATAATTGTATTTCTTATAAAAGCGGTTGGGTGTATTGTTACGGTCCCGTTCCATCGGGGGACACTTTGTCAATAACGTTTTTTCCATCGGAACATCCAAAGAGTCAGCGTTCTAGATGCTGAAACACTGCTCCGCCCCCAAGTTCGCGTCACACGTCACTTCACGCAGTGACGTGTGTGCGGAGCCGTATTAGTACCAGGGAACACCACATACCGGTAATATTCAGGCCAGGTAGGATCTGATTAGGCTCTTTACCGAAACACGCAAGACGGGAAGTAAGTTTTCCTATGGGAGGGTTTCACCTACACTCAAGGATAAAGGTACCATTGGGTGCTTGATCGAGTCTTGGTGTCTCTCTCTCCCCAGATGCCCGGGTGTTTGTTCCCCCTCCCTGCTGGTCCCATGAAGTGATTGACTTCACAAACTCATGTAATCCTTGTTCTCCACCCCATGTTGTGATTGCTTAAGATTTCCTTATCCCATATTGCAACAATGGATATTTTATAGTTTAACTGTACGTTCTGAAGTCGCTTTTAAAGACCCTCAAGAGCCTTTTTGAAAGAACGTTCTCTATTCCCGATTGGGTTAATAAGCCATAACGTGTGAGACGCTTTACTGATGTCGTTTCTATACACAATTTTAGGCTTTAAAAGCACTGCCCCAGTTGGGTTTGCTAGTAAGAAGAGACGTATTCCCATGACGTTATGCGCTTCTTTGTGAAAATAGTCTAGTTGACATGACTCTTTGATTAAGATGTACTACATTTGGCAGCAATACAGTATTTTCATATTTGTTTGTCGCAACCTGCGTCCTCTTAATGGACTAATGGCTAATCTGCATGTATGCCCTTGTTTTTCTTCTTTATCATTGATTGCAGGTTCGAAAGGTCTACGAATCTACGCAAGACCTTCCCGGTATAACAGTGAGTTGTACCGCACTGATTTGTTCCACAGGTTAGAGTGTGCCTTAGCGAGCGCATACCGCCGTGAAACCTAATATAGGTCCTGACGAATGCTTTGCTAATGGCACTTATAAGCAGAAACATGTTGACCATTTTTTAATTACATAAATCGGATGCCTCTAGTTACTTTACAGAACTATTTTACATCCGTCTCACCCTTTTTAACGGTCTTTGGTCAGCCTTTAATAAAATAGTTGATAGGCTAATACCAAATTCTTTTAATCTAACCTTTCACTTTCATCACCCTTGCACACACGCCCTTGAACATCCTGCTCCGCTGTAAACCAGGCATAGAAGCACACCAGGGAAGCATTCTGCTTCCGTAGTGGAACCCAATGATGAAGCATGTCACCGACCAGGTCGGTGAGTGAGGGTTCCTTTTACAAACACTGGTTCTGTCTGATGCTGCTTGGTGCAACCGTTCCCAGGTTAGACTTATAGTCATTCTTTTGTTTTTACTTATTAATCTCTTTATTTTATTCACATCTGCGCCGCACCAGCGTGGGCAGCTGCAACGTTTGGCCGTATTTTGGTTGTAGAGTCCCTGACTGGGACAGGAGGGGTACAGTGGTGCCAGGCCTCTTTATTCCTCAGTATCGCCGATGTAGTGGGCAATTGCAAAATGGGGAACATTTGTTTATAGAGTCCCAGTGAGAACCCACCCAGAGGCCACAGTGAGTGCCAGTCCCCACACATTTCTTCACAGTTGCACCACATTAGCAGCAGCTGCAAAGTTTAGGCCAGCGCCTTTGTTAGGAGTCCCAGTGGGGAGCCAGGGGGCACAGTGGTGCCAGCGCAATTGCGCTCATGGATTCTGCTGCATTGGCAGCCGCCCTGACACTTGGGACATAGGGCATTTGAGCCCTCTGAGAAGGCCAGTTGGCCAGGGGGTCAGTCAGGTTGGTAGGGAGCCAGGCCCTAATGTGATTTATGTGATAATATGCTAATTGTGTCTTTTGCACCCTGGTTTATGTCTCTTGTGTGAATTATGTTTATGAGATTATTGCATACTGTGTTTAGGTTTATGAGGTCATTGCCTAATGTGATTTCTGCTTATGAGGTTATTGCATAATACATTTATGCTTGTGGGGTTATTGCATAATGTATTTATGCTTATGAGTTTATTGCATAATGTGTTTTTGCTTATAAGGTCGGTGCATCATGTGTTTTACACCTAATGTGATGCTGATTGTATAATGTGATTTTATTTTGCAGGATATAATGTTGAGTACAGTGGTTTGCCAGTAATTACTAGTTGTGTTCTACATTTACTATTTGTGCTTTGTGATGGTTCTGACAGTGGCCCAATTGGCCATGTCATGTGTATATAATCTCCTGTAAGTACTGCCTAGTGCCAGTTGGCACAGTGTATATTGTGTGATTACTATTCTAATGTGTTTATGATAATACAAAGGCTATTTTTATATATAACCTTGTGTGGAGTTACTTTTGTGGTGTGCCTAGTGTGTTGCTGCTGTGTGTGTGTTGCGCATTGCCTCTGGGATAATCCTGACTGCTCGTGCCAAGCTACCAAGGGGGTGAGCAGGGGTTATCTTCAGCGTGTAACTCCCTTGGCCTGACTAGAGTGGTGGTTTCTACCTGGCTTAGGCACTAGCCCTAGCCAACCAGAAATCCCATTTCTAATAGTTTCTCAAGCAATGGGCAGAAAATATGGAACAGGGCCATAGAGTACACTGCGGAGCCACAGGCGGGAACTGTTCTAGAGCTGTCCAAATAGTAGGATCTAAATCGCTGTCTGGCCCGCAAATTCAGCGGCCATAATGGTACGTAGTCACGCCGCTCATCATACAGCAGGGGAAAAGAACTGTTTCTCCAGTTGTGCGTAATAAACACCCATTTTAGAAGAATTCCAGGGAGCCCAAACATATGGCAACTCTAAAGTAACAGTATGTGTTGCTATGTTTAAAGGAGGTAAAGATCTAACATTTTCAATAGACAAAACCAACCTAATTCAAGATGTAAAAACCAGAGAAGCTATTGTGAAATGCACTCTCTACATGACAAACGCCTACCTAATATTTCATACGTGAATAATCAAAAAACAGAACGCTCCTACTAAGAGTGAGGAAATGAACAACAGTGCTACGGACACAAACTGCCCACCTAGAAATAGCAGGACTAACTCATATTAAATAAAGTTCTCCTAAGGAATGTCATTGTTTAAACCTCCCATACGGGTTTTGAGAGTAAAAATTAAAAATACTTCCCTAAGTTTATTCAAATCTGTAATGTCCTTGCCTTTAGGGGCTACCACTGTCTCTGGGTGTTGTTCATTTTTCATGCAATGTTTCATTAAGGGGGCTGTAATTTCCTGTGTTCTGGTAGCCAATCTATGCTCTGAGAGGAGAGTGTTGCAACTACATCCCGTCTCCCCCACATTGCCCAATCCACATGGGCAAACCATAAAATAGATTACATTTTGTGTCTTATGGTTTGTCAATGTTCTCAGCCCTCTGCTGTACAAATTCAAGTTGTATTTATCTGTTTGTATTGCCGTAGTGCATGTCAATCATTGGCCACATTTAAAGTTGCCATTTACTAGATTACTCCCATCAAGAGTCTTTGGGACAAAACCTGCTGCTGGTGTCATATGCGACCATACTATCTTGTCCTTCAGATTGCGATCATGCCGATGAGCAAACATCGGTTTGAGAATCTTAATGTTATCAGTGACACTGCTCAGAATCTGCCAATTAGCATTGATCATCTGTCTCACTCTTTCATTATGCACACATGGATATATTTAAGCCCCTATTGCCATAGGAACATCACAATTAGTGACGTTCCTGTGGCGATATGGGCTTCACCTTATTTACAAGGCAGCATTAAGCCACTTAATATGACTTAACGCTGCCTCATGAATAAGGCACCCTTTCACGCTATACTTAGCATGAAAGGAGTGGGCAATGGGTGCTGTGGTGGGCGTTCGGCCACAATACCCATTGATTTTGACGCTGCCCCATATTTACAAGGGTGGTGTAAATATGGGGCAGCGTCAAAATTAAGACTCGGAAAATCCCTGTCTTACCCTGGCAAAATGAGGTGAAATGCTTTACTTCTCCTTGTTTTTGCTGTTTCTATATGTGCTGGGTTGTGCTGCACCCACAGAAACATCTGTTTGAGAATCTTGATGTTATCAGGGTCACTGCTCAGAATATACCAATTAGCATTGATAATATGTCTCACTCTTTCATTAGGGACACCGGCACATGTTTACAAGCCTTTTTCGCCATAGGAACGTCTCTTTTAGTGACATTCCTGTGGTGAAATGGACTTTGCCTTGTTTAAAAGGCAGCGTTATGCCACTTAACGTGGCTTAACTCTGCCTTGTAAATAAGGCATCCGTTCATGCTATGCTTAGTGTAAAAGGGGTGGGCAATGGGAGTGGTGGTGGCCATTCTGCCTCATTACCCATTGATTTTGATGCTGCCCCATATTTACAAGGGTGGTGTAAATATGGGGCAGCGCCAAAATTAAGACCTGGGAAAACCTGGTCTCACCCTGGCAAAATGAGGAGAATTACTTTTTTTCTCCTCGTTTCTGCTGTTTCTATGTGTTCTGCATTGTGCAGCAAACATAGAAACAGCAAAAAGCCATTGATCGTTTATGTTACAAAACGCCATTTCAGATTGTTTATGTGTAGAAAGGGACACTTTGCTGCACATAAACAATCCTTCACCTCAATGCAGGCACCCACGCAATGTGGTGCAAGGATGCCTGTATTGGATCTAGGCTGCTAAATGTAGCACCAGTGCAGGGAGAAATGCAGAGCTGCACCCTATTCTTGTAAATAAGGTTCAGCCCTGCGTTTAAGAAGTGGCGAAGCGTGGCTTTAAGCCAACAAGGCTAACGCCGCGCTCCATCACTCCTTTTCTAAATATGCCCCTGAATATCTTGTTATCCATTCTTACTTGGGTTCCACATTTGGGTTTACACCAGTTAACAACTGATCCCTGTCATGGAATCTCACTCTTTATATGATTCTCATATAAGCCTGTTAGGATAACCGCTCCTCCTGATCTCTTTCCTGACCATAGGCATGTCAAAGTCCATGATTTTTGTACAATTTCGACAGTTTCAAAAATTGCCAAAAGGGCATGATTTTGGTTCCTGGGGGGTAGGTGTTGAAATGCAAGAGAGTGTTTTGTGCGGTAGATTTTACATACAGTTCTACTTCCAGTTGGTCCTCTCTGTGTTGCACCCGGATGTCAAGAACTCAACTTTCTGCCTGCTAGTTTAGATGTGAATCTGAGGTTTGGGTTACCAAGATTCATTCAACTCATACATGCTGTAAAGTTGTCTGATTATCCCACCCATATAAAGAAAATATAATCTATAAAATCATGTAAACAATGTTCTACAGATTCAAAGAAGGGTGATACCACATTGTACATATACTTGTCTTCAAATTGACTCATTAAGATATTTGTTATACTGGGCGCACATAGTGCCCCCATGATAACTCCTTTATTTTGCAGATGTAGGTCCGCACCAAATTCAAATGCATTATTTTGAAGGACAATCTTGAGGCACTCAACAATAAATCTCTTAGGTGCTTCATTAATTTGTTGTTGTATGAAACCTCCTCTGCGCTCATGGCTGTTTATTGAGGAATGTTACTGTACAGCGTCTCAATGTCTACAGTTACCTGGATCTCTCTGTTTTCATTTTAAGCCAGTCCCTTTATGGTGGAGATTCTGTGTCAAGTATCTTTAAGGTAGGATTTAATATTGGGAACAACTGGATTCAGAAAAGAGTCAACACATTTGGATAGGGGCTCTGTCACCAAGCCAATCTTAGTTACAATGGGCCTCAAAGGGGAATCTAAATGATTCTTGTGGATATTTGGAATTGCATAGATACTCGTCATTCAAGGGTTATTAGTGTTCTGAAAATCATATTCATTAGTACGTATGATACTTTCCTTCATCCTGGGCCTTTTTAGTTAGTGTTTGGATTGTCTTTGAATCTCTCATGGTAGGATCAGTAGTGGTTTTAGTTTAATGTTCATTGTTCATTAACATGAGTTCATTTTTTAACATAATCATTAATGTCCATAGCACAATCCTACCTCCTTTATCACTGTTCCTGATAGTGATGTCTTTATTGGATGACTAGGCTTCTAGGGCTGCCTGTTCCTGCATCTCCAAATTGGACTGACGTTTGAGAATGAATCTAGTTGCCTCCGTAAATGTATTTAACACCGCTCCCTCAAAGATAGCCACTTCAGGACTCAGCTGTTCCAAGGTTGGAGTAAAAGTAGAAGGAGGGGTAAGACCTGAACCATTGAAATCCCTTGTGTCTCAATTATCATTATCAGAAACGAATTTCCTTAAATGTATCTTCCTAAGTAAGAATATAATATCTTGATGTAACTCTATTGGCATTAGTGCTGCGAACAGATGATTAGCCTTAAATAGGGGAGATTTGGGATCCTCATCTAACACCATTTGTGGGAGATTGAAAATAGGGAAGTCATTTATTGTCTCCAATACTGTCTGTCCCTTGTTTCTAGGTACTGGTATGCATTGTCCTGATAATGATAACCTCCCTGGTTACAGGGTTGAAACACAGATCAGCAGGGTCTCCTGAACCTCCACTGTAGCCTAAAAAGCAGGAGAGTTCATCTTTGGACCGTGTTCGTGGTTTGACCACTTTCCTGTATCATCATACTGTTTGGAACACCCTTTGTTGTCTGATTCAAAAGTGTCTGAGAAAGTAACTATTTGTACCCTGAAACACTCTCTTGCATTTCAAAAGCTACCACCCCAGGAACCAAGAGAAAGGGATAGCCTCTGCCTAATTTTTGGGACTGTATCAAAATTGTATGAATATCCTGGACATAGCTCTTCGTTGAGATTGTATTCCATATATGTAACTTCGTGTTTTTATCTAATTGAGTTTTGAGCAGCTGTCTCTAGCAAGTTTCAGAAGCAATAATGAAATAGGGGTCCTTACGATTACTGAAGGGACTTGTTGATGTCCGTGTGACACTCTCAGAATTGGTGAGGATATTTTAAGGTATAAAAGTTTAGGTGTGCAACAGATCCTTACAAAATTGGTGGTGGTTATGCAATTTGGGTCATGTTACGGTCTCCCAGCAGTTCATGGTGGTTCTTCGTGCATAGATAAAGGTTAGGCACATTTTGGGTGTTCTTTGTTTTGGTGTTGGGCTAACCACACACATGGCTAGTAACAATTTGTTTTCACAGATGGTGGAGGATCATTGTAAAGTGTGGTTATGTATCAAAATGTCATTATGTTGATTGACAGTCAGAGGGATCTTACATTATAATTCCTGCAAGTATTTTAGTGATAAGTTGTGACTCAACATTAAGTGGCTGTCCTGATGAAGGTGTTTCATCTGAAATGTATGTATGTAGAGTTTCATAACCACATAACGAATAAATATAGATGAATTATGTGTGTAACAACCTAAGAAATACAGATTGTCCACAGCCTGTAAAAACCGTTGGAAATAATTGTTAGGTCATTTTATGACATTTATATGGCCAATATGTATTGGTCAAAAGATTGGCAAAGTATTTTTGTTTTTTGTGTGTTTTTTTGACGATTTGTTAACTTGTGAGATATTATAGGCGGATCTGGTATTATTGGATGTAAGGTTGTTCCGAATGGGGTTGTATGTATGTTCTTGGTGACTAGAGTGTGGTGATTGATGATTGCAGTTGAGAATGTAGGCGAGTTTTTCATAAAATATCTTGTTCCGCAGAGTTGGGTTTAACACATCTTTGTCACATATTTTGAAACTTACTATATGATATTTAGTTAAGTTAGGTCTTGGTGCCTTTGTGCCAGTTGATTAATAGTTCCCCTTCTCAAAAAGCCATCATTGGATCCAGCAGAATTATACATTTTTCACCCAATTTTTCTTCTACCTTGGGCAGCTAAAATCACTGAGGTACACATTAACACCATCCTTACAGAGTTTTTGAATACCAACGGCATCCTGGATCCCACGCAGAATGGTTTCCGCCCAGGGTACAGTACGGAGACAGCGCTCCTCGCTGTGACTGAACATCTGCGGACCGTTCTAGATGCAGGCAACACTGCGGCACTGATACTGTTGAATCTCAGTGCTGCGTTTGACACTGTATCCCACCAGATCCTTCTAAATCGTCTGGAGGAGGCAGGAATTGGGGGTTCTGCTTTGGAATGGTTTAGATCTTTACACTCTGAAAGAACTTTTCAGGTGTCTGCTCCACCTTTTCTTTCCTGTGTCCAGTCTATCGGCCATGGTGTGCCACAGGTTGCTGGTGGTTCTCTCTGACGATTCTACGCAGGATGCCGCTAAATCTAGGACCGGACTGGCGGCTGTCGCGGAATGGATGACTACTAACTGCCTCCAGCTCAATGCTACCTGTGCTGCAAAATGCAACAAATGTGAATGGAGGAACTAAATAGGAGAACTAAACATTTCTCCTCGTAACACCTCACTGAGAAAGGTGTAGCATTTTGATGCATTCCCAAGTTTACTAGCATTAATCAATTTGGTATTGTGTCAAAATCCATGGATGGATGCATGGGAACGCCTATGCTCTACCCGTGGAATGCCTCCCAAGCTGAAATGTAAAATTACTCAGTGAAAACAATTACATTGTCTTAGAAATTGTGTTTCTGGTTAGTAGAAGTATGTACCCTGTCCAAGTAGGAACCACAGTCCTATACGGGGAAGTCAGATATCACCCTAAATTAACCTGTAGTCGTCCTCTAGTAGCTTGGCACAGAGTAGTCAGGCGTAACTTAAGAGGCAATGTGTAAAGTATTTATGCAGCACTTCAAACATTAAAACAGTGAAACACCACACAAAAAGTTACCACAACTAGTTAGGAAAATATAACTTGATGTATAAAACAAAACAAGACCAAACAACAAACATACAATAAGTATAATCAGAGTTATGAATTTTTAAAGATAAAACTGAAATGTAGTGCTTTACAACTTAAAGCGCCAACCGCGCCAACCTGGTCATGCTAGACGGGTCAAATAAAAAAGTTCAGGCTGACCACAATGTAGCGTGAGTCGAATACAAGGACCAGTCTTGGCCCGCTCAAACAGAACCTTGATTCACTGTTACGTAAACGTCGAGGACAAGATGCGAAGAACAAAGAAGGCATTGATTCTTCGGATGTACGCGATGTGTCAGCTCCAAGCCACACAAAGTCGGAGATGCGTCGGGTATGGAGGCGATGTGCTACTCTGTCGGCTATGCGATGCCCTCTATCCTTGTAGCCGCGGCAATGTGTCGGCGCCGATGGACTTGATCCAAATTCCAAGTTGCGCAACAACGGCAATGCATCAATTTTGGTAGTCGCAGCACTTGATACCCACTTCTAAGGGTCCAGGACTGGATTGGCACCACTTGGCAATACTCTCAGATGGCAGAGTCCAGGTGCTGTAGGTAGATGGGGTGGAAGTCTTTGAAGTACCTAAGATTGCTAACATGAGGCAGGCCAGCAAGCCCTTTTATGCCACTTGGGTTCTGGGTTGGAAACATGCAAGTCCAGTGCTTCTTACTCACCGGTAAGATGGACAGCAAGCAGCAGGTCAGCACAGTAGAGCAGGTGTCACGCAGATTAGCAGTTCAGAAGAGCGGCAGTCCTTTCTGCTGCCCAAAAGTTTTTTTTTCCTGGCAGAGTATCCACAGATCCAGAAGTGTACTGAGTTGGTGGTGCCAGGTCTAGTACTTGTACCCAGTCGTAACTATGAAGTGGGGGAGGCGTCAAAGAGAGGCCATTGAAGTGCACAGAGTCCCTGCCCTTTCTTCCCTGACTCCAGACTCACTGCATGGGAGTATGCAGCCCTTTGTGTGGGGACAGGACACAGCCTATCCAGGAGTAAGTGTCAGCTCCTCCTCCCATCCTGCAATGGATGGCCCATCAGGATGTGGATGGTCGATCAGTCACACCTAATATCCCTTTGTATGTGGCTGTCTAAATGGAATACATTAAGCCCAACCGAGGCAGACAGAACGCACTAAATTATTAAAGTCAGAATATGCCAACTTTCTAAAAGTACTAACAACGATGGGGGCTAAGCCTAAAGGAATGGTGCCAGGTAGGGCTATTTAAAATTCAAAATACAACACGAACACCTGGCTCCGTACTAACCTACACTCCTACTATTTATGGAGTAACAGGGCAGACTATTGTTTTATCTGTCCGAATAGAATTTTTCAAAAGACTGAAAAAGAAACACTTATGTCTCAAATTGACACAGAAATCATCACATATGAATAACACAATTCACAGTCAATAACAAATGGAACATACATCAAAATAGGAATTATTTGCAAAAAATTGCAACAAACAACAAAATCACTGAATGAAAACAAACATGAAACAAATACAAAAAACATTTACAGCTTGCATCATCTATGAAACACACAAAAGTATTTATGAGAAGTGTCTGATTATATGGACTAAACTTGTTATTTCAACAAGAAGATCACAAAAGTGTTAGAAATAATGAATTAATTTTTAATACAGCCAACACTAAACCCATTTAGATTTAACTAAATGCCTCTCGAAATGCTATGCGTTTCAAGACCCAGGCTTGAAAGTACTGGGGCTCTCGTCAGGGCTTCAAACAAATGATCGGGATATTCTAAAACAACAAAAAACGTGAAAAATGAAGGTTCTAACCGCTCCCATGGTGCAACATTTTATTAATAAATCCAACAGTGAAATTTGGATCTTGTTGTCTTGCATTGATACATCTTAAACGTCATTTTGACATTGACGCCGCTTTCTTGAGAAAGGAAGCTTATCTCATTTTAAAGTTCAATAGTGCTTCTTCTGGCTTAAATGGCATGACTGAATTAAGTAGAATCTTGTTTAGTTACTACATGTCCCACAATGCAATGCTTTGCCATGCACAAAATGAGTAATAGTGCTAGGTTTTGATTGGTTGAAAGAGTTGCTACCCAGGATTCATAGCTTTCACAACAAGGAAGTGCTCGAGTGAGAGATGCTGTGTGAGAGTTAATCCAGTTTGTCCAAGGAAGTCGATATAAGTAGGTTTGTTTGCTTCCTCCCTGCAATTCCTTGATTACATGCGAATAGATGAATATTAATTTAATATATGATGGCAAGCCTATTGTGTTCATGCTTGCTTTCTAGAAACATTTCCAGTGAATGTGAGCTTGCTTGCTTTTGAGCAGAAGAAAAGCCTGCCTTTTGCTGAGTCCATTATCGAACGAACTCACGTATAGTAAGTCCACATGACAGCTGATTTTAAATCGTACAGCGCAGCCTGTTGGTAAACATTTCTTTTAATGAATACAACATCTTTTCCCATTTTTGTAGATTTGCGAGTTCCCTTCTGAATAGTTCCTGTCCATGCTCTGCAGCCTTTGTGCGAGGTACATTTAAAGAAATTCTTTTTACCCGCATACAATGGTTTAGAGGCAAGTAGAGAACAGAGTAGAAGTTTACATTTTATGAATGATCTTCTCTTGCAGAATTACACTCAGTTAAAAGTGTGCATGTGGCGTTTTAAAGCTACGGTAGAACGAGTCCCTTGACATGTAGAATCAACGAACTGGAGCGCCTGCTCCTACTCCAAAAACCAGGTACACAATAAATCAGCGATATATATGAAAGAGAAAGGTAGTTTGGGGTTGATGCTGTTTTTGCATCACGTTTTTCTTTTTTTTTTGTTTTAGAATATCCCGATCATTTGTTTGAAACCCTGACGAGAGCCCCAGTACTATCAAGCCTGGATCTTGAAATGGGTTGGCATTTCGAAAGGCATTTAGTTAAATCTAAATGCGTTTATTGTTGGATTAAAAGATTAATTCATTATTTCTAACACTTTTGTGATAGTCTTGCTGAAATAACAAGTTTAGTCCATACGATTAGACACTTCTCATAAATACTTTTGTGTGTTTCATATATTATGCAAGCTGTAAATGTTTTTTGTATTTGTTTCATGTTTGTTTTCATTCAGTGATTTTGTCGTTTGTTTAAATGTGTTGCAAATAATTCCTATTTTGATGTATGTTCAGTTTGTTTTTGACTGTGAATTATGTTATTCATATGTGATGATTTCTGTGTCAATTTGAGAAATATGTGTTTCTTTTTCAGTCTTTTGAAAAAAATGTATTGATCAGTTTAAAGACTATTTTATAAAAATTCTATTCGGACAGATAAAAAAGTAGTTTGCCCGTTACTCCATAAATAGTAGGAGTGTAGGTTAGTATGGAGCCAGGTGTTTGTGTTGTATTTTGAACTTTCTAAAAGTGGCATTTTCAGAATAACAATTTAAAAACTATCTTCCCCATAAGTTACAATTTTAAATTGTGACTCCAGAGGCACCAAACGTATGGGTCTCATTGCTTCCCAATTGGAAATTACACTCATCAAATTTAGTAAGGTGATCCATATGTTAACCTATGGAAGAGGTAGGCCTTGCAGCAGTGAAAAACTGATTCAAGAGCTTTTCACTACTGGAACATGTATTGTAAAACTCAAAAGTACATGTCCTACTTTTTAACACACTGGACCCTGCCCTTGGGCTACCCAGGGCCCACTTTAGGGGTGACTTGCATGTATTAAAAAGGAGGTTTTGGGCCTGACAAGACGGTTAACTTGCCAGGTCGACATGGCAGTTTAAAACTGAACACACAGGCTCTGTAGTGGTAGGCCTAAGACATGTTTAAAGGGCTACTGTAGTGGGTGGCACAATCAGTGCCCATCCCCACTAGTAGCATATCATTTACAGTCCCTGGGCACATGCTGTGCACTTTACTGGGGACTTATAAGTGAATTAAATATGCCAATAGTGGATAAGCCAATGCTACTATGTTTAAAGCACATGCACTTTAATACTGGTTAGCAGCGGTGAAGTGCCCAGAGTCCAAGGGCCAGCAAAAATGAAGTCAGCCAAAACAGGACGTCTTAAGGCGAAAGGTCAGGGGAAACAACGCCAAATATGCCAGGTCTAACTATCGTGGTACATTTATTAACAATGAAACACAAAAACTAGGAGTCTGACCATTTTAACATGCCATTTTTGTTTTCTTTTTTGGACCACCCAGGTTTTGGACTTTTACTGTGAGTGAGTCTCACAACCTAAATCTCATTCTCTGTAATCTCTGCTAAAATGGATCTGGAGTGCTAGCCCCCAGTGTCTGCCTTTTGAAACAAGTTTAGCTGCTGCAGAGATGAGGTAAAAATCTTTGGGTTGGCTGCATTGGAACATGTGCACATATGTGTGTGCACAAGGATGCAGTTTACACAAGTGGGACTACCATCCATCTCTGCCCGGTACCTGCGCGTAAGAAGCCTGTAACAGAAGGGACCCTTGAGGAACTAGTGCTGATTTTGAGAAGGCTTTATACAGTGAGTGGGCATTCGTAGCATAAGGATGTAGTCCTTCACTGAAAAGGGTGTGCTGGGTTGTGTTATACATTGTTGGCAAACTCTGCACTGAAGTAACGTCTTGCTATAGTTAGGCCTAGAGACTAGCATGGCATGCTGGCTCTATGGTAAACATTGATATGAAGTGCAGATTTAATGTCCCAAATGTAGATTGACATCAGATCTCTTTATGCTATTGGGGAGTTGTCATATTTCTCAGACTCATTTCCGAATTAGATTCTTGGCCTATGATACCCTTGCTGGCCCAAGGTAATTACTCTGCTAGCAAGCAGGAGGATTAAAGGCTTTTCCTCACAATTGGGTTATTCACAAGTGACTCAGTCTGTACCTGGAAAAGGAAAGGTTATGCTCTGAATTTGCATGGGATTATTACTTTTTACACTGCACCAGGCCTGGGACGACTCATCCAAAAGAAGACAAGGGGGAGAAGGCCAGACATCTGCAGCCAGTCACAGGAGGGGATCACCCTTGAAGTTTTGGAGGAAATGGAGCAGGCAGCTAAGACAGTTAGGAGCATAGTTTCAGGAGCTCAGAGAGCTCTTTCAGCAAGCCACTTCAAGTTGCCATCTTGAATGTTGCCAGTATGCTGTACAGGAAGGTTGTGATGTGTGTGGTTTAATAACATGCCTTCTAAGGATTGGTTTGAGATGTCTACCTCCTGGATCCCTCCACCCCTCACTTAAAGACCTCTGCACAGGGGAAAGAGACAGTGGGAGAAGGTTGAATTCAAAAGACTCTGAAGAAGGCCAGACCCTGCCTGGGGTGCTTGCACATCCTGGACACAGACTGGATGGGTCTTTATGAATTCACCTCTTCAGGTCTGGCACTGGCCCCTAAATCCTCCGAGGAAAGTAGAGGGGATGAGGACTGGGCTTGCAAAGGGGTTGGCCTCATCAGAGGGGCCATCCCCTGACTTCTGCTATCACAAGGGTGTACATCACGTTGTCAACAAGGATATGGTATCTGAAGAGTGCAGGACAAAAAAGTTGCAAAAGCCCTAGGAGTACTCAAAGATGATTTTTTATCTAAGCAGGAGCAAGTCAATGCCACTTGTGACAAATGTTTTAGCTTGCTCAAACTCCTTAGAACACTTTTCTGCTGGAATCAAGTAGTTTGGCACAGAACCATAGTCCAAGCCCTATTGCCAGTAGGTTGGACTATGGAAACGCCCTATACATGGGGATGGCTGATTATCTATTTACTCACCTGCAGGTGATACAAAACCAGGCAGCCATACTCATCTGCAATAAAGATGGATTCACCTTTGCGTGTGCAATAAAGTCTACTGGTTTCCAATCTGAAAGAGGGTAACATTTAAAGTTCGCTGCCATGCTTACAAAGAGTGTTAGCGTGCTGCAGGGCAGACTTACTCCGGGATCCTCTGGAAGCCATGATGGTATCCTAGCAAAAGAAGGCAACTCGAGAATGCAAGGAGAAGGACCGGCAAGGCCAGGAGTCAGAGAGGTGGCCCGGTCCGGTCTCTGCCGGCCTCTAACGGCCTAGAACGGCCCGCCCTTTGCCCGGGCTTAGCCCGGCGACCGCCCGCGCGCGTCCCGCGTTGCGCGTCTAGGGGCGTTATTCTATAGGCAAAACTCTATGGAGGCGTGGCCAGCCGGGAAGAGCCACCAGGTGCGGCGTGTGAGGAGCCGCTTTGCTCCCTGGGACTCGCAGTCCCGCTGGTGCGCCGGTGAAGGGATTCCGCCTGGTGACAATCGCTACAGCCTCCTCATAGGCACAGTTCCGGTCACAGCAATGAAAACTGCCCTGCTCCCAAGTCGAGCGGCACCCGCGGAGCGGGGGCCGCGAGTCGCGGTTTTAGCCTCCCAGGCAGGAGGCGCGGCCAGCCGGGAAGAGCCACCAGGTGCGGCGTGTGAGGAGCCGCTTTGCTCCCTGGGACTCGCAGTCCCGCTGGTGCGCCGGTGAAGGGATTCCGCCTGGTGACAATCGCTACAGCCTCCTCATAGGCACAGTTCCGGTCACAGCAATGAAAACTGCCCTGCTCCCAAGTCGAGCAGCCCCCGCGGAGCGGGGGCCGCGAGTCGCGGTTTTAGCCTCCCAGGCAGGAGGCGCGGCCAGCCGGGAAGAGCCACCAGGTGCGGCGTGTGAGGAGCCGCTTTGCTCCCTGGGACTCGCAGTCCCGCTGGTGCGCCGGTGAAGGGATTCCGCCTGGTGACAATCGCTACAGCCTCCTCATAGGCACAGTTCCGGTCACAGCAATGAAAACTGCCCTGCTCCCAAGTCGAGCGGCACCCGCATGCTTACAAAGCTCTTCATGACTCAGGTCCTGTGGTCCTTCAGTCTAAAGTGGAGTTCTATAAACCCACAAGAAATCTGACATTTGCAAATCAGGCCTTACTTAAAACAATCGTATCAAGAAAAGATCAGAGCTGGAGGCTGATCCTTCACTTATCTTTCTGCAGCCTAATGGAACTTGTTACTGCTGGACCTCTGCCTCATGAGTGACTACCTCAGTTTCAGAGAGAAGCTTAAAACATGTCTCTCCCCAGAGTGACTGATTTCATCTCTTAGATCGTCCCTTCCCCCAGTACTTCAGTAAAGTGGATGTGTGTAAGTTTTAGTGCTGTGATATCTCCCTTGGGATGAGTGTTCATGCTCTACAAATACTTCAAATTAAATAAATAAATAACATCAAGCTTTTTCTGCCTTGATGGTTGATGGGCACCAACAGAGGAGAGCTGAGGTTGAGGAGAACACAAGATGCTGGACGCAGGTCAGAACCTGAATGTGCAGCTAAAGTGCAGAGAGAAAAAGCTTAGACAAGAATATAAACTTTAGAGGTCTAAAGGGCAAACCCCAAGTGGCAGCAGCTCGCCCTCTGGCGCATAATTACACCTTCACCATCAAAATTGGCCCAGTGGAGCCCAAGAAATCAAAGGGAGAAGTACGATCCCTCAGGGACTGAATTTGTGAGGGACACAAGTAGCAACCCCCTACTGAAATCTCCAAAACTTCCTATGGAGTTCCAAACCCCCTGTGGGAAGATTGCCATGGGGCGAAGTGGCCCTCGTCCTAATTATATAGGTCCATTGAGACACCATCACTCTGGGGGCAAAGCCAAGGATACCTGACATGGTGATAAAAAATGAGGGCCGATCTTTGGGTGTTGGAATGCATCCCCCATTGACCCAATCTCCTTGGAGACCCAAAATGTCTGGAGTCTTTGCAGTCTTGTAGTCGGGTGCTTTTCCCACTCCTCTATACCCGGCGTGCACGCCACTGAGCTTCCCTCCTGTCATAACTCTAGGTGAGAAGAGTGTTTAATACCTGCTCCTACCTGTGCTTATTGTAGGAATGAGAGCGAGGATGAAACAAGCTCACGGCAGGAACCTGGAGCCTTCGGCTGGGCTGGCATGGGCCGCAGATGCTGTGGAGCACCCAATAGCTCTCACCATCTGAAGAATGCAGGTTCCATGTTTGGAATCATTGGTCTCTTTCAAAAAAGAAAAAAGTGCAGTGCAAGGTTTCATAAAAAAATAGAAAGCACACAAGAGACCGGCCTACTCCACATTAAAGGCAGTGCTGCGGGTGCTGTAACTAACCACTGCGGAGGCTCCCTCTATAAGTCCCTGAGGCAAGCTCGAACATTTGTGAATGCCTTTTTTTTGGTGCTCCAGAGAGGGGAGGATTCAGAAAAGGGGGTGGTGATGGACAGAGCATCTGAATTAAACAGAACACTCATACCCAGTCAACAGGGACAGACTAATTTGCATATAGCCAGGTTCTGAACTGGGATGGTGCAGTGAGCTAAAAAACGGTGATGGATCAAGCCCTGATCTTTTGACTGGGTATGAGTGTTCTGTTTAACTCAGATGCTCTGTCCATCACCACCCCCTTTTCTGCACCAGAGAGGGGAGTGGCACCATGAACTGGTTGTGAATTGTTCTGGGCATTGACAAGAGTGAAGCACCCACATCAGTTCCACCAATGTCACTTTAAGTCTCCTCTAGTGTAAAAATATTGACCCTAGGAGAAGTGTGATCAGGTTTCAAGCACTCTTAGAGCTAAGGCTCAAATGTTCTCTAGTGTAGGGGCACCTGGGGTGAGTTATAAGGCTGCATGTGTAAAAGTAGAAAAACATTTGTATATAAATTACTGAAATATGTTATGGAAAATTACGTTATCAGTGAATCATTCCATGTATTAGTGAAGGTCAATGAAATGCGTTATTGACAATGACAAAGTTAACAGTAAATCAGTGCATGTTAGTGAATATCATTCTAAGATGTTATCATCCTTAGTGTTTCTAATGGAGTTGCATTGGTTTTTATTGCATATTTCTGCTTTAATTAATAAGGTTGCACCTTGACAAAACCAGTAGGGATTCTCTTTTAAACCTACATGCAATTGCATTATATCTAGCATATGTGGGGGCAAAGGTGGTTATTGGATTTGGGGCACTCTAGTGGTTGGAACTGTTAAGGGGTGTCACCACAGGTATTTTCACCTACCATCACGTATATATTTGTAAGTTAATGAGTAGTGTTTCCTAGTATGTATGAAATAAAGTACTTTTCCTTTTTTAAGTAAAAGAACTGAGTGGACAATAATTGATTGGGTGTTTGTGATATGCATGCTGTCTGATGTGCTTGCACACACCACCTCCTCTGAATAAGCATTGAACTGCTCTGCCTCTTTCCTCTGAGAGTATAACGTGCTAAAATGGGGTACGTGGTTTCCAGTAGACACAAGATTGCAGACTATTTCTCATGAAGGACTCACATCCTTGCAACTAATAACCCACTTTCTTCAATCTTCAGAACCAGAAACTTGTCCTAACAATACAAGGATGATTTTCATGTGAAAATGGCCATGAGGAACTTGACTGATCAATGACTACTGGTGAATGACACTTGAGGTGCAGCTCTTTTACAACAAACAAAAAACTGCACTCATATATTAGTGGGCAAAATTCCCATTGCTCTGTGCTTTATGCTGTGATGGGCAGAAGCAAAATGTTTATGTGAGAGGTGTGGCGCTGCGGCCAGAGCGGCTGACTCCGGCGGCAGCCCAGCTCAGCACCATGGGGCATATTATCAAGGGGGTTTATCTCTGCTTTTTTGGCTTTAAAAGCCAAGAAAGCGGAGATAAAATTATCTACCTATTACCTAGCTGTCGTTAACACCAGTTAGCGACAGCTAGTAGGAGATAGCGACCATCTTGGGCCCCACTTTGCATGTCAGTGATATTTATCACTAATGGCATGCAAAATGGGCGTGCAAAGATGTTAGCGACTGGAAACAGTCGTTAATATCGCTATCTCCTATTACCAACTTTTGGAGATGTTCGCGCTAAGCGCGAATATCTCCAAAAACTAACACCTGCCCTGAGCAGTTCTTAACCATCTTATCCAATGGGAGGTGGATAACATGGCTAAGAGCATTAGCTCGGTAATGCATGAATATCGCTGACTTTTCAGCGATATTCATGCATTGCGGGCGTTTTTTATCGCATTTGCGATAAACCTTGATAATAGCAAGGTTTATCTGCGATAATTTCTGACGATGCTTAGCGTTAAAAAATTCGTTGCTAAGCATCGTTAGCGATAAATATCGCTTAACGTTGGTAATATGCCCCCTTGTGACTCTGGCCAATAGCTCACTTAATCTTGCCTACACCCCCAGCACCTTGAAACCTTAAGATGTGATATGTTTATGCTTTACATATAGGAATTATTATTATTATAATGACACAACAACAAATTATTGAATGAAGAGGGCTGCCTGAAAGCCCCTCTATGATTGTATGCGCATGTTTGTATTTTTTTATTAAGCGCTTTTGTTAAAAACAGAGGGGCATATTATCAAGGGGGTTTATCTCTGCTTTTTTGGCTTTAAACCCCAAGAAAGCGGAGATAAAATTATCTCCCTATTACCTAGCTGTCGCTAACACCAGTTAGCGACAGCTAGTAGGAGATAGCGACCATCTTGGGCCCCACTTTGCATGTCAGTGATATTTATCACTAATGACATGCAAAGTGGGCGTGCCAAGATGTTAGCGACTGGAAACAGTCGCTAACATCGCTATCTCCTATTACCAACTTTTGGAGATATTCTCCAAAAGCTAACACCTGCCCTGAGCAGTTCTTAGCCATGTTATCAAATGGGAGGTGGATAACATGGCTAAGAGCATTAGCTCGGTAATGCATGAATATCGCTGACTTCTCAGCGATATTCATGCATTGCGGCCGTTTTTTATCGCATTTGTGATAAACCTTGGTATCTGCGATAAAAATCGCCGCAGCTCAGCGGTAAAATTTTGTCTCTAACCAAGCAATAGCGATAATTATCGCTATTGCTTGGTAATATGCCCCAGAATGTCTCGGCTAGTGTCAGGCCTAGATAGGGGAAGGGTAGGATCGGCCTGCTTTTGGGGAGGATACTGTTAATCTTTTCAAATAAAGGTCTATTGAGTGTCCAGGCACTGCTCAAAAGTAAAGTGGAAAAGGAAGACTAGACCAGAAGGTAATCTAAGTCAGTGACTGGCTAGACATTTAGCCGTCTCTGGCGGTCTCTGCGTTTGCTGCCTTCCCCCCCCCAATCCCCACAGCAGCCACAGCTAAGAGCGGGGGTGCTGGCGATTCCTGGGTTTGCCACCCCACAACAGCGGCAAGTAAGAGTGGGGGGGTGCTGCCGATTCCCACGTTTGCTGCACTGTGGCGGCCACGGGTAAAAGAGGGGGACTTTCTCTCTTACCCACCCCCTGCAACCCTCCGTTGCTGACCACTGATGTAACTGGTGCTGACATTTCTCCTAAACATTCTTACACTACTTATGGCCAACACATCGAATTAATTTTTCTCCAATTGAAAGACATTAACTAATTCCTAATTCATTTGAACACAACAAACTGGGAAAAATAAATGATGTTTATTGCGCTTCTATATATTTGCCTACAAGGCGTGATCACTGCACAGTCTACTGGTGAACCCCTTAAACAATGTCCCTGCCCTAGGTTTATTGATTCATTAATATTTTCAACAATTCATTATGAATGATTCCGCTAATTTGACTTTACATTAAAATACGTGTGATTTCCTTTCACAAAAACAAGCTTAAACATGTTCATTCAAATAAATAATGACGCTTGACTTTAAGAAGCAGAACAATTTGTCTCCTTTGGGGCCCTTTGATACAGTGTCACTCAAAAATGTCAACTAGCTTGGAGGAGATATGCCCGACTCTGAAAGCCTCCTCCAGGAACCACTGCTTCATTACAGGAGTGACAGCTCGGATAATGCAGTCAGGTTTATGGTCTAAACAGCATGTGAAGAGCCCTTCACTGCTCCCATCACAGAGCTTAATTCCGGTGCTTGGGCGATGGGCTATTTTGAGTCAGGAGAGCCATCAATACCCAAATGAGCAGTACATCCCGTTTTATTTCTTTTCTGAGTCCCACGCGCAGTTCCTTTTTCTTGGTCCATTATACTCATCTCATTTGGTGTCTTTTGATCTTGTTATCAAAGTATCACGAATTGCAACAGCGGTCAACAGCAAACAAATCAGAGAGAACATTTAAGCCTAAACATTTACAGAAGGATGATTTTATGTACTATACTGTGGATGGCTTCTTGAGCAAGAAAAGGATGTTTAAATTCTCTTGTACATAAACTTTACACTGCAATGCATGATTTTCTCGAAGTTTGTAGTGAAGGCTTAATATAATGAAGGGTTTTCGTCAAATTGGAAACTTATGTCGAAGTTGGCAAAAGCTGTACTTTTCCCTGTTTCAAGTTTGCAAAATTGTTTTGTAAATGTATTCTCAGCAAAAAAAGTAGATTTTTTTATTCTTTAATGCGATTTTTATAATTTCTTTTAGCCTAAAAATCTAATTTTAGCAACAGATGGCTCCACTTTATATCAGCATTAGACTAAAATTGTAAAGTTTTAAATTACTTTCCGAAGTTTACTTTTGCAACCTAACACACCCCAGTTAAAACTATGTTTGCATTAATTGTGTATTTATATTTTCTGTGTATACATTTAGGGGCATATTTACAATATTTTGGCGTAGGGCAGTGCCGCAAGCCTTCTCCCTGCGCTGCCCTTCTTCAAAAGCAGAGGGAGCAATGCGCCTTGTCTAGAAGATACAACGCATTCCTGTCCTCTCTGCCAGTGCCGGCGCATAAACTGCAGTTGAGCACTAATGCAGGCACCCTTACACCATGGTGCAAGTGTGTCTGTGTTGTTCACATGATTGTTTTTCTGCACGAAGGTCTCCCTTCCTGCATAAAAGCAATAAAATGAGGCGTTTTTCTTGTTCTATGAGTGCTGCAGAATGCAGCGCACTGGGAAAGGGGAGAAATGTGAACATTTCTCCTCGTTACGCCTGCTTTGGGAAGTATTACTTTTGGCGCTGCCCAATATTTATGCCTCAGGTTTACGCTATGTCGTAAATCTGGGACAGTGTCAAAAACCATGGGTGTTGTGTGGGAACACCCAGAGCAACATTCATGGGGGCATATTTACAATATCCCGGCAGCAATTTAAATTGCCGGAGTGTTGCTTTACTCCATATTTACAAGACCATGAACAGGCACACAGGGTGGCTTTGGATGGCCTTGTAAATATAGGCCTGCATACAGCACCTTCGGAGCATTACAAAAGTGACTCCCCAGCGGCGTAAAAGTGCTGCAGGGGCAATGTAAACATGCCCCTTATTCTGTAAATGGCCCACAAAAGTTTGAAGGCAACCGATGCACAACCGCTAACATAAACTGGCTTCACCCAGTTTTTAATGCAGACACAATAGCGTCTGTCACATCTGACCCTGCCTCAGCTGCCACCCATCTCAGCAGCATCAAAGTTTCATGAGCGGGTTAGCTATGCGAAGTGGCTGCCCTGACATGATTTGCGAGTGTGCAGTGTGCTAAGTGAGTGGAACTTTCAGAGGTATTGGATTTTTGTTCCATTTCAGCAGATGACATCCAATGATAATGGCCTCGACATGATGGTAAATTAATTGAGAGAGCATTACTGCTCTGCCATAATTTTATCATCTCTCCTACTGCTGCCATTAGCAGGAATTCACAACCCCATGGGTGTTGGGAGTGAATCCCTGTTCAGTAGGACTTACAGTCTGGAGGTCACACGGTTAGCTCCTTCCATCAACCTGGTGGCACATCATTGTCAACAGAAAATTATTACTGTGTTCATTTTTTTTAGCTTCCGGCTGTGTGCTGCGCTGTATAGGATGATTTGTAGATGACCGTTGGGGAGAGAAAAAAGCCAGTTGCCAGAGATTGCTTATTTCGCCTCGTCCTTACGCTTAGGAGAGGGATTTACACAAGTTGCCTGGAGAGTGAAAGGCAGCCCACTGCAGCCTTTGTGATTTAAGCCAAACGAACAATATTAACCCAGCTTAAACATCGAAGGCAGCAGTATCTCGTTTTGGCTAAAGATTAACGTAGTGCCCTAATTCCCCTGGTCTAGTATTTGATTGTATATGTCAGACTTTTTGTTGTTGTCAATTGTTCGTCGCCAGCGGTGCTTTGCTTCAAGTGTTGGTCGCAGATTTCCCTTGAGAGAAAGCTGAGCCTCATATGGATGCTCGTAGATCAGAGTGAGCGGGGCTTGCACACTCCCCTGGCAGGTAGGGGAATACCCGGGAACAACACTGGAGCCTAATTGGCTCCGGTTCCTCATAGTGTGTCACCAGAAATTGCTTCATTCGGCCCCCGCCTGACCGAGGCAGCAAGGACACATTTTACATCCAGGCTGGCTTAAATCACTGCATTAAGGGTTTGTGGGAGAGCCGGGGTGAACTTACCGAGGATAAACTATCGGCTCGGTCCCCTCCCCTGCTCCTCAAGCTGAAGAGTGCTGACAGTTCTGTTAAAGACAATCTTGCCTCTCCCAGTAATATTAATTATGTTTCTTTCTGTTTGTTTGAAAGAATGACTGACTTTTAAAACAACTCTACAGAAAACAGTATGAGCCTGAATCCCTACGAAGAGTGACTACTGCAAAAAAAAAAAATGCGAGTTTCTCTTCATTGAGCCAAGATGACCTATATTTTATTATTCGTCTGCTTATAAGGTGGGAAGATGTTTACCGTATTAGCTCGTTCTGTGGCCACTGCATTAAACAGCACCAGTAATTTTGCAGTACATCAGGTGCACATTCATCTTAATGGAGGTCCAAAGATGAGAATGTAATGTTTCCTCTCATCCAGCAGCTGAGCCAGCATACTTGATGGTTGCATGAAAGACTGGAAAGCACTCACATTGATGCTTCAACGCTTGATGTCCGCTTTCCCTTTTGACAAAAGTAAAAAAGAGAAAACCATATTTTCTTAAATATTGTTTTTTAGTTGCTGCCATGAAATTCATAGACTAATATTAAACGCGAATAAACCGTTGATAAGCCTAAATACTGTTTTCGGAGCTACCAACATACTATATGCAGCTACATTACTAAACTGCACGGCATGGAGGGAGTTTTTTAACTGTATAAGTTTGCACATAAATGATACATAGAAGCACATTATGTGTGTACAGGGGGTGTTCTGGTTTCAACTATTTAATCTGAGCATGGAATCTTGAAATGCAAAAAGAAAAAAAAAATCAACACTGATCATGGCAGTAAAAAAGACATTTGGGATAGAATCGCAAACCAATTCAACTATGAAATACCCCTAAAATAACACCGCAGCACCGATCAGCACAGGCACCAAACATTTGGGCGCCTGACTGCAGTTAATAGGGTCAGGGGTCTGATCAATCAACGATCAGTCTCATCAAGTGTTGAAAACTATGTGATAAACCCAGCGTTTAAGATGTGCAAAACTCAAGGGAAAAACATGCGGTGGAGGCTAACATGACTTCTTGTGAACAATGGTCTTGGTTGAAACATGTGTAGAACAAGCATGTCATCACTAAGGGGCATATTCAACTATGTGATAAACCCAGCGTTTAAGATTTGCAAAACTCAAGGGAAACACATGTGGGGGGCTAAAATGATTTCTTGTGAACACCGAGCTTGGTTGAAACATTTCTAGAACAAACATGTCATCACTATGGGGCATATTCATAAGGAGCCATCGCAGAATTAACTGCAATTTATCGCAGCCAAAGTCATGATAAATTTACCCGACCATTCACAAGCTGGTGCTAACAGCCTACAGCACCGTTTTTTCTAGTGATAGCAGCCGCAAAAAACATCGCCACAGAGGACCCCCACAACTATCGCTAATGAGATGCAGAGTAAGTGTTCAAGTGACAAAAGCCGTGACAACACCACACCTCAACATTCACAACAACCAGACAGATCAGCGATAAGAACACAAAACACGCGATAAGGCGCGTTAACAGTAGGAATTTTACACCTGCTCTGACCTGGTGTAAAGTTGGACGGCAGCCTGCACCACAATAGGGAGCCCTGCCCAGGGCGTCATCGGAAGGGCAACAGATGCCATGGAGCAACTGAACATGCAGCACGGAGACCCAAGAGGGACACAACATCCTCGCGGCACCCCCCCCCCGGACCACCACAGGAGCAGCGCAGCCAATCACAACGGCCCCCCAGGAAATGCACCTGCCTCACAGGCACAACATCTGACAATGCCACTGTCCACTACAGGCTGAAAGGGACAACCATCCCATGCATCCTGGCCATCATCGCCTAACAGGCCTGGGGCACCAACACAGCAGACAACCAACATCCCACCCCACACCAGGCTGCTGGCCGTACACCACCTGTTGGCCCCCGGCACACCCCAAACAACACCCGCCAGAGTCGTCTCACTGCCAGCCACATCCAAGACCCCCCGCCTGTTCCCGTACGGCTACATAATGCGCAGGAACTACTGGTGACCAAGCAAGGATCATACACCAAAGCCGGATGCACGCACGTGTAGGGGGCAATCCATTGCACACATGTCCCACCTGTGTCCCCTGGTGACACAGCACACAATCAATGCAACAGGAAGCACATGTCACACATCAATGTGCAGGCAACACCCGAACAATGTGGGACCCTCACCAATGCCGCCTCCAAATACACAGCCAGTGTGGATGATCCCTTCACTCTCTGACAGTCCAATAGTAACCAGCCATCCCAAGACCACACAAAGGAAAAATGCAAAACCCATTGCCAACTTCACAATTAACACCCCACTCACCTCAGCTCCACAACCATGCAATCCACAACTCTGGCAATGCACACGTCACAAAATCACAACCAACATGCACAACAACATGCCCACCCACCAGACACAGCAGAATAACTCACAATGGTAACTTGGGCAAGCTGTGTACAAGATCCATCAACGGCATGGCATCTTAGCCACACAATAGCCGAATGTGGAGAGAGTGGTCAACCAGGCATGTGTGAAGGATGCAGTAGAACCTTGATTGGGAGAGTATATAATGCCAAGAGTGGCGGCGAAGTACTGAACAAACTGCAGTATGCAGAACACACCCATATCCACGGTGACATACACCTCTGGTAAATGGAGTGTAGTGGACAGTGGACGCAACCATGTCACCCCAGCCAGTGGGGGTCCTTGGGGATATGTTGCCTGTTACGCCCCACCCGTGAACGCGAGCAGAGTGGGATGGCTGGCGTACGCCAGGCCATCATAGAGGTATGAATCAAAAGCATGTAGCCCTAGGCTGCCAGGGCGGTGCCTCCCACCCCGCCACGAGGCTGACGCCGTCCTTGTTAGCAGAGTTGCCTGAGATCCTGTGTGCCTAAAATACCCTGGCCCGCTGGACCACAAACCCGTCAGGCCCGACCCTACGCAGCAAGGCCACACTGAACAGCATCCGACACCGACGTGTGTCATGGAGGACCTACCACGTGCCAGTGTAAGCTCCAAGCTCGAGACTCCCTTCGATCAGTAAAGCATAGTGCCATATATGCTTCTTGTGACACATCCTGCCACAAACCCTGTCCAACGCCATCCGGAGTGCCGTGCTGCCACAATGCCTGTCCAATGCCATCCGGTGAGCCGTGCTGCCACAAACCCTGTCTTACGCCATCCGGCGTACTGTGGATGAGGGACCAGGACAACCCTGCGGACCAGTAGGTCTCACATCCAGCACCTAGTCGCAAATTACGATTGGTTGAGTCCACAAGCAGTGGACACACGGAGAGGAATAATAGGAAGATGCCACCCTGTCCGAGCGAAAGATGGGTCACATTCAGGGAGGTGACCGGACATGTGGCTCACTGGTTAGAGGCGGCAGACCCTGAAGCAGAGGTCAGACCCGGGATCAGGGTTCAATTCCGGACACGGCAGGGTCTTGAGCCCAAATATCCACGGACTCGATAATTCTCGTTTCGGCGCCTACTCAAGTCACAGGTTCACACTCTGCAGCACTGGGCATTAGCTTGCGTAATCTCCACTACGGCCCCTTGCCTACGGGTAATCGAGCGCTATATAAGAACGCTTAATAATAATAATAATAATAATGTGGTGCCACTGAACCTGAACTACGCAGGCTGGTGAGGCCACCAACTTATGCTGGTGACACTCTGTGAATGGCCTGTGCTGTCCGCTGCCTCCGGCCTACACTGTTTTCGGCCCTGGCTGTGCTCGAGTAGGCCACAGGTTTGGGATAGAACTTTTGATTACACATCATTGCACGCAAGGGGAGGCCTTAGAGGATGTCACCTTGCAACTTGGCGGAGAGAAAAGGATCATCGTTACAGAGGTGTTCGTATACTACTGACAACTGCTCTGGTGTCACTAGCGCTGTGCATCACAAGCCAAAGACACATGGCTGTGGGCCATTGCTGACTGCTGCCTACAGCCTACACTGTGGTCCTGTATGTCACTGAGTCATGATTCAGCAATGGCGGAGTCCATATCAGTGTACCGGCATCCTCGCAGTCTGCATCCCCACTCAGACCCGGTGCCACTAAGTCTGTTACCCGACATTCATAGACACTCTCTGGTCGAACAGTGGTGGCGTCTGAGCCTATTGACTAGGGGGCAGTTTTCACCCCCCATTAGCTGGTACTGAATTGGTGGTGACAAGGGGCTGTTGCGTTCCACTCCTCCATTAGCTGCATCCTGATAAAATCAAACCTTTCAGCGTCTTGCCCTGGAGTACACCTTCCACTGTCCCCCGAAACACTCCGAAACATACACCTCAGACAATGATGCTTACCCACTCAGGTTGAAAGGCGTATCTGACAGCACCACAAGTCACCGTCCTGTGGCTGGGTGCCTGTGCTGGCCGCAGTGCATCCGGGGCCACTAACTCTGTGCTGGTCAAGTCCGGGCCCCCTTCACCAGAGACACAGGCTGGCCCCTGAAGCATGGGCTTATCAACACCATGACTCTGTGGCCTTGCACTATACGCAGCCTCCGCACCCAAATGCGTCTCACCAGGGCTCACACACCAAAGCGAGTCCAGACCGGCTCGGACAATGCATCACCACAGGAGGCACACGCTACCACCGCAAGGGTCACTTCCAAATGCCATCTGCCAGAGATGAAGTAGTGGTCCTGACAGACTTCGTGGTTGCTCAGGCCTGTTGTGGCTGCCATCATCGGCCTGTTACCCTGCTCAGTAGTCCAGGTGCCAGTGAATCTGTGCACCGCATGCCATTGTCCGTAGCTGATTGTGTTTTGTGCTGCGGAGTGGTTACGCACGTATTTCACCTCAAACATTGTTGGGGCCCTGAGACGCTGATGGTGAAGATGATGCAGGTCTGACACACCCCACTGCATCTGCATCAGGAATGAATCGTAGGGACACAATCCGAGACTTTTTCTGCACATGTGCGCACTCATCTCCAGTGTCAAAAGCCCAGTGCTCTGCGACTCACGGACACTTCTGTTTGCATGTTAGCTGT
The DNA here is from genome assembly GCF_964261635.1 of Lissotriton helveticus. Lineage (NCBI taxonomy): Eukaryota > Metazoa > Chordata > Amphibia > Caudata > Salamandridae > Lissotriton > Lissotriton helveticus. The sequence continues at coordinate 510,691,891 of NC_136061.1, read as the reverse complement.
TCTCTGGACTTTATCCGGATCACCCCATGTTGCTCATCAGTTGACTCTGTATTGCATGTGCTTTCTGTTTGCGTTGCACTAGTGTACAATGACCAAGTGGTTGCCAACACCAGACATTCCATGCGGAATGGCTTACACTCACCCCACAAACATCCAGCACATGCGTCACTGTACATGTGGCTCTGCCAATAAAGGGGCAGGGCACACATGCCTTTAGCCAGTTCTACATGATCGCCGCGTGTTTCCCTGTGGTCTTGTAGTATGCCCTATGTAGTCCCTGGGCCCTACGCCTTTACATTGTGTGGTTTACCACGGATGCAGACATGTCACCGGAGGCAGCGGGTTGAGGCTTGGACATGTAGCTTTGTTGTCACCCACTCCATTTGTGAGGGGAGTGGCCAGGGCCGTCATACGCACAGCCAACATGGGTGTGTGACTGTTAATTGTGTGCCCCTAGGTGTGGTTCTGCGCTGTGCATGTGCATCTGCTTGTGTCTCTATGGCAGTGTGGGTTTCCTTTGTGGGGTGTGGGTGGGCCCTGTAGGGTGATAGACCCCTACATATGTGTCCTGGTTTGCATTCCATGGGTTCAGTCCCCTCCAACACCTGTTGGGCCACCTCCTTTTGGCTTGCTGACATATGCCATTGGGGTGCCAGGTGTGGGTGGGTGAAGTGTTGTGATCCAGCTGTGCCTGCTGGTGCTTCCTGCTGTTTGGTCTGTTGCAGGCTCAGTGTTCTCCTCTGGGTATCTTGGCTGTCCGGGTCCTGGTGGGAGTTGCATGGGTTATCCATGGGCTTTTGTAGGATGTCGGTGTTGACGGTGTGGTGGTCCTCTCTGGCATCACTGATGCTTTGTATTGTGTGCTCTGCTGCAGGTGTTGTGTGCCCCTCTGCGATGTGAAGGGGAGGTGCGTGTTGCCTTTGTGTTGGCATATATGTTGGTGCATTGTTGTTTGCATGCAGACTCTATGGCGGTGTACATTGTGTCTGTTTGGGGGGTGCTGGATTCCTCTGCTTGTGGGTCAGTTTCTGGTAGTGTTCTGTCACCTCCGTGACGCTGATCTTGTTTTCCTGTGGTCTGCACCCTGTCTTCCTCTCTCTCTTCTCCTTAGCCTTCCCCAACACAATTGCTCCTTGCTGGTAGTCTTTGGGGGTTGTGGGGTTCGAATTTGGCTCTGCGATGGGTCAGGGTGCATCCATTTTGCTACGTGCTTTGGCTTGTCTCTGGTATATTTTAACAGGGGTTTTTATGGTGGATTGTCCCGACAGACGTGTGGGATTTGCAGGTCTGTGGCCGGTTTTCGCTACTTTTTGTACCGTGTTTGGCCTCATTGCATTTTTGTTGCATTCGCGTACCGCATATTTGCGTTGTGGCGTTGATTTTGCATGCTACCTCCTTGTTGTGAATTCCACGTTGACACATGGTTATTTTCCCGCGATGTGCTGCGATGTTGAAAGTTGTGTTACGCTACTCTTGCGGTAGTTATCACAAGTTCTTGTGAATATACCCTGTAGTTATTTAAATAGCTGCGGAAATGATCTAACGGTTATTAGTCACCACTCTGATGCTATCAGAAACCTAGCTTTTGAATAATGCTCTAATGATTTATTTTGCCGTGGGAGATCAGCCATCTGTGTCGATGCCATTGCGGAGTTTCTGATGTGCTGTGAGGCATCGGCTGGAAGAAGAGAGCAGTCGATGAAATACGTTCAATGAAGACCACGTTACCCTCACACTCGTGTCCCAAGTTCCCTCTCATTAGCGTGTGTGCGTGCAGCTTGAGTCTGCCAGAGCACACACAGGAGCGTGTCTGCATCTCTGTGAACTGAATTCGCAGAGCAGTCAGTGTTCCGTCATTGTTACACGTTCTGTTTTCAGAGTGATGATAGGCGAAGAAGAGTCGTGTCGAGACCAGGGCAGTCGAACATGTCTTCGAAATAGTTTCCCTATCCAAGAATTCCAGATATTGCAAACCAGTTTTACTAGACAGGTTTCAAAGGTAAATACTAAGGGGCAGATTTATGTTAACTGGCGCATCCCCAGGGATGCGCCAGTTAACATGCGCCACAGTGCGCCCCTGCTCCGCCACCCATGGTGCGCCGCATTTATGATGCGGCGCACCATGGGGCAAAAACGGCACAGATGCGTGACGCATCTGTGCCGTAAAGGTGGCGCATTGCTGGAGTTGCGTCGCAAGCGCGACGCAGCTCCAGCAAATCTCGGGGGTGCCCATCTTAACAATGCTGCGTCAAGACCTACGCCTACTTCAAGCAGGCGCAGGCTTTTGACGCAGCATTGGCCTGAAAGTGACTGAGTGAAATCTCATAGATTTCACTCAGCCACTTTTGAGAGGCGCACCTGCCCTGGAACGCCCCCCCCTGCGCCGGAACGCCCACAAGCGGCGCAGGGCTTTACAACGTGACGCATCTGCCTAGATGCGTCACGTTGTAAATCGTTCGTAGGGATGCGCCACGTTTACGCCGCCTTGCGTGACGCAACAGCGGCGTAAACGTGGCGCAATGGCCTCATAAATCTGCCCCTAAACATCTTCCGTATGAAGTACTGGAAACGGCAGGAAATCCAGCGATCAGGCCTGAGCATGGAACGGCACAGAACGTGACAGGCACGCGGCTTCTTTGTTTATTTTTTGGGACATGTCTGATAATCGTGAATGGTGCGCAATTCGATGTCCCATTTAAGAGACCGGAGGTGATACGGATTTTTTTCTTAATATATACAACCCAAACGTAGTGTATGTTTGCCATTTAGGGAAACAAGCAGTAGCTATTGTGGCCAGCAATGCTGTGCATGTAGCCTCTACTATTTAACCCCTGTATCTTGTATTCTTTTCACAGTGATTATATCTTTATTTTTGACAGATTTGAAATCTGACCACGCAGGAGTCCCTGCTGAGGCAGTTTTCTGCCCTCCATGAAAGAAGAACGTCTCCTATTTGTGACATTCACCATCTGCCACAAACAGTTTTCGAGCGGTACTTCCATGAAGTATTACCATGGTCATATAAAGGTGCTGAAGCACATGTGCTCATGTCATCATGTATGCCGTGCTCTAGGTGAGTGGCAACGGGGGTGCACAGGAGGCATCCATTTCCACGCAGGATCCCATATTGGAACAGGTGATACTGTGCCAACCAAGTGCTGCAGGAACAGAGCGATCCTAATACGATGTGCCAGCAGATGGGTGGCCATTTAGTGCAGGAGATGCAGCAAGGTTGCTGTATAATAAAGTGCATCGGTGCAGAATAAATTAGTCTCGGAACACGTGTTCCAAGACATAATAGTTTATTTTTTCTCTCTCCAAGTTCAAGTACACTGTTTATCTTTTTTAAGTTGAACCTTGCAAAAGAATTTCAGAAATACAAAATGAGTTTTAAAACGTTTACAAATTACAAAGTTCTTTTTAGAACAATCTTTTCTGGTTTAAATATAGAAACATTTCAAGTTGTTTATCGTGTGTGCCTCTTTGTTAGTGTATTGTAATACCCTGCTATAGCAGTCTGAACATAATAATAAAAGGTAAGTATGTTGTTATAAGTGTAAGTAAAACCAAACATGTAGAATAATAGAGTTGTAGGCTTGAGACAAACTTCAGGTTGGTATTTAAAAATCAACAGAAATCAATATTTGCAATGGTTTATAACAAAAATTGTTAAATTGAGTACAACGCGCTACCTAGTGAGGGTATGTGCATATAATAATAGGTCTTGCCTTTGGGACCTTATAAGTGTTTAGTTATCCAGCACAATATCCTTGGTGCAAGAACATCAAGTATTGCATGGCTAAACACTCATAAGGTCCCAAAGATGAGACCTATTGGCTATCCCAATGTTTGTTTATAGTATGCAATTAGCAACCATTGACAAAGCCAATAGTCCTGACTTGTAGATATGATGTGACTTGTATCATATAGCTGGTCGCAATGGCAGGAACAGCAAAATACATGTCGGGTGGCACACTGTGCTAAACAGATTTTTAGCTTAAGTGTTTTAAGCCACGCCCTTAATTACATTGACCACACCCCTTTGAGAGACCTCCCAATTTTTTCATCCCACTTAAAGCCCTGGTCACTGTGATAACTCTCAAACTGGGCAACAGAACATAGTAATAAAGGGGGAAAATTTGTTAAGAGCCACCACTTAGTTGCTACACAATTTAGGAACAATGGGCCATATGTATCAAGGAACCATTTTGCGATTCTGTAATAGCGATTTTTAAGAAATCGCTATTTAAGAATCGCAAAATGGTATGTATCAAGAAAAATGCAATTTTTTTGCGTTTTCTTGATATTCCTTAATTGCGAATTCGCAAATTGCGAATTCGCAATTAAGGAATACTTTCCCGTTCATTTCTATGGGCCTCCTGGCCCATAGGAAGGAATGAGAATTTATTCACAATTTGCGATTCGCAATTTGCTAATCGCAAATCGAGAATAATTTCAAGGGTGCAGGGGTGTCCAAAGGACACCCTGTTGCACCCCTGAAATAAGTATGGGTGCACATGTGGTGCACATACATGCCCTAAGGGCATGTATGTGCGTCACATGGCACTTTGAAAAATGCTGAAATGTGCATTTTTCAAGGAAATCGCAACTTACCACCAACTAGAACTTGGTGCTAATTTGCGATTCCGTAAGGGCATTTTGGAATTTTTTTTTTGCTTAATACATTGCATTTAAGGAATCGCAAAATTTGCGATTCCTTAAATGCAATCGCAAAATAAGGAATGGCAAATTTTGCGATTCCTTATTTTGCACCCAAATTCTTTTATACGCACCATTTTGCGAAAATGAGTTTGCAAACGCCGAAATTCTGCGAATTTCGGCATTTGCGAACCCATTTGGCCTTGATACATATGGCCCAATAATGTATTCCTAAATCTCACAATTTAGTTTGGTGTGCAGTTCAGTTCACTTGGTGCGTGCTCTGAGGTGAGAAACCAGAGGCCGTATTACAGAGAGTGCCCGGGGGGTGCAACGTGCGTTTGCACATGCTTTGCGCGCCCCGGGGCACTTTGGTATTACAGAAAGGGCCACAGATGCTTGTGCGTTCCCTTCTGTAATACTGATAGCGCTGGCGCACACAAAGTACCAGCGCTATCTACAGGGGATGTTCCCTCATTTGCATGGGGGCATGCCCCATAGGGAATCCCTTTCCCTCAGGCGAAGAAGCTGTCAGGAGGCGCACTGACAGTGCGCCATCTGAAAGGTATCGCACTGTCGGTGCACCCCCTGAAAGCAGCACTCTGCAGGGGCTAAAGAGGGCGCTATGGACCTCCCACACATCCTCCTGCAGGTGGGTGAAGTCACTGACTGCACCTGCCTGCAAGGGGATCTGTAATCCCCCTTCATAGTGCAGGCGGGTTGCCCCCTGTACAGCGAAACATGGAGCGGCTGCTTCCAAGTCGCCCCATATTTCACAGGTATGCGCTGCCCACAGGGCAGCACGAGTTCACGGCTGCCCTGGGGGCAGCGCATTCTATGTAATAGGACACACTTTCCCTGTTTGCACCTGGTGCTCCTGTTTTAGTGTGTGCCAGGTGCAAACAGGGAAAGTGTGCCCTAATCCATAATATGGCCCCAGGTACTCAAGGGGTATCGGAGAGGAATAGGTTTCCCTTCACTCTCCCATGTGGGAGCTTGGTAGCCGGAAGCAACTCTTGGCAACATTCAGAAACAAAGGTGCTTATTTACAAGCCCGTTGCACCACCGGTACGTGACCTTTTGCCACCGGTAAGTGACGCATCAGCTGCACAAGGGGCTTGTAAATAAGCCACTAACATCAGTACCTGTGCTGCCTCCATCTGCTGATGATTGGTGGATCAAGGCTATATTGCTGACAGCCCGGCTACTTGAACACTCTGACCCTGATTACGAGTCGCATGGTACTTGCAGGGTGCAAACTCTCCAAGCAAAAATCATATTGCATTACGTCACCACTACACTAGTGCCATGCAATTATGAGTTAAGCCCCACAAAATGGGGAATAACCTTGTGGACCCAGATTTAGTATTAGTCATAACCCACAAGGAATTACAAATAACACATATTTACCATCTGCTCCGAGCAGGAGGTAAATGTGTCTTTGTGTGTGGTGAGGTGGAAGGAGGGGGTATTCGGGTAGTAGGGAAAGGAAGGGGAAGATAAGTTCTGTCTGTTGGAAAGCATGATAAGCTGCCCGTGCCAGAAAAAATGGGCAAAAAGGTCTGGCTGCTGCTGCCAGTGTCTGATGCCATTTTTCCAGGTAGATATACCACTGGGTAAAATCTGGTCCGGAGTTCCAATGCCTATGAAAACCATGTCAAAGAACACTGACCCACTCAGAATCAGGCAAAGAGGTATTCTATGTGGTAATTCTGCCCAAACTGACTCGTAATTAGGCTCTCTGTATGCTGAGAATTAAATAAGGCTGATCAGAAGACAAGACCTCTTTAGAACTTCTACAAATGTGTTGTTTTAGAATACGTAATCTCAGTGAAATAAAATTCAATGAAAATAGCAGAGGATATTTTACTCACCCACCATACAGGAGTACGTCATACATGAAAATTAATAGTCTTAAGAACAATTATCAAATGCAGTAGATTGGGCTTCAATAACATTTTCAGGGCCAGATTTACAGATTTTTAGAACCTGACTGCACCCAATGTTCCTAGAAAATTGAACTCAATGTGTAATCATGAAAGTTGAAACAGATAAAAACCACTGTTGTTAATTGTTAGAGCAAGCTGTCTCCCAGAGAGTTGAGGCTCATATCCACTCCAATATTACACAAAAGGTACTTAGCAATACTTCCGTTGTCCAGGCAAGACCGCACACCTACCTTTGAACCCTCGCCCAGGTCCCACTTGACCAGAGCAGGGCATGAGAGTTTTCGTGAATCGCACGGACCTGCTGGGCATCACAGTCAATAATCCTGTCCTTCGGGCAGCTGGACTTGATCACAATGCAGAACAGATGGCCTGTCTCCCTGCTGTTCTCATGCAGTGGGTATGACTTAATTCCGGAATTCCAAGAAGAAGGCTGAGCATTTACAACCCCTGGTATGATCAAATAGATCGTCCTTGGTGAGCGTGGATGCTGTGACCCAAACAAGTTCACCAGGGGCTTCGTGTAATCTGCCACAGCTGCATAAGGGCCCATCTGAGGGACGAATAGGGCAACTGCACCTCTACATGGAAAGAGATCAGTCAGAGGGTCATACTATCTTCGCACTAGAATGGGACTGCGTTTGACCAATATTCTTTTATATCACAGGGATCTGAAGCAAAGCTCAGGAGTTCCAGCTACACATGTGAACAGGTTTCTTAGTGCAGATTGTTTTCCTTTGCATTTTGGGGCATGTAGTCCTGCTAAATTATTGGGTAAACAACATTACATGTCCCACGAGTGCAAAGTGGACAGAACAGCAAAAGAGAATAATCCGAAAAGGAAGTAGGATTTAGAGCATGGGGAGAGATAAAAAAGGGAAGAAAGAGATGGGGAAGAGGCAGAGAAGGACAGACACCAAGGGGGGAGCGACATAGAGGGAGAAAGAGGCGCCAGAGAAAGGGAGAGTCTGAGAGCGAGAGCTGGTGAGAGAAAACAAGGAGCGCAAGCAAGACGGAGAGGAGGAGCGAGGCACGCACGCTTGGGAGAGCAGTCTGCTCTTTTTCGAAGCACACACTTGTGCTTGTGGCGTGCCCCTGCGCGCTCCCGCAAGGTGTATGCCACCACAATCACGAGTATGTGCTTCGAAAAAGAGCTGAACAACGGCTAAAGGTCCTCCTACGCAGCGTGAGCGCGCTGCGTAGGCAAGACCTAAAAAAACATTTGCAATAGAGATTTGCCCATCTGTGTCTGGTTGGTTTTCCATAAGAGATCAGCTTCCTGTGAAGAGGTTAGGAGAGGGTGAAGGTTATGTGTAGTAGGGGCTTGGACACCCAGGGGTCGATTCCGATCCCGTAAAAAGCGCTCCGAATCGTCGTACGGAGCATTTTTTTCCATACGAATCGTACCCGTAACCGTCCCCGTATGAACAACGTAGTACGATCCACACCCGATGCAGCTATCTGTCCGAATCGTACCAGGAACCGTACGAATGAAATTCCCGTACGAATCGCCCTCGGAAGCCCTGTACAAGACGTGTATACGTTTCGCGGCTGCTTTTTACGACCCGACAAGTACGATCCGTGTTGTGTACGCTTCGTACGACCCTTTTTCTTTGGGAGCTGGAAACTGTCGTGCAGTCAGAGTTCGCCCCGAAACAGGTACGGAACATCCCCCCCGGGTACGGCGCGTACCCCCCATGATCGCAGGGGTGTGCGCCGTACCCCTGTGATCATGGGGGGTATGTGCCGTACACCCAGCGTACTTGGGGTACGTTCCGTACCCCATGTACGCTGGGTGTACGGCACGTACCCCCATGTACGCTGGGTGTACGACACGTACCCCCATGATCGCAGGGGTACGGCGCATACCCCTGCGATCATGGGGGGTACGCGCCGTACGGTGTGTAGGTGATCGTGCGCTTTTCCGTACGAATCGACGTGGACCGTACGAATCGCGTCCGGGTCGCCCGATCGGGATCGGAATCGTCCGGTTGTACGGCATCCGTACGAGTCGTACGGAAACGGCTCCAGATGCGAGTCGTACGGACGGTGATTTTAACGGATCAAAATCGAGCCCCTAATGGGGCTTGGGTATTCTTGACAGAGTATCCTCTCAATGAACAGTTGTATTCAGGGTGAGGATTGTGCATAATAGACTCTTGACCAAAAATGGGGTTTGCATGTCTAGAGACAGTGGGCTCTCCGTAAGCACTTCTGTACAAGGCAAAGGCTGTGTGTTGTAGGGACTTGACCATCTGTATCTCAATGAATGCATAAAAGAGATCACTGACATAATATCCACTACAAAAATATAGGCATTTAAAATATCGACTCCAAAATATCGACTACAAAAATATCGAAGTCCTATCTACAAACAGGTAAGTACAAAAATATCGAATCAAAAATATCGTTTAAAAATATGTACTTTGTAAAAATATAGAATTTATTAAAATTAATGTAAAATTAAAAAAATATTAAATTTAAATAACTAAAATATACTTAAAAATAATTAAATAACCTTAAAATTATTAAATAATTAATTTTAAGTTATAAAAAAATATATATTTTATTTCTTAAAACATATATATATTAACATAATATTATTAAAAAATATACAATATTATTACCATAGCATAGCAAGAGTGTTAAAATTACTATTCCCACTCCAATGAGTGCAACAGTAGGGAAAGCGTTGGATAGCGTAGCGGTAAAAATTACTATTCCCACTCCAGTGAGTGCAACAGTAGGGAAAGCGTTGGATAGCGTAGGGGTAAAAATTACTATTCCCACTCCAGTGAGTGCAACAGTAGAGAAAGCGTTGGATAGCGTAGGGGTAAAAATTACTATCCACTCCAGTGAGTGCAACAGTAGGGAAACCGTTGGATAGCGTAGGGGTAAAAATTACTATTCCCACTACAAAGAGTGCAACAGTAGGGAAAGCGTTGGATAGCGTAGGGGTAGAAATTACTATTCCCACTCCAGTGGGTGCAACAGTAGGGAAAGCGTTGGATGGCGTAGGGGTAAAAATTACTGTTCCCACTCCAAAGAGTGCAACAGTAGGGAAAGCATTTGATAGCGTAGGGGTTAAAATTACTATTCCCACTACAAAGAGTGTAACAGTAGGGAAAGCGTTGGATAGCGTAGAGGTAAAAATTACTATTCCCACTCCAGTAGGGAAAGCGTTGGATAGCGTAGAGGTAAAAATTACTATTCACACTCCAGTGAGTGCAACAGTAGGGAAAGAGTTAGATAGCGTAGAGGTAAAAATTACTATTCCCACTGCAGTGTGTGCAACAGTAGTGAAAGCGTTGGATAGCGTAGGGGTAAAAATTACTATTCCCACTCCAGTGAGTGCAACAGTAGAGAAAGCGTTGGATAGCGTAGGAGTAAAAATTACTATTCCCACTCCAAAGAGTGCAACAGTAGGGAAAGCGTTGGATAGCGTAGGGGTAAAAATTACTATTCCCACTCCAAAGCGTGCAACAGTAGGGAAAGCGTTGGATAGCGTAGGGGTTAAAATTACTATTCCCACTGCAAAGAGTGCAACAGTAGGGAAAGCGTTGGATAGTGTAGAGGTAAAAATTACTATTCCCACTCCAGTGGGTGCAACAGTAGGGGAAGCGTTTGATAGCATAGGGGTAAAAATTACTATTCCCACTCCAGTGAGTGCAACAGTAGGGAATGCGTTGGATAACGTAGAAGTAAAAATTACTATTCCCACTCCAGTGGGTGCAACAGTAGGGAAAGCGTTGGATAGCGTAGGGGTAAAAATTACTATTCCCACTCCAGTGAGTGCAACAGTAGGGAAAGCGTTGGATAGCGTAGGGGTAACAATTACTATTCCCACTCCAAAGAGTGCAACAGTAGGGAAAGCGTTGGATAGCGTAGGGGTTAAAATTACTATTCCCACTCCGAAGAGTGCAACAATAGGGAAAGCATTGGATAGCGTAGGGGTTAAAATTACTATTCCCACTCCAAAGAGTGCAACAGTAGGGAAAGCGTTGGATAGCCTTGGGGTGAAAATTACTATTCCCACTCCAGAGAGTGCAACAGTAGGGAAAGTAAATACTTCATATATTATTTAAAAAAATATAAATTAATATCTATAAAAAATTAATTAAAAGTAATTACCAATTTAATATAATATAATAATTAATCAATTAAAATTACAAATACAAATTAATTATTACTATTAGTTACCTATTAATCCAAATTAATTACATATTAACAATTAATTAATTAACAATAACAAATTATTTTAACAATTAATTCAAATTAAATACAATTAAATACATTGAATTATTTAATTAATTATAAATAAATTACTTCCAACCCTATTCCCCTATAAACCCACAACCCGCTACAGAAAATAAATTAGTAAAATTAACATAATTAGCAATTAATCAATTAAATAAAATGAATTGGCAATTAAAATTTAATTAATTACCCATACAAAATTAATTAACAATTAATTCTAAAAAAATACCAATAAATATTTTTACATATTTAATTAATTATAAATTACTTCCCACCCAATTCCCCTATAAACCCACAACCCGCAACAGAAAATAAATTAGTAAAATTAACATATTTAGCAATTAATCAATTAATTAAAATTAATTGCCAATTAAAATTTAATTAATTACCAAATATAAATTAATTAACAATTAATTAAAAATGAATGCCAATAAATACATTTACATATTTAATTAATTATAATTAAATTACTTCCCACCCTATTCCCCTATTAACCCACAACCCGCTACAGAATTAAATTACGCAAAAATTAAAAAAACAAAATTCATTAATTAAAATTAATTATAACATAAATACACACTTTTCACACATATAACATAAAAAACACTATAAAAATTCGATATTATTAAAAATTCGATAATTTTAATAACCTATATTATATACTTCGATATTTTAACTTTCTATATTTTTAACATTTGATATTACATTACTTACCTTAAAAACGATATTTTTGATGTCTATATTCTGTCCATTCGATATTTTGTCCATTCTATATTTTAAACTCGATATTATGTCCATTCGATATTTTTTACACGATATTTTGACTGTTTACCGCATAAAAGAGGTTAGCTACTCACAAAATAGTCAGTACAGGGCAGAGGCTGCACATGGTCGGGTCTTGGCCACCTAATGGGGCATGGGTGTCTAGAGGGAGATGGTTTTCCTAGAAGATTTGAGAACATGGTGAAGGCTGTGGTAGTAGGGGCTTGACAACCTAAGTGGAATTAAGTGTATGGAGAGAGTGGACTTTCAATGAAGAGTTGTACACAGAGCTAAGTCTGTATGAAGTAGGTTCTTGGCCAACTAAGGGTTTTTGCCTGTCTGGAAAGAGTGAGCACTCTAGAAGAGCTGTGCACTGGGTGAAGGCTGCACTCTGTTGAGGCATGGTCATCTAATGGGGCTTGGGTGTTTGGCAAGAGTGAGCGTTGCATAAAGGCTTCTGTACAAAGGGAAGGTTTTGGGCTGTAGGGGCTTGGCCCCCTGTGTCTCATTGTTTCTCATTCATTGTTTGCATATAAGGGCTCACTTACCAGCAAAAGGCACTGTACAGAGTGAAGACAGTGCATAGAAGGAGTTTGACCACCTAATGTGGTTTAGGTATCAACAGGAAGTGGGTTCTCTTTGAAGACATCTGTACAATGCAAAGACTCAGCATTGGAGTGGCTTAGCCACCCTCATCTCACTGATTGTGTATCTTAGATTTGGGGGTCTCTAGTTGGCACAGGTAGGTACTTGTGACAAATAGGGACCCTCTCCTCTAGTCAGGAAAAGGGGATTACACTCCTAAAATAACCCCTGCTCACCCCCTTGGTAGCTTGGCACGAGCAGAAGGGCTTTATTTCAGAGGCATTGTAAGTTAAGTAGTTGTGACCACATACAGTAACCCAGTGACAACACTACAAATGGACACCACACAGGTTTTATATAAAAAATAAGTAGACTTTATATAGAGTTACCACAAGACCATAAACGACCAAAAATACACAATCAGATTACTTTAAGATGGTAGATTTAAGCATTAATTCAGTTCAGTTCTTAGATGCAACACTCTGCGTCAATGTACCTTAGGTTGCGTTGCGCTTCCACAACAAGCAAAGTCGCAGCGATGGGAAATGCATCAAAGTTCAGGTACAAAGAAATAAAGATGTGAAGATCTTCCAGATGCGGCACGCTTCTCGGGGATGCAAGAAGTTCTCGGTTCGATGCATGGACTGCAGTTGCGACACCCTTACGATGCGACGACAACAGCTCCAGTGGCGACGCTCTTCTCCCACAATGAGTGAAGCTGCCGCTCGATGCGACATCCAAGATGCGATGGCAGCTGCTCTAACGGCGGCGCGCTTCTCGGGGATGCGAGGTGCTATTGGTCGATGCGGTGCAATGAGACAGCTCCAGCCGCGATACCCTCCTTCGGAGTTGCGACGGCAGGTACAGCAATGGCGACGCGCTCCGACCTCCTTGCGAGATTCTTCTCCTGATGCGACAACGACAGCATCGACAGCCTCCTTTGGATTTGCGACGGCAGCAGCAGCGACGACGACATGCTTCCTCTTCGTTGCGGCACGCTTCTCTCCGATGAGGTGCAGTGCAACAGTTACAGCGGCGACACCCTCCTTCCGAGTTGCGACGGCAGGCACAGCGACAGCGACACGCTTCTTCTCGTTGAGTCGCGCTTCCAGCTCCTTGCGACACAAAGTTCCTCAGAAGGCCCAAATCAGCAGCAGGTACATCCAAAGAACTCTGGGGAGCTGGGGGTTGAAGTCTGTTGTCCCTGAGACTTCAGCAGGAGGCAATCTCTTTTCCAAGCCCTTGGAGATCCTTCACAAGTTGAAAGCAAGGTACAGAAAGTTCCTTTCTCCTTCCTTTGGCAGTAAGGCAACCACTGCAGGCCAATCCCCCATGCAGCACTTCAGCTTGGGAATAGTCTTTCCTCAGTTTCTTCAGGTTCCTCTCCTCAGTAAAGGTTTCTTCTTGTAGTCCAAAGTGATCTAATTTCATGGGATCAGGGTCCCAATATTTATACCCCAAAATCCTTTGTTCTATGAGGGGAGAGGGACCTTTGCCCAGTCCAAACCAGTTCTGAAGCACTCTGCTTACCAGACTTCTCCTTTCCTTTCACAGTGCAGGGCATGCAGATCAGATGCCCCACAGGAGGTGGCCAGATACATGAGGGGTGGGTGGAATGGATATGACTCCCAGCAGAGGCCGACAGTATGGCGGTGGGTGGATATGACTCCCAGCAGAGGCCAGACATATGAGGGGTGGGTGCAGAGGACTCCCAGCAGAGGCCAGACATATGAGGGGTGGGTGGATATGAATCCCAGCAGTGGCCAGACACATGAGGGGTGGGTGAAATGGATATGACTCCCAGCAGAGGCCAACAGTATGGGGGTGGGTGGATATGACTCCCAGCAGAGGCCAAACATATGGGAGGTGGGTGCAGAAGACTCCCAGCAGAGACCAGACATATGAGGGTTGAGTGGATATGACTCCCAGCAGTGCCCAGACATATGAGGGGTGGGTGGATATGACTCCCAGCAGAGGCCAGACATATGAGGGATGGGTGCAGAAGACTCCCAGCAGAGACCAGACATATGAGGGTTGAGTGGATATGACTCCCAGCAGTGCCCAGACATATGAGGGGTGGGTGGATATGAATCCCAGCAGTGGCCAGACACATGAGGGGTGGGTGAAATGGATATGACTCCCAGCAGAGGCCAACAGTATGGGGGTGGGTGGATATGACTCCCAGCAGAGGCCAAACATATGGGAGGTGGGTGCAGAAGACTCCCAGCAGAGACCAGACATATGAGGGTTGAGTGGATATGACTCCCAGCAGAGGCCAGACATATGAGGGGTGGGTGCAGAGGACTCCCAGCAGTGTCCAACAGTGTAGGGGTGGGTGCAGAGGACTCCCATCAGAGGCCTGACATATGAGGGGTGGGTGGATATGACTCCCAGCAGTGGACAGACATATGAGGGGTGGGTGGATATGACTCCCAGCAGTTTCCAGACATGAGGGGTGGGTGCAGAGGACTCCCAGCAGAGGCCAGACATATGAGGGGTGGGTGAATGTGACACCCAGCAGTGGCCAGACACATGAGGGGTGGGTGAATATGACCAGCAGTGTCCAACATTATGGGGGTGGGTGCAGAGGACTCCCAGCAGAGGGCAGACATAGGAGCAGGTTGTGAACAAATTGCAGCTTGTCCAAAATGCTGCTGCAAGGATTCTTATGGGTATACCAAAGCACGCTTCTATTTCTCCCACAATTCGCGAGCTCCACTGGCTACCTATTAGAAGTCGGATAAAGTTTAAAGCATGTGCATTATTCACAAAGCCTTGAACAACAACGACCTGACTTCTTCAAAAGAGCATTTAAAATGTATAAACCCAGTCGAACACTACGCTCATCTTCGGCCCAACAGCTACAAATCCCATGCACAAAAAAGGTAACATGGGGAGATAGACGTTTTGTAGTGGCTGCATCAAAATTATGGAATCAGATCCCTTCCCAGATTAAAGACCATTCTTCTCTACTTTCATTTCGAAAACATCTTAAGACATGGCTCTTTATTCAGTAAGATGTCACCGGAACCCTCGTAATCTGCAAACTCTAGCGCCGAGACACCGTAAGGTATTTGTGCGCTCTAGAAATTTTAAAATAAATAAATAAATGAATAAATAAATAAATGAGGGGTGGGTGCAGAGGACTCCCAGCAGTGTCCAACCGTATGGGGGTGGGTGCAGAGGACTCCCAGCAGAGGCCAGACATATGAGGGGTTGGTGCAGAGGACGCCCAGCAGTGGCCAGACATATGAGGGGTGGGTGGATATAACTCCCGTAAGTGTCCAGACATATGAGGGGTGGGTGCAGAGGACTCCCAGCAGTGTCCAACAGTATGGGGGTGGGTGCACACGACTCCCAGCAGTGTCCAGACATATGAGGGGTGGGTGCAGAGGACTCCCAGCAGTGGCCAGACATATGAGGGGTGGGTGGATATGACTCCCAGCAGAGGCCAGACATATGAGGGGTGGGTGGATATGACTCCCAGCAGTGGCCAGACATATGAGGGTTGGGTTGATATGACTCCCAGCAGTGGCCAGACATATGAGGGGTGGGTGCAGAGGACTCCCAGCAGTGTCCAGCAGTATGGGTGTGGGTGCAGAGGACTCCCAGCAGAGGCCAGACATATGAAGGGTGGGTGCAGAGGACTCCCAGCAGTGTCCAACAGTATGGGGGTGGGTGCAGAGGACTCCGAGCAGAGGCCAGACATATGAGAGGTGGGTGCAGAGGACCCTCAGCAGTGGCCATACATATGAGGGGTGGGTACAGAGGACTCCCATCAGTGTCCAACAGTATGGGGGTGGGTGCAGAGGACTCCCAGCAGTGTCCAACAGTATGGGGGTGGGTGCAGCAGACTCCCAGCAGAGGCCAGACATATGAGGGGTGGGTGGATATGACTCCCAGCAGTGGCCAGACATATGAGGGTTGGGTGGATATGACTACCAGCAGTGTCCAACAGTATTGGGGTGGGTGCAGAAGACTCCCAGCAGTGGCCAGACATATGAGGGGTGGGTGCAGAGGACTCCCAGCAGAAGCCAGATATATGAGGGGTGGGTGGATATGACTACTAGCAGTGTCCAACAGTATGGGGGTGGGTGCAGAGGACTCCCAGCAGAGGCCAGACATATGAAGAGTGGGTGCAGAGGACTCCCAGCAGTGTCCAACAGTATGGGGGTGGGTGCAGAGGACTCCCAGCAGAGGCCAGACATAAGAGAGGTGGGTGGATATGACTCCCAGCAGTGGCCAGACATATGAGGGGTGGGTGGATATGACTACCAGCAGTGTCCAACAGTATTGGGGTGGGTGCAGAAGACTCCCAGCAGTGGCCAGACATATGACGGGTGGATGCAGAGGACTCCCAGCAGTGTCCAACAGTATTAGGGTGGGTGCAGAGGACTCCCAGCAGTGTCCAACAGTATGGGGGTGGGTGCAGAGGACTCCCAGCAGAGGCCAGACATATGAGGGGTGGGTGGATATGACTCTCAGCAGTGGCCAGACATATGAGGGGTGGGTGGATATGGCTCCCAGCAGTGGCCGGACACCTGAGGGATGGGTGGATATGACTACCAGCAGTGTCTAACAGTATTAGGGTGGGTGCAGAGGACTCCCAGCAGTGTCCAGACATATGAGGGGTGGGTGCAGAGATGGACTCGTACTAGTACGTAGTTCGGCCAGCCCAACCCCTATACCCGAGGACACAATTGGAGTGGAGGTAGAGGGCTGTGAGGTTTGCACACTGT
The DNA here is from genome assembly GCF_964261635.1 of Lissotriton helveticus. Lineage (NCBI taxonomy): Eukaryota > Metazoa > Chordata > Amphibia > Caudata > Salamandridae > Lissotriton > Lissotriton helveticus. The sequence goes on along the minus strand of NC_136061.1, from coordinate 510,674,943 downwards.
GGCTCTGGCTGCGTGTATGCGGTCTAAGCCCAGAAAACAAGGAGTGCAAGCAAGACGGAGAGGAGGAGCGAGGCACGCACGCTTGGGAGAGCAGTCTGCTCTTTTTCGAAGCACACACTTGTGCTTGTGGCGTGCCCCTGCGCGCTCCCGCAAGGTGTATGCCACCACAATCACGAGTATGTGCTTCGAAAAAGAGCTGAACAACGGCTAAAGGTCCTCCTATGCAGCGTGAGCGCGCTGCTTAGGCGAGACCTAAAAAAACATTTGCAATAGAGATTTGCCCATCTGTGTCTGGTTGGTTTTCCATAAGAGATCAGGTTCCTGTGAAGAGGTTAGGAGAGGGTGAAGGTTATGTGTAGTAGGGGCTTGGACACCTAGGAGTCTATTCCGATCCCGTAAAAAGTGCTCCGAATCGTCGTACGGAGCATTTTTTTCCATACGAATCGTACCCGTAACCGTCCCCGTATGAACAACGTAGTACAATCCACACCCGATGCAGCTATCTGTCCGAATCGTACCAGGAACCGTACGAATGAAATTCCCGTACGAATCGCCCTCGGAAGCCCTGTACAAGACGTTTATACGTTTCGCGGCTGCTTTGTACGACCCGACAAGTACGATCCGTGTTGTGTACGCTTCGTACAACCCTTTTTCTACGGGAGCTGGAAACTGTCGTACAGTCAGAGTTCGCCCGAAACAGGTACGGAACATCCCCCCCGGGTACGGCGCGTACCCCCCATGATCGCAGGGGTGTGCGCCGTACCCCTGTGATCATGGGGGGTATGTGCCGTACACCCAGCGTACATGGGGTACGTTCCGTACCCCATGTACGCTGGGTGTACGGCACGTACCCCCATGTACGCTGGGTGTACGACACGTAACCCCATGATCGCAGGGGAGCAGCGCATACCCCTGCGATCATGGGGGGTACGCGCCGTACGGTGTGTAGGTGATCGTGCGCTTTTCCGTACGAATCGACGTGGACTGTACGAATCGCGTCCGGGTCGCCCGATCGGGATCGGAATCGTCCGGTCGTACGGCGTCCGTACGAGTCGTACGGAAACGGCTCCGGATGCGAGTCGTACGGACAGTGATTTTAACGGATCGAAATCGAGCCCCTAATGGGGCTTGGGTATTCTTGACAGAGTATCCTCTCAATGAACAGTTGTATTCAGGGTGAGGATTGTGCATAATAGACTCTTGACCAAAAATGGGGTTTGCATGTCTAGAGACAGTGGGCTCTCCGTAAGCACTTCTGTACAAGGCAAAGGCTGTGTGTTGTAGGGACTTGACCATCTGTATCTCAATGAATGCATAAAAGAGATCACTGACATAATATCCACTACAAAAATATAGGCATTTAAAATATCGACTTCAAAATATCGACTACAAAAATATCGAAGTCCTATCTACAAACAAGTAAGTACAAAAATATCTAATCAAAAATATTGTTTAAAAATATGTACTTTGTAAAAATATAGAATTTATTAAAATTAATGTAAAATTAAAAAAATATTAAATTTAAATAACTAAAATATACTTAAAAATAATTAAATAACCTTAACATTATTAAATAATTAATTTTAAGTTATAAAAATATATATATATTTTATTTCTTAAAACATATATATATATTTACATAATATTATTAAAAAATATACAATATTATTACCATAGCATAGCAAGAGTGTTAAAATTACTATTCCCACTCCAATGAGTGCAACAGTAGGGAAAGCGTTGGATAGCGTAGCGGTAAACATTACTATTCCCACTCCAGTGAGTGCAACAGTAGGGAAAGCGTTGGATAGCGTAGGGATAAAAATTACTATTCCCACTCCAGTGAGTGCAACAGTAGAGAAAGCGTTGGATAGCGTAGGGGTAAAAATTACTATCCACTCCAGTGAGTGCAACAGTAGGAAAAGCGTTGGATAGCGTAGGGGTAAAAATTACTATTCCCACTACAAAGAGTGCAACAGTAGGGAAAGCGTTGGATAGCGTAGGGGTAGAAATTACTATTCCCACTCCAGTGGGTGCAACAGTAGGGAAAGCGTTGGATAGCGTAGGGGTAAAAATTACTATTCCAACTCCAAAGAGTGCAACAGTAGGGAAAGCGTTGGATAGCGTAGGGGTAAAAATTACTGTTCCCACTCCAAAGAGTGCAACAGTAGGGAAAGCATTTGATAGCGTAGGGGTTAAAATTACTATTCCCACTACAAAGAGTGTAACAGTAGGGAAAGCATTGGATAGCGTAGAGGTAAAAATTACTATTCCCACTCCAGTAGGGAAAGCGTTGGATAGCGTAGAGGTAAAAATTACTATTCACACTCCAGTGAGTGCAACAGTAGGGAAAGAGTTATATAGCGTAGAGGTAAACATTACTATTCCCACTGCAGTGTGTGCAACAGTAGTGAAAGCGTTGGATAGCGTAGGGGTAAAAATTACTATTCCCACTCCAGTGAGTGCAACAGTAGAGAAAGCGTTGGATAGCGTAGGAGTAAAAATTACTATTCCCACTCCAAAGAGTGCAACAGTAGGGAAAGCGTTGGATAGCGTAGGGGTAAAAATTACTATTCCCACTCCAAAGCGTGCAACAGTAGGGAAAGCGTTGGATAGCGTAGGGGTTAAAATTACTATTCCCACTGCAAAGAGTGCAAAAGTAGGGAAAGCGTTGGATGGTGTAGAGGTAAAAATTACTATTCCCACTCCAGTGGGTGCAACAGTAGGGAAAGCGTTGGATAGCATAGGGGTAAAAATTACTATTCCCACTCCAGTGAGTGCAACAGTAGGGAATGCGTTGGATAGCGTAGAAGTAAAAATTACTATTCCCACTCCAGTGGGTGCAACAGTAGGGAAAGCGTTGGATAGCGTAGGGGTAAAAATTACTATTCCCACTCCAGCGAGTGCAACAGTAGGGAAAGCGTTGGATAGCGTAGGGGTAACAATTACTATTCCCACTCCAAAGAGTGCAACAGTAGGGAAAGCGTTGGATAGCGTAGGGGTTAAAATTACTATTCCCACTCCGAAGAGTGCAACAATAGGGAAAGCATTGGATAGCGTAGGGGTTAAAATTACTATTCCCACTCCAAAGAGTGCAACAGTAGGGAAAGCGTTGGATAGCCTTGGGGTGAAAATTACTATTCCCACTCCAGAGAGTGCAACAGTAGGGAAAGTAAATACTTCATATATTATTTTAAAAAATATAAATTAATATCTATAAAAAATTAATTAAAAGTAATTACCAATTTAATATAATATAATAATTAATCAATTAAAATTACAAATTAAAATTAATTATTACTATTAGTTACCTATTAATCCAAATTAATTACATATTAACAATTAATTAATTAACAATAACAAATTATTTTAACAATTAATTCAAATTAAGTACAATTAAATAAATTGAATTATTTAATTAATTATAAATAAATTACTTCCAACCCTATTCCCCTATAAACCCACAACCGGCTACAGAAAATAAATTAGTAAAATTAACATAATTAGCAATTAATCAATTAAATAAAATGAATTGGCAATTAAAATGTAATTAATTACCCATAAAAAATTAATTAACAATTAATTCTAAAAAAATACCAATAAATATTTTTACATATTTAATTAATTATAAATAAATTACTTCCCACCCAATTCCCCTATAAACCCACAACCCGCAACAGAAAATAAATTAGTAAAATTAACATATTTAGCAATTAATCAATTAATTAAAATTAATTGCCAATTAAAATTTTATTAATTACCAAATATAAATTAATTAACAATTAATTAAAAATGAATGCCAATAAATACATTTACATATTTAATTAATTATAATTAAATTACTTCCCACCCTATTCCCCTATTAACCCACAACCCGCTACAGAATTAAATTACGCAAAAATTAAAAAAACAAAATTCATTAATTAAAATTAATTATAACATAAATACACACTTTTCACACATATAATAACATAAAAAACACTATAAAAATTCGATATTATTAAAAATTCGATAATTTTAATAACCTATATTATATACTTCGATATTTTAACTTTCTATATTTTTAACATTTGATATTACATTACTTACCTTAAAAACGATATTTTTGATGTCTATATTCTGTCCATTCGATATTTTGTCCATTCTATATTTTAAACTCGATATTATGTCCATTCGATATTTTTTACTCGATATTTTGACTGTTTACCGCATAAAAGAGGTTAGCTACTCACAAAATAGTCAGTACAGGGCAGAGGCTGCACATGGTCGGGTCTTGGCCACCTAATGGGGCATGGGTGTCTAGAGGGAGATGGTTCTCCTAGAAGATTTGAGAACATGGTGAAGGCTGTGGTAGTAGGGGCTTGACAACCTAAGTGGAATTAAGTGTATGGAGAGAGTGGACTTTCAATGAAGAGTTGTACACAGAGCTAAGTCTGTATGAAGTAGGTTCTTGGCCAACTAAGGGTTTTTGCCTGTCTGGAAAGAGTGAGCACTCTAAAAGAGCTGTGCACTGGGTGAAGGCTGCACTCTGTTGAGGCATGGTCATCTAATGGGGCTTGGGTGTTTGGCAAGAGTGAGCGTTGCATAAAGGCTTCTGTACAAAGGGAAGGTTTTGGGCTGTAGGGGCTTGGCCCCCTGTGTCTCATTGTTTCTCATTCATTGTTTGCATATAAGGGCTCACTTACCAGCAAAAGGCACTGTACAGAGTGAAGACAGTGCATAGAAGGAGTTTGACCACCTAATGTGGTTTCGGTATCAACAGGAAGTGGGTTCTCTTTGAAGACATCTGTACAATGCAAAGACTCAGCATTGGAGTGGCTTAGCCACCCTCATCTCACTGATTGTGTATCTTAGATTTGGGGGTCTCTAGTTGGCACAGGTAGGTACTTGTGACAAATAGGGACCCTCTCCTCTAGTCAGTAAAAGGGGATTACACTCCTAAAATAACCCCTGCTCACCCCCTTGGTAGCTTGGCACGAGCAGAAGGGCTTTATTTCAGAGGCATTGTAAGTTAAGTAGTTGTGACCACATACAGTAACCCAGTGACAACACTACAAATGGACACCACACAGGTTTTATATAAAAAATAAGTAGACTTTATATAGAGTTACAACAAGACCATAAACGACCAAAAATACACAATCAGATTACTTTAAGATGGTAGATTTAAGCATTAATTCAGTTCAGTTCTTAGATGCAACACTCTGCGTCAATGTACATTAGGTTGCGTTGCGCTTCCACAACAAGCAAAGTCGCAGCGATGGGAAATGCATCAAAGTTCAGGTACAAAGAAATAAAGATGTGAAGATCTTCCAGATGCGGCACGCTTCTCGGGGATGCAAGAAGTTCTCGGTTCGATGCGTGGACTGCAGTTGCGACACCCTTACGATGCGACGACAACAGCTCCAGCGGCGACGCTCTTCTCCCACAATGAGTGAAGCTGCCGCTCGATGCGACATCCAAGATGCGATGGCAGCTGCTCTAACAGCGGCGCGCTTCTCGGGGATGCGAGGTGCTATTGGTCGATGCGGTGCAATGAGACAGCTTTAGCCGCGATACCCTCCTTCGGAGTTGCGACGGCAGGTACAGCAATGGCGACGCGCTCCGACCTCCTTGCGAGATTCTTCTCCTGATGCGACAACGACAGCATCGACACCCTCCTTTGGAGTTGCGACGGCAGCAGCAGCGACGACGACATGCTTCCTCTTCGTTGCGGCACGCTTCTCTCCGATGAGGTGCAGTGCAACAGTTCCAGCGGCGACACCCTCCTTCCGAGTTGCGACGGCAGGCACAGCGACAGTGACACGCTTTTTCTCGTTGAGTCACGCTTCCAGCTCCTTGCGACACGAAGTTCCTCAGAAGGCCCAAAACAGCAGCAGGTACATCCAAAGAACTCTGGGGAGCTGGGGGTTGAAGTCTGTTGTCCCTGAGACTTCAGCAGGAGGCAATCTCTTTTCCAAGCCCTTGGAGATCCTTCACAAGTTGAAAGCAAGGTACAGAAAGTTTCTTTCTCCTTCCTTTGGCAGTAAGGCAACCACTGCAGGCCAATCCCCCATGCAGCACTTCAGCTTGGGAATAGTCTTTCCTCAGTTTCTTCAGGTTCCTCTCCTCAGTAAAGGTTTCTTCTTGTAGTCCAAAGTGATCTAATTTCATGGGATCAGGGTCCCAATATTTATACCCCAAAATCCTTTGTTCTATGAGGGGACAGGGACCTTTGCCCAGTCCAAACCAGTTCTGAAGCACTCTGCTTACCAGACTTCTCCTTTCCTTTCACAGTGCAGGGCATGCAGATCAGATGCCCCACAGGAGGTGGCCAGATACATGAGGGGTGGGTGGAATGGATATGACTCCCAGCAGAGGCCGACAGTATGGCGGTGGGTGGATATGACTCCCAGCAGAGGCCAGACATATGAGGGGTGGGTGCAGAGGACTCCCAGCAGAGGCCAGACATATGAGGGGTGGGTGGATATGACTCCCAGCAGAGGCCAGATATATGAGGGGTGGGTGCAGAGGACTCCCAGCAGTGTCCAACAGTGTAGGGGTGGGTGCAGAGGACTCCCATCAGAGGCCTGACATAAGAGGGGTGGGTGGATATGACTCCCAGCAGTGGACAGACATATGAGGGGTGGGTGGATATGACTCCCAGCAGTTTCCAGACATATGAGGGGTGGGTGCAGAGGACTCCCAGCAGAGGCCAGACATATGAGGGGTGGGTGGATGTGACACCCAGCAGTGGCCAGACACATGAGGGGTGGGTGAATATGACCAGCAGTGTCCAACATTATGGGGGTGGGTGCAGAGGACTCCCAGCAGAGGGCAGACATAGGAGCAGGTTGTGAACAAATTGCAGCTTGTCCAAAATGCTGCTGCAAGGATTCTTATGGGGATACCGAAGCACGCTTCTATTTCTCCCACAATTCGCGAGCTCCACTGGCTACCTATTAGAAGTCGGATAAAGTTTAAAGCCATGTGCATTATTCACAAAGCCTTGAACAACAACGGACCTGACTTCTTCAAAAGAGCATTTAAAATGTATAAACCCAGTCGAACACTACGCTCATCTTCGGCCCAACAGCTACAAATCCCATGCACAAAAAAGGTAACATGGGGAGATAGACGTTTTGTAGTGGCTGCATCAAAATTATGGAATCAGATCCCTTCCCAGATTAAAGACCATTCTTCTCTACTTTCATTTCGAAAACATCTTAAGACATGGCTCTTTAATCAGTAAGATGTCACCGGAACCCTCGTAATCTGCAAACTCTAGCGCCGAGACACCGTAAAGTATTTGTGCGCTCTAGATATTTTAAAATAAATAAATAAATGAATAAATAAATAAATGAGGGGTGGGTGCAGAGGACTCCCAGCAGTGTCCAACCGTATGGGGGTGGGTGCAGAGGACTCCCAGCAGAGGCCAGACATATGAGGGGTTGGTGCAGAGGACTCCCAGCAGTGGCCAGACATATGAGGGGTGGGTGGATATAACTCCCGTAAGTGTCCAGACATATGAGGGGTGGGTGCAGAGGACTCCCAGCAGTGTCCAACAGTATGGGGGTGGGTGCACACGACTCCCAGCAGTGTCCAGACATATGAGGGGTGGGTGCAGAGGACTCCCAGCAGTGGCCAGACATATGAGGGGTGGGTGCATATGACTCCCAGCAGAGGCCAGACATATGAGGGGTGGGTGGATATGACTCCCAGCAGTGGCCAGACATATGAGGGTTGGGTTGATATGACTCCCAGCAGTGGCCAGACATATGAGGGGTGGGTGCAGAGGACTCCCAGCAGTGTCCAGCAGTATGGGTGTGGGTGCAGACATATGAAGGGTGGGTGCAGGGGACTCCCAGCAGTGTCCAGCAGTATGGGGTTGGGTGCAGAGGACTCCGAGCAGAGGCCAGACATATGAGAGGTGGGTGCAGAGGACCCCCAGCAGTGGCCATACATATGAGGGGTGGGTACAGAGGACTCCCATCAGTGTCCAACAGTATGGGGGTGGGTGCAGAGGACTCCCAGCAGTGTCCAACAGTATGGGGGTGGGTGCAGCAGACTCCCAGCAGAGGCCAGACATATGAGGGGTGGGTGGATATGACTCCCAGCAGTGTCCAGACATATGAAGGTTGGGTGGATATGACTACCAGCAGTGTCCAACAGTATTGGGGTGGGTGCAGAAGACTCCCAGCAGTGGCCAGACATATGAGGGGTGGGTGCAGAGGACTCCCAGCAGAAGCCAGATATATGAGGGGTGGGTGGATATGACTACTAGCAGTGTCCAACAGTATGGGGGTGGGTGCAGAGGACTCCCAGCAGAGGCCAGACATATGAAGAGTGGGTGCAGAGGACTCCCAGCAGTGTCCAACAGTATGGTGGTGGGTGCAGAGGACTCCCAGCAGAGGCCAGACATAAGAGAGGTGGGTGGATATGACTCCCAGCAGTGGCCAGACATATGAGGGGTGGGTGGATATGACTACCAGCAGTGTCCAACAGTATTGGGGTGGGTGCAGAAGCCTCCCAGCAGTGGCCAGACATATGACGGGTGGATGCAGAGGACTCCCAGCAGTGTCCAACAGTATTAGGGTGGGTGCAGAGGACTCCCAGGAGTGTCCAACAGTATGGGGGTGGGTGCAGAGGACTCCCAGCAGAGGCCAGACATATGAGGGGTGGGTGGATGTGACACCCAGCAGTGGCCAGACACATGAGGGGTGGGTGAATATGACCAGCAGTGTCCAACATTATGGGGGTGGGTGCAGAGGACTCCCAGCAGAGGGCAGACATATGAGGGGTGGGTGCAGAGGACTCCCAGCAGTGTCCAACCGTATGGGGGTGGGTGCAGAGGACTCCCAGCAGAGGCCAGACATATGAGGGGTGGGTGGATATGACTCTCAGCAGTGGCCAGACATATGAGGGGTGGGTGGATATGGCTCCCAGCAGTGGCCGGACACCTGAGGGATGGGTGGATATGACTACCAGCAGTGTCTAACAGTATTAGGGTGGGTGCAGAGGACTCCCAGCAGTGTCCAGACATGAGGGGTGGGTGCAGAGATGGACTCGTACTAGTACGTAGTTCGGCCAGCCCAACCCCTATACCCGAGGACACAATTGGAGTGGAGGTAGAGGGCTGTGAGGTTTGCACACTGTGGCTCTGGCTGCGTGTATGCGGTCTAAGCCCAGAAAACAAGGAGCGCAAGCAAGACGGAGAGGAGGAGCGAGGCACGCACGCTTGGGAGAGCAGTCTGCTCTTTTTCGAAGCACACACTTGTGCTTGTGGCGTGCCCCTGCGCGCTCCCGCAAGGTGTATGCCACCACAATCACGAGTATGTGCTTTGAAAAAGAGCTGAACAACGGCTAAAGGTCCTCCTATGCAGCGTGAGGGCGCTGCGTAGGCGAGACCTAAAAAAACATTTGCAATAGAGATTTGCCCATCTGTGTCTGGTTGGTTTTCCATAAGAGATCAGCTTCCTGTGAAAAGGTTAGGAGAGGGTGAAGGTGATGTGTAGTAGGGGCTTGGACACCTAGGGGTCGATTCCGATCCCGTAAAAAGCGCTCCGAATCGTCGTACGGAGCATTTTTTTCCATACGAATCGTACCCGTAACCGTCCCCGTATGAACAACGTAGTACGATCCACACCCGATGCAGCTATCTGTCCGAATCGTACCAGGAACCGTACGAATGAAATTCCCATACGAATCGCCCTCGGAAGCCCTGTACAAGACGTTTATACGTTTCGCGGCTGCTTTTTACGACCCGACAAGTACGATCCGTGTTGTGTACGCTTCGTACGACCCTTTTTCTACGGGAGCTGGAAACTGTCGTACAGTCAGAGTTCGCCCCGAAACAGGTACGGAACATCCCCCCCGGGTATGGCGCGTACCCCCCATGATCGCAGGGGTGTGCGCCGTACCCCTGTGATCATGGGGGGTATGTGCCGTACACCCAGCGTACATGGGGTACGTTCCGTACCCCATGTACGCTGGGTGTACGGCACGTACCCCCATGTACGCTGTGTGTACGACACGTACCCCCATGATCGCAGGGTACGGCGCATACCCCTGCGATCATGGGGGGTACGCGCCGTACGGTGTGTAGGTGATCGTGCGCTTTTCCGTACGAATCGACGTGGACCGTATGAATCGCGTCCGGGTTGCCCGATCGGGATCGGAATCGTCCGGTCGTACGGCGTCTGTACGAGTCGTACGGAAACGTCTCCGGATGCGAGTCGTACGGACGGTGATTTTAACGGATCGAAATCGAGCCCCTAATGGGGCTTGGGTATTCTTGACAGAGTATCCTCTCAATGATTAGTTGTATTCAGGGTGAGGATTGTGCATCATAGACTCTTGACCAAAAATGGGGTTTGCATGTCTAGAGACAGTGGGCTCTCCGTAAGCACTTCTGTACAAGGCAAAGGCTGTGTGTTGTAGGGACTTGACCATCTGTATCTCAATGAATAGATAAAAGAGATCACTGACATAATATCCACTACAAAAATATAGGCATTTAAAATATCGACTACAAAATATCGACTACAAAAATATCGAAGTCCTATCTACAAACAGGTAAGTACAAAAATATCTAATCAAAAATATCGTTTAACAATATGTACTTTGTAAAAATATAGAATTTATTAAAATTAATGTAAAATTAAAAAAATATTAAATTTAAATAACTAAAATATACTTAAAAATAATTAAATAACCTTAAAATTATTAAATAATTAATTTTAAGTTATAAAAAAATATATATTTTATTTCTTAAAACATATATATATTAACATAATATTATTAAAAAATATACAATATTATTACCATAGCATAGCAGGAGTGTTAAAATTACTATTCCCACTCCAATGAGTGCAACAGTAGGGAAAGCGTTGGATAGCGTAGCGGTAAAAATTACTATTCCCACTCCAGTGAGTGCAACAGTAGGGAAAGCGTTGGATAGCGTAGGGATAAAAATTACTATTCCCACTCCAGTGAGTGCAACAGTAGAGAAAGCGTTGGATATCGTAGGGGTAAAAATTACTATCCACTCCAGTGAGTGCAACAGTAGGGAAAGCGTTGGATAGCGTAGGGGTAAAAATTACTATTCCCACTACAAAGAGTGCAACAGTAGGGAAAGCGTTGGATAGCGTAGGGGTAGAAATTACTATTCCCACTCCAGTGGGTGCAACAGTAGGGAAAGCGTTGGATAGCGTAGGGGTAAAAATGACTATTCCAACTCCAAAGAGTGCAACAGTAGGGAAAGCGTTGGATAGCGTAGGGGTAAAAATTACTGTTCCCACTCCAAAGAGTGCAACAGTAGGGAAAGCATTTGATAGCGTAGGGGTTAAAATTACTATTCCCACTACAAAGAGTGTAACAGTAGGGAAAGCGTTGGATAGCGTAGAGGTAAAAATTACTGTTCCCACTCCAGTAGGGAAAGCGTTGGATAGCGTAGAGGTAAAAATTACTATTCACACTCCAGTGAGTGCAACAGTAGGGAAAGAGTTAGATAGCGTAGAGGTAAACATTACTATTCCCACTGCAGTGTGTGCAACAGTAGTGAAAGCGTTGGATAGCGTAGGGGTAAAAATTACTATTCCCACTCCAGTGAGTGCAACAGTAGAGAAAGCGTTGGATAGCGTAGGAGTAAAAATTACTATTCCCACTCCAAAGAGTGCAACAGTAGGGAAAGCGTTGGATAGCGTAGGGGTAAAAATTACTATTCCCACTCCAAAGCGTGCAACAGTAGGGAAAGCGTTGGATGGTGTAGAGGTAAAAATTACTATTCCCACTCCAGTGGGTGCAACAGTAGGGTAAGCGTTGGATAGCATAGGGGTAAAAATTACTATTCCCACTCCAGTGAGTGCAACAGTAGGGAATGCGTTGGATAGCGTAGAAGTAAAAATTACTATTCCCACTCCAGTGGGTGCAACAGTAGGGAAAGCGTTGGATAGCGTAGGGGTAAAAATTACTATTCCCACTCCAGTGAGTGCAACAGTAGGGAAAGCGTTGGATAGCGTAGGGGTAACAATTACTATTCCCACTCCAAAGCGTGCAACAGTAGGGAAAGCGTTGGATAGCGTAGGGGTTAAAATTACTATTCCCACTGCAAAGAGTGCAACAGTAGGGAAAGCGTTGGATGGTGTAGAGGTAAAAATTACTATTCCCACTCCAGTGGGTGCAACAGTAGGGAAAGCGTTGGATAGCATAGGGGTAAAAATTACTATTCCCACTCCAGTGAGTGCAACAGTAGGGAATGCGTTGGATAGCGTAGAAGTAAAAATTACTATTCCCACTCCAGTGGGTGCAATAATTAATCAATTAAAATTACAAATTAAAATTAATTATTACTATTAGTTACCTATTAATCCAAATTAATTACATATTAACAATTAATTAATTAACAATAACAAATTATTTTAACAATTAATTCAAATTAAGTACAATTAAATAAATTGAATTATTTAATTAATTATAAATAAATTACTTCCAACCCTATTCCCCTATAAACCCACAACCCGCTACAGAAAATAAATTAGTAAAATTAACATAATTAGCAATTAATCAATTAAATAAAATGAATTGGCAATTAAAATTTAATTAATTACCCATAAAAAATTAGATAACAATTAATTCTAAAAAAATACCAATAAATATTTGTACATATTTAATTAATTATAAATAAATTACTTCCCACCCAATTCCCCTATAAACCCACAACCCGCAACAGAAAATAAATTAGTAAAATTAACATATTTAGCAATTAATCAATTAATTAAAATTAATTGCCAATTAAAATTTAATTAATTACCAAATATAAATTAATTAACAATTAATTAAAAATGAATGCCAATAAATACATTTACATATTTAATTAATTATAATTAAATTACTTCCCACCCAATTCCCCTATAAACCCACAACCCGCTACAGAATTAAATTACGCAAAAATTTAAAAAACAAAATTCATTAATTAAAATTAATTATAACATAAATACACACTTTTCACACATATAATAACATAAAAAACACTATAAAAATTCGATATTATAAAAAATTCGATAATTTTAATAACCTATATTATATACTTCGATATTTTAACTTTCTATATTTTTAACATTTGATATTACATTACTTACCTTAAAAACGATATTTTTGATGTCTATATTCTGTCCATTCGATATTTTGTCCATTCTATATTTTAAACTCAATATTATGTCCATTCGATATTTTTTACTCGATATTTTGACTGTTTACCGCATAAAAGAGGTTAGCTACTCACAAAATAGTCAGTACAGGGCAGAGGCTGCACATGGTCGGGTCTTGGCCACCTAATGGGGCATGGGTGTCTAGAGGGAGATGGTTCTCCTAGAAGATTTGAGAACATGGTGAAGGCTGTGGTAGTAGGGGCTTGACAACCTAAGTGGAATTAAGTGTATGGAGAGAGTGGACTTTCAATGAAGAGTTGTACACAGAGCTAAGTCTGTATGAAGTAGGTTCTTGGCCAACTAAGGGTTTTTGCCTGTCTGGAAAGAGTGAGCACTCTAGAAGAGCTGTGCACTGGGTGAAGGCTGCACTCTGTTGAGGCATGGTCATCTAATGGGGCTTGGGTGTTTGGCAAGAGTGAGCGTTGCATAAAGGCTTCTGTAAAAAGGGAAGGTTTTGGGCTGTAGGGGCTTGGCCCCCTGTGTCTCATTGTTTCTCATTCATTGTTTGCATATAAGGGCTCACTTACCAGCAAAAGGCACTGTACAGAGTGAAGACAGTGCATAGAAGGAGTTTGACCACCTAATGTGGTTTCGGTATCAACAGGAAGTGGGTTCTCTTTGAAGACATCTGTACAATGCAAAGACTCAGCATTGGAGTGGCTTAGCCACCCTCATCTCACTGATTGTGTATCTTAGATTTGGGGGTCTCTAGTTGGCACAGGTAGGTACTTGTGACAAATAGGGACCCTCTCCTCTAGTCAGGAAAAGGGGATTACACTCCTAAAATACCCCTGCTCACCCCCTTGGTAGCTTGGCACGAGCAGAAGGGCTTTATTTCAGAGGCATTGTAAGTTAAGTAGTTGTGACCACATACAGTAACCCAGTGACAACACTACAAATGGACACCACACAGGTTTTATATAAAAAATAAGTAGACTTTATATAGAGTTACCACAAGACCATAAACGACCAAAAATACACAATCAGATTACTTTAAGATGGTAGATTTAAGCATTAATTCAGTTCAGTTCTTAGATGCAACACTCTGCGTCAATGTACCTTAGGTTGCGTTGCGCTTCCACAACAAGCAAAGTCGCAGCGATGGGAAATGCATCAAAGTTCAGGTACAAAGAAATAAAGATGTGAAGATCTTCCAGATGCGGCACGCTTCTCGGGGATGCAAGAAGTTCTCGGTTCGATGCGTGGACTGCAGTTGCGACACCCTTACGATGCGACGACAACAGCTCCAGTGGCGACGCTCTTCTCCCACAATGAGTGAAGCTGCCGCTCGATGCGACATCCAAGATGCGATGGCAGCTGCTCTAACGGCGGCGCGCTTCTCGGGGATGCGAGGTGCTATTGGTCGATGCGGTGCAATGAGACAGCTCCAGCCGCGATACCCTCCTTCGGAGTTGCGACGGCAGGTACAGCAATGGCGACGCGCTCCGACCTCCTTGCGAGATTCTTCTCCTGATGCGACAACGACAGCATCGACACCCTCCTTTGGAGTTGCGACGGCAGCAGCAGCGACGAAGACATGCTTCCTCTTCGTTGCGGCACGCTTCTCTCCGATGAGGTGCAGTGCAACAGTTCCAGCGGCGACACCCTCCTTCCGAGTTGCGACGGCAGGCACAGCGACAACGACACGCTTCTTCTCGTTGAGTCGCGCTTCCAGCTCCTTGCGACACGAAGTTCCTCAGAAGGCCCAAAACAGCAGCAGGTACATCCAAAGAACTCTGGGGAGCTGGGGGTTGAAGTCTGTTGTCCCTGAGACTTCAGCAGGAGGCAATCTCTTTTCCAAGCCCTTGGAGATCCTTCACAAGTTGAAAGCAAGGTACAGAAAGTTCCTTTCTCCTTCCTTTGGCAGTAAGGCAACCACTGCAGGCCAATCCCCCAAGCAGCACTTCAGCTTGGGAATAGTCTTTCCTCAGTTTCTTCAGGTTCCTCTCCTCAGTAAAGGTTTCTTCTTGTAGTGCAAAGTGATCTAATTTCATGGGATCAGGGTCCCAATATTTATACCCCAAAATCCTTTGTTCTATGAGGGGAGAGGGACCTTTGCCCAGTCCAAACCAGTTCTGAAGCACTCTGCTTACCAGACTTCTCCTTTCCTTTCACAGTGCAGGGCATGCAGATCAGATGCCCCACAGGAGGTGGCCAGATACATGAGGGGTGGGTGGAATGGATATGACTCCCAGCAGAGGCCGACAGTATGGCGGTGGGTGGATATGACTCCCAGCAGAGGCCAGACATATGAGGGGTGGGTGCAGAGGACTCCCAGCAGAGGCCAGACATATGAGGGGTGGGTGGATATGAATCCCAGCAGTGGCCAGACACATGAGGGGTGGGTGAAATGGATATGACTCCCAGCAGAGGCCAACAGTATGGGGGTGGGTGGATGTGACTCCCAGCAGAGGCCAAACATATGGGAGGTGGGTGCAGAAGACTCCCAGCAGAGACCAGACATATGAGGGTTGAGTGGATATGACTCCCAGCAGTGCCCAGACATATGAGGGGTGGGTGGATATGACTCCCAGCAGAGGCCAGACATATGAGGGATGGGTGCAGAGGACTCTCAGCAGTGTCCACCAGTATGGGGGTGGGTGCAGAGGACTCCCAGCAGTGGCCAGACATATGAGTGGTGGGTGGATATGACTACCAGCAGAGGCCAGACATATGAGGGGTGAGTGCAGAGGACTCCCAGCAGTGTCCAACAGTGTAGGGGTGGGTGCAGAGGACTCCCAGCAGAGGCATGACATATGAGGGGTGGGAGGATATGACTCCCAGCAGTGGACAGACATATGAGGGGTGGGTGGATATGACTCCCAGCAGTTTCCAGACATATGAGGGGTGGGTGCAGAGGACTCCCAGCAGAGGCCAGACATATGAGGGGTGGGTGGATGTGACACCCAGCAGTGGCCAGACACATGAGGGGTGGGTGAATATGACCAGCAGTGTCCAACATTATGGGGGTGGGTGCAGAGGACTCCCAGCAGAGGGCAGACATATGAGGGGTGGGTGCAGAGGACTCCCAGCAGTGTCCAACCGTATGGGGGTGGGTGCAGAGGACTCCCAGCAGAGGCCAGACATATGAGGGGTGGGTGGATATGACTCTCAGCAGTGGCCAGACATATGAGGGGTGGGTGGATATGGCTCCCAGCAGTGGCCGGACACCTGAGGGATGGGTGGATATGACTATCAGCAGTGTCTAACAGTATTAGGGTGGGTGCAGAGGACTCCCAGCAGTGTCCAGACATATGAGGGGTGGGTGCAGAGATGGACTCGTACTAGTACGTAGTTCGGCCAGCCCAACCCCTATACCCGAGGACACAATTGGAGTGGAGGTAGAGGGCTGTGAGGTTTGCACACTGTGGCTCTGGCTGCGTGTATGCGGTCTAAGCCCAGAAAACAAGGAGCGCAAGCAAGAAGGAGAGGAGGAGCGAGGCACGCACGCTTGGGAGAGCAGTCTGCTCTTTTTCGAAGCACACACTTGTGCTTGTGGCGTGCCCCTGCGCGCTCCCGCAAGGTGTATGCCACTACAATCACGAGTATGTGCTTCGAAAAAGAGCTGAACAACGGCTAAAGGTCCTCCTATGCAGCGTGAGCGCGCTGCGTAGGCGAGACCTAAAAAAACATTTGCAATAGAGATTTGCCCATCTGTGTCTGGTTGGTTTTCCATAAGAGATCAGCTTCCTGTGAAGAGGTTAGGAGAGGGTGAAGGTTATGTGTAGTAGGGGCTTGGACACCTAGGGGTCGATTCCGATCCCGTAAAAAGCGCTCCGAATCGTCGTACGGAGCATTTTTTTCCATACGAATCGTACCCGTAACCATCCCCGTATGAACAACGTAGCACGATCCACACCCGATGCAGCTATCTGTCCGAATCGTACCAGGAACCGTACGAATGAAATTCCCATACGAATCGCCCTCGGAAGCCCTGTACAAGACGTTTATACGTTTCGCGGCTGCTTTTTACGACCAAACAAGTACGATGCGTGTTGTGTACGCTTCGTACGACCCTTTTTCTACGGGAGCTGGAAACTGTCGTACAGTCAGAGTTCGCCCCGAAACAGGTACGGAACATCCCCCCCGGGTACGGCGCGTACCCCCCATGATCACAGGGGTGTGCGCCGTACCCCTGTGATCATGGGGGGTATGTGCCGTATACCCAGCGTACATGGGGTACGTTCCGTACCCCATGTACGCTGGGTGTACGGCACGTACCCCCATGTACGCTGGGTGTACGACACGTACCCCCATGATCGCAGGGGTACGGCGCATACCCCTGCGATCATGGGGGGTACGCGCCGTACTGTGTGTAGGTGATCGTGCGCTTTTCCGTACCAATCGACGTGGACCGTACGAATCGCGTCCGGGTCGCCCGATCGGGATCGGAATTGTCCGGTCGTACGGCGTCCGTACGAGTCGTACGGAAACGGCTCCGGATGCGAGTCGTACGGACGGTGATTTTAACGGATCGAAATCGAGCACCTAATGGGGCTTGGGTATTCTTGACAGAGTATCCTCTCAATGAACAGTTGTATTCAGGGTGAGGATTCTGCATAATAGACTCTTCACCAAAAATGGGGTTTGCATGTATAGAGACAGTGGGCTCTCCGTAAGCACTTCTGTACAAGGCAAAGGCTGTGTGTTGTAGGGACTTGACCATCTGTATCTCAATGAATGCATAAAAGAGATCACTGACATAATATCCACAACAAAAATATAGGCATTTAAAATATCGACTCCAAAATATCGACTACAAAAATATCGAAGTCCTATCTACAAACAGGTAAGTACAAAAATATCTAATCAAAAATATCGTTTAAAAATATGTACTTTGTAAAAATATAGAATGTATTAAAATTAATGTAAAATTAAAAAAATATTAAATTTAAATAACTAAAATATACTTAAAAATAATTAAATAACCTTAAAATTATTAAATAATTAATTTTAAGTTATAAAAAAATATATATTTTATTTCTTAAAACATATATATATTAACATATTATTATTACAAAATATACAATATTATTACCATAGCATAGCAAGAGTGTTAAAATTACTATTCCCACTCCAATTAGTGCAACAGTAGGGAAAGCGTTGGATAGCGTAGCGGTAAAAATTACTATTCCCACTCCAGTGAGTGCAACAGTAGGGAAAGCGTTGGATAGCGTAGGGATAAAAATTACTATTCCCACTCCAGTGAGTGCAACAGTAGAGAAAGCGTTGGATAGCGTAGGGGTAAAAATTACTATCCACTCCAGTGAGTGCAACAGTAGGGAAAGCGTTGGATAGCGTAGGGGTAAAAATTACTATTCCCACTACAAAGAGTGCAACAGTAGGGAAAGCGTTAGATAGCGTAGGGGTAGAAATTACTATTCCCGCTCCAGTGGGTGCAACAGTAGGGAAAGCGTTGGATAGCGTAGGGGTAAAAATGACTATTCCAACTCCAAAGAGTGCAACAGTAGGGAAAACGTTGGATAGCGTAGGGGTAAAAATTACTGTTCCCACTCTAAAGAGTGCAACAGTAGGGAAAGCATTTGATAGCGTAGGGGTTAAAATTACTATTCCCACTACAAAGAGTGTAACAGTAGGGAAAGCGTTGGATAGCGTAGAGGTAAAAATTACTATTCCCACTCCAGTAGGGAAAGCGTTGGATAGCGTAGAGGTAAAAATTACTATTCACACTCCAGTGAGTGCCCCAGTAGGGAAAGAGTTAGATAGCGTAGAGGTAAACATTACTATTCCCACTGCAGTGTGTGCAACAGTAGTGAAAGCGTTGGATAGCGTAGGGGTAAAAATTACTATTCCCACTCCAGTGAGTGCAACAGTAGAGAAAGCGTTGGATAGCGTAGGAGTAAAAATTACTATTCCCACTCCAAAGAGTGCAACAGTAGGGAAAGCGTTGGATAGCGTAGGGGTAAAAATTACTATTCCCACTCCAAAGCGTGCAACAGTAGGGAAAGCGTTGGATAGCGTAGGGGTTAAAATTACTATTCCCACTGCAAAGAGTGCAACAGTAGGGAAAGCGTTGGATGGTGTAGAGGTAAAAATTACTATTCCCACTCCAGTGGGTGCAACAGTAGGGAAAGCGTTGGATAGCATAGGGGTAAAAATTACTATTCCCACTCCAGTGAGTGCAACAGTAGGGAATGCGTTGGATAGCGTAGAAGTAAAAATTACTATTCCCACTCCAGTGGGTGCAACAGTAGGGAAAGCGTTGGATAGCGTAGGGGTAAAAATTACTATTCCCACTCCAGTGAGTGCAACAGTAGGGAAAGCGTTGGATAGCGTAGGGGTAACAATTACTATTCCCACTCCAAAGAGTGCAACAGTAGGGAAAGCGTTGGATAGCGTAGGGGTTAAAATTACTATTCCCACTCCGAAGAGTGCAACAATAGGGAAAGCATTGGATAGCGTAGGGGTTAAAATTACTATTCCCACTCCAAAGAGTGCAACAGTAGGGAAAGCGTTGGATAGCCTTGGGGTGAAAATTACTATTCCCACTCCAGAGAGTGCAACAGTAGGGAAAGTAAATACTTCATATATTATTAAAAAAAATATAAATTAATATCTATAAAAAAATAATTACAAGTAATTACCAATTTAATATAATATAATAATTAATCAATTAAAATTACAAATTAAAATTAATTATTACTATTAGTTACCTATTAATCCAAATTAATTACATATTAACAATTAATTAATTAACAATAACAAATTATTTTAACAATTAATTCAAATTAAGTACAATTAAATACATTGAATTATTTAATTAATTATAAATAAATTACTTCCAACCCTATTCCCCTATAAACCCACAACCCGCTACAGAAAATAAATTAGTAAAATTAACATAATTAGCAATTAATCAATTAAATAAAATGAATTGGCAATTAAAATTTAATTAATTACCCATAAAAAATTAATTAACAATTAATTCTAAAAAAATACCAATAAATATTTTTACATATTTAATTAATTATAAATAAATTACTTCCCACCCAATTCCCCTATAAACCCACAACCCGCAACAGAAAATAAATTAGTAAAATTAACATATTTAGCAATTAATCAATTAATTAAAATTAATTGCCAATTAAAATGTAATTAATTACCAAATATAAATTAATTAACAATTAATTAAAAATGAATGCCAATAAATACATTTACATATTTAATTAATTATAATTAAATTACTTCCCACCCTATTCCCCTATAAACCCACAACCCGCTACAGAATTAAATTACGCAAAAATTAAAAAAACAAAATTCATTAATTAAAATTAATTATAACATAAATACACACTTTTCACACATATAATAACATAAAAAACACTATAAAAATTCGATATTATAAAAAATTCGATAATTTTAATAACCTATATTATATACTTCGATATTTTAACTTTCTATATTTTTAACATTTGATATTACATTACTTACCTTAAAAACGATATTTTTGATGTCTATATTCTGTCCATTCGATATTTTGTCCATTCTATATTTTAAACTCGATATTATGTCCATTCGATATTTTTTACTCGATATTTTGACCGTTTACCGCATAAAAGAGGTTAGCTACTCACAAAATAGTCAGTACAGGGCAGAGGCTGCACATGGTCGGGTCTTGGCCACCTAATGGGGCATGGGTGTCTAGAGGGAGATGGTTCTCCTAGAAGATTTGAGAACATGGTGAAGGCTGTGGTAGTAGGGGCTTGACAACCTAAGTGGAATTAAGTGTATGGAGAGAGTGGACTTTCAATGAAGAGTTGTACACAGAGCTAAGTCTGTATGAAGTAGGTTCTTGGCCAACTAAGGGTTTTTGCCTGTCTGGAAAGAGTGAGCACTCTAGAAGAGCTGTGCACTGGGTGAAGGCTGCACTCTGTTGAGGCATGGTCATCTAATGGGGCTTGGGTGTTTGGCAAGAGTGAGCGTTGCATAAAGGCTTCTGTACAAAGGGAAGGTTTTGGGCTGTAGGGGCTTGGCCCCCTGTGTCTCATTGTTTCCCATTCATTGTTTGCATATAAGGGCTCACTTACCAGCAAAAGGCACTGTACAGAGTGAAGACAGTGCATAGAAGGAGTTTGACCACCTAATGTGGTTTCGGTATCAACAGGAAGTGGGTTCTCTTTGAAGACATCTGTACAATGCAAAGACTCAGCATTGGAGTGGCTTAGCCACCCTCATCTCACTGATTGTGTATCTTAGATTTGGGGGTCTGTAGTTGGCACAGGTAGGTACTTGTGACAAATAGGGACCCTCTCCTCTAGTCAGGAAAAGGGGATTACACTCCTAAAATAACCCCTGCTCACCCTCTTGGTAGCTTGGCACGAGCAGAAGGGCTTTATTTCAGAGGCATTGTAAGTTAAGTAGTTGTGACCACATACAGTAACCCAGTGACAACACTACAAATGGACAGCACACAGGTTTTATATAAAAAAGTAAGTAGACTTTATATAGAGTTACCACAAGACCATAAACGACCAAAAATACACAATCAGATTACTTTAAGATGGTAGATTTAAGCATTAATTCAGTTCAGTTCTTAGATGCAACACTCTGCGTCAATGTACCTTAGGTTGCGTTGCGCTTCCACAACAAGCAAAGTCGCAGCGATGGGAAATGCATCAAAGTTCAGGTACAAAGAAATAAAGATGTGAAGATCTTCCAGATGCGGCACGCTTTTCGGGGATGCAAGAAGTTCTCGGTTCGATGCGTGGACTGCAGTTGCGACACCCTTACAATTCGACGACAACAGCTCCAGTGGCGACGCTCTTCTCCCACAATGAGTGAAGCTGCCGCTCGATGCGACAACTACAGCGGCAACATCCAAGATGCGATGGCAGCTGCTCTAACGGCGGCGCGCTTCTCGGGGATGCGAGGTGCTATTGGTCGATGCGGTGCAATGAGACAGCTCCAGCCGCGATACCCTCCTTCGGAGTTGCGACGGCAGGTACAGCAATGGCGACGCGCTCCGACCTCCTTGCGAGATTCTTCTCCTGATGCGACAACGACAGCATCGACACCCTCCTTTGGAGTTGCGACCGCAGCAGCAGCGACAAAGACATGCTTCCTCTTCGTTGCGGCACGCTTCTCTCCGATGAGGTGCAGTGCAACAGTTCCAGCGGCGACACCCTCCTTCCGAGTTGCGACGGCAGGCACAGCGACAGCGACACGCTTCTTCTCATTGAGTCGCGCTTCCAGCTCCTTGCCACACGAAGTTCCTCAGAAGGCCCAAAACAGCAGCAGGTACATCCAAAGAACTCTGGGGAGCTGGGGGTTGAAGTCTGTTGTCCCTGAGGCTTCAGCAGGAGGCAATCTCTTTTCCAAGCCCTTGGAGATCCTTCACAAGTTGAAAGCAAGGTACAGAAAGTTCCTTTCTCCTTCCTTTGGCAGTAAGGCAACCACTGCAGGCCAATCCCCCAAGCAGCACTTCAGCTTGGGAATAGTCTTTCCTCAGTTTCTTCAGGTTCCTCTCCTCAGTAAAGGTTTCTTCTTGTAGTCCAAAGTGATCTAATTTCATGGGATCAGGGTCCCAATATTTATACCCCAAAATCCTTTGTTCTATGAGGGGAGAGGGACCTTTGCCCAGTCCAAACCAGTTCTGAAGCACTCTGCTTACCAGACTTCTCCTTTCCTTTCACAGTGCAGGGCATGCAGATCAGATGCCCCACAGGAGGTGGCCAGATACATGAGGGGTGGGTGGAATGGATATGACTCCCAGCAGAGGCCGACAGTATGGCGGTGGGTGGATATGACTCCCAGCAGAGGCCAGACATATGAGGGGTGGGTGCAGAGGACTCCCAGCAGAGGCCAGACATATGAGGGGTGGGTGGATATGAATCCCAGCAGTGGCCAGACACATGAGGGGTGGGTGAAATGGATATGACTCCCAGCAGAGGCCAACAGTATGGGGGTGGGTGGATATGACTCCCAGCAGAGGCCAAACATATGGGAGGTGGGTGCAGAAGACTCCCAGCAGAGACCAGACATATGAGGGTTGAGTGGATATGACTCCCAGCAGTGCCCAGACATATGAGGGGTGGGTGGATATGACTCCCAGCAGAGGCCAGACATATGAGGGATGGGTGCAGAGGACTCTCAGCAGTGTCCACCACCAGTATGGGGGTGGGTGCAGAGGACTCCCAGCAGAGGCCATACATATGAGGGGTGGGTGGATATGACTCCCAGCAGTGCCCAGACATATGAGGGGTGGGTGGATATGACTCCCAGCAGAGGCCAGACATATGAGGGATGGGTGCAGAGGACTCTCAGCAGTGTCCACCACCAGTATGGGGGTGGGTGCAGAGGACTCCCAGCAGAGGCCATACATATGAGGGGTGGGTGCAGAGGACTCCCAGCAGTGGCCAGACATATGAGTGGCGGGTGGATATGACTCCCAGCAGAGGCCAGACATATGAGGGGTGGGTGCAGAGGACTCCCAGCAGTGTCCAACAGTGTAGTGGTGGGTGCAGAGGACTCCCAGCAGAGGCCTGACATATGAGGGGTGGGTGGATATGACTCCCAGCAGTGGACAGACATATGAGGGGTGGGTGGATATGACTCCCAGCAGTTTCCAGACATATGAGGGGTGGGTGCAGAGGACTCCCAGCAGAGGCCAGACATATGAGGGGTGGGTGGATGTGACACCCAGCAGTGGCCAGACACATGAGGGGTGGGTGAATATGACCAGCAGTGTCCAACATTATGGGGGTGGGTGCAGAGGACTCCCAGCAGAGGGCAGACATATGAGGGGTGGGTGCAGAGGACTCCCAGCAGTGTCCAACCGTATGGGGGTGGGTGCAGAGGACTCCCAGCAGTGGCCAGACATATGAGGGGTGGGTGGATATAACTCCCGTAAGTGTCCAGACATATGAGGGGTGGGTGCAGAGGACTCCCAGCAGTGTCCAACAGTATGGGGGTGGGTGCACTTGACTCCCAGCAGTGTCCAGACATATGAGGGGTGGGTGCAGAGGACTCCCAGCAGTGGCCAGACATATGAGGGGTGGGTGGATATGACTCCCAGCAGAGGCCAGACATATGAGGGGTGGGTGGATATGACTCCCAGCAGTGGCCAGACATATGAGGGGTGGGTGCAGAGGACTCCCAGCAGTGGCCAGACATATGAGGGGTGGGTGCAGAGGACTCCCAGCAGTGTCCAGCAGTATGGGTGTGGATGCAGAGGACTCCCAGCAGAGGCCAGACATATGAAGGGTGGGTGCAGAGGACTCCCAGCAGTGTCCAACAGTATGGGGGTGGGTGCAGAGGACTCCGAGCAGAGGCCAGACATATGAGAGGTGGGTGCAGAGGACCCCAGCAGTGGCCATACATATGAGGGGTGGGTACAGAGGACTCCCATCAGTGTCCAACAGTATGGGGGTGGGTGCAGAGGACTCCCAGCAGTGTCCAACAGTATGGGGGTGGGTGCAGCAGACTCCCAGCAGAGGCCAGGCATATGAGGGGTGGGTGGATATGACTCCCAGCAGTGGCCAGACATATGAGGGTTGGGTGGATATGACTACCAGCAGTGTCCAACAGTATTGGGGTGGGTGCAGAAGACTGCCAGCAGTGGCCAGACATATGAGGGGTGGGTGCAGAGGACTCCCAGCAGAAGCCAGATATATGAGGGGTGGGTGGATATGACTACTAGCAGTGTCCAACAGTATGGGGGTGGGTGCAGAGGACTCCCAGCAGAGGCCAGACATATTAAGAGTGGGTGCAGAGCACTCCCAGCAGTGTCCAACAGTATGGGGGTGGGTGCAGAGGACTCCCAGCAGAGGCCAGACATAAGAGAGGTGGGTGCAGAGGACCCCCAGCAGTGGCCAGACATATGAGGGGTGGGTACAGAGGACTCCCAGCAGTGTCCAACAGTATGGGGGTGGGTGCAGAGGACTCCCAGCAGTGTCCAACAGTATGGGACTGGGTGCAGCAGAGGCCAGACATATGACGGGTGGATGCAGAGGACTCCCAGCAGTGTCCAACAATATTAGGGTGGGTGCAGAGGACTCCCAGCAGTGTCCAACAGTATGGGGGTGGGTGCAGAGGACTCCCAGCAGAGGCCAGACATATGAGGGGTGGGAGGATATGACTCTCAGCAGTGGCCAGACATATGAGGGGTGGGTGGATATGACTCCCAGCAGTGGCCGGACACCTGAGGGATGGGTGGATATGACTACCAGCAGTGTCTAACAGTATTAGGGTGGGTGCAGAGGACTCCCAGCAGTGTCCAGACATATGAGGGGTGGGTGCAGAGATGGACTCGTACTAGTACGTAGTTCGGCCAGCCCAACCCCTATACCCGAGGACACAATTGGAGTGGAGGTAGAGGGCTGTGAGGTTTGCACACTGTGGCTCTGGCTGCGTGTATGCGGTCTAAGCCCAGTCCCCATGGGTGTGCCTGCAGCCCCCTGAGTGTGCATGCCAGGAGGTGTGCGCTTCACCATTTGTGGTTGTGTGCGGCCTGTGTCTGTTGGCTGCGTGATGGTGTCTTCCTGCATGTGCGTTGGACAGGTATGGGAGAGGGGAGAGTGGATGGGTCCGAAGGAGAGGGGTGGGTGCAGAGGACTCCCAGCAGTGGCCAGACATATGAGTGGTGGGTGGATATGACATTGCTTTTCTTTTCCCTCTGGTTTGGCTCTGTTTTAGTTCACATATCGCGCCAGGATACTCTGTAGTAGCAGAGCGCGTTATAAAATATTTTATACATATACATGACTACTAGCAGTGTCCAACAGTATTGGGGTGGGTGCAGAAGACTGCCAGCAGTGGCCAGACATATGAGGGGTGGGTGCAGAGGACTCCCAGCAGAAGCCAGATATATGAGGGGTGGGTGGATATGACTACTAGCAGTGTCCAACAGTATGGGGGTGGGTGCAGAGGACTCCCAGCAGAGGCCAGACATATTAAGAGTGGGTGCAGAGGACTCCCAGCAGTGTCCAACAGTATGGGGGTGGGTGCAGAGGACTCCCAGCAGAGGCCAGACATAAGAGAGGTGGGTGCAGAGGACCCCCAGCAGTGGCCAGACATATGAGGGGTGGGTACAGAGGACTCCCAGCAGTGTCCAACAGTATGGGGGTGGGTGCAGAGGACTCCCAGCAGTGTCCAACAGTATGGGACTGGGTGCAGCAGAGGCCAGACATATGACGGGTGGATGCAGAGGACTCCCAGCAGTGTCCAACAATATTAGGGTGGGTGCAGAGGACTCCCAGCAGTGTCCAACAGTATGGGGGTGGGTGCAGAGGACTCCCAGCAGAGGCCAGACATATGAGGGGTGGGTGGATATGACTCTCAGCAGTGGCCAGACATATGAGGGGTGGGTGGATATGACTCCCAGCAGTGGCCGGACACCTGAGGGATGGGTGGATATGACTACCAGCAGTGTCTAACAGTATTAGGGTGGGTGCAGAGGACTCCCAGCAGTGTCCAGACATATGAGGGGTGGGTGCAGAGATGGACTCGTACTAGTACGTAGTTCGGCCAGCCCAACCCCTATACCCGAGGACACAATTGGAGTGGAGGTAGAGGGCTGTGAGGTTTGCACACTGTGGCTCTGGCTGCGTGTATGCGGTCTAAGCCCAGTCCCCATGGGTGTGCCTGCAGCCCCCTGAGTGTGCATGCCAGGAGGTGTGCGCTTCACCATTTGTGGTTGTGTGCGGCCTGTGTCTGTTGGCTGCGTGATGGTGTCTTCCTGCATGTGCGTTGGACAGGTATGGGAGAGGGGAGAGTGGATGGGTCCGAAGGAGAGGGGTGGGTGCAGAGGACTCCCAGCAGTGGCCAGACATATGAGTGGTGGGTGGATATGACATTGCTTTTCTTTTCCCTCTGGTTTGGCTCTGTTTTAGTTCACATATCACGCCAGGATACTCTGTAGTAGCAGAGCGCGTTATAAAATATTTTATACATATACATGACTCCCAGCAGAGGCCAGACATATGAGGGGTGGGTGCAGAGGACTCCCAGCAGTGTCCAACAGTGTAGTGGTGGGTGCAGAGGACTCCCAGCAGAGGCCTGACATATGAGGGGTGGGTGGATATGACTCCCAGCAGTGGACAGACATATGAGGGGTGGGTGGATATGACTCCCAGCAGTTTCCAGACATATGAGGGGTGGGTGCAGAGGACTCCCAGCAGAGGCCAGACATATGAGGGGTGGGTGGATGTGACACCCAGCAGTGGCCAGACACATGAGGGGTGGGTGAATATGACCAGCAGTGTCCAACATTATGGGGGTGGGTGCAGAGGACTCCCAGCAGAGGGCAGACATATGAGGGGTGGGTGCAGAGGACTCCCAGCAGAGGGCAGACATATGAGGGGTGGGTGCAGAGGACTCCCAGCAGTGTCCAACCGTATGGGGGTGGGTGCAGAGGACTCCCAGCAGAGGCCAGCCATATGAGGGGTTGGTGCAGAGGACTCCCAGCAGTGGCCAGACATATGAGGGGTGGGTGGATATAACTCCCGTAAGTGTCCAGACATATGAGGGGTGGGTGCAGAGGACTCCCAGCAGTGTCCAACAGTATGGGGGTGGGTGCACTTGACTCCCAGCAGTGTCCAGACATATGAGGGGTGGGTGCAGAGGACTCCCAGCAGTGGCCAGACATATGAGGGGTGGGTGGATATGACTCCCAGCAGAGGCGAGACATATGAGGGGTGGGTGGATATGACTCCCAGCAGTGGCCAGACATATGAGGGGTGGGTGCAGAGGACTCCCAGCAGTGGCCAGACATATGAGGGGTGGGTGCAGAGGACTCCCAGCAGTGTCCAGCAGTATGGGTGTGGGTGCAGAGGACTCCCAGCAGAGGCCAGACATATGAAGGGTGGGTGCAGAGGACTCCCAGCAGTGTCCAACAGTATGGGGGTGGGTGCAGAGGACTCCGAGCAGAGGCCAGACATATGAGAGGTGGGTGCAGAGGACCCCCAGCAGTGGCCATACATATGAGGGGTGGGTACAGAGGACTCCCATCAGTGTCCAACAGTATGGGGGTGGGTGCAGAGGACTCCCAGCAGTGTCCAACAGTATGGGGGTGAGTGCAGCAGACTCCCAGCAGAGGCCAGACATATGAGGGGTGGGTGGATATGACTCCCAGCAGTGGCCAGACATATGAGGGTTGGGTGGATATGACTACCAGCAGTGTCCAACAGTATTGGGGTGGGTGCAGAAGACTCCCAGCAGTGGCCAGACATATGAGGGGTGGGTGCAGAGGACTCCCAGCAGAAGCCAGATATATGAGGGGTGGGTGGATATGACTACTAGCAGTGTCCAACAGTATGGGGGTGGGTGCAGAGGACTCCCAGCAGAGGCCAGACATATTAAGAGTGGGTGCAGAGGACTCCCAGCAGTGTCCAACAGTATGGGGGTGGGTGCAGAGGACTCCCAGCAGAGGCCAGACATAAGAGAGGTGGGTGCAGAGGACCCCCAGCAGTGGCCAGACATATGAGGGGTGGGTACAGAGGACTCCCAGCAGTGTCCAACAGCATGGGGGTGGGTGCAGAGGACTCCCAGCAGTGTCCATCAGTATGGGACTGGGTGCAGCAGACTCCCAGCAGAGGCCAGACATATGAGGGGTGGGTGGATATGACTCCCAGCAGTGGCCAGACATATGAGGGGTGGGTGGATATGACTACCAGCAGTGTCCAACAGTATTGGGGTGGGTGCAGAAGACTCCCAGCAGTGGCCAGACTTATGACGGGTGGATGCAGAGGACTCCCAGCAGTGTCCAACAGTATTAGGGTGGGTGCAGAGGACTCCCAGCAGTGTCCAACAGTATGGGGGTGGGTGCAGAGGACTCCCAGCAGAGGCCAGACATATGAGGGGTGGGTGGATATGACTCTCAGCAGTGGCCAGACATATGAGGGGTGGGTGGATATGACTCCCACCAGTGGCCGGACACCTGAGGGATGGGTGGATATGACTACCAGCAGTGTCTAACAGTATTAGGGTGGGTGCAGAGGACTCCCAGCAGTGTCCAGACATATGAGGGGTGGGTGCAGAGATGGACTCGTACTAGTACGTAGTTCGGCCAGCCCAACCCCTATACCCGAGGACACAATTGGAGTGGAGGTAGAGGGCTGTGAGGTTTGCACACTGTGGCTCTGGCTGCGTGTATGCGGTCTAAGCCCAGTCCCCATGGGTGTGCCTGCAGCCCCCTGAGTGTGCATGCCAGGAGGTGTGCGCTTCACCATTTGTGGTTGTGTGCGGCCTGTGTCTGTTGGCTGCGTGATGGTGTCTTCCTGCATGTGCGTTGGACAGGTATGGGAGAGGGGAGAGTGGATGGGTCCGAAGGAGAGGGGGGATGGACCGCTGAAGGAGGGAAACTGCTGCCATCAGTGAGGAGTCCATGGACTGCATTATCCGACGTTGGTCAGACATCATTGCTGACATGCCCTCCATGAAAGACAACAACTGGGTCAGTATCTGAGTGTGGCCATGGGGGACACTCAGCATCGATGTCTGACCAACATGCAACTGGCGGAGTAAGTCCACAGACTCTACACTGAGGGCGGCAGGGGTGACAGGGGCAGGGGCTGCTGTGCCAGGCTGAAGGAGACATGGGGGGCTGCACTGACAGAAGGGACGGGAGCAACTGGGAGGGTGGAGATGGTGCTGGAGGGGGTGGGTACAGACTATGTGCAGCTGCCTAGGGTTGCTGCATATTCCCCCTCCTCCAATGAGCCAGAATCATATCCGTTGGCGTGGTAAAATGATGCTTCGCCTCCCAACAGGCCCTCAGACTGGCTCCCCTCACCCTCCGTGCCACTGGCTCCGTCCGACTCCTCCACGCTGGTGGCACTGTGGCTTGGTCCCTCTTCTTGGTCTGTGCAGCTGTCACCTCCTGTTTCTGGTGATGATGCTGTGGGCAAGGAGAACAAACAGAAATGCATCAGTCACCTGTACACATCTGACACATGAACACAAAATCAGTAGATCACACTGCAAGTCATTGTTTGCATCATGAGTAACAGCCAGATAACTCTGTACATATTTGAGCCTTGTACTGCCCAGTTGGTATATCCACAATGCTACTTGGACACAATGATCCAAAGGACACACCAGGCCACAACTTGAATGAGAATTACACAGAGAAGCTAGTGTTTGTTTACAGGAGAGCAGATCAATACAATGAAGTGATGCCACCTGAAGTTCACAAAAAAAGAAACAGTAGTGGTGTCCCTCATGGCAAACTAACCCACCTCACTCCCCAAGGTGACACCACACTCAGAGCCCTGTAAGTACATTGGGCAAAAAATAAATGTAAATAAATGTTGATATCTTGAGACTCACCATACTTTACACATTCGACATGTATTGAATGGAGTAATTCGCCGTATTGTGAAGGGAACACGCATGTGCCTGAAAGATGTCTCACAAGGAAATGCACACAAAAAACATTTACACATTCATTGAAACAGCTGGCACACTTTAAGATAAAACACTGATTGAAACAAATGGCGTTGCAGATTTGCCATATGCATCGACCAATGGACTTGATGTCTTGACACTCATTAGTTTGAATAATTGACAACAAAGGAGTTTCAATACCTCAAGACCACTATGGGGAGATGTATATGGAGATCAAGGTACACCCATTAATCGCTAACATTGGCCCCTTTGAAAAGGTGCCAGCTTCTTTCAAGAAAGTTGCAATGTTGTTTTGTGTGCACTACCTTGTGAGACAACTATCATGCAGGCACATAAGTGTCCTTTACACAATTCGTCCTATTAACACATTCTAAAGATGAACAACTTTCAACAAGTGTTGTGAGTGCCAAGGTACAATCATTGATGTGACACAACTTGAAATAAGTCAGTCCTCAAATGGGCATCCATTCCCTGATGACACAGTTGCTTGCCCATAAAACCTACTGGCTGCCATGTGGAGTGGCACACATGTCCCAACTGTGGACAATGCTTAAGCTATTGGTCCAGCAATTGTGATGAACAAAATCATTGCTGCATTGTGGGCACACGCTTATCCCCAGGCAAAATGTCAACACAGAAGTGAGCACACTAACACAAAACAGCGTTGCATCTGAACTACATGCATGGGGCAACATTGTATGAGACTGAATCATGTCTGGACCAAAATGACATAGGCTGCCAAGCCCTAACTGAAATCACTGGCCACCATCAC
The DNA here is from genome assembly GCF_964261635.1 of Lissotriton helveticus. Taxonomy (NCBI): domain Eukaryota; kingdom Metazoa; phylum Chordata; class Amphibia; order Caudata; family Salamandridae; genus Lissotriton; species Lissotriton helveticus. The sequence continues at coordinate 510,643,623 of NC_136061.1, read as the reverse complement.
AGGGGCAGTGCATGCTGAATCATTGTTCAGCCAATTCTCACCCACATGTCAGACCTGGCAAGGCTAAATCATGCAGGCCCAGGTAGACCTCTCCTGCACAACACCCCCATCCCTCTGTCAATGTGATTGATACAGCTCGAGAAGTGAGACCTCTGAATCAGGCTAACAAAAACTGTGCAGCAACAATTCCAAAAGTAACCCAAGCTCACCTCGTGGGGCTGGCAATACGTATTTGTGACAAACAATCATCAACAGATTGTTGTGAATAGGCACACAGGCACTGCTCAGTGTGACTACGCACACGCCAAATCTTGTATCCCATATAGAATGGGCACAGTATTGGATGACACACATGATTAGGAGGCATGGGTGTCTCAGGGTACTGTAGTGGGCACACTGATCCGTGGGTCTGGAATGAGCTGACTGTCCCATGAGCAACCGTCATGGCACTATGCATATTTCCCACTGATGTACATCATGTCTGAGAACACAACATGAGTCATGCATGCTGCAAGGGTGTGCAGTTGAAACTCACACTCCTATGTTGAGACTCACCATCAGTGCAAACAAATATGAAGCCCAAACACAGTGCACGGGTCATGGCACAGGCAAGGTCCCAACCCATGTCACAGACCACCCTCCCACATGATGTGGAAATCAATTATCACTTATTTTCTTGCACCCTAGAGGAGCATGTGCAAATGTGATTACACGCAGACCAGGGGACACATGTTAAGGAGGGGAAAGGATGAAAATGAGCACCAGGTGACTATGGGCAACCAAAAAGACACTGCACATATAACCTGTCTGACCAGACACCCCAACTGTGGGAGTATAGCCAGGCTTCAGAGCACTTTAAAAAGCAGGTGACACACAGCACAACAAACATCCATGTAACTACCACCTCCTTGCTGCTGTCTCTCCTGCAACTGCCTATCGAGGTCTGGAAACATAACTGCCAGGACCCGGAGCATGTGGGGGGTCAGGTGATGGCCTCCGCCATGCCGGCGTGGAGGTTCCAGATTCAGCTTGACCTGGGCAATATACCGGGTCCAGCACCGGATGTCTTGCCACCTCTTCTGCACGTTGCTCAGCCGCCGGCGACGGCCCCCGCAGACCTGACGGCCCTGACAATGTCCATCCAGATTTCCCCCTTCTCGTAGGCAGTTACCTGTCAGGAAGACACAGTGAAACAACCTCAGTACACCTGCTCCATGTCCCAGAGACACACACTTGCACACCTTTGATAATGTGAACAGGGCATAGGATGCTGACAGGACTTGCATCATTGTCCATGTGAATTTGGCCTGTGGGCAAGCCCCAATGCACTACATGGCATTGAAAGGCAACAGATGGCGTAAGGGGGGCAACACACTCACTGATTATGGCACACACTGGGCAACACATGCAACTTCAGGGTGTGGGACAGCACATGCAAAGCAGTCACATAAACTACTCCACTGAAGAACCCTCAGCACACCAGACAGACACACCCTGACACAGATCACTTGCCTGCCTCTGGCAACAGCGGATACAACCCTCACTTTGCACATGTGCCACTTGCCAGTGGGGTGTCACAGGTGCCGTGCTAGCTTTGCAAGTCAGGCACACAGCACTGCTTATTTGTCACATCAGATGACTAGAGCCGCTGCATACGCCATGCAGCAGTGGTACAACACATCACATACACACTCACCCAGATGACAAGGCACATTCACACACATCAATGTCCATGAGGTTGTACACATCATTTGGAAAATCTCACCACAGGTCCCCTCAACTCATAAACATCTGTGAGTACAGTCACCTGTCCGGGGGGACCACTGTTCCACCTCAGGACATTTGGGAATAAAGCCACCAAGGACTGGCACAGCTGAATGTGTCATTCACTATGCAGTGAATGTCACAGTAAGCAGAATGCAAGTGAGGAGTGAACACACATGAGCTACATCATGCTCTGCATGAGAGACACCACCATGTACACCCCCTGGGACTCACTCCAAACCACATTGCATTTCTGTCCCCCCAATATATACTGCCTGTTGTGACACTCACACAACAGGTGCACAGTCAAAGGAAGTGCAGTCAGCACTCACCTGCTCCTCTGGTCTCCCATACAGCTTGCTGTACTGTGGTAGGAGGCTGTCCAGGAGGGCCGGGTTCTCCTCCTCAGTGAAGGCTGGGGCCCTCTCCATAGTACGAGCCATGAAATGCCAGAGGATACAGAGACAGCAGCAGTGTGGTCCACTCCAATGTTGTGTAGGCAAGTGCCCTCTCAGGGCTTCATGCTGCCTTAAATCTGTGCTGCTGAGGGGCTTTCAGTTCGAGGAGTACAGAGTGATAGGTCAGATTCATTTGCATCGTATGTCTCCTCCAATCCCTTTAAACATAAAGCTCTGACACGCATTCATATCGTTCAAAATTTGAGCTTCAGCTCAACAATAATTTTGCAACATTGCATTTTTTGGGCCAACTGACTTTTGCACGTCACCTGTTGGACAAATAGCTACTCAAAAATCAGTATCCATGACACCCAGGATGCATTCAGGGCCTACTACTAGTCCCCTCATTTAATTTGAAATCCACACACGTGTACGGTGCGTTTCACGCACTCGCGTATGGCACCATTGCAATAGTGATACGAGGTGCACACACACCCTGAAAGTAGGGGTATGGTGCGTTTCACATGCTGTTGTGAATGCAGGGGTACGGTGTGTTTCACACGGTGCGTTTCACACGCTGTTGTGAATGCAGGGGTACGGTGCATTTAACACTGTGCGTTTAACACACTGTTGTGAATGCAGAGGTACGGTGCGTTTCACACGCTGTTGTGAATGCAGGGGTACGGTGCGTTTAACTCGGTGCGTTTCACACGCTGTTGTGAATGCAGGGGTACGGGGCATTTAACACGTTCATTTAACACGCTGTTGTGAATGCAGGGGTAGGGTGCGTTTAACATGCTGTTGTGAATGCAGGGGTACGGTGCGTCTAACACGCTCACACATGGCACCATTACAATAGTGATACGAGGTGCAAACATGGCAGGGATGTAGGGGTACGGTTCAAACAAGGATGTCTATCAAGTTCTTGTCATTGCATACTTTCATGTGCAGGCCCTAGGTGTGGCTGCCAGTGATATAGCACATCTAATCGTGTTGCACAATCGATGTGTGATGACCTGTTGACACATTTCATGTGTGATGGGGCACTCTGTGGCCCACATCACCTTGACACTTGTCCCATGTGTATCATTATGCAGATTGTGTCATGCACAGCAACACTGGGATGGCACAGTCATCATCACTGGCATCGGTCTTCTGATGCCAGGGACCGGGACACTTTGTCACTTGACATTTCACGCTCAGCATGACCCTATGTGACTATGTCTGGTGTATGTCATGTTTAACATTGAGCTTGCTGTTTGTGTTGCATAAACTGCATCTGCTGTTGGTGCATCTAACATGGGTCTATGTTGAGATGGGAATGGTTTCACATCCACGCAGACCATACCACATGTGCATTTCCACGGCTTTTGGGTCTGATGGCATCAGACATCATTTTTCCCCAAGCATACATGTCTGCATCGTGACAATGGCTGTGTTGTTTTGTTGTCAAATGCACACCTTAATCGCAATGTGTTTGACATGTACATTTGACATTCCATGTGACCTGTGCATGTGCCTTGCAGACAGCTGTCTGGATGGGATGACAACCTTCCACTACAGGTATTCCACTCCAGTGATATCTTGGGCTGTTCACTCAGACCAGAGCAGCAGCTCATTTCAGGGCGTCATGTTTATTTGTCAATCAACAGGTGTATCTGGGTTTTCATAAGAGTGCCAGCAACTTGGCATATCATATGTGTCCTGGATGTATTGCACATGCCAGCCTCCATAGTGACCTGATGTGTAGTAGGAGTTTTGCATGTGCTATGTACATTGCCATTGATGTTGGCTGACTGTTAATCTCCATTATTCCCAAATATGTCCTGCAGGGCACCGCCTCTACCAAGGCCATTCCCAGACTCGGCTACCATGAGGGAACGTGCCTGTATCCGACATTACAGATTCACTCGACAGTTGATTCAGGAGTTGATGAACAAGCTGGCACCACATCTCCAACCGCAACACATCCTACTGCGCTGACCCCAAAAATAAAGGTGATGGCAGCCCTTCCTTTTTTTGCTACAGGTACGTTTCAATTAACCATAGCTGATGTCGGTGGAATGTCTCAGACGATGTTCAGCCGTGTACTGCATGATGTTTTGGCAGCCATGTTGGAGCACATTGATGAATTCATCAAATTTCCAACTCCTGAGGAGTTGAGAGATGTCAAGGGTGATTTCTATGCCCTGGGAGGGATGCCACATGTCATTGGGTCGGATGTATGTCAGTACAACGCGATCTAAAAGATCGCGGTACTTGACAACGCGGGCATTACAACGCAAGTCGTTACAACGACTTTCGTTAGAGGGCGTGGATTTTGGAATCTTATAATTTTATATTCTAACACCAGTCCACGTAACAGTAGGGAATGTGTTGGAATATAAATTTACAACATTCCTTGCCCAACAGCGCCATCCAGCGCAAGTCGTAGTAACGACTAGTGTTGTAATGGCAGCGTTATAAAGGCACTGCGGTGTAAACACCGCGTTCTAAACAATGTTTCCCATTGGGTCCATTGACATTGATGGGACACATGTGGCTTTGGTGCCACCACAGGCTCAGGAGCAGGCTTACCGCAACCGTAAACATTATCATTCAATAAATGCCCTGGCGGTGTGTCTTGCTAACATGCTGATTTCCCACGTTTGTGCACGTTTTCCAGGATCGGCACAAAATGCATGCATCATGAGGCATAGCAGGGTGCCACAAATGATGCTGCAGCTGCGCAACGATTGGGCTTGTCTTGTTGGTGGGTAAACTCTGTTTTTCCTGTGTGTTTCAGTATCTTTAGCTCCGATGGCATGTCCTTACCCACTTATTTACATGATGTATTTTTGTAGGTGACTCGGGATATCCTAACATGCCATGGCTAATGACACCTCTCCGCAACCCAAGAACAGCTGCAGATCAGATTTACAATAATGCACACAGGCAGACCAGGCGAGTGATTTAGAGGACGTTTGGCCTCCTGAAGAGCCGATTCAGATGCCTCGATAAGACCAGCGGATCCCTCCCATGTGCACCGGACAAAGTCTGTAAGATCTTCATCGTGTGCTGCATTCTGAACAACATGGCAGTTGAGAAGGCAGTGCCCCTCATCCTGGATCCTGAGGAGCAGAAACATCCACCCGTTGAGGATCTAGGGCTTGGTCACGATGCAAGTGATGAGGAGCAGGAGGATGATATCTGGAGTCAGCTCATACGCAACTTCTTCTCATAATTGTGAGTCAGTGGGAATGAGTGTGCAAGCTTGTAGCATTGAGTGGCTTGTGTTGCAATGTGTGTATCCAGTTGACTGTATCCAAAGTAACTTTGATGAGTGTTCTGATGTTTCCCGCAAGTGCTTTTATCATGCCACACAGTAATGCGCAATGACTTAGCTTGAAATTTACATGTGTCCTACATTGATCCTGTTTCGTACATGCCCATGTCTTTTGCAAAGATTATTACCGGTGACCTGTGTGTCTGTCATTCCCAGGTTGCTGTGCCTGTTGTCTGTTCGTGTCATCTTAGTCCTCCTGCTATTCCTCATGATGATTGCACCGTGGGCCGAATCAGGGTTCCATGCACGGACGTGTGAAATTGTCAGTTCGGGTAAGAGATCCAAACAGGCTGTTTGGGGTTGGTATAGTTTTGGAATGTGTGGGAACTGTTTCTGTAAATGTTGTAGTACCATCCATACATGTCTCGTCACCATGGATCAAATTAGATGTTACATCACTCCCATGACAGGGCAGTCACCCTTCTTGACAGTCATCTGTAGTGGAGTGTGGACTCTGGTGAAGGCATCAATGTGTGTAAACCTTGTCCCTGACACATTGCGGATACCACGGGTTGACAATGTGTGGGACATCACAACCACAGGCTCTATGGGGAATTGCAGCCTCGCTGTGTGCAACAGGATGTGTTTGGCTCATCCACTTAATCTTGTGTGCCAGTACATTTTGCTTTCCAACAACCATGTTGTGAAGCTGTGGGCCAGCGTACGTCCCACATGTTCTGTCAACTGTCCTGTGAGTCTGTTTGTATGGATGCATTGCCCCTTGTTCCAGTATGTCATGTCACTGTCACGTCCCTTCCTCAGGCCCGGTGGAGAACACTGCTTTGCAAGCCTTCTCGGTAAGTTGATTTTGACATTCTATTCACATGATGCCAAGAACGTTGCGCTGATGACATCACAACGTTGGGCTGTAGCAAATGTAAACACTTCCTTGGCACCAGTCGGGTGTCGTTAATCCCATGATACTCTTGTAGCGTGCTGCATATCCTGGTCACAGTAGGGGTGGCTTTGTGCCATCGCTCATCATTACTCTCTGTTGAGTTCCAGCCCAGCAGCTTGTTCTGTTTAGCATTTCAAAGCCCAGTTGGATGAGCCAACGACTGGCTCTCGCGGGGCTGCCTTGTCTTTACCTAATTCCCTCCCTCATTGGATGAGCTTCTTAAGGCTCTTGCGGGGGATGTGTAATTTCCATTCTTGACCCTCATCGATTCCCAGGGGTAACTACGGATATTTGGCTTTGTGTGAGTTGGACTGCAGCACATTCGATTTTCTATATATTGGAGCCTTATTCATACACTGTGATTTTCTGGATTACCGCATGGCTCTAATTGCATTAAAACAGCCTGCAGAGCATTATACCCCCTTCATATAGTTGCAATACTCTGCTACCTTTTTTGTATCTTCTGTGAACCCTGTGCTAGTTGCACAATCCTTGGAATAGGATCATAATATTGGCCAGTTCTTTAACAACTCGTACAACATAATCTTTGGTGTGTTATGGTGTTTCATCACCTTTCCATGTGCTATGAATCCATGTGGATTGTTCATCTATGTATTCATGGCAGGGGCATGTAGAGCTCGTCCAGAAGTAAGCTAAAATTTCCCAGCTGCGTGGCAGTTAAGACTTTTTTGGGTATGATGATAAATGCTGGATAAATACATGTAAACGTATGGAACAGCCTTCTTTGTTAGTGTGTAGTAATGCCCTTGTCTGCTCCTCAGATCTAGTATCACTTTCATTACTGTGATCCCAACTAGGATACAGTGGCTGTTGTTTTCCTTTACAGGTGTAACTGTTACAGTATAGGTCCTGAGGTATTCTGTGATTCAGTGACGAGAAGTGTTGAATCCTTATGCGTGTTTGCCTTTGTTTCAGATCTCCCTCCCAGCTGTTCCCTTCCTTTCATTCCCTCGCCCGATCACCCGTTTGAGTCTGTCATTTCTACTCAGACCAAGGGGCTATCGGGAGATGGACCACTTTGAGCATCGCACGTTTCTGAGGATTCAAGGCCCTGACAGTCCCAGGAAGTTCTGTGCACATTGTTTCAACAGCAGTACAGGTAAACTCATTGCATGACTGTTCTTTTCTTCAGAGCAATGGCACAGGCCATGGACATTAGCTCCGGAAGTATGGCCTCAACACATACTTGATCTGTTTGTGTAGAAAATGTGTTCACCACAGTACAATGTGCCTCATCACTGTCACCGCAGATCTCTTGTCACTTTGCATGCGTCATCTTTGACATAAATGACAAAGATTGTGCATATGGGAGTATGTGTACTGTGGCAACATGCATGCAGTTTATCATGGCAAATGATCCCTATTGTTCATGAAGTACATGGTTGTGTATGTATTTGTGCAGGTTGCTACCCACAACGGGCAGGCAACACCTGCTGACGCTTTGTGTCCTGTGCGCAGCTTGGCCTTTTGCTACCTGATCCTGTGCCCATCATTTTTGGTGTTTGTTCATCCATTTTCTTTCAGTGACCCATGAGTAACCAGACACTCCTTATTTTCCATACACCTGTTACATTGTGCCTTTCAAACCTCCTTGTCTTTGTGTGCTAGTTTTTGCATGGTGTCTCACCCCTTTCACCATCAGGTGTTCACTCATTCCTCCTGCTGCCTCCCCTGCGGCACCGCACCACTAAGTGCCCTGTGTCGGCCACACACACGCCTCCCAGATGTTCCTCCCTCCCTCCACCCATTCTTAATGCAGGCAGCAGCTTGTCTGTGCCACTGTTGCACCAACTCCATGCCAAAGGCAGGACCGTTAGCGCCTGCAACGTGCACAGTGCAAGACCCTGTGGTCCTTGCATGACCCACGTAACACAACAGACTCATGCTCCAGCCACCCTCCAAACAATGAACACCAGACAGTCAACCACCTGCTATCAGGCAACGCCTAAGCGCACACACGAAAGCTTCGCATGCTGTGTGTGCAACTCCTACTGTCAACACTGCGCTGCCCCGCATAACAGACCATGTCCGTACAACCAGGTCATGTGCCTCCTACTGCACACCCCCTCCATCCACCAGCATGTTGCCATTTTACTCTGTTACCTCCAAAACACAACAGCCCCACACATAGCCTTCATTACAGTAACCTGGTTGAAGGCATCCTCAGCACACAACTTCAACATTGCCATCGCAGACTGATACAAGATCACCCGCAGGGACCACACCAACAATCTAGGAGGATGACTTGCAATTCATTCAGAAGTACACCCTCAGAGTCACATACACCAAGATGGACACACTCAGCTTAGTAAAGCACCTGCACTTCAGGTTTCACACCAACCCCCTGACCACCCACAGTCTAACACTCATCTACAGATCTCCAGGCCTACTCCCACAATTACGCTAAGCCATCAATAACTACATCAGCACGCATGCCCTCACCTACACAGACTACATGTGGCAGGGGGTCATAAACTTCTGGCAAGGGGACAACCACACCACCATCCTTCATTGGTACATCAACATTGGCATCCAGTTCTCCAACAAGCAACACACTGCACCACACTCAGCTACAGATCCCCCAGAGATGTTTGACCTAAGTAACCACAGACGAGCTGTGTGGCACCCTTGCCCAGGACACTCCAACCAACGCCACCGCCATACCCTGCAACCTCACACACTGGATAAGTGACTGATCCAACACTCATGCCACATTGACGGACTTTCCTGTGAAGTACAACAACAGTTAAGACACCTGGGACAAGGCAGACTTACTGTACTCATACAAGTCTAGCCGGACTCTCGTGCAAACCTTGCGAAACAAACAACCATCAGTTACCTTTCAGCCCTGAAACCCGCCACACACAGACATCACCATAACATCAGCACGGACAAGAGGACATCCTTCAGGTAGGGCATAGGCACCAACACACACAACATCAAGGAGCTCATCTGCATCATGTGTGAACTATCTAACCCCAGGGCGCCATCCAAAAGACATCCCACCCTTGCAAGGCCAAGGGGATCCCTCGCAACATTCTACCACATACCCCCCCTCAGTTCCTGGACTACGATCAGCAGCAAAGACATCACCCGGCTCATGTACACCATCCACTCCGGCTCTCCTACAGGACCCTTCCCACACAACATCTCAATCACAGCATACCCCACCTCCAGCACGTCATGAATGTCTCCTTTGAGTACGCCACATTCCATGGAGCTGGAGGCATGCAGAGACCCAGGCCCTTCTTTAACAATGGACAGCAGTAGCGTAGGATCGCCAGGAACATCACCCTGCTTCCCTACCCGGCAAATGTCATCAAGACGACAGTCAACGAGCAAGTGACCATCTCTCTCCAAACAAACACCTCCAGGCAACCCGCACCAGTCCATCTTCCACAGTCATCACCCCACTGCAACAGCCTTCATTGCCAACAACGACATCTAGGACCCTGCTCAACAATGGTGAGACCACCACCCTCACTTCCTCGACCTCTCAACGGCATTCTATACCATGTGCTACCACACTGTCGGATCACACATCTTCAACACTGGGATCCAGAGGAGGGCCCAGGATGAAATCACAAAGTACCTCATCGGCAAGGCCCAGGCAGTCTGCCTCCCCTCTTCAGCACGTAGTTCACTGGGGTCATCGGGCCCATGCCCCAGGGCTCATCTTTCAGTGTCACAATCTTCAATGTCTCCATGACCCCCCTCTCCACCATCACATGCACACACAACCTCATCATCATGTCCTATGCCATTGGACAGCTGCTCCTCACCCTCACCAGAGACCCAGCCACTCCCAGATCCAACCTTCAAGAGGGCATGAGGTGCGTTGACGAATGGATGAACATCAGCCACCTGGGGCTAGACTTGGACAAGACTGAGGACATCATCTGATGATTGTCCCCTTACAGTTGGGACAACTCATTGTGTCACACCGGCCGTGGCAGTGCACCAGCAAACAGTGCCCACGCACGCAAGCAGATGTTCATTGCACACTCCTCGCTCACAATACCCATGCAACTTAACACAATCTCTACCTCATGCTGCAACTCCCTCCGCATGCTGCAAATGATCTTCAGATAAATCCACTCCTAGGCAAGACAGACAGTCACCCAGGTACACGACACCAGCGACTCAACTACGGCAACGCCCTCTAAGGAGGAAGAACAGCCAGACTCCAGGAGGACTTGTGCACATCCAGGGTGCATCCACACACCTCATCCTCAACATCCCCTGCCACAGCCACATGACCATCCACCTGAGATCCCTACAATTGGCTCACTGTCAACTGCAGGATCTCCTTCAGATTCCTCAGCCACACTCAGGAGGCACTCCTCAACCCCAGTCCCAAAGACGAACATGGACGTCTCCCATCCAACACCCCATTACCACAACTCCGTCCAGACAACCTTGCCCTGGGCACCATTCATCACATCCACATTACAACTGCATGCAGGAGATAGTTCTCCCACCTCACCAAACAGACCTGTTACTCCCTCCCTGGGCACCTCCACATGACCCATGACCTCTACCCCATCATAAAACTCTTCCAAAACTGTCTGTCCGAGCAGTATGGCAAGCCCACCCCCCTCAGCAGATTGAAACCATAACGGGTGAGTATTGCGCTCCATGTATGTATTTGATGATACATTGTGACCTAAGTGTGTCCTCGACCAGACTCAGATCCCAGTGTATGGATGGCTTGAGTTTGTTCCACAGTCTGGCATACTTTGACATATCCCCACATGTATGTTGTTGACTCATGCTAAATGACTGCAACAGCAATTTTACTTGTGATTGATTTGTTTATTTATCTGTCTTGTGAGTGAAACGTGAGTGAGTGATAAGTGCTGAACAAAAATGCCAGGAATCCAAAGTTCACAGAGGGAGATATGATGCCTTGCGTCAACAGAGTCCAGACCACAGTCCTTGGCATCATTGTAGGAGAATAGGATAGTCATTGAGGTGATGCTGTTGCACACAAAGTGAAGGTGCCAGACCAATTGACCTGGGAGATGGGCATGGCCTGCTGCCTCTCACTGTCTTTTCCGTGGACGACCCACCTTCCTTGGGGGACCCTCATATGCAGGCCTTGACGATGCTTGGGACGCTCCGTCAGACGATTCCTCCTCCTCCTCCCTCCCTGTGCCTGGTGGCGGTCTTCGTCTCGAAGTCTCTTGCCTGGTGACACAGGGAGGGTCTGTGCTTCCTGTAGCATGTGACATAGCGGATCACTGACATAATATCGAGGGACATTATATCGACTATCAAAAATATCGTTGACAAAATATCAACAGACAGAATATCAACTTTGTATCTACAAACAGGTAAGTACAAAAATATCGAGTAAAAAATATTGTTTACAAAAATATAGTTTATAAAAATATCGACTTTATTAAAACAATGTTAAATTAAATTATTATTAAAAATGTATTACTAAAATATACTTAAATTACCTTATAATAATTAAATAATTAATGAAAGCTATAAATAAAAAAATTTACAATCATATTTGTTAAAACATATATATATAGTAACATAATATAATTAAATAATAATCAATATTATTACCATAGGATAGCGGAAGTGTAAAAATGACTATTCCCACTCCAGAGAGTGCAACAGTAGGAAAAGCGTTGGATAGCGTAGGGGTAAAAATTACTATTCCCTCTCGAGTGAGTGCAACAGTAGGGAAAGCGTTGGATAGCGTAGGGGTAAAAATTACTATTCCCACTCCAAAGAGTGCAACAGTAGGGAAAGCGTTGGATAGCGTAGGGGTAAAAATTACTATTCCCACTCCAGTGAGTGCAACAGTAGGGAAAGCATTGGATAGCGTAGGGGTAAAAATTATTATTCCCACTCCAGCGGGTGCAACAGTAGGGAAAGCATTGGATAGTGTAGGGGTTAAAATTACTATTACCACTCCAAAGAGTGCAACAATAGGGAAAGCGTTGGATAGCGTAGGGGTTAAAATTACTATTCCCACGCCAGAGAGTGCAACAGTAGGGAAAGTAAATACTTCATATATTTAAAAAAATATAAATTAATATCTATAAAAAAATTAATTTAAAGTAATTACCAATTTAATATAATATAACAATTAATCAATTAAAATTACAAAATAAAATTAATTATTACTATTAGTTACCTATTAATCCAAATTAATTACAAATTAACAGTTAATTAATTAACAATTAAAATTTATTTAACAATTAATTCAAATTAAATACAATTAAATAAATTGAATTATTGAATTAATTATAAATAAATTACTTCCCACCCTATTCCCCTATAAACCCACAACCCGCTGCAGAAAATAAATTAGTAAAATTAACATAATTAGCAATTAATCAATTAAATAAAATTAATTGCCAATTAAAATGTAATTAATTACCCATAAAAAATTAATCAACAATTAATTCTAAAAAAATACCAATAAATATTTTAACATATTTAATTAATTATAATTAAATTACTTCCCACCCAATTCCCCTATGAATCCACAACCTGCTACAGAAAATAAATTAGTAAAATTAACATAATAGCAAATAATCAATTAATTAAAATTAATTGCCAATTAAAATGTAATTAATTACCAAATATAAATTAATTAACAATTAATTAAAAATGAATACCAATAAATACATTTACATATTTAATTAATTATAATTAAATTACTTCCCACCCTATTCCCCTATAAACCCACAACCCGCTACAGAATTAAATTACGCAAAAATTAAAAAAACTAATTTCATTATTTAAAATTAATTATGAGAACAAAAAGGAGGACAAAGTTCCTATACAAGGGTGCAAAAGTCACCGGTGTATCAGGGTGCAAACAGTCACCCATGCATGTTTTTAATGCATGTTGTGACTGTTTGCATCCTGATACACCGGTGACTTTTGCACCTTTGTATAGGAACTTTGTCCTCCTTTTTGTTCTCAGACTTGTATTAGGAGCATGGACACTGGACCTTTATTAGCTCCTTGGTCCCCCCTCTTTTTTGTTTAATTAAAATTAATTATAACATAAATACATAATTTTCACACATATAATAACATAAAAAACACTATAAAAAATTCAATACTATTAAAAATTCGATAATTTTAATAACCTATATTATATACTTCGATATTTTAACTTTCTATATTTTTAACATTCGATATTACATTACTTACCTTCAAAACGATATTTTTGATGTCTATATTCTGTCCATTCGATATTTTGTCCAGTCTATATTTTAAACTCGATATTATGTCCATTCGATATTTTGTAGTCGATATTATGTCTGTTTACCGGACATAGCATGGCCTTGCTTTCTCAATGGGGCATACACATGTGAGAGGCATTAGCGTTGTTTTTGGATGTAGTTGTTTGCGGTAAGTGCTTGGGGGTTGGTGCGGGCATTTTTATGTCTCGCCTATTGTATCCCACCGGGATAAATAGGAAAGATTTTAGTAAGCGGAAAAGAAAAGTCTACCTAACTGAGGATCGCGTACAGTTCATGTGAGCTATGCGCGTGCACATCACCGCCAGCCACTTCACACACCACCATTTGTCTGTGCCTCGGCATCAGACTTCAAAGGCTGCCTCTCCCTGCACCCCGCATCAGACTTGAAAGGAATGCACTCCTCCGACCCTACCACAACAATGCAGAGAGCTTTTTTTTCTACATGGCTCGTTACTTATTTCCTGTCTTTCTCTGACTCACATTTTACATTCTTCTCTGACTCATGCTTTTTTCTTCGGGTCGTGCATTTCTTTTCACACTCTTTCGTCTGCTAGTGCTTTTTTCTCCACTCTTGTTGGCTCGAGCTTTTTTCCCCCCACTCTTCGTCGGCTCGAGTATCCCCTCCCCCACTGATTTGTTGGCTCGTGGTCCCCCCACTCTTTCTCAGTGCATTGTTTTCCCCCATGCATCACACTGCTGCATGCCTCACACTGCTGCACGCTGCACACTGCTGCACGCCTCACACTGCTGAACGCCACACAACACCATCACATCACTCAGGGACACCACCATATCACTGTAGGACACCACCACATCACTCAGGAACACCACCACATCACTCAGGAACACCACCACATCACTCAGGGACACCACCACATCACTCACAGACACTACCACATCACTCACAGACACCACCACATCACTCACAGACACCACCACTTCACTCGGGAAAACCACCACATCACTCAGGGCCACCACCATATCACTCAGGAACACCACCACATCCCTCAGGAACACCACCACATGACTCAGGAACACCACCACATCACTCACAAACACCAACACATCACTCAGAAACACCACAACATCACTCAGGACCACCACCACATCACTCACAGACACCACCACAACACTCAGGAACACCACCACATCACTCAGGAACACCACCACATCACTCAGGAACACCACCACATCACTCACAGACACCACCACATCACTCACGACACCACCACATCACTCAGGTACACCACCACATCACTCAGGACCACCACCACATCACTCAGGAACACCACCACATCACTCAGGGACACCACCATATCACTGTAGGACACCACCACATCACTCACAGACACCCCCACATCACCCAGGACCACCATCACATCACTCACAGACACCACCACATCACTCAGGAACACTATCACATCACTCAGGGACACCACCACCTTACTCTGGGACACCACCACATCACTCTGGGACACCATCACATCAATCAGCCCAACCACATCATTACTCAGCACCGCAACAGCATCACTCAGCACCACAACAGCACTGTCCTTGCTTGCTACCAACACGCATTGACATAGCCAATAAGACTTGCATTGGGAAAGTGTAAGCTATTGGCTTTGTGAATGACAAACCTATTAATTTATATATTTTCAAAGCCAACACATATTAAAAAAAATTGTCATTTACAATACCAATGGCTCACACTTTCCTAATGCGAGACCTATTGCATTGCAAATGCTTGTTTGTACTTGGGGTGTGGATGCCATTACCCTCATGTAACATGAGTTGTTTGTGTACTCACCAGGCTCTACGACTTCTTCAATTCCATGTACTCCCACCGGCGTTAGCAGGGCCATCACCTTCTCCTCCTAGGGCTGGTACTGTACTGGTCTGCGGGGACCACCACCTCCAGTGTGCTGGCTCTGTTGGTACGCCACGTCCATCTTCCACTTGATCATCCTCCGCAGATCGTCCCACCTGGCCAGGCAATCGTTCCTTGTTCGTCTGATGGGTGCAACAGCATTCACCTTATTGATTATCCTGTCCCACAGCTGTGCTTTCTGAGCTATGCTGGTCCATCTGACCAATGCGCCAAACAGCTGTGGCTCGACTCTGATGATTTCATCTACAAGGATCTCCATCTCCTCCTTTGTGAATTTTGGATTCTTCTGTGCAGACATGGTGTGGGGTGACGGTGTGCATGGATGTGGGTGTGTGGGTCTGAATGTGAAGGGGGGTCAGAATATGATTGGGGGGATGTGTGAAGGTGGATGTGTGCAGTTGGGGGTGTGTTGTCAGTGTGTCTTGCTAATTGTCCTGCTAATTGTGTCTGTTGCAAAGGATCATTGTTTGTGCGTGTAGGCCCTTTTTATTGGTCAATTTGTGTGTGGGGCTTATTTTGAATTTTTGTGGGTGTGTTATAAAGGGTGTTTCTGAGTTAGCCCCTCTGTTTGCCTGTTTGGATCTGGCCAGGACAGTCATATCCATGGTTTGTACACTGGAGATGGTGTTTTGTGGTGTTGTGTGAGTCGTTTTCACCCTCATTGTGCTGTTTTACAGTGTACGCGCGGTTCAGTACGGCTCGTTTACTTGTATTTGCTTCTGTTTATTTGTGTGTGCAATGCGACGTTAATGCAGTACGAGTCATTTTCTACATCCTTGTGCTGTTTTTAGGGGTTCGCGTGCACTTCGTTCAGGGGGGTTCATCTCGTATTTCATTTTGTTGTTCGCTCATACGCGATGTTTTTATGGGGTTCGTGTGTGCTTCATTCAGTGTGTGTTCAATTCGTATGTGCTTTTATGGCTTGCTCATACGCGTCGTTTTTACGAGGTTCGCGTGCTCTTCATTCAGGGGGGGTTCGTCTCGTATTTGACTGTGTGGCTCCTCATACGCGAAGTTTTCCGTACAAATCGCAGCTCATACGCGACGTTTTCCGTACACATCGCATTCAGATTGACGGGTCTGGATTGTACTTGTCGGGTCGTACAGCATGTTTATGATTCGTACATTTCACTTTCAGGGTCCGTTTTGTATGGTTTTTCCCTTGTTTTTAATACGGTTCGCAAAGATTTGTACGTATTTTTTACTGACGTATCGTACTACGCGATTCGGACAGATTAGTATCATTCATACGGAAACGGCTACGAATACGAATCGTCATATGGTTTCTTTCCTGAATCGTAATCGACCACAAAATGTTATGTTATGCATTAAGGACTGCCCTATTTCTACTGAGCAGAAGGATGTTTGCATGATTAATTCTCAGGATCCAGTCTCTATTGTACATACTAATGATTTACATTCTGCTTTGTGTGCCACCATTTCTCTGTTGGATGTGGTAACATCTCCATTGAGTCATTTGGAAGCAAATCAATTGATTTCTGGTATTTTTTTGGAAGACATAGATGGTGAGCCTTATGTTCCACCTATGTGTGAGATTACCATTGATGATAGAACCTTACAAGTTAAGGCTGACTCAGGTTCTCCATTCACTATCATTTCTGATTTATTTTTTAGGAAGAAATGGCATAACACAATTTTGGAACCCTCTGACAATAGAGTGTATGGGTTTGGTGGAAAAGAAATCATCATAAGCAGTTATTTTGTATCTGAGAATAAATTCAAAGTTATTTTGGGAAAAATGTATGTGGCTGTTGATGGTTTACTAGTCTTAGGTTGGAGACATCAAAGGAACTTTAACATTACTCTTCGTCCAAAATCTGAAGTACAAGTTTGTTTTGCTGAGGATCTTGAATTTGTCCAAAGTGTCTTGGAGAAAGATAACAGAAATGAATGTATCCTTAATAAACATTAAAACATTTTTGTAAAGAATTAGGTCAGGTTAAAGGCTTTTCACACCACATCCAACTTAAAAATAATGATGTTCCCATGAAACATAAATTGAGACATGTTCCTCTGTCTGTTCAGGCGGAACAATCTTCAAAGAGTGCAACAGTAGGGAGAGTGTTGGATAGCGGAGGGGTAAAAATTACTATTCCTACTCCAAACAGTGCAACAGTAGGGAAAGTGCTAGATAGCGGAGGGGTGAAAAGTACTATTCCCATTCCAGTGAGAGCAACAGTAGGGAAAGTATTGGAAAGCGGAGGAGTAAAAATGTCTATGCCCACTCCAAAGAGTGCAACAGTAGGGAAGTGTTGGATAGAGCATGGGGCAAACAATACTATTCCCACTCCAGGGAGAGCAACAGTAGGGAAAGTGTTAGATAGCAGAGGGGAAAAATTACTATTCCACTCCAGTGAGAGCAATAGTAGTGAAAGTGTTGGATAGCGGAGGAGTAAACATTTTTATTCCCACTCCAAAGAGTGCAACAGAAGGTTAAGTGTTGGATAGTGGAGAGGTGAACATTACTGTTCCCACTAAACACAGTGCAACAGTAGGGAAAGTGTTGTACAGCTGAGGGGTAAACATTACTATTCCCCCTCCAGTGAGAGCGACAGTAGGGAAAGTGTTGAATAGCAGAGAGAAAAAAATTACTATTCCCACTCCAAAGAGTGCAACAGGAGGGAAAGTGTTGGATAGCAGAAGGGTAAAAATTACAATTCCTGCTCCACTGAATGAAACAGTAGAATAACTGTTAGATAGCAGAGTGGTAAAATCTTTTGTTCCCACTCTCGTGAATGCAACAGTAGGGAAAGTGTTGGATAGCGGAGTGTTAAAAATGACTATTCCTACTCCAGTGAGAGGAACAGTAGGGAAAGTGTTGGATGGCGGAGAGGAACAAATTAGTAATCCTACTCCAGTGAGAGCAATAGTAGGGAAATAATGCTAAAAAATATGTGTGTGAAGGTATTATTGAACATGTGAACTCTTCAGAATGGGTTTCTCCCATTGTTTTAGAAAAAAAACTGGGGAACTTTGTCTTTGCTCTGATTTGAGGTCTGTTAACAAGCAGATTCTAGTTGATTGCCATCCCATGCCTAGAATTCAGGATTTGTTGTCTAAATTGGATGGGGCACTATAGACCTTAAATCAGCTTATCATCAAGTCACATTATCTCACCAGTCAAAACATTTAGTCACTTTTATTACACCTGATGGAGCATTTAGATATGTCAGGATGCTGTTTGGATTGGTGTCTGCCATTTTGGTATTTCAAAAATTGATGTTCTGTCTTTTTGGGAGTTTTGAAGTGGTGGTCGCTTTCCAAGATGACATTCTTTGTAGTGTAGTTCCTATAGTCCCAATAGGCTCTGCGCATTGGAATAATATCTTCAGTAGTGTAGACGTAGGACTGAGGTTAACTAGGTCTCTACTGACTATATTAGACTTAAGTGTTTGCCAGCTAGCTCAGAGTACACTAGAAACTTTCTCGAATAAGCGAGGAGGAGTTTAACCTCCCTGGATAGACAAGAAGGGATTTAGTTTCTGACAACCATAAAACATGACAATTTTGCTCTCCCTGAATAAGAGTATATCTCTAGAGTCGTGTGAAAACAAAAGACAGCTATTTCACTCAGTCAAAGGTGCGTACTTAGTTTCACCAGATTGCAGAGAAAAAGAGAGACGGCGTTTTCAATAAAAGGGGTTATTTTTTGAGCAGTCTCTTTCCTCATACAAGAGAAATGAATTGCTACAATTGCAATACTTATAGTTAAGTAAAGTGCATACAGTAAAAGCAGGATTATGAAATAATACTGTAAAAGCCTGGATATGGTTTCTTAGCCATATGATACTTTAAAATGGATAAAATAGATACATACATATATACATTGGCTAATCGTACTCAACTGGTGCTTCTAACTACGCCTACCCCGGTGTACCTGACCTAAGCCTAATACGTGGGAGGGAGTAAGTAAGTAGCAGTTTAAGTTAAGTTTGTTTTGCCAAGAATCTGACTCAAGAATTCTCTGTAAGGGTTTAGTCAGTTCAGTACCTGGGTATTAGAAGGCAGGAGGTCTGGTATCTCTCTCTCAGGACTCGGTATCCCAGTCACCCGCAAGGGTAAGCTGGAAACGCCGGAGGCTGGATTTCTCGGCAAGAGAAAAGACAGCGTCTTTCTCAGCGCGTCAAAAGGGAGGGGCAGCGTCCATGGGCTCTCACATCAGCTGGGCTCTTCGGAAGTAGATAGCTGCTCTGCTCCAGGATTACCACCGTGTGTTTGCTTAAGGCAACGTTGGTATATTTATACCTGAAAGGTGCCGGGTTTGATGTAAGGCTGGACATAAGATGTCAATAAAGATGTCACTAAGAACTGGTCGTTCTTACAGTGCTTTACAGGAGTTCTCGGACGAAATCAAAACAAAGCAGCGGGGATTTCCCAGGTTGCTGGTGGCTTGGATTTGTTTAAGAACTCGGTGTGCTTTCTAGGGGGCTGGAGGAATAGGCTTGCTTAATGTGACAGCATGCGCTATGACTAAATTATGAAACGGGTTTCTATGCCGTTGTAGGGATAATATTGATTTATAACCGGACAAGGGCAAAGAATAGGAATTCTCCACGAATTCATGTCCATAATTACTAAACTAAGCAATAGTAAACATATCTAACGGTGCATGTGTATACCGATCCACCCCAAAATACATTATTTTGCATCTGAAATGGCATATGCGAAATACACGAAAAATGAGTATAGGTACTGTATGCTTTCAAGCAGTGTAATCATTCATTGAAAGGATGCACATATATATCAGCATGAATGATTTGCGAAAATTACACATGAAATGGCTCTTGATACAGAAAAAAAGTGCGAGACCATTTCATCACATATAAATACAGTTTTTTTATAAATATGCTAGAGGCTGAGGTAATATATTGTCTCTAGAGCTCCTAAAAATAGAAGCTCTGTTCTCTAAGAATAGTTCTACCTTAAGCAGAGGATGAGTGCCAAAAAAAAGTAAATATTTTGGAATCCGAGAAAAATTATTTCGTTTTTCAAGGGATGAAGTCAAAACAGTTCCAAATATTTTCAGAAGCTTTTGTTTTTAAAGCTGAAGGCCAAATTCAGAGTTCAGGGAACGCTGAGTGCTCGTTTGCTTAAAAGTGTATTCTTTCTGTTCAGGGGAGAACATCATTTCAGACAGACTTTCAAAAAAGCAGTTTACCGCTTCAGGTGAAAGTTCGACCAAGTTGGAAAATGCCGCAACTGTGCAGTCGTGAGAATGATTGCTATCATCGATGACAGGATCAGCAGTGCTCACAGAAGGTCGTACCTGGTTGATGCTGCTCTCATCATGCACTTCACTACCCTTCAATCGCAGTGGTGAAGTCTCAACGAATGCCGTCATCAGGATGGGTAACCGCTGGGGACAACACGATGCATGAGCCTTTACTGGGCTTAGCAAAGTATCTGTATCCAATGGTACTTCTGATTGTAGTGTAAGACAGACGTCTAACACGCATTCTTCTCCGCACAGCATACATCTTAACACAGGTAAGATACAATTCTGCCAGATGGGTCTGAATGAAAGAAACCAGGTCATATTCAGATCTCTTAGCCGGGCTAATCCAAGGACTTTAGTTATGCGGTCCCGATAGCGTATAGCTAGGATCGTTTCTTCCATTGTTGCTGGAGTCTTGTCTGTGACATGGCTTGCCATAACGAAGCAGGAGAATCAAAAATAAAATGCCTGCTACGAGTCCCAACAGGAGTGGAAGGCCGCCAAAGAGTGAATGGACAAAATTAGGAAAGATGCCCAGGACTGCTTTGAAAGGTGTCAACAGTCCCGAAAAAATTGTCTTAAATACACTCGCGATACCATTCGTATCAGAAATGTTTAAGATTTCGTTTAACATTTCTGCGAAGTGTAGGGGGCAATTTGTTGATAAAAGGTTATGTATCTCTGCCGTTGTCCTTGCAACTTGGAGATCATACGTTTCTTTTGATGACGTCAAGTGCACTGGCGTCTGTAGAAGAACAGACTTCATTCTGCTTAAAGTATCAATTCGAATAGAAGAGATTTTCAAACTGGGCCAAATGTTTCCCTCCCTGTCTGGAGTGTCGTTTGGATACAATACTTTCATACAGCAAGTGACCCTGGACGAAACGCTTACTAGATAAAAAGCTTTTCCTGGCACCAAGCCACAACATCTGTGGTCCACTATTAGAATGTAGCTCCCGTTCGAAAGCCGTCTAAAGAATGGCTCTATTCGAGTTGCAGGTGTGCCAAGCTGGTGACATGAAAGGTTATTTGAAGTCCCCTCACAGGCCCCATGTAGATTTATACCCTGACACAGAAGTGTACCACTTAGTGATTTTTCACAATTATCACCACTAAGAAATACATTCTGTCCTTTTTCACTATAACATGTGTGTGTGTAGGGTAATTTCCATGATGACTTTATGTATCCTTTACCCAACCTTTCATACTGGCCTGCCTGTATATACTCTTGGCAGTATTGAAATTGGAAAGTCGTTATCGGAATAGTTATTATCCCGTGTATTATCCATTCAATGACCGGTCGTTCTGACATTGTCAATGGTAATCTCTCAAGTTTTTCAATGCTCAGAATTGTATATTCTGCTCCCTTTTGTGCCAAGCTGCTTTGTATATCAGTAAGGTTAAAGATAGCGAATAGTGACGTTGTGTTGATAAAACGCCAAGGCACGTAGCCTGAACGCAGATTTTGTAACGTCCAGCCAAGCTATACAATAGAACGCAATTGGGACTGACCATGTTGTAACATTAGCATGTCCTGCTCTATTATATCGATTGCAGATGATACAATACTGTCCAGTGAATATATTCTGGAAGACAGAGTCATTAACCCATTGTCCACAACAGAAAGTGATTTTTCCAAATTAATACGGTCAATTTCCCGTATTTTCTCTGCTGTTTTAATTTGAGTTTCTTTCCGAACTTCGTTATAAGCTGCATATATAGAGGCCGCTATGAAACGTTTTTGACGCTGTTTGCGTGGTCCCATAATGAAATCACGCAAGTCAGCGGCTTCTTTAAGTAAAGTTAAGTGTTGCTTAATTTCTGCCAGTGTGGATGTCTGTAGCCATTCGAGGCAGAGTTTTCCTACACTGTATGTTGTTACTATCCCTGGATGTTGTCGCGGGGAGTATCTAGGGTCTGGCCTGGTCAATTTGAACCCCTGTATTTTGTTCAGGAATCTATCTTGACAGTTATTTGTGTCTGTGGGCCAGATCAACCATTTTATCCAATCAGGAGGTGTTCGGTTTTGGTTTAAAATATGGGATACGTCTATCTCAACATCTGTAGTGCTATTACTGTCAGGTGTTGGCTTTGGAGTAGACGGTTTGTTTAAGTCTTTAATTTTGGATAGGCCAAGACAGGTTGTTGAATTGTGTCATTCAAAAATATAATTTGTTCTGGGATCATGCAGGCTCTGAATAATGATTCTATACCTTAGACTTGCCGGTCTCTGGTACCCCAGATCGTTTTTGTTTCAATGTTATTTTTCCAAAAATCAAAACCAAATGTATTAATTTTTTCAAAAAATGATTCTGAATAGATTAATTTTGTATTTGTTAGCATGGTTTTCATTCCTGTCTTATTTAACAGTTTGAAATAAAATGTTTCTGCTTCACTTGTGTTAAACCCTGAGAAGTATGGGAATTTCTCATAGAATGTTTTTGAACTACCTTTTGGTGGAGTTGCACAATGTTCCCATTGATTATAATTTACAACATTTCTAGGTTGAGCAGATTTATGCAAATAATGGTTACCATAGTGGTTGTAGCAGTACATCTGTTCATAGTTTGATGAACCCTGTAAATAATCATGTTCTGTAAATTTTGCTGACATAACTAAGTCTGACATCATATCATTAATACTTTCAAAGTCCCAATCATCAGAGAATGTACTCGGTTTTACAAAGTCACTTAATGAAACCTTAAATTGATGAGGATACTTCAAGAGCTCGACCGGGCCATATATATCGTAATCTGTTTTGTCCCATGCTACCCCACCGGGTAATGGATTGGCTGTGAAGTTTACTGATGAAAGTTCTCTTTTCTCGATGTGTGAAGACTTGTGTGGCTTTAGGACCAGGTTGATATTCTGGCTTGCTGTGTCCATTGTAACATATTTTCCCTCAATGAAGTGTCCCAAGCATAGCACCATGATGAGCCAAAGCAGAAGGAAAAGTACACCTAGCACCACCCAAAATTCAATCCATGGGGAAATCAGATAGGTTTCTTTTAGTTGATGAAAGAGTTCCTTAGTCTTATCTTTAAAAGTCTTTGTTGTTGTTGTTGGCTGTTCCTCAGGTTCACTCGGATCCTCAGAAAAGTCATCGAAATTGATGAAGTAGCCTGATGCAGTTCTGTCAATTATTGGAATTGCTTCTGGATTTTTCTTTGTTTTATTAGCATAGGCTGTGGCTACATCGTTGTAGACAGGTGTTTCTTGACGAATTGTTTTATTTTGGGTTTCAAGAGGTATAAGTTCCATGGCTTTGTTGCATAGTCCTTGTTGATTCACTGTAGATTTATCAAATGTGATTAGTCTCTCAGTTTGAACCTCTTGATTTGTAGCAAACTTTGGTGTTCTGCTATTTCTTGGGAGTCCACTGGGCCTACTACTTATTATTGGCCACATGATTGTGGTTTAACCAGGTCGATGGATACAACTCGGTCCTCCTTTTTACCAGCAAGGGGTGGTAGTACAACTGAGCTTGTTCCGTTGACAGCTAAGACAGGTACTGCTTTTCTGTAAGAAGGCCCAAATTCCTTCTTCACCGCGATTTTCTCTCTGACCAGATCCCCAATCTTTGGAATCCAGACAGGCCTTGCTGGGACAGGTGGTTTCTCTTCAGTGGCTGTTGGCTGTTGTTTCAACTTTATGTTGCTCAGGTCTTTTCTTGTTTCATTTAAGTCCTGTAAAATAGCCAAACGATCTTTGATATCAAAGCATTTTCTTTCTACCACTGAAGTCTGACTATCGAGGTCCTGGATATGCATTCTAGTCCCGAACAATAGTTCGTACGGACTGAAACCTTTTAGAGAATTTCTTGGCAGATTGTTAAGACTACGTTGGACACTTAGTAAATGTTTGACCCACCCAACCCCCGAACCTAATACCTTTGCCGTTATAGATTGCTTTATGTCTCGTTTTTTTCTTTCCACAAGCCCGTTTCCCTCAGGATGGAAGGGACAAGAATACCGCAATGCAATGCCAATGCTGGTCATGACCTCCTTATAAGCTCGAGAGCTAAAAGCAGGACCCTGATCAGAGTGTAGCATACCAATTGCGTATGTGCCGATAAAGACTCGCAAATCTTTTATAACAGTTCTGGCAACAGCCGAGCGCTGGGGCCACATCCAAATGAATCTCGTGCAGGAGTCCACTGCGACCATGATGTATTTATAGTTGCCATCCCTTTGTAAGGGACCACAGTGGTCCAGGTAAACACACGCTAATGGTTTATCTGAGATCAGAAGGGGCGTCTGTGCTAGTCTTTTTACCGTCGAAACTTTCATCTTTTGGCATATTTCACAATCTAGAACATAGTTCCTAGTTTGTCTTCTCATTTGTGGCCACCAGTATCTCTGTTTTAATAATGATACTGTGGCCGAGACACCAGCGTGTGCAGAGGCGAGCCCTTCGTGTGCCGCTATAATTAGTCCTAACCTATGTTCCATGTTTGGAATTGCCCTATCCCCCACTCCAGGGATTCGAGCAAATGGAACGTTATTCCCATCAGTTATGTATGAGTACTTTACTGGAAAGCCTTTCGGGAGTGTTTTTATCGCATTATTTACTGTAGCACTGACAGCTTGTAATATGTCGCTGTCTATTTTTGTTTTTGACCGGGTGATGGCAGCTACGGAAGCCGTTTGCACAGCTGCCTTCGCTGCCTCATCAGCCAATGAATTCCCCGCAACGGGAACGCCATCACGTTGATGACTCAGTGTATGTATCACGTGAGTCTTTTGTAGTTCTTTTTGTAAAAGAACTACTTGTTCCCAAAGCGTTTTAAGCTTGATTGTGGACACCCTTCGCATCTTTGAAACCATTTAGAACCCAATTCTGCAAGTATTCATTATAAAACTGAATGCAATAATATGAATCGCACACTATGAGTGTGGGGAATTCGCGATCAGTATTTTCAAGCGCCGTCTTAAAAGCCAGTAGTTCAGCTCGCTGAGCTGTACAATCTCCTAGAGATTGTGTTTTAGTGACCAGTGGTCTAAATTTTCCCTCGTGCCAGCGACCTTTAACAATCGCGCACACAGCACTGTAAGCTTGTTTACCCCCAACTGCAGGCTGTGCTGATCCGTCTGTATATATTATACAGCCGTAGTGTTCAAGAGGCAGGATTTCGGTCGGCAGAGGACATTCAAATTCATATTGGAGAAATTCCTGTGTTTTTAAATTAGGATCAAATTCGTAGACCACATCTGTTGCAGCAAGAGAATTAACCCATTGGATCCACCTCGGATGTAGTGCTTTAGCATTTGGAATGCTTGCTTTTGTTACCGCTTCTAGAGCTGGTACTGGTGTAACGATGATTATTCGTTTACCCTGTGCTAGGGCTCTTTCTTTTGCTACCGCAGTCTGAACCGCAGTTAGAATTTTCTCAGTTGAGCTAAATTTCATTTCAGCTTTTGTGTACAAATGTGATTTGTATGCTATTGGTACCGTTTCTCCCTCATTAGAGGTCAGGTATGTGAATCCGCATCTTCCTGGGATGACTCGGATTACAAGGTTGCGAGTGTTATCGCGTGTTTGCAATTTTGTTTTAGCTAACATGTCTATTTGCAATGATCTCAAAATTTCTGTGTGTTTTTGAGTCCAATTGATTGTTTTAAAATCTGGTTTTATTAGTTCATAGAGAGGTTTAACCCTCTCTGCATAATTTAGAATGTAAGTTCTTCCGAAATTCAGGAAACCTAGAATTGATTGTAAGTTCTTCAGCGTTCTTGGTGCTTGGATTACAGCACATTTCTCTAAGAAATTGTCTGCCAGGCTTTTGCCTTCACTTGATAATTCATATCCTAAAAACAGGACAGTTAGATGGGCAATTCGTGACTTTTTAAAGTTGAATTTGTAACCCTCTGCTGCGAACCCAAGTATTATGGTGTTCACTCTTTTCAAGTGAGTATCCAAGTCATCATCTGTTAGATAGATGTCATCGACATAAGATAATGCCTCATCATCATACAGTTGTAGTAACTCTGTTACTCTTGCTGAGAATAATCCTGGGCTGTTCTTGAACCCCTGTGGGAGTCGACAGAATTTTCTGCGAGCCCATTATTGAGAAAGCGGTCAAATACCTGCTTTCAGGTGCTATATTTTGACAAAAGAATCCATTAGAGATGTCTAATGTTGTTTTGTATTTTTTGCACACAATGTTATTCATTAGTGCTGCACTGTGTGAGTTTTGTACTGCAAATGTTTTGCAACATGAGTTAAGGCGTCTGTAGTCCAAAACTAGACGATATGAATCGTCTGGCTTTGAGACAGGAAACAAAGGATTGTTCATTTGTGAGGTGCAAGTTTCAATCACCCCCTGGTATTCAAGTTGATCTAAGATCTCCCTAACCTGTTTTTTAGCTTCTTGCTTAATTAGGTACTGCCTCTGTGCAGTTGGTTGACATTTTAACTGGATTTTGTGAGGAGGAGAGTCCTCATCCCATCCAACATGGTTTTTATATAGTGCAGGAGCTTGGGCTACTGCCCACTTTCTTGCAAGTGTATATTTTTTATGAATTGAAATGTGATTTGAGGAGGCAGGCATAATCATTTCTTCGCCATGAGGGCACTCCCTGACAAACTCCGGTGGCCAGTCTTTTTCAGCTAAAAGGATGTCATAGCCTTTTGAGAGGTTATCCCAAAATAGACCCCTTATTTTCCTAGTCTTATCTCCCTCTATACATAATGTTATTTCGTATATTTTATGAGGTTTGCTAACTCTGGTGTCTGCAGTTTCCACCTGAATGTATTCATTCGTGTCCACTGTCTCCAGATGATTCATCAGGATCTTGCGAGCTATGCTCACTTCTGCTGCGCTGTCTAGCATTGTCTGAGCCCACTCTCCGTTTTTCAGCTGTGTCCTCAGGATCTTCGGCATGTTTGATTATTTTAATACTGGCTACCCTCTTTTTTGGAAAATGTAGTTTTTTACTTTGAATTGACGTGCTCTTCCCTGTGTTCTGACCATCCTCTTCTTTCCGATTTCTGCGAGGAAGTCTGAAAAGATCGAGAGGGACGTGTATCAGTATCTTGATATCTATCAGGTTTCTTCAAATTATCCCTATTTCTAAAGTTGTACCTTTTCTCAGAGGGCTCCCTCCGGGGAGACTTGTGTCCTTGGTCCGGAGATCTTTCTCTCCGCCGAGGAGACTTTCCTCTGGACTGGAATCTTTTTTCTTTGGGAGTGGATTGTTTATTTCCATCCCAGCTCTTGTTTGGAGTGTTTAGATTATTTTTAATAAATATCTTTTCAGGATTTTCAGTTAGTTGGGGTTTTACTGGTTTCCCACCCAAACTATCTCTTCCTAGCTCTTCATAGGATTTTTCTATGATTCTGGCAAGTTCAAATGGTTGTTCTGCTATATCTGTTTCTTTCATTTTCTGGCGGATCGCCACAGATGCTGCTTCTCCTTTTATGTTAGATAATAATAAAGCTGAGACCTGCTTGAAGTCTTTCAGTAATTTCTTACCCAGAGTTAAAGCAGGTTCTGGACCGTATTCATTTTGAATCTGTCTTAGCACATCCGGTATTACCGCCATGGACGGAACACCATGTGTTTTTGTGTAAATGGAAGCAAAGACTGTACCCCAAGTGTCACAGTCTTCCACATGAGGTGCGATCCCCATTGGAAGACAGATAGTCAGAATTCTGTGTTTATCAGTAGGGGTAGTATCCGGAAATACTGCCTCTATTTGAGTGATTTTTTGTGCTAACCAGAATGGAATTTGTTCCCGCTTTGCGGGTACTTTACACAGACATGACTGTATGTTCTGTGGTGTAATTTTGTTTGTGTTCCCCTGATGAGGGGTCAGCTGTGGAAAGTTAATAGCTGGTTGGACTGTTGAAGTCCGCATTACATATTGGACTAATTGTCTATGTATTTTAATCAGTTGTTTTAACTGTACCAAAAGTTCTGGTATTGACATTTTTTCGATGTCGGGATGTGGTGTGAAGCTGGCTAGAACCGGCCACGTTGCTCCTGGTCTACCTAGTGGACCGAGCCTGGTGATGTGATTATTATGTTTTAGGGCGCCTTTAAACCAGAGCAGGTGCTCTTGGTATTTTAATGGGATTTCTACCTCCTCGAAAGGAGTGTAGATATCCAGTGGTTCCTCTATTTTGTAATAGTGGAATTCATGTGTGACAGCGTTTGCTGCTAGAAAGTTTATCCATGAATAGAATACCTCTGTCTGCCGATATTCATGTGCCTCAATTACGAATAGGACTGTACCACCTCTCGATGTCAGTCCATTTTCTATTAGTTTAATGGTTATAGTGTTTCTTATGCTGACCGGGATGAGTATTGCATCCGGGCCGGACTGTAGGAGACTAGTGTCTTCCTCTAGGAGACGAGCTGCTATTCTAGCTGCCTCCCTTTCTTCTTCACCGTCTGACATTTTACTGACAGGAAGGTTTTTTGTTTCAGATCAAGTTTCAAGGAAACAAAGATTAGGTGCACAATATTTTGGAACACTGTATCCTTCAACGTTGAATAAACCAAAAACTATACATAGAAATCTCTTCCTACTAAGTTCCGGCGGATTTTTAACCTTTGACCCACTCCAGACGTCTTTGGAGTATTTACGGGAGAAAGGGTCTGTGTGAAAAAGCACGACTGAGTTACTCTAACGTCTTGCGTTAGATTTATCGCCTTACCAAACGTTGGGCGCCATGTAGTGTAGTTCCTATAGTCCCAATAGGCTCTGCGCATTGGAATAATATCTTCAGTAGTGTAGACGTAGGACTGAGGTTAACTAGGTCTCGACTGACTATATTAGACTTAAGTGTTTGCCAGCTAGCTCAGAGTTCACTAGAAACTTTCTCGAATAAGTGAGGAGGAGTTTAACCTCCCTGGATAGACAAGAAGGGATTTCGTTTCTGACCACCATAAAACATGACAACTTTGCTCTCCCTGAATAAAAGTATATCTCTAGAGTTGTGTGAAAACAAAAGACAGCTATTTCACTCAGTCAAAGGTGCGTACTTAGTTTCACCAGATTGCAGAGAAAAAGAGAGACGGGCGTTTTCAATAAAAGGTGTTATTTATTGAGCAGTCTCTTTCCTCATACAAGAGAAATGAATTGCTACAATTGCAATACTTATAGTTAAGTAAAGTGTATACAGTAAAAGCAGGATTATGAAATAATACTGTAAAAGCATGGATATGGTTTCTTAGCCATATGATAATTTAAAATGGATAAAATAGATACATACATATATACATTGGCTAAACGTACTCAACTGGTGCTTCTAACTACGCCTACCCCGGAGTACCTGACCTAAGCCTAATACGTGGGAGGGAGTAAGTAAGTAGCAGTTTAAGATAAGTTTGTTTTGCCAATAATCTGACTCAAGAATTCTCTGTAAGGGTTTAGTCAGTTCAGTACCTGGGTATTAGAAGGCAGGAGGTCTGGTATCTCTCTCTCAGGACTCGGTATCCCAGTCACCCGCAAGGGTAAGCTGGAAAGGCCGGAGGCTGGATTTCTCGGCAAGAGAAAAGACAGCGTCTTTCTCAGCGCGTCAAAAGGGAGGGGCAGCGTCCGTGGGCTCTCGCATCAGCTGGGCTCTTCGGAAGTAGATAGCTGCTCTGCTCCAGGATTACCACCGTGTGTTTGCTTAAGGCAACGTTGGTATATTTATACCTGAAAGGTGCCGGGTTTGACGTAAGGCTGGACATAAGACGTCAATAAAGATGTCACTAAGAACTGGTCGTTCTTACAGTGCTTTACAGGAGATCTCGGACGAAATCAAAACAAAGCAGCGGGGATTTCCCATGTTGCTGGAGGCTTGGATTTGTTTAAGAACTCGGTGTGCTTTCTAGGGGGCTGGAGGAATAGGCTTGCTTAATGTGACAGCATGCGCTATGACTAAATTATGAAACGGGTTTCTATGCCATTGTAGGGATATTATTGATTTATAACCGGACAAGGGCAAAGAATAGGAATATCGATTCAGGTACCTAGATAAACACACTAAATCTTGAGTATGAAGTTGAGTACTTAGGACATACAATATCTAGCTCGGGTATTGCTCCTAAAGAAGATTTGCTTAACTCTATCCGTGATATGCATGTTCCTAAATGTAAAGACCAACTCAAATCGTTTTTAGGTTTTTGTGAGTATTATGCAAGATTTGTGCAAAAGTTTTCTGATATTGTATTACCTTTAAGGTTATTGTTAAAAAAAGGTGTCAAATTTGAGTGGCTGGAAGTTCATAATTTTGCTTTCAGTGCCCTTAAAAAAGCTATCATTGAGTCCAAACCATTATTTGCATTTTCACAAGATGGAACCATTGGGATTTCTGTTGATGCTAGTTCAACTGGACTTGGTGCAGTGTTTAGTCAAATCAATGATGATATTGAACGTACAATTGCTTTTGCTTCCAGACCCTTATCTAGTGCAGAATCAAGATACTCCACCATTGAGCGTGAAGCTTTGGGATGTACATGGTTTGTAGAACATTTTAAAATGTACTTGAGGGGAAAACATTTTCAGCTCAAAACCAATCATAAACCTTTGATTTCATTACTCTCCAAACATGGCATGGGGAAGACTTCCTCTGGATTGGTTAGGATTTTATCGAACCTTTATGAGTACAATTTCACAGTGTGTTAAATTCCTGGGTCTCAAAATGTACAAGCTGATTCTTTTTCTCGTTTGACAGGGGATGTTATTTCAAGTCCTAATTGTTCTTCTTTGAAGAATGTGTAGTTGCATCCATCGATGATGTTATCCTCTCTGTTGGTGAAGTTATTTCTAAGGAGGAATGGTTTTCAGTTATGTACCAAGATGATGTTTTGGTTTCTCTCCCAAAAAATATTTTGGATGGTTGGCCTTTAGAGAAACATTTATCTAAGGAGATGCAAGTTTTCTGGAAGGTCAGAGATTACTTGTTTTTCGAAAATGATCTTATTATCAAAGGATGTTGCTTTGTTCCAACTTCTTGTATCAGAAACATATTGATTTCTATTGCTCATTTAGGTCATCCAGTACAATTAAAAAAGTCCGGAATTTTTTGGGGTGGCCTTATATGGACAATGATATTGTCAAATTTGTTGAAAATTGTCCATTGTGCATAAAATCCAACAAGATTTTGAAAACTCAACGTGTCGATTACATTCAAACTGCTTTTCCAGACAGACCTTGGGCTAAGTTGGCCATGGATTTGTCAGGAACTTATGAAGGTATTAATTCTAAGGAAATGTATATTTTAGTTCTCATTGATTATATGTCAAAATGGGTGGAGTTAAAATGGATTTTCCATCCTGATACCTTCTCAGTAATTGAGTTTTTGAAAGAAGTGTTTAAGAAGGAAGGTTTGCCTGACAATGATTCCTTGTTTACTTCGTTTGCTATGGAAGAGTTTCTTTAAACAAGTTGGTATTCGTCACTTTCCTACAGCACTTTATTCATCGAATATGAACGGTTTGATGGAAAGGTGTAACAGAACTTTAGTGGAAGGGATTTAGTTGGCTTGCAGGCCAAAAATTGATGTTAAACAACATATTGCTGATTTATTGTGGTCTAACCATTGCACTCCCCACTGTACCACCACATTGTCTTCTTTCTTGTTGCTTAAAGGGAGGTCTCCAAGACATAAACTTAATCCAGAATGGTTATTTCCCAAAATGGATACTTTTAATCTTGGACATATGTATGATGTTGCCAAACATAACATAGAAACCAAAACTTCTAAAAAAAAATATTCAAAACTCAAATGTTTCCAATAACAAGTTAGTTATTGGTGATTATGTTAAGATTAAACTTCCTTTTCATGTGCATAACGGCTTGTCTAAATTTTCTGAATTCTGGAAAATTGTCAAACTTGGTAAAACATCAGCTTTACTGGACAATGGATCTTGGTGGAGGTTGTACAGATTAGCTAAAACATGCTCTTCTTCTGGTTCTTCCTTACCTGTGATTTCTCCACATATTTCTTATTATGTTCCTGATTTTGGAAGTGAATCCTGTTTTAATATTATTTCTAACAAGGAAACTTTTTGTGATACTGTACCTGAATCTATTGAAAGAATTAAGAGTAATATTTAGTTACCTTCAAAGTACAAAGATTTTGTAATGTATTAATAATGTATTTGTATTTTGTTTTAGTTGTTAGGAAGGGAGGTATGTGGTAATATCCATTTAACCAAGCTTGGTTAAATGGACATTCCTTTTCCCTCATTATTTCATTTCTTTGTTCCAATTGGTCTATGTATGAGCATTCATTTCCCTGTGGAATATTCTATGTCATTTGATGTTGGCTGCCTTAAAATGTGGATGCTCCTATTAAAGCTCTAAGTTAATTCCTACATTTGTGGACCCTTACTTCACACTGGAAACAACAAGCTCACATTAAACACTGCCTGCCTGGGCATGGCATAAATGTAGCTAGTGCAAGCAATGCTTGCTTTGACAGTGTCTAACGACCCAATAATACTTTATGTGTTACATAAGGTAGCTTCCTTGGAATTTAGTCGTTTACTCTATATAAGTTAAAGTGTATCAATAAAAACATGAGGATGATAAAAGTTAGAAGGATCTATTAAAACGTATTTTGTGAAATGCCTGCTACTTGCACAACTTCCATTTCAATCCACGTTGAGAATACTTCAGTATTATATACAGAGTCACTTTCTTCTACCAGTGTGACTTCACCTCCAGTCAATGGGACTCACCTTGCCTTTAAATGGCCCATGAGAGCAGGACACACATTACCTGGTCTATTGTTTGTCTCCAGCTTAAGCTTCACTGGCTCTTTCACCACTGCCTACAAAGACTCAGAAATCAGTATGAGTATTTTGGGCACATCCTTTGTAATTGTTTAAATATTCATCAAACATTATTAGGAAAATGTGAACGAGATGAGATGTCGTTCCTGAAGAGCATTGCAAAATACCTTCAGAAGTCTCCAGTTAAGTTTGTGTATGCACCTTCTTTGGGGTTCTGAACCTTCATTAGCTCTTAGGGGCCACGCTTCACATTGGGTGTCATGTGCTATGACTTATTGAGTTCACACCAGGCAGACTCCCTTTATGGCAGATGTCTATCACTCGTCTAGTGAGTTATGGACTATTAAATATGGAGTGTTAGCAATCAGTCAAACCTGTTGGGGAATCCCTTACCCAAAATTGATAATAAATGCAGCACTGCTTTCAGAACTGTGACTGAACTTTGCCTTTTCAATAGCACGCAAATAATGACTAGATGTGTGCAAAATTTGGGTAGTTTGCTTTTGCATGATTACACAAAATATGGGGGAAATATGTGAAATTATGTATGTGAGCGCATTTCATGTGAAAATTAAAGTGGCAAAGACACAAGCACAGTGAACGAGAGCTGCTTAGATTTAGTAATTTTCATTTTTCCCATCCTATAATTTTGCTGCAAATGTGGTTAAATTATGCAACATGATGCTGTAGCACAAATTGGGAATATTGCATAACAAGATCCCATTTTGCCTGTTAGGAAGGGCGGACCACTGCCCCCAGCGATTCTCGCGGCAGCCGACATCGACACCACTCCCGGAGGTGCGTAAAAAGACTGCCTGGGCTCCCGGAGTGCAGGACGCACCCTGGCGCGGACCTGGGCAGAGACCGGGCTAATAGCGGACCTGTCTGTGCACGTCAGCGGCCGGAAGAGGCTGTGCTGGGTCCACTCTCTTTCCAGTGGAACAGCAGTGCCGGCCTCAAGGTCTGAGGTGAGTGCTCGCCCACTACAACAGAGGAAATCTAGCAGCAGTTCAGCCACGCAATCCGCTTTAGGGAAACGTACTGGCCCTCCACCCACGCACCCCTCAGTTATCCTTAACAGCATTCTGGAGAGGGTGGTTAATATCTTATCCAATGAGATCAAGCTAACAAAGTGCAGACTGTCATTGGGAAGCAAGGTTGCACAGACAGGATTTGTATCCGGAGGGGTTTCATCTGATCCCACCCAAGTATCTGCCCCACCATCGCACCTCGATTCCTTTCACATCTGGTGGTCAACACTAACAATGAGTTGATCTCTAGTGGGAGTACTCTTGGTGTCCCAGGGCAGGACTTGCCTGAGACACAGAAAACTGTAGATGCCCCAACAACAGCACCAGACATGGCCACCAAACACAAAAGGACGGCAGAGAAGGCTGTTTGTACTAAAAGGAAACAGCCTCTAAGCATTAGTTCATCCCGTAGTAGTCTGTCCTCTTGGATGCAGTCACCGTGTAATGCCAACCCCTCCGGCACCATCTCCGAGTGCCAAGGCTAGTTAGTCACTCTTCTTACACCCAAACATGAGTTACACTTGCCTCACCAGATCTTGGGGAAACTTCCATCAACATTGTATGCTCTCAGATAAGCGACCTGATAAACACAAAACGTACCCCGTTATGGAAATGCCTGGATCACTTGGACACCCTAATTAACAGTCTCAGTCATCGGGAAGAAACAGTCCATTCCAACATCCCCAACATTGACACTTCTTTGGGGCTGCCTAATCATTCCCCTAATGCTTTTCTCACAGATAGTTCATCCCACACTGTCAAGTGCCCACCTGATGCCCCTTTGGTTGTTTCTTCCGGTAAAACATGCTCCCAACTAAGGGAGTGTATCCTTCCCAGAGGCTGCCCCCACACACCACAGCGATCATGACCTAATCAAAGTCGTGTTGGGATTGTACCCCCGGCCTGCGTATAAAACAGAATGCAGTGCTAGAAACTTGGTAACTTCAACAGACAAACTAAGACTGTCTTAGCAAGGGGTTAATATTGAAGACTTGTTTCTTAGAGTGGTCAGGGAACATTTAAGACACTTAGATTCCTGCTTGACAGTGCAGGAATCTAATCCGAGGTAATTAATGCATTCATTAAATTTGGTGAAGCCATACAGTCCGCTTTATTGAAACCCACTACCACCGCATCTCATGGGCCCAGATGGTTAAATATTGAGTGTTCAGTGATAAATAGTCAGCTACGCAAGGCCCTATCCACAAAACGGAGGTGTCATCTTTTAGCTCAGTTGTTAAGAAAGAAGTATAAGTTAGCTATCTATCTGAGGAAGGAAGAACTACTAAATGGACGATGAGATGCACTCGCTAGTGTTGCTAGTTCAAGGAATGGAAAATTGTTTGGGGCCGCTGTTAAAGACATGAGAGCAATGGGACAAACACTAACACGGATCAGCTGTAATATAACCAGCGAGTCGTGGGAAGCTCATTTTTCTACAATATATAAAGCCCCCACATTTGACAAAGGATTCACTGATAGAATATCAATGACAAAAACATTGATGTTAAAACTATCAGAAAAAAATATAGAATGCAAAAATATTGACTGCCATACCTAAACAGGTAAGTACAAAAATATTGAATCCAAAAAATAGATGTAAAAAATATTGAATACAGCAAGGATTTATGAGTTTAATAAACCTCATTTCTTTGGCATAGAACCTGGACTTCTGTGATACTTTAAGCTGAGCACTCGATGGATATATATATATATATATATATATATATATATATATATATATATATATATATATATTACCTACTGGCGGTCGCCAGTAGGTATATATAGTTAGGATTTTTTCCCTATGGGATTTTTGAAAATTCTATGTCTAATAACTTTGGCGTTTGTGGACGGAATTGGCTGAAATTTTCAGCAAAATGGAACATTTTGTTTCTGAGCAGCCCCTGGAAATTTGGGGGGAGTTGGTCCAGGGGGGGCCGAGAAAAAAGGGGGGTCCCAAAACGTGTTTTTAACATTGAGTTTTCCATAGGGCGGTTAGCCTCACTTTTAGCCCGAACGGCTGAATGGATTTGCACGAAACTTGGCAAAATTGTAGGGACTGGTAGCCCGATGTGCCTTTTGTAGGTCTCAATATATGTGCTGCAGTGGATTTTGAGAAATTAACGTTCAAAAAAAGATATATATCTGTAAGCGCGGACCAGGCAGCGCCCCGGTTCGCGTACTTGACGCGTAACGGAACTTCGCGTAGCGAAGCTGATTGGCTCTCCGGTGTCTGTCAACATTCTAAACAGTCCGGAGCGGCCGCCATCTTGTCTCTCGGTAGGATCGAGAGACAAGAGGAGGCCAAAACAAAGGGGGAAATAACTATAAGGGGGCATAGTAGATCCTCGCTGACCCCCTAGGTTTAATGTGGAGGTTTTAAAGGGGCCCCGCGAAGCAAAAAAAAAAATGTTTTTGTTTGTTTTTTTTCGTGGTTAGCGCCCGGTACGCGAACCGGGAAGCGTTCTGGGGAGCGTACCACAATGAAAAATGAATGATAGACTTTTCAAATGCTGTATGTTATTTTGATTGTTGGTTTTGTTGATTATTTTTTATTTTTTTTTATTTTTTAAGCTTTTTTTATTGTGTTTCATAATTTATTAAACTTTCTAACATTTCATTGTCAGAAATTTCATAATAATCATGGAATATAGATTGTAGTCTCTGAGGTTGTAAAATGTCCTCATTTGCAAGGAGGTTATCTACTGCTTGTACACATTGCAGTAGTTCTTGGTCCCAAGTTTCATCCATAAATTCAATCTCATTTGGATCAATGATTTCTGTGTTGGACTCTGGAAGGACAATTTCAAATGAAATGTTTTGTTCATTTTCCATTTTCCCTGAAATTTGCATAAAAAAATATATATTAGTAGAGGTAGGGCACTGTTGGGATTAATTTTAGATAGGCAGTTTTTAACAGAGAATTTATCTTTGGGCAGTGTATAGTATCAGAGTGGAAGTAGGAATATAAAAAAGTGTATCTAAATTTATAAGTACTACAGAGGGATAGTATATAACTAACAGAAAAAGTTTGCCATATTAACTTAAAGTGCAAAATATACTTCAGTTTTAAAAATAACAACTTACCTTTAAAAAGAAGTTGAAGTTATTAATGAAAATCCTATTGAAATGTACACCAGGAAGTAGTAGTCAAAATGGCTGTGTTTCCTTCTCTTCCTTTATATATATTCGGGTACATAACCAATCAAATGTCAGGTAAAAAAAGTAGAAAATGAAAGTAACATTTTAATTGGTTGTCAATTCCAACATTTCAGATGTGTTTTGTGAAGTAATTTACCTCACGGTATTTAGAGAGGTCTACAGGCTAAATGGCTAAATGGAATTCCAATCAAATTTGTGAAAATGGTAGGGATTGGTATGTAGTATGAGCTAATCTATATTTGGTGAAATTGTCTCAAGTGGCTTTTCTGTGAACTACTTTCCCACCTTTTTTGATGGTGCGCTTCCCAGGGAGCGACCCGGTACGCGAACCGTTGAGCGCCCCGGTTCGCGAACCTTAAGCGTTCCGGGAGTCCACCATTTTGTGTTTCGGTCGAATTTAGATACAAGATGGAGGGCAAATAATGTTCAGAATGGGTAGAAGGGGGCACGGTAGACTTATCTTGACCCCCTAGGTTTTGTGAGGGTGGCTGAGGAGGCCCATATGTGCGAAAAAAAAAACATTTAAAAAAAAAAATTCGCGAGGTTAGCTCCCGGTTCGCGTACCGGGTAGCGCCCTGGGGAGCGTACTTTGTTGAAAATTAGTGAAAATGTTAGAGTAAAATAATAATTGTGAGTGATTAGATGTAGGGTAGCTCTGAGAAGAGCTTTTGGGTTTATGGTACATTTAGGTACTTATAAGTAGGTACCAATGCACATTCTTAAATTCAGAGTGAAAACTCTGTTGCCCTCATCTGAGAAGTGAACTCCATCTCCTCTGTAGATATCTTGCATGTAGTATCGCAAGTTATTGTTGTACAGGGAGCCCATTCCATGGTCTCTCATGTAAGCTGAAACAGATTTGTTTACATGCTTCCTCGACTTCTCAATTTGTGGACAAAATTGGTTTGACCACCTCCATTTCTGTCTTTGGCATATATTTGAATATACCAAGGCAGTCTGAGGAAAAAGTGCCATTAATTGCTCAAAGGTGTCCTTTAAAAGCATTTCCAGACCTACACCAGTCAAAGTGCCCAAGTCATTACCTCCACAGTGCACAATTAACAGGTCAGGTTTGGGCAAATGCATAAAGGTTTTCACCAATGGTATCAATTGGTGACATTTTAATCCTCTGTGGCCAAACCACTTAATTTCCACATCTTGTAAATTGAGGTTAGGTAAATTCCTGCTTTCAACGTACCTTTGAGCCCAGTGAATATAACTATGACCAACAATCCAGACAGAAAACATGGTGAGAGAAGGTTCTCCTGCAGTCAGATGAAGTGTGGCAATGAAATGGCAGTTGAAAAAATGAGAGTTTGAAATGAAAAAAACTGTGGAGTTTCTGTGTTCATGAAGCAGTAACAGTGATTGGTGGATTTTGATTGATGAAAACAGAAAGTTAGGGTGTACAGATGTGTTGTTTGAAAGATGTATTTTGAGTGGTCAATAAAAAATCATTAAATGAAAGAAAGCACTGGATATGCAGGTGCACTGAGAGTTCAGAGTTCAATTGCAACATTGTTGTGTGAACTTGCAAACACCAGAGTTTCTCCAAGAGGTGGTTGCTATGGAAAATAGGCAGAAAGGGCAGAGGGGGAAGGGTTTTCATTTGAAAAAAAGTGAGGGAAGAGTTTTGATTGGGTGACATGAGAAATATGTGTGAAGAATTACAGCATTTCTGTGCTTTTGATAGCTGCAGACTCTGGAGTGCATACCTTTTGCTCTGCTGAAGACAAATTGGTGTGTTTCTTAGACTGTTTTCAAACTGAAAGTATTTGCTAAGGTGAGAAAATATTTCTTTACTTTAGATAGAGAATAGTGTGCTTTAAGGAGAAAATTATGATTTATGTGGCGCAAATTGCTTGTAAATATGCTCTCACATGTGCATGGAAAATTTTGATTTTGAATGTTTGTGTTACATAGCCATGTTAAAAGTGACGCAACCATGCTGGAAAGCCAATCAAAAAATGATTTCATGTGTTTTAATGACATTTTAAGTCATTTTCTGATGTGCAGTGTTTAGAAATTATGATTTGAAAATCGTTTTTGTGGAAAAGGAATTGTTTTTAAATTCATGACAAGGATATAATGGTGTATGGTTCTTTATAAGGCAATTGACTGTCCCTGATGTTATTTTTCTCATTTTAGTGTAAGACCTTTCTCTGTGGCGCAAATTGCTTGTAAATATGCTCTCACATGTGCATGGAAAATTTAGATTTTGAATGTTTGTGTTAAATAGCCATGTTAAAAGTGACTAAACCATGCTGGGAAGGCAATCAAAAAACGCTTTCATGTGTTTTAATGACATTTTAAGTCATTTTCCCATGTGCAGTGTTTAGAAATTATGATTTTAAAATCGTTTTTGGGGAAAAGGAATTGTTTATAAAATCATGACAAGGACATAATGGTGTATGGTTCTTTATAAGGCAATTGACTGTTCCTGATGTTATTTTTCTCATTTTAGTGTAAGACCTTTCTCTGTGGCGCAAATTGCTTGTAAATATGCTCTTACATGTGCATGAAAATTTTAATTTTGAATGTTTGTGTTACATAGCCATGATAAAAGTGACCCAACCATGCAGGAAAGCCAATCAAAAAACGCTTTCATGTGTTTCAATGACATTTTAAGTCATTTTCTCATGTGCAGTGTTTTGAAATTATGATTTGAAAATCGTTTTTGGGAAAAAGGAATTGTTTTTAAATTCATGAGAAGGACATAATGGTGTATGGTTCTTTATAAGGCAATTGACTGTCCCTGATGTTATTTTTCCCATTTTAATGTAAGACCTTTCTTTGTGGCGCAAATTGCTTGTAAATATGCTCCCACCTGTGCATGGAAAATTTTGATTTTGAATGTTTGTGTTACATAGCCATGTTAAAAGTGACCCTACCATGCAGGAAAGCCAATCAAAAAACGCTTTTATGTGTCTTAAGGACAATTTAAGTAATTTTCCCATGTGTAGTGTTTTGAAGTTATGATTTGAAAATCGTTGTTGAGGTAAAGGAATGTTGTTAAAATTTATGTGCGCCATATGCCCCCAAATTTCTTTTTCAGGGTTGCAGCAGGGTGTTCTTGAGACACCCCTGCACCTTTGGAATAAATTCCTAATTTGTGATGAGCAAATTGTTAATCGCAAATTGCACCTTCATTTATATGAGTCTCCTAGCCCATGGAAATGAATGGGTAATTTGCAATTAGCAATTTTCTCAAAGCAAATTTGGAATGGTAAAGAATCGCTATTTATTCCTTAAAATTCGCTTTTTTGGAAATGCAAAATAGTTATATGATACATATGGCGGTTGATGTCTAACAAGATAAGAAGCTTACGGATACATTTATGATGACTGGTGCAATGAAGTAGAAATCACTTACTTCATTGGTAGGCCTTTACAATAAATTATCTCCTCTGTATTCTTCATCAAGCGTAACTTTAATCTGCAATCCTGAGTAGGCCTCACCTTAAACAAACCTCTGGATAGGCCACATCTTATTGTCATCCTGAATTAATCATTTAAAATGCTAGGGACAGATTTATGATAGGTGTATACCTCTTTTGTGCCACTTAGAAAACATTTTCCATGGGGAAATGACTTAAAATGTCCTTAAGACACATGAATGTGTTATTTTAAAACGTTTGCAATTTTTTTGGGTCACTTTCAACATGGCTATGTGTCTGAAACAGTCAAAATCTAAATTTGCAATGCACAGGTGGGAGCATATTTACAAGGAATGTGCTTCATGGGGAAAGGTCTTATAATGTAATATGGGAAAAATGACATTAGAGATACTGAAATGCCTTATAGAGAAGCATACACCATTATGTCCTTGTCATAAATTTGCAAACCATTACTTTTCCCCAAAAACGATTTTCAAATTATATTTTGAAAACACTGCACATGTGGAAATTACTTAAAATGTCAATAATTCAAAATTTGTGATTCCTTAAATGCAATGTATCAAAAAAAAAATATGTAAAAAATGATATTAAGGATTTGGAAACTACCACCAACTTCTAGTTTGTGGTAATTTGCGAATTCTTTTCAAAAAGCATTTTTTTCAAAAAAAAAAAAAGGTCCCATATGACGCCCATACATGCCATTAGGGCATGTA
The DNA here is from genome assembly GCF_964261635.1 of Lissotriton helveticus. Classification (NCBI taxonomy): domain Eukaryota; kingdom Metazoa; phylum Chordata; class Amphibia; order Caudata; family Salamandridae; genus Lissotriton; species Lissotriton helveticus. The sequence continues at coordinate 510,601,811 of NC_136061.1, read as the reverse complement.
GGTGTGCCATGTGCTCCCAAATTTCTTTTTCAGGGGTGCAGCAGGGTGTTCTTGAGATACCCCTGCACGCTTGAAAAAAATCCTATTTTGTGATGAGCTAATTGCTAATCACAAATTGCAACATTAATTCCTATGAGCCTCCTAGCCCATGGAAATGAATGGGTAATTTGCAATTAGCAATTTGCTCATTGCAAATTAGGAATAGTAAAGAATTGCTATTTATTCCTTAAAATTTGCTATTTAGGAAATGCAAAATAGTTTGATGGTACATATGGTGGTTCATCTGTAACAAGATAAGAAGCTTAGGGATACATTTATGATGACTGGCGCAATAAAGTGCACATTACTTACTTCATTGGTAGTCCTTTATATGTATTATCTCCTCTGTATTCTTCATCAAGCGTAACTTTAATCTGCAATCCTGAGTAGGCCTCACCTTAAACAAACCTCTGGATAGGACACACTTTATTGTCATCCTGGATTAATCATTTAAAATGCTAGGGATAGATTTATGATAGGTGTATGCCTTTTTTCTGCCACTGTGCGTCACTTTTATGATGCAGCGGTGGTGCATAATATTTGCTATGAGGTGACAACATTAAAAATTGATGCATTTAGGCAGATATGTCATAGTGTAAAAAAAAAACGTACCACATAAAACCCAATCAGCAGTAATGCAAAAGATGCACCATGTCGCAAGACAGGCCTCACTTGGGGCCATATGTATCAAGCTAATTAGCATTTGCAAAGATCAAAATTCTATGAATTTCGGCCTTTGCGAATGTTAATTAGACAAATGGTATGTATCAAACAACTTTGATGCAAAATAAGGAGTAGCAAAATTTGCTATTCCTTATTGTGCGATTGCACTGAAGCATTTGTAAATTTTGTGACTACTTAAATGCAATGTATCAAACAAAAACTATGTAAAAAATGACATTAAGGATTTGGAAACTATTGTGGTAAATTAGTGGTAATTTGTGAATTCTTTTCAAAAAGCTTTTTTTCAAAAAAAGAAAAGGTGCCATATGACGCCAACACATGCCCTTAAGGCATGTATGTGTGCCATATGCCCCTAAATTTGTTTTTCAGGGGTGCAGCAGGTGTTCTTGAGACACCCCTGCACCCTTGGAAAAATTCCTACTTTGTGATGAGCAAATTGCTAATCGCAAATTAAACCTTCATTCATATTAGCCTCCTGGGCCATGGAAATGAATGGGTAACTTGCAATTAGCAATTTGCTCATCGCAAATTAGGAATGGTAAAGAATCGCTATTTATTCCTTAAAATTCGCTATTTAGAAAATGTAAAATATTTTGATGATACATATGGCAGTTCATCTGTAACAAGATAAGAAGCTTAGGGATAGATTTATGATGAGTGGCGCATCACCAGGGATGTGACAGTCATCCTGCGCCACTGTTCCGCCACCCATGTTGTGCTGCATTTACAATGCGGCGCAGCATGGGGCAAAAACGGCACAGATGCGTGACGCATCTGTGCCGTAAAGGTGGCGCATTGCTGGAGTTGTATCGTAAGTGCGATGCAGCTCCAGCAAGGCTCAGGGGTGCCCCATCTCTACAATGCTGCGTCAAGACCTATGCCAGCTTCAAGCAGGCGCAGGGTTTTGAAGCAGCTTTCTCCTATCTGATTGTAAATGCGGCACACCATGGGTGGTAAAGCAGTGGTGCACATTAACTGGTGCATGCCTGGGGATGTGCCATTTAATATAAATCTGCACTTTAACATTTGAGTATGTGCAGGGGACACAGAGTCGTTGAGGCTTATCCAAGGTTAAGAACAGATGAGTCCTGTTCAGTGAAAAATTAGACATAGGCTTCACCTGCTCAGCATCGCTGGACATGGCTAAATAATAGCTGCAAAATGTTACTCTTGTTAAACAATTTTACTATTATAATCTGTGAGATTTGTCTCTTACTCTGCAACATCTCATTGTTGTTATCTTTCTTTAAAGATAAAGACAACCTCAACATGAGCGACAATCTGCAATCAGTTGATTTTGACCTCATCATTGAACTTGTAATTGAAACATCAGTGGATGTTGATCCATTGGATGATTTAAATCCTGAGGATGAAGAAGAGCGTGATGAGGATGCAGATTTGTCCGAATTATATGATATAGGATGGGAAGCTGACCTGCTTGAGCCTTTGGAATTATAAACATTTATTTTTAAAATTTATAATCAATAAAAAGTAAAAAGGTAAACCGTTTAATTTAAAAATAAAGACACCTTCAAAAACAGGTTATGTGTAGTGTCTTCAATAAAATATTAAAATATGCTCATAAAATTAGATCAGATTCACATATAAAATAGCATAGGTAACATAAATATAAATGTCATTTCTTTTCTGGTATTTCTGTATTGTAAAAATGGCAATGACTAAAAAATCTTCAAATTAAAATGTCAAGTAGTGTGTTATGTTTTTGATCACTATTACTGATTTACTGTTTGATAATAATGTTTATTAACATTTTTTATTATATTTTTCCTCAGATTCAACTGCAGATCATTTCAAGATTTCAATATGCCTACAATACTAAGACAGATAAAGGCTGCAAAACGTCAAAGACAGCAGGAGAAAAAAAAAACGCAGCAGTCCTCTAACAAAAAGATTTCTCAAGCCACGAAGAAAGCACCGGGTAAGAGCTCTAAATATTTCATAAGAAATATTTGTAATAAAAAAAATATTACTACAGAAAATGTTTCAATCCATAACACGAGAAGTAAATCAAATGGAAAGAAAAGGACAAATGAAAATGTTACTGCTAGAGCAAGAGATAAATCTGTGCATGATAGTAGAAGGAAACAACAGTTTAGGGAGATTCGTAAACGAATGTTCCGTAACAGGATAATTGGCAATTTGTTAAAAAATATTAAGAAAGGTCAACAGAAACTAGTTTTTTATAAGAGAAAAAAAAAAGTTGAGAAAGTTATTGATCAGGCATTTGAAATTAAACGTAAGTTATTTATTTTGATAATCAATAGAATTAGGAAGCTAAACAAGGCAATTTTTGATTTCAAAAGAAATAGTAGATGGAAGAGAATAGTTAATCGTAGTAATTTTTGTGAAGTTTTTTCTGGAGAATGGATACATAGTTCAAGCTGTGAGGCATTTTTTAATGAAGAGAGTTATTTCCAGGATAATGATTTGGTGCATGCAGTTGACATCAGTGGTCGTGCTTATGAAGTGAAAGATGGTTGTCCAGTTGAAAAAGAAAAACTTGTGACAACAGAGGCAGAAGAGTTGTTAGGTAATGAGGTTTTAGGAAGACGTGCTAAGGGTCCTGTGTACACCTGGAAGTGTAGTAGTATTTGCAGTGTGCGACAGGATTCCATCAATTTGCTTTGTGATTTTGTACGGTCATTTAACAAAAAAAGTTTGAAGCAGAAAATGAGGTTGTTGCAAGAATTATATCCTTGCAGAGTAAGAGAAGTGACAGGTTTGCATGGTCATTCACTGGCTTGTCTATCCAGGAGAGTATGCCAGAGTGTTTTTCATCATTTCAGGATGCTAGCAGTGCATCATAACAAAGTGAGGAAGTTAGTTAGACTGTTGTATTATGCTAAGAGTCCAGCAATTATGCTGAAACAATTATGCGCTGCTCTTTTGCATGGTTCTGAAATAGATGTGAAGAATATATGTGATGAAATTGAGTTTTGTTACTTTGGAAGTAAAGAGGAGAATGTTGAAATTGAGCAAGAAGTAGAGGGTCATTTGGAAGATAGTGTACATGTTTCCAGTACAGATAATTTCCAGAGGGAAATTGCGACGTTTGACATGAAATCAAGTGAGAGGCCTAATTTCACTTGTGTGTGTTGTAGACGCACTTATTATAAGAATCAGACTAAGTTAGTGGATTTATATGCAAAAAGTGAAAGGGAAAATAATAGTGAATGGAAGGATTTTGCAACATACTTGATGGTAGAAAATTGTTTTGATTTGGGATTGGATCAACGTGTGTGTACTTATTGTTGTAACAAATTAAAACAAAACCAGATGCCTGCTAGAGCAGTTCATAATAATCTGGAATTGGTTGAGATTCCTTCTGAATTGAAGGACTTAAATACTTATGAATCTATTTTGATTCAAAGTATCCATCCCTTTCAGGCTATTGTAAGAATGGAGCCAAAGACAGGGAAATTGCCTCCATCAGATTTACAGAGAGGATTAAAGGGAAGAGTTGTTTATTTGCCTCTAGATTTCAAGAAAAACATTAACACAATTGGAGTAGAAAAAGTGGAAGAGGAACCTCTGGTTATCTTAGTTAATGGGGTTCCGACAAAGAATAAGAAAATATGGCAAGATTTAGTAGATGTTAGGAAAGTTAAAAAGGCAACATTGTATTTGAAAAAAAATAATAAATACTATAAGAATGTATATGTTGCAGAAGAGGAAGTAAGTGAGGAAGAGGATAGCGATTTGTGTGCAGGTCAAATTGAGAAAGTAGAACCCTCTACTAGTGAGGAAATATATGAACATTATAGTGTTCATCCTTTGCATTCGAAGGAAGTCATGGGGAATGCTATTGAGTTGTTTCAAATGAAACAAGCCAAAGGGAGTCCCATTAGTGTTTGGGAGGAAAGTTTGGAAGCTCGGTGTTTCCCACAGCTTTTTCCAACAGGTCAGGGAGGAAGATATGATGAGCGACCTCATCAAATTCCTGCTTCTGAATACCGGACTTTGCGATTGTATGCAGGAGATGCTAGGTTTCGACAATGCATTCCTTATTTGTTTCATCTCCTGTTTGAAAGCGATCTGTCTGGACTGTCATATGCAGTGAACCACATCTTGAAAAGTGGTATACACATGCAAAACATCTCGGCAAGTGATTTTATGGATAAAGTGAATGTCCAAGATAGTATTTTGGATTCTCACCTGATTAATCTCATGGCGTGTCAGCGTGGTACTAATGAGTACTGGTACCGTCGTCATGGTGATTTAAAATGTATGCTGAGGAACTTAGGTACTCCCACATGGTTCCTCACTCTGAGTTGTGCCGAGTATGGCTGGGAAGACTTACTTCAATTTCTACGAGAGGCAAATGCTAACGTAGAAAACATCGAATTCAAGACACCCGGAGAACAGTGCTCTTTGGATCCAGTCAATGTATGTAGGTACTTCAATCATAGATTTGAAGCTATGATGTCTTTCATCATGAATAAGAAGAATCCACCTCTTGGAGAGGTGTTGGATTTCTTCTGGAGAAAGGAGTACCAAGCAAGAGGTGCTCCTCATATACATATGTTGCTGTGGATCAAGGATGCACCTAAATTTGGAACGGATCCAGAAGACTCAGTGATGAGTTTCATCCAACAGTATTCTACGTGTGCTGTTCCAAACGCAAAGGAGAAGAAAAGCCTAAGAGAAAAAGTTCTGCGTTTCCAAAGCCATCGATGTGGAAAGTACTGCCGTCGTAAATTCCGAAACAAAGACAAGTTCTACACCAAATGTCGTTTCGGCTTTCCACGACCGGTGATTTCTAAAGGAAGAGTAAACAGTTTGATGTCTTCGCTGCGACATAATGTGATGAAGAAATCACCTAAAAACACTTACAATTTGAAGAGGAACGAAGAGTCCAAGTACATCAACGACTACAACCCGGTGATTTTGTCCATGTGGAATGCTAACATGGATATACAGTTTGTGGCTGATAACTGTATGGCTGTGGCTCGGTATGTGACGTCTTACATCACCAAAAAAGAGAAGACAGAATTGAAGGATATGTGGGAGGACATTTCCCATGAAAAGAGCCTCAGCAAGAAGTTGTACAGTTTCAGTCTGAAGATGTTGTCGCATCGAGAAATCGGAGCGTACGAATGTTCTGACCGGTTGTCTTCAGCAAGTCTCTATGCCAAGTCCAGGAGTATCGTTTGGGCGAGTCTTGGTCTTGCTGCAACGCGTAATCGAGTTCTCAAACCTGTGCGGGAAATTGAGTATTTGGCGGAAAAGGAGCCAAACAGTACCGACATTTTGAAGACAAACATGTTGGATACATATTATCCAAATCGAAGCAGTCACCTAGAGAATGTTTGTCTGTATGAGGTTCTGCAAAATTACATGTTCAAGAGGAACATCAAAGAAGATACTGAGAAAGGAGTGTATGCTGTAATAGGAAGTGAGGGATGTCTGGTCAAGCAAAGAAAATGCCACTTGATAAACCATCGAAAATTGAGTGGCGAATCTCCTGAAAAAAATGAGTTTTTCTATTTAGCACTTTTGCAACTTTTCAAGCCTTGGCGTGCAGAAGAGGAACTGCTTGGAGATTTCCTCTGTTACGAAGACTCTTTCAATGCCGCCAAGGAGACCATAGAATGTCCTGCTTTTCCCAAATATGTAGAAATGTTGAATGCGGAAATTGAGCAGGAAGCAACGATTGCAGCCGAGATTGCCAGAGACAGTTCTCAGGACAGTCAGAGTTCTGCTTCATTGAGTCAGGATCCACTAGGAGGACCTCTTATTGAAAATGAAGCTGCCACTGCTATGAATGAAGTGGAAAGAGCCATGGCACATGCTCAAGAGGATGCGGTTAACTTAGAAGAGTTGGAAAGGCAACTCAACGTTGAGCAGAGGAAAATATATGACGAAGTTACCATGCAAATTGATCATGGATTAAGTCATGATAAGAAAGAGTGCTCATGTACGTCGTTGAAGCCTGTCCGACTGTACGTGAGTGGAGAAGCGGGAACTGGAAAAAGTTTCCTCATTAAAGCAATTTCATGCTATTTGCAGGAAAGGACAGAGTCATCGCTGTCTTGTGTTGTCACTGCTCCAACTGGACTGGCAGCACATAATATTAAAGGGATTACTTTACATCGTTTACTGATGCTGCCAGTGGAGCATGACAACAAATTAGAATATCACAAGCTATCTGGAGATGCTTGTTTTGAAGTTTCAAGAATCTTGAGGAAAATGAAACTTCTTATCATTGACGAAGTAAGCATGGTTTCCAATGTCATGCTTGCCTTTGTGCATTTGAGGATGCAAGAAGTTCTCAAAACAGAGTATGATGTGTTATTTGGTGGCAAACACATCATTGTTTTCGGAGATCTTCTGCAGCTGACACCAGTGAAAGGGCAACCTGTGTTCAAAATGCTCACGCATGAAGATACCAGGAAGTGCCTAGGCAGCATTGGCAACGTCAATATATGGTTAAACTTCAATTATGCTGAACTGCATGAAAATATGCGTCAGGCGAAGGATGAAGTTTACAAGACTATTCTACAAGATGTTAGAATTGGAAAAGTGACCGAGCATGGGAAAGAAGCTTTACATGCACGATTACTGTCAAATTTGTATCCAGAACAAGATGTTGTGCCTGAGAATATTTTTCAGAAAATTACTGATAAGAAATCTGGAATATGTTTGATGCCAACTCTTGCAGAATGTGCCAAATTCAACAACAAAATGTTGAATTTAGAAAAGCAAGAGATTGTGAAACTGGAAGCTATTGACAGAGTAGAGCATATGGGATCAACAATTATTTTGTCTGAGAATCTGAAAACAAAATTGGATTCATTAGAGAAGACTATATCTAAAACTGCAGGTTTTGAAAAGACTCTGAATGTGTGCTTGAACTGCCGTATAATTTTAAGAAGGAATTTACATGTTGAAAGAGGTCTGGTAAATGGGTCAATGGGTAATGTTGTTGATTTTGTAAAATACAGAAATAGAGATGGAATTGAATTTTTAAAAATTAAATTTGATGGCATTGAGGAAGTACAGCTAATTGGTCGTTGCTCTGCTAGATTTTTGCTTGTGAAAGACTTATATGTTCGCCGTAAGCAGTTTCCTGTTTGCTTGGCATATGCGGTGACAATCCATAAATCGCAAGGTTTAAGTGTAGACTGTGCATTGGTGAATATTGGCAGTTCTGTGTTCAAGGAGGGTATGGCATACGTGGCATTGTCACGAGTTAGAACTTTATCGGGATTGTACTTGATTGAGTGTGATGTCACAAACATTTGTGCGGATCTAGATTGTGTTAAGGAATACAATAGGTTAAGAAGAGAGTATGCGCCACATTTGCCTCAGTATCCTTTGTTTGAGAAACGTGTGGTAGGCCGGAAAAGAAGAAATGTGACCAATACTGGGGAGGTTGTAGCAAAAAGACGAAAAGTCGATGAACCTAAAATTACAAGCAGAAACAAAGAGGATTCTGTTGAAGATGTTGTTGGTTTTCAGTTTGAAAACAGTTCTGGTGTCAACTGCTATGCTAATGTAGTAATTAATGTTTTGTTTTCTCTAAAAAATGTAAAAGAAGAGATTGTGGTCAATTCTGATCAAAGATTTTGCAGTTTGTTAAATTCTGTGTTAGAGAAATGTACCACTGATAGAAGAAACATAGAAAGTGTGTCTGAAATTAGAAATCTGTTAGATAGATGTTCAGGCCAAACACAATTCTCTCAAAATATTCAGCAAGATTGTCAGGAGTTTTTAATGTATATGCTTGATGTATTACATGCTGAAGGTGTAGATGTAGATCAGCTGTTTGGGCTTTCTTATCAATGGCAGCATGACTGCGAGAACTGTATGGTATCAAGTACTACTAGTGTAGACTCAGAAAGATTTATATATTTAACTTTGCCAGACAGTAAATCAGTCTCCTTTAATAAGCTAGTAAAAGCTGCTAATCACAACATGGAGTGTAGCCAATGTAAATCTGAAATGATGTCCACTTTATTTATACGAACATATGGCCAGTACGTCATTTTAATGTTCCAACGATGTAGGCCTGATGGAACAAAATTGACAACTTTAATAAAAAATTTTGTAGCTTCGCAGTTGTCAATATCAGGAGGACTTTTGTAACTACAGCAATTATATATCATGACGGCCCTTCAATATCATCAGGACATTACACAGCTTATTTAAAGTCTAGAAATGGCTGGTCATTCTGCAATGATTCTGTTTTAATTTTCAAAAAAAAATTGCCGTATGACCTTAAAAACTCTTACCTGGTGTTTTTAAAATCAAAATTTTAGGGAAATAATCTCAGGATGTGCTCTGTGGAATTTCAAGAAGTTCTAATGGCTCCTACACAATTTGGCCTTGAGGATAAGTGTAGTTCAGAGACATAACTTCTAATCATAGGATTGGACATCATGGAGATATATGTGCACTTTGAATGAGTTCAGAAAAACTGTTTCTTTTCATAAGCTAATTGAAGCAGCCAATCAAAACATGGAGTAGAGGGAATGTAAGTCTGCAATGCTGTCTACTGTTTTACATTGCTTTGTGATTAAAAGTGATGTAGAGAATTAAATAATTGTACTACTCATAGAGGTAGTGTAAGTCTGCTTCATATTAAGCAGTATCAGTGTCATAGGAAATGTAGAACATGACTGAGCAAGAAGGGGAAGATATTACTATTCCAGGATTGTAAAAATGATCTTCAACATTTTAATTGTGAAAGTTGCGGAAATGCCAAATGATGGGATTGGCTTACAAGAAATCCAAGAGTTATAAATATCTCTGACTAGATTTGGCCTTGTGGAAAATAGTGGTACAGAGCAAGAAGTCATTTATTGCATGTAACGTGTTTTTAAAAACGATGGAGGTTTTCTTTCAGAAAGTGGCGGGCTGAAAGTAATAACAGCACAAAAGAGTGTAAGCTGTTCATAGGACATCCTTGGACGTCATGGAAAGTAAGTTAACTTTAAGGAGTTCTGAATTTTAATTTCTGATGTTGTATGGGTTTTTTAAACACAATCATTTTGATTGTGTTTTTTTTTCCCCGCTGTTACATGATGAATACCTTCAAGTCACTGTTTTTAGTGAATTTTGATACATTCTGAGAACAGCAAAAATAAACCATTTAACATGTATAATTAATTCTGTACTGTTTGCATTTATGATGTATATGTAGAACTGTGTAGGAGGCATGGAGAAGGTGAGTTTTCTGTAAGTGTTAAATTTATTGCATGCAGTGCTGCACTTCTACGTATTCTTTCATATGCTGGACTACATCTGCACAATGAGATACCTAAGCAAAGGAAACACAAGTGATGTGATTGTGAAATGAGCAAAATAAATTGCACATATTTCAATTACATCACCTGTGTTTCCTATCATTACGAATCACATTGTGCAGATCAAGTTTAGGTCTGTCCAGGGAAACATAGGAGGTTTCTACTTTGTTGAAGAGTGCAGTGGACATGACTCACTTCATTGGTAGACTTTCACAGATATTATCTCCTCTGTACACTTCAACAAGTGTAAATCTCATCTTGAACTCTGAGTAGGCCTCACCTCAAACAAATCTCTGGATAGGAGACATGTTATTGGCATCCTGAAGCGACACTTTTCTGAAACAAGAGCAATGCAAAAGATGCACCATGTTTTAAGATAGGCCTCACTTCATCTGCATCAAGATACTGTTAGTTTAAAATGTATATCTTTAGGATTGTGTAGAGGACCTGGAGAAGCAGAAGCTTCTGTCAGTGTCAAAGTTGTTGAAAAACTATTTGTCCTTCAATATTTTCCCTTGTCTTTTGTAATTTTTAAATACATGTTTTAATATTTTTCAAATGTTGGTTCTCTCTTTCACAGATTGAAAGTATAAAAATAAAATGTGATTAATTTAACGGCAATTACAAGGTAAATAGTTGTACTCTTTTCGTTACATTTCTATCACATTCACCTACTATTAGATCCACTGCTTCACTTCTTTAATCCTCAGTTTCCTGCCTTTGCTACTTTCCTCATTCCTTTCTCTATTACCTACTTACTCAACTCCTTCCACTCTTTTTCTCAGTCCCTCTGTTCTCATAGTTCCTCAGTCTTGTTCACTCACTCCATCTCTATTACTCTTAGTGTCTGTGAATTACTTTCCCAACTTTTTTTTTTGGACCGCTTCCCGGGAAGTTGCCCGGTTCGCAAACCAGCAGCGTTATGGGAGTCCACCATTTTGTGTTTCGGTCGAATCAAGATACAAGATGGAGGGCAAATAATGTTCAGAATGGGTAGAAGGGGGCACGGTAGATGTATCTTGACCCCCTTGGTTTTCTGAGGGTGGCTGAGGAGGACCATAGTTCTTCACTCTTGTTCACTCTCTCTGTTTCTATTAATGTCACTGTTTATGACTGATCAAAAAAATTTTTTTTTAAAAAGAACAGTAACTATAAGGGAAGGAAACAGACAGTTATGTCAAAAGAAAGACAGCTATAGGGAGTAAACTAAGGATACTGTTACCTACAATCCACTACTGTTGATGTTACTGACCATGTCATGAATGATGTAATATGTGACATCATAAGCAGTGGATTGTAGGTAACAGTATCTCTTGTTTACTCCCTAACGCTGTCTTTCTTTTCACATAACTGTCTGTTTGCTTACCTTATACTTACTGTTCTTTTTTTTAAAAAATATTTTTTTTGGTTAGCTGCCGGTACGCGTACCGGGTAGCGCCCCGGGGAGCGAACTAAGAGAAATAGAGGTTGGCAGAGTTCCAAATATTCTACCAATTTTTTTATAATGGGGAGGTAGTTCTGAAAAGAACTTTTTTTTTATGTTTTTGTTGTTTTATATTTTTTTTTGTATTTTTTGAACATTTTTTTACTTTTTTTGTATTTTCTGAACGTTTTAAAAAAAATTTGGGTTTTTTTGGGGGGGGGGAAACAAAAACGATCCATTATAAAGGGCTCAACAGGAGCAAAAAAAAAAAAAAGGAATTTATTTTTTGGGACGTTTCGTACAAACATTAACATGATTTTGAATTGCTCGCAAAATCAAAGTGATGCTACTTTCTCTGTAGCAGATGAAATCGCCACATTCCACGCACACTTGCTTTACGTGCCCAAACAACATTTGGATGTTTGCAATCATCTCCCTCGCCTCTGGTCCCGACACCTCTGGAACCACCGATCTTCTTGCCATTGGGAGGGGATTTTGTTGTTCGTCACGTAGCTGGGCAGCACTATAATTATTTGGGTGCCACCTACTCATATGCCGATGCATAGTATGATTGCCATAACTGTATTTTTTATCAGTGCCCCTTGACAATCTATCACCGCATATACGGCAAAACACGTAGCTTGCATTCACTTTTTTTTGCCCCTCAGGAATTCTGTAGAATTGCCAGATGTAATTCTCCTTTCGATTGTACCTCCTGGGCTCCTCTGGCAAAAACCTTGGCTCTTCCTCCTCTTCCTCCTCTTCCTGTTCTTCCTCTTCTTGCAAAATTACTTCTGCAGGTGGTCCTCTCTTTCTTGGATTTGGTGGAGGTGGTGGGTTAGCACCAGCTGAAGCTACTAATGAAGCCATCTCAAAGTCTCAATAAAGGGTCTTTCTCTCACCAAGATGAAAGTCAGAGTGAGGAAAGAAGGAGGGGTTTTCATCATTTGGGAAAAACAAAAGTTCTAAACCAATGAAAAGTGTTCATTTTAGATCACATGACCTAGTATTACATCATTAGGAAACCAAAAGTGAAATGAACCAATGAAAAGTGTTATTACCGAGTCACATGACCTGCTGTGTTTACGTTACGCGGTCGGCGCCGTGCCGCGGATCGCTTCCGGTTCGCGTACCGCTGCGCTTCCGGGTACGCGAACGTAGCACGTCATATGACGTATTACGCGAGAACGCGAAACGTCATGCTGACGCGACGCGTCACGATGTTGTTTTGTAACGCGAGAGGTGCGCAAAAGGAACGTTTACCGGTTCGCGTACCGGGTCGCGCCTCCGGATTGAGCTAACGGGAAGCTAACCGGTACGCGTACTGGGAGCGAAACAAAAAAAAAAATTTAAAAAAAATTGTATTAAAAACATGTAAAAAATATTTTTCTTTTTAAAGAATAATACATTGTAAAGGTTTTGATATTAGCTATTAAAAAACCAATGAAATTCACTGAAAAAACCATAGGTTATAGACCATATATAGTTAGGAATTAGCATTTACAAAACCTTAAAAATTCACTGAAAAAACCATAGGTTATAGACCATATATAGTTAGGGAATAGCATTTAAAAAACCTTATTTTACTCACACAAAACCATTGAAATTCCATATATAGTTAGTTGTACTAACTATATATCACGCACCCGCAATCCACTGCTGATGATGTCACATATTACATCATTCATGACATGGTCAGTGACATCACTGATGACATCACTGATGACATCTCAAATGACATCACTGATGACATCACTGATGACATCTCAAATGACATCACTGATGACATCACTGATGACAACATCCAGTGACTGTATTTTTCTGTAAAGTTAAAATATGTCTTACATATTTATGAATGAGTCGATGTATAAGTGTCTGGACGATGGATTTAGTAGGTGCATGACTGAATGTATGAGTGAGTGATTAAATGTGTCTCACTGAGTGCATGGGTTAGTGACTAAACTGTCTTAATTTGTGCATCATTATGTCTGTTGTTCTGTAAACTGCTGCATGTGTTGATCAGTAGCTTTATGAGTAACTATATGGGTTATTGATTGGTTGCCCAAGCATTTGTATGGGAGACTGAGTGTGTGTATGGGTGGCTGGGAAGTGTATGACTCTGTGCATAGATGTATGGGTTCAAAAGTGCATGTTGGAAACAGCTGTATGGGCGGTTGACTGTGTGCATGACTGTATTGGTGAGTGAATAGATATCTCAGTGCTACATGTCAAATTAAGTACATATGTAAAATATAGTACATGTGAGAGTTGACATATATAAATAACTGTGCATAAGAGCCAGTGAATGTGTGAGTGGCTGTATGGATCATTGTGAACTTGTATCCAGGATTGTATAAGTGAGTAAATATGTTTTAGTATATGTTTGAATAAGTAAGGTGTGTTTAACTGTATAGTTAAGGAAATGGAGGTGTGATTGATTGTTTGCATGACTGTCTAGGTGTGTGTGTAACTTCATGGATGAGTGACAATCTGTGAGTCTGTGTTTACACTGAGTGTATCTAAGGTTATATTAGAGTCTGAAGAGGTTCATCGTATTATCACATGAATGATTTTATCAGTGATGTCATCAGTAATGTCATTTGAGATGTCATCAGTGATGTCATCAGTGATGTCATTTGAGATGTCATCAGTGATGTCATCAGTGATGTCATTTGAGATGTCATCAGTGATGTCATCAGTGATGTCACTGACCATGTCATGAATGATGTAATATGTGACATCATCAGCAGTGGATTGCGGGTGCGTGATATATAGTTAGTACAACTAACTATATATGGAATTTCAATGGTTTTGTGTGAGTAAAATAAGGTTTTTTAAATGCTATTCCCTAACTATATATGGTCTATAACCTATGGTTTTTTCAGTGAATATATATATATATATATATATATATATATATATATATATATATATATATATTACCTACTGGCGGTCGCCAGTAGGTATATATAGTTAGGATTTTTTCTCTATGGGATTTTTGAAAATTCTATGTCTAATAACTATGGCGTTTGTGGACGGAATTGGCTGAAATTTTCAGGAAAATGGCACATTTTGTTTCTGAGCAGCCCCTGAAAATTGGGGGGGGGGTTCGTCCAGGGGGGGTCGAGAAAAAAGGGGGGTCCCAAAACGTGTTTTTAACATTGAGTTTTCCATAGGGCGGTTGGCCTCACTTTTAGCCCGAACGGCTGAATGGATTTGCACGAAACTTGGCAAAATTGTAGGGACTGGTAGCCCGATGTGCCTTTTGTAGGTCTCAATATATGTGCTCCAGTGGATTTTGAGAAATTAACGTTTAAAAAAAGATATATATCTGTAACAGCGGACCGGGCAGCACTCCAGTTCGCGTACTTTTCGCGCAACGGAGCTTTGTGAAGCGAAGCTGATTGGTTCTCCGGCGTCTGTAAACATTCCAAACAGTCCGTAGCGGCCGCCATCTTGTCTCTTGGTAGGATCGAGAGACAAGAGGAGGCCAAAGCGAAGGGGCAAATGACCATAAGGGGGCATAGTAGATCCTCCCTGACCTCTTAGGTTTGATGTACCATTTTGCCAAGTTTGGTGTAATTCCGTTCAGCCATTCAGGCTGTAGACGTATCTAAATGTCAATAATCGAACGGCTGAATGGATTTGCACGAAACTTGGCAAAATATTAGGGACTGGTAGCCCGATGTGCCTTTGCTAGGTCTCAATATATGTGCTCCAGTGGATTTTGAGAAATTAACGTTCAAAAAAAGATATATATCTGTAACAGCGCTCCGCTTCGCGTACTTTTCGCGTTACGGAGCTTTGCGAAGCTGATTGGTTCTCCGGCGTCTGTCAACATTACAAACAGTCCGTAGCGGCCGCCATCTTGTCTCTCGGTAGGATCGAGAGACAAGAGGAGGCCAAAGCGAAGGGGCAAATGACCATAAGGGGGCATAGTAGATCCTTCCTGACCTCTTAGGTTTGATGTACAATTTTGCCAAGTTTGGTGTAATTCCGTTCAGCCATTCAGGCTGTAGACGTATGTAAATGTCCTATGGAAAATTGCATGGGGAAAACACATTTGAAAGTGTTGAAATTTAGAACCAATTAAAATGTTACTTTGGTTTTGTATTTGTGTGTGATGAAAGTTAATTGGTTATGTATATATCTCAAATGAGAGGAAACCACAGCCATTTTGTGATACTACTGTCTGAGGTACATTTGTGAGGAATTTTTGGTGGTGAATTTCTGGTGTTTGATTTACACAGTACTAACACTTCTCCTACTTTTAAAAAGGTGAGTTGTTAATTTGTAAGGGGAACTATGTTGTACACTTGAAGATAATTTGAAAAATGTTTTCTGTTATTTATTTGCAGTCCTAAATACTTGATAAAGTTAGTTTTATATTATGTATTACTAAAAACGATAAATGAAAGTGATTATTTTTTTCTGCAATTTACAGCAAGCAATTTCAAAATAAAATGGCTCACAATGAAGAGACCGTGGCAATTTCTTTTGCATTGTCCACTACATTGATTGAAATTGAGTGCACCAATACGAAGGATTTAGTAGGTGCATGACTAACTGTATGAGTGAGTGATTAAATGTGTCTCACTGAGTGCATGGGTTAGTGACTAAACTGTCTTAATTTGTGCATCATTATGTCTGTTGTTCTGTAAACTGCTGCATGTGTTGATCAGTAGCTGTATGAGTAACTATATGGGTTATTGATTGATTGCCCAAGTATTTGTATGGGAGACTGAGTGTGTGTGTGGCTGGCTGGGAGGTGTGTGACTCTGTGCAGATCAATGTGTACTTGTATCAATGATTGTATAAGAAGGTAAGTATGTGTTAGTATATGTTTGAAAATGTAAGGTGCTCTATGTTTAACTGTATAGACAAGAAAATGGAAGTGTCATTGATTCTTTACATGACTGACTAGGTGAGTGAGTAACTCCATGGATGAGTGGCAGACTGTGACTGTCTGTATAGGTGTATGAGTGCATATGATAGTGTTGTAAAGATGAGTGATTGTATGTATGAATGATTGTATGGGTGAATGAGTGAAGGTGTGTGTAGACGTAGGAATCAGTGAGTGCGTATGTAGTAACTAGTATTGGTGTGTCAATGGTTTCAAAAATTATACTCTGTATTTAACACTGGGTGAAACAGAGGTTATATTAAAATGTGAGGAGATGCATTGTATTGTCACATGAATGATATCATCAGTGATGTGGTCATTGATGTCAAATGAGATGTCATCAGTGATGTCATCAGTGATGTCATTTGAGATGTCATCAGTGATGTCATCAGTGATGTCACTGACCATGTCATGAATGATGTAATATGTGACATCATCAGCAGTGGATTGCGGGTGCGCGATATATAGTTAGTGCAACTAACTATATATGGAATTTCAATGGTTTTGTGTGAGTAAAATAAGGTTTTGTAAATGCTAATTCCTAACTATATATGGTCTATAACCTATGGTTTTTTCAGTGAATTTTCAAGGTTTTGTAAATACTAATTCCTAACTATATATGGTCTATAACCTATGGTTTTTTCAGTGAATTTCATTGGTTTTTTAACAGCTAATATCTGTAGCTGTAAAATGTATTCTTCTTTAAATCCAAAAATATATTTTATATGTTTATGAATAATTTTTTTTTAAAATATTTTTTTTTCTTCGTTCCCGCTTCGCGAATCGGGAAGCTTCCCGTTAGCTGACCTTGATGCCGCGAAATAGACCGCGAGCCGGTAAACGTTTCTTTACCGCAACTGCCGCGTTAGAAAACAACATCGTGACGCCTCCCGTCCGCATGACGTTTCGCGTTGTCGCGTGATACGTCATATGACGTGCTACGTTAGCGAACTGGTACGCGAAGCGAGTCGCAAAGCGCAGGTTTTCTGGAAGCAAACCGGGAGGCCCTGCAAAGCGCTTAACGTAAACACAGCAGGTCATGTGACTTGGTAATAACACTTTTCATTGGTTCATTTCACTTTTGGTTTCCTAATGATGTAAGACTAGGTCATATAATCTAAAATGAACACTTTTCATTGGTTGAGAACTCTTGTTTTTCCCAAATGATGAAAATCCCTCCTTCTTTCCTCACTCTGACTTTCATCATTGTGAGAGAAAGACCCTTTGTGATCACTGAGCAATGGCTTCTTTAGTAGCTTCAGCTGGTGCTTCCCCACCACCTCCACCACATCCAAGGAAGAGTGAACCACCTGCTCAAGTTATAATTCAACAAGAAGAGGAAGAAGAGGAACAGGACGACGAGCACGAAGAGAGGCAGTTTTTGCCTGAGCAGCCCAGGACGTCTCACCGGAAAGAAAACTTCATTTGGCAATTTTTTAAAATTCCCAAAGGTCAGAAAAAAGTAAATGCAAGATACGTAACTTGCCTTATATGTCAAGATAGACTGTCCAGAGGAACCGAGAAAAAATACAGTTTCGGAAACTACACAATGCATCGCCATATGACTAGGTGGCATCCTAACAACTACAGTGCTGCACAGTTTCGGAACGACCTAGATAATCTCCCTATTATGGCCAGAAGATCTGTTGTACCGGAAGTAACGGGACCAGAGGGCAGGGAGATGGTGCCAAATATACAAATGAAATTTGGTGAAGTAAAACACATCTGCGTATTTTGCGATGGATTCATTTCCTACGGAGAAAGAAGCATCACTCTGATCAACAGAGCTATTGACTATCATATACAAGTTTGTACGAAACGCCCAAAATAATAAATACTTCTTTTTTTGTTTTGTTGCTCCTGTTGAGCCCTTTACAATGAATCGTTTTCATTGCCCCCTCCAAGAAAAACCCCAAAAAATATAAAACTGTTCAGAAAAATTCAAAAAAAGTAAAAAAATGTTCCGAAAAATAATAAAAAAAATATAAAACAACAAAAACAATAAAAAAAAAACGTTCTTTTCAGAACTACCTCCCCGTTATTAAAAAATTGGTACAATATTTGGAACTGTGCCAACCTCTATTTCTCTTAGTTCGCTTCCCAGTTCGCTCGCCGGTACGCGAACCGGAAGCGAACCAAAAACAGTAAGTATAAGGGAAGGAAACAGACACTTATGTTAAAAGAAAGACAGCTATAGGGGAGTAAACTAGAGATACTATTACCCGTAATCCACTGCTGATGATGTCACATATTACATCATTCATGACATGCTCAGTGACATCATCAGCAGAGGATTGCGGGTTTTTTGGCAACGTGCCTTATCCACGGTTTAATAACGCTGCCTTTTGCTTTATATAAGTTTTCAAATTGTATGAAATATATACCAATAGGTCGTTATGAACCTTTAGGTAGTGCTTTTCTTCATGAGGTCTGGTCGCTTCCATACACATACAGATGTTTCAAAGATGATCAAGAAGTTTATCTGAATGGAGAGGAATGCACTGAGACGCCAGATCATTCACTAATGTGTAGGCACATACAGTTACACGGTTCATGCAACAAACACCGACCAAATATGGCTTGCGTGTTGCAAGGCACGCCAGTTCCTGCTATCATCCCCACGTTCAAGTTGTTGGAAAATGGTAGTTATTTGATGCTCAATAATGAAGATTGTTCTGGGTTAATTAAAAGTATTCCTTTTATCGTAACAGTAAGTGAACGGGTTATTTGCTGCAGAAATGTTCTATTTCCTCCCACACATGAACATAGGGAGTTTTCAATCTCGCCACAAATACCAACCTTGGGAGCAGATTTCAACGGCATGGCAAGAATAAGAGCTCTTTTGTCTCAGAGAGAGGTGGCCTTGAGTTCGGCCCGGGAAACTTTCGTGCTTCACATAGCGAACACCCGTACAGAGGTGCAGACCCTTTTCAATTCAGATTTGCCTTTCCATTTCAGCAAGATGGTTCGGACTATTTCTAACGCATCCTCCACAAAGGCCCTGGCGCACTTTTTTAAAGTTGTTACCAGTGGTCTCGTGACTTCATTTGAGAAAATCTTTGGAGTCATCCCTGCTTTCTTTCATTCGATTTTTTCCACTCTGCTTCGTGGATTGCCATTTTTACTTGCATTACCAGCGGACGCTCTTGTGCTTTTTTACATTTTTAAATATGGATGTCCCTCCTATGCAACCTCCCGCCCTGCAGCTGCTGACACTGTTCCGCAATCGCATGCTAGAATATTATGGCACAATGCCGTTGGCGATATTAAGCACGGCATATGGATTATCTTTTCGATTCTCCTACTTCACCTGTGTCCAGCCTGTATTTCACTGCCTGACCTGTGATTTCGATTGGGCCATTGATTTGTGTCTCTGCGGACCGGTTTCTCCTGACGTCGACTTTAATCAGCTGATGACTCCTATCATTACTCACGAGTTGGTTTGTCCTGGCGAAAGGATTATGGCTGTGGCATTGATGCATGGACTAATTGGTCCCTGGAATTTACTGGCGGCAACACAGTCTTTCTTGGAACAGAGCTTTCTTGAAAACCCACCGAGCTGTCCTCTGATGGTGATAGAGGATCCGGTGCTGGGAGAGCACGTATGTTCTTTTCCGCTTTTAAATTGGATGGCTGAACTGTTTTCGGATGAAGACGGTGACTTCCTATTGGAGGCTGTTGCAGCTTATTTTGCATACACAGTTATGTCATAGACCTTTTTCATGTTTGATATGCTGAGTACTAGCATTTCATTGACAATTCATTGACTTATTTGTCAAGTTTTTATTATTTACCTTGCCTATTGGCTTAAGACTCGATAAAGTACTTGGCTGTTTTATTTTTCTTTAGCATTAAATTTTCCTAGTTTTTAATGCTTTACCTTGCGGACCGTCCACATATAAACTTGCAATCTGCTCTCATGAGATGGCACTTCTATTATCTTATTCAGTTCGTTTCCGGATCATGGGGAGGTGTCATCTACGTCCTGGATATCTTTACACCGTGTTAAGTTAGCATGGGCTCATTACCGGTTTAAACGCCATTTTTCCTTTTT
The DNA here is from genome assembly GCF_964261635.1 of Lissotriton helveticus. Taxonomy (NCBI): domain Eukaryota; kingdom Metazoa; phylum Chordata; class Amphibia; order Caudata; family Salamandridae; genus Lissotriton; species Lissotriton helveticus. The sequence continues at coordinate 510,581,439 of NC_136061.1, read as the reverse complement.
TGCAACTTCTGCACACGACACTTAGTTGTTGCTTTAGCTTTCAACCTAGTAGTTCATTGTGGTTTACATGAGAATAATATGTTATTGCTCGACTATCTGCTTTGCTTGTTAAACTATATCTGTACAGCGAGTGCTAAAGTTTCAAGAACAACACGATACAGAATTGTTATGAGGTCTGATCTCCACGACTTCATACTCATAACATAAGTGCAACTTCTGCCAATTCTGGGCATGAGGCGGGTTTTATATTGCTTTGCCGAACACACATACACAACACTTGATGCGGTTCACATGAAGAGAGAGCTGGTGTATGCTGATGTGATTCCTTCAAATCTAAGACTCTAAAGTATGGGCCGCCCTAAACCAACACAAAGAGACCTTCTTAGCAAATAATATAATATGTGTATTAGGGAGGGTGAGATATAAGCAGCCGCGGGCCGTGGAGGGAGTTACGGTGAGGCAGGGAGGCGGGGAGGGGGAGAAGCAGGGTGGAGCCCTCTCCACCCTGCCCCTCCCCCTCCCCGCCTCCCTGCCCCACCGTAACTCCCTCCACGGCCCGCGGCTGCTTATAAGTGTTGCTAACTCTTATTCATTTACAGCATGTTAACATACTGTCACCATTCGCTTTTTATGTACTAGTAACTATGCTGGTAATTTTGCTACTGATAATATGTGTACTTGTATTATCTAAGATACTACGCCTGAGAAGACGGCATTAGTAAATAAACATTTCAAATACACATGTGTTCTTCTTAACTCCATGTTCTGGTTTCTAAGAAATATATAACGACCGACTGTTCATGAGTTCCACGTATCCTGAGGTACTATAAGTTCATATTCTGGATTGTCTAAACATTGAGAGTTTGTTATATCCAATGTGACACTGTACCTAGCTTGCTAAGGGGTTTTTGATTACTAAGGTGAGTTTTGGGACACCCTAATTCGCCGAGGTTCCAATCCTCTGTCCACAGTTCTGTGTGAGAACAGAAACCCTGCGACAGGGGCACCCCCGACCCTTGCTGGAGCTTCATCACACTTGCGATACAACTCCAGCAATGCGCCACCTTTACGGCACAGATACATCACGCATCTGTGCTGTTTTTGCCCCATGATGCGCCGCATTGTAAATGCAGCACACCATAGGTGACGGAACAGCGGCACAGAATGACTAACACATCCCTGGTGATGCGCCAGTCATCATAAATCTATCCCTATGCTTCTTATCTTGTTAGAGATGAACCGCCATATGTATCATCAAAGTTTTTTGCATTTCCTAAATAGCGAACTTTAAGGAATAAATAGCGATTCTTTACCATTCCTAGTTTGCGATGAGCTATTTGCTAATTACAAATTACCCATTCATTTCCTTCATTTCCATAGGGCGGTTGGACTCACTTTTAGCTCGAACGGCTGAATGGATTTGCACGAAACTTGGCAAAATTGTAGGGACTGGTAGCCCGATGTGCCTTTGCTATGTCTCAAGATATATGCTCCAGTGGTTTTTACGAAAATTAACTTTGAAAAATATATATTGGGCTACATTGGCCTATATATATGTTGGAACCCAAATGTAGCCCAATGTAGCCCAATGAAGCCCAATGAAGCCCAATGTAGCCCAATGTAGCCCAAAGATGGCCGCCAGAGACGAAAAAAAACAAATGTAGCCCAAATATCAGCCAGATGTAGCCCAACTATAGCCCAGTGACAGAATGACCAATCAGCGTCGCAAACCTCCGTTACGCGAAGCGGAGCGCTGTTACAGATATATATCTTTTTTTGAACGTTAATTTCTCAAAATCCACTGGAGCACATATATTGAGACCTAGCAAAGGCACATCGGGCTACCAGTCCCTAATATTTTACCAAGTTTCGTGCAAATCCATTCAGCCGTTCGATTATTATAATTTTTTTTTTTTTTTGCCCCGCGGGGCCCTTTTAAAACCTCCACATCAAACCTAGGGGGTCAGCGAGGATCTACTATTCCCCCTTATGGTCATTTGCCCCTTCGCTTTCGCCTCCTCTTGTCTCTCGATCCTACCGAGAGACAAGATGGCGGCCGCTACGGACTGTTTGGAATGTTGACAGACGCCGGAGAACCAATCAGCTTCGCTTCACAAAGCTCCGTTGCGCGAAAAGTACGCGTCCTGGAGCGCTGCCCGGTCCGCTGTTACAGATATATATCTTTTTTTAAACGTTAATTTCTCAAAATCCACTGTAGCACATATATTGAGACCTACAAAAGGCACATCGGGCTACCAGTCCCTACAATTTTGCCCAGTTTCATGCAAATCCATTCAGCCGTTCGGGCTAAAAGTGAGGCCAACCGCCCTATGGAAAACTCAATGTTAAAAACACGTTTTGGGACCCCCCTTTTTTCTCGGCCCCCCCTTGACGAACCCCCCCCAAATTTTCAAGGGCTGCTCAGAAACAAAATGTGCCATTTTCCTGAAAATTTCAGCCAATTCCGTCCACAAACGCCAAAGTTATTAGACATAGAATTTTCAAAAATCCCATAGAGAAAAAATCCTAACTATATATACCTACTGGCGACCGACAGTAGGTAATATTTATATATATGTATATATATATATATATATATATATATATATATATATATATATATATAAATATATTATATGTATTACATATTAATATACATTTTAACAAAAGAAATTAAATAAACATAATTGAAAAAATCTACACACAAACATAAAAATGTATACATATATATTTATTTTAAAATAATTACTAAACTATTATCTTTTTTTTTTTTCACCCTCGGTGTCTTGTTGCTCCAAACTAGCTTTATTAATAGTGACCGTAGAGTACTGAAAACTTGTTTGTGAGTGGGATTGGAATGTTATGGAATAAATATAAAAATTTAGGGAGGACTATCATTTTTATCAAGGCTACACGCCCCGCCATGGAAAGAGGGAGTTTGAGCCAGGAGTCAATTCGCATCTCTAAGTGGGAAATTGCCACCCCATAGTTGCGGCGCACAATCTGATCGGTATCATAAATTGGAAATTCAGGGGTCCATCTGTCGTGAGCGGAAAAATAACTGACTTGTGCCAGTTAATCCCCACGTCAAAAAAGGTACCAAAATGGAGGATCTCCCTAAGTAGTGGGTCAAGATTTGTTTGGGGGTTATGGACATATAGGATTGTGTCGTCTGCATATAGGGAGATTAATAATGGGCCAGTGGTAAATACCAGACCTCTGTGAAGGTGCTTTTCTTGGAGATGTCTGACCAGGGGGTCCTTTGCTAAAATAAACAAGAAAAGGGAAAGGGGGCATCCCTGACGCATGCCGCGTGATAAAGCAAAGGGGGCAGGGAGGGTACAGTTCAGTCGGAGTCTAGCTGTAGGTTGTGTGTATAGTAGGGCCATATTTGCGATAAAGCCCTGTGGCATTCCCATGTGGTGCATTATGGAAAGAAAGAAGGGCCATTCTAGGGAGTCGAAAGCTTTTTCGGCATCCAGTAGGATTGCCGGCGCAGGCATTTCCGGGTCTAATCTGTGCAGGGTATTTAACAAGGTTTGGAGGTTGAAAGCGGTGGATCGGTGCGGGATGAATCCTGATTGAGCAGGGGATATTATAGATTCCATGAGCAGTTAGAGGCGGCATGCAAGAGCTTTCGCAAGAATTTTGTAGTCTAAATTTAACAATGATAATGGTCGATATGAACTACATTGTAAAGGATCCTTACTGGGTTTAGGGAGCAAGATAATAACTGCTTCTCGCAGGGTAGGGTGAAGCTGTTGGTTCTCTAGGGCCTCTGCATAGACATCTAGTAAGTGTGGGATTAGGAGTTTTTTATAGGCTTTATAAAACTCACTTGTAAATCCATCAAACCAGGGGGCCGTGGACGTGTTTAATGCAGTGATGGCTTCATTTATGCTGTCTGCTGTGACGGGTTCTGCCAAAAAATCTTGCATTCATTTCTCCAGGTACACCAATGCTATCTCAGAAAGGTACAATTCTTGACCAGTACTATCATGCCCTAGTTTGGTAGTGTACAGTGTCTTGAAATAGGATAAAAATTCTGATTGGATCAGTAGTGGATCCGTGAGTGTGTGTCCCGATGTGAAATGTAACTCTGTGACGTATGCTTTCGCATAGGATGGTCGGAGCATTTGGGCCAGAACTCGTCCAGGGCGATCCCCATCTCCATAAACGTTGGCGCTATGATAGTTCCCCATATAAGGTATCTCCCTATCATCCACTTCCCTGTACTCTAAGAGCAGAGCCACCCTTTTCTTATTGAACCCAGGGCCAGCCGCCGCCCTCTATTTAGTGTCCAATGCATTTAGCTCACTCTCTAAGCGAGAAAGTGTAGTACGCAGGTCCCGAAGTACCCCGGCACTCTCGGAAATACACACCCCTCTCATGTAAGCCTTTAACTCCTCCCATAACACTGCCTCGGAGTTCCACAGAGCCCGTATTTATTTAAAAGTAGTCTTCAATGGCTACAGATAGCTCTTGTCTAAATAATTTGTTATCCAGAGCACGGTTCGGGAATCTCCACTGCCGCTCAAACCCGTCAGGGCGAGGAATCAACATCTCCGGTAGTACCGGGGAGTGGTCCGAGTACGACCTGGGCAATGTTCGCAACCTGTGGAACCAACTAGAGAGTTCTGGGGAGGCCAGCCAGTTGTCAAGCCGTGTCCAGGTGTCTCTCGCACCGGTGTAATGCTTGCACGTTACGTGGTCTGGGTCGCGGATCCGTCCCAAGTCCAGTAGTGAGAGGAGGTCGCACATAGAATGGAGCACTCTACGTGCCCTTGGTTTTAGGTCTGGAGCTGTGGATGTGCTGTCGGATACAGGGTCAAACGTGACATTAAAGTCACCTCCTAGAAGAAGGGGTGTGGTGCCCAATTGAAACAGATTTGAGTGGAGAGTGTGAAAGAAATCAGGTGAATCAACATTAGGGCCATAAATGCAGCCCATCGCAATCTTGCGGCTAAAAAGCGCGCCCTCTACAATCACCAACCAGCCGGTCTCGTCGTATACAATCGAGTGGCATTTGAAGGGGAGGCGTTTATGAATGAGTATTGCTGTGCCCCTAGCGTAATTGCTGTAATTGGCAAAATAACAGTTGGGGCCCCATGAGGATGCAAACCGGGACTGGTCTCCAGGAGGAAGATGAGTCTCTTGTATAAGTGCAATGTCTACCTTGTGTCGGACTAAGTAGTGCACCACCTGTCTCCTTTTACGGGTGTCATTTGAACCTCGGACGTTCCAGGTAGCTAGTGTTATACTAGAAGGGCCCATTTGCGCCATATTTGTACATTATTTACAATGTTACAGATGTTCCAGTGCTGGTACCCACCAAAAATATCTACAATACGGTGTAACATAAACTCAGTGGAATGCATGAACTTCAATACACCACCCACCACCCCCCACCCAGCCTTCCTGCCCAATCGGAGAGGCAATACCCATTGGTCAATAGTAGAACACCATACACATATAACTAGAAGCATGTGTGAATCTGTACACATGGGTGTATCCTGCCTTAAACAAAACCAATCGTCAGGTGTACACCAAAGGTGGGGACGTACACTATCCACGGACCAGTAACCAAGAACATATAGTATTGTATATCAGACAAATCCCAGTATCGCATTAAAAACCATCATTTGAGCAACAAGTGACAAGAAATTATATAATTAGCCGTGGCCAGAACTAGAAAATAAGTCTGCGCTGGAGTCAGATCCACTGTGGGGGGGGGAGAGGTAACGGCTTCAGAGGGACTCTTGTTATTAAGTTTGTAGGTTATGGCAAAACTCTTGCACCGCCATCGGGTTTTCAAATATACGAGAGCGGCCATTAGCTTCCACCCTCAGTCTAGCAGGATACAACATGCCCTACTTGAGTCCCATGTTCCTTAGCGGAGCCTTAGCCCCATGGAATTTTCTTCTAGCGTCCTGTACCATGGTCGAAAAAGCGAGAATCTCCACAGCGGATCAAACGGCAAGCACCTCGAATTTCCAATGTCCCATAAAATGTTCAGTTTTATTGTGCTGTCCAACCACCAAGACCTGCTGTGGTTCGGTCCCACTGGAATCCCAGATAGAAAATTTGAAAAGCGTGGAGGCAGCACCAATCGTGAAGTAAATCGCAAAAGACCAGAATTTTGCAAAAATAGATTTTACTTTTTATTTTCGTTTTTGCAAAGTGCACAGGACAGCCAACGCGTTTCGCTCCCCAAACATGGGAGCTTCGTCAGGGCTGAAAACAACGTGAAATATACATATATATTAATGACACATACTAACAGATAAAAAGTACATCACAATACATACATAGTCAAAAACAAGTTGTACAAGATCTGTGAGCACAAAAGAGGGCACTTAAAACAACAGAATCACATCTACATATATATTATTAACATAGAAACTTCATGCGACCTAAGGTGAGGGAAACCTATAGCTAAGAATGGCTGATAATTTGCAACTTAATTAATTATAGATCTAATGTATTCACTCCACAGGTCAGAGACTGTGGGTGTATAAAAAAACAACACATTGAGATAATGTTGAAGATGAAACGAGAAAAGCAAAATGGGGAAATAGCTAATATTATAAACAATCCAAAAAACACAATACACACAACAGCGACCAATAGCGACCAAGCAGAATATATATAGTTCTCACCAGGTTTATAGATGTTTTTAATCCTCTATTAGTGCGGTGAGGATGAGAGAATTGCGGCACCACTGTAATGGTACAAGTACTGAAAAAGAAAAAAGGATATTGAAATCGACGCAAGTCCCAATACATGAGAAGAAATGCATTGACAAAAAACAACAATAAAGGTCTATATTCAAAAACAGCCTCATAAACCAAAATCCCAATAATAGTGAAATCTGAACATGTGTAATGACAATGTTTCCTAGCAATAAGCAATGAATGAGAGACTTCTACCTCCTCACCTAGTAAGAATTTCAAAATTGCAGGGATGTATCCAGAGACGTAGGGGGCCGTGAAATGTATCGCGTAAATCACATGAAATCAGAATGTCCTCATAAGGTTAATCTGTAAAGTAAAAAGGTATAACTAGATACACAAACAAGCCAATTAAGGCCCGAGTTGGTCAAGAAGGACTTTCCTGTATCAAGAACACAAAATCGAAATAAATAATAAAGAAAACCTCGTACAATACAGAGCCTAATCGTCCCTCCCATCAATGATTGTCATCAGGGAAGCAGCATTCTCTTAACTAGTTCCTGTGCAAGTTTTAGGGTCTCAAAGCACTAACCACTGGTCACAACAAGACTGTATCTAAAGTTCAAAATATACATTATCTAACTTGATTTTATAAAACACTATTTTAAACACGATGTCATAAGTGAAAATTTAAGTGCTATTATGACGACTCACTTTAGTATCCATTAGGGTATCGCAAAGCGTAGAGGCGTATAAACAGTCCTTGATAAGCTGTTATCGCACCCGTACTGTAACAAAGTTAAAATTAAGATTAAGTTGAAATGTTTTACATCATCTTGTAACACACATTCTCAGCACATCTAATGTATGTGTATTCTGCTTAAAATTGGTAGCATATTGTATACCATCTTGTAACATACATTCTCAGCACATCTAATATATGTACATACTGCTTAGGACACAAGGATACAAAAGGTGAAATCTGTGAGGTCCCTCGATTAAAGGTCCGCGACGAAACACCAAAACGTTGACTTATTTAACAAGGCCAGGGAAGCATGCATGAGCCCGTCTCCGCCCGACATACATCCACCGACATAATTGTACAGGAGAGTGCAGACATAAATTATCTGCAAGGATGGGGCACCCACGCCCCCTAATCCCCTACATAAAGTGAAGTTAAAATTCGAGAGGTCCTACATGCATCACGAACTTCGGTAATTGGATATGAATCCAAAGGAGTCAAACAGAACTGTACCATGGTGGTGAAGTTGGGGTATAATGACAGCTTGGAGCCTTGCCTCGAGAGTTCTCCCGTTTCACGTGCTAGACGCAGTGCAGTGTCCCTGTCCCTAAAGTTCATTATTCTGGCAATGATGGGCCTGGGCGGAAGACCGGGATTAGATCTTGGTCCGAGCGATCTGTGAGCACGCTCCACCACAAATCCCGGGGTAAAAGCCTCTTTACCAAAGAGGTCTAGTAGGATAGTTTCCACTAAGTTGTCCATACGCTCTGCTGCTGTGGTCTCCGGTACGCCCACGAGGCGGACGTTGTTACGGCGACTCCTCGTCTCCAAATCCTCGTTCTTTATTGCCAATTCTTTCAGTTTTCGCTCCATGCGGTCAACTCGCTTCAGGGACTGGGCCGTGCCATCCTCTAGATCGGATGTGCGGGACTCCACCACGTCCAGGCGCCTGTCATGTACCTAGACCCTCGTACCCAGATCCGCCATATCTTTGTCTAGGGAATAAAAGCGAACGTCTAGAGCCTTGAATCCTGCCCTCATTTCCAGTAATAGGGGCCCCAACTGTCGAGCATCCTCCGTTGGCACACTCGATGCTTGTCCGCCCGTCGCCATGCTGCAGTTCCCGGTTCGCGTCCACAATTTTTTAAAGGGGAGTTGCCGCTGCTTCAGATCTTTGCGGCCCATGCCGCATTAACCTCGGAGAGTCTAAAAAGGCGGCAGCTGTGTCAAGGGTTGTAGATGGGCCCCGCAATGCAAATGTGGCAATGTACGGTGGTGTTTCCCACGGTGGTCTAGGGCTCGCCACAAATGAGGACCGGTTCACGTCGTCAGAGGCAATCCGCGATGGCACCGCACCAGCATAGGATAGCAGCTCGCAGCATGGCCAGGTACGGTGCAGTCCCCTACTTCTCGTCGCAGTCACCACCGCTGCGTAAGTCAGCCAGTCCGGCAATGTATGTGCCTCTTTCTACATACAGGCCAGTGTACGCAACGAAGTTGGGTCCCTGCAGGGTTTTCACTGTGGTGTTGGGGCCTTTAGTAAGGTTGCCGCGGAGTTAGGGGAGATGCTACCAAAAGGGGTTAGGGGGATGAAGGATCTCTCCAGCCGCTGAGATTTAGTAGCACCCAATGTCCCAGGGTCTACCACAGCACAGGACCCTCCAATGCACATCGGCACTAGTATGGAGACTCCCCTCCCCCGCCGGCAAACCCCAGCCCGGCCGAGCGGATGCACCTTGCGCTGAGTGCCTAGTGGTAGTCAGTGCTCAGGTCGGGCAGCAACACAGGATTGCCCCCTCACTCACAACACCGCTGAATGCCAGGACGCCCACTGGGAATCGATGCCGGGAGCTCCGTCAGTCCGCCATCTTGGTGGCCACGCTCGCACACTGCCGATCTTCTTCCCCCGGTAGCGCCACCGCCAGTGTCATCTGCCAGTTCACCGCTCTGCCAGGTACTGCCCCCCTATTCCGCAGCCTCTTCCTCAAGTTTGGGTCGCCATGGACAGTGGGAGATGGTCGGATGGGTTACTGGAGTCGAGAGAGCCTCAACTCAGCGCGGCGATTCCGGTCGTGAGCTTAGCCACGCCCCCACTAAACTATTATCTTTAACGTATTTTAAAGCTTTAGGATTATATACAAATAATATATATATATCAATAATTAAAAATATAAACAACACATTCCAAAATAACTTAAAACATTAAATTATTAGAAAATATATAAACTTACATTTCCCCATACAATCAGAGCAACACTAGGGATATTGTTGTATAGCAAAATAATTAAATGTACTATTCCAACTCCAGTGAGTGCAACAGTTGGGAAAGTGTTGGATATCAGAGGGGTAAAAATTACTATTCCCACTCCAGTGAGAGCAACAGTAGGAAAAGTGTTGGATAGTGGAGGTGGAAAATTACTATTTTCACTCCAAAAACTGCAAGAGTAGGGAAAGTATTGGATAGCGGAGTAGTACAAATTACTATTCCCACTCCAAAGAGTACAACAGTAGGGAAAGTGTTGGATAGTGGAGGGCTAATAATTATTATTCCAACTCCAGTGAGAGCAACAGTAGAGAAAGTGTTGGATAGAGGAGGGGGAAAAGTTACTACCCACTCCAGTGAATGCAACATTAGGGAAGTGTTGGATAGCGAAGAGCTAGAAATTACTATTCTCACTCCAGTGAAAGCAACAGTAGGGAAATAGATGGATATCAGAGGGGGAAAAGTTACTATTCCCACTCCAAATAATGCAAAAGTATGGAATGTATTGGATAGCAGAGGGGTAAAAATTACTATTCCCACTCCAAAGAATGCAACAATAGGGAAAGTATTGGATAGCGGAGGAGTGAACATTTCTACTCCCACTCCAAAGAATGCAACAGTAGGGAAAGTGTTGGATAGAGAATGGGGCAAAAATTACTATTCTCACTCCAGGGAGAGCAACAGCAGGGAAAGTGTTAGATAGCGGAGGGGAAAAAATTACTATTACCATTCCACTGAATGCAACAGCAGGGACATTGTTGGATAGAGGAGAGGTAAAAATTACTATTCCCACTCCAGTGAGTGCAACAGTAGGGAAAGTGTTAGATAGCAGAGGGGTACAAATTAGAATTCAATTCCAGTAAGTGAAACAGTAGGGAAAGTGTTGGATAGCGGCGGAGTAAAAAATGTTATTCCCACTCCAAAGAGTGCAACAGAAGGTTAAGCGTTGGATAGTGGAAAGGTGAAATTTACTTTTCCCACTCTACACAGTGCAACAGTAGGGAAAGTGTTGTATAGCGGACGGGTAGAAATTACTATTCCACCTCCAGTGAGAGCAACAGTAGGGAAAGTGTTGTATAGCAGAGAGGAAAAAATGACTATTCCCACTCCAAAAAGTGCAACAGGAGGAAAAGTGTTGGATAGCAGAGGGGTAAAAATTACTATTCCTGCTCTATTGAATGAAACAGTAGAATAACTGTTGGATAGCAGAGTGGTCAAATCTTTTATTCCCACTCAAGTGAATGCAACAGTAACGAAAGTTTTGGATAGCAGAGTGGTAAAACTGACTATTCCCACTCCAGTAAGAGGAACAGTAGGGAAAGGGTTGGATGGCGGAGAGGAACAAATTACTATTCCCACTCCAGTGAGAGCAGTAGTAGGGAAATTATTGGATAGCGGAGGGGAAGAAATTACTATTCCCACTCCAAAGAATGCAACAGTAGGGAAAGTATCGGATAGTCGAGGACTAAACATTTCAATTACCACTCCAGTGAGTGCAACAGTAGGGAAAGTTTTAGATAGCAGAGGGTAAAAATTACGATTCCCACTCCAGTGATAGCATCAGTAGGGAAAGTGTTGGATAGTGGAGCGGGAAAAAATACTATTCTCACTCCAAACAATGCACCAGTAGGGAAAGTATTGGATAGCGGAGGTGTAAAAACTTCTATTCCCACTCCAAAGTGTGGAACAGTAGGGAAAGTATTGGATAGCCGAGGGGTGAAAATTACTATTCCCACTCCACACATTGCAACCGTAGGAAAAGTGTTGTATAGCAGAGGGGTAAACTTTACTATTCCCACTCCAGTGAGAGCAACAGTAGAGAAAGTGTTGGATAGTTGAGAGGAAACAATGACTATTCCCATTCCAAAGAGTCCAACAGCAGGGAAAATGTTGGATAGCGGAGGGGATAAAATTACTGTTCCGACTCCAAAGAATGCAATAGTAGGGAAAGTATTTGGTAGCGGAGGGGGAAAAATTACTATACCCACTAGAAAGAATGAAACACTAGGGAAAGTATTGGATCGCGGAGGAGTAAAAAGTTTGGTCCCCACTGCAAAGAGTACAACATTAGGGAAAGTGTTGGATAGCGGAGGGGTAAAACGTACTATTCCCACCCCAATGAGAGCAACAGTAGGGAAAGAGTTGGATAGCGGAGGGGAAAAAGTACTATTCCCACTCCAAAGAATGCAACAGCAGGGAAAGTATTGGATAGCGGAGGAGTAAACATTTCTATTCCCACTCCAAAAAGTGCAACAGTTGGGAAAGTTTTGGATGGCAGAGGGGGGAAAATTACTATTCACACTCCAAAGAATTCAACAGTAGGGAAAGTATTGGATAGCGGAGGAGTGAACATTTCAACTCCCACTCCAAAGAGTGCAACAGTAGGGATAGCGGAGGGGTACAAATTACTATTCCCACTCAAGTGAGAGCAGCAGGAGGGAAAGTGTTGGATAGCGGAGGGGGGAAAATTACTATTACCACTCCAAAGAATGCAACATTAGTGAAAGTGTTGGATAGCAAAGGACGAATAGATAGAAAAAAACGTTTCTATTCCCATTCCAAAGAGTGCAATAGTAGGGAAAGTGTTGGATAGCGTAGGGGTAAAAATTACTATTCCCACTCCAGAGAGTGCAACAGTAGGGAAAGCGTTGGATAGAGTAGGGTAAAAATTACTATTCCCACTCCAGAGAGTGCAACAGTAGGGAAAGCGTTGGATAGCGTAGGGGTAAAAATTACTATTCCCACTCCAGAGAGTGTAACAATATTGAAAGTGTTGGATAGCGTAGGGGTAAAAATTACTATTCCATCTCCAGAGAGTGCAACAGTAGGGAAATTGTTGGATAGCGTAGAAGTTAAATAGATCAATCTTATAAATATTTGTTGTAAATAAAATATTTAATAATTTAATTTTTTTTAAACTCTACATTATTTGCAAATACACATTGATAATTATTAAAAACATAATTACAATTGAATAATTAATTAACAAAAAATTAACAATATATGACCAATAAATATTAATTAATAAATATTAGTTACCAAACAATAAATATTGAACACTAAAATATTTTTCAAAACTAAAACCATAATTACAGTTGAATAATTAATTAACAATAAATTAACAATAAATATTAATTAATTAATATTAGCTATCAAATAATAAATATTGAACACTAAAATATATAGTTTTTAAAAACATTAATAATTACAAATTAATTAAGAATTAAAATATAGTAAACAATACATTTATTTTTAAATCAAAAAATATTTTAAATGAAACAATAATGACCAATTAATAAACATGTATTTCCAATAAATAAAAAGTAATTAACAATTAAAAATCTGATTTACCAATTAAAATAATTAATTACTAATTTAAAAAAAAAAATTGCCAATTAAAACATGTAATTACCAATTACAAACATTAATTACCAATTAAAAAAATAATTACCAATTAAAAGAATTAATTACCAATTAATCATTAATTAAAAATAATATAAAAATCAATTCCAATTAAAATAAATCATTACTTAATTACAATTAAATTACTTCCCACCCAATTCCCCTATAAACCCACAACCCGCTACAGAACTTCAACACAAAAATTAATTACAATTAATTTACAATTACTAAAAATTAATAATTAATTTACTATAATAACATTACTTCCCACCCTATTCCCCTATAAACCCACAACCCGCTCCAGTACTAAAACATAAAATTAACTTAAAATTAACATTATTGATATTTAAAAAATAGTACACATATAATTTAAAACAAATAAAATACTTAACAAAAAACATATAACATACATATAAAATACATAATAAAATACATAACAATAAACAAATATCGATATTAGGAACATCCAAATTAGTAAAATCGATATATTTGATATCGATATTACTAACTTCGATATTACTTACATCAATATAAAAAAAATTCTATTACTTACCTTAGGGTCGATATTCTGTCCAACGATATTCTTGACCTCGATATTCTCCACCTTCGATATTTCCTACTCGATATTACTGTAAGTCGAAATTTAAGAATCGATATTTAGACTGTGCACCACTGAATGCATGTCTATGTACATTGTGGCTGTTTGTTAGGAATTGCATATCTGATTTGGACAATGGACATTTGTTCTGCGTCACAGCTGTGGGGTTGTGCTAGCACGTTGTCATTTCACCGTTTATTTACTGTGCTTTTATGGTGCTTTTTTCTGCCAGACGCGTGGGATTTGTAGGCCTGGCACTGATGTTTGCTGCTTTTGTACCGCGATTGGCCTCATCGCAAGATTTTTGGACTTTGCGCTTCCCATATCTGTGGCGTGACGTTAATTTTAACGTGGACATTTGACCGGTATCTGGAGACTATCACATGGTACGGCCGTGTTGAGAATGCTTGTTTAACAGGGCCTAATTTGTCAGCGATAGACTGCGATGTTGGAAGTTGCGTTAAATTACTTTTGCGATGGTTATCACACATTCCTGAGAATATGCCCCAATGTTTAAAAATTAATTCATTTTGAAAAATGACCTATAATTCTCATGCTAGTATGGTTACTCACAATTATGGAAATGTGCAAATATCTACTGTTTCTAAACTCTATATTTTGTTCCAATTTCAAAAATACATAGGTGTCTTTCATACCGATTTCTCCATGTATATATTTTCCCAATTTAATTGCTATATACCCGGTACATAATAAAAAACCATTGCAAGACACTGCTCAGTTTTGGGCTCTGATTCGTCGGGTTCTTGGTGAACCTACAAGTCCTATATATCTTCACAACCAGAATGGTCCAGCGGATGTAACTGTATATTGCTTTCAAACAGCTGTCATAATTAGGAGAAGTTACATGTGAAAAATTTGACACAAATGACAGTTTTTTTCAATTAATTTTCAATTTTTCCTATATTCAACAGTTAGTTTCTATAAAGAAACCTTGAAGGATCTACAGAAATGACCGCTTGCTGAATTCAGAATGTTGCCTACTTTCCTAAAATGTATAGCTTTCCAAGATCCATTATTGCTTTCATACCCATTTCTACCATTAACTGGAAAGAGGTTGAAAGCACAACAAACTTGCAAAAATAGGCTATGTCCCAGAAAAATCCCAAAACTGTAAAAAATGTAGGCGTTCTGACAAAAGTCTGCTTGTCCCAGATAGCTGGGAAGACGGTGATTTCAGCACCACAACCCCTTCTTGGATACCATTTGCAGGGAAAAAAACAGACGCTTTCATCTGTCGCCCTTTTTTTCCAATTTAAAAAAAAAAAAAAACATTACCTGTATTTTGGCTAATTGCTGGGTCCCCTTCAGGGAAATCCACAAACCTGGTTACCTTTTGAATCTTAATGATGTTGGCAAAAAAGGACGCAAATTTGGTGTGGATACCTTATGTGGTCAAAAAGTTACAGGGGCCTAAGCTCAAACTCCTCCAAATAGCCAAAAAAGGCTTAGCACAGAGGGGGAAAGGCTTATCATAGGGTTTAAAACACCCCATCACAACTTCTGAACATGACAAGACAAATAGACAATTTTCGGTATGCGTGATCTTTTTCAGAGGAAATTATATATTCCGCTTTGTTTGCAGATTAAGCACTTGAGTTACTAAACCTTGCATCAATATTAGTTGATGGAACTCCGGGTACAGTGCTTGAAACAAAAGATCTCATGTGCTTCAAGCTAACTTTTACATTCTATTATTTGTATGACTCAGGTGGCTGCTACTTGCCCTTCCAACGAGACAGCTGAATCAGAGCTGCTTTTGTGACCTCTCTTGATGGGGAAAAAAAAAACCTGAGGCTTCACAAGCACAAACATTTCAGAATATGACTTCTTGCAAATATTAAGCTTATTCAACAATGTATGTGATGCGAGATACATCATGCTTTCTTTGTGTTAGTGATAAAATAACTGAACTCCGTAAACGTCTACGAAGGGAAAAATGGTAAACCAAACAATAGCTTACCCCCCATCCTCCCCCCCCCCGCCCCCCAACCGAAAAACAGGGACTTTAGTTTCCAGCGAAAACGTTGCAAGGAGCATATACGTACAAACTAAGGTTATACCAGGTCTCTGCTGCAGATTTAAAAAATCCCTGTGGCAACAAAGTTGCCTTAAGCATCTGTTTGTTCACACATGACTTTGGAAAAGCCCAAATAGCCTTGTGTGCTGCAGCAGTGAGGCCTCTAACTGGACCTGATTTCTTTGTTCCTCAATCCCTTGAAGTTGACCACAACTCCTTGGCCAGAAAATGATATTTGTTTTTTAAATTTCATCTGAAAGATATTGTTCCTTCGCACCAGGTGCTGGCATCAACTTTACATTATTAAAGTCATAGGGATTGTGACGAATCCAAGTGCCACTCAAAGAACAAGTAAAGCTAATGAATCACACCCATTGAGCAGGAGAGTGGTAAGGGTGTGGGAAGTCGGCGAAGGGGCATTTTGGAGCACACAGTCACAAAAATATTACTAAAGCATTATGTGGCAGCAAGCTGTTACTTACAGAAGGCAGATTTTCCATTAAAATTGTCACAACATGCAATTTTACTGATAAAATTGTAAAGCACACAAACAATAACGCGAGGAAGTAGTTTTTCAGAAAATATTCACCATTTAAGCATCACAAAGTAAAGTGTATTGATGTATTTTGATCCTAGTAAATCTTTGTTTCCAGCACACTCATGAATTTACAAAAAAGTGTCCATTTTTGCTTTGTTAACTGCTGATATATTTTAAAATATTTGTACAGACATTTTACATGTATTTAAATGTTGCATGATAGAAGAAACTGATAACCTACAGCCTTTCCTTTCATTCTGCCTATACTGAAGTAAGATTGTCACAAAGTTCTCTTTACAACATTCTCTAACTTTGCAAGGAGGAAAAGAAAATTATACAGCAATCTCCATGATAAAAGTATAATCAGAATTTTATCAGAAGATATAGCCTTTATTTGACCTCTGTCTTTGCACACAATTAAATGTGAGAAGAAAAAAATAAAATATATAGGTATATTTATTGTTCATTCACCTTATGAATTCTAGCATGGATGTTATGGGGGTGCTGAAGAACCCTCTGCATCTCTACTTCCAGCGCTTATGCTTCACACTGCTGAATGTTCCAGAAGTTTTTCTTGAATGGAAAAAGATATTTGCACACTGCTGTCTAATTGCTCTTGTGAGGAATTCTCCAAATTAATGGCGGTGTTGAGCTAGAACTCAATAGTGAGGGTCCTTTTTGTCAGCTGGCATATTTCCATTGATTAGAATATCTGTTCTTTATTTGTCCTTGAGGCCATCATGTCAGTATATCTCATAGATGCTGCAGGCTCCTTGTATATATCAGAAACAGTACTACACTGCCATGCAGCTTGAAAAACTCTGCAGAACCACTAACCTCTTCAGCTATGGCAGGGCATATCTGGAAACACGTGTGCACCAATTGCATATGCTGCAGCTTCTCCTGAGGCTAACGTGACTGTGGTATCTCCCACTCTAACCCCCCCCCCCCCCCTGGCTCCGCTTGTAATGGAGCTGCTCGCGGTGACATCACTTGGAATGTCACCGCGACCAGCGTTCCCAGGCGAGCGCCGGGGGCAGAGTGTGTGTAAGCTGGAATGCGGAGGCTGTGGCTGGGGTCGCAGAGATATCTTCTTGTTAAATAAACATCCTTTGTTAAGTACACGTGGCGTCCTCCCTTATCTTTGGCCGTCACTACAGTGACTCTTCATTTGGTTGCTCACTATGGGCATCAACAGCTAAAACACAGTCTATAGTAAAAACAGATAAAACAGTAATATGAACCTTTTTAATTGAAGCGAGAAAGCTTGGACGCTCACAAGATGGCCACCAGCTGGCAGAGCTCCTGCAACCTGGTCCGGATTTTGCCTCTTTGTTCTCACCAGAGAGACATCTGGCCTCTCCTCATGGAAGCAAAGGGCAGTTGGAGGGCAAGTGACTGTGGCGGTGAGTCCATTTCGTTGTGCTGAGCATTCGCTTTATTGTAACCCGCTCACAGGCTCTCATTCGCAGCAGGTCGTGGCTGGCTTCTTTCTACACTGACAGGAATTCCAACATCCGCTTGCCCCCTGCGAGGTCGCTCTTTCATCAAGTGCATACCTGGGTCCTGCATGCCCAAATATTGACAATTCTTAAGGAATGTCGTAAATTTCCCCTTCTGATGATTTTTTGCCTATATTTTTTAGCTTCTCAGTCTACAGTATCTCTGTTTGGGCAGTTCATACCACTAAGCTATGTGATAACTCCTACAACACAGTTGGATTGCTTCTCTCAGATTTGGTCAGCCAGTTCAGGCATTGGCAGTCACTTTCTCCTCCCACCTTACTGCTGGTCGCACTTCTCTTTATACAGCCTACTACACCTCTAAAATGGCAGAGGGAGGCAATACTAATTGTTCTCTCAATAATGTCCTCTCTGTTTCTTGTAAGGAGAATCCAGATGGTTCCAATAAGGACTTTAAAAAGGTCCTGCTTCTCCTAGGAAATCACCCCTCCCAATTACCATGGCATACTTAATGCATGAATTAAAAATGTTGAAACTTTTGATGATGGAAACCACTACTACTCTACAACGTCTTGAAGACAAATGGTCTTCTCTTGGGTTTCAGATTTTGAACTCCATATTGAAGAGTATCGGGACGCAACTTCAAAAGTAAACATAATAGCTAAGGAAATTCTGCCCTCAAAAGGCAAATCGAAGATTTAGAACACCGAAACAGATGTAACAGTCTTTCATGTTAATGGCATACCGCAGGGAGCAGAAGAGGGTGATATTGATTGCCTTCCTACATGCAAAATTACCCAAGATAGTGGGTCTCACCAGTGGTTCCCCCTTAACATTCAAAGAGCCCATTGTCATGAACCCAGACTCTCTAGCACCAATTCTACTCCCAAACCTAGAGGAATTATCATCCTTTTCCTTCAATATATAGATTTAATGCAAGTTCTTTCTGACTCCAAGCAACAAAAGCAGAAGATTTGGTCTGGTCCCATGATTTTCCACTCACAAGACATCTCCTCTTTCCCAGTTGCCCGTCACAAGGAATTCTTGCACTCACACCCCTCATTGCACTTAATGAATGCACGATATGGCCTTCTCACCCTTGTACCTTCAAGGTTACCTACATGGACAGGACCCCCTCTTTTGATTTTCCAGTCCATCTTCAGGAATTAATCCACCTTCACAAAAGAGAAGTCATAGACATCGGTGGCGCTTGAAGTTCCATTTTTATTTTGTCTCTTTTGTTTCCTGTTTTTATTTCTCAATTGACTGATATGTCATTGCTGCCTTTTGTTTTTTTCACCAGTGTCTTTTCTCCTTCTTTCTCCCTGGTCCCGTGTCTGTTGCCATTGGCATTGTTTAATTGTTCACCTCTCCTCCTGAATGGGTAGGGCCTCTTTTTGTGGTTTATGCATGTCCCCCATTGCTGTATCCCACTTGTTCCCCTATCTTGTTTTCCTTTCTCATCTCCTGTCACTTACTTCACTAACTTAATTCTTCTCGGACCAGGTGTTCTGGTCAGTTCATCCTTCATGGTGTTTCTCTGTGCTCCTTATACAAGTTTTCCTTTTTCTAAAATGTTCGTTCATGGTTCTGGACGTTCTGACTTTCTGCCATAACTTTCTTACATCTTCTGGGTATTCCTTGAACTCATTTCATGTCAAATTTTGTCAGGTCCCTTCCTGTTTTCCTCTTTTCTTCTCACATAGCATGTTTCTTTGTTCTGTTTGGTTTAATTGGATGGATGGTATGCAGTTATGCTGAAATGTCTTTTTCTATTTTTTGAAGAGGTTGCTGTTTTGTATCTCATTTACTGTAGGACTTGGCACTTTTTGGCTAAATTCCCTAAACTTTTTGCTTTGCCCCCTATACCTTTTTTCTGACATGGTATTGCCAACTTAGATGCTTTGGACACTTTGCCAATGCTAAACAGTGTCAAAGTGCAAGTGTTCCCTGCATACAGTGTAATGGTAATTAATTGTCCATGATTGGTATGTTTGCCTTACTAAGTGAAGTCCCTAGTAAAGTGCACTATGTGTGCCAGGGCTGATAATGCAACTGTTAATAGTGGGCCTGTAGCACTATTTGTGCCACCCACACAAGTAGCCTCAAAAAGGGAACTTAGGACTGCCATTGTAGGGCCTGTGCGCAGTTTGTTTAACTGCCATGTTTTTTTGTCAAGTGCACTCACTTGCCAGACCTTATCCTTCCCTTTCTATGCACATCAGACACCCCTTTGGTAGGTCCAGGGTACCCCCTAGAAAGGGCGTAGTGCATGTGAATGGTAGGATATGTATTAAGGTGTGTGTAATGTCCTGACAGTAAAATAATCTCCATTTAATTTTTTTCACTGTTAAAAGGTCATATTGCCCATAGGATAGAATCGGAAGACTCTGTAATATGTTTCCCAACCTATCTTCCCAAAGGCTTAAGATGGAAAGGTGAAGTTTAGTATTCCTGAACTCACAATGTAATAACACATCTTTTTATGAAGGTGGTATTTGCATTGTGTGTTCAGAAGCCACTCTTTTGGAAGTGGCTGAGTTTTTGTGCTCTAACATTTCTTTGTCTTTCTGCCTGGCTGTGGATTGACTGTCTGGATTTTAAAGCGATAGGATCTGGGGAATGTCTTGGCCCAGGGTAGGAGGTGAGACAGCAACAGGCTGACCTGCATCTGGAGTGTAGGGGGGAGAGAAGCCCTTAGAGGTGAAGAGGCCTGGGTTGCTGCGATTAAAGAATTGGCTCCAGAACTGGTTTGAACAGGGGTCAGTGCCCCCTGAAACACAAATACTTCAAAGCCATACCTATCAGAGCTAAAGCCCCTGAACTTTGGAGAATGGCTTGATCAAGTATGAACAAGACTGGAGCTACTTCATGGTCAGGAGGACCTTTGCCAAGGAAGAAACAACTGAAGAGACTGAAGGATAGGACTGACCCTTGCTGTGTGTTCTGGGGCTGGCCTGCAGTTTGCTGTTTTAACCAAGGAAAGGCTAAAGGGACTTTGCTGTGTGCTGTGTCCGCCTGCTTAAAGGACTTTGTTGTGTGCTGTGTCTTGGACTACCTTTCCCCAAGGGACCGAGGTGAGCTTGCTTCTTCTTTGGATACATAGGAACATACAAGTTTCCTATAAGATCCTCAGTGACGCTGTGAGTGCGTGCCTGTTGCAGGTGAAACCCTCGTAAGGCATGCCCTGTTATCGTGGGCACCCGGAGTCCAAGCAAGGATCAGCGACATGGTGTGCGTGTGGTTTGTGCAGCCTAAACCCTTTTGTGAGGATCGTTGAGTGATCGTTTGTACCGGAATCCAAGTGAGTCTCATCACGCTGTGTGCGATAGCATTGTGCACCCTGAGATCTTCCTGAGGATTTGCCTTGTTATCCTGTGCACCGGAATCCAAGTGAGTCTCGTCAATGCTGTGTGCGTGTGCTTTGTGCACCGTGAGACCTTTGTGAGAATTTGTCTTGTTATCGTGTGCACCGGAATCCAAGTGAGTCTTATCGACATTGTGGGCATGTGCGTTCTGCACCGTGAGCTGTGCGCTTGTTTGTCGGGGAGCCTGAGACCTGTGTGTGGAGTGCCCAGTGCTCGTGCACCCAAAGCTTAAGGAAGACTCAGCGACGCTGAGTGCGTGTGCTTTGTGGCAGCCTTATGTCTTCGTAACTGAAGTGGCCTGGTGTAGCAGTGCCGGAGGAGTTGACTGGCCGGCCGGAGCCGCTGTTGCCAATTCACAAACCTGCATTGGAGGCCCAGCCGCTGAACGAGGAGAGGAGAGTGGGTTCGCGCCCCCCAGGTAACATGTGTCAACTCCTGGGGCGGGGCGCCGGCTCAGGAGCAGATGCTCTCGGCCTCTCTCTTGTGTTGGTAGAGCGAGCCTCTGCTTCGGTGCGTATCGCGGCCCGTATTGCCAAGGTAGTGGCAGTTCAGGGGTCGTAGCGCGGAGCTGCACTTCTGATGCCATCATACCCTTGTGAGGGCAACTGTTGAGAGGCTGACTGCAAGTCAGAAGGAGAGGCGGATACACCGCCTAAGGCCCGGTGATTGGGGCCTGAGTGAATTACTCATTATTCCATTTCTGCAGAACGAAGTACCTGATTTTGTTGTATTACACATTGCATCATTTCTGCATAAGGGAGTACCTGATTAGAGTATTACGAATTGCATTATTCCTGCATAACGAACTACCTGATTAGTGTATGAGGCTTGGCATTTTATCTGCATAACAAAGTACCTGATTGTCGTATGACGCATTGCATTGTTTTGCATAACAAACTACCTGATTAGTATATTGCGCATTGCATTGTTTCTGCATAACAAATTACCTGATTAGTGCATTGCGCATTGCCCTATTTTTGCATTATTACATATCTGGTGGTTGTACTATGCATTGCATTATTTTATCTTACAAAGTGCCTGATTGTTGCGTTACACATTGCATTCTTCTCATTGCAGAGTGTCTGATTGCTGCATTACGTCTTACAGTATTTTTACATTGCAAAAGTGTCTGATTCTAGCATTACAAACTGCATGGCATGATATTAGGAGTACAGGAGAATGTTTAGAAGTGCTCATTAATAATATTGCAGAACTTACAAGGGCTTTTTATACAAGTTTATACTCGTTTTTATATAACTCCTGTGGAGTCTATTTGTGTGTCATCATTGGGTTATTGTGAGCATGGTTGCAAATACTTTACACATTTGCCTTGAAGATAAGCCTGGCTACTCGTGCCAAGCTACCGAAGGGGTGAGTGGGGCTTTCTAAGAAGGTGACCTTCCTTTCCCTGACATTGGAAGGCGGGTCCCTACGTAGCCTAAGGTACCTACCTCAGCCAACCAGGGATCCCGGATGCAACATTTACCAATTGTCTTTAGGAATAGATTTACAATTGTTTCTTGGAATGCCAAATACCTTTGGAGCTCAATCAAGGGACAAAGAGTACTCATTCATCTCGCTAAACTCAATTGACATGTTGGTATGTTACAAGAAACCCATCTTCTTGAAAAATACAATCATCTGCTGAAATAAAGTTGGGTTAGTTCTGTTTAATGTTCTCCTGCTGATCACCATAATATTGGTGTGATTATTTTATTTAATAAAGCTTTAGCTTTAACTGTTAATATTTTAAAGCAGGAAATCAGTGTGGATGGCAGAAGGCTTCACCTAGATATAACCATTACTCCTTTTTTAATTGTTATGGGCCTAATGGGGTGGATACACACTTCTGGGGTTCACTCTCAACTAAATTCATGTTGGTCATGGATTTTAATCTTGGTATGGGGGTGATTGTGACCAACTGTTGGGGCCCTTTCTAGATAAGAAATCTGCCTTCAAATACATCCCTAGCAATATACAAAAGGCTTTCCATAGAACAATTTCTGATAGATGATTAGTTGTTGCATGGCGTCTATATAACCACAATCTTTTAGAATGTTCCCTTTTTCCCCTACCCATCGTTCCTCCTGTAGAATAAACTACATATTTATGGATACAAATCTCACACAACATTTGATTCATGCTCAACTAGGCCCCATCCTTGTCTCTGATCATGCCCCAGTGATAATTAATCTGAAGTCTACCCATTCCTCCACTCACGCTAATAAGTGGCGTTTTAATAATTGGTTGCTACAGGTCAGCAGTTTCTCATAGGATTAGAGCAATTTGTCACTGAATTCTGTGACAATAACATTAGTGCTGATGTCATGTATGACCATGTTTGGGATTCTTTCAAAGCTACAGAGCAAGACTATATTATTAATTTTGGATCTAAAATGGGCTGCTGCCATATAATCCTCTACAAAACGAATACCTGTCATCATCCGACAAAGAAGTTATAGATCAAATCATCAATGCTAAACTCAATTTTAACAGATTCACCATCAATAATGCTATTATTGCTCTTTTAAAAATGAATGTGAAGTACTATGGCGGCTCCAATAAGGCAGTCAAGATACTAGCCAATCATTTAAAAGTCAAAAAGCAAAGGTCCAAAATAGAAAGCATTCATGATGCCTCTGGTAATAAATTGTTCAAAGATTAAGAAATTATGACTCGTTTTGCCGAATGTTATGCCAATTTATACACAGAGGACATACTTTCCAATCATGATTATCTAGGTTAACTGTCCTCATGATTCCAAATATACATGCCCCACAGGTTGATTCCTCTCCACTGGAGGCAGGTCTCTCTCATGCTGAGATACGTACAGTACCCACAATTCTTCCTACACCTTCTAGTCTACAACAATATGGTTTGCTCATTCTCGGAGGCCGTACTATGTGCAAAACACACAGATGATGGACGGAATGTTGCACATTGGCAAAACATTCACTCCCAGTCACAGATCTGGGTTTAATCCATCGTTATTTTGCTCACCACGCCACCTCAGTTCAGACATATCCAAATCTGTCTCGACCCTGTGCCTCATGGGAACAGTCCAGCCCGAACTGCCACAACCTAAAAAGGTAAGGAGATGGCTGAATGCAAAAAACTATGGGCCAATTTTCCTCATTAATACAGATTGCAATATATTTCAAAAAATGTTGGCGCTCCATGCAAATGTGTTAATTCCTTCTCTCATTGGAATTGAACAGTGCAGTTTTGTCAAAGACCTCACCTTCCTCAACATTATTCACAGAGCTTCTAGAAGCAAACACCCCTTTAGTGGCAGTCAGCTTGGACATGGAAAAATCTTTCCATCGTGTTAATTGGGATTTCTTGCTCAAAACACATAAATAGCATGGTTTCTGTCCCATATTTTTGCAGTATATCAAAAATCGGTATGTCTCCCCTTACACCTCCAGTCTCCATACTTCTCCCTCACTAGAGGAACCAGATAGGGAGGCCTCCTATCACAATTACTCTTCATCGTTGCTTTGGAACCATTCTTAGAATCTTTACTTGGATCCCAGATTCTAACTGGCTAAAATAACAGACAGTTAAATATAAAATGTACTGCTTACGCAGATGACAATTTGCTTTATGTTTCCACCGACTTACCTAAATCCCTGAGTTTATTCAACTGTTGCCTCACTACTCCTCGATTTCTGGATACCGACTTAATATAGATAAATCAGAAGTAATGACTCTCAACACATTTTGTTACAAGGATATCTTTAAAGATATGGGCTTCCTGTGGAATTCCTCCAGGATTTAAAGTCTAGGGATTTTGTACTACCCCTCCATTAAAGGGACCATAAAGGCCAGTACAGAAGTCTTAAATCAAACAAATTCTACCTTTTCTGCTAAATGGTCCCTTCTTTATCATTCATGGTGGGCTAGACTAGACACAATTAAAATGATTCTGTTGCTATTATCAACTTCTACCTGCAGATACAGTTACCCCAAATCTTCCTCAGATCCATTGACAGTTTATTGTCCAAGTTTTTATGGCACAAGCAACTGGATCTTATCTCCTTATCCAAACTCAAGAAGCCAAAAACAAATGGCAGTTTCAACTTTTCTATCTCTTCACAGTATCAGTCAGCCGTTATCATCAAACAAATCTGGTCCTCTTAAGGTACATCACCTTTTACCTCCTCTTCTCTCTGGCATTCCATTGAGTTTTCACTAAACTCTCCCTTTTTATTTCTTGAATTTGACCTTATTGCTCCAACACCTTGGTCTATGTCTTCTCCTTTATTAAATCATTACAGTCATTTTGCTAAAATTTCATCTCTCAGATATACACACCCGCTCAGCTTTTTGTAGTATCCCCGATTTGGTACAATCTCAATATTATCATAGCCAATAAAGTTCTCAAGTGGTCTCCCTGGTTTGCTAATGGTATAACATCAATTTCCCAGTTAATATGCAAAAATCAATTTGTCTTCCTTGAGGAATTATGTATCCACTTTCAAGTTCCCCTCTCATTAGACAAAATATCATACATCCCTCTTCTACTTACTCTCTGTCCCTTGGCATTCCTATACCACCTCAAAATTTCTCCACAGAAGTCATGCCTTTTTTTCTATATAAACAGCTTTCTACTTCAGATTTAGATAGGGACAAAACTAAGTTTCTTGAAAACAGGACCGTCAGTCCACTTTCTCCATTTCTTTAGGGAATACATTATGGCTTAAAGTACATCATACTTCGATTTCTGCCAGCACTACTCAGACCATTTTTTTCTATTTACATTAGATTGTCTTTACCTCTTTGCTATTTCTTCAAAATTAAACTCTTGAAAAATAACAACTGCTTGACTTGCAACTCTTACACTGGAGACTTTCTTGATATGTTTTTCATTGTCCACAGTTCTCTTCTTTTTAGCAGCAAGTATGGTGCAAATTTCGCAACTCTTTTCTTTTTCGACTCCTTTCAACATTGTCGATCTTTTTCTTTGTGGGTGTTTAGCTGTGAAGTCCAGAGGCAAGGTTAAGAGTATGTTGGTGGATCTACTTCTGGCAGTGGTCTTTCAGGTTTTTACCTCTAATTGGAATAACTTTAATAATGTTTCTTTTTTAACTTGGTGGAACTTGATTGGGCATAACCATAGACTGAATAATGCTCACTCACCCACACTACAGATAGCTATTAAGAGAGATTTGCTGTGGCTGCCTTTGACTTCTTAGCTATCAAATTCTGATACCATTAATATTAGACGTTTCTGAATGTCCCTGAATTTCTTATATTACTTTTCATATTCTTCATGAAATCCGACTAAAGAGCTCACTGTAACCTCTTGGATAATTTATACCATCATTTCTTTGGCATCCTCCTTTCCTTTGTATTTCAAAACTCATTTGGTACAGTTAGTTTCCACCTTTTAGTTTCCTCCCTCTCCTTAAAAAATACACAAAAACAAATAAAATGCTTTTAGTTCTACGTTGCAAAATTGTTTCCTTATTTTGATTGAAAGGTTAGTCTTTTTTACATAGGCTGTGTATTTGTATTTCTTGATTTTTTTAATCTTTAAAATGAATGCAGTTTCTACAATGTTTAATCTTTTTGTATATTTTAATATTTTGCTGTTTTTCAATATGCTAATTCCTCTGTGAAGCATTTTTAAACTCAAAATATTTTATTTGTGCCTGCAATGGCTGACAGGATGAAAAAATATACATTCTTCAAAAAGGATACATCATTCAATACTAGTGTTGGTATGTAGCTCAAAACCGTTAGTCTCCGCATTGCTTCCTAAATCCATTGATGTGAACGTCCTCATCGGGAGCCTAATACAAACACACTTCAGTAATAATCCACTTCTGGATGTATGTTTCTAATGTTGTAAAATCCTTCAGAAATGCAAGATCTCTTGTCAACTTAATAACATTTAAAATGTTGTACTTGTTATTTTTTCTGTTTCTTTGTGTGTATGTATATGATATGTATATGATATTACTATAGCTCAATCCTAGCCAAAATGCAGCGGAGTCCTGGACATGGTGTAAGATCAGCATAAAGTCAACTAGTGATATGAGAGGTAATGATTAGTGTTGTAATGTTCTTCAAAGAAGTGGGGGGCATATTATCAAGGGGGTTTATCTCCGCTTTTTTGGCTTTAAAAGCCAAGAAAGCGGAGATAAAATTATCTCCCTATTACCTAGCTGTCGCTAACACCAGTTAGCGACAGCTAGTAGGAGATAGCGACCATCTTGGGCCCCACTTTGCATGTCAGTGATATTTATCACTAATGACATGCAAAGTGGGCGTGCCAAGATGTTAGCGACTGGAAACAGTCGCTAACATCGCTATCTCCTATTACCAACTTTTGGAGATATTCGCGCTAAGCGCCAATATCTCCAAAAACTAACACCTGCCCTGAGCAGTTCTTAGCCATGTTATCCAATGGGAGGTGGATAACATGGCTAAGATCATTAGCTCGGTAATACATGAATATCGCGGACTTTTCAGCGATATTCATGCATTGCGGCCGTTTTTTATCGCATTTGCGATAAACCTTGGTAATACCAAGGTTTATCTGCGATAAAAATCGCCGCAGCTCAGCGGTAAAATTTTGTCTCTAACCAAGCTTGGTAATATGCCCCTGGGTCTTTTGAATTTGCGTTACTGTCAACTAAAATTCCAATTTTCATTCTTGAAAATCAAATAAGTTCCCCTTGGTCTCAACAATTGTAAAAACAGAATCACATAATTATGCTTGATGAAACAAAACAGAATCATTCTAGTTAAAAACACTTTAGGGCCTTCTGGTATTTTGTTTGTCCTATCTTCTCTGTGGGTTCTGAAACAGAATTTGAAAAAAATACAGAAATGAACATAAAAAATTGCAGAAACATATACTTTGACGTGCAAATGCATACAGATTAAAGTCTCCAAACACCTGTGCAGCTGTATACTATCCCGTCATTTTGGCTATGGTAACAGTTTGGAGGAGGTCCCTGATATTTATTGAGGCACACCTTTGGCCATTGCTCACACTTTTGGCAATGCATTTTTGTATGCTCCGAGATAGGGAAGTCCTCTCCGGATATATCTGTACTCTCAAGGGACTAGCCACCCAAAATCTCCAGAGAGCATGCCCTGACTGGTGACCACATATCTGAGTTTTTTTAGGGTGCAGTAGCTATTCACACAGCTTATTCCAATGGCCTGTGGCGCGAGGGGTGTGTTTTTTTCTGTGTTGAAAATGTTTAGAATATTTTCAATTTAGGTTTTGCAACAGTTATTTTGAACATTCAAATCTATTCACACAGGAAATAGTTTGTGATCACTAGAGGGCCATTTGTTATTACAGTTACCCTAAGCTGATAATGAATATCTTTATATGCATATGATGTTCCAAGACGTTGCCCTCAAAATATAACAAAGACTTTCCCATACACTATATCTTCTTTCCCTCTTATTTCCAAGACCTGCATGGGTTATACACAATACTTCCTGCAAATGCAGGCCTCTGAAGATTGTTCTTGTCCAACAAAATATACAAAGATGTTATTATGATAATGCAGTCGCAGAACAATGCCTGGCGGGTCCTAGGAACTACTTTTTTGCTAAGAGGAATCCACACTTCCTGGGTGTTTGAATTCAAACCTTAAGGACGCAATAATATAGGTGGAAGTAAACTTCGGTCCACCTAAAGAGACATTTTTACAAGTTTTCTTGTAATCGTCGGCCAGTAGATTCTCCTTGGTCCTCAGACAAATACAGGTTTGTACTAACCTCCCAGCTTTAGTGGGAGAAACCGCCAGGATGTGACCCGCACATCTCCCATGACTTAATAAGAGATAATGCATGTTTGGCAACTATCAGATCCAGATAGGTAGGTGAATATCTGATGTCAGGAATACATTTGATTCGAGTAGGTTACTGGAATACTTTTCAGTAATGAATGCACACACAAAATAAATCTGCAGTATTATTTTAAAAGGCTTTATTAATATATCGAAGCACAGTTCCGGTGCAGAATATATGAAAATTGTAATTGCAGATGTAAGCATTATGGCGAATGAAATAAAGACAAATCATGTAAATACTATGTATATTGTTGCCAATATTGATGGAATCTTTGATAGAATCCCTTGTTCCATAGTCCCAGCAATTGTCTATGGTAGCACCTAAATCATGCCAAAATAGGATATTCCTAAATGGCACACACTCATATCTGCTCATTGTATTCATAATGTCCCAATCTGTTTCCTTGTAGTAGACAAGGTATCCGGCATATTGTTCTTCTTGAGAGATCAGATAGCAAGCGAAGGAGGTTGATAACCTTGGCAGAATGTTCATCATAGATGCTCCTTTGTGAATGTCTGAAGCTCCTCTCTCTTTGAGAAGCTCTTGAACCGGCTTTAAATAATATTGTCAATATTATTTTGAGAATAATTAACCCCATGGTCAATGATGTAGAGTGTGAATATAAGCATGGAAATACCCATGCACTATTGTGCTTTTGTCTAACTTCATGAATGCATAAAATATGAACTGGTAACACACTGTTAGACAGCATGAAACCAGTGTCATACAGTAAATGCATACATTGAGGACATAAGCAGCACGTAAGCAAAAGCACAATGTAAGGGGCCATCAGGCTGAAGTATAACAGGACTTGGAAATATAAGCAGGTTCTTCTTTGCATGGACACAAATCTGCATGGGCTATTCTGATCTTGTGCTTCTCTAACACGGAGCTGAGCACATCAGGATTACCTTTTAACGGGTAAGATACCTATTGCCCTGCAAAAGCTTTGATGATTGGTTCTGTTGGTCTGCTCCACTAATGCTGCTGACCCTGCCTGCATGCATGTCCCCAGGGAGCCCAAGCAGTCTAAAGACAAGGACAGAAAGGCTATGAGTCATCTCTACCACTCGCCATACATTGAGCTACCTCAAGAAACTACTTTCTTCCTTCTTATTAGTCAGGAAATAGGTAATGCAAAAAACCTTAATCGCAAGTCACTTCAACATATACTAAAACAAGCCCCCTCAAATAATCGTGACACAGCTATTAAGAATTTGAAGATTACGCTCAAGCAGCATTCTGGAAACTGGTTGGTGAGAGTTACGGAACATTTCTACAGCTTAATGGCTTGACTACATGAAATGATACATGGGAACTTCCTATAAAGATGCTATGTATATCAATGATCAGTACTTGATCTGAACGCCCAACAGACTTTGTACTGTTTTCAATTATTACCAATAAAGGGAGCAAAATTAATCAAAAGTTCCCTAAAGCTGTGGGACAAAGCTTCATTGCTGTCGACTTGGGTAAACTTGATGTGCCATTTTGAAGCTCACTATTGGACCAGCTATTTCTTTACATAACCTTGACTGGGACCAGTCTTGCCACATGGAAAGGTGTAGTCACTCATTCAATATATAAAAGAGGCCCTAAACAAGATCCAACAACGTATGGCTTAATAGCCCTCCTGGATTTCGAGGGGAAACATTTTGCTAAACACCTACTAAATACTCTGGCACCCTGGGCAGCAAAACAATGTTTAATACCATTAACTCAAATGGGATTCCATCTGGGTTGTTCCACCTTTAATAATATTGTGGCACTTGTTCTACTTGTGAAAAATCACTAAAGCACAAAACAGTTCTGTATGCCTGCTATGCTAACTATTTTACTACTTTCGATAAGATGAACCCTCAAACTGTGGATAAAGGTGACTCGTAATGTATCCTAGTCAAGGTAAGTAACAACACATTCTAAATTAACCTGTGCTCACTCCATGGTTGGTTGGCATAATGCAAGCAGGATTAAGTTAAAAGGCAATGTGTAACGTATTTCTGAAAAACTTTAAACAGCAAAACAGTGAAAAAACCACACAAATGGATTCCACACCGGTTAAAAACATACAGCCTAATTTAATTAACAAAACAAGATGGAAACAAAAACAAAATCCAATTCGTAGAACCGGAGTTATGAGGTTTAAAGAATAAACTTTAAAATAGTGCTCAAAAAGCATAAGGCTCCAACTGGAGCTATCTGGTTGCTCTCCTCCATGTCGCGGACGGACAGGCCCGAGCCTCATGGTAAAGAGTGGCAATACTTGCTGTGCAAAGAGACAAACATGCAGCAGCTCCTGCTGATCCCTTGTGCAAGCAGTACAGTTCCAGAGACAACGGACCATACAGAAGCTCAAAAGGGCAAAATACAAACCCCTTCTGTGGTACCTCTCTGTAAGCAAAGAGCCGGCATGGTAAGAGAATATCCCACTTATGCCTCCTGGGTGCTTTTTGGTGCCTTTTTGAATCTCTCAACAAGCCCATTTGTCTGTTAATGGTAGGGGGTGGAGAACTTATAATTGACTCCACACTACTTCAAACTGACTACATATAAGCAGACATGAAGTTGGTGCTCCAGCCAGACACTACTTCCAATGCGAAACCCACTCTGGTAAATATTCCCATTAGGGCCCCAGTCACTGCAGTGCAGCTACAGTTCTCAGAGGTATGGTCAATGGGTATCTTGTGGCATGGTCAACAAATAACAGTATAAACCTGTTGTCACAGGCTATTTGAGGATCCATGGGCCCTACAATGTCAATGCAAACCCTTTCAAAGGGGATGTCAACAACAGGCAAGGGATTATGGGGAGCCTACCGCTTCTGCCCTGTCTTCCGTTTTGCCTAGCAGGTGAAGCAAGAATAATCTAGGAAGTCCACCCAGGTCTGTGTGGGAAGTTTGTGTGTTCTTCTTATCCAAGGAAGGGAACTATGGGCTTTAAAATATTTTGTATTAAGGTCCTGCATACATGCCCAAAAGACAGTAAAAACCAGAAGTAGTTTGCTGTTCCTAATGTAAGCGCTCAAAGGGTAAAAGGGT
The DNA here is from genome assembly GCF_964261635.1 of Lissotriton helveticus. Lineage (NCBI taxonomy): Eukaryota > Metazoa > Chordata > Amphibia > Caudata > Salamandridae > Lissotriton > Lissotriton helveticus. The sequence continues at coordinate 510,549,494 of NC_136061.1, read as the reverse complement.
GTGGATAATAAGGTGCGGAGAAAAAGTATTTCCTCCTTTCAGAAAGAGACCCTCACGCACCCAACAAGCAGGTGTCTTGCTCCATCATTGGGTCTGCTCCTTATCCGGTCGGCGCTGCAATACCTGATCAGGCATCCGTGATGGGGCCTTTTTCGCAGAGATCTTTATTCCCAATACTGTTGGATGTAGTACATGTGAGGGCCCTAGTAGAAATCCACTCAGAACAATTTTATTGAGTTGTGGTCACTACCCTGATTAAAACCAGAACAAAACTCACATTCTCACTCTAAGGTATGTGAGGATATGTGCTAGTCAAAGATGTTCAACATGTTTCTTGCCTGTTATGTATTGATGGAAATTCCTCAGGACCAGACTTCAAACTACCTACACTTTTTGGTGGTGGTCAAGACCTCAATTTAGTACAATATCTAACACACGTACAGCACCCTAAAAAACTTGCAGTACTAGTTGATCTATACCAATACCCAGGTTGGGTCAATAGCTAATGTCATTGTGTACTGGTAGAGGTAAGCACTAAGGTGTAGTGTCAGTTACGGTGTGAAGAACCTCCTGTGTTTCTACCCATTCACTCTACCGGACCGTGCTTTGTGTGTTCCACCAAACTTCTGTCTGTATCTCCCAGGTTGACAAATATGATATTCATGGGAGTGTACTGTCTCTGGTCCTCTATCTCTAGTTTTCGGAGTGTGTACCTCTACAAGCTACCCCCTAGGACTCCTAAAGAACCTTGTGAACTCTTAGAGACACTTAATTTGCTGACAGCCACTTGTCAATATCATCTCCAACCACATAACTGGGCACCAAATCCTTTGGTATGTGAACCCTTGTTTCTCCAATGGCAGTATGCTGCCACCTTTACTGCTATAATCATTCCTATCTTCTCAGCTCGTGAATCCAGCTCACTGATGCTGAGCTCGCCTTCTCTCCTCCATGGCCAGTCTCTTAATCTCCTTTAAGGCTCTAGCAGCCTCAAAGTTCTCCTTATCTAACCTCATTTGGCTAGTTCAAGTTTGAGCTTTCTATCCTCCTGCCTGTCCTCCAGGTCCGGTGGGACAGGCCTCTGGCTGTAACACTGCTCGCTGCTCCAGCCTGAGCAGCAGGGGCATCAATATCTTCTGCTGGGATCAAGTTGGGATTTCCTGGAATCTCAGCACTTTTGGATGGTTCCTCTCCCGCCTCCTCCTCTGATTGTGCTCTTTCCTCCTCATCGTCCTCTACCTCATATGCCTCTGAGGTGGCATGCCATCTGTGCACTTCCTCAAAGGCCCTTAGGGCTACCTGGCAATCATGTTTGATAGCCTTCTTGTCTGGCTCCAGTCCCTTCTGTTTGCAGAGTTTCAGCAGCTTAGGCCTGTTGAGGGTGTCGAAATTGCAGGCATTGATTGTGTAACAAGGAAGTAAGGGCACTTACATTTAGAAAAGAGAAAAAATAGCCAATTGAAAAAACTAAGAAAGAATTTAAAAACTAGTCTGTTCTTAAATGTGGAATAGTAGTGTACACCAACTCATCGTATGGCACCATATGACACCGCATAAACACAAGTTCTGTCCTCACTTCTGATCATCAATGTTAAAAATTGGGTTTCTGGCTTTCAGAGATGTGCACCCTGTCCAATCATTAACCACAATGCTAGTCAGGGTAAATCACAACACACCTGAAATGAAACTGTGCTTACCCCTTTGTAGATTGGCACATTGAAGAAGCAAATCATAAAGTATTTGTGGAACACTTCAAACAATAAAACAGTGGAAACCCCGCACAAAAGGATTCCACGCCAGATTAGAAAAATAGAGCTTAATTTAATGAACAAAGTACCAAAACGACAAAATCCAATTAGTAGAAACAGAGTCATGACTTTTTAAAGAATAAACTGTAAAATAGTATTAAAAGCATAAAGCGCTAACCAGTGATATTTGATCATGCTCCACTGGGTCAAATAAAAAAGTTCAGGTTGAGCACGATGGAGCATGGGTCACATACAGTCCCAGACATGTCCAGCGGTTGCGAGTGGCGATACTTACTGTGAGAAGAGACAAATTTTAGCGGCTCCCGCTGTAACTTTGTGTAAGCATGTGACTCCAGATTGAAAGGGGCTTGTTCGCATTCGCGAAGAGCCCTAAAGCTTGATTTAAGGAGCCAAAAACCACGTTCAAGGGCCCCAGTGCCAGAGACTCACCTCTAGCGGTCAGAAGCTCATTGAAGGCAGGTCCAGGAGATGTAGGGAGTTTATTATGTCCTCGGGACTCAGGTCAGGAGGCCAACAGACTAGCCCTTGGAGTCACTATGAAGTCCTGGGTTCAAGATGGGTTCCAGGTCAAGTACTTCCTCTCCATGCAAGAGGGAAGCAGATGTCAGTCTTTTGAAGGGATTAGGGGGAGCATGGCAGTCGGAAGCTAACGGCCGCAGGCGGAGCTGCCGGGATGTGTGGCGTCCACGCTGAGGGTGTCAGCTGATGGTGATTGGGATTCTGTGAAGCCTCTGCGAAACCTCTGCGATGTCTTTGCCTCTGCCTTGGCTGCGGAATATCGCGGTGTATCGAGTAGGCAATGTCAAAGCTTTTTGCATATGTTTCCTGGCTTGCTCGATCCATAGCGAAAACCACGGGCAGGGTTTTTTAAGCATCACTTCATATCATTGCAGCTGCAGCTGCCTCGTCGTTGTGCGGTGGAGTTTTTTTTTTCTTTTCTTTTCATCCGCTGCCTTGTTTGATCGCCTCGTACCCCGATGGTGAGTGAGAGAGCCGGCGAGAGAGGCGGTAATAGCAGGGGCACACCTGTGGAGCTGCTGGGCTGCCGTATTTTGGAAGCCGCAAGGAAATGGAGGCAGCGAGCTCCTAGTACACTTGGGGGAGCCTCTCGAGAAAAGAACATACCGGCGGTAACATCGTCAGTTCCATTGTCTGAAGGGAGCGAGGTAGGAGAGGGAGCAGGAGAGGGAGAGGGGTTTGGAAGTTCACTTGGCTCCTCTAATTGCGACCTACTTTGGGGGCACTGGACCCCAGGGGTCAGAGTATCGGTCTGGGGGTCACTTTGGGGGCCGGTAAAGCGGCAAAATACGATTTGGGGCAACAGGAGGCTCATCAACAGCCCGCGGTGTATGGAGATCAGGGGTGAGACGGAGGTGGACTGCAGTCTCTCCAACAGCAAAGTTGCTATCTCACCTAAACCAGTTTTGGGGCGATACACATTACGTAATAGGGCCCTGGCCATTCAGCCCAAATTAAGAGAGGGTCTGCCACCAATTGTGGAGGTGATACCTGGGAGCAGGCAGATACGAGAGAAAGAAACTAATAAGCCACAAGAGATACCACGGGATACCCCGCATGATACCCCTGGCAAGGGGAAGTGGAAGAGCAAAAAACAAAAGAAAGCTTGTTTTTCGGCAAAACTAAAAATCACCCCATCGCTGAAATCGTGTTATAAGATCTGTAGTACCTCCTCTACCACTACCTCTACCTCTATCTCTACTCTGGACTCTAAAGAAAGCATGACTACTAATGGGACTACTAATGGGAGCACGGCTTTGGCTAGTCTTACTCCAATTTTAAACCCCATCTGTGTGGCCAGTAAGGCTAGTGACTCGCCCTTGGTTTTCTCCCTCTCAGACACGCTAGGGTCTGCTCCCTCACCAGAGTGTCTAATTGAAATACACCCATCAGTGGAACTTTCAAATAGTTTATCGGCTCTTGTTGTGCAAGATTTAGATATGACCCCAGGTATTGAAGGTATTGAAGGGGTACCAGGGACTTCTTTGGGGGTGGAGGCGGAGGAGGGAGCATTAAAGAGTCAAGAGAGCCAAATGGAAGCACAAGTCCAAGTTATTGGCGTTCAGATTATCCAGTTGACTGCACACCCTGCTACCTCGTAGGCCCCAGACATCCCAAATATCCCAGACACCCCAGATATCCGGGAAAAAGGTCCTAGGGTACCTCTGCCGTCTCATACCTCCGCTCCCGGGACTCTACCGGATATTCTGTTGAGTCTACGCGATGATATAGGTAGGAGATTCGACGATATCGGCAAGACATTTACAACTTCAGAGGCAAATCAAGAGGCTATTCAGGCCTTATGTGATCTTCTATCATCAAAAGTTGAGGAGGTATCACTGAGGACTGACGCACTAGAAGCTGTGATACCAAAAATAAAGGAATCCATAAATGCTTCTTCCTCTACGATGAACAAGCTGATTTAGCGAAACCAGGAGCTACAGGATGGCATCGTCCGGCTCGAGAACCATTCTAGAAAAAACAATTTGAAATTATTGAATGTTCTGGAAGACATTGAGAGGAGTGATATCAAGAATTTTGTAGTCTCTCTCTTAAAGACATACAGAGGAAGATTTGGATTTGTCATCGGACATTCAAAGGGTTCATCGCGACCCGTACAGAAGATCTCCCGGAAAAGGCAGTCCTAGGAAAATATTGGTTAACTTCCTAACTTATTCTCTGAAAGAGAGGATCTTATCTCTAGCCCTAAAAGCTGGTCAATTGAAATGTAACTTAACCTCCACCCCTTTCTCTTTTTCTATTCGGTCAGATGTGTCCCATCGAACAGCTACGAGACAGTGGGAATTGGGTAAAAGGATCACCATACTGAACCAACTAGGCGCCAAAACCCAACTTAGATTTCCTGCATCTATACTTATGTGGGATAACCATATGTACAACATGCGCCACTTGGAGGAGGTGGATTCTCTAATAGACAAGATCAGAAAGAGAGGAGGTGGGGAGGAGGATGCAAATTTTGACAGTAGGGGAAGAGCCGTTTGTAAAAGTATAGTACAATATAAATCAAAATGAACGGGGCACAGAGGAAAGATGCCTGTTAGAGCAAAATAATTTTCGATCTGAGGCAGTGAAGAGGGGTAGAGCTGAGGCTTGCACCATTCAGTGTTTACTTTGTCATATTTTTTTTCTCTTATTTTATCTCTTTTCTTTTCTGCCTTTATTCATGTACATTGTATATAGCCACACACCGGGGGGGAGCTCTGACCGAGGGTGTATGCCCAGGAGAAAGGGAGGGTTCCCCAGGGGCATAACAGATAGGGGGGGCACAGGGGGTTAGAGGGGTGGGGAGGGTGGACGGGTGCACAGAGGGGTTGCAGTGGGAAAAAAGCAAAAAAATGTCCTTATATCTTGTTTCATCAATATCGATCATGTTTGCGCAGGTCATCAGATTTAGAAGGATGAAGGGGTCGGTAATTAAATGACTAGCACAAAGATAAAGTTTATGTCTTGGAACGTTAATGGATTGCGGTGTAGTAGAAGACAGCGGTTGCTTATGAAAACCTAGAACAGTCGGCAGTACAAGTATTTCTCATACAGGAAACACATTTAAGTTACTCAGAAACCAAGGATGTCTTTGGTAAATTTAAATGGATCGAACATTTTCTTTGCTCACAAAATACGTCACATAATAAGGGGGTTGCTATCTTGATAAGAAAGGGAGTCAATAGCATCATCAATTCTGTCTTAACTGACTGCTCTGGTTGGTGGGTCCAGGTGAGGGCAGTCTTGGGGGAAACTGAAGTCACTCTAGTATCTAAGCATGGGCGTAAAATCCGTTCCGCTCGCGGAATTTGCGGATTTTCGGCAAATTCGCAATCCGCGAACTCTCGCGAATTTGCTGAAAATTTGTAAATTCGCACGCAGCGTTTTTTTTGCTTGGTGATACAATATTGCGGCGTTCTCTTACCGTCCGTCATTCAGCGTTTGCAGAGTTGTTTTTCTCCATATTTTGCGTGTGCTGCGCCATTTTGGATCTTGCTGCGGGATCCCGCGGGAGTTTGGCGACCGTGATTACTTCATCGCGGCTTGCCACCTTGCACAGCACGCATCGCGAGAGTTCGCAATTGCGAACACGTAGATACGGCGGGCAGCAACAATCTTGCACTTGCAAAATTGCAAAATTTGCAATTCTGCACAAGAAATCCACCAGCAAGCAGCATAAACCTTCTGAAAATGATGATTTTTATCAGAATAACTCCTCAGGTTGACATTTGCCTGCACTTTTTTTTGCAAGGAGTCCATTTTGGGGGGGGGGGTGGGAGGAAGGAAGTGCCCCACAGTCTCCAACTTCCTGTTCCTGTCCAGCAGGCTCCTCCTGGTGCTTTGTTCATGTGCTGGTCACTTTCATTTGGATCTTGACCTGGAAGGATTACTTTTTGTGGATGCTGCTGGATATTTGGATTTGAGGCCTTTTTGACTTTCTTTGGATCACTTTTGGATTAGAAATCAAATTTCACAAGTAAGTTTGTTTGGGGCATTACAGTTGCTGCAACTACAATTTTGGAACTTTTTCAGAACATTAAATAAAATATATTGTGGGTAGCCACAGTATCCAGTAGGACCAGGGTTAGTTATGGGTGCATGATACAACTGTTTTGTTGAATTTAAACATCATTGAGGGCATGGATGGCATGGGATTGTGCTGATTTTGGTGTTTTTTTCAATTTGTTTGGCTGCTGTTGGGGCCTTTTGGCCAGGGGTACCCAGTGGTGCATGGACTGAGTCTTTCTGTGGGGTCTCTTTCATGTAAACATCATGGAGGGCATGGATGGCATTGGATTGTGTTGATTTATGTGTGTTTTTCAATTTTTGGGGGTGTTGATGGGGCCTGTCCATGTGGGTGGGGGCCATTTTGAGTGCTGGTACAGGCAGGGCCCCTGGCCTGGCCATGTGCTTGGGGTGCAAGAGGCCATTTTGAAGGCAGGCAGTGTTCTCAGGCCTGCACCGATTTTGCCTAGCTTTCATCCATTAGGCCCAGGGATAGTGAGTGGTGTATGGACAAAGTCTTTCTGTGGTGTGTCTTGAATTTAAACATCATTGAGGGCATGGATTGCATGGGATTGTGCTGATTTTTGTGTTTTTTAAAAAAAAATTTGGCTGCTGTTGGGGCCTTTTGCCCAGGGGTACCCAGTGGTGCATGGACTGAGTCTTTCTGTGGGGTCTCTTTCATGTAAACATCATGGAGGGCATGGATGGCATTGGATTGTGTTGATTTTTGTATGTTTTTCGATTTTTGGGGGTGTTGATGGGGCCTGTCCATGTGGGTGGGGGCCATTTTGAGTGCTGGTACAGGCAGGGCCACCGGCCTGGCCATGTGCTTGGGGTGCAAGGGGCCATTTTGAAGGCAGGCAGTGTTCTCAGGCCTGCACCCATTTTGCCTAGCTTTCATCCATTATGCCCATGGGTAGTGAGTGGTGCATGGACCAAGTCTTTCTGTGGGGTGTCTTGAATTTAAACATCATTGAGGGCATGGATGGCATGGGATTGTGCTGATTTTTGTGTGTTTTTCGATTTTTTGGGCTGCAGTTGGGGCCTTTTGCCCAGGGGTACCCAGTGGTGCATGGACTGAGTCTTTCTGTGGGGTCTCTTTCATGTAAACATCATGGAGGGCATGGATGGCATTGGATTTTGTTGATTTTTGTGTGTTTTTCGATTTTTGGGGGTGTTGATGGGGCCTGTCCATGTGGGTGGGGGCCATTTTGAGTCCTGGTCCAGGCAGGGCCTGGCCATGTGGGTCCCAACTACGACCACCCTGAGTTTTATGCGGACCCGGCCGCGCGCTGCCGACCCTATGAGTCCTCTAAAATGCTTTGGGGGGGATTTCAATTTCGTGTTCAACCCGGACCTGGACAGATCTAGGGGGCCGATGCGTAGACCGGCAGCTGCAGCCCTTCACATGCAAGCTGAACTGGTGAAATTAGACCTTGCCGATGTCTGGCGCACTACTCACCCCACTCAGGGGGGCTTCACCCACTACTCAGCGTTCCACAACATACACACTAGAATTGATTATTTCCTGGCCTCACGGTGGGTTCTTCCTGGTGTCCGGGGCTGTGCGGTGCTGCCTCGTACACTTTCAGACCACTCCCCCCTGCTGTTGACCCTGGTGCCCCCGACGAAAAGAATCCCTCTATTTACGTGGCGCTTTCCGCCTTACTCCCTGTTAGATGAAGTGTTTAGAGGTGAACTAGCAGAAGACAAAGACTCCTTCTTCGAGACTAATCTGGGATCCGTTTATTGTTTCCAGACCATATGAGACACGTTCAAGGCCTACATAAGAGGGATGGCTATGGCCAAACACTCCAGTGTTCTTAAAGCCATTAGGCAGAGGTTGAAACATCTTGAAACTCAACTGAAGGACCTTGAGACGAGGCAGCGGAACGCCTCGGAAACTGAGTCCTCGGAACAGCTCAAACTGTTACTTGCAGACTATAATGAGGAAGCGGATAGGGAAGTGCGACATATGGGCAAGTATGCTACGGCACGGACATACGGGGAGGGGGACAGGCCTGGCTCAGTACTAGCCAGAATAATGCGACAGGAAAGGAGACCTCTGGTGATAGACGAGTTGACATCGCCCACTGGAGAAGTACTCACAGATGAGACGGAGATTATTGCCGAGTTAAGAAGGTATTATGCCGATCTCTATAAGTCAAAATCCTCCCATATGGAGGAGGAGATCGAGGACTATCTTAGCTACATCAGGATGCCCTTCTTAACAGACGCGCAGAGGGAATTTCTGATGACGCCAATACAAGAAGATGAGATACGGGAAGCCCTGGGGGGGATGCAAGCTGGCAGCGCCCCGGGGGCAGACGGCCTCACTGTGGGTTTCTACAAGGCATTTATAGACAAACTAATGCCGCACTTGATTACCCTTTTTGATGATATATGCGCGGAAGGTAGCATGTCTCCCTCCATGGGTGAGGCTCTGCTGATCACCATTTTGAAGCCCGGGAAACCCCCCGACTCTTGCGGTTCCTATAGGCCGCTTTCCCTGATAAACGTTGTACGCTAAGGTGCTAGCCACGCGGCTGGCGCAGTTCGTCCCTGACCTTGTGGGGCCAGAACAGGCCGGATTTGTTCCGGATCGAAACTTAACATATAATATCAGAACGGTATTGGGAACAATGCAGCATGTACGGCAGGAAAATAAGGCGTTGGCCATATTCCTTGATATGGAGAAGTCATTCGACTCCGTGGAATGGCCCTTCATGCTGAGAGTATTGCGGAGGTTGGGACTGGGTGAACCCTTCCTGCAAATGCTGGGAGCACTGTACTATAAACCCACGGCCAGATTGCGGATAGGAAACACTGTCACTGACCCCTTTGAAATCAGCAGGGGAACAAGACAGGGGTGCCCCCTCTCCCCTTTACTGTACGCACTAGTAGCTGAACCCTTGGCGTGTGCGATCAGGGAAGATCATGCCGCAGAGGGTATTAATTTTCCAACGTACAAGATAGGTATCTCCACGTACGCTGATGACACACTGCTGTACGTTCGCGACCCGGAAACAAATCTTAAATCGGTGATTAGAGAGGTAGTACAGTTTGGGGCCCTTTCGGGGCTGAAAGTAAATTGGCTAAATCAGTGTCATCCCCGTTAACCCCAGTTACCAAGCCTTTTGAGATGGAATATCCGCTGCAGTGGTCCACGGACCTGGTTCGTTACTTGGGGATACAGCTGCATAAAGATCCTGAGATACTGGTTCGGGAGAATTACGGGACTGCTTTTTCCAGGCTGGTGGATGACGTTTAAAGATGGCGCAAACTTCCCCTGTCACGGATGGGCAGGATTGCCATCATGAAAATGGTAGTTTTACCTAGATTCCTGTTCCTGTTCACTAACATCCCGGTGGTCCTCTCTAAGGTCTTTTTCAAACAGCTGACACAGGTGCTCATTCGGCTCGCATGGGGGGGTAAACATCCCAGAATTTAATGGAAGATCCTGACGTTATCATACGAGATGGGGGGTCTGGGAGCCCCAGACATGGAGAGATATTACGGGGTAGCGCAAGCAGCACATCGCGGAGCTGTGATCTGCTGTATTCACCACAGATGCAAGTTGAGTGGGCAATATGGCTTCCCCTGCTGAAAGAGAAAGGGGTCACGAGCACTATGCACAAACTGGGAATCTTGAAACTAGAGGACCTGTTCGTGGAGGGGGTGGTGAAGACATGGGAACAGTTGCCCCCTCTGCAGACAGACGCTTCGCTCTTAGCGCGCTTCCAGTATCATAGGATTCGAGGTGCAGTGCGGGGCCTTTTGGGTCCGGACATGGCGGAACCTCCTGAGGTACCGGAACTCACATATGTGATCAAAACGACGACCTCTCGTAAACTAGTAACTAACCTAAACAAATTGGGAGCCCGACACAAACAGCTCCAGTATTCCAAAGCTAGGACGGAATGGCAGCGCGACCTCCATACACAGATAGAAGACGAGATGTGGAGGTATTGTTGCCTCAGTACTAAAAGGTTGTCTTTGAACGGGAGGCACAGATAAGTGCATTTCAAATATTTGTACCGTGTCTACTATACCCCGGAGCGGCTGCACAGGTACGGGTTAAGGCGATCCCCAGAGTGCGAATGCTGCCACGCGCAAATAGCTGATTTTCTCCACATGGCCTGGAGCTGTCCCGGCGTCGGCAAAATTCTGGGGGGAAGTGTTCTCGGAACTTGGTCTGATATTGGGAGTAGAGATTGCAGCTGACCCGGTACTAGCTCGGCTGGGATATTCGAAACCCTTGCCGGTAGCACTAAGACTCACTGGATGAGGGGCCCACAAAGAAAAGATGGGCTAGGGATATGCTGTACTGCTGCACACAGTCTGAAGTATTTAGTGAATTGCTACCGTCTAAGAGTCGCCCCAAAAACTTCTGGAGCCTGTACCTGACACATATTAGTGCGAGCGAGGTTGAGGAAGAGACAGAGCATGGTGAGGACGTTGAGGAGCTGGCTACACTTGAAGAACACGAGATGGGGACTGCTCCGGGGACAGGGAAAAGCGTAGAGTAGAGAAAGCCAGGGCGGAGGAGATGGGAACTAGCAGGGAGAGGGGGGAAGGAGTACGGGGGACACACCAAGAGCCATAGGGGAATTTTAAACAGGGGCCCATTCTGAGGAGTACGGCAGGACTGGGGTGGAGGGCAAGAGTTTGAGTGAAGCACACACCTCCCCCTCCTATACAGGTGGGAGGGCAATCAGGCACTGTTACACTGAGATGTAGATTGGGCAGGAGAACTGCTGGCGAGTTGTGGGTGGGGGGCTAGTTGGGGTAGGCGTTAGGGAGTTTGTTTCTAATTTAGGGTGTGCCTGGCCCGCAATAGGCTGGGTTTAGCGGGTCAATGGCTTGTAAGCAGACAACAGTGTGATGGCAGGCGACGAGAGATGATGTTACAGCACTATCACTTTAAAGGCACCTGGAGTTTTTGCACATCGCAATTTTACTGAACGCCAGCAGGCTGTGTAGGAAATTCCTGGTGTGAGTGGAAGTGTTTATTTGATATCAGCTGCCGGCCCCAGGGTTGTAGGCGGCACACCCTGTCTTAGATTCTACAAATGAATAAAGGTTTTTGAAAAGGAAAAAAATAAATACTTAATTTTGTACTACAACTTGTGTGGTGTCCATCTGTAGTGCTGTCACTGGGTTAATGTATGTGTTCACAAATGCTTTACACACTGCCTCTGAGATAAGCCTGTCTGCTTGTGCCAAGCTACCAACGGGGTGAGCAGGGGTTATTTTAGGAGTGTACCCACTTACTCTGACTAGACGCAAGGGTCCCTAATAGGTCAAAGTTACCTACCTATGCCAACTAGAGACCCCCAAATCTAACAGAAACCATCTTCTCACATTAGATATTCCCAATACGTATGAATGTATGTATATATACATGTATGTACAGCTCTATATACTTATAAATATATATTTATATTACCTACTGGTGGACCTCAGTAGGTAGTTATAGTTAGGACCATGTTTCCGTAGGAAACGCATTTTTTGACTTTGCTATAACTTTGGCGTCATTTGACCAATATCCATTAAATTCTCCCAAAGGAGTGTCAAGGTGGATTCTATTGTACTGGAAAGTTTAGGGGTGAACCATGCAGTGGAGACCAAGAATTTGCAGAATAAAATAAGGTTGCGTTTGCAATGTTAATTCCTGTGGGAAACTTTAGCCACATCTACAGTCTAAACCGCCGAATGGACTTGCACCAAATTTAGCAGGGAGATAGATCTTAGTTCAGAGAAGTGGCTTTTGCTTTTTTGGTGCAACCCCTTTCAGTAGTTTTTGAAAAATTTAGGCTTAAAATTATAGTAATATCTATTTTCGTGAAGTCTTCGTGAACAAAGATCTTGTGCAGGGAAATGCACTGCACTGATTGGCTGTGAAGACTTCAACCAGTAAGTGTTGGCAGCCATCTTGGGACACTGTGTTAAGCCTTGTCTCGCAAATAAAAGTGAAAATAAAGAAAAGGGGGCAGGGTAGGAATACCCTGAACACCAAGGCATGGTCTTGGGGTCCCCCTGCTAGCCTGCCATGAAATTGCGCTAACGTTTAAAAAAAAAACCAAGCTTTGACTCCCGTGCTTGTTTTCAAATACCCCCCGGGTGGGTCAGGTCCCAGTGGCATATAATTAATAAAGCTAATTTCAATGGTATGGGGAGGCCTTGGGGGCCTCCTTTTCTGTGAACTGCCACTTCCCCGGGCACATGCATATGAAAAAAAAATCCAGGAGACCCTAAGGCCTCCCCCATAGCTCTGGGGACTGCTGCCACCCCTGGGCACCTATATACTAATGAAGGGAGTCCGTACCACCTCCCCGGGGACAAATACAAGATGGGAGCGGGGCCATCCAGCCCCCTCCTAAAGCCCTACATGGCCCTGGATACCACCACCCCCCAGGGCCAGCTCCAGCAATGTCCCAGGGTGCCCACCCCTGAGACATTGCAGTTTGCTATGGGATGGTGGGAGCACTGCTCCCGCCATTCCTTAGCAAATGGTATCCTCTGTTTTGAGCAAACAAGAACATTATGCTCTCATTTGCTCAAAGCAGAGCACACTTTGCTTTTTGCACCCAGGGTGCTGCATGTTAGCAGCTCCTTGGGTATAAAAAGCAATTTATGTATTTATTTATTTACTTATTTATAACATTTCTTAAGCGCACTGTTACCCGTAGGTGTCCTTGTGCTGTGTGACCCTTCCTAGGAACAAAATCGGAGTCAGTCTAATCCGTAAACAGCCAAGTCTTTAAGGCCTTCCGAAAAGCCAAAAGATTCGACATACCCCTTAGGTACAGGGGGAGCTGATTCCAGGCTTTGGCTGCACTAACCACAAAGCTTCTTCCGCCCCATGTAGCTTTTTTTGCAAACGGCACATGAACCAATTTGGCATACGATGAGCGTAGTGGTCTATTTGGAGCGTACCAGTACAGTCGCTTTTTTAAATATGCTGGTCCACCTCCATAAAGTGGTTTATGCACATGACACAAAGCCTTGAACCGAGTATGCTTCTTAACAGGGAGCCAGTGCAACTTCTTTAACTCTTTCGCTATAGGGGCATATTTTGGAATGCCCAACACCAGTCTGGCAGCAGCATTCTGCAAAACTTGCGACCTCTGCAGTAGTCCTTCCTGCAAGTTAAAATAGAGACTATTGCAGTAGTCTATCCTCAACATGGTGAGGGAGGTGATAACAGTTTTTCGGCAATCTGTCGGTAGATATGACAGGATTTTCTTGCAGGACCTGAGCACAAAGGACGTGGTCAAGGTCACTGCATTTATCTGGTCTTTGAAGTTAAGCTTCTGGTCCACCCATACACCTAGGTTTTTAACCTACCTGTTTGGGGTGGGGAGTGAACCAAGAGTATCAGGCCACCACTCAGGTGTCAAGAAATTGGGGTCATTTCCGAAGCATAGCACCTCCATCTTGCTAGAGTTTAATTTAAGACAATTCTGTGCCATCCAGGACCCTGCGGCAGTCATACACTCATTAAAACGGCGGGCCACACTTTTTACCTCAGATGGAAGTAGCAACACCACAATTTGCTTGTCATCCGCATATGTGGTCAAACTAAAAACAAATGATCGAATAAGGGGCGCCAATGAAGATATATATACATTAAATAGCGTCGGACTCAGTGAGGACCCCTGCAGGACCCCACACAGTAGTGCAAATGGGTTGGATACAAATTCTCCCAGCGCCACCTGCTGACTCCTATTCATCAGGAATGATTTCAGCAAGCTCCATGCTGCTCCCCTTATACCGATCTCCCGCAGCCGGTCCATCAACAAAACGTGATGGACCGTGTCAAACGCTGCGGAGAGATCTAGCGTAATCAGAGCTGCCTTACCACTCTGATCTAAAATAGTCCGAACCTCTTCAGAAGATTTTAAAAGTGCCGCTTCCGTACTGTGGCCCCTTCGAAACCCATACTGCGTTTGATTGAATATCATGCCGCAGAGGGTATTAATTTTCCAACGTACAAGATAGGTATCTCCACGTACGCTGATGACACACTGCTGTACGTTCGCGACCCGGAAACAAATCTTAAATCGGTGATTAGAGAGGTAGTACAGTTTGGGGCCCTTTCGGGGCTGAAAGTAAATTGGCTAAATCAGTGTCATCCCCGTTAACCCCAGTTACCAAGCCTTTTGAGATGGAATATCCACTGCAGTGGTCCACGGACCTGGTTCGTTACTTGGGGATACAGCTGCATACAGATCCTGAGATACTGGTTCGGGAGAATTACGGGACTGCTTTTTCCAGGCTGGTGGACGACGTTGAAAGATGGCGCAAACTTCCCCTGTCACTGATGGGCAGGATTGCCATCATGAAAATGGTAGTTTTACCTAGATTCCTGTTCCTGTTCACTAACATCCCGGTGGTCCTCTCTAAGGTCTTTTTCAAACAGCTGACACAGGTGCTCATTCGGCTCGCATGGGGGGTAAACATCCCAGAATTTAATGGAAGATCCTGACGTTACCATACGAGATGGGGGGTCTGGGAGCCCCAGACATGGAGAGATATTACGGGGTAGCGCAAGCAGCACATCGCAGAGCTGTGATCTGCTGTATTCGCCACAGTTGCAAGTTGAGTGGGCAATATGGCTCCCCCTGCTGAAAGAGAAAGGGGTCACGAGCACTATGCACAAACTGGGAATCTCGAAACTAGAGGACCTGTTCGTGGACGGGGTGGTGAAGACATGGGAACAGTTGCCCCCTCCGCAGACAGACGCTTCGCTCTTAGCGCGCTTCCAGTATCATAGAATTCGAGGTGCACTGCGGGGCCTTTTGGGTCCGGACATGGCGGAACCTCCTGAGGTACCGGAACTCACATATGTGATCAAAACGACGACCTCTCGTAAACTAGTAACTAACCTAAACAAATTGGGAGCCCGACACAAACAGCTCCAGTATTCCAAAGCTAGGACGGAATGGCAGCGCGACCTCCATACACAGATAGAAGACGAGATGTGGAGGTATTGTTGCCTCAGTACTAAAAGGTTGTCTTTGAACGGGAGGCACAGATTAGTGCATTTCAAATATTTGCACCGTGTCTACTATACCCTGGAGCGGCTGCACAGGTACGGGTTAAGGCGATCCCCAGAGTGCGAATGCTGCCACGCGCAAATAGCTGATTTTCTCCACATGGCCTGGAGCTGTCCCGGCGTCGGCAAATTCTGGGGGGAAGTGTTCTCGGAACTTGGTCTGATATTGGGAGTAGAGATTGCAGCTGACCCGGTACTAGCACGGCTGGGATATTCGAAACCCTTGCCGGTAGCACTAAGACGATTGGCAGATATGGCCTTACTAATAGCCAGACGTGTGGCGGCCGCTCACTGGATGAGGGGCCCACTACCCACAAAGAAAAGATGGGCTAGGGATATGCTGTACTGCTGCACACAGTCTGAAGTATTTAGTGAATTGCTACCGCCTAAGAGTCGCCCCAAAAACTTCTGGAGCCTGTACCTGACACATATTAGTGCGAGCGAGGTTGAGGAAGAGACAGAGCAGGGTGAGGACGTTGAGGAGCTGGCTACACTGAAGAACACGAGATGGGGACTGCTCCGGGGACAGGGAAAAGCGTAGAGTTGAGAGAGCCAGGGCGGAGGAGATGGGAACTAGCAGGTAGAGGGGGGCAGGAGTACGGGGGACACACTAAGAGCCATAGGGGAATTTTAATAGGGGCCCATTCTGAGGAGTACGGCAGGACTGGGGTGGAGGGCCAGAGTTTGAGTGAAGCACACACCTCCCCCTCCTATGCAGGTGGGAGGGCAATCAGGCACTGTTACACTGAGATGTAGATTGGGCAGGAGAACTGCTGGCGAGTTGTGGGTGGGGGGCTAGTTGGGGTAGGCGTTAGGGAGTTTGTTTCTAATTTAGGGTGTGCCTGGCCCACAATAGGCTGGGTTTGGCGGGTCAATGGCTTGTAAGCAGACAACAGTGTGATGGCAGGCGACGAGAGATGATGTTACAGCACTATCACTTTAAAGGCACCTGGAGTTTTTGCACATCGCAATTTTACTGAACGCCGCCGAGCCTCCGGGATGTCAGCCAGCAGGCTGTGTAGGAAATTCCTGGTGTGAGTGGAAGTGTTTATTTGATATCCGCTGCCGGCCCCAGGGTTCTAGGCGGCACACCCTGTCTTAGATTCTACAAATGAATAAAGGTTTTTGAAAAGGAAAAAAAAAATACTTAATTTTGTACTACAACTTGTGTGGTGTCCATCTGTAGTGCTGTCACTGGGTTAATGTATGTGTTCACAAATGCTTTACACACTGCCTCTGAGATAAGCCTGTCTGCTTGTGCCAAGCTACCAACGGGGTGAGCAGGGGTTATTTTAGGAGTGTACCCACTTACTCTGACTAGACGCAAGGGTCCCTAATAGGTCAAAGTTACCTACCTATGCCAACTAGAGACCCACAAATCTAACAGAAACCATCTTCTCACATTAGATATTCCCAATACGTATGAATGTATGTATATATACATGTATGTACATCTCTATATACTTATAAATATATATTTATATTACCTACTGGTGGACCTCAGTAGGTAGTTATAGTTAGGACCATGTTTCCGTAGGAAACGCATTTTTTGGCTTTGCTATAACTTTGGCGTCATTTGACCAATATCCATTAAATTCTCACAAAGGAGTGTCAAGGTGGATTCTATTGTACTGGAAAGTTTAGGGGTGAACCATGCAGTGGAGACCAAGAATTTGCAGAATAAAATAAGGTTGCGTTTGCAATGTTAATTCCTGTGGGAAACTTTAGCCACATCTACAGTCTAAACCGCCGAATGGACTTGCACCAAATTTAGCAGGGAGATAGATCTTAGTTCAGAGAAGTGGCTTTTGCTTTTTTGGTGCAACCCCTTTCAGTAGTTTTTGAGAAATTTAGGCTTAAAATTATAGTAATATCTATTTTCGTGAAGTCTTCGTGAACAAAGATCTTGTGCAGGGAAATGCACTGCACTGATTGGCTGTGAAGACTTCAACCAGTAAGTGTTGGCAGCCATCTTGGGACACTGTTTTAAGCCTTGTCTCGCAAATAAAAGTGAAAATAAAGAAAAGGGGTCAGGGTAGGAATACCCTGAACTCCGAGGCATGGTCTTGGGGTCCCCCTGCTAGCCTGCCATGAAATTGCGCTAACGTTTAAAAAAAAAACCAAGCTTTGACTCCCGTGCTTGTTTTCAAATACCCCCCGGGTGGGCCAGGTCCCAGTGGCATATAATTAATAAAGCTAATTTCAATGGTATGGGGAGGCCTTGGGGGCCTCCTTTTCTGTGAACTGCCACTTCCCCGGGCACATGCATATGAAAAAAAAATCCAGGAGGCCCTATGGCCTCCCCCATAGCTCTGGGGACTGCTGCCACCCCTGGGCACCTATACACTAATGAAGGGAGTCCGTACCACCTCCCCGGGGACAAATACAAGATGGGAGCGGGGCCATCCAGCCCCCTCCTAAAGCCCTACATGGCCCTGGATACCACCACCCCCCAGGGCCAGCTCCAGCAATGTCCCAGGGTGCCCACCCCTGAGACATTGCAGTTTGCTATGGGATGGTGGGAGCACTGCTCCCGCCATTCCTTGCAAATGGTATGCTCTGTTTTGAGCAAACAAGAAAATTATGCTCTCATTTGCTCAAAGCAGAGCACACTTTGCTTTTTGCACCCAGGGTGCTGCATGTTAGCAGCTCCTTGGGTATAAAAAGCAATTTATGTATTTATTTATTTACTTATTTATAACATTTCTTAAGCGCACTGTTACCCGTAGGTGTCCTTGTGCTGTGAGACCCTTCCTAGGAACAAAATCGGAGTCAGTCTAATCCGTAAACAGCCAAGTCTTTAAGGCCTTCCGAAAAGCCAAAAGATTCGACATAACCCTTAGGTACAGGGGGAGCTGATTCCAGGCTTTGGCTGCACTAACCACAAAGCTTCTTCCGCCCCATGTAGCTTTTTTTGCAAATGGCACATGAACCAATTTGGCATACGATGAGAGCAGTGGTCTATTTGGAGCGTACCAGTACAGTCGCTCTTTTTAAATATGCTGGTCCACCTCCATAAAGTGGTTTATGCACATGACACAAAGCCTTGAACCGAGTATGCTTCTTAACAGGGAGCCAGTGCAACTTCTTTAACTCTTTCGCTATAGGGGCATATTTTGGAATGCCCAACACCATCCGCATATGTGGTCAAACTAAAAACAAATGATCGAATAAGGGGCGCCAATGAAGATATATATACATTAAATAGTGTCGGACTCAGTGAGGACCCCTGCGGGACCCCACACAGTAGTGCAAATGGGTTGGATACAAATTCTCCCAGCGCCACCTGCTGACTCCTATTCATCAGGAATGATTTCAGCAAGCTCCATGCTGCTCCCCTTATACCGATCTCCCGCAGCCGGTCCATCAACAAAACGTGATGGACCGTGTCAAACGCTGCGGAGAGATCTAGCGTAATCAGATCTGCCTTACCACTCTGATCTAAAATAGTCCGAACCTCTTCGGAAGATTTTAAAAGTGCCGCTTCCGTACTGTGGCCCCTTCGAAACCCATACTGCGTTTGATCAAGAGCATGTGTGGATTCCAGAAATTGGCTGAGCTGGGTGTCAATGTGTCACTCTACAATTTTCGCTGGTATCGGAAGTCTAGATATGGGCCTGAAATTATTAAGATCTTTAATGTCAAGATTTGGTTTCTGTAATAGGGGCAAGATGGAAATTTTTTTCCAATCCAATGGATAATAGCCTTCTCTGTACATCGCATTGAAAATGGGTGTCAAGGATCGAGCGATGGGCTCTGCTGCTAGCTTTAAGATAGCAATCGGACAGGGATCCAATGGAGAGCCTGATTTCACCTGCATCAAAAGGCTAGTAGTTTCTATGATGGTGAGTTGAGCAAACTCCTCCAGCAATCCGCCAAAGTTTTTGGGATTACAATTGTAAAAGTGGAAAAGATTGTATTCACCTTCGTATAAAAGAAGCTAGGAAGAGTTTTGCATAGTCATTGACTGGGTGTAATTGAAATAGCCGCTGGGTTGGCCAGACTGGTGACTGTTTTGAATAGTTCCCTAGCCGAGTTAGCAGCTTTATTAACTTCAAAGCTAAAAATAGGTGCTTAGCCTGATCAGTCTGCTGTTTATATGAGGCAAGAGCTTGCGGCTCCCTCAGGCGATGGGTGCTGACTGGGACCATGGGGCCCTCAGGTCCCCCGCGGTCGCCCACACGTTGGGTATGCTCCAGGGGATGGGGTGCCCGGGGTCAAAAATAGCCCAGGGGTGCTTGGACTGCCTCCCTGGTAAGATTTTTTTTTCTAAATGGCCGGGCCTAGAGGACGGTGTCCCCGGGGCTAAAAATGGCCCAAAGAAGGGGAGCCGTATTCTCCCCCTTCCTTTAATTAATAAAAAAATAATTAAATCCTGGGCCTGGGGGATGGGGACAACCATGCGGTTCCTCTCCATTAAAAAAAAAAAGATCAGGCCCAAGGGGATGGGTCCTCAGGCCCCGAAATTGTTTAGGAAGGGGGGGCACGCAGCCCCTATAATATAGCAAAAAAGTCTACAAATCACCAAGGCCCTCTCCCTTTCTCCACTACTTTGCAAATGTGCCTCCTGGTGCCTTCTTGTATGGAGGATGAAGTCCCCTTGGCTGCTGAGGGTCCTTAGGGGTCTAGAAGACCTCCTGTTACCTCCAGTTAGCCCCACACAGTGGAATTACTGAGAGGTGGTAGGAGGCCACGCCCTCATTCTTCACCTGTCTTGAAGCGTGCCTTTTGGTGCACTGCTGGTAGGCAGATGAGGTCCCCTTTCCTCCTGATGGCCGGCCTCAGGACTAGAGTGGACTTCCTCCCCCAAGCAGCAATCCAGCTGTGTGGGTCTTACTGGAGGTAATAAGAGGGGTAGTTGCCCCTCAAGGACCCTCAAGAGCCAAGGAAACTTCCTCCCCCAATTAGTTGTGGGCCAGGAGGCACATTTGCAGAGAGGTGAAGAATGGGGGTGAGGCCACCAAAAACCTCTCAACAATCCCACTGTGTGGGACTTACTGAAGGTGGCAGGAGGGGTAGTGGAATGCATGGACAACATTGGCCTAACCCAGCTGGTCACCGATCCCACACACAGAGCAGGACTCACTCTTGACCCAATTTTCATGTCCATCAAAATAGTCTTACATAGCAATGCAAAAAAATACACCTAGACCGACCACCCCATCATTCACTTTATCATCACAGGATCACCACAGCCCCCCAATGCCTTCCTCCACACATGGAGCAAAGTGACACAGACCCAATGTATCTATGTCCTTAACAACACCCGGTCCTAACGTGCAACCAATTTGGAACAAGGAGTCCAAAACTTCCCTACCTGGATTGGATCTCCGAAACCACTGAACTCAATCAATCAATCAATCAATCAATCAATCAATCAATCAATCTAACAATCAATCAGGGGATTTAGAGTGCACTACTCACCCTTGAGGGTCTCAAGGCACGTTGGGGGTGCAAGTAGCTCCGTAGGTCAATCGAAGAGTCAGGTCTTGAGGTACTTTCTGAATTGGTTCAGTGTTGGGCTTCATTGGATGCGGAGGAGGGGTTGGTTCCAGGTCTTGGCCACCAGGTCGGAGAAGGATCTGCCACCTGCTCTGGCCGTGGCCAGGGTGAGGTCGGAAGAGCAGAGGTTTCTCTTGGGGGTGTGGAAGGAGATTAGTTCATTGAGGTATTGGGGTCTGGTGTAATGGCCGGCTTTGTAGGTGAGTGTGAGCAGCTTAAAGATTATTCTTTCAACGGGGAGTCAGTGGAGGTCATGGAGGTGTTTTAATGATGTGGTTATGTCGTGGGATGTCAAGGATAAGTCTGGCTGCGGCGTTCGGATGGTCTGGGGTTTGTGGAGGAGTTTTTTGTTGATTCCAGCTTAGAGGGCGTTTCCATAGTCCAGTCTGCTAGTGACTATTGCATGGGTGACGGTCTTCCTGACATCAGGGGGATCCATTTGAAGGTTTTGCAAATTATGTGGAGGGTGTTGAATCAAGTGGAGGAGATGGCTTTGATCTGGTGATTCATGGTGAGTGAAGAGCCAAGTATGATGCTGAGGTTGCGTGTGTAGTCCATTGGGGTGGGTGGGATTCCAATGGTGGGGGGCCACCAGGTGTTGTGGAGGGGTGGAGCCGAGGATGAGGACTTCTGTTTTCTCCGAGTTGAGTTTCAGGCAGCTGCTGTTAATCCAGTTGCAACATCTTTCATCCCTTATTGGAAACTGCGCCTTGTGATGTTGGGTTTCTTGGTGAGGGAGAGGATGAGCAGGGTGTTTTTGCCATATGAGACAATGTTCGGTCCGTGTTTTCTGACAGTGGTTGCAAGCGGGGCCATGTAGAAGTTGAAGAGCGTGAGGCTGAGGGAGTATCCCTGGGGTACTCCATATCTGATCTCTGTTAGTTCAGAGAGGAAGGGCGGGAGTTTTGTTGTTTGTGTTTTGCCTGAGAGGAAAGATCGAATCCAGTCTAAGGCTGTTCCCTGGATGCTGGCATCCTGGAGTCTGGTGGCTAGTGTGCGGTGGGAGACAGGGTTGAAGGCTTCTGAAAGGTCCAAGAGGATGAGCGCTGCTGTGTGCCTTGGTTGAGGAGAGCACGGATGTCATTAGTGGCGGCTATGAGGGCAGGTTCGGCTCTGTGGTTGCTGAGGACTCTAGATTGAGAGGTGTCAAGGATGTTGTTGGTCTCTATGAAGTGTGCTAGCTGGGTGATGACGGTTTTCCCGATGACTTTGGTGATGAGAAGAAGTGGTTAGATGGGCCTGAAGTTCTCAAGATCTGTCGTGTCCGCAGAGGGCTTCCTAAGGAGGGGTTTGACTTCAGTAGTTTTCCAGTCATCCGAGAATGTGGCGGACTCATAGGGAGCAGTTGATAGTTTCATCTAGTTCGGGTGCGATGGTGATGGCGGCCCTGTGGAAGATGTGTGGTTGGCATGGGTCAATGGGTGTTCCGGAGAGAGCATGATTTTCATAGTCTTTGCTGTGTCTTCTGCGGTGAGACGTAGTCCCCCCCATCAAACTTGCTAAAACCTGCAGATCCACCAAACATAGCAGCTGGTACACCGCAGAACTCAGGTTAATCAAGCACAAATGCAAACAACTTGAGAGAAGATGGCGCACAGGCAGAGACATCAGAGACCAAGCCACCTTCAAATTAAGCCTCAACAAATAGCACCAAAGTCTCAACTATGCCAAAAAAGACACACTTGTAAGAAAGCAAGCACTAACCACACCAAGGAACTCTTCAGCTTCATCAAAGAGTTCTCCTCCCAATGGCCATAGAGAACATGATCCCTCCCTCGAAGGAAATCTGTGACACTCAAGCGAACCACATCCGCAACAATAGATCCACCATCTACATGAACTTTGAGCCACAACCCACCGCCCTCCAAAGCCTCCTCACTCCAACGGATGCCTCCCCTGATCAGCCACTAACCACATGGGAACAGACCACCACACAGAACACCACTGTCATCATGAACTACATCCACTCAGGAGCAGCCATGGACCTCTGCCCCACCACCTCTTCAACCTAAGGAGTAAAGACATCACAACCATCTTCAGCGCATCCATCGCCATAGCCACCTTCCCTAATACATGTACACATGCATAAGTCAGACCCCCTCCTCAAGATACCCTCTGATGACCTGAATAAACTGCAGAACTACCACTCCATCTCACTGCTCCATTTCCCCATCCAAGTCCTCTAGAAGATGATCAACCAACAGCTCACCAAACAACTGGAGAGAAACAACCACTGGACGCCTCCCTATCCAGTTTCCGTACCAACCACAGCATCAAAATTGACCTGATTGCCAACATAGACAACATCCACACAGCACCCTACTCAACAGGGCAGAATCAGCAGCCCGGATCCTACTCAACCTCTCCGCAGCATTGGAAACCATCATCAAGAGACTGAATCACAACAGGGTCCAGGGAGATGCACTAAGATGAATCACGTATTCCATACTGGGACAAACTCAGAGAATCCGTCTACCTCCTTCCACCTTGGGACCTAAGAGCACCGTCTGCGGCATCACTCAGCCCCCTCTCTTCAACACCTATAGGACAACATAGACAGACATTGTCAGAACCCATGATATCAATATCATATCCTATTCAAACAATACCCAACTCATCCTGTCACTCTCAGAAGACCCCACTTCCATGAAGACAAATTTCCACAACTGCATGAAGAGTATTGCAGACTAGATGAAGGCCAACTGTCTGAAGCTCAACACTGACCAGATCAAAGTGCTGATCTTTGGCAACATCCCTTCCTCTTTGAACGACACCTGGTGGCTCACTAAACTGAGATCCACGTGGAGAAGCGTGGCTCAATGGTTAGAGCGGCAGACCCTGATGCAGAGATCTGGCCCGGGACCAGGGTTCAATTCCCGCCTCGGTGGCTCTTGGACTCAATCTCCCCGGACCTGATAATTCTCGCCTCGGTGCCTAGTCTAATCATGGGTGTGACTCTGGGCAATAGCTTGCTTAATCTCCACAACGGCCCCAGCAGCGCTTGGATGCCTGGCTTCACCTTGGGGGTGCCCAGGAGTGGATATCTCACAGGAAAGCCAGGAAGGGTTCCACAGCGGTATGAATACAGCGCTACGAGACCTCTGGGTAGAAGTGTGCTATATAAAATACAAACACATATATAAAATACAAACACACACACACAGACAGACCACCGGGCCTGGGTGTTAATTTCCACTCCACTCGCTGAGTTTTTCCCACTCCACACTCTGCACTCCTAAAAACTCAGCAAAGTGGAGCATAGCAGAGTTTTTCCTCTCATGTGGCTAGCCAATGTTAAACTGGGGAGTGATGAAAATCTTACTCCAGACCAACATCTGGCAAGATTTCGCAAAGTGGACAGTCACGCGTTGTCGCTACCACTCATTTTGAGAAACCTTTCACTCTTGTTGAAGAAGCTGCTGCTCGAGTAGAACCTCTACTCGAGTGGCGGAAAGAAGCGGCACCCTTTTGAGCTGAGTGTGGTGCCATTAACATTGATTTTACTGTGAGGGACAAGCACAAGGCACTAACAATCAGCGCCAGCGGCGCAACATATTACATTCTGCCACTTGTGGAATTCTGCGTATTTCGGATGAGTTTTTGGGTTGCTTCACAGAGTTCTGCTACTCTGCCCAGGCCTGCAGACCACACCGGCAACCTCAGCATCATCCTGGACAGCAACTCACCATCCTCTGCCTGCTTCCACACTATCTGCATGCTCCAAAGAATCTTCAAATGGCTCTCCATCGGTACGAAAAAAAACATTAGCAAGCCCTAATCATCAGCTGGATGGACTACAGCAATGTACTCTACTTGGGAGCCAACACCAATCTCATGAGAACACTCCAGACAATATGGAACTCAGTGGCCAGACTCATCCTCAACCTGCCCAAATGGGCCTACACCACCTCACACCTTAGGATCCTCCACTGACTCCCATTCAAAAAAAGCTGCCAATTTAAGATATTGATGGACACCTATAACGCCTTCCACGAGCAAGGACCAGCATACATGAACTTCCTGATCTTCCACCAACCATCCACAGACCTTCGTTCTGCCGTCCTCGTCCCACAGACACCATGCATCTCCCAGAACCTCAGCGGGGGCCTTTTCTTCTTGTACCCCACTGCTATATCCTGTAACAGCCTTCCCCCTCAACTCTGGGCACCACCTTGGCTGGTGAACTTCAGGAAGAGGCTCGAGACTTGACTTTTCGTCTGATCCGTGATACCTTCATGGGTGATTAGTGGCACTCTACAAATACCTACTGATTGATTGATTGCTTGAAAAGACTATGAAATATTGAATAATGATCTGTAAATGGTAATTGCAACATCTCTACAGAGTATATCACCTGTTATCCTAATTGCCTATAGCCTTCCATTGTAAAAATTGTACCGCAATTCGAACCCTCTATGTTTCTACACCCATAAACATGTATCCAAGTTGAACCTTTCTTTACTGGTAAGCACTTATGCAGCAAGTGCCTCTGTAGACCATGTACAGATTTCAATCAAGTGCATAATAGTCACAGAGACATCTATTAGGGAAAACAGGGTGAGACTATTAAATCTAAGAGAAAGAGCTGCACTGCTTATGGTACCTGTCATTGCCAGCCTAAATTAGGGAGACCATTGTAACCTTCTTGAGCATCAGGAATAGATAATGGTCTACAGTGTCAACAATGACAAGGGTACTATGGACTCGCTATACCTAAATGAGCATTCAGAAGATGCTAGAAGGGTGGTTGTGTGTTGAGGAGATGGTCTGTGTTAGGTGCAGGGCATATAATTAGAGATGTGCTGTAATAAGACTAAAGCGCTTTACTTTTTTGTGCTAATCCAGTCTCCCTTCCACAAGCAGTTTCAAGCTGAGCTTAGTATAGCAATGTAGGAATAATTGCCTTTAATTATGGTCTCTCACGTGTGACTGGTTTTACTTTTATATTGAGACTCTGGACATGGGGATGCTGCCGAAAACATCTCAGTGCTTGTTGGAATGAAAATGTTTTCGCTGCCTTTGCTTGCGCATTATTTTAAGTACGTTAGCATTTGCGGCACCATTTTGTGTTTGCCCACCATTTTGAACCCTGATCGAAACTAATATCCATCTCTCTGAAGAACAGTTTCTGGTGAATTTAATTTCTTCAAGGCCTTGCTCTGCTAATGAGTACACTGTTCTTATTAGCACATACCATTCCCTCTAGATAGAGACCTTCCCCCGCCAGTCTAGTAGCGGGCATGGACAGAGTGACCTTGGGTAACAGATAGTGCGTGCCCGGCCTCAGAGTGAAAAACTATCCTACTCTACTTCTTTCTTTAGCTGAATCTGCCTCGAAAATTCCATTATGGGCGTGCCTTCATTGGTTCTGAATTATACATAATGTATCTCCATGTTGGCTGATGTCAATCCCTCTGCAGCACTCCTAGAGACTGGGCACACCGGGCTCCACTCGAGTGTATCCAAACAAACATATATTGGTTTCTTTCTCTACTGTCTGGCCAACTCTTCGTTTGGTATGGAAGGCTGAGAGGTGGTCCTGAGTGACCTGGGTGACCCTAAACGGGCCACTTCCTTCAGTTGATGCACAAACAGGGACTACTTCAGGTGAGTGACCCATCCCCTCCCGTATACTGGTGGGGAGGTCGGGGCCATCGTCGGGTCGGACGGACGGATCAGGGATCCCTGCATGAGAGAGTTCCTGTACTCGCAGCTGTCCCTTCTGTCCTGCCGGAAGGTACCTCACCCAGTGGTCCACCTGACTGGAGTCCTGAACGGCTACACCCTTGGATCTGACTGTTTGGTCCGAAGAGTCAGCTGTGGAGAATACATTTGTTTGACCTGCATATATCAGGTGAGTTTGTTTTTGTTTTATGTGGATATGGTACCATTTTGGTTTGTATTTGATGCGGTCTGAGGACCATCTTTTGGATTAAAACACTTGCAATTGTTTTGCCAAGCAAAATAACGAATTTGGATCCCTTTTAAAAATACCTGGACACATTCAATTCTTGGTTTCTTGTTGTCATTTTGTTCTGCAGATGCTCGATTGGAAAAAGCTCTGCCAACGCCTCCAGAAGGGATTTCTAATTTTGATATGTATCTGAAACATGGTATTGGCCCTATTATGATTAGTACATATTGCACAAATATACGAGGGACAGTGCCAAGTTGCAGTGGCCGTTAACAGGCACTTTTAATGACCAAAAAATAGTATTTTTTTAGGTTTAAATCTTTTTATCGAAACATTTTCAAAACGCCTACAGTATTTCGGGGGCATAACCAAAGCTGTGCACCCACAACCAAGGTATGCCGTGGTCAATAATTGTTTTTTTTACAGGAAAATTGTTTGCGAAACAAAGTAGGCAGTCTATGTTTGATTCTCTTCGACGTGGCAGAAGGAGGCTATACAGAGATGATTGAAGATGGAAAAGGAGGCACGAAAGGGGAGAATTCAAACATTGAATCAGAAAGCTGTAGCACATGATAGAGAGAAACAAGAGATATTGAAGATAGGAGGTACCGATTACACATTACAAATCTTAAGTGCCCCAAAAAGAAAATGAAACTTTCATAGAGGAGTTATTAGGGAATAGACCCCCACCTCTGTACACCCCACAAAAAATATATCCCACCTGTGGCAATCACTAGGTTGGCATAGAGTACACTTGTCAGTAAAGGAGGCCACAGTGGAGTGTTCACTTTTAACACACCTAAGGGAAGCCCATCTGGACCAGGGGCATACCCAACCGGACAGCATGCCACAGCCTGCATGATCCATTCAAGTTGAATGACTGGACCCACAGAATAGTTTGCGGAACACTGGTATACATTTGAGCTGCTGGCCTGAGGCAATGGAGGGACTAAAAGATTGTAATCAGGGATCTATTGATTTCCTGAATAAGGGT
Source organism: Lissotriton helveticus (assembly GCF_964261635.1). Taxonomy (NCBI): domain Eukaryota; kingdom Metazoa; phylum Chordata; class Amphibia; order Caudata; family Salamandridae; genus Lissotriton; species Lissotriton helveticus. Next base: position 510,521,727 of record NC_136061.1, on the reverse strand, counting down.
AAGCACAATGCTCAGTGAAATGGGCAACCCAAGATTCAGATGGAATAACAGTGGAAATGCGTGATTCTCTTTTTCCCCTCAACAAAACTGTGATCAAATATTTCCCAAAAGGTCTTACAGTCCCTGAGTTCACTTACCTGGACCAGTGATTTTAATGCTGCCTCTCTAATAGTATTCTTTCTGACATTGAGGGCATCTCCATTCAGAAATCAACTTCTCTGCACAACACCCTGATCTCTGGGGGATTGTCTTAAAGTAGCGAGTAACTAGTTGTGTGTCAGGGTGCTATTGACATCAAACCACTTTATACGTGGCTTGCATTCTCTATTGTGTAGTACTAAAAGAAGATCGAATGCTGCTACACAGATCTGAATAAAGCTGTTGAGGAGAGCAGATCCCCATCCCTGTGTCAGTCAGTCAAAAACAACTTTATTTGGTTTCTTACAACCATAAAAGTACAATTTACCTCTTATCTTACTAAAACAGGAGAAAATAAAAACACAATAATACATAGCACGGCGGTATCAATAGCATCTTACCACTTGATATACGTATACTTTAACTATCATTTTAAAATCGGAGTATTATAACAATTAATTTAAATAAAAACACTTAATTCATACCTATACAACACCTCCTTATTCGTGCAGCACTATTTTAAACACTAGTTGTTTCACACTTGTTTAATGTCGAGGACTTATATTGTTAGATCTTACTCTGTGCAATTGAGGAGCACCTTAACTTTTTTCATATATTTCCCCAAGGCACAGGCTATATCTAAGTTCTCCATTTCCATCAACAATTTAGCGGCTTGCATCCTATTTGTAATATTATAATTTTTAAAAATCGGACATAAAAACTCCTTTCGTAAATCTAAAAACCACATACAATCCAATAACATGTGTATAATATTACAGGTAGTGCCTAAAGTGCAAGTGCAGATCCCGTTACAACTTATCATTTGATTTCGAGCTCCATTATTAGCGTAACATGGGTTTATTCCAATTCTCATTTTTAGGACTTCCCGCCTTAAGTCATGACTTGGTAGTCGGTCCACATACGGAAAATGTTGGTCAAGCTCCCATGCAGCTGTCATGTGGGCTACCGAGCTTTTTTGTGAATGGTACTCCCGGTCATAAGTGCGGGACATATCGGTTCCTTGAAGCCTTAGTTCTTTCTTACCTATTATTGTATGATCTTGTAGCGGGCAGACCTTCAAATCGAGCACCCTGTAAGCATTCCTTATTGATGCTCTTGTCTCTTTTGTCCAGGGTAAGTCGCATTTTGTAATTTCCACTTTGGTCCACTGGGAGATTTTGAGGAGCTCATCTGCTCCCAATCGCTGCCAGAACCGTACAAGGGCCATACAGGCGGTTATCGCCCACGAGGTAATTCCCAGCTCAAGTCTGGCCGTCTGTACCATAGAAGATTTGGGCAGTACGAATAGGCTTTTTAATATATTTCCCTCCTCTCTATCCCAGGAGGTCTTACCGCTTAAATAAATAACTTCGGTTCCATACAAGAATTGAGGGGGCACCATTGCTTGATAGGCTTTCAGGACCGGTCTGTCCGACATTTCTCCATAAGTATTGTTAAATCTTTTTAAACCTTTCACTAAAGCCAATGACCTCAATTTTAAAGCTTGTAAATGAGTATACCATTTCAGGGTACCAGAGAACCACATTCCCAGATATCTATAATCAGCTACCCTCTCAAGCAATACTGTGCCCAGGTACCAAGAGAACTTTGTTTTTCTCCTGCCAAAGCAAACAACTTTTGTTTTCTCCATGTTTACTACAAGTTTTTTGGTAGTACAGTATTCTTTGAATCGATTTAGTTTTCTTTGGAGCCCATGATTACCAGATCATCCGCATAGAGGAGGCATGATATCTGGTTTCCTCCTAATTTTGGGTTTGCCCCTCTAACCTCTCTTCATTTTTGGGGTAGGTCAGCTAAAAACAGAGAGAATAGTAGGGGGGCAAGTACACATCCCTGCCTTAAACCGTTCCCAATTGGTATTCTCTTCGTCAATCCTCCCTCCTTATCCAGAATTATCTGTGCCCAGTTTTCTGTATGCAGTTCTTTGATTAGAGCTAGCAGGTCACCCTGTATTTCATACCCAACCAATGTTGACCACAGTTGCTCCCGGTCCACCAGATCGAAAGCTGCACGGAAGTCCACGAAACAGGCGAATAATTTTCCCCCCTGATCGATCGACTTCCGTGCAATGGACCAAAGAGCAAAACAGTGGTCAACCGTTGAGTGGCCTTCTTTGAACCACCCCTGTTCTGGTGGTACTATGTGTTTGTTGTCCACCCAGTCCTTTAATATACCCAGAATTGCTTTAGAAAATACATTTTCTCCCTTATCCAACAGGTTTATAAGGCGGTAGTTTTTTGGGGAGTTTACATCGCCTTTCTTATGTATTGGCCTGACAATTGCCCCTTTCCAATTATCTGGGAACTTGCCTGTGTTTAGGATTTCTTGAAACATATTAGAAAAAAACTCCGCCCACCAATCTATATTCGTTTTTATTATAATTATCAGGTCCTGCAGCCCGTGTCAGGTTTAGTCTCTTTATTATACCTCTAATGGCATCTGAGGAGAAGTGTACTTTAATTTCTTCCCTTATTCCAGGCCAATCGTTGGCCGTTTTTCCCTCCCTGTCTGGCCATATACCATAGATTTCTTCCAGATATGTCACCCACTAGGCCTCTGGCACCGAGCAGTGTAGGGTTCCTGAGACTTTCCCCGTACATTCCTGAATTAACTTCCATAAGCCTCTCACATTCTTTTCTTCAATTGTCTCAAGTAAATTCCCCCAACATTTGTCCTTAAAAGTCCTTTTTTTATCTCTAATAGTGGACTTATATTTTATTTTTTGTTTCTTAAGTTCTATTACCGCTTCATCACTATAATTTACACTTAGGTATCTCTCCTGTTTTCTAATACTAGCCTTTACCTTCCGGCATTCATCATCGAACCAATGGAAGGTACTACTGGGGTTTGGTTTCACATTATTTACTACTTTACGATTACCGAGTTTTAATTTTATCCTGAGGCATTCCACCATATCCCTTATTGTATCCTCATACCAGGTTATGCCCTCCTCTGGTGCTATGTTATCTAATTCATGGTTAACTGGTGTGCACTCAGTTTTTTTATATATTCATCTGTAATTCTCGTAGTGAGTCGTTTGGGGTATTCCACCTCTACCAATAGCACTTTTTGTCTATGTGGGGAGCGAATTACCTGGAGTTCTACCTGCAGTGGGTAATGATCACTACCCTCTAGCCTAAGAATTTCAAATTGTTTAATTAGGTGAAAATTCCAGGCCTGAATAAATGCATAATCTATTGGGCACAATTGTTGTCCTACCTTAAAAGTACGATTCGTGGGCCGGTCTGCTTCCTTTCTTCCATTAATACAGACCAGACCCATAGCCCCCAGCAGTTGCCCAAGCTCATCATCTTGAGTTGAGATCTCACAGCAGGGAAAATGTGCGGGCTCTATTTTATATATTCCCAGCATATCCCTCAACCAGGGGTCCGTTTTAATGGGATTTAATCTATGATTGAAGTCCCCCAGTATCATTAACACATCTCTTGGATAGCGATCACATAGGTATTCCAGGTCTGATTTTAAACATTCTAGATCAGTCTTATATTCGTTTGTTTTCCCTTTCTGTATGTACACATTTATAATACATAGATTTTCGACCCCCAACATATTGTTTAGGGTACACACTCTACTACCCAAAGCCCAATTACACTTGAGTTCAAGGGAGTCCATGTCTTTGGCTATCCTTGTTGAGACCAGCGTCATCTGGCCACCGGAAGGTCTACCTGATAGGTTATTTTTTGCTGGTTTTACGTGGTGAGTGAAGCCTTCCGTGACAGGGGTTTCGTCGCACAGCCATGTTTCCTGGAGGCATACAATGTCATTTTCCTTCAGGGTGTTTTTGAAATCTTCCTGTGACATTATTCTATTGTATCCATTTACATTCCAGGACAGAATGGAAAGGCTGTGCAACAGCCCTTCTTCCTAATCAATGTTTCTCATGTAGCCGTCTTCCTCACCATTCATGTATGCTAGTTCTCTATAACTATTCCCAGCAAGGACATCTTCCACATCCCACCTCTGATCTTTTGGTTTTATCGTAATTTCAAGGGCATCTTTCTTGCCTCTCCCCAGGCTAATCGTTTTTATTTGTCTTTCACCTAGGGCTGCGTGGTTCCAAAGAAAAGAGTTCCCTATTTTATTCAGTAACACCTCTTCCCTTTTTACTATTCTAATTCCTTCCCAAAGCATCTCAGACTCTGCCTTTTCTATTGCATCTTTTATTAAGGCTGAGTGGAGTAGGACCTTAGTTATTTCCTCCCCCTTACTATTCACCATAAACCCAACTTCTTTTAGATCTGCAGTACTGACATATCTTAAGCTGGGGCACATTGCAAAAGATGATAGGAGCTGTGAGCGATTTAAAGGATTTAATTTCCTAGTTCTTTTCCCCCCCTTTTCCTGTCCTAATGGTTCTACAAAAACCCAGTTGTCTGTAGGCAGTTCTGGCTGCCGATGTTGTAATATTCCATCTGGCATCTCTCCCCTAGTATGCCTGCTTACTTCTTCTCTGTCTCTGGCTCTAGCCCCCTTCACCTGGCTTGGGTTTGAGGGCCCCGCAGTTACAGACGTGTCCCTCCCCCAATCTACTACTGTACTCTCCTTTACCCCAGGTTGGGTCCTCCTGGTAGCCTTTTCACCTTTTCCCAATCTATTCCTTGTTATCCTCCTGCTTTGATCGTCAGAGTTATTGCTACTTGCTCTTATTTCAGTGAAGTTTAGTTTTTTGGCTCCTTGCTTTAGCTCCTTTTCCTTTGTCTTATGGGCTGGAGGGGCCCCTCTCCCATGCTCCTGTTGCTTTTCGGGGTTGCAATTAGCTGGGGTCTTTTTCCCCCTCTTTTGCTTTGTTGTTTTTTGCATTCTATAGCTCCTTCCCCCAAACCTTTTTATTATCATTGGGCAATAGGATATGTATTCTATGGGTACATCCTCCGAATGGCTACTCGCCCTTCTCGCTACTTCCTCACTATCCACTGTATTCTCTTCCTGAGCTTCTACTGGTCTTACTAATGCAGGCATCAAGTTTTTAATCTGTACCAATTCTCCGATTATATCCTTGTATTGGTCACCTTGTCTTTTTATAATGTCATTTTTCAGGACTGAAACCTCTAGAATACCCTGCAAAGTCTTTTGAAGCATTAACATAACCTCAAGCATAGATGAGCTGGTTGATCCGGTCACCTCCAAATTGCATAAAGACACCCCTGTAGCATTGGGACCGATAGCATTTGGGCTCTTTAGACTTTGTTGTCCATTAAAACTGAATTCCCGCTCAACAGAATTCCCTTCACCCAAGTGGTTGCTACTGACTATTTTATCTTCGTTCACCGCCTCTGCTCCTATGTCCTGGGTGAATAGTGACTGCCACATCCTTGGTGAGGAAGACAGTCGAGGTTCCAATGGTATCTCAGCGATATTGAAGTCGGACTGGTTCAGGGGTTCCGTGCTGGATTCTGCCGAGTCTTCGATGGTTTGCGGGGTCTCTAATACACTTTTCTCCTTACATGCTGTCTCTTTCCCTTTAAAATGTTTCCCGATGAAATCCTTAATGGATTTTGATACCGCCGACCCCCCTTTTGCGCCGGCTGACTTAGAGGATGCAGGCGCTGGCAAAGGAGTAGAACTCGGGGGTGTAGTTTCTCCATTAACCATTACTCTGCTACCGGTTGGTGTTGCCATATCTTTATTTACGTTCTCCCGTTTTTTCGATACATTGGTCACGTCCACCATTCCGGATTCATTTCCTGCTTTTTTGGAGTTTTTCTGGGCCTTACGTGGTTTTGTTTTCCCTTTATTATTTACTTTTTAGGGCAAAATAATCAAATTAGGGAGGGTTGCCCCTTTCACTTACCTCTGTTTCTGTGAGCCCGCACTCCCTCCTCACCTCACCATTCGAAATCCAGGCACCTCTACTACTTCAATGGCAGTATTCTCCTCTCCAGGTAATTCGTGGCTTTACTTCCGCCACCACCCGCCTCTCAGTTATGTGTGCTTAACGGGCTTTTCTCCAAGCAGTCCCCTTCTTGCTGACTCGGACTGTCCAGCCCACGCTCCGCCCCTCGCACGGTTAAGGCCTTCCTTAGCGCCTCAGACGCTGCAATCTCAATCAGCGCGCCGTTTCCCAAGGCCCCCCAAGGGGGGGTGCGGGCGCCGCGCCCCCTCTGTCCCTCACTGTGCAATAAAACGCGGCTTCCGTACTTGCCGCTCAATGGCAAAGAAGTTCGGCTTTGGTTCCGCGAAGGTGAAGGCGGCGGTTGCGGCGGGCGAAGGCACGGCTGGCGTTGCGTTGCACCGCTCGAGGAACCGGAACCGAAAGTCGGAAGACGAGCGTCGAGAAGTCCCGAGGTGGGCGGTCCAACGGGAGTGCTGCAGTCGGGCGGGCACAGAAACAGAGATAATACTATACTATCTGTGTCTGTCAGTCTGTGTTTGTCCATTCCTGTGGGTAATCAGCTGATCGACAAACCAAGAATTCAGGGTAAGTGGAGACCACTAGCTGTCCTAAAAAGTAGGGATTGTCAACCTTGGACCATGCTTAAGTTACCCTGTGATTCTTAGAAAATGATAAATGGGTATTGTGAGCTGCTACAGGATCCTAGAGATCAATGAAACATGAATAGAAATAGACAAAAATCCTTAGTCACTAAGGGGAGAATCAGTCAAACTATAGTCCTCGGCCCAACCTCTTAATGATTTTGAGAAGAGATTAAAATTAATTTGGCTAGGTATCCTCACCCCACAAATGTCAGTGTAGTGTTAGCTGTTGAGCTTAAAGTGTTAAAAGAAAAATTAAGATTACCTTTAGCCGACAGCATATTTAGTTCATCACCAAGAGGACAATGTGCAAAATAAGTGATAAATACTCCTTCCTCATTCACCAACCCGCAAATATTTTCATGGAAATACTGAGACCCAGAGCACAGCCACCATATTTGTTACTTAAACAATTCTCAATGTCTTAGAGTAAAGAACATGCTAAATCAACCTTAGAATGATCAAAAACATTGTTGTATAGACTTATCTGCAGCAATCTAGAGGCTGGAGGCTGATCACTGAAACATAATCATTGGTGATATACTGAGTCACACTTTGTCCATAGGACCTTTGAGGAGAAAGAAAGGGCAGTAGGAGTGACCAAACCACCCTAGTGCCTGCCACTGTTGGCGTGGGATATGTAGCAAACCTATCCACATATATAGGGTCAATAAGTCACGTCTCTTGTAGCAAATAATAGCATGGCATTCAAGGAACTTACGCCAATCTGGCCTGTCCCATTTCCTGGCTCAAGCAGCAGTATTCCAGAAGGCTATTAATAATGATTGCAACGGATAACTTGCATTGGCCCTAGTGGGAAAGAGATTACACCCAGTGGCACATAAAGCTGGGATTCAATATGAGTCCCAGGTAACACAGGATCAGCAAATTGATCACTTAGACCAAAGGGAGAGACTGCAGCAGGAAGTCAGTCTGATAAGTCCAGTTTGGGAAAGAGGGGTAAACCTGTTAGATGTCGCCAGATTTGGGTCTAATAATAAGAAGGTGAGCAAATGCCCCTGGGGACCGTAAAAATAACTCAGTTGAAGAGTCTCAATAGCAGTTGCCACTGGACAGGTAAAATTTAGCTGAGACAGGATGCCGTTGGCTTCTCTTCGAACTTTAAAATTAACAACAATACAATCATTTCCATCGGGTTTTGGAGTATTGCCCATCCAGGAAACTCTGCTAACAAGATTTATCCGGTTATGACCTAACAAGGAACCACCCACTCGAATGGGACCCAACGTACAATTTTGTTAACCAATTTCTCATGATCTTCATTTGAGTTCTTTCTTAGCGGATGACCGTTCCATAGGATCACAGCAAAGGGATAGCCTAAGGAGGCAATTGCAACATGTGGCTATTAGGAGGACCAAATCACTAAGTAAAAGACAGAAAAAGAGTGAAAACATATTTCCAGGACCACCGGACTAACTGGCTGAGCCCTGTCCCCATTAGTGCCTTCAGGAAGGTTCTGTGAATATGCCCCTCCAACTTGGATAGCCCAGACTGTGCTAGAGTTATAAACAGTGCCCCTCATAACCTGAGAGGAGGTACTCACTCCACCAGAAAACAGGGGATATAATTCACGGTGTATTGGGTGGCCTTGTCAGTGGTGTAGCCTGAAGGAATGAGCAAAGGAGAACTTACAGAGTGTTGCACCAACAAAGTGTCGCTCAGTTTGGCATAGGCTTCCTCTACCTTGCCTAATCAATCAATGATGGGAACTAAAGATTCAGTAAGTGTAGATATTACATTTTTGGATATTTCAGCAGCCAGAGTCTTTCCAGAGTTCATAAGTTGGGAGTTGGTATCCCGGTTTAGATCTAGGCTGGAGTGGATGCAACTGTAGATGGTTCTTGGTGTAGTTTTTCGACTTGTCATTCTTGCCAAGTCGCTCTCTTTTTTTAACCATCTCTGCCAAATTGATTTCCCTGCTGATTACCCCAATAGCTCTTTGCAAAAAGCCATCAAATGTAGAAGCAGGAGTAGACTTCCCAAGAGCAGGTGCGGACTTCCGTTTCCCCATATGCACTCAGTGGAGAGCTCAAGTTATAAAGAAGAGGCACAGAGGTTGATGCTGTGACATGGATGTGGCGTCCAAGCTACAGCAAAAAACCTGTTCTGAGAGGCAGGATCCTGTTGGGCGCAGATGGCTCGCTTCGAACTTAGGGGTATATTCACAACAACGTGTGCTAAACATCACCAAAAAATCATAACGCGACTTTACACATCGCAGCCTATCGCAGGAAAATAACCCTGTGTCTGCCAAAAACGTGGCCAAGGTCCGCGATATAACCACCGCGATGGAGATAAAACACAAACCCCAATGCTGACAAAGACACGATGTGCCTAAACGTGATTGGAAAACAGTGACAACAGCAATACCCACGCGTAATGCAGGAAAAAGCACAAGAACAGCATACGGAAAATGCCACTACAAAATGAGAAGAGGAAGACGGGGTACAGTTGCCAGGAAAACCCGATTATCACCACAGATGAGCCAGAACACCACCACCAACTGTACGTCACCTCCAATGTGTCATTGGCAACAAAGAGGAAAAGATGGCACACCACCTCGGACCATGTGAATGCTGTTGCATGGCAGAGGAGGTCAATGGAAGAGCACAAGAGGCCCTGGACTGATGTGAATGGCAAAACCAGGCAGAAACTCGCTGCCAACACGAAAGCAGCAATGCACCCCAGAGGAGGGGGGCCAGCAGAACACCAGGAGCTGAACGACATGGAGAAGATGGTGGCGACAGTCACCAGTCGGAAGACCATGGCAGGAGTCGGGGATCCGGACACTGTCCAACATGATCCGATACCACATCAACAGGGTGAGCACCTACAAGGGAGTAGGTGAACGGGAGGAGATGGGCACAATGGCACAGATGCACAATTATGCAGAGCGCACTGCACACCCACAATGACTCATGACCATGTCCCTGTTCTCACTGGAACACTTCAGCACACACACACAAACACTTAGTAGTCCCACGTTCACCATGTGCCTGAAGGGGCACCCACATAACACATCAACAAGCACACAAACACATGCACACGTACAAAACACTGCAAACATCCATCTACATCAGCCACACTGACAATGCAAGAGACACCACATGACGAGTAGCATGGTTGCAGTCCAATCACCATGACCAGGGTCTTGAGCTCAATGTCTGCGGACTCGATAATTCTCACCTCGGTGCCTACTCTAATCATGGGTCCCACGCTGCAACTCTGGGCAATAGCTTGCTTAATCTCCACAACGGCCCCTACAACACTGGGATGTCTGGCTTCACCTTGGGGGTGCCCAGGAGGGGCTTCTCACAGGGAGAGCCAGGAAGGGTTCCACAGCGTTATACAGCGCCGGGACGCCCCGTTGGGGCAGCTGTGCGCTTTACAAAATACACTACATTTACATTTACACATTTACATGACAATGTGCGGACCACAACCGGAAAAGAGCAGGTCACACTCGGTCACGCCCATTTGCACAAACAATCCCTGATGTCAACAACACATCTGTGGACAAACCATGCCCAAAAGTCAAAACTCGACAAAGCGCACAAGATACTCAAGTCTGCAACGTCTCAGCACCGTGGAAGCACAGAACTGACAGGCACACCACATGAAAGGGACCAGTGGCAGACAAATCAGAGCCGCAGGAGAACAGAAGATAATAACGCGCTCTACAAATGTGAATTACAATTACAGGAGCAACTCAACCACCGTGCAGAATACACACATAAGTATAAGTGCACCTCGACATTGACAACATCCCGGCACAAATAGCAACACAGGACACAACTGGTGCCGCTAATGTGCACAAGATGGCAAATCACATCTGACTCAGCAGGAAACTGTGACATGACAATGTACAAGTACAACCTGTAACCTGCAAATATGTTTTATTCACACATCCTGTGCTTTTGGATATTTTGTACTGTCCCATGATTGACACAATGTCACGTGCGCATGAGAAGTAATTGTCAATGATTTTGTTCCTACAGGCCATTCCAGCCGTAGCTGTAGTGGGATGTGGGCCACTTGCCCCATCGTCCCCATCATCGTCCAGTACTTCTGGAACTGGGATCCATGGTTCATTGGTGCGTACACAGATGTTGTGCAATACACAACATGCAACGATCATCTTGCACACGATGTCCGGGCTGTACAGGAGCTTTCCACCTGTGCCATCCAGGTACCTGAAACATGACTTCAACAGGCCAAATGTGCGTTTAACGATGCCCCTGGTGCGAATGTGGGCCACATTGTACTGCCTCTGGGTGGGTGTGTTCGAGTCTCCGAGGGGTGTCATCATCCAAGTGCAGAGTGCGTATCCTTGATTACCTGTGACATAGCAGGGAGAAACAAGTCAATATTTGATTCAGCAGAATGTGATGGCAGGCCCACTACTCCGGTAATACCTGTGCTGGCTATGTGTGGCGTCAGTGTAAGCCAGCCCTCAGTCAGTAGCTGGTGCTGGCAACAACTCCAACAGTCTTCAGGCACTCAGAAATGCAATGTCAGAACAACAAGGGGGGATGACTTGAGATGCTCAGGGTTAGTGGCCCCGGATGCACAGCAGCCAACACGGGCCCACCACCACAGGACACTGACCTGCAGGAGACTGAGGTATGGCCATGAGGGCAGAGCACGGTCTTGTATGTGTCATAGGTGCCTTCCGCAGAGTGTCTCGGGGGAGAATGGGAGGTCTACTCCAGGGCATGATGCAGAGGGCACATGCCAGCTATGTCCGGCAACATGGCGGATATGAATGCCACAGACTCATGCCAGACACCAAGTCTGTACCTGCCCATTGCTGATGACAACCCCCAGACCACAGGCTCGGACACCAATGATGTCCTGCTGGAGGCTGACTGTCACTCACGGTGCACACTGTTAGTGGTACCATGTGTTGCTGGCTTGCGTTAAATAGGGTTAGTGGAACCACGTGTCACCGACTTGCGTTAAACAGGGTTAGTAGCACCATGTGTCGCCAGCTTGCGTTGAACTTGGTTAGTGGCACCACGTGTTGCCGGCTTGCGTTGAACAGGGTTAGTGGCACCACGTGTCACTGGCTTGCGTTGAACAGGGTTAGTGGCACCACGTGTCGCCGGCTTGAGTTGAACTGGGTTAGTGGCACCATGTGTCACCGTCTTGCATTGAAATGGGCCTGCGAAATCGAATTATACCTTACTGATCGAAGGGAGTCTGGTGCTTTGGCCACTGCCACGGACTTGGGGTAGCTGCCATTCAGGATTCAGGACACAGTTCCACATGTGGGACCTACTGGGACGAATAATACGCCTGTGGAGCATGTCAATGAGAAAGGAGTAATGTGGGCTAGCGTCGTGGGGGCCAGCAATGGTCTGCAGAGGCTGCAGAGGCTGCAGGACTGGGGCTTGGAACTTGCACAAATACGTGGTGGGCCTTCCTTGACACACAATGGTGAGCAGTGCAGCCTTGGGGGCCTGGAGTGCAGGCTGGTCTGGGTATCAGCGTCCTTGGGTGCAGCAGGTGCACAGGGTCACAAGCCCTGCTGCTCACAGCATCGGCCTCATGGCGGACTGAGAGGCGCTGAGCTGTCTGTGACATTGGCCTTTCCGGGAGACAACCACGCTCTGTGCCACAGGGTTTTTGTCCACACCAATGCGCAGCCCTGGCATACTCAGGGCCAACCCATTATGCTCACGCACACCGGGCGACCTTTCTGCTATCTGATCCGCGGCCTGGGATGACATGGTTGCGTCCACTGTTCACTACTTTCCAATCACCAGCAATTGTTTGCATATCCATGTCTGTCCTGCACATCCAAGCCTCACTTGTCGTTGTGTACACTCCCATTCACGGGTCACTTGCATGTGGAACATGTGTGCAGTCTATTGTCCCCAACACGGCCGGGAATCCAGCTACAGCATAGAAGCCTTGCTTGGTCTCCTGCTGTTCCTGCACATTGTGGGGGAAGTGAAGGTTCTGGGGTATGAAGCTAAGGATGGCATCCAGGACAGGTGTGATGAACTTTGATAGGACTGGCTGTGAGGCCCCCCCCCGACTCTGGTGGTTGTTGGTTGGAAGGTACAAGAGGCCAACAGGTACAGCACAGCCAGCAGCTTTGTCTGTGGAGGGATGTTGGTTCTCCTCTGTGTTGGTACCGTCAACCAGTGGGCGATGTGGGTCATGATATGGATGATGGTTGTCCTTTTGAGCCTGTAGTGGGCAATGACTTCCTCGGGCGTTAGGTCTGTGAGACTGGTGTGTTTTTGGTGGTCTGCTGCATTACTCCGTGCTGCCTCTGTGGTGGTCCGGGTCCTGGGGGTGCTGGCTGTCCTGGGGGTGGTGGCGGTGGGTGTTGTGGCCCTGTTGGGGCTTCGAGCTGCATGATGTAGCTCCATGGCGTTGTTTGTTATTCTGGCGTGGCTGTGTGCAGGGCTCTGTTGCCTACTGCAGGTAGTTGTCCGGCTTCACAGCTGCAGTAGGCAGGTGTTAAATACCTGCTGCTACCACGGCTTATCGCGTGGTTTGACTCACATCGCGGATATGGCAGTTCGTTGTGTAGGTTGTTTGTGTTTTTTTTGTGTTTTTGCACGGGAACGACTACTCTGCATCTCATTAGAGTTAGTTGGTGGTGTCCACCATGAAGATACATTTTGGGGCAGTTATCTTGGGAATACTGGCCATGTCTGCAGTTTGCACCAGCTTGTGAATGGGGTGTTAAATCTATCTTCACTTTTGTTGCGTTAAGGTGGAGATAAATCGGAGTCCTTGTGAATATCCCTCCTAGTCTTCTGTCTATTTTGGTCATTAAGGAGCCGCTTTTACTCAGGCATGAAAACAAGACCATTGTTAAAAGACTTCTGCCAATGAATGCGACCCAGGCCAGTCTTAATCTTGCATATCTTCCAGTATCCCCCACCAGCACTTTCAAATCCCTGCACCGCAACTCTGGTGAGCCTGTCTCTTCAAGGGGCCAATATATTTGCTGCTGCGTATTCAGCAAAGTTGGCTCATCACAGCTGCTCTAGTGGGTCAGGGGATTATTAGCAAGCCCCTTGTGCCAACGGTGCGTCACTTTTTCACATATAAAAAGTGATGCAACTGCGGCGCAAGGGGCTTATTATGTTTGGGGCGCCCTTCAGTAAAGGCTTTGACACATAGAGTATCGATCAAAGCCTTGATCCCCAAGTGATCAGGGAGTCTTCTATCGCTTTTTTTTTTTAAATATCACACTCTATTCTCTACGATGAGCTTTTTGATGTATATACCATTACACACCTTTTGTCAAGTACAGCCAAGCAATCATTTTTTGTTTATTTTATCGAGGGACCCTACTAAAATAAATATGTTTTATCTGTTTATAATGAGGAATAACAATTTATAATATCGCAAAAATGGAGGGGAAAAAAGCTACATGCCCAGTTTACCTTGAGAAATCCTGTCATTTCATTACTCGGAGACAACTAAATATGATATTCATAAGCACTGGCTAATGCTACAAGAAAATAGCGTAGGTGTTTTTTTTCCAAATCTTTCAATCACTCATGTCGCTAATTAGAAACTCAGGGAAGGAAAAAAATGAATCAGTAAAAATACCAAACATTCTCCCTATATTCATCGTGGGATTACGCACCTTGGCAGCAAAAGTGAAGGACAGCTTGCATTACCAAAGCACTGATGTTCCCACCTCTTTCATAAATGGAGACTTGCCAAACACGACCGTGAAGGGTAGTGTTGTTCAATGCCCGCACCAGATGTATTGCATCAGCATTATTTTTCCGTTTTTGATGTCTCAATTCAGCAATAGAAGCCAGTGGAAATAACTTAGCACGTTGCAGTTAGCTGAATCATTACAAATGCGATACGGTTATAATCACAGGGTGCAATATTATTCACAGCCAACGGTCACTGGTGACTGACATGTTTGAATCGCAGTGCCTTAAAGCAGTACACTCCTAAATTGCTCCGAGACTCAATGCCTCGGCATCAATGGAGTGAACGGGAAGAGCGCATGTCTCAGGATACCAACCTTTTCAGATGGTCTGGGATAAACTGAGAAGTGTATGGGCGTATTATACTTATAAATCTCCTTATGCAGTGCTGAATTGTGTTAGTAGTTGCAGGTGGTGGGTGTTCTGCATCAGAACTGATGCTGGTGACAGGGATATAGTTTTCATTATCAGATTGAACAGAGCAAGCAGAAAGAGGAGAAAGAAAAATACAGAAAAACAGTGAAAAAGCAGGGGGGAAAACGATGATTCCTGAGTGAAACATAGAAGAAATAGGAAGGGCATGGTGGAACAAGAAAGACGTATGAGGTGAAATAAATAGTAGGCAACCTAGGGGCTTATTCTCAAGAACTTATTGCTGAGTTAGCCGCACTTTATCGCAGCCAAAGTCGCGATAAATGTATCGCCCCATTCACAAGCTGGTGCTAACATCTGATATCACCAGTTTTCCTGCGATAGCAGCAGCAAAAAGAATCGCCACAGATGATACCGGCAATCATCGCCAATAATATGCAGAGTAGGCGTTCGTGAGCAAAAAGCTGCGACAACACCACTTTGCAACATTCTCAACGACCAGCCATATTGGGGATAAGATCACAAAAAAGGTGATGAGACGTGTTAGCAGCAGGAATTTAACACCTGCTCTTACCTGGTGTAAAGTCGGACGACAACCTGCACCAGAGAAGGGAGCCCAGCCCAGAGCCACACCTGAAGAACAACAGATGCCATGGAGCAACTGATCATGCAGCTCGGACATCCAAGAGGGCCACAACACCCACCGCCACCACCCGCAGGGCCTCCCCCCAGCACCCTGGGAAAAAGAGGGAGAGAGGGAAAGAGGGAAACGAGAGAGAGAGAGAGAGAGAGAGAGAAAGAGGGAGAGAGAAAGAGGGAAAGAAAAAGAGAGTAAGGGAGGGAGAGAGAGAGGGAAAGAGAGAGAGAGTAAGAGAGGGAGAGAGAAAGGGAAAGAGAGGGAGAGAGAGAGACAGAAAGAGAGGGAAAGAGAAAGAGGGAAAAAGAGGGAAAGAGAGAGAAAGAGAGGGAGAGAGAGAAAGAGGGAAAGAGAGGGAGGGAGAGAGAGAGAGAAAGAGAGGGAGAGAGAAAATGAGGGGGAGAGAGAGAGAGCGAGAGAAAGTGAGAGAAAGAGAGAGAGAGAGAAAGAGAGGGAGAGGGAGACAGAGTGCATACACTGCGGAACCAGGCCTCACTGCTCACCTGCTACCACCGGTGTGTCTCCAACCACATGCCGGGATGCACTGCGGTTCACCAGGTCCCTTATCTGAAACAGAGTCCTGATTTATGAATGGCAGAGCACATACAATTGCACACGCCATCATCACTTGCCTGCCCCTGCGCACACAGGCTGCTGCACCCCAGCCCCTCCCAGCAGTGACTGCCTACCCCTACGCACCCAGGCCTCACTGCTCACCTTCCACCACCGGCTTGTCTCCAAGAGGGCCCACCACGTGCCGGGCAAGCCCCCAAACCCGGGGCCCGCGAACATGGAAGCCTCCACATCATGCAGCCCTGCTCCATGGGTGACCAGGTCACACACGTGATTCTGGGTCTTGATTTCGCTATGGCAGAGATCATATCAGTGCACACAGCATCATCGCAGGCTGCACACCCACTCAGCCCTTTAGGTGCCATTAACTCTGTGACCTGCGAGGCAATGTCACGTGGCGGTAGGCCTGCAGTGCCCACTGGCTCAGGCATACACTGCGGTCCAGCAGGGCTCACACAAATCCTTACCAGTCCAGACCACCAGGACGGGGCATCATCTCTGGCTGCACACCTGCTCAGCACTTAAGGTACCCTTACCTCAGTGCACCGATAGTCACCATCCCGTGGCTGTGTGCCTGTGCCGGCCACCGTGTATCTGGTGCCATCAAGTTTGTGCGCCGGAGTCATGGACAATTTATGATTGAGTCTCGTGGTGCGGATGCCATCATGTCACCTCCGGCACTGGGGAATGTGATGTGGCAGGGCATGCATAAATAATAACCACAAGGATATACCCAGATAGAGAGTGGAAATGGCGTCCAGGACATCTGCCCAGCCCTTTTTATTGGAAGGGTCACATGTCCTGTGACAAGTGTGCTGGATAGATGTGGTGTGGGTGTAAA
The DNA here is from genome assembly GCF_964261635.1 of Lissotriton helveticus. Lineage (NCBI taxonomy): Eukaryota > Metazoa > Chordata > Amphibia > Caudata > Salamandridae > Lissotriton > Lissotriton helveticus. Next base: position 510,504,932 of record NC_136061.1, on the reverse strand, counting down.
CCAGCCATAAGGGAGTGGCTGTGGTATGCTGACAACTAAACATGTGATCAGCAGATCACTACTAGGAAGACCTGGGACATGTAGCGTTGTCACCCCCCCTGTGAGCGTAAGCAGAGTGGGCTGGCCTGGCATATGTCAGTACAGCATAAGGGTGTGAAAAATGACCCCAGGGCTCTGGGCGTGGTTCCGTCCTGGGCTGTACAAGGAAGTGACTAATGCATGTGTCCCTGTTGTAGTGCCGGCGCCACTCTGACCACAATCAGCAATGTGTCACCCTGTGACCCAAGTCCCATAACATGAGCAACATGGACATAAGAGGGAATCACTGACCCTACATCAATCCATCCTTCTACACTTGAGAGATCATAGAAATTACACATCTGTCTGAATATGAATGTTTTATGCACATTCAGTGGAGTGTTGTAGCTGGAATAGTAAAGGGCCATGCAAACCCCACTTTACATTGTTGGCCAGTGGAGGGCAAAGCAACAATACTCCAGGGTGACAAGTTCAACGGAAGGGGAAGAGCTCAGTCTGCAGTCTGAATGCTGTGTCATTGGTGACCAAACAGAATAAGGCAGTTGATGTCGAGGTCCAAGATGAGTGTCGCAGAGTGTATTGGGGGTCAGTGGAAGGTGATGATGTAGAGGGCAGAACCAAGCAGAAATCGGCCATATGGCAGAGATGAATGCTACTGCGTCCTTCTCTACCACAAAGGCAAATTCATCTGTATATTCGTCCTCTGCTGTTTTATGTGCCTCATGTGTGGGTGGTGGTGTTCTGTCTCCATCACTGTGTGGCTGTGATACCTCGCGGGCCAGAGGTGGAATGTCTGCCGCACTGTGTGGCACTGACACTTCAGGAGGCGGAGATGTGGATGTACAGGTAGCAGCAGCATTCATCAGCATAGCAATGCCATGAGGAGGGTCTTTAGGGTATTGGGGAACCCAGCTACCTCTCGATGGTATGCAGCCGTGGCAGTCGCTATTTCCGCCTGCGTCTGCTCCATGGTCTCCATTATCCTCTGCATGTGTCCCAACTCCCGGGTGACATCGCTAGAGCCACTCTGACTAAACAGTTGTTCTATCTCTAAGTCGGGACTCTTGCAATGTCAGCCATGGATTGTTGGAGAGCATGGAGTGGACTGTGGTGGTCTGTTAGGGACTTTGAGTGGTCCCTGATGGGACGTTGACACCCAAGTATGGCATCTAGTTTGGCTGCCATGTGGTCAAACCCCACCCGCACCTGTTCAGCCAGCTGCTCCTGGCACCCCAACACATGGTGTTGGAAGGCCATGTATTCTTCGTGGGGGTCCTGGGAGGCAGCTGTGGTTGTGGGTGCTGTCTGCTGTGTGGTCTGTGCAATGTGTGTGGTCTCATCGATGTAGCTGGGCTACCCTGCTCCTGGAGGTTGGGTGCAGAGGCTGTTCACAAGCTGTTGGAGGGCATCGGGGTCGAAGGTGTAGCGGTCCTCTTCGTTATCAGAGAAGAGAGATTCGGCCTGCTCTGCAGGAGGTGTTGGTTTTCCCTCTGCAATGTGAAGGGGAGATGCAGTTTAACATTGTGTTCACATGTATGTTGATGTATTGTACATGTTTACATACAGACTGCATGACAGTGTACATTGTGACTGTTTTGGAGGAGCTGCCTATTTGATGGGGGACAGTGGACATTTTGACAACATCATTGATGTGTGTTTGTAGTTGTACATTGTCAACTCACATTTCCCTGCAATGCCAAATGTGATTGTCCAGTTTCTACACACAAGCGGCACCAGTTGTGTACTCTGTTCTGTTGTGGATGTGTTGCGGTTTGTATCACATCGTTGTCAATGTTGATGTGCTTTGCATGTTATGTTTATGTACTGCGTTTTGGGGGAGTCTCCCCTGCAGCTCTGATTTTGATGTCCCTTAGCCCTTTCATGCGGTGTGCCTTTGACTTCTGTGCTTACATATTGCTGAGATGTTGCATACTTGGGTAAACTGATGTCTTGGTGGGAGTTTTGGGTCTGGGGCATGGTTTGTCTGCAGATGTGCTATACTTAATTGTGCATGTGTGCCATTGTACCCATCTCCCTGTCCCCCCAGTCCCTGGTCATGACTCACTCTGATGCTGTTGTGTCAGGTCATGTTGAGCAGTGTCCGGTCCCCCAACTCCTGCCACCGCCTCCCCACTGATGACTGTGGACACCATTTCCTCCATCTCGTCCAGCGCCTTCTGTGGCGCTGGATTCCCACCTTCAGTCTGCATTGCTGCCTTCCAGTTGTTGGCGAGTTTCTGCTTGGTTTTGCCCTTCACATCAGTCCAGCGCCTCTTGACCTCTTCCATTGTCCTCTTCAGCACTCTGACTGCATTCACCTTGTCCACAATGGACTGCCATAATCCATTTCTTGTTGCCAATGACACAGTGGAGGTGACGAAAAGTAGTTGATGGTGTTCTTCCACCTCAGTTATGAGGATCCTGTTTTTCTGTGGACTGAACCGCTTCTTCCTACTCTTCTTGTCTTTGCCCTTCCCTGACCCGAGGTCCCAAGCTGGTCCTCTGGGGAGCTTGTGGGTTTCTGGTTGTCCTTGTACTTGCTCCAGCTACCGCCATTGTGCTTCGCTGTTGTTTGGCTTGTGTTTGTATGTTTTTTTCTACTTTTCTAATGATTTTTCCCACCTGGTGTGTTTGAATAGCAGACCTGGGGAAGATTATCGCGGATGGGCCCATCGCAACTTTTTTCGCGTTGAGTTTTAGATTTTTATCGCCATCACGGTGACTTTATCGCTGACATTTGACACATTATCGGGAACATAGTGCATGTTGTCACCGTGTTGTGAATAAGACATTACCCTGAGTTATTTTCCAGCAATAGACGGTGATGTGAGACATTGCAATAACTGATTTTGGCAATGATTATCACACATTCCTGAGAATATCCCCCGTAGATGTTTGGAAAACCTAGATTTCGGCCGTGCCAGAAATGTGTTCCTAAGAACAACTTTGAGACTCTGTAATAATATTTTATTATTTTTATTATTTTTTTTTTCCCAAATAAAGCACCGTCTTTCTCAAAATGGGTTTATATGTTTTGGTATCATTAAATAATCGTTATCTTATAATGCGACTCAGAAAAAATTCATGACTTTCCTTTCCCTTATCAAATATAGATGACACAAAGTAGGTCTTAACAATTTTCCATACTTCCCATACACAACAAGCAGCCTATATGAGGATTCAGATCATTTTCCTTTGGTCTAATTCAAGGACAGCTCTTCTGTTGCATCAGGCTTATGTAATCATAACTAAAAATAACTGCTTATATGCATACATCGAGGGTGCTTTTGATTAGCCCTCTCTTTCATTGGTCTTTTCAGCTTCCAATCACATTTGCTTCCACCCACCACATCCTTCAGGTTGAAGCAATCGGTCAGTCCTCTTCCACCACTGTTAATCTAACACTGTGAATGACAACATTTTGACTGGGTACATGTGTACATCAACCTATGAAAACAAGTATATCAGTAGCAGGGCCATTACTTTCTTTGCAAATGTTTATTTTTCTATTCATTTTTATCTCATATAATTTTTTGTGAATGAGGTAAATTGGGTTACTGGTTGACTTGAGTATGTGCCCTGGTCAAGCAGCAACACAACCCTTGTCAGGGTAAGGCACACACAAACCACAACTTAGCATGTGCTCAACCCCTTTTAGCTTGGTGCAGAGCAGCTAGGCTTAACTTAGAGGCAATGTGAAAAGTGCCACACCTCAAACAGTAAAATAGTGAAATGCCCTCACAAAAGGTATCTCACACCAAATTAGGAAAATAGAGGAATGTTTCATAAATAAAACAAGACCACAATGAAAAAATAAAGTCAGTACAATCGGATCTATGAATTTTGAAAGAATAAAGTGATTATATGGCAAAATCCTCAAAACACCAATTCAGATATCTGATCGTGCTGGACGAGGTCAAATCCAAAAGTTCAGGTCTATCGCTATCATGATAGAGCACAGTTCGAATACAGTCCAACGATAATCCAGATGAAGGTTTACCTTCTCAACTTCATGCTAAGTGTGCCATTTGCATTGCATAGGGCTGTGAGGAGCTGGGAGAGCATTGCTAGATGCTTCGGTGAAAAGCGAGGAGTCAGCTGACATGGTGGGAGGGTGTTACTGAAGCTTAACAGGATGATTGGTCAATGCTGCAGTGTGGAGAGTCAGGCTGAGGGAGCTTTGCACTGATTTGCATTGGAAGCGATGAAATCTTGGTGTAAATGGGCACATCTGTACTTATGGAGAGTTTGCTTGGTTTCACCACCCATAAGCCTCACCAAGGGTCCAGGACTTGAGAGGCACCACTTTAGAGCCAGGAACTTTCTGCATGGGGTTGGTTCAGTATGTTGGGGAAGCTTTTATATCACTGAGGCTCACATGAGGAGGCCAGCAGACTAGCCCTTGGAGTCAATCTGGTGTCCAGGCGTCAAGATGAATTAGCTAGTCTAGTTCTTGTTCCCCAGGCAAGAGGGAAGCAACAGCAGGTCCTTTAGAGTTGTAGTCCAGTAGAGTGGCAGTCCTTGTATAGTTACAGCAGTCCTTCTGCCTGGCAGAGAATCCATACATCCAGAAGTGTAATGAAGAGCTGGTGATTGAGGTCCTTCTTTATACACAGTTGTGCCTTTGAAGTGTGGAGAAGGTATACTTTTAAAGTGCACAGATGCCCTCCTGCCTTCTTGACTCCAGACTAACTACAGAGGGCATGCAGCACTTTGCACAGAGACAGGACACAGCCTACATGTGGGGCTGACCCAGCTCTTCAGGCCCATCCTGCCAGTGATGGCCCATCCAGTCACACCCAAGCTCCTGCTTGTGTGAGGCTGTCTAGGAGGAATACACAAAAACCCAACTGTCAGCTACACCCAGTCATGTGACCAGAGAGGTTACAGGCACTAAATAGCAGAATACACCTTTCACAGAGGAACCACTGAACAGGATTTGCTGCTGCGTAGATAGAAAGTAGCGAGAGGTACAGTGCAGTCAGGCCAATCAGCGATGCACTTTGGGCAGATAGACACGCATGTTGGTTCCATTCTTTCCCCAGTACTCTGAGCAGTATTTAGCCAACAATTTGATGCATTTGGTGAGACCTAGTGAGTCCTAAGTTTTGGATTTTGTTCATCTGGTCACCTTTAACACCATAAGCAAGGGTTCCGGAGTGTAGGGGCACCCCCTAGGGGTTCAGGACTCACTCATGCTAGTACAGGTTCACTATTTTGAGAGCCTTTTATATCCCTGTAGCTCTGATCTGGAGGTCTAAAAATTTGGAGTCACTCTTGCAGTCATGGGCTCAAGTGTTTAAACAGGGCACAAGCAACAGAGCAGGCCTCGGAGGGTTCCAGGCAAGAAAGCTGCTACAAACAACTGGAGGGGGAAGTGGCTCAACGCAAGTGGATCTCAACCCGCAAAACGCACAAGGAAAACATTTGATACTTTAAAAAGACAAAAAAATTAATCTCAATGAATATATCTCTGCAGTCTTTTAAAAAAAAAGCAAACAGGCACAATTCTGGAAATTTATCAACACACTCAACTGGCACAGACACGACAAGCAAAACTGAGTCTCAAGTCTCACATAGATTAAGCATGAGAATTCACTCTATAGAAAATTGAACAGTACAAGCTCTGTAATAAGTGCCCAGCATAACACCTCCTTCCAAGACCTGGAACAAGGGGAATAGCAAGCAGTGATGTATATAAAGTCTCAGACGCAGGGAAGCCCACGACCACAATACCAAAGAAAATCAGGGACAACGAAGCCTCAGGTCCAGACGGGCCTCCTGGTCAGTTATTTAAAGAGGGCTGCAACTTCTGCGCATCCATATTTACCCCGTTATTCCATTATAGTGCACTTAATGTCACAATCCCAGAAGGCTGGATGGGATCCCTATTACAACTGATCCATAACAAAGGTGACACATCAGACCATACTAAATACAGGATGATAGAGCTTCTGGATATTAAGGCAAAGGCATATGCAAACCTTCTTTTGCAGCAACTTCATCACTGGGTCAGGGATGAAGACATACTTCCAGCATATCAGTCAGGCTTTAGGCATGGCACATCAACACTGGATAACGTGACAGCTTTGGCCTATTTAATTTATCAACCTACATATGAAAGACAACGCTCTCCTTTTGTCTCTTCCGTGGATTATATTGCAGCATTTAACTGTTTTAATAGAAATCTACTATGGGCAAAGGTACAAAATTGGGGGATCTCGAGTATGTTTTTGAATGCCATGGTTGCCCTTTATACTAAAACTTGGGTACGGATTAAACTCACGTCAAGCACGGTGACAAAAAAGGTGTTTACAGATCAGGGGCTCAAGCAAGGTTGTGTGCTGGCACCTCTACTTTTTAATCTTTACACTGCAGATCTAGGCAATTTTTTAACAGCTGTCATTTTGTTTATTCCAAAAATTGGGTGGTCCTGACTGTACTTAATGCCGTATGCAGATGACATAGTCCTTATGGACAACACACCTATAGGACTGCAGAAAGCTTAGCATTTACAACACCACTAAGAAACTAATGGGTAATGCCAATAAAACAAAGGTGGTGATTTTTGGAACCTTTGCTAATAAACTCAATTAATACTGGAGGTTGGGCGACATGAAAATAAGCACTGCACCCAAGTACAAGTATCAGGGTGTGTGCTTTATGAGTAAGGGCAGGACCAACCAGCATATTGCCTCCATAAAATCAAAGGCCAAGGCACTGAATTAAGCCAGGTGTAAACTAAATGCAAAAATGTACAGCCCATCTACAGTGGAAATGAAATGAAATGAAGAAAATTCTTAATAAAGCGCACTGCGACCAAGCGGCTTCCTGGTGCTGAAAGTAGAGGGCTGAGGAGAATGGAATTTGCCGAGGGAGATCAGCCGGAGTACGCTATGGAAAACAGATGGGTCTTGAGGGCTTTGCGAAATTGGGAGTAGACTGGGATACAAAATACAAAAAGTGATAAAATCCAAGCTTCTTCTCTCAATTGCATATAGTCAACTTGCCTTTCGAAAGGCTCTGACAAAAACTTTGGAAACTGCAAGTTATTGGGTTTTTTAAAGGATCTATTAAATCCCCCGCCACTCTAGGAATGTATATGACAACTGGACTTCTATTGTGCAATACTACAGCAGAATCTGTGCAGCGCTCCCAAATACCATGAAGGAATCTTGAAGGAAATTTTTATAGAAGAGAATAACCCTTGGTCAGAGTACCTGGAGCACGTTTGTTCATCGACCTGGGATCCTTAAAAAGTGCTGAGGAAACAAGTCAAACATTTATCCAGGCAAGAAGACATATGACTCATTGAAAGCTCTCAAAGTAACATTTGGATATTAATTAATTCCTATAGGGACAAATTATGCCGGCCTTAATCAAATAGTAGGCTGAATAAATCAATTTGTAAGCAACTTTTATTAATTCTGCTTATGTTGCTTCCTATAAAAGATATAAACAGCCACTGGAAAGTCCTGAAGAAAGTTACCACCTGTAGACTGTAAATAAACGATGACTCTCTGGCTCATTTCCTCTACATCTGTTCAAGTATGATGAACACATGCCACACTTTATTAAAACCCTTGTTTTTAAAATATGGCACTCACACTTCCAAAGAGGCAATAGAACTTCTTTTTTTATTTAAAAACTCCATCGCCAGCTTCAAAACTTAGTAACGGGATGCCACGCACATGTTGATAAACATTATAGAAACCTGGGGGGGGCGTGGGTAACAGGGGGCATGGCTAACCGACGAACATGACGGACACGCCTTGGACTAGCTTTGGTCCGGGCATCCTGCATCATTCCTTGCCCACCAAACACCTATCATGTAGTGTTGCGCTCTAGTCATCACGCGAGCGCGTAATGACATAGAGCGTGACTGCCATTTTGGGCAGTGAGCGCCTGTCCGGTCACAGAGCGGACGTATTCCCGGCGCTCTCCTGAAGTAATTTAATAAAGGTATTACTTACCTGCTACTTGAGTCCTGCAATTCCTTGGGGGCAAACAGCGTCATTAATGTGGCGACGAGGTCGGGATCCGACGGAAAAAACAACAGAGAAGGGCGAACCCTCGGAGCACTGTACCACAGCACCCAACAGGAGACACACCATCAAGGTAACCAGTAGAGAGAACCAGCGCCGGGCAGGAAACACTACAGGAGAGTGCGGCAGAGGACAGCGCTGCAGCAATCAGGGCAGCCCACGGCACACAGGAGCCGCATCCAGCCGGGCGAAAACAGACCAGAACGCCGGGCAGAGGCAGAGGTCCCCAGGGGCCACCAAGACACGCACTACCACAGACTGCGGAAGCGCAGAGGAAAGTGGACTCCAACAGCAGTAAGTACAGTGACCACCCTAAGAGGGAAAAGCAGGGAGAGCGAGCCTCCCATCGGGCACAACATCTCCAGACTCGAAAAAAAACAGCCTGTCGGTCCGAGGCCCTGGCGGAGCATGCACTGCATAGTGAAGGGGGTGATTCTAGGCCTCAACAAGACCACGCACACCAGCGCAGGTTAATTGCCCCAGGCAGTCCCAGAGGGGAGGAAGTACAACCAGAGAGGCGAGTGGAGATGTGTGCCTAGGCATCCTCGCTCACAACGCCAGTCCCATTCCTACCCAAACCATGGGATCCCTCGATGAAATGGGAGGATTGGAGGGAATACTTTATGAACTACCTGGAAGCCCTAGAGGATGAGAATAGGGAAGCCTTTCCCAACAAGAGGAGGAAGAGAATATTACTCCACAATCTAGGCCCGAAAGGCATCAGAGTTTTCCAGAATTTAGTCCCCACACCGCGTCAAGCGGCAGTTGAAGATGTGTTACAACACGCGATAGATGATCTAAACAACCACTATCGACCGGCGATGTGCACATCCATAGACAGATACAACTTCTAACAGAGGAAGCAGGCAGCAGGAGAGTCCATAGATGAATACGTGGCAGCATTAAAGAAATTAGCGATCAAGTGTAAGTTTGGCACCTTACATGATGAATTCATCAAAGACCAAATAGTCATGCACACCACAAACACTGCGATCCAAGACAAGTTGTGGGTAAACGGGGATGCGAACCTAAAGGAAGTCATGGCCATGGTAAAGAAGGCAGAACTGTCCAAAAGGTGTGCAGAATGGGCAAAGAGTTAAACAGCCATGAGGCCTATGGTTCACAGAATCACCGACACAGAACCACCGGAGAGGAGCAAAGCAAATGGACACCCCGAACAGCACAGGGAAAGAGTCTCACCAAGGAGAACAAGAACGTGTGTTAGAGATGCGGCAGTCCATCCCTTGCGGCATACGACAAACGTTGCCCGGCCTTCCCTGCCAAGTGCATGTTCTGTGGAAATGTGGGGTCCTTTGAGACGGTATGCCACCGCAAGCAGAAGAGACCGACAGTCAAGTACATAGCACAAGAGTTAGGAGTGGAAGGAGAAGAAGAAGAAGAAGAAGAAGAAGAAGAAGAGGAGGACAACGTGCTGTGCATAGAAGAACACATACTGGGTATCGACTGCAACCGCTCTAAGACATCGCAATGTGACCTAGTCGTGGGGGGGATACCGATCAAGATGGCTGCAGACTCAGGGTCCCCGTATACTATAATACAACGTACGGTGTGGAACGAACGCTTCAGACACAGCCTAGGACCTCAACTGGAACCTCCGGACATTCGATCGGTCACCTTCACGGGTGAGCCTATCCCCATGGTCGGATATCGAGTCCTGAAATTTGAGTTCAAAGATCGCAGTGCAGAATGCAAGCAATGTGTAGCTGAAAAAGGGCAGACCAGGGAGACCTAGGCATACAACTGAACCCGGGCGGCATCACACAAGTTCTGATGACCAGCCCAGAACGACAACCGGATGTTACCAGAATCAAGGAAGAATTTCCCACCGCGTTCGAAGGTAGAGTCGGAAAATTGACTAAATTTACCCACACGATTGACCTCAAGGCCGACGCCAAACCGGTATCCCACAAAGTGAGAAATGTACCGCTGGCCATCAGAGAGGCAGTGCAACAGGAATTACAGAGGCTGGAAGACAACGGCATCATCGAGCCGATCAATAGTGCGGAATGGCTGACCCCGCTGGTGGTGGCTATGAAACCCAATGTCAAGGTCCACTTGTGCGTGTTCTTCAGTGAATTGAACAAGAACATAATAGTTGAAAAATCCCCGCTACGGAGAATAGACGAAATGCTAGCAAAACGGAAGGGGATAAGATGGTTTTCCACCATCGACCTCACCTCGGCCTACCAGCAGATTGCCCTACACCACACGAGCCACAAGCTTAAATCCTTCATAACGCCCTTAGGAAGCTACCAGTTCCACAGGATGCTGTTCGGGCTGGCGTCTGCGGCAGCCGTATTCCAGAAGGTGATGCACAAACTGTTCAAGAACGTAGACGGAGTACAATACTTCCAGCATGACATCTTGACGATGGGCAAGGATCAAGCAGACCATGACAGAAAGCTGTCTGAGGTATTGCATGTGTTGGAACGGAACAGGTTCACGGCAGAATGGGAAAAGTGCTGATTTGGAATGTCGTTGGTTACCTACTTGGGCCATGAGATCAGTAATCATGGAATCATGCCCAAACACGCCAACGTCAAAGCCATATGCAAGGCACCCCCTCCGAAGAGCAAGGAAGAAGTAAGATCGTTCTTAGGGATGGCCGAATATTACAGTAAATTTGTGCAGTACTTCGCCACCAAGACACACCACCTGCGCCAACTCCTACGAGACAAAGCAGCCTATGAGTGGACAGAAGAGGCAGAAGGAGAGTTTCAGAGGATCAAGTAGGACATTAGCAAGGCCGTCTCTCTACAGGGATTTGATCAGCAAGGGAAACCTATACTTACAACAGACGCAAGTTTAAAATGTCTGGGAGCAGTCCTTAGGCAGGAGAGGAAGAACGGAGAAATGGCCACTATCAGTTTCGCGTCCAGGACACTATCGCCCACTGAGCAGAAGTTCAGCATGATTGAAAAAGAAATGTTAGCTGCGGTATGGGTCATGGGGAAGTTCTGCCAATTCCTCTGGGGCACGAGATTCAGGCTCAAGACAGACCATAAGCCCCTAGTCAAAGTACTCACGTCTAGTGGACATGGGAATGCCACCCCAAGCATTGCTAAGATGACTCCGAAGTAGTTTGACTACAGGTATGACGTCAAGTACATCCCTGGGGCTAAGAACAAAGTTGCTGACTATCTCAGCCGAGCTTTGGCCATGGAGGAGGCGCCGCACTACTCTGAAGAGGATGATGTCAGCGTTGCGTTCATGGACGATCATGAAAAGTGATAAGCGTGCAAGAATGGAAGAAAGCCTATGAGGACGATTCAGACATCAGGGAAGTAAAGCGCTTCATACTGCAGGGATGGCCGGAGAAGAAACATATGAAGGCAGAGCATAGGAAGTTCTTTGAAGTAAGGGAGGAGTTATCCATCGGAGACCGTCCTGTTCAGAGGTGACAAAGTAGTTCCTCCCCTTTCATTGGTACCGCACTTACTGGCTATTCTACATGAAGGACACCTAGGCATCGTGAAAACGAAGCTGAGGGCAAAACTGATGTACTAGTGGCCGGCGATGGGCAGCCTAATTGAAAAACATGTTCGGGAATGTGAACAGTGCCAAAAGGCGGACAAATCACAAACGTTGATGCACCCTTCATTGGGGAAGTTCAACAACCCATCTAATCCGTGGGAAGATTTGTCGATAGACATCCTGTGTCCAGTGCTGGATGCGCAGGGAGTACCAAAATATGTAGTGGTGCTCATAGACAGGTACTCCAAGTGGCCAGAAATAGACATCCAAGAGGAAATGGACACTGAGATGGTACTGAAGTTCCTTACTGCCACCTTCCTCCGAGAAGGCATTCCCAGCTCCATTCTGAGTGACAATGGACCTCAGTTCACGTCGGAGAAATGGAACAGCTATATTGAAAGGAATGGCATTAAGATTAAACACACCTCCATATATCACCGAGCCGGTAATGGCCTGGCTGAAAGATTTAACCGAGTCATAATGGGCTCCATTCAATCTGCAATAGGAGCGGGAAAGGACTGGGAAAAAGAAGTGAAGAGTAGGTTGTGGGCCTACAGAATCACCCCGACCTGCACAGGATACAGTCCCTTCCAAATCCTGAGATGACGTGACCCTTTAACGAAGGACAATCTTGCATGGAAGGAACGTACCATCACAAGCAAATGGTCCCCTGCAGGTGTCCATCACAATTTGGAAAGAGCACAAAGAATATATACAGAACACTTCAATAAAAGGTGCAACGTGAAAAAGACAGACTTAGGGAGAGGAGAGTGGGTCAGAGTCAAACTGGCCCTCTTGAGAAGAAAAGGGGACAGCAAGTTCAGCGCACCCTTGCAAGTAAAGGAAGTATACAACAGAGCGGCGTTGCTTAGTGACGGGAACATTTCGTCCCAAGATCGAATGTCCAAGTGCAACAAGGTACTGCAGTGGACCTGAAATAAAGAATCGTAAGCAAAAGGCTGCCAGGTCAAACCCAAGGACATAGTCCCATTGAGGGAAGGTGAGGTGAACTCAGGAGCAGTGGAAGGGAAAGAAGAGTTTGAAGGCGAGGACAATCCAGTCGATTTAGAACCTCCTGGAAGCCCTGGCGGACCTCCGCGGGGGGAAACTCCTCCGGGAACTGGAAGAAGGGGAATACTCACGCCTGGGGAAAGTACGGAGATGTCCTTCTCTACCCCGGTAAGACATATCCATGCGGGGAGAACTGTGGTAAGACCTGCAAGATACAGAGACTATGAGATGGGGAGGCGAATGGCCTAGCAGACAGATAGACTGTGAGACTTTTCTTTCCTTTGTTTGCATATATAAAGAAGGGAGATATGTAGTGTTGCACTCTAGTCATTATGCGGCCGCGTAATGACGTAGAGCGTGACCTCCATTTTGGGCAGTGAACGCCAGTCCGGTCATGGAGCGGACGTGTTCCTGGCGCTCTCCTGAAGTAATTTAATAAAGGTATTACTTACCTGCTGCTTGAGTCCTGCAATTCCTTGGGGGCAAACAGCGTCATTATACATCACTGCCTGGTGACACCCCGGGGGCCCTCTGAGCTGGTGTTGGGGGTCGAGGAGCCCGAGATCCATTTGTTTGCCGACCATCGGCGTGGAGGCCTAAATGTGGCTGTCTTTCTCGGTGGTGCGCGCCTGGGCCATGCTGTGCCGCTTCTTCCCAATGCCATCAGCACTCTGCCTCTGGCCTGCAGAGCGGAGTATCGGCCAGAGATGGACCCAGACAGTGCCGGTGCCGGTGCCTGCTTCCGGGTAATGTAAAGTACTACCCGGGGCCCAAACTAATGCTGGCAGAGTGAGGACCCCTTTTCTGATCCGCATGCTGTACTGACATCCTGTGGGGTGAGCCTGTTCCTCCGGGTTCCCCTATTAGGACGGCCTGCTTGTGTGTGTACATGTTCATCCATGCTTTGAGACTGAGTACCCGATGTTCCAGATCGGCGCCGGAGGTGTGCGGACACTATTGATCTCGCTTGTGCACAGCGGTAGCTGTGTGCTGGACCGGCGCCCTACGGGTTGTGCCTGCCTCTCCTGGGAATGGCAATGCCCGTCATCTACTATTGTGTATACGATGGGCAGGAGTCACGGTGGAGCGGACCTCTGTGACCAGGTTGTATATCTCGGCCTGCGGAATGCCCGAGCCTGCTTCTTGAGCAGAGCAGAGTGCACGGATTGTGGGGGTATGAGCCTGTACCTAGGGCTACTTCTGAGAAGAGGGGTGTGCCGATTTACATAACTAGCATGACTCCGGTGCCAGGTTGCAGCTGCTTGCTGCTGTGGTGGAGGCCTGTTCCTGCATAGTCTGGTATACTGCCTGCCACCCCCCTTGGCGTGTCTCAAGGGTTGCCCTGCACCATAGAGGCCTCCCCGGAACTCCTGCCACTCAGTCACTGTTGATGAGTATCCAGAGCTCAGAACTGGCTACATCTTATTGTTAAAGGTGTTGGACATGCCCGCACGACACCTGCATAGCTGGCCGGATCCTCTGCACAGTGGTGTTTGCCTCAGGTCCCGACTCAGCGGCATGCTGGGAAACATGTTACCCTCTCAGGGTTGTCACTGGGCCCACATAGGTGGTATTACCTGCTAGTTCCATTGCAGCAACAACGAAGTGTGAACCTGGGCCTTGCTGGTACCCCCTCCAATCTGCTGAGCAGCCTGGGCCCTTTCTTTGCACGTCCACCCTTCATGCCACGGGCCACAGTGCTGTATACCCATTCGCTAGTGCAAAACAACAAATGTAGCCAGCACTGACGATATTCCAGCAATATCATACCAATGCTCACCTAGGTCATACAGCATAGCCTGTGTGGAGGACATACCTACCGATCTTGTCCTACACTTTGTGTCGCCGTAGACGCAAGATGGGGTGCACTAGGGGAAAAACACAGGAGCCTCCGGCTGCTGATAAAATTGAACATACTGACCTGGAGAGTGCAACCAGCTCCTTTCATCAAGACTATATAGCCCCGACTAACGTGGCAGGGCAAGCTGATAAGTTAGACTTCATTTTGCAAGAGGTGTGTGACTCCAAGAAGGCTGTAGAAAGGCAAGTCAGCGTGCTGGCCAAGGAACCTCACACTACTAAAAGCCGACCATAGTAAACTGGCGAACACTTTCCGTACTAATATACGGCACCTGCAAAAAATTACACTTCAATCACTTTGAGCGTTTACAGCTACAACTAACAGAGCTTCAAGACAGGGTGGACGATGCGGATGCATCTCACTATGAGATGGAAATTCCCACAGCCCCGGTCAGTGATAACATGGCATACCGAAGTAGTATGCTGGAGGAGGGCCAAAAGTATGGTGGAACAATTAGTTGCTGCTGAACCTTCAATGGGCTGAATAATTGCATGTGCCTATTATGAGCAGTATTAGACTTGTGTATATAATGACTAAACAACTGACCCCCTCAAGGCCCTCTACTTGGATATAATTTGTGTGTACCCAAGACTCCACCTTAAGGTTTCACCGCTTGGTCTCTCAGTGGATAAGTGAGTCTACAGCTATAGTAGTACGAAGTCTATGGTGGGTGGGGGATATGGTCTTTTTCAGTCAACTGGCTTGGGAGGGGGTAGGGACTGTTGGATTGTTTAGCATGTTTTTCCTATAATTAGAATTATTAATGTCAATTGCTGATCAGTATATTCCTCATATTGCACTGCCGACGTTACTGGAATGATATACACTCTGGTCGTATTCCAAATCCCTGATATGCCATGATTGTGTAATTACATGTTTGAAACTAATAAAATATGTGTTAAAAAAGAACACTAAAGAAACCTGATGTGGTATCAAGCTGGAACACAAAACTTAGTGTTAATGGTGGTGTTATGATAAACTCTTTTTAGTCACTTAATAAAAATGCACTAATTGAAATGAAACGTGGTAATTAACAATGTGACAATTTCAGCATGAACACGTAATGGTTTTGTAACAATTTTTATTAATTGAAACAAATAAATGTACTCATACAATTTATTCATACTTGAAGTCCTGGGTTCAAGTGTTTCAACAGAGCTCAAGCAACAGGAGAGGCCTCAGAGGGTTCCAGGCAGCAAAGCAGTCCTTCCAGGTGCAGCAAAGTAGTCTTGTAAAGTACACAACGGGCCACAGCAGCAGGTTGTCCTTTGAAAGTCCTTCCACAGACTCAGAATGCAGAATTGAGAAGTGGTACTGCGGTCCTATGTTTGAAGTAGGAGTAGTTTCTAGAAGTTTACGCATAAGATCTTTGGTTTCTCTGAGTCCTCAGCCCTGGCTCCAAGCAGGGTGTGGGAAAATGCATTGGTGACAATTCCTTTGTGTGAAGGCAGAACACAGCCTATTCAGTTACAAGTGGGGCTGCTCCCAGCTCCACCCCCTATCCTGCCAGCAGATGGCCCATTCAGGGACACCTAATTTCTCTATTGTGTGACTGTCTGGAAGGGATTTACAAAGTTCAACTGCCAACTGCACTCAGTAATGTGACCTAGGACAGGCTACAGGCACCAAAGGGCAGGATAATGGCAGCTTTCTAAAAGTGAACGTCTTGAAATGGGGCTTTAATTCGACCCAACCAAAATAAGGAAGGCCGTTAAAGCAGGGAAAATAAAGAAAGCCGCAGGGCCAGACGGTATCCCTGCTGAAATACATAAAAAGCTAGAGTGTTGTTTAGTCCCGGTAATGAGTCGATTGTTTAAAGAGATCTTTGAGGATGGTAAGGATATCCCAAAATCTTGGAATTACGCTATTATCACCCTGGTCCTCAAGTCAGACAGACCAGCTCATTGCTGCGATTCCTATAGACCTATTTCATTACTGAATTCAGATTATATAATCTTTTCAAGGGTCTTAGCAGACAGGCTGAGTGAAGTACTGGACGTGTTATTAAATAAGGACCAGAAGGGCTTTATGCATGGCAGGGGAATTAAAGATTTAACATGCAATTAATTGGTGCAGTGGATATAGCAACTACCTTTAGATTGCCTTTAGCAGCAATCACTGTAGATGCTACAAAAGCATTTGACGAGTGAACTGGTTGTTTCTGCAGGAAATTTTACAACTCTCTAATTTAGGAAATAATTACTGCAGGGCGAAAATTCTTATCTATATGAATCCTATGGCCAGAGTAGCAGTGTCCATCTGTAGTGTTTTCACTCTAATATTGTGTATATTCACAAATGCTTAACACACTGCCTCTGAGATAAGCTTGTATGCTTGTGCCAAACTATCAAGGGGGTGAGAAGGGGTTATCTAGTAGTATTTTTTTCATTATACAATCTTTTATATATGTGAAAGCAAATCCTGTGGTATTTTATATAAGGGGAAAAGTACCCCTTGCTGTACATTATAAGGATGTTGCAAGTCACCTAGGAGTTCCATAAACTTATAAAGGAAGAAGGCTGAAGGCTGATTTCCTTTTTAAGGTTATGGAATTCTGAGGTAACTTGTAATGTCATTATCATGTATGCCAGGGGGTACTTTCTGCAATATAACACATGGTGACAGCATCACATTTCACACAAACCATTTAAAACCTTGGTGCGTAACTCTTTCAAATGAAAGGGCAATCATGTGTGCAAACAAGGAGAATAAAAATAAAATGTCTAATGCAAAATGAAACACGTCAAAATCATGTTCCTTATTTGTTGCAAACAGATAATAGAAACAGTTTAATAGAAGTCAGGTTTTCTTTAAAAAAATAGCTGCACTGGCTCGAAATGTAGAGAAACATGGAGAAAGATAGTAGCTTCTCTCTATCTAAAGAGTGCAAAAATTACACGTTCTCTCTGTTTGTCACTTTAGGCTTAAAAATAGAGCAGAAGAAGGAAGAGCAACATTATGTTTTCGTTGCTTCAAACAGCTGCTACAGTTATGCTCTATGCCCTGACCTGCCTTTCACCTCGGCTACTGGCTCTGGAAGCAGGCATTGTGATGTCAGAACTCAACTGTAATAACTTATAGTAGTCGAGTTCTAAAGTCTTTTTTTGATAATCGTTGACTGGGTAAGTTACAAGTCAACGAATAAAAAGAAATTAGATACTGGCGTGTATACAGAGTAACATTTGTTTAAGAACAGATTTTTTTCTCAAAAGCAAATTCTGTTGAATATCAAAACAAGGTTAATTGAATATTTTTATTTCTTTCCCTCAAAAGCAAATTCTGATGAATTCTATAACAAGCGTATACCACCTGCAACATACTTGGTAATTTCAGGAGTGGATATTCTGAACTCCTACATCCGTCTACAGCAGGAACAGCAAACAAACACAGCCAGGATGGCCACATAAGAAATTTTGTCTTCCTTCATGATATTTCTGAATGTGTCTGTTGGTTTGACCCTCATTTTTAGAATTAAATATATGAGGAAGAGAAGGGAGAAAGTGTTTACAGGAAAATTATCTGGGGGCTGTGCAGGGAAGATGTCAAGAAATATGCCAATTCTCATCTGACTCATGTGTTACTCCTGCCATCGAACCACACAACACACCTTTTTGGCAACATACATCACTTGCACTTCATCAACATTCAAGCTCTCTACAATGCTCAGGTCTGCTTCACTGATATGCTGCCTTTGCTGGAAGCACACACAACAACTACATTTTCAGACAGTCACCTTGGCCTATTGCTTGGTTGCTGGTGGTTTTGGTGATGTGGCTCATCGGCAACTGCCAACTACCAACACCTCACACTGGGGCTACATGTCCATTCTGAAGTGGCATCCCAAACATACTCAATATTCACTATATTATAATACACAAACTTTACCCTCACATCCATTGCATGCTTTTAGAAAATAGGCCCCTTTTTAACAAATTCACATTTCTTCCTATCAGGTAATGTTGGGTATTCTCTTTCTTCTCATCTCTTTACCCCTAGAGGCGTCCAACCACTCTGTCACAACAGAGAGATAATAGGGCACACATCCGCGCATTATCTATTGTTGAACATATTATGGAATTCTTAAGTCGAAGATCAGATGTCTTGAACTTACATTGAGGATACTGAAGTGCTCCCTAGAAGGTGTGTTCAAGATTTTTGTAGTCTCTTGCATTTTGCACATCACTGACATGCAGCAGTGCTTACCTATAGTTCT
The DNA here is from genome assembly GCF_964261635.1 of Lissotriton helveticus. NCBI lineage: Eukaryota > Metazoa > Chordata > Amphibia > Caudata > Salamandridae > Lissotriton > Lissotriton helveticus. Next base: position 510,486,268 of record NC_136061.1, on the reverse strand, counting down.
TAACCCCGATTAATGCCTGCATCTATGTAGCCAGGGTGTAAAACAAATTATAGGTCATGGTTTTCAGATGTGAAATCCGCTAAGTGAGCTGCTACTTTGGCTACTGCATTTATGTGATTAGACAGTCTCTTGCCATTGATAAATGGTGGGCTATTACCATTCTGTCCATATTTACCATTGTAAATAATTGGTTTATTACTTAAAGGGGGTGACTACCTACCTTACGTAGTAAACACAATCCTTATTAGGGTGAATAAATAAAGCCACTAAATTAACCTGAGCTGAATCTGCAGGTAGCTATGACACAGAGCCATAGAAATTAACATAGAGGCAATGTGCAAACTATGTATGCAGTACCAAAACAGTAATACGGTCAAAATATAGCACAAGAAAAAATCAAAAACAATTTAGAATGATAGAGTACATTTTAATACATATTATGAGATCAAAATGACAACAATCCAAGAAGGGGAATAAGAGACATAAGTTTTAAATAAAAATACTACCAATAACAGGTTAGGCATAAACTTTGGTCAACTAGTATGGTATACCATGACCTAGGTGTGATTTGAGTTAAACTACAATGGAGCAAAGTTCAACTACAACAAACAAGTTCGATCCATTCAGAGGCTTTACCTTAAGATTCAAAACAGAAGTGAAAAATCTGCTGCAGGGCAAGACAGCAGGCAGTAGACTAAGAGGGCTCAACAAGGTGGATAGTAATTTGAAAGGTTCTCAAAACAGTAAATGGTTTTTGGTAGTGAACCTCCAAGTGGGAGGAATTAAAATGTTATGCCCAGGAAGAGCCCTTGCGGGTCAAATACTGTAGACGTTGTAGTATTCTCTGTGTTGTGCCTCTTAGGCACCTGTAGGTAGAACTTTGTTTCATTGTAAGTTCCATGCTCTATACTGGAATGTTAGATGTTTGGCAGTTCATTGCTGCTTCTACCTCTTGCCGCTGTGTTTCTCCTGAGTAGAATAAACTCTAACTGAAGTAACAGGCCTTGCATCCATTGAGTTTTACTACAAAATTGTTGGCGACGATGCTCAGGAGAAAATAAAAGAACCTGCCTTACCTCGACTTTCCTCCAGTTCCAGTGTCTAAATGAAAGCTTCGTGGGAATGCAAACAACGGTCGTTTTCAGGACTGCAATCATCTGGCAGACGTTGAAAACAAAGAGATAAGACTTCCGCTTTGTTCTTTGCGCGTTTGTGACATTTTCTTCGATTAAAAAAGGCTTAAGCGTTATTGTGGAAAATAACGTCATCAGCGCGTGTGTCATCAGCGCGTGTCTGCCGATGGAAAAGTAACTGCGCGCAGAAGATCTCGAGATCTCGACGTAACTGACGCATTCGTGTGCCATTTTGTTTACGTTACCTTGGCACAGCAAGCGCATGTCTGCGGTTGACAAATAACTCTCTTCTTAAGACCCTGACGCGTGGTTGGCAATGCGCTGCACGTTACTGACGCGGTTGACTGCCATTTGTTTGTGTTACCTTAGTAACACAGTAAATCTTTCCGCATACTGTCAATCCTGTCTAGATATACGGCGCATCCTGCCTACGTTTTGAAAGCACAGCATTTACATTGTGGAACAAATAAAGCGTAGTCCACGCCATTTACATTGAACACTCTTCAGTTTTCACTCATTTGTAATTAAAACAAACTTCACTGTTGTTTCTCGATTTTCCACGCTGATGTTGTGGTCGTAAGAGATGATGGTGTCATCACTGGGGACCCTTCAGAATGTGTTGACCCTTATGAAGACTTCGGCGTTGGTGACAAAGTTGTTTCTTTATTAGTAGACTCTGGTGCTAAAGTAACAATGATCACCCAAGAACTGTTTGATGTAACTTGGCCTGAAAGGAAGCTCCAGCCACCGGATAGGGCTCCTGTTTCTTATGAGGGACGCAGGATAACTCTTCTTGGTTTTTTTGAGGATATCATTCAGTTCAGGGGAAGGAACATTTTTGGAAAAATATATGTTTCCATAAAAGGGTTGAACATTTTGGGGTGGTTTCACCAGGGGTTGTTTAAGATGATCCTTAGACCCGGTACTAAACAACAGATCAGTATTGATGAATTTTGTGATTATAATGAAAAGTTAACAGTTGTAGAGTCTAATGAATACGTTGAGAAGCTTATTCTCAAGTTTCCCACTGTTTTTGGGAACAGTCTTGGAATGATTAAAGGTTTTAACCACGAGATAAGAATGAAAGATGGGGCCATCCCTGTTAAGCATAAGGTCAGGAGTGTTCCTTTCAGCGTAAGGGATGGTTTCGAAAAGGAGTTGAATGGGTTGTGCATGAAAGGGGTCATAGAACCTATAGAGTCGTCCTTGTGGTTGTCTCCTCTTGTTGTCGCTAGGAAAAGGAATGGTGATTTGCGCGTCTGTGTGGACTTGCGCAGTCTCAATAAAAACATCTGGATTGACTCACACCCCTTGCCAAAGATTACGGATTTGTTGTCTCTTACTAGAGGTGCAAGGTGGTTCACTAAGTTGGATTTAGCGTCGGCTTACCACCAGGTGGTTTTGAGTCAATCCTCTAGACATTTGACTGCATTTGTATCTCCTTTTGGGAGTTTTCAATACTGCAGGATGCCGTTCGGCCTTGCGTCCGCGGCAACAGTTTTCCAAAGGCTAATGAGTCAAATGTTTAAGGATACTCCTGGGGTTATTGTCTTCCAGGATGATGTTTTGATTTTTGGCGAGAACAAAGAGGATCATGATTTTACTTTGAATCAAGTTTTAGAAATCATGCAGGATAAAGGTGTTGTACTCAAGAGTGAGAAATGTGTTTTCCTAAAGGAAAAAATGGAATTCCTAGGTCATATGAACTCACATGATGGGTTGGAACCACGACCTGGTTTGGTGAAAGCCATTGTGGATGCTTCTCCTCCTGTCGATAAATCTGGTTTGAAGTCTTTCATTGGGCTCAGTGAATTTTGCTCCAGATTTATCAAAGATTATGCATCTAAAGTTCATCCTCTCACCAACATGCTTAAGAAGAATGTACCTTTTAATTGGGATAAGAACTGTCAGGAAGTTTTCCAATGGATTAAATTACAGTTGGTAGGTGATAGTGTGCTCAAACCTTTTGATCCTAATAAAGAATGTGTTGTGACTGTGGACGCGAGTGGGTTTGGCCTTGGGGCTGTGCTCACTCAGAAGAATGGCCAAACTGACAATACCATTCGTTATGCTTCAAGAGTGTTGCGTGGTGCTGAGGTGAATTTCTCTGTTATTGAGAAGGAGCTTTTGGCTTGCTGGTGGGCGGTCAGGAAGTTCAATCCTTTTCTTTGGGGTAGTCATTTTGTGATCCGTACGGACCATAATCCCTTAGTCTCAATTTTGTCTGGGGAGAAGATTAAAGAGCATACTCCTAGGATTGCCAGGTTGTCTACAAAGTTACTACAGTATGACTTTGACATCGTTTCTCTGCCTGGTTCGAAAAATGTCAGGGCAGATTATTTCTCACGTTTTCCTATAACAGGGAATGATTGTAATTTTGAAAAGGAAGATGACCTTGAGGATTGTTTTGTTGCTGCTTTGGATATTGAAGGTATGTGTGCTATTAATGAGGTTGAGTGGAAAGAGGAGTTGTCAAAGGATGAAGTCCTTGATCAAGTTGTTCATTACGTGAAATCTGGTTGGCCTAAAGAAAAGAATGTCTCTGGACATTTCCAAACTTTTGTTAAGGTTGCTGAAGAGCTCACTGTGGAGGATGGAATTCTTTTGCGTTGTGGAAGGCTCATTCCTCTGGTGAGTTTGAGGAACCGTCTTGTTGATGGTGCACATGAAGGGCACTTAGGGAAAACTTTCACGAAACGAAGGTTGAGGGATGTGTTTTGGTGGCCGCAAATGGATGTTTGTGTTGATACCTTGATTGATAATTGTGTTATTTGCAAGTCTTCTGACAAAAGTCACAAGGTAAGGAGCCCCTCCTTTGAACCTATTGAATTTCCGGAGAGGGCGTGGGAGAGGATTGGTGTTGATTTAGTTGGTCCTTTCTATCTTCTTCCTTCCTCTTCTCGTTTTGCTATTGTTGCCATTGATTATTACTCCAAATGGCCGGAGATTCGTTTTATCAGCGAGCCTTCATCTTCAAACATCATTTTATTTTTGAAAGATATTTTCTTGAGAGAGGGTTTTCCTTCGGTTGTCATGACTGACAATGGTGTGCAGTTCGTCAGCTCAGAGTTTGAATGTTTTCTTAAACAGGGTGGTGTTACTCATAAGAAGAGTTCTTTCTATCACCCACAGGCCAATGGCCTTGTTGAAAGGATGAATCGTGTGCTCAATAACTGTGTGCAGTGGGCCATTGCCAGCAAGTGTGTTGTTGAGAATACTGTGCGTTCCATGTTATGGTTTTACCGTACTACTGCGCATTCTACTACTGGGGTTTCTCCTTTTGAACTTTTAAGGGGAAGGAAACCTTCTACGAAAATCTGTCCAGGTTAGATGTCTAAATGGGTGAAGATGGATGTGATGGATGGCATAGATGGTTTGGTGAGGGACAATGTTACTGCAGCTCAGAAAAGACAAAAAATTTATTTTGATGAGAGGAAAAAATCTGTTCCTCATGATATTTGTGTTGGTGATGTTATTCGCATCAAAAATCCTGTTCATGTCACCAAGGGAAGGAGCAAATTTTCTGAGAGTTTTACTACAGACGTCTTTGCCCAGTGCTGCAACCAAAGAGGGATCTTTAAAACTGTTTACCATTTTTGCAACAACAAGGATTTTCTGTTGTGACAAATCTCGAGTGGGAAACACTTGGATCTTCTGCCCAGCGGCAGCGGACTTTGGTCAGAATGGATTGACAGATTTGTCATGGTCCTCCAGTGGTCTTTAGAGGCAGAACATTTATAAGTCCCAGGTTTTCCGAGATAATAGGAGAAGTCCACCCACACCCAGAAACTCAGGTACAGCACTTGGGAAGTAGTTTTCAGTGGAGCAGGGTCCAGAGCAGGTCCAGTTGGAACTAGTGAGCTGAGCAGTTGTAAGAAATTCCTCTTGCAGCTTGTTGTGTCCCTGTAGCTTGAACAGGATGCAATCCTCAAAGCCCTTCAGTCCACCTCTTTGTACTTCATACAAGAGAGAGCATGTCCAGTCCTTCAAGGCTCCTCTCAAGTCATAGACAACAGGTTCAGTCCTCTGATCTTTCTCAAGTTAATTAGTGTTCTAAGGAGAGTACATGTGATTCCATGTCTATACACGACACCAGCTTGTGGGTGGGACTGATTCCTGGCTCCTTTCTAGCTAATGAGGTGAAAGTTTCCAGGGGTTACTCTAACTACTTATGTAGTATTTCCTGTGTACCCTACTGCAAACAATGTTAATTTCTGCCTAAGTTTAAGATGGTGAAACCATTCTCCATTTGAGCAGAGCCTATGTGTCCATGCATGAGGTATGCTGGGGAAAATAAGCAGCACCTCCTCTGTGGTCACTCTAAAAAGGTTCTGGGGCAGCTCCCCCTACTTGCATTGGTGCCTAACTGACTAGGGGAACAAAAGACGGGGCCTGACTAGGTTCCATCCAACATCTGCCTGTGACAGGGCATACCCCTTTAAAGTGAATTATGTTCCTGGGCACAGCGCAAATGGTTATTCTGCCAGAAGAACAAAACACTTCCCCACACTCAGCCTCTGTTTCCCCTCTGTTTCATGTTTTCATTCAGGGCTTACACACCCAGATGGCTACAGCTTTAAGCTAAGCAAAATAAGGATATCTTTCAGCAGAGCAAAAGGTAACCTTCTAAAACTACTTTTTCATCCTTAATGCCTAGCAAAAATCCAACTTCAGCATTGCACTTGGCTTTTGATAAATGTTAATAGGAGTCTTTGAATTATGCTTCTTGGTGTTTTCCTAGACGAATTATAGCATTAATAGATTTAGTACTGCATGCCAGTGCTTCTCTATGGAACAGGCAGCCTATAGTGCTAGTCACTAAAGCATATTTAACATTAAGTTTCTACATGTACTTTTAAATACTATGCCCCCTGTCTTATTGGATATAAGGTTTGTTTTGAGGTGACTTAATCTTATTTCAAAGGAGGGTGTTGCACTACCAAAGGATTAGATACAACTGCTTTTATAAACCAGCTTCAGTCAAGCTAGAGTTGTATTTTTGAAGTCATGTTTACACTGCCATTGTTTGGCAATTAATTTACAGGCCATGAGTACACCTTGTGCCACATACTATGAGTTGTATTTATCTTAAATATGCCAATTCACCCATGTTAGGAGGGAGAGCACAGATACTTTAATACATGTTTGGAGAAGTAAAATGCACAGAGTTCTACAGCCAGCAAAATCAGGTAGGGCAGAAATGTGGGGTATACCACTCAAAAGATTGTCATTTCCTTCAAAGATCCTGAGACCTGGTTATTCTGCTGAACAGCAGAATAACCAGGCCTCCTTGGTGCAGAATAATGGTAGCTCTGGAGGGGGTCCGGATGGGCAATTGCAACCCCGTCGATATAATCACGAGCAGTAAGGAGAACGCTGGCGGGGGGCACACCCCAGGCTATCTCTACAAATGGCGCTGGACATGAAATAATTGCTAAACCTGGGACGGGGACTGAGATTCTGATAGGTGGTGGGGGGCCCGCAGGAGAGGACGTGTATAGAATACCCAAAGTAATGAGCAATCTACTGCCTGCAGTTGCACCCGCGCAGGTTAAGGGAACGGTCAAAAATGCCGGGGCTGTAAATACAAATTTGATGCAAGCAACGCGTCCTAAGGACATTATGACTCTAGGCACCAACACTGGAGGAATCTTGAGAGTACTCAGTAAGCATACAGCCCCCGCACAAAGAGTAGATTATGTGGCTTTGAATCCAGGGTCCCCCAGTGATGACTGCTTCTTTTCTATAAATGACGATGATGAAGATGATGAGGATAAGGATGAATCAGTCTCACTGTCAGAAAGTGATGTAGGAGACTCAGAATTGGAATCTGATATATCTACACCTGATAGTGCAGAAGCTCACAAGGCATATACTAAGCGGAGAGCCAAGAATATGAAGAGTAGATCTCGCAATAGGTCAAAAGTTACAGCGAGTCCGTCACAACCTGAGGTGGCTAAAAAGCTGGACTGGGACTACTCTAGCTACTTTTTAGCTGTATCAGGAGGGAGGAAGAAATCTGCTCCACTCTCATTACAACAGCCCAGCACAGACCACAACTATGGACTTGTTGTACGCCACCTTAAAGCAAATGCAAGGGGAGGCTAGGTCTGAATCTCGGAGGGCCAAGCAGGCGAATCAAAAGATACATGATCATTACGGAAAGTGAATAAACTCTATGCAGACATGGCAACAAGGGTCACGGAGGTGGAAGAAAGGACAGGGAAACTCGAAGAAGACGCTGCAAAGTTGAAGGAATTTAAAGAGGACCAGGAAAAGACGACGGCTGATACTATGGGAGAGCCAGCAAACTCTCTTGCTCTCCCCTAACCAGTGGTTGACATACCCACATAGTTTAATTTCATCAAAGTCTGGCACATCTGATGATCAGCTCCAGGGGTCCACACATTGAGTTGTCATGTCCCCAACCAACAGCCCCTGACAACAGCAGTAGACTTACAGCCTGCATTGCTGGGACATTCACCCACTTACACACTAATAACAATAACTACTGCAGCGGATCTCCTCCTCTCATGAAACATCAGACTTCTTGCTCTGCAGGGCAGGTCCATCATACTGAGACCCTATATGCGGGTATGCCACAGAGCCTCAGGTGAGTTTCCCCCCTACTGTTTCCCCACCCCATCACCCCTTCATTGCAGTCTTTCACCCCTCTCCAGCAATATCTACAGCCAATATCTGCAATGGGACCCCTACACGCTGCTCTCAATCAGTAATTTAACGTCCCCTGGGGCAGCTGGCATCACCCTCCGTGTCTGGAGCCCCCATGAATGACCCCCTAGCAAGGCCACAATGGAAAAAAAAGTGGGCATGGTTCTGGACACCATTGAAAGGTCCTGTGTACCCCTCAAGGGCAAGATTGACAGAGTGATTACGGACCCCATCCTGTTAAGGAATGACCATTGCAAACTTATAGACAGAGTCCGAGTCGTGGAACAGGTGAAATCTGAACTACAACCCCAGATGCAGGAGGGGCAAACACAGATAAAAGCCTTGCAGAAGTATATCTGTGCTCTATCAGACAGGGCAGAAGATGATGAAGGATGCTACAGCAGAAACAACATCAGAATAGTCAGGTCCTGGAGGGCTCAGAAGGCCAAGACACTGTATCATATCTGGAGACATGGCTCAATTGATTCATACTGGTGTTGGCACTCACAGACTTCTTCCCGCTGGAGAGGGTTCACCAAGTTCGAGGCCAGGCCTCTGCTTGGCACCCCAAAGTCCTGTGGTCACCTGCCTACTGCTCTAAAGAGACCATAATTTAATTCTACAAGAAGCCCGGAGACGTGGGTCCCTGGTTATAGACAATGCCACTATTATGATTTTCCTGGACTATACTCTCAACATTCAAAAATAGGGGCACATGTTTCTGGCTGTCAAGTGGAGACTACGAGAACTAGACCTCAAATATTCACTGTTCCCAGCTTGCCACAAGATCCAACCAGACAATCAAACTAACTTACAAGACCGCAAGGACGCTTGGGACTGGGTGGAATGCCAGGATGGAATCGGCCGTCCTGCCATGCAGAATCAATCCTCCCACATGCCACCTCCAAGCAATGGCAGGAGGAGATGTGGGGTGGTGCTGGGTGCAGGGCTCCTCAACAGTTAAAACAGGAGCACTCTGCAGACCCTGTACCATCCTCCCACACTGAAAAGGGTGATGCTAGATCCACCATCAAGAAAGGCTTAGCATCCTCCATGCTCCTTCTGCAAGACTCTGGTACATCGCCGAATATCACTCCACAAACTGCTGATGAAGTTATCTGAATAATGTGCTGTCCACCCCACAAGATGTGCGCTTCAATCACACTTAGATACCGATCAACTATGGAGTGTATAACCCTGCACTTACACCCCAACCCATCTTCCTTCTTTCTCATTTATCCTGCACAGGAGCAGCTTGCCTACTTCCAACTAGGCCAACAACAGATCCTTGTGATAGCCCTTCTCCCTACCTGAAGCTGGGCTAACTCGTCCACACCCAGTACTCCATTCTTACCTCTCTCTCCCTTCCTTGCCCCTAAACGTTTTCTCCCCTCACCCCACTTCCCCCTCCAGGTCCAATAAGCACTCAATTACAAATAGACACTGCAGCGAACCACCTTTCCTCCCTTTCTACCCCTACCATCAACTCCCCACCCCCTGCTGGCTAAGCAGCATAGCCTCTGACACCACTGGGCATTCCCCATGCAACAGCCATCCCCAGAACAGGTGGGAGGTAGCAGGGTTAACACAACCACTGAATAACAATGGGGTTACTGCTTGTGTCTTCCACTCATATTGACATCTACCCCAAGACAATGAGCACAAGACAGTTCACATTGATTGAATGTTTGGACAAGGCACAGTTGCACCGCTTCTCTTTTTGTTATTGTGGTTTCCTTTTCGTCATGCTATGTTTTCAGTTATTTGACTGTTTCACCCGTCGCACATATTCCACCACACAGAACCTTATTTGCACTCCCCTGATACAAGCAAGAGCCATAGGCCATTTCTCTCCTTGCTTCCACTCGCCCTGTTGCCCCAGGCTACTGACATGTCAACTGTCAAATATGTAATTACATGAAAAAAACGCAAAATGCATACCCTGGCTTGCAAATACGTGGTCTACTCATACCTATGCCACAGGAAAACACTGAGATCCTTCCTGCAAGAACCTCACCTTACCCTGACTGTAGCATTACACCCACAGAAAAGGTGGAGTGGCCAAGCCTACTCTACTAATTACTCAACATACACTTGCAGGACACTGATGTGGATACATGCCAGGGTGCCATTTGAGTTGGTCAATGTGGTGTTGAACCCAGTAGGAAGGTATGTCTTTGTGGAAGGCCACCTGAATGGTAGGAACTGCTGTTGGTCTCAATATATTTACACACCAGCAACCAGACACGTTTCTTACATGCCTTATTGGGAGTTCCAGTCCACTAGAGTGGGCTGCTATTGATGATATGAGGTGACTTTAACAGTGTTTTAGACTTACACCTGTACAGGTTGTTCCCTCCCCTCACCCAAACTGCTGCCACATACAATGCCCAATCCTTTATGGGGTGGCTACAGCATTTACATCTTAAAGACATTTGGTGACACCTTAACAGGCACACTAGGGAATACACATTTTAAGGAGTTTGCCTGAGGAAAACCAAAAATATGAGCCACAGCCATGATAGAGACCTCACACATGTAGAACAGGGACTACTGAAACTGGAGAGGCAGGCCCATGATGCTCCACTCCATAGGGATTGGCTAAGTCCAGCGAGCAAGGAACTTGTAAAGTGGCTTGGACAGCTGGGCTGCCTCAATTATGTGACCCTTACTGCTAGTATACACAAAGACTCAGAGTAGGCAGTAAACTGCTGACGTGGATGATTCGGCAAGACCAGCCCACTTCTTTATGCTATTTATATACCAGTCATTGGGTGACTGAGCATGAATGCAATGGGCCATTCACAAAACATTTACACAATGCCACATGTCACAATACTAATCCACACAAGCAGTCACAGCAACCAAAATCCAGGTATTCCAGGAGCCTGCAACGCTTTGTTTCATTCCACCCAAGCAACAGGAAAAAGTAAATGGAGAGATCACCTTGCATGAAGCCCGGAAAGCCGATAGGGCACTAGCCATTGGGAAAACACTAGGCCCGGATGGACTTCCCCTCGAATTTTAGAATACATATGCCCCATTACTAGCTCCCAGTTTAAAATCACTATTTGAAGAGTCTCTAGTGGCCTTGTCATTTTCGCCCTCCTTGCCCAAACCTCTCCTCACATTGCTTCCAAAACTGAGTCGGGATGCAGAGGAATTATCTGTTTCTAGGCACGTGCACTCCTCAACCCAGACTACAAGTTGGTGGCCCCTCTGGTCCCACAGGTGGTGTACCAGGACCAAAATGTGCTTTTTACCAGCCAGAAATACATCTCCAAACCTTTGTAATTTTTTCCAGGTCTTTGAGTTCGCTTCTACTGACTGACTAATTTCTGGATGCCTGGTCCTAGATATGGAGACAGCCTTTTGACTCCATTGAGTGGGATCCTTACGCATCCACACTACCATCTCCCTGATGCTGCTGTGGCAGTACTGGGATGCCGATCTAAGTAGACCACATACCAATAATGAATGGCAAAGATTTATGGAATAACGTTCTCTGATACCATGTAATGCCACTTTTAGTGTGCTGTGCACAGGACGAACCTCACGCCTCAAAAAAATAACAAATACTTTCACCATACAGACAGAGACTGTCAACATTGACACAAAATAGATCCTTCCTAATTTCATATGGTTTAGGAATGCCTGTCCCTTGCTCACTGCTGGAACGTGATCACTATGCACTTAACTAGTTACATGGGGTACACAACACTACACAACAAGCAAACATGCACGCTACGCCTACTGCATCACATCCAAAGAGAAAACAGGACCTCAGCTTGGTTAATCGATCTGGATTGTTTACTTGGGAAGCACCTGATTACATGAAAGTGGAAATTGCCTGAGCCCCCACCCAGAGAAGCTGAACACAATCGGTGACCGCCTGGGCAAAAGCAGAAAGCCGACCCTTACATCAAGAAGAGGCTAAGAGACTCCAAAAATATGGCAGCCACATAGGACACTATATTGGCAGTGTTTAGATATGCCACAGAAACCCCTCCTCACACCAGAGAGCAAAACAGTGGTCAACAACACCACATAACTACCTATGGTGCAGGTCACGTATGACTTCACAAGTCCACAGATCCATAGAACACTTCCATTTTAAAAGTGCTGTGGAACTACCCCTGATTCTCAAATACAGGTACAGACTTGTTTCCTTTTTTATATAGCTAACAATGTGAAAGAAAAAAAGAAAATATTGCTGTTCATCATTACCCAGTGTACAAGAACCCACAAAACTTGAGTTTTTCCGAGACCCCCACTCTTGCCAAAATGAAAAGTCACGGCCCCCAGGCCTGACACAGAGTCATTCTACAGTTTTCTTGCCTTTGTTAAGTTTTGATCATTATCGTAAATATATCTATCATTGAAAAATGTGACATGATGTGATGTAAACACAAAGGCCTAATGAAAAAAGAGTTAAAAGAATATAAAATATCACAAAAAGCAATATCTAAAATACAAAAATATCAGAAACATAACTAAAAAACAAATATGTTGTGAACATTAAAACTAAGGAAACATAACAAGTAAGAGAACCAAAATATTGAACAACAGAAAATGTATGTAATTCTAAATCAAAAAGCACACACTATTACATTAAATGCATTAAAACATATAAACAAATGTCAAAATACTAAATAAAAAACCCACTAATTACCATTTACTGAAAATGGTGCAACCAAAGAGAAATGCTGTTCCAATTAACAAACAGTATATAATGGCCGCAAAAATTGACCAAAAATACTTCCTAGAAAAGAATTATGTCCAGACAGTGTTACTCTGCCAGCTTGAACATCTAAAATAGGAAACTGCAACACCACCGCAAGCCAATAACTACTAACAAGAAAGTATATTTTACAATAGTTGAAAACCTAACACAATTAATAAATAACTAAACATTAGTTAAGGTAAGAAATATTTAAAATGATGCTACATATTTACTTCTTCAAATTGCATTGTGCATTCTCTTTAAAAAGGAAAAAATGCTAATAGGAAAAGAAAAGATAGACAGAGAATTACTTAAAATTAAAAAGGCCACCTCAAAAGTAAGTATCATAACACAAGCACAAAACTAAAATGAATAAAAAACAAAGTAGTGTAACATGTTTTAAAAAGAGAATAAAATAAAAAAATCCTAACAAAATTTCAGATTAACAAATAGACCAAGAGAGCTAACAAATGTTTGTTCTCAATAGACTGCAGTTGAAAGCGCTGACAAAGGCAACACCAAATAAATATGCAAAGTAATATTCCACAACTAAAAATAAGTAAAGACAACATTAAGAACATAAGTTAAAATGAACACCAGCAATGAAAAATGTTAAAATTCATTTAGGCCAAGAAAAACATGATATCCTAAAAGGGAAAATATTATTAAATTATTCAATGATACTTATAATAAGGAGAGTAGTAACAGTGACCCAAAACACTGGAAATGCACCAAACATTATACATATGCATGCAAGTTCATGTCTGCTCCTGAAAATTGAATAGTTGAAAGCAGTAGGAAAATTATCAACACCAACTATAACTGCAATAGATGTCAGAAGTATTTTACAGGTCCTAATATTATACCAAACATCCCTGAATAGGAAACTGGAGAACTCTGCGGTATTACAACCCAAAAAAAAGATTAGTTGCCATAACACGTAGAACAACCAGTAGCATCTAGCAGAAGCTATAGACAAGCATTTAATTAATAATCACATATTAAAAAAACACTGATTTAATATATGACAATCACAATAATGATAAAAAAGTAATACTTTACACAAGCAAATAATTTACCAAACTAATGGCTGACACTTTTGTTGTGTGTCCTTCACCATTCAGTTAAATGCACACAGTACATGGTAAATATTAAAATACAAACATTCAATTAGTGTATGCACTGCTAATACATACAAAACAGCAAACTAACAACTATAACCCACAAAAAATAATCATGTATGTTAAACAGGCCGTGCTTTGCATAATACTTCAAATCTATTCAAACACTGTAATTCAGGGTTACTTACAAAAATTGAATAGAATATGACACTAACATAACTTTTCATCAGAATTATAAAAGCTAATAGCTTTTACAGATGCCTCATAACAGGAGTTACAAAACAATATGATACACTAATTGTACCCCTGATTACCAACAACATGAAAGAAAACTAGTAACACTAATGGATTACTTTGACGATATGTGGGTTGATCACATGCACCGATCATGCCACTTAGGCCAATCTAAGCATTATATTCCATGCGTATATATCAATGGCAGCATCATATCCCAAGAAACAAAGACAACACAGTGAAAGTGTCCATGGAACACATGCAAGAAGCAACCGTGCACTCTTCCAATTCCTAAAAATACTTTAAAAAAGAGCAAAGCTAGATGTAAATCGGAGTGGAACAACCCCTAACTCAAATCAAAACAAAACTCTTCAAAGAAACTGAACAAATGCATGAACTCCTAACATTCAAATTAAAACTATTTATTAACAACCCAGGCTCAAACTCAATATTATCAAAAACTGTACTTCAAACAAAGTACACACTAAATAACACCTCTTAACAAATTACTTCCCAAAAAAGTAAACACTCATTCTTCACTAATATTTATTTCTAAATCATATTATGTATTAATCAAGAAAGTGTACATCAATCTCAAAATAAATAATTGAAATGATGACGTTTTCAAATAATTATAACTTACTAAAAATATGTTAAATAAAATACAAGTGTAACAATATAAACATTTCCAATGCAAAATACCAACATTATTTTAACTACATAAATATTTTTCTACCACCGATATAAATATGTTAACAACATGAAAATAATTTGCCTGCTCAATAAAAAAGACAAAATTAAAAACAATCAATACCATAAATAATAAAAATAAGATAACAGTTAGTTTCATACCCGAATTCAGCAAGATTACAATTCAAAGTATACAATCTCAAAAAGTATTGATAAAAAGAACCTAACATAACTCTAAAACTAAACAAGATATAAAGAACAAATCAAGGATGAAGTACAAATACATTTTCGTTCAAAATTAGCCAACTCTCAGTCTCAAAAAACCTAAAGTGCATTTCAGGTTCAAAGTAAAACTAAATATCCCGCCAAAAAATATATAAACAAACCCCCAAAAAACCTCTTTTAACCTTAAAGAACACCAAAACAGTGAAAATGCATCAAAATCAATGTTAACCACATAAGGCCTGATTCACAAAGATAAACTCACACTTCAGTAAAAGTTAATGATTTTTTGTTATTCTCAAAGGCATTTTATTAGTAATATCTTTTAGACGGAGAAATCTCTGCACTCGGGTTGGAGACGCCAAACATAAGAACCTAGTCATGGCCTATATTTCATGAGCAGAGTTTCCTCCAGAGGTGGGGATACTCTGCAGTTGTAAAGACACATCTTGTAGAATTTGTTCATGAATCCCTAAAAATCATATTCTTACCCTTGCAAGTGTAAGGTTACCTTTGTGAATCAGGCCTAATAAACACAGACATGAACTATAATTAAATATTACATTTCACAATAAAGCTTACTGCAACACTCTAAACTAACTAGCACATCCACCACTAAAAGTCACTAGCACAACATCCAATTAAAAAGAATAGCTTAGCTGAACTAAACATGCTCCCAACCACTAAACCCTTACTTTGAAATATTCTTACCTGAACCGGAGACCAGCAATATGCAAACCACGACCTCAAACTCCACGAACAAGCCAACGACAAAACAACGAAATTAAAGAAACAGAAAATACAGTTCAAGAAACTGAAAAGAAAAAAAGACTTCTATACCTTAGAAATCAATGTTAAAAAAGTAAAAAGCTATTTCAGTTATTAAACTTGATGAAATAATACAAAATCATAGCCTCATTTGGATGTCGATCAGAAAGCCTTCTGCCACCATTATAAATTATAAAATAATAGGTCCTGAAGAAGATGGAGAACAATTATTCATTCCATTGAAACGTACGTAGGCCAGAGAGAGAGTGTGACACCCGAGCTACCAGCACAGCAACCAAGGGTTGATTTTATCACCCGGGTATTTCCTTCTGTGCATGCAGTGTTGTTCTGGGGTGCAGAGTGAGAGTGTACAGTGTACAAGGAATATGTTTGTAGAGATGGGAGAGGTGTGAGTTTGTGTGGGGGTGTTGTGTAAATTGATTTTCTTGTACCCAATTAGCTTTTATCATACAGGTGCTAAGATTAATTGCATTGTGTGTACGGTAATATTATTCTAATTAGGATGACAGCTACACTTCTGTAAAACATTGTGAAAACAAATTAAATGATGGTATTTAATATGTGAAATATAAGAAAACAACTATAATAAATATAATAAAATATGAAATAGTAACTAAACATTTTGTGTGGGGAAGAATATTTTCTATGCCCCATAATTGAGCTCAGTAGAGCCGATATAAAAGAAATTTAGGTCCAGAGGGAATGTATTTTTGCATTTTCAGTCGGAGACTTTCTGACCATCATCCATGGTTTAAACATCCATGGTTTAAACTCCAACCGCCTATTACAAAGAATGTCGGTCAGAGTGTATACCGGCTGGTCAAACTGACTGCCATCTGACAGGCTCAAGGAGCCCATTGGCTAGTAGTAAACATATCATAATCCCAAAAGGACAGCATTTCTGCAGTCGGAATTATAATGTCAGTTTCAGACAGGCTTAATAGTTGAGCTTTCTGACATGGAAAACCTGTCGGAAAGCAACTTTGCAGGTTCCTAGAAGGTGCCCCTTCTCTCTGCGGTCACCAGTTCATGGCCTGGGTGGCGCCTATGGTGCCCACTGAAAATCACTGCAGGGATTTACACAAACAACACATTTCTCTATGAGAGTTTGTGCTGTGGGCATTTTCCCCTTCACCACAAACTCCCATAGGGAAATGGGAGTTTGCACCTTTGTAATTGCGGATTCAGAACGCATACCCCAGGTCAGTCAGTTCAGAAACTGCAGAGATGTCGGTCAGAGTCAACCCCGACCAACATCATAATCAGCCCCTCTGTGTTTAAACGTACAAAAAAGTGTTATGTAAAGATATATTTAAAATATTGATAAATTATATATATTCCTTTTTTGAGTACTCTGTATTATATTAAATGTTTAAAAGATGGTAGCATTCTAAAGAGTACTGTTTGTTAAAAAACAATAAAACATGTTTACATGAATTGTATGTCCATATCTATATCTGACTGTATCTAATATGTAATTACAAATATTCTGAAGTAAAAAATATTTTCTTTCATGGAAATTAAAGTAAAGCCATAAACTTGTAATTATTATTGAAAGATAATCAACAATGAAGATGCACAGTAAAATTATATATATTAGAAGAGATGTTTATAAAATGTACATAACAATAAAACTAAATTCATTTATACAAATTGAATTAAAAACAATCAATTTATATAATAAATGAATATTGCCTTTTAATCTTCAAAGTAAAAAAATACAAAGAAATGCAAATACGTTATTGATATCAAATGGAATATTCCCAACAAAACATTAGCAACCTATAAGAAAGTGTTATACTTTGGAGAAAGTTTAATTTACTACTGTCAGTTCAAATTTATTAGTAACACAAACACAGGGGATACTGTAAGTCTATAATAAGCTCAATATTGTATGTCAACTGTGAATAGGAGCATGCATGGACTAGTGTCTGAAAGAATAATAAAAAGTGTGAGAACAAAACATAAATACTCCCATCAGCCCACCACTTGGTGGAATCTCGTCATCTGGGATTTTTTGTAAACAGACTGGTATCCGTAAGGTCTCTCACCTGGTGATATTGTGAGAAGACCTACCAACAGATCCTCCAGTGACAGAGAACAAATATAGATAGCATGGCTAGATGGGAGAAGTTGCAGTGAAAAACAATGAAAGGAAAAATGTGGAATAACATTACCTAATGTGATGCCAAGACAAAACTACTTTATTGGGGGTGGGTCATCACAAGGGTAATATTAAAAGCAACAGTATAAAGATAGTGTTAGAGCAAATATCACTATCAATCAGATGGGGACGGTCCCCATTACTGAAACAGTAGTATGATAGTGTTTGCTGGAAGTGTAAGGATACACACTGAGGAATTGACGGTATAAAAGACAAGTTTGCTGGTGTATAGAACACTGCATGCACAGTCTATAAGGGTTTGAAGCAGTCTTTGGCCTGAGTATCTAGATAGTGAGTGGATGATTACAGTTCTGTAAAGAAAGTGCCTCACTAAATTTATTACAGCTTCAGTTTTACCACGGTACAATGGAAAAGAACATACTGCTGACTGGCTCACTACAATACTGAAACAGCAGTGTCAGAGTGTTTGGTGGAAGTCTAAGAATACAGACTGGGGAATTGAAGGTATAAAAGACAAGTTTGCAGGTGCATAAAAGACAGCATGCATTGTCTGTAGGGGTTTAAAGCAGTCAATGGTGTAAAGCCTACTTTGCTCCATGAATACTTAAGTACTGACTAGATGATTATAGTTCGGCAAACAAAGTGCCTAACTAAATTTATAACAGCTTTGGTTTTACCACAGTACATAGATAAGCACACACTGCTGAATGACTCACTACAATACTGAAACATCAGTGTCAGAGTGTTTAGGGGAATTGTAAGGATACATACTGGGGAATTGAAGGTATAAAACACAAGTTTGCAGGTGCATCGAAGACTGCATGTATAATCCATAGTGATTTTAAGCAATCCATGCCCTCAGACCCACTTTGCATATTTTAAATCAATTCAAAAATGTAAAGAATGTATAACTGAATCTATAAGTGCTTCACTTTTAGTACAATGAATACATTAGTAGATAGTGCTCAAACCTTTATTATTTTTTAACATTACATTTATTCTTCTAACATCTCATAATTTAACAGAGCCTCTAAAACAAGTTCATCAGGTATTTCATACACATTAATTCCCTCGTTAGCAGTTTCGGAATTATTTTGTTCTAAAATTTCAACATATTTTAATGCTTCCACAAAATGTGCATCAAAGCTTTTGTCTTTGAAATCATAGCTCATGTCTGCAGCACTAATTTCCCCTTCTTCACTCTCATTGCCTGTGACAGATACGATTAGTTCTTCAATTACAGTCAAGATAATTTCTAAAATCTCCTTAGTATGGGTCTGTTCTCTTTCCATGATTTTTCTCTTATGTTGTAGCTACTTGTATAAAAATATAAACAGTTCATTTTATCAGTTTTCTTAATATATAATACAAAACTAGCATTTTCAACTATGTTGGCCTAAAAAAGATATTATATAAATAACATTCCATTAGTAGAGTTTTACTCCTTTATAAAGTTATATAAATATAATTACTTATAAGGATATCCTGTTCTTAAATTTTCTCAAATTGTGAAACCAGTCACTCCGTATGACTATAGGAAAAGACTCAGGCTGGTATAGTAAAATGCAGTACTAAAAAATGTAGAATATGTCTATTCACCTTACCCATTCCAAAATAGTAAATGTGTTTTAGTAAAATGCAAGAGATACTATTGGTTGTCCAGAATAACACTGTGTATCTGTGTATATTTAGGTACCATTATCACACTAGTTTTTGAATACTTCATGTCTTTTCACACAAATAAACTCTTAAAGACCTATCCAGTACTCACCTTTTCACATAATTAGAAAGTAGTAATACCTTATATAAGTCAAAAATATTCTTCACAGCCACAGGTATAGAACACTGGTACACTCAGTATATACTTTTTTGAAATGTCTTTAAAAGATACAAACCATCTTTACACACTTATGTACTCCATCCATGTTTTGTTACTTCAGCTCGGTAGAAGCACATTCCATCGACCATTTTTAACAGTTACGTTGTACTTACCTTAAGCATAATAAATAATTAAAAAAATTATATATTATAAAATTACCATCTGTGGAAGACACAAAAAAATACAGTTACAATATATCTTTTACAACACAAAATAATTTGTAAAGTATTACATTTTCCTTTTTTGCTGTTCTGAGAATATATTGAATTTCACTAGAAACAGTGAGTTCAATAGTACTCATCACAGAACAGTGGGCAAAAAAAAGACAATCAATAAGATTATCTTAAAAAAAACATTCATCATTCTCAATAACAATCTTCAAAATAGAAATAAAACATATCTTAAATGTTTTTTTCTAAGAGCAATTTCTTACGTAAATATGACACATCTCAAACAATCATAAAATAACAAAACATTATGATTCATTTTCATACACTGTAAATAATGTTACTTACAAATATATGTTGACAAAATATACAAGAAAAAGTCCTTAATGGTTTCACATACTTTTCCGCACAGCCAAATAGTATGCGTCAAATTCTTAGTTTGGAAATTGTTCAAAAGTAATCCTGAGCGTCTGCCTCCCAGCCTTCTGATCCAAAACCACTGACATCATGTTCTCCATCCCCCCGTGCTCATCCCTCTGCCCGACGCTATTCAACATCTACATGGCCACCCTCACACAAGTAGCCCACCATCACAACCTCAACAACATCTCCTACGCCAACAACACCCAGCTCATCTCCTTCCTCACCAAGAAGCCACATACCACCAAAAGCAACCTCCACAACACAATAAAGGACGTCACCAACTACATAAAGAGCAGCTTTCTAAACATGCACTCGCACAAGATGAAGGTACTCATCCTCAGACCCACCCCCTCAGCCTCGGACGACTCCTGCTCGCTGACTACACTGTGAACAGTACCAACACCTACTGACCATGTCCACAACCTAGGATTCATCCTCAACTCCTCCCTCTCCATGTGTAAGCAAGTCTACACCGTCTCCTCGTATTGCTATAACATCCTCCACATGCTCCGCAACATTTACAAGTGGATCCTAACCAAAAGAAGAAGAACAGTGACACAGGCCCTCATCAGCAGCAGACTACAATGTGGCAAAACACTCTACACAGGAATTCCAGCCAAACACCTACAACAACTACAACAAATCCAAAAGACCTCCATATGAGTGATCATCAATGTCCCCTGCTGCAGCCACATCACCCACCATCTGCTACACCAACACTGCCTAAATATCAACAAGAGGATCACCTTCAAGCTCCTCACCCTCACTTACAAAATACTCTACAGCACCAGACTAACCTACCTTAACAACAGTAATCCTGAAAGGCAATTTTTTGTTCCTAAAATTTTGCCTTTAAAAATATTAGGTAAGAATTTGGTAATTTTTTAGGCAAACGTTGTTTAAAAACCAATTGACTATCATTACAATGTATCCAACCTTTCAGACACTTTAAATAAACAGTGTAATGTCCAAATGTTGTAGAAGGTCCATCATGAAAAATAATTGCAACAGCTACAAAAGTTCTTCCTGATATTGAAACTTGACCAGCTACAAATTTTTTAATTAAAGTTTCCAATTTTCTTCCATCAGCTCTACAGCGTTGCAGCATTTAAATTACATACTGTCCATATCTTTGTATAAATAATGTTGATGACATTTCTGATTTACATTGTCTACACTCCATGTTTTGACTTGCTCCTCTAATTAGATTATTAAAAGACACTGATTCTCAGTCAGGTAAAGTCAAATATATGAATCTTCCACTGTCAATGTTACCGCTACATGTAAACAAACAATTTTCACAGTTATGTTCCCATTTATAAGAAAGGCCAAAAAGATTTTCAATATCTGTACCTTCATCTTCCAATAC
The DNA here is from genome assembly GCF_964261635.1 of Lissotriton helveticus. NCBI lineage: Eukaryota > Metazoa > Chordata > Amphibia > Caudata > Salamandridae > Lissotriton > Lissotriton helveticus. The sequence continues at coordinate 510,464,721 of NC_136061.1, read as the reverse complement.
AACAAGCATATATATTACAAATTCCTGACAATCTTGCTGAATATTCTGCGTAAATTGAGTAGAACCAGAACATATGTCCAAAACATTTCGAATATCCGAAACACTTTGTATTTTACTTCTATCACTACTACATTTCTCATAAACAGAATATAACAACGAACAGAATCTTTCATTCCGATTTTCAACAATTTATTGTAGCAAACTTTCAAGAAAAAACATTAGCAACTACATTCGCATAGCAGTTGACACCAGAACTATTTTCAAACTGATAACCAACATTCTCTTCAACTCTGTCCTGTTTCTTTTTGCCTCCAATCACAACTTCATCTTGTTTTTTTTTCCTTCTCTACAGCTTCACTACAGATATTCCCAAATCTTCTTTTACTACCTACCACACGCTTTTCAAATATTGGATATTGACCTAGATCGGGTGCATATTCTCTTCTTAACCTATTATACTCTTTCACACAACTTGCATCTGCACTAATCTTTGTCTCATCAAAATCAATCAAGTACAATCCAGATAAAGTTTTCACTCGAGACAAAGCAACATATGCCATACTCTCTTTGAACACAGTACTTCCAATTATTCACTAAAGCACTATCTACAGCTGATTTACTTATCGATTTCTCTAAAGAATCCAATTTCCTCTTCAACTTTTCAGTCAAAATAATAGTGATTCCTTCATGTTCTATTTTATAAATAGCTTCCAATTTTATAATTTCTTCATTTTCCAACTTTAACATTTCTTCATTGAATATAAAACATTCACGCAGTGTTGGCATTAAGCAGATTACAGATTTGTTTTCTGCAATTCTCATGTATATTTTCTCTGGGACAATATTTTCATTTAGAAACAAATTGGAAAGTAATCGTCTCTGTTAAGCTTGTTTGTCATGTTCAGTCACTTTCCAATTCTTATATCTTGAAGAATACTTCCATGATCAGCATCATTTGCCTGTCGCATATTTGTAATAAGTTCCTCATACTCAAAATATGACCAAATGTTTACATTTCCAATGCTCCCCAAAGACTTTCTGGTATCGTCATGCACCAGTGTTTTAAACACTGGTTGTCCTTTTACAGGAGTAAGTTGTAGAAGATCTCCAAAAACTATGACGTGTTTTCCTCCGAATAATACGTCATACTCTGTTTTAAGAATTTGCTGCATTCTTAATGCACAAAGGCAAGCATTACGTTTGATATCATGCTTACCTCATCAATAATGAGAAGTTTCATTTTCCTCAAGACTCTTGAAACTTCACAACAAGCTTCTCCAGATAGCTTGTGGTATTCTAATTTGTTTTCATGCTCTACTGGTAGCATTAATAAACAATGTAAAGTAATTCCTTTAATATTGTGGGCTGCTAAACCAGTTGGAGCAGTGACAACACAAGACAAATGTGACTCAGTTGTTTTCTGTAGAAAAGTTGTGATTACTTTAATTAAAAAACTTTTGCCTGTTCCAGCTTGTCCACTCACGTACATTCAGATAGGTTCAAATGATGAGCAAGAGCACTCCTTCTTCTCATGAAGTAATCCATGGTCAATCTGTTCTCTCACTTGCTCATATATTTCTTTCTGCTCAAGATTTAGTTGTTCTTCCAAGTTTCCTAAGTTTGTTACATCTTCTTGAGCTTGAAACATTGCTGTTTCCACCTCTTCCATAGCAGTTGCTGCTTCATTTTGAAAAATTGGTTCTCCTAGTGGGTCCTGACTCAACAGAGCAGAAGTTTGACTCTCTTGAGAACCGTCTCTTGCAATCTCAGCTGCAATTGTAGCTTCATGCTCAATTTCGTCGTTCAACATTTTCACATAATTAGCAAAAACAGGACATTCTATACTATCTTTATTTGCGTTGAACGAATCTTCATATCTCTGAAAATCTCCAAGTAATTCCAATTCTGAACGCCACGGCTTGAAAAGTTGCAAAAGAGCCAAATAGTAAAATTCTCTTTTGAGTTTTACAAATCAAATGTCCTTTTCTTTGTTTCACCAAACATCCTTCAGAACCAACCACGGCATATATACCATTATTGATGTTTTCTATAATATTCTGTTTGAAAATATAGTATTGAAGCACTTTATAGAGACACATGTTTTCACAATGACGACTTCTTTTTGCATAATATGTATCCAACATATTTGTTTTCACAATATCTGTACTTTCTGGCTATTTTTCAGCTAAATATTCAATTTCTTGTACAGATTTAAGTACTCGATTCTGTGTTGCAGCAAGCCCTAAACTCACCCAAATGATTCTTCTAGATTTGGAGTATTGACTAGCAGATGATAAGTGATCTGAACATTCATACGCTCCAATTTCTCGAGGAGATAACATCTTCAAACTGTAACTATAACATTTCTTACTTAGACTCTTCTCTTGAGAAATCTCTTCCCACATTTCCTTCAATTCTGTCTTTTCTGATTTGGTTATGTAGGATGTTACATATCGAGCAACAGCAATGGAATTGTCTGCAACATATTGAATATCCATGTTAGCATTCCACATGGACAAAATGACTGGTTTGTAGTCATTTATGTATTTTGACTCTTCATTTCTTTTTAAGTTGTAGGTATTTTTTGGAGACTTTCTTGTGATAGCATGTTGCAAAGATGACATAAAATCGTTCACTCTTCCTTTCGATATTACCGGACGTGGGAATCCAAAACGACATTTGGTATAGAACTTGTCCTTAGATTTGTACTTTCGACAACTGTATTTCCCACAACGATGGCTTTGTATGTGTAAGACTTGTTGTCTTAAGTCCTTATCTTGTGTAGTTTTGGGTATATCACATGTAGCATATTCTTCAATAAAAGACAGCACAGTATCATCTGACTTAGTTCCAAATTTTGGAGCATCTTTGATCCATATTAGCATATGTATGTGAGGAGCACCTCTCACTTGATACTCCTTTCTCCAAATGAAATCCAGAACCTCTCCAAGGGGAGGATTTTTTTTATTGGTGATAAAAGACATCATAGCTTCGAATCTATGATTGAAATACCTGCATACATTAACTGGATCCAAACAGCACAATTCTCCTGGTGTCTTGTATTCAATATTTAGTATATTTGGATTTGCCTCTTGAAGAAATTGAAGTAAATCATCCCAAGCATATTCAGCACAGCTTAGAGTAAGAAACCATGTAGGAGTTCCTTAGCATACATTTCAGTTCTCCATGACAACAGTACCAGTACTCAGTAGTACCACGCTGACATGCCATGAGATTAATTAGCTGAGATTCCAAAACATTATCTGTCTGCAGTACTTTATCCATAAATTCCTATGCCGAAACATTTTGCAGATGTACACCTGTTTTCAATATATGGTTTACTGCATAAGAAAGTCCAGACAAATCACTCTCAAACAAAAGATGAAACAAATACGGAATACATTGTCGAAATCTTGGATCTTCTGCATATAATCAGGATGTCCGGTATTCAGATGCTGGAATCTGCACAGATTGGTCATCATAACGTCCTCCTCTTCCTGTGGGAAACAACTGAGGGAAACAACAAGCTTCCAAGCTTTTTTCCTATACAGTAATGGGACTTCCTTTTGCTTCTTTCATTTGGAATAACTCTATAGTATTCCCAATCACTTCTTTAGAATGCAGTGGATGAACACTGTAATGTTCTTAGATTTCTTCAGTTATGGACACATCCACTTTTTCAATTTGTCCAGATGGCAAGTCACTATCTTCTTCTACAGTTATTTATTCTTCTCTCACATACACCACATTCATCCTCTACATTTTCTACACCAATTCTTTCAATATTTTTCTTTTAATCTAGAGGCAAATATACAACTCTTCCCTTTAGTCTGAAATGGATGCACACCTTGAATAAGAATAGACTCATGGGTATTTAAATCCATCAGTTCAGAAGGAATATTTACCAACTCAAGATTATTATGCACAGCTCTAGCAGGCATTTTGTTCTCATCTAATTTGTTATAACAATATTTACAAGTGCACTGATCAGAACCCAAATTAAAACATTTCTCTACCAATAAATAAGTTGCAAAATCCTTCCACACATTATTATTTTCCTTTTCACTTTTTAAATACAAATCAACAGTCCTGGTCTGATTTTTATAATGAGTTCGTCAACAACAGATACAAGAATAATTTGGCCTTTCACCTGAAATCACCATGAACTTTGTAATTGCTTGCTCTGTACTACAATGTTGTACATTATCTTCTACATTTCCTTCTATTAATATCTCAATTGCTGCACTGTCTTCCCCAGGACAAAAATAATTAACCTCAACTTCATCACAAATGTTCATTACATTTAATAAAGATCCATGCAAAAGAGCACTGTTCAACTTTTTTAACATTAGTGCTGGACTTTTTGCATAATAAAATCTTCTGACTAATTTCATCATTTCAGAATGATGTACTGCTAACATCCTGAAATGGTGAAAAACACTTCAACATACTTTTTAGAGAATGAACTTGCAAACCAGTATTTTCTTACACTCTGCAAGGGTCTAGTCCTTGCAACATCTTAATCTTTTGTTTAACACTTTTCTTAGTATAGTTACATAAGAAATTGCGTAAAAAATCAATAGATTCTTGCTGTACACTACAAAACTACTACAATTCCAAGTGTACACTGGAGCTTTAGGACGTCTCCCTAAAACTTCATCAGCTAACACCTCTTCTGCATTTCTAGGAACAATTTTCTCTTTCTCAATAGGACAACCATTTATAACCTCATAAGCACGGCCACTAGTGTCAACTGCATGCAACAAATCATTACTCTGAAGATAACTTTCTTCATTAAAAAAAGGCTCAGTACTTAAACTATGTTTCCATTCACCCAAAAAAACTCACAAAAATTACTTCTGTTAATTACTCTTCTCCATTTACTTTTGGCCTTCATTAAATGGATTGGCTTATCTAGTGATCTAATTCTATTGATTACTAAAATAAACAGTTTTGTTTTCAATTCGAAAGCTTTCTCAACTACATTTACTATAACTTTCTTCTTATAAAATGCTGTTTTTTACATTCCTTAATTTCTTTAATTAAATTAGTGCCAACTCTATTATAAAACATTTTTTTCCTAATTTCCATTGATTGTTTGTTCTTCCTTTTACTCTACACTATTTTTTCTGCAGTTGCTTTTCCATGATTGTTCTCTTTATTCTTCTTTTTCTTTTTCATTGCAGATACACTAGTACTACTTTTCTCTTTGTGCACACTACTCTTACTCTTTAATATTTTCCTCAGAAAAGTGTTCTTTCTTTTACCAGGACTTTTTTCTTTTTGTTAACACATTGTTTTCATGTAAATCTTGTGGATGACTTCTCTTCAAATAAACACCTTTCTTTCGTTGTTTCCTCTTTTGAGTTTTCGTAGGCATGATACATTTTTTTCAGTATTGACAAACAGAATCTATTATAAAAAAATATATATAACATTACAAAAATAAATATATGAAATATTCTATTATATTACTTATAAGAAGAGAGGGAGGACTATGAGGACAAATGTGGGACTATGAAAATAAAAGGACTTATAACAAGAGAGGAAGGAGTATGAAACAAGGGAAAATATAATGAAAAAGGGGAATATAAACAGACACTGCAATATAAGGGGATAAAGGGAGTATGAATAAACTGGAAAGTATGCATAGGTAAGGGAGAGTATGAAGAGAAAGATGGAAATATGAGGAGAGAAGAAAGAGTATAAAAAGAAAAAAAGAGAGTGAGAGGACAGAGGGGGCACTATAAGAAGAGAGAGAAAGGCTATAAAGAAAAAAGAAGGAATATGTGAAAAGACACACAACTATAAGAACAAAAAAGGAATACTAGCAAAGGACAGTGTGTATAAGTAGAGAGAGAACAGTAGCAGAAGAGAGCACGGAGAATGTGAGGAAAAGTGGAGCATAAGGAAAAAGGCATGTACAAGAACGGAGGATACAGTATGAGGAGAAAAGAAGGAGTATAAACAGATGGAGGATTATGAAGAGTGAAAAGTGTATGACGAAAGAGGCAGAAGTATGACAAGAGAAACGAATATAAAGAGAAAGGTCAGTATGAAAAGACGGAGAATATGAGGAAAGTGCTGCAGAGTGAATGCAGGGAGTAAAGGAGGAGTAAGAGAATAGAGCAAACAATATGAACAGATTTAAGAAGTATAAACAGAGAGGACAGAAAATTAAAATAGAAAAGAAATATGAAGAAAAAGAGGAAAATATGAACACAGCGAGAAGGAGTATAGGACAAAAGGGAATATAAGAAAAACACAGTAGTATGAGGAGACATGGAGAAGTAAGAGAAGAGAGAGTAGAATATGAAAACAGGGGGGAGTATAAAAACTGGGTGGAATATGAGGATAGGAATGTGACGATAAGAACAGACTGCAATATTAGTAGAGAGTACGAAGTATAAGAAAAGAGAGGAGAAATGTGAGTACAGAGACAAGAGTATGAGAAGAAAAAGAAAAGTATGAGAAAACAATAGGGAGTACCTGCAAAGAACAGCGAGAATAAGAAGAAATAGAGAAAATAAGAACAGAAGAGTATATATGAAGAAAGGGGAAGGAATGTAAAGAGACACAGAGACAAAAATGTGTAGAAAAGAGAAATATAAGGGAAGACTTAGCGTATAAGGAGAGAGGGAGTACTATGAGAAGACAGTAAGAACTATGACGACAGTGGTGAATATAAAGACAAGAGAGAATATAAAGAGTAGGAGAAATATACAAAAAAAGTAGCAAGTATGAAACAAAAAGTATAAAAAGAGAGCAGAATATAAGAAAAAGAAGATAGTATAATGAGAGAGGAAGGAGTAAGACGAGAGAGGAGGGAGTATGACAAGAGAGTGTAGAAAATATGCAAAAAGGGGCAAATATAATTCCTTATTGTACACAGATGCACAGTGTTATATTACCCAACAAATTATAAGACCATGCATTTTAACAGAACACATTTATTACTGTAAAACGTTTAAAAAGGGGCGAATATTTGACAATATTATCAAGCCTGGGCGATAAAATTATCGTCGCTATAAAGTGGCGATAATGGGCTTGACAATATACTCTATGGAATTCCAATCGAAGCTCATGTTAAATGTGAAGGACATCTAACATGAGCTTCGATTGGAATTCCATAGAGCATATTATCAAGCCCATTATTGTCACTTTATCGGCAGTTTCCTGCCAATAAAGCAGCAATAATATTAGTGCCCAGGCTTCATAATATGCCCCATAATTCCTTAATGTATACACATGCACAGAGTGATATTAGACAAAAAAATATGAGACCATGCATTTTACCATTTACTACTGAAAAACTTTTAAGTGACTATGCTTATTCCATATATATAATTACTACATTTCAGTGAACAACACTGACTCATTTTCCAAATACATATGCAATTTACTACATTATTTCTGCCACTATTAGATCAAAAAAACGAACACAATAAAACAACAAAGACACACAAGGGGCTTGTAAATTTGTCCAGAGTATATACAGAGGGAGAGAAACGAGAAAGAGGACAGAACAGGGAGTATCAAGAAAAAAATTAAATATGAAGAGAGAGTGAAGAAAATGAGGATACAGAAGGAATAAGAGGAGAGACAGGAAAATATGAAGACAAAGAAGCGCAATATGAGCACAGATGACATTATAAGAAAAAGAGAGTAGTACCGAGAGAGAGGAAGGAGTAAGAGGAGAGAGAGGGGATGATAAAAAGAGAGGCTAGAAATTATGGAAAAAGGGACAAATATAGGGGCATATTATCAAGGAACGGCGTTAAAATAGGAACCTGTGGCTAAAGCGGCGATAATGGGCTTGATAATACGCCCTTGAGAATTCCAATAGAAGCCTATGTTCAGGTGTTAACATGGGCTTCTATTGGAATTCACTACGGCATATTATCAAGCCCATTATCACTGTTTAAGCGGCAGTTTCCTGCCGCTAAAGTCGCGATAATTTTAACGCCGTACCTTGATAATATGACCCAATATTCCTTAATGTACACTGACGCACAATGTGATATTAAACAAAAAAAACATAACAGCATGCATTATAGCAAAACACATTTACTACTATAAAACGTTTAAAAAGGAACGAATATAATTCCTTAATGAACAAAGATGCACCACATACATTCCCATACAACTTATCAACTCACCTTTCAAATTGATTTGTAGATTAAGAAGAATGCCAGTCACACAGTAGATATTCTTGTACAGACTCTCTCTAGTTCAGTGTTTGCAGCAGAACTACGCAATAGAACATTTTCCCTCTCATTTTACACATACATACATGTACATAACCAATTAAAATCCTTCACACATTAATTCAAAACGAAACCCACATTTATATTGGTTCAACATTTCAAACCTTTCCAACTGACATAACTTTCCACACTACCCCCAACAGATCATGAAAAAGTCAACTGTCAACAGAGGTCAAAAGTTCAGCACATTGCTCCTCAACAAATTTAGACTATGCATAAGCACTTACTTATAAGTACCAAGAAATAGAAAAGGTCTCATTGGAAGCAACCAACATAAAAACACATAAACTTGATAGATATCTAAAATATATATATGCTTAATTGATTTTTTCTTGCTTTCGTATGATTATGGAACGACTTTCAGAATTCGCACTGTACGCGTACAGTCAATATACTGTAAAAAAAGAAAATAGCATCTATCACTAATTTTTTACAATCCCCAGGGACCCCATCCCCCGGGGGTCAAATATAACGTTCAGGACCGTGGGGGGGAGCCCCAAAAACCCCACGGTCCCAGCCAGCTCCCTGCATTCTTCGGTGGCCGGCATTGCTTTTTGTCAGAGAGACCAGCTTACATGCTGCTCTCTCAGACCAAAAGCAATCTGTTTTCCTACTTGAAAGAGAACTCTAGCCCTACCATAGCAAACAGCAGTGTCCCTGGAATAGGCACCCGTAACACTACAGGAGCCGGACCTCGGAGGTGGTGCTCACCAGGGCCATCGAAGGCTCAACAAAGTACATGAAAGATTTTGACCTTGGGAATCATTATAAAACCCCCTAAGCAGTCCTAGGTGGTCAGGAAGTCCTATAGCAAATAGCACAATTTTCCTGTCAATCTACACACTTTGGGCCCGATGTAGGTAATCCCAGATTACCGATTCTTAAATACCGAATCATATCGAATGGCAAATGGGATGTAGGTAATTTTACCAAAAAAATTACTGAATCGGTAAGTTTCGGTAAATACCGATTCGGTAATTGCCATTCATTCCTATGGGCCTAGAGGCCCATAGGAATGAATGCCAATTACCGAATCGGTATTTACCGATTCGGTAAAAGGGGGAAACATTGAAGGGTGAAAGGGTGTCACTTTGACACCCTGTTGCACCCCTCAATTGTGTATGGGTGCACATGTTGCAGACATACATGCCCTAAGGGCATGTATGTCTGCAACATGGCACTGTTGGAAAAGCAAAAAAAAGCTTTTTCCAATGTTTTCATTATTTACCACCAACTTGTAGTTGCAGTTTCTGCGAGACAGTTTTAATGTTCTTTTCTCTCTCTATCTTTCTCTCTCTCACTCTCTCACTCTCTGTGACATCATTTCTCTTTCTCTTTTAAAGTTATAGACACTGCTGTCTACTTTGACATGTAGAAGCACACTTGAATTCAAGTTGTGAACTCCGGTGGCCGCAGTGTTTATACAAGGTAAGCACATCGGCCTAGATATACAATGTCTCCATTGCAATGCATTAGAAATAAGTCGGCGTATTTACAATCCTGTTGTGCCACTTTTGTGTCAGTAACGCAGTAGGCAATTCCATATAGACACCACTTGAACGCAGGACTATAACAGAGGTGAAATGTACTAGGCACACTGCACACGTAAAATTGTACTGTTACCTTCACTTGTAATTCTTCACCTTATTTAGTCACATCTACATAACTTTAAACTGTTTTTATCTTTTTTGTTTTGCAGATTACCTACCCAAAGTCTTTTGGAGTCCACATCACAATTTGTTTATAATACTGTTTTATTAAGTTATTTTTCCAGTTGTTTATTACATTATCTTTAAGTTACGTTTACAGTCATTGTTGTAATAAAAAAAATATATACTTGTTTTTTTGGGGGGAGGGGGGACTGTCTACAACAAAAATAATATTTATAATTTGAAGTACTATAGTAAGATGTTTGACAGTAGGGTTGAAAAGTACTGGTTGTACAATAAGTTATATGTTCTCAAGATGGACTACAACATAGAAAGGAAATCAAAGTAGAACAAAAAATGTGTATCACATTCACAAACCTCTTGCAACAATTTCACGTGCAAACCTACCCCCCTACAAAATTAACTGTGTGGGCCTCAATGACGCCCCTCAAACCACGAAAATGACCACCCTTTAGAGATTTCTATTTTGTGTGAGGGAGGCTGCGTGGCCCACGGCCTGATGCCCTGGAGTCCACCACACCCAGACCCGGTTCCTACAGTGTCCTGAGAGGAAACAGCCATTACAACGCGGTCATAACCACGCGTGACCGTCACCACAAATTCATTAGCACGCATATGGCTGTACCACGCATACTTTTACAACTAGTATATATTTACCACGCATAATAAAGCCATAATCATCCTAATGACTTTGTGGTGATGGACACGCGTTGTAACGGCTGTGGCTTACGTGCTTCAAATTAGATTTTAGGTATGCGTGTGACCAAGTCTGATAACAGCAGAGTCCAAGGACAAACACCATGGTGTCTGTGGCAGGAAATCTCATTGATCACAGAGAACATAGGCGGAGGGTAAAATGAAACTACCAGGTATAATAAACATAACGGAAGAAAACTACTAAAATGGCGGTGGACGGAGTATGTAATCAACGTTTGGTGCCTCGGCAATACGTTTCAAATAAATATAGATAGAATATGATTAATAATATATTACAAAAGTATAGCAGCGGATGACACACACGGCCCGTGAAAAGAAAGCGGCAAATTTTATACCTGAAATGAGGACAGCTTTGCTTGGCGAACTTGATGATAAGAAAAGAAACATGGGCTTTTAAACGAGGCTGCGCATGCGTAGAGAGTACAACTGGTACACAAAAAAAACGGAAAGTTGTACATAGTATCATAGAAATATAGCTATTTTTTTAACCAGTAAAGTTAGTTCTCAAAAAGAACAGTTTTTTTAAGGCTCAATGTCCCCACGAATCCAGACGGCTCCCCGCGTCCATACTTCAAAATAAAACCCCAGGGGGTGCCGTTCCCCGGGTCTCAGAGTGCCTTATAAGCCCCCCATTAAGAAAAAAATGCCCCCCAGATTTAGCCCCCCGGGGGCTAATTAAAAATAAAACAGTCTTCTATTTTTTTTTCCTTTTCCACCACGTACACGTACAATACGAGTGCCCCGCGATTTTTTTATTTTAAAAAAAAAAAAATGTTGGGGCCTAAAGATCCATGTGGGACCCCCTGAGCAGGCCTTGAGGGTCAACATGTTTCTACCCTATCCCCTTTCCTTATTTCTCAACTTTGTTTTACTGTTTTCTTGTGACTCGGTTCTAGCGAACCACAAGATGACTGCCAACACTTCCTGGTTTGGAGTGTTGACAGACAGTTGACAGCCAATCAGCATGCAGCTCATGCTCGTAATTGTACAGATTTCCGTACGCATGCAGTACTTCGTCTCTAGATATCGATATGATTTTACTTTTAATTTTCTCAGAAACTACTAAATGGATTTACACCATTTAACAAAAAGCACAATCTGCGAACCGAACTCTACCTCTCTGCCAAATTTGGTGTAATTCCATTCAGCTGTTCGGGCTGCAGCCCTGGGTAAAGGTCCCTATGGAAATTGCATTGGGAAAACACGTTTTTGGACCCCTTTTGTCTCGGCCCCCACTTAACGAATCACCCCCACACTTTCAGGGAAGGAGCGGAGCGGAGCAGGCCATTTTCTTGGAGAAATTCGCGAAGATTCGTCCACCGGCGTCAAAGTTATTCCAAATAGAATGTTGTAGATTTCCTATGGAAAGTAGGTCCTAACTATAACTACCTACTGGCGACCGCCAGTGGGTAATATATATATACTTCTCCCTTGTGGAGTGGAATGCTGTGGATATATATATGTATATTCACTGAAAAAACCATAGGTTATAGACCATATATAGTTAGGGATTAGCATTTACAAAACCTTATTTTACTCGCACAAAACCATTGAAATTCGCATATATAGTTAGTTGCGCTAACTATATATCGCGCACCCGCAATCCACTGCTGATGATGTCACATATTACATCATTCATGACATGGTCAGTGACATCACTGATGACATCACTGATGACGACATCCAGTGACTGTATGTTTTTGTAAAGTTAAAATATGTCTTACATATTGAAAAATGAGTGGATGTATAAGTGTCTGGATGAAGGATTTAGTAGGTGCATGACTGACTGTATGAGTGAGTGATTAAATGTGTCTCACTGAGAGCATGGGTTGGTGACTAAACTGTCTTAATTTGTGCATCATTATGTCTGTTGTTCTGAAAACTGCTGCATGTGTTGATCAGTAGCTATATGAGTAACTATATGGGTTATTGATTGGTTGCCCAAGTATTTGTATGGGAGACTGAGTGTGTGTGTGGGGGTGGCTGGGAAGTGTGTGACTCTGTGCATAGATGTGTGAGCAGTTGATTCACTAGATGTATGGGTTCAAAAGTGCATGTGGAAACAGCTGTATGGGTGGTTGACTGTGTGCATGAGTGTATTGGTGAGTGAATGGATATCTCAGTGCTACATGTCAAAGTAAGTACATATGTAAAACACAGTACATGTGAGAGTTGACATATATAAATAACTGTGCATAAGAGCCAGTGAATGTGTGAGTGGCTGTATGGATCATTGTGAACTTGTATCAGTGATTGTATAAGACAGTAAATATGTGTTAGAATATGTTTCAATAAGTAAGGTGTGTATAACTGTATAGTTGAGGAAATGGAGGTGTGATTGATTCAGTGCATGACTGACTAGGTGTGTGAGTAACTCCATGGATGAGTGATAGTCTGTGAGTGTCTGTTTACTCCGAATGTATCTAAGGTTATATTAGAGTCTGAAGAGGTTGATCGTATTATCACATGATTGATGTCATCAGTGATGTCATCAGTGATGTCATTTGGGTTGTCATCAGTGATGCCATCAGTGATGTCACTGACCATGTCATGAATGATGTAATATGTGACATCATCAGCAGTGGATTGCGGGTGCGCGATATATAGTTAGCGCAACTAACTATATATGCGAATTTCAATGGTTTTGTGCGAGTAAAATAAGGTTTTGTAAATGCTAATCCCTAACTATATATGGTCTATAACCTATGGTTTTTTCAGTGAATTTTCAAGGTTTTGTAAATGCTAATTCCTAACTATATATGGTCTCTAACCTATGGTTTTTTCAGTGAATTTCAATGGTTTTTTAATAGCAAATATCAAAAGCTGTCGAATGTCAAGTACGTGGTAAGTACAAATATTTTCGTGTTTATGCACACTGATCTGCTTTGAATGCTGCCTTTCCCCCTCATTTCTATTAGGAGTACTCTCTCTTTGCAGATAGTGAAGGGTAGTTAACGCAGGCCTTTGCCCCCGTTGTAATCCGTCGTGCCTGCTTCTCTCTCCATTTGATTGATTGTTATCCATGCATTTACTGTTTTAGAATTGGTTCTCTTTGGTTCATTCTCTATTTACAAACAAGCACAGAGTCGCAATACTCTGTTTACTCTTTGCAGATAGTGACAAATCGTGTAAAAAAACAAAAGGAATCAAGCAAAATCAGTAGGCCACTAATGGGATCTCTTTTTGACCTCGCTAAAATAGAAACATTAGGAACAACCCCTCATGAGAAATACGAAACTAGTGAGATGAACTGAGCTCCACACCATGATGGCTGCAAGACAGCTCGGCTCCGCCACCCACCCCGCCCAAAATAACGATAAACTCTATGCAAATATTACAAATATATACAACACACCAGCAAAGTAACAGGGTAAAACATTTTATTAAATAACTATTTACATAACTATTTTATACTTTTTGTTGCCCAATCCGGCTAGCTCAATCGATCGAGCATGAAACTCATGCACTCTGATAGTTAAAAGTTTTGAGGAGTGCTTGTTAGACTGTCTGAAGCTTATTTGCACCTGCTACAGCTTCACTATTCTCAATGTAAGTGGGGGCTGTTTGAGGACGTGACTGCATTTGAAAACAATGTGATGCGGTGCCTCCCTGAACCGCTTGACGGAGGCCCCCGAGGGACGGTGTGATGGCGCAGACTCGGAAGGGGCGCTTGGCTCCGGCCCCCTCCCCAAGTCGTGTTGCCCTGGTGTGGCCTGAGATCGCCCCCGACATAGGTGGCCGGCTCCCGGGGTCAAGCGGAACTTTTTGCCTTTTGGTGACTCTTCCATTCTTGACCTTGTCCCACAATCCGTTTGACCTAAAGACACGCTGTAGTGGGGCGCCCCTTTACCGTTTCACTTGCCATTCCGCCCACTTTTGCTACACTGTGCCTCTTCCGCTATTCAGCTGTTTACCGCCCGCTCTTGCGACTACAGCGTCTCGCTCACCATGTAGTTGAGTTGCTCCCGCTCTTGCGGTGCAGCGATAGGCGGCTGCCACAGGACTCTCAAAATGGCGGCCGGCTCTTCAGATTTGGGCGTGGTCCACTAAAATGGCCCTGCGACACCTTGGAACTTGGACGCTTGTCTGCTAGGACTTGGGCTCCATTCTCGAAAGCGTCCCCTCAGCCTTGAAGATTCTACAAAAGTCTTGGGGGCCCCCGACTCCCGCAGGCTTCTGGTGGGGAGCGGCTGCCATGATTGCTCGCGGAATGACCACGACGGAGCCACGAGATGGTGGTGGTTTCATGCTGACGCCAGCTTCAGTCTGAAACATCCAGAAACAAGGTGGGGCTTTCATCGTTTGGGAAAAAAAAGTTTTAATCCAATGAAAAGTGTTATTTTTAGGTCATATGATCAAGACTTCCATCATTAGGAAACCAAAAGTAAAATGAACCAATGAAAAGTTTTATAAACAAGTCACATGACCTGTTATGCGTCATAGGGCTATAAAAAGCGTAGAAAATCCGTTGGCACGTGAGGCGGCATCAGTAGCGGACCGATGTGCGAATAGGCCGAAGGCAGCACAACGCGCCAAGATCCGGATGGCACCGAGGTGGTGTCCAGCAAGTTGCTGCACTGGTGTGGCCATCCTACAATGCTGCGCCGGAAGTCGGCGTGGGGCGCCCCGTTGTCCTGTTAGTTTGCGTCAGTCAGTGGGGGCTGTTTGAGGATCTGACTGCATTGGAAAGCAATGTGATGCTGTGCGTCGCCCCCAAGATGGAGGTTCCTCGGCTGCAGTGGGGCGCCCCTTGGTGTTTCACTCGCTATGCAGCTGAGTTGCGTGCGCACTTGCGGCGAATAGGCCAAAGGCAGCACAACGCGCCGAGATCTGGATGGCACCGAGGTGGTGTCCAGCAAGTTGCCGCACTGGTGTGGCCATCCTACAATGCTGCGCCGAAAGTCGGCGTGGGGTGCCCCGAATCCGTTGGCACGTGAGGCGGCGTCAGTAGCGGACCGATGTGCGAATAGGCCGAAGGCAGCACAACGCGCCAAGATCCGATGGCACCGAGGTGGTGTCCAGCAAGTTGCTGCACTGGTGTGGCCATCCTACAATGCTGCGCCGAAAGTCGGCGTGGGGCGCCCCGTTGGCCTGTGAGTTCGCGTCAGTCAGTGGGGGCTGTTTGAGGATCTGACTGCATTGGAAAGCAATGTGATGCTGTGCGTCGCCCCCAAGATGGAGGTTCCCGGCTGCAGTGGGGCGCCCCTTGGTGTTTCACTCGCTATGCAGCTGAGTTGCATGCGCACTTGCGGCGAATAGGCCGAAGGCAGCACAACGCGCCGAGATCTGGATGGCACCGAGGTGGTGTCCAGCAAGTTGCCGCACTGGTGTGGCCATCCTACAATGCTGCGCTGAAAGTCGGCGTGGGGTGCCCCGTTGGCCTGTGAGGTGGCGTCAGTAGCGGACCGATGTGTGAATAGGCCGGAACCAGCACAAGGCGCCAAGATCCGGATGGCACCGAGGTGGTGTCATAGTTGAGAGTTCTGAGCAGCGCTTGTAACACTGTCTCAAGCTTATTTGCACCTGCTGCAGCTTCACTATTGCCCTGGTGTGGCCTAAGATCGCCCATGACATAGGCGGCCGCCTCCCGGGGTCCGGCGGAACTTTTTTCCTTTTCCTTTGTGCATCTTGTCCCACAATCCGTTTGACCTGAAGACACGACCAGGTCCCTGAATGTGTGCAGGGGGACGCTATTGATTGAATCAAAATGGCGGCTTCACACAAAGCTGACTCAAGCGTTGCTGCTGATGCTATACAGACAAAAACTGGTTTTCAGTTTGTACATTCTTCACGATTTTTCCATCCAAGGCTGGTTGAGAGTTTGTAGAACAATGGCTTCAGATTTTCAACATACTACTCTTCAACATTCTTCCTAAATGTAACAATGTGAGAGTCACTAGGAGAACGGTGTAGTGAGGGCCACAAACGGCTGTTTATCTTTCCTTTCAAAATGCTGCCAAAAATATTTTCGGAATGGAAGACACCACAAGGCGCTGAGATTCGGTTGGCACCGAGGTGGTGTCCAGCAAGTTGCCGCACTGGTGTGGCCATCCTACAATGCTGCGCCGAAAGTCGGCGTGGGGTGCCCAAAGGGGGGGGGGGAGGCGGCGCAAACGAGCCTCTCCCGCTTCTCCATGTGGAGGCACTTCATCTGCAGTGGGGCGCCGAGATCCGGATGGCACCGAGGTGGTGTCTAGCAAGTTGCCGCACTGGTGTGGCCATCCTACAATGCTGCGCCGAAAGACGGCGTGGGGTGCCCGAAGGGGGGGGGGAGGCGGCGCAAACGAGCCT
The DNA here is from genome assembly GCF_964261635.1 of Lissotriton helveticus. Taxonomy (NCBI): domain Eukaryota; kingdom Metazoa; phylum Chordata; class Amphibia; order Caudata; family Salamandridae; genus Lissotriton; species Lissotriton helveticus. The sequence continues at coordinate 510,447,776 of NC_136061.1, read as the reverse complement.
CTCCCGCCTCTCCAGGTTGAGGCACTTCATCTGCAGTGGAGCGCCGTCTAGCTGAGTTTCGCCCGCTCTTGCTGCTACAGCGACAGGCGGCTGCAACAGGACTCTCAAAATGGCGGCCTGTTCTTTGGATTTGGGCCTGGTCCACTAAAATGGCCCTGGGACACCTTAGAACTCGGACGCTCTAATTTTTTTTCCTTTCCTCTACATGCAAAAAAGGTAAATGCCCGGTACGTTACCTGCCTCATCTGCCACGATGTACTCTCCAGAAGAACCGAAAAAAAATATAGTTATGGTAATTATACCATGCATCGTCATATGGAGAGGTGGCACCGATTAATTATAGTGCTGCACAAAAGAGAGATTTGGAGGACAACCCCCGACCTGCCAGTACATTCACCAAAGAAGTGGCAATGACAGCATGAGAGGCAAGGGAAACGGTCCCAAATATTCAGAAGAACTTTGGAAAGATTAAAATGACATGTTTAGATTGTGGCAAATTAATTTCATGTGGACAGATGAGTGTTACTCTAATAAATACAGCATATGAACATCATCATAGTCGATGGTTGGTGGAGACATTTTGACTATATCCTGGACCTGCCCGTCCTCGCCCAAAATGGCGCCGGAATAAATGGGACTCGTAACTCCTTGTTGTGTACTGGTTGCACAACCTTGATATCACGAGATACGTATGCAGTTTTGAAGCACATGGCGGGCGGGGACGAGAATTGATTGAATATTTCGACATCCCTATTGATATTAAGTTCTGATGTGTTATTGATTACTGTACTATTGAAAGTTCGAATTAACGTCACCCATGGTACTTGCCCGCAAATGTATATCTAGATAATTTTATTGTAACTGGCCCTGTCGTATTTTAATTATAAAATGTACGTCCACCGATTCCGCAACTGTTAGACACCTTAGTTCTTGCAACCTAATGGCCCGCCCGTTACGTTCCTCTACAGTGTAAATGTCTCCTCATCATATACGATTACAGTTTGCTCCGTGGCCGGCCCACGTGGTTATAGGCCCGTATTTGTATACTGACATTTTCACAATAAAGGTTTTTAAAAGAAAACATGGTAGTAGTATTTACATTGGTAAAGTTTTTAATAATAGTCACTGTTTTCGAATCAGTAAAAGGAAAGTGAAATAAAGCAGTCCAATTACATGAAGGGTAAAAGGTATAATACGCAGGAACGCAGTAAAGATAAATGGTCAAGGGCTGTTGTGTTTTCTACTCCTGCAACATAAAGTGATCGATAAGAATCTGATATTCAGGCGTATCAGCGACTAAGACAGCAGGCCGAGCCTCTTTTGCTCAACGGCTCCGTCATGGGACGAAGAAACGCCCTTTTTCTCGAAAAAGGAATATATTTTACTTGCAGGACAGTTGTAAATTTTCCGGGAAAGTACATTAGCTTGGAACATTATAACATATATGTTTAAGAAAAAATAATGTTCGAAAGTAATAAAAAGTGTAATTTTTAGGTCATATGACCAAGCCTTTCATCATTAGAATAAGAAAAGTAAAATGAACCAATGAAAAGTTTTATTAACAAGTCACATGACCTGTTATGCTTACGTTACGCGCTGCGCGCCGCGCCCCGGATCGCTTCCGGGAAGCTGCGCTTCGCGCACCGGAGCACTTCCGGATGCGCTAACGCGGCGCGTCATATGACGCATTACGCGACAACGCAGGTCCAGAATATAGTCAAAATGTCTCCACCAACCAGCGGTCGGAACACAACCCCTTTCAGCAGGCTAAATAGTTCTGTTAAATGACAACAGAAGGGACAGGCAACAAGAACCATCAGTCAAAGAGGGGAGGGCAAGTTCTTCTCTACCGGGTCACGTTGGGGCGGTACCGGAACTGATCGAATTGGTAGTCTACAGTGTTTCTGGATGTTTCAGACTGAAGCTGGCGTCAGCATGAGAGTTCACTGAAATGGTGAAGGGGCGCCCCACTACAGCAGACAAGCCTCCACCTGGGGAGGCCCGTTCACGCCGCCTCACCCCCCCCCCCCGGGGCGCCCCACGCCGTTATTCGGAGCAGCATTGTAGGATACCAAAACCAGTGAGGCAACTTACTGGACATCACCTGGGTGCCATCCACATCTCAGCGCATTCTGCTGCCTTGGGACTATTCGCACAACAGACCGCTACTGACGAGGCCTCCCCCCGCACCCCCCGGGACGCCCTACGCCATTTTTCGGAGCTGCATTGTAGGATACCAAAAACCAGTGCGGCACCCAGGTAACATCACCTGGGTGCCGTCCTGAACTCAGCACGGTGTGCTGCCTTGGGACTATTCGCACAAAACACAGCTACTGACCATTGTTGCTTCTTTTTTCAAAAAAATGTTTAAATGTATTTACTGTTTTTGTTGCGTTGTATATATTTATAAGTTATTAAAGTTTTATAATCCTACTACTTTGTTGGAGTGCTATATATTTTTAATGTGACACATAATTGTAAAAACTTTGATGTACAAAGAGGCATCCCTGGAATCTTCCGCTTCAGGCTCGGTCCCCTCCCCAATCACAATACAGGATGGTTTTCACATAGTAGGAACGCGTGTGGTGTGACGGATCTCATCGGGTGGGGGCCTTGATCTACTGTAACTCCTTTGAAGAGGGGTGATTCTTTACAGCTGGGGCCATAAACTACATCTGCAAGGCTAGGTGATAGCCTGGGACCGGCCTGGACAATCGGACACAGAGGAAGAGGAGTGTCAGAGGGTGTGGTAGTGAATAGGGCAAAAGGGAGGTGTCGGGTGGGCACAGGGTGTGATTCTCAAGGAAGAGCAGTGCAGATGGGGGGAGGTTTATTGCCCATGCATAAGACAGAGAGCGGGGGTGACCAGTGCCTGGGGGAGATGCTTGCGAGGGTGGGGAGCAATGCTAAGGATCAACAGCGTGCAGAGAGTGGGTCTGGTCAAGCCATCTAAAATGGCTGCCGTGCACGACAAAAGTGTGGCATTTGAAAAAAGGCAAGATGGCGCAGACAATGTTTTTCAACACTTCCTGATTTCCTTCGAATCGAACGTTAACAGACGTTATCTCTCCCACACTACCGGTCCCCCTGGGCTTAAACGCAGAGATGGTAGGGACTGCATCCCGTGGAGATAGGCCGAGACGTCACTCATCAGAAAAAAAAAAAAAAAAAGTCTATAAACATACAATAAGTTAAAAGTCAATCATTCTTGTTTCCTTGTAGTACGCTCCCCAGTCCGCTTTCCGTTACGCGTACCGGGCGCACCCCCCGCGGGGCCCTTTTAAAGCCTCCACATCAAACCTAGGGGGTCAGGGAGGATCTACTATGCCCCCTTATGGTCATTTCCCCCTTTGTTTTGGCCTCCTCTTGTCTCTCGATCCTACCGAGAGACAAGATGGCGGCCGCTCCGGAATGTTTAGAATGTTGACAGACACCGGAGAGCCAATCAGCTTCGCTTCTCGAAGTTCCGTTACGCGTCAAGTACGCGAACCGGAGCGCTACCCGGGACGCTGTCACAGATATATATCTTTTTTTGAACGTTAATTTCTCAAAATCCACTGGAGCACATATATTGAGACCTAGCAAAGGCACATCGGGCTAACAGTCCCTACAATTTTGCCAAGTTTCGTGCAAATCCATTCAGCCGTTTGGGCTAAAAGTGAGGCCAACCGCCCTATGGAAATTAACATGGGAAAAACGCGTTTTGGGACCCCCTTTTTTCTCGGCCCCCCCTTGACGACCCCCCCCCCAAATTTTCAGGGGCTGCTCAGAAACAAAATGTTCCATTTTCCTGAAAATTTCAGCCAATTCCGTCCACAAACGCCAAAGTTATTAGACATAGAATTTTCAAAAATCCCATAGAGAAAAAATCCTAACTATATATACCTACTGGCGACCGCCAGTAGGTAATATAAAAAGAGAAAGAGAGAGAGAGAAATATTTTAATTTTTTACAACTTTACATCATGAACAACTAACACTCATTCCCTTCCATGAGAAGATATACTTCGCAAACCATAGTATTTCTCTCTCTCTCGGTGTATATATATTTATATATATATATATATATATATATATATATATATATATATATATATATATATATATATATATATATATATATATATATATATATTACCTACTGGCGGTCGCCAGTAGGTATATATTGTTAGGATTTTTTCTCTATGGGTTTTTTGAAAATTCTATGTCTAATAACTTTGGCGTTTGTGGACGGAATTGGCTGAAATTTTCAGGAAAATGGCACATTTTGTTTCTGAGCAGCCCCTGAAAATTGGGGGGGGGTTCGTCCAGGGGGGGTCGAGAAAAAAGGGGGGTCCCAAAACGTGTTTTTAACATTGAGTTTTCCATAGGGCGGTTGGCCTCACTTTTAGCCCGAACGGCTGAATGGATTTGCACGAAACTTGGCAAAATTGTAGGGACTGGTAGCCCGATGTGCCTTTTGTAGGTCTCAATATATGTGCTACAGTGGATTTTGAGAAATTAACGTTTAAAAAAAGATATATATCTGTAACAGCGGACCGGGCAGCGCTCCAGGACGCGTACTTTTCGCGCAACGGAGCTTTGTGAAGCGAAGCTGATTGGTTCTCCGGCGTCTGTCAACATTCCAAACAGTCCGTAGCGGCCGCCATCTTGTCTCTCGGTAGGATCGAGAGACAAGAGGAGGCCAAAGCGAAGGGGCAAATGACCATAAGGGGGAATAGTAGATCCTCGCTGACCCCCTAGGTTTGATGTGGAGGTTTTAAAAGGGCCCCGCGGGGCAAAAAAAAAAAATAATAATAATAATCGAACGGCTGAATGGATTTGCACGAAACTTGGCAAAATTGTAGGGACTGGTAGCCCGATGTGCCTTTGCTAGGTCTCAATATATGTGCTTCAGTGGATTTTGAGAAATTAACGTTCAAAAAAAGATATATATCTGTAACAGCGCACCGCTTCGCGTACTTTTCGCGTTACGGAGCTTTGCGAAGCGAAGCTGATTGGCTCTCCGGTGTCTGTAAACCTTCCAAACAGTACGTAGCGGCCGCCATCTTGTCTCTCGGTAGGATCGAGAGACAAGAGGAGGCCAAAGCGAAGGGGCAAATGACCATAAGGGGGCATAGTAGATCCTCGCTGACCCCCTAGGTTTGATCTGGAGGTTTTAAAAGGGCCCCGCGGGGCAAAAAAAAAAAATAATAATAATAATCGAACGGCTGAATGGATTTGCACGAAACTTGGTAAAATATTAGGGACTGGTAGCCCGATGTGCCTTTGCTAGGTCTCAATATATGTGCTTCAGTGCATTTTGAGAAATTAACGTTCAAAAACAAGATATATATCTGTAACAGCGCTCTGCTTCGCGGAGATAAAATTATATCTGTATTACCTAGCTGTTGCTAACACCAGTTAGCGACGGCTAGTAGGAGATAGCGACCATCTTGGGCCCCACTTTGCATGTGAGTGATATTTATCACTAATGACATGCAAAGTGGGCATGCCAAGATGTTAGCGACTGGAAACAGTCGCTAACATCGCTATCTCCTATTATCAACTTTTGGAAATATTCGAGATAAGCGCGAATATCTCCAAAAAGTAACAGCTGCCCTGAGCAGTTCTTAGCCATGTTATCCAATGGGAGGTGGATAACATGGCTAAGAGCATTAGCTCGGTAATGCATGAATATCGCTGAGTTTTCAGCGATATTAATGCATTGCGGTCGTTTTTTATCGTATTTGCGATAAAACTTGATAATAGCAAGGTTTATCTGCGATAATTTCTGACGGTAAAAAAATCTTTGCAATGCATCGTTAGGGATAAATATCGCTTAACTTTGGTAATATGCCCCAACGTCTGTTAACGTTCGATTCGAAGGAAATCAGGAAGTGTTGAAAAACATTGTCTGCGCCATCTTGTCTTTTTTCAAATGCCACACTTTTGTCGTGCACGGCAGCCATTTTAGATGCCTTGACCAGACCCACTCTGTGCACGCTGTCGATCCTTAGCATGGCTCCCCACCCTCGCAAGCATCTCACCCAGGCAGTGGTCACCCCCGCTCTCTGTCTTATGCATGGGTAATAAACCTCCCCCCATCTGCGCTGCTCTTCCCTGAGAATCACACCCTGTGCCCGCCCGACACCTCCCTTTCGCCCTATTCTCTACCGCACCCTCTGACACTCCTTTTCCTCTGTGTCCGATTGTCCAGGCCGGTCCTAGGCTATCAGCTAGCCCTGCAGATGTAGTTTATGGCCACAGCTGTAAAGAATCACCCCTCTTCAAAGGAGTTATAGTAGATCAAGGCCCACACTCGATGAGATCCGTCACAGCAGAAGCGTTGCTATTATCTGAAAACCATCCTGTATTGTGATTGGGGAGGGGACCGAGCGTGAAGCGGAAGATTCCAGGGATGACTCTTTGTACATCAAAGTTTTTACAATTATGTGTCACATTAAAAATATATAGCACTCCGACAAAGTAGTAAGATTATAAAACTTTAATAATTTATAAATATATACAAGAAAACAAAAATAGTAATAACATATAAACATTTTTAGGGAAAAACAACGAAGTAGCGGTCGGCTGTGCGAATAGTCCCAACGCAGCACAACGTCCAGATTTCCGGCGTGGGGCGTCGCGGGGGGTGGGTCATCAGTAGCAAACTGTTGTGCGAATAGTTCCAAGGCAGCAGAACGCGCCGAAATCTAGATGACACGAAAGTGATGTCTAGTAAGTTGCAACCCAGCAAATAACGGCGTGGGGCGTCGCGGGGGGTGGGTCATCAGTAGCAAACTGTTGTGCGAATAGTTCCAAGGCAGCAGAACGATGGCACCAAGGTGATGTCCAGTAAGTTGCCGCACTGGTTTTGGTATCCTACAATGCTGCTCCGAATAACGGCGTGGGGCGCCCCGGGGGAGGCGGCGTGAACGGGCCTCTCCAGGTGGAGTGTCATCTGTTGTAGTGGGGCGCCCCTTTACCGTTTCAGCTGCAATTCCGTCCGTTTTTGGTCCACTGTGTCAAAAGCCGCAATTCAGCTGAGTTGCGCCCACTCTTGCGGTGCAGCGATAGGCGGCTGTCACAGGACTCTCAAAATGGCGGCAGGCTCTTTCCTTTTTGGGCCTGGTCCACTGAAATGGCCCTGGGACACCTTGGAAATCGGACGCTTGTCTGCTAGGTCTTGGACCCCATTCTCGAAAGCGTCCCCTCCGCCTTGAGAATTCATCAAACGTTTCGGGGGCCCCGACTCCTGCAGGCTTCTGGTGGGGAGCGGCTGCCATGATTGCTCGCGGAATGACCACGACGGAGCTACGAGATGGTGGTGCTCTCATGCTGACGCCAGTTTAGTCTGAAACATCCAGAAACAAGGTGGGGCTTTCATCGTTTGGGAAAAAAAAAAAGTTTTCATCCAATGAAAAGTGTTGTTTTTAGGTCATATGATCAAGCCTTCCATCATTAGGAAACCAAAAGTAAAATGAACCAATGAAAAGTTTTATAAACAAGTCACATGACCTGTTATGCGGCATAGGGTATAAAATGCGGAGAAAATACGTTGGCACGTGAGGCGGCGTCAGTAGCGGACCGATGTGCGAATAGGCCGAAGGCAATACAACGCGCCAAGATCCGGATGGCACCGAGGTGGTGTCCAGCAAGTTGCAGCACTGGTGTGGCCATCCTACAATGCTGAAAGTTGGCGTGGGGCGCCCCGTTGGCCTGTGAGTTTGCGTCAGTAGCGGACCGATGTGCGAATAGGCCGAAGGCAGCACAACGCGCCAAGATCCGGATGGCACCGAGGTGGTGTCTAGTAAGTTGCCGCACTGGTGTGGCCATCCAACAATGCTGAAAGTCGGCGTGGGGCGCCCCGTTGGCCTGTGAGATGGCGTCAGTAGCGGACCGATGTGCGAATAGGCCGAAGGCAGCACAACGCGCCAAGATCCGGATGGCACCGAGGTGGTGTCTAGTAAGTTGTCGCACTTCTGTGGCCATCCTACAATGTTGAAAGTCGGCGTGGGGCGCCCCGTTGGCCTGTGAGATGGTGTCAGTAGTGGACCGATGTGCGAATGGGGCCAAAGGCAGCACAACAATATTTTCTGACTGACACCACAAGGCGCTGAGATGCCAAGATCCGGATGGCACCGAGGTGATGTCTAAGTTGCGGACTGATGTGCGAATGGGGCCAAAGGCAGCGTAACAATATTTTTTGTATGGAAGATACCACTAGGCGTTGAGATGCCAAGATTCGGATGGCACCGAGGTGATGTCTAGCAAGTTGCTGTACTGGTGTGGTCATCCTACAATGCTGAAACTCGGCGTGGGTCGCCCCATTAGCCTGTGAGATGGCGTCAGTAGCGGACCGATGTGCGAATAGGCCGAAGGCAGCACAACGCGCCAAGATCCGGATGTCACCGTGGTGGTTTCATAGTTGAGAGGCACTTCATCTGCAGTGGGGCGCCGAGATCCGGATGGCACCGAGGTGATGTCTAGCAAGTTGCTGTACTGGTGTGGTCATTCTACAATGCTGAAAGTCGGCGTGGGGCGCCCCATTAGCCTGTGAGATGGCGTCAGTAGCGGACTGATGTGCGAACGGGGCCAAAGGCAGCTCAACAATATTTTCTGAAGAGAAGACACCAAAAGGTGCTGACATTCCAAGATCCGGATGGCACCGAGGTGGTGTCTAGCAAGCTATGCAGTTGAGTTGTGTGCGCACTTGCGGCGAATAGGGCGAAGGCAGCATAACAATGTTTTTTGAATAGAAGACACCACAAGGCGTTGAGATTCGGTTACCACCGAGGTGATGTCTAGCAAGTTGCCGCACTGGTGTGGCCATCCTACAATACTGCTCCGAATAACGGCGTGGGGTGCCCGAAGGGGGGGGGAGCCGGCGTGAATGGGCCTTCCTAGGTGGAGGCTCGTCTGCTGTAGTGGGGCACCCCTTTACCGTTTCAGTTGCCATTCAGCTGAGTTTCGGCTGCTCTTGATGCTACAGCGACAGGCGGCTGCAAGAGGACTCTCAAAATGGCGGCCTGTTCTTTGGATTTGGGCCTGGTCCACTAAAATGGCCCTGGGACACCTTAGAACTCGGACGCTCGATTTTTTTTTCCTTTCCTGTACATGCAAAAAAAGGTAAATGCCCGGTACGTTACACGCTTCATCTGCCACGATGAACTCTCCAGAGGAACCGAAAAAAAATATAGTTGTGGTAACTATACCATGCATCGTCATATGGAGAGGTGGCACCAATTAACTAGTGTGCTGCATAAAAGAGAGATTTGGAGGAGAACCCCTGACCTGCTAGTACATTCATCAAAGAAGTGGCACTGAGAGCTTCAGAGGCAAGGGAAACGGTCCCAAATATTTAGAAGAACTTTGGAAAGATTAAAATGACATGTTTAGATTGTGGCAAATTAATTTCATGTGGACAGATGAGTGTTACTCTAATAAATACAGCATATGAACATCATCATAGTCGATGGTTGGTAGAGACATTTTGACTATATCCTGGACCTGCCCGTCCTCACCCAAAATGGCGCCGGAATAAATGGGACTCGTAACTCCTTGTTGTGTACTGGTTGCAGAACCTTGAAATCACGAGATACGTATGCAGTTTTGAAGCACATGGCGGGCGGGGACGAGAATTGATTGACTATTTCGACATCCCTATTGATATTAAGTTCTGATGTGTTATTGATTACTGTACTGTTGAAAGTTCGAATTAACGTCACCCATGGTACTTGCCCGCAAATGTATATCTAGATAATTTTATTGTAACTGGCCCTGTCGTATTTTAATTATAAAATGTACGTCCACCGATTCCGTAACTGTTAGACACCTTAGTTCTTGCAACCTAATGGCCCGCCCGTTACGTTCCTCTACAGTGTAAATGTCTATTCATCATATACGATTACAGTTTGCTCTGTGGCAGGCCCACGTGGTTATAGGCTCGTATTTGTATAATGAAATTTTCACAATAAAGGTTTTTAAAAGAAAACATGGTAGTAGTATATACATTGGTAAAGTTTTTAATAATAGTAACTGTTTTAGAATCATTAAAAGGCAAGTGAAATAAAGCAGACCAATTACATGAAGGGTAAAAGGTATAATACGAAGGAACGCAGTAAAGATAAATGGTCAAGGGCTGTTGTGTTTTCTATTCCTGCAACATAAAGTGATCGATAAGAATCTCATATTCAGGCGTATCGGCGACTAAGACAGCAGGTCGACCCTCTTTTGCTCAACGGCTCCGTCATGGGACGAAGAAACGCTCTTTTTCTCGAAAAAAGAATATATTTTACTTGCAGGACAGTTGTAAAATTTCCGGGAAAGTACATTAGCCTGGAACATTATAACATATATTTAAGAAAAAATAATGTTCGGAAGTAATGAAAAGCGTAATTTTTAGGTCATATGACCAAGCCTTTCATCATTACAATAAGAAAAGTAAAATGAACCAATGAAAAGTTTTATTAACAAGTCACATGACTTGTTATGCTTACGTTACGCGCTGCGCGCCCCGGATGACTTCCGGATGCGCTAACGCGGCGCGTCATATGACGCATTATGCGACAACGCAGGTACAGAATATAGTCAAAATGTCTCCACCAACCAGCGGTCGGAACACAACCCCTTTCAGCAGGCTAAATAGTTCTGTTAAATGACAACAGAAGGGACAGGCAACAAGAACCATCAGTCAAAGAGGGGAGGGCTAGTTCTTCTCTACCGGGTTACATTGGGGCGCTACCGGAACTGATCGAATTGGTAGTCTACAGTGTTTCTGGATGTTTCAGACTGAAGCTGGGGTTAGCATGAGAGCAGCACCATTTCGTAGCTCCGTCGTGGTCATTCCGCAACCAATCATGGCAGCCGTTCTTTATCGTTATTTTGGGCGGGGTGGGTGGCGGAGCCGAGCTGTTTTGCAGCCATCATTGTGTGGAGTTCAGTTCATCTCACTAGTTTTGTATTTGTCATGAGGGGTTGTTCCTAATGTTTCTATTTTAGCGAGGTCAAAAAGAGATCCCATTAGTGGCCTACTGATTTTGCTCGATTCCTTTTCTTTTTTTTTACACGATTTTTCGTTATCTGCAAAGACTAAACAGAGTATTGCGACTCTGTGTTTGTTTGTAAATAGAGAATGAACCAACGAGAACTAATTCTAAAACAGTAAATACTTGGATAACAATCAATCAAATGGAGAGAGAAGCAGGCACGACGGATTACAACGGGGGCAAAGGCCTGCGTTAACTACCTTTCACTATCTGCAAAGAGAGAGTACTCCTAATAGAAATGAGGGGGGGGGGCACCATTCAAAGCAGATCAGTGTGCATAAACACGAAAATGTTTTCACTTACCACGTACTTGACATTCGACAGCTTATGATATTTGCTATTAAAAAACCATTAAAATTCACTGAAAAAACCATAGGTTATAGACCATATATAGTTAGGAATTAGCATTTAAAAAACCTTATTTTACTCACACAAAACCATTGAAATTCCATATATAGTTTGTTGCACTAACTATATATCGCGCACCCGCAATCCACTGCTGATCATGTCACATATTACATCATTCATGACATGGTCAGTGACATCACTGATGACATCACTGATGACATCTCAAATGACATCACTGATGACATCACTGATGACATCTCATTTGACATCATTCTTGTGCTAATACGATAAACCTCTTCAGACTCTAATATAACCTTAGATACACTCAGTGTATACAGACACTCACACACTGCCACTCATCCATGGAGTTACTCACACACCCAGTCAGTCATGCAAAGAAACAATCTCACCTCCATTTCTTCAACTATACAGTTAAACACACCTTACTTATTGAAACATATACTAACACATATTTACTCTCTTATACAATCCCTGATACAAGTTCACAATGATCGATACAACCACTCACTCATTCAGTGGCTCTCATGCACAGTTATTTATATATAGGTGAATGTGGAGGTTAGAGAACTAGCCTCAAGACTTGGCTCCAAATTTACAACGAAAAACAACGTTTTCTTATTGATTTACTTCAGTTTATTTGTTTGATTTATATTCATTTTGAAACAAATTTCTTGGTGGAATAATCCATGATGTTTATAGTAGACGTAATAACCTTCTTATGTCATGCATACAATCATTGTATAATCCATTTTTAATACACCCAATGCATTTCGGGTCAAACCAACAAACGTGACCCTTCGTCAGGGGTCTGTAAAGGAAAATCAGACAGGACCAGATTAGTCACTCTCTATTGTGTAACAACACGCTATATTCTCTATCAGTCAACATCACATTACTCTGTCTCTATTCGACTTAAAACGTGATCTGTGTAATTATGTTACAATCTACTCAATGACTGTTGATAATCAAGACTGAATGTGCATTTGAACAAGATGATCCATCATATAAGACTACTCAATTCTATCTTAATAGCATATTTCATCTGGTTCGAAGACTTACGTGAAATAGGACGCCAAACACGTCTCGAAGGGATTCTGAATGAAATTGACCGCGAAGGATCAACAGTCCTAATAGGCTGAAAGCTCAGTCACGTGCCCGCGGTCGCATCCAATCATGATGCGGCCAGCTGACCACGTGAAGTGAGTAGACTGGCTTCAAAACAAAGCAGATCACGGAACTGCAGCTGCATACAATTCTACGTGAACCATAACATTCATCATTACTGTAGTGTGGTTTAAATACAATGAAAACCGAAAGATTACATTTGTGAGTGAAATGAAAGAAATATAGTCGGCATTAAAGATATACATTACCACTTGAATACGGGGTACAGAATGTTGCAAAAGACAATGCGTTAAAATCAGTCCAATTAAAGAACCCAAGAATGTTCAATCCTATCATTCATCCCCCATGGGTGGGCGGAGTTCAGTCTTTTGATCCAATAGTATTCAGCTCTCAATCGTTGTTTTATTGGATCCATGTCGGGGCGCTGTTGAATTACCTCGATCACCGTGAATTTTAACTGAGAAATTTGGTGATTCATCTCTTTCCAATGTATTGCCACTGCTGATTTGAGATTATTAAGTCTGATGTTGCTCTTGTGTTCCGTGATGCGGATCTTGACCTTGCGCTCAGTTTGACCTATGTATATTTTGCCACAAGGACATTTTATAAGATACACACAATTCGCAGTGTCACACGTACTCGAATGTTGTAAGACTATTGGAAAGCCTTTGGTGGGATGCATTAGCGTTTTTCCACACATAACGTTGTTGCAATGGGTGCAGTTAAAACTCTTGGACATTCCTTTCCACGTTTTGATCTCCTTAGACGGAGTATTCAACAGCTCTTTCAGGTTTTTTGATCTTTGATAGGCGAAAGTGATTTGTTCACTATATAACCCCTTCAGATCTGGTTCTGTTTGGATCAAGTGCCAATGGTTCTTAATGATTCTTTTGATTTTCTCAGAGTCTGAAGAGAATTTTAGAACACACACTGTTTTTGATTCAATTTGTTTGATCTTCGGTGTCAACAAGTCTGTTCTTTTGAGTTTATCTACTTTCTTTATGGCTTGTTTGAGGACATCATCTGGGTACCCTCTTTGTTTGTACTTAAACGTTTGATCTTTGATCACGTTTGGAACTTCTTCTTCAACTGATGTGATTCTCTTGAGTCTTATGTATTGAGATAGTGGCAGGTGTTTTTTTAAACCTTCGGGGTTAAAAACACCTGCCACTATCTCAAAAAAAAAAAAAAAACACCTGCCACTATCTCAATACATAAGACTCAAGAGAATCACATCAGTTGATCACTGACCATGTCATGAATGATGTAATATGTGACATCATCAGCAGTGGATTGCGGGTGCGCGATATATAGTTAGTGCAACTAACTATATATGGAATTTCAATGGTTTTGTGTGAATAAAATAAGGTTTTTTAAATGCTAATTCCTAACTATATATGGTCTATAACCTATGGTTTTTTCAGTGAATTTTCAAGGTTTTGTAAATGCTAATTCCTAACTATATATGGTCTATAACCTATGGTTTTTTCAGTGAATTTCAATGGTTTTTTAATAGCAAATATCATAAGCTGTCGAATGTCAAGTACGTGGTAAGTAAAAACATTTTCGTGTTTATGCACACTGATCTGCTTTGAATGCTGCCCCCCACCCCTCATTTCTATTAGGAGTACTCTCTCTTTGCAGATAGTGAAGGGTAGTTAACGCAGCCCTTTGCCCCCTTTGTAATCCGTCGTGCCTGCTTCTCTCTCCATTTGATTGATTGTTCTCTTTGGTTCATTCTCTATTTACAAACAAGCACAGAGTCAAAATACTCTGTTTAGTCTTTGCAGATAGCGAAAAACCGTGTAAAAAAACAAAAGGAATCGAGCAAAATCAGTAGGCCACTAATGGGATCTCTTTTTGACCTCGCTAAAATAGAAACATTAGGAACAACCTGTTGAAAATAGCAATGCGTATGTACATAAGCGGCGTTCATTTGTGTTCACAGTACCCCTTGTTGATTGTTTGAATCGAGCATTGAATTGTTCGAAGTTGGTTCTCTTAAGGATCTTCTCTGCCTGCAAACGAGGAAGAATAGGAATATTCCCTCTCCCTTTGCAGATAGTGAAGGGTAGGTAACGCAAGCCTTTAACACGTCGTACCTATTTCATTCCTCATTGATTGATTGATTGATTGTCCGAACATTGACTGTTTGGGAATTAGTTCTTTTTGGAGGTATTCCCTGTTTGCAAATAAATGTAGGAAAATCTTTGCAAGTAGTGAAAGGGTACGTAATGCGGACCTTTCTCCCCCGTTGTAATCTGTCATGCCTATCTACTCCCCACTGATTGATGCACCTATTTCACCCGGACCATTTACTAGACATACGTCATCTGGCCCGACCAGAGAGCACCCCTAGTGAAAAGGACATATGCAATAATAACGAAGTGATCACTGTATCCTGTTAACAGAAACTTTAGCATGAAACAACCTGGAAAGAAAAGAATAGGAAATCGAAAATCAGTAGGCCACTGATGAACATGAACTTTTATTAAACAACGAACAAAGAAACGATAACATAACGTAATGATAAAACCTATTAATGTCCTAGAAACAAGAAAACGTTAGAAATATGCCAGTGGTGAGAGACCAGAAAAACAGTAAGAGAAACCAAATCACCCCTCGCTGTCCCACCGCCTGCCACGCCAAAAAAATCGATAGACTAGGGAAAATGCAAGTCAGTAGAACATCCGCCCCCACTCTGGAAACTTCCAAGGTGGGGCAGGGTTCCGGCTACGCCCAGCCGGGAGCAGCCCATATAAGGCAGGTCCTGCTGCCACGCCTCGGCCAGGAGATCCTAACGTAGGGTGTAGCCGGAGGAGAGGCCGAGACCAGCGGGACCCGGCCAGGGGATTGCCTTTACAACGCTGAACAGTTGCAGGGGGGGGGAATGTCTCCTCGACCCTCCCCTCTCTCTCCCAGTCCGGCCGCGGTGGCCCTTGAGAGTTGCAGGTAGTCCCGCCACATGCTCATCCGGTCCGGCCACCAACGGTCGGGGGGCCGAGGCCGACGGGATCCGGCTGCAGCCAATAAACCAAGAAACCCGTTCATGGGGCCAGAGCCAGGGGCGTCCGGCCGACATCTACCGGAAGCCCGGCCCGAAGACGGACGGGACACTTCTTCTTTCTTGTATAATTGCTGCAACAACCCTGGGGGGGGATGTCTTGCACATGCCTCCGACCCCCCCCCCCTCGTCCTCATCGCCTGGTCCGGCCATAACAAATCTCAAGCGAGACGCCGTGGGGTGCACTGGGAGGGAGAGACGGTGCGAACAGGCCTCTCCCGCCTCCCCAGGTGGAGGCTTCCCACCTGCACCCTCAGCGCTCCAGGCGCCCGGAAAAGGGTTCTTCCACTGTGGCCATGCTGCAACGTCTCGCCCGGCAGGGTGGAGCCCGTCCGCTCATTTGACCCCGCGATCGCCAGTAGCTACCGAACTCTCAAAATGGCGGTCGACCTGGCAAGAGCGGGCCCAGCATAAAGAAATGGCCCGGTCACTGGTTGACTCCACCACCGTAGTCCTCCACGACCTTGAAGATTCTAGAGGAGCCGCGGGAGTCTCCGACCCCCGATGGGGAATGACTGCCATGATCACCCGTGGAGTGACGAAACTGTATCCGCGGGACGTCGGCGCCATCCTCACTTTGAATTACTAGAATCCTGCAGACCTCACTTCCGGTGAAAGCACAGTGTGACCCGGTAGGAAAAATTGTTGCACCCCCTCCCCTTTTTGACTGATAGTTCAAACCACCGATCCTTTCCTTTGCCCTTTTAACGGAACTTTGGACTGCCTCCCCCTCTTTTACATTTTCTAGAGAAAACAAAACATTAAACACTACAATAACATAGCAGTTGACACCAGAACTGTTTTCAAATTGAAAACCAACAACATCTTCAACAGAATCCTTTTTGTTTCTGCTGTGACCCTGCTACAGCACAGGCATTGTCCCCAGCAGTAATTCTGCAATGCCGGTAAGAATAGCTGTGGTGCCTACTGGACTCACTCACCCCCGCGGCGCCCCACGCCGTTATTTGCTGGGCGGCAACTTGCTAGACATCACTTTCGTGCCATCTAGATTTCAGCGCGTTCTGCTGCCTTGGAACTATTCGCATAACAGACCGCTACTGACAAGAATATTTCATTATTGGTGCTGTCAATTTCAATAAATCTATTGGATAATTCAAAAGAAATTGCCACGGTCTCTTCGTTGTTTAAATGTTTTTACTGTTTTTGTTTTGTTGTATATATTTATATGTTATTAAAGTTTTATATTCCTACTACTTTGTTGGAGTGCTATATATTTTTAATGTGACACATAATTGTAAAAACTATGATGTACAAAGAGTGATTCCTGGAACCTTCCGCTTCAGGCTCGGTCCCCTCCCCAATCACAATACAGGATAGTTTTCAGATAGTAGGAACACGTGTGGTGTGACGGATCTCATCGGGTGTGGGCCTTGATCTACTATAACTCCTTTGAAGAGGGGTGATTCTTTACAGCTGGGGCCATAAACTACATCTGCAGGGCTAGCTGATAGCCTGGACAATCGGACACAGAGGAAGAGGAGTGTCAGAGGGTGCGGTAGTGAATAGGGCGAAAGGGAGGTGTCGGGCGGGCACAGTGTGATTCTCAGGGAAGAGCAGCGCAGATGGGGGGAGGTTTATTGCCCATGCATAAGACAGAGAGCGGGGGTGACCAGTGCCTGGGGAAGATGCTTGCGAGGGTGAGGAGCCATGCTACGAATCGACAGCGTGCAGAGAGTGGGTCTGGTCAAGACATCTAAAATGGCTGCCGTGCACGACAAAAGTGTGGCATTTCAAAAAAGGCAAGATGGCGCAGACAATGTTTTTCAACACTTCCTCATTTCCTTCTAATCGAACGTTAACAGACGTTGGGGCATATTACCAAAGTTATGCAATATTTATCGCTAACGATGCTTACCAACGAATTTTTTACCGCTAAGCATCATCAGAAATTATCGAAGATAAACCTTGCTATTATCAAGGTTTATCACAAATGCGATAATAAACAGCCGCAATGCATGAATATCGCTAAAAACTCAGCGATATTCATACATTACCGAGCTAATGCTCTTAGCCATGTTATCCACCTCCCATTGGATAACATGGCTAAGAACTGCTCAGGGCAGGTGTTACTTTTTGGAGATATTCGCGCTTAGCGCGAATATCTCCAAAAGTTGGTAATAGGAGATAGATATCTTGCATGTTGTAATGCAAGTTATTGTGGTATATGGAACTCATACCATAATCTCTCAGGAAAGCAGAAACTGATCCTTTTGGGACCGCCTAAAAAGGCCTAGGGGGTGAGGAGTACTCTACTTTGCCCCCTTTTCACGTTCCGAACTATTTTATTTTACTCTCTTCTGTAATTACACAAAATAGCAGCGATAAGATGCATCGGAGACACACAGTGAGAGAAAGGAGGCCGGAGATGAAGAAGAGATGTCAAATACACATTGGAGATAATATAGTGGCAGAAGGGAAGTAAATATGAGTAAACTTACCATGTAACATAAAAATGTTGCACTCTATACTATAAGTCTCATTTTATACTACAATCACTTCGCTACAACCTCATAAATTAAAAATAAAAATGAATAATGTCTCAAACAATTTTTGATTTCTAAATATAAATTTATTCTTCAGAATTTTCTAAATTTGAAAGAACTAGTAACATGTCCTCATCAGCAATGTCCTCATGAAAAGTCTCCAATAATGATTCTTGTAACTCTATGGTCTCCAAACACTCGATAAATTCGCCATCAAGAGATTGATCAAAAAAATCATTCAAGTCATCTCCTCCTTCTGACAATATTTCATTATTGGTGCTGTCAATTTCAATCAATGTAGTGGAATCATTCAAGTCATCTCCTCCTTGTGACAATATTTCATTATTGGTGCTGTCCATTTCAATCAATCTAATGGAATCATACAAGTCATCTCCTCCTTGTGAAAATATTTCATTATTGCTGCTCTCAATTTCAATCAACGTAGTGGAATCATTCAAGTCATCTCCTTGTGACAATATTTCATTCTTGGTGCTGTCCATTTCAATCAATCTAATGGAATCATACAAGTCATGTCCTCCTTGTGACAATATTTCATTATTGGTGCTCTCAATTTCAATCAATGTAGTGGACAATTCAAAAGAAATTGCCACGGTCTCTTCATTGTGAGCCATTTTATTTTGAAATTGCTTGCTGTAAATTGCAGAAAAAAATAATCACTTTCATTTATCGTTTTTAGTAATACATAATATAAAACTAACTTTATCAAGTATTTAGTATAACAGAAGGACTGCAAATAAATAACAGAAAACATTTTTCAAATTATCTTCAAGTGTACAACATAGTTCCCCTTACAAATTAACAACTCACCTTTTTAAAAGTAGGAAAAGTGTTAGTACTGTGTAAATCAAACACCAGAAATTCACCACCAAAAATTCCTCACAAATGTACCTCAGACAGTAGTATCACAAAATGGCTGTGGTTTCCTCTCATTTGACATATATACATAACCAATTAACTTTCATCACACACAAATACAAAACCAAAGTAACATTTTAATTGGTTCTAAATTTCAACACTTTCAAATGTATTTTCCCCATGCAATTTTCCATAGGACATTTACATACGTCTACAGCCTGAATGGCTGAACGGAATTACACCAAACTTGGCAAAATGGTACATCAAACCTAAGAGGTCAGGAAGGATCTACTATGCCCCCTTATGGTCATTTCCCCCTTCGCTTTGACCTCCTCTTGTCTCTCAATCCTACCGAGAGACAAGATGGCGGCCGCTACGGACTGTTTGGAATGTTGACAGACGCCGGAGAACCAATCAGCTTCGCAAAGCTCCGTAACGCGAAAAGTACGTGAAGCGGAGCGCTGTTACAGATATATATCTTTTTTTGAACGTTAATTTCTCAAAATCCACTGGAGCACATATATTGAGACCTAGCAAAGGCACATCGGGCTACCAGTCCCTAATATTTTACCAAGTTTCGTGCAAATCCATTCAGCCGTTCGATTATTATTATTATTATTTTTTTTGCCCCGCGGGGCCCTTTTAAAACCTCCACATCAAACCTAGGGGGTCAGCGAGGATCTACTATTCCCCCTTATGGTCATTTGCCCCTTCGCTTCGGCCTCCTCTTGTCTCTCGATCCTACCGAGAGACAAGATGGCGGCCGCTACGGACTGTTTGGAATGTTGACAGACGCCGGAGAACCAATCAGCTTCGCTTCACAAAGCTCCGTTGCGCGACAAGTACGCGTCCTGGGCCGCTGCCCGGTCCGCTGTTACAGATATATATCTTTTTTTAAACGTTAATTTCTTTTTTTTTGCCCCGCGGGGCTCTTTTAAAACCTCCACATCAAACCTAGGGGGTCAGCGAGGATCTACTATTCCCCCTTATGGTCATTTGCCCCTTCGCTTCGGCCTCCTCTTGTCTCTCGATCCTACCGAGAGACAAGATGGCGGCCGCTACGGACTGTTTGGAATGTTGACAGACGCCGGAGAACCAATCAGCTTCGCTTCACAAAGCTCCGTTGCGCGACAAGTACGCGTCCTGGGCCGCTGCCCGGTCCGCTGTTACAGATATATATCTTTTTTTAAACGTTAATTTCTCAAAATCCACTGGAGCACATATATTGAGACCTACAAAAGGCACATCGGGCTACCAGTCCCTACAATTTTGCCAAGTTTCGTGCAAATCCATTCAGCCGTTCGGGCTAAAAGTGAGGCCAACCGCCCTATGGAAATTAACATGGGAAAAACGCGTTTTGGGACCCCCCTTTTTTCTCGGCCCCCCTTGACGAACCCCCCCAAAATTTTCAGGGGCTGCTCAGAAACAAAATGTGCCATTTTCCTGAAAATTTCAGCCAATTCCGTCCACAAACGCCAAAGTTATTAGACATAGAATTTTCAAAAAACCCATAGAGAAAAAATCCTAACTATATATACCTACTGGCGACCGCCAGTAGGTAATATATATATATATATATATATATATAGTTCGGACGTAGAATCTATTGACAGTGCTGCCTCTATTCAGGGAGAACGTTCTTCTTTTTGTGAGGAGGTACGTCTCATGCAGATGAACCAAGAACAATCGTACAGGGGAAAACCTAGGGGAAAAGGAAGATGCGCTAACACAAGAGCAAGAAGAGACGGTGCAGGAGAAGAAAGAAGCAGCAATACTGGCATGGGAACGAGAAGCCAGGATCCCAAGAAGAAATAATGGCTGACAACACCTAGCAGCTCACGGTAATGAACCTTTCTTGTAGACCTATCACAACCGAAGAAGAAGAGGTTTTAAAATTTGGCTTATCTTTTTGTCCAGATAATAATGTAGACTATGCTAATACTCAAGCTGACCTATACAAATTTGTATGTAAGGTGAAATTGTATAAACTACACAGCTCACGACTGAATACCACGACTAGCAATGTCACTGCACAAACCTCTAATGAAGGCACTGCACAAACACTAGCAATAGCCGATATACCCGCTGTAGTGGACATGCAGAATCTTTTAGATCAAAACACGACATTCAGCCTTGCACCTGATCCACTTCACCCAGAGGGAGATAACATCACACTTCATTCTTTAGCATTACCCGTTGACAGAATGAGTCTGACACATTTCAGAGCCCCCTCCAGGTATGTACCTCAGACACCCAAAGACAACATAGACCTATTCCACGAGACTGTCAGCAATGATATACTTAAACTCATGGATACCATCCCCAAGAATAGAAACATGAAGAAAGAACACTGGGATGACATTTCCAGTTTGCAAAAAGATGACAGCATTGTCATCAAATCTTCTGACAAGGGGGGTAACATTGAGATAATGGATAGGGAGAAATACATACAAGAGGCAAACAGGCAACTCAACAACACTATCTGCTATGAGAGGGTTGACAAAAGCTACCTTATTAATCTACAAACCAGATACCACAGTCATTTCCAGGACTGGTCTGACAAAAAACTCATCTCCTTGGACGAGAGAAAATTCCTACTCAATGAGACCCCCACCATGCCGACATTTTACCTACTCCCAAAAGTACACAAAGATGCCATCAACCCCCCAGGACGCCCAATCGTATCCTCCAAGAATAGCTTACTTGAGAAAACATCAGAATATGTTGACCACTTCCTCTTCCCTTACTTTAGAGACCTCAACTCATACCTCAGAGACACAAAGGACTTTCTCCAAAAAATACACAACATACATTGGGGAAACGATTATTGGATGGTATCTTTAGATGTAGGAAGTCTCTATATGAGCATTAGACACTCAGATGGTCTCAGAGCATGTTAGCATTTTCTCAGAGCAAGAGATATCAAACTTCTTGAACACACACAAATGTTACTTCAAGTGATCGAAATCTGCCTTACTGAGAGTGTTTTTTTGTTCAATGGGAGGTGGTACAAACAATTGCAGGGCACTTCTATGGGTACCTGCTTCGCCCCCAGCTACGCTAACTTGGTGGTTGGCTGGTGGGATGAGCAGGTACTCTGGAGTGAAGAGCTAGAGCCATGTAACATCGGACTATGACTCAGATACATCGACAATGTTTTCTTTGTGTGGGAGAGCAATGAAAGTGATCTTCTAGAATTTTTGAAGCACCTCAACCCCAATTCCACGAACATGAAATTTACTATGCAACACAGCCAACACAGCATTGACTTTCTCGACATCATGCTAACTATTGAGGAGGGAAAACGTATGACTGACCTTTACAGGAAAAAAACAGCAGGTAATTCTATATTGCATTTATCTAGCTGCCATCCACCAAACTTTAGATGGAGTGTTCCCTATAGCGAGTTTCTACGCGCTAAGAGAAATTGTAGCAGAGGTCACGTACCAAAAAAACAGACCTGACATGATGAAAAGATTCTGAAACAGAGGTTTCCAGGTCAAAATGTTACAGAAAGGGGCAACCAAAGCTGACTCTATCAGCCACCTTGATGCCCTTTACTCACCACCTAGATGCACAAATGCAGTGAATAACTCAGAGACAACTGTCAGGTTTATTACAACCTACAGCACACAAGCCAACAAGCTTAGGAACATCCTTAAGAAAAGATGGCACATTCTAACACAGGACCCCCTCCTGAAGGACAAGTTGGGCCAATCACCTTCAGTGACATATAGGAAAACTACCTCACTGAAAGACATCCTAGTCAATAGCCATCTGCAACCCAACACCAAAAAAACTTGGTTAGATCAGAAAGGAGGGTTCTACAAATGCAACAAATGCAAGGCCTGCAGTCACAATAACAATGTGAATGAAGTGTCACTTAGGAGAGCAAGAAGGAAATGGCGCATCACCAAACCCATTAATTGCAATACTGATTTTGTAGTTTATGCTATCACTTGTCCGTGTGACAAGTGGTATGTAGGTTCTACAACCTTTCCAGTGAAAAAGAGAATCCTTGAGCACTGGAGAGCGATGACCAACCGTGATTTCAGCTATAGCACCTCCAGACACTTCAGTGAAACACACGAGGGGAATTGGACTAAGGGTAAATATTTTGGCCTGGCCACTTTACCCAGAAACCCAAAGGGTGGCAATAGAGTACAGGCTCTACGCAGACTAGAATCTAGACTGATACTGCTGGCTCTCTGTGTGTTCCCTAATGGAATGAAAAATTATGAAGAATTATATATACTCTTATAATTTCATGAGTTTGCTTCTCAACCACCAGAAAGGAATTTCCGTTTGACTATTAACAGAGCTTGTACTGTTATTTTTAACTCACTTTGCCAAAATTTCATGTCAATCTATATATGTATATAAATGCGTTGTATAACTCAACCATTTGTTTGGGGACAAATAACATAGAGACTTTTGATAGTAATTGTGTAACTTAATTTTTCTTGATTAGAGAACTGGGAGAAACCTTAATATTCAATAGGTGATTGAAGATGGGGACTTTGATACTAAAATGTTGCAAACTCTGAACCATGCTGGTTACTGATATGCTTTGCCTTTATTTTTGACAGACCACCACCTTGACCCGGTTGAAAGAATAGTCACTATGCTAATCATAAGAGCACATGAGAACCAGCCTGTTCCTACTGAACTGCCGTCTCTACTATAGATTCACTTCTGCAACGTTATGTGGCGAATTTCTCATCTATACCCCACACTGATACCAGCATAACTTCACCTACTTTTCCCATACCGACACCACTGCACCTTATGGTAGACTAAGGTACTTTACCTTTATTCACCCACACGTTTGTGCACCATAGTGTGTGCACAAACATTGGGATATTATTTATTTCTTTATTCCCTAAGACTACCCATAAGATTGATTGAGCCCCTCATAAGATGTGAAAATATTGAAATGTACTTGACAAATTACTGGCCTTTTTCACTTCAAGAGCATTAAATATGACTATGCATTTATTACTTTAATTTACATGCCTCGCATTCTTATTTAAGATATTATGAGGATTTATAACACATTTGTTTTCACTGTATGCGTTTAAATGACATGAAATGGCAATATTTCTTTTATTTCTATGCACGCTGCGTCGTGCATTCCACTGTCACTTTAAATATGTGGGAAATTCTAGGATGGTCATGTGACCAAGATCTCAGCCGAGATCGAAATGCGTCTTCCCTGTTTGTCTGAATAATCCCGCGAAACTTTTACCTGCATACCTGTTGTGGCTCGTTATTTCTGCACGGATCGGCAGGAATTTCGGTGGAATATATATATATATATATGAATATATATATTATGCATGAGCGAAATTTGCGAATTCGCGTTCCGCAAATTCGCGTGAAATCAAATTCGCAATCCGCAAAATCTGCGAATTCGTGCAAATTTGCGTTTTTTTGTTTTTTGCGTGTTCGCGGGGTTTTTTGCGTGTTCGCGGGGGTTTTTTGCTTGTTCGCGAAGCTTTTTGCGTGTTCGCGGGCCGCTTGCATGGTGAAGTTACCCATGCAGTCATGCATGGGCACAGCACCCTCTGGTTCACCACTGCCACCCTCTGGTTCATCATTGCCACCCTCTGGTTCACCACTTCCACCCTCTGGTTCACCCCTGCCACCCTCTGGTTCACCCCTGCCACCCTCTGGTTCACCACTGCCACCCTCTGGTTCAGCATTGCCACTCTCTGGTTCACCCCTGCCACCCTCTGGTTCAGCACTGTCACCCTCTGGTTCACCACTGCCACCCTCTGGTTCATGACTGCCACCCTCTGGTTCATCACAGCACCTCTGGTTCACCACTGCCACCCTCTGGTTAACCACTGACACCCTCTGGTTAACCACTGTCACCCTCTGGTTCAGCACTGCCACCCTCTGGTTCACCACTGCCACCCTCTGGTTCACCCCTGCCACCCTCTGGTTCACCACTGCCACCCTCTGGTTCACCCCTGCCACCCTCTGGTTCAGCACTGTCGCCCTCTGGTTCACCACTGCCACCCTCTGGTTCATGATTGCCACCCTCTGGTTCATCACAGCCACCCTCTGGTTCACCACTGCCACCCTCTGGTTCACCCCTGCCACCCTCTGGTTCACCCCTGCCACCCTCTGGTTAACCACTGTCAACCTCTGGTTCAGCACTGCCACCGTCTGGTTCACCACTGCCACTCTCTGGTTCACCACTGCCACCCTCTGGTTCACCCATGCCACCCTCTGGTTCACCACTGCCACCCTCTGGTTCACCCCTGCCACCATCTGGTTCATCACTGCCACCCACTGGTTCACCCCTGCCACCCTCTGGTTCACCCCTGCCACCCTCTGGTTCAGCACTGCCACCCTCTGGTTCAGCACTGTCACCCTCTGGTTCACCCCTGCCACCCTCTGGTTCATCACTGTCACCCTCTGGTTCATCACTGCCACCCTCTGGTTCACCACTGCCACCCTCTACCGAGACCTTTTGTGACGCAGCGGCAGCACAAAAGATGCGCCATGGTGCTGGGTATTAACAACGTGACGCATCTGAGAGATGCGCCACATTGTAAAGCCCGGCGCCATCAGGAGGCGTTCCTGCGCAGGGGAGGGCGTTCCTGCGCAGGGGAGGGGTTCCTGCGCAGGATGCCTCCTAAACTCTACAAGATTTCACTCAGTCACTTTTAGGCCAATGCTGCGTCAAAACCCAGCGCCTGCTTGAAGCAGGCGCAAGGCTTGATGCAGCATTGGGGAGATAGGGCCCCCCAGAGCATTGCTGGAGCTGCGTCACAAGCGTGACGCAGCTCCAGCAATGCGCTGCTTTTACAGCACAGTTGCGTGACGCTTCTATGCCTTTTTTGCCACATGGTGCGCCGCATTATAAATGCGGCGCACCATGGGTGGCGGAGCTGCGGCGCACAATAACTGGCGCATCCCTAGGGATGCGCCAGTTATTGTAAATCTGCCCCTATACATTTAGCCAACGAGGGAGCACTTACTGATTAGACAGTAGAAAGTACTCCAGTTGAGTAGAGGTATTGCACAAAAAGGTGGCATCTTCGTGGACAAACACGCAGGGCGGGATTCATTCTGCCCCCTGTTAGACTTGTTTTTTGTGCCCTTCTGCCCTCTGTTAGACTCGTTTTTCCCTTGTTTTTGTGCCCTTCTGCCCTCTGTTAGACTCATTTTTTCCTTGTTTTTCTGCCCCTCTGCCCTCTGTTAGACTCTTTTTTTGTGCCCTTCTGCCCTCTGTTATTCCCTCGTTTTTGTGCCCTTCTGCCCTCTGTTAGACTTGTTTTTTGTGCCCTTCTGCCCTCTGTTAGACTCGTTTTTGTGCCTTTCTGCCCCGTTAGACTCGTTTTTTGTGCCCTTCTGCCCTCTGTTAGACTTGTTTTTCCCTTGTTTTTCTG
The DNA here is from genome assembly GCF_964261635.1 of Lissotriton helveticus. Lineage (NCBI taxonomy): Eukaryota > Metazoa > Chordata > Amphibia > Caudata > Salamandridae > Lissotriton > Lissotriton helveticus. Next base: position 510,421,406 of record NC_136061.1, on the reverse strand, counting down.
CCCTTCTGTCCTCTGTTAGACTGTTTTTTTGTGCCCTTCTGCCCTCTGTAAGACTTGTTTTTCCCTTGTTTTTCTGCCCTTCTGCCCTTTGTTAGACTGCTTTTTGTGCCTTTCTGCCCTCTGCATCACCACATCATCACTCAGCGCTACCCCAGCATCACTCAGCACCACCACATTATCACTCAGCACCACCACATTATCACTCAGCACCACCACAGCACCACTCAGCACCACCAAAGCATCACTCAGCACCACCACAGCACCACTCCGCACCACCACAGCACCACTCAGTGCCACCACAACATCACTCAGCACCAATACAGCATCACTCAGCACCACCACATTATCACTCAGCACCACCACAGCACCACTCAGCACCACCACAGCATCACTCAGCACCACCACAGCATCCCTCAGTACCACCACAGAACCACTCAGCACCACCACTAAACTGAAACTGAACTAAAAACCTTCCTTTTCAGAAACTAAGCACCTTACTCCCTCCTCAGAGTACTTTGCTCTCCACTCAGCGCCTGGACGCCCTCGGGCAGCAGCTGCGCTATACAAATCACCTTTTCATTTCATTTCATTTCATTTCACCACAGCATCACTCAGCACCACCACAGCACCACTCAGCACCACCACAGCACCACTCAGCGCCACCACAGCATCACTCAGCGCCACCACAGCATCACTCAGCACCACCATAGCATCACTCAGCACCACCACAGCACCACTCAGCACCACCACAGCATCACTCAGCACCACCACAGCATCACTCAGCACCACCACAGCACCACTCAGCACCACCCCAGCATCACTCAGCACCATCCCAGTATCACTCAGCACCACCACAGCACCACTCAGCATCACTACAGCACCACTCAGCACCACCACAGCACCACTCAGCGCCACCCCAGCATCAATCTGCGCAACCATTCAAAAACAACTGGTTCCAATATGTTCTCTCAATGTTTCAAACTTTATTACAAATATTACAAAAAGATGTTAATATTTCACTTCTGTTCTTGGATTTTCGTCACAATAAAATACACTGAACATAATCTTCACAAAAGTTATTTACAAAAGTTTAAGCTATTGCCATTATAAATTAAAATCACTTTTATTTAAGTATTAATTATTTTAAAAAATTAAAAGCCATTGTAATTTGTAATATCAATACAGCTAAGTCACGTAAATACAAAACATGTTGCATTACAAATGCTATAGGTGTCACATTTTGAAATTTATAACTATTGGCATTGTAAATGACAAAGCTAATAATTTAGCTTTTTTCAAAACCAACACATAAATAAAAAAAATTGTCATTTACAAGACCAATAGCTTAAACTTTCCTAATGCGAGATCTATTGCATTGCAAATGCTTGTTTTTATATCTGTCAGTGCTTCCTGTTGAGGTTTAATTTTTGGGACAGGCGCCTCATTGCCTACTTGTAACTATTCTCTCACCCTGCTTCAAGGGTCAGAGCAGGGTCAGAGAATAGTTGCAAGTAGGCAACGAGGCGCCAAGAAGCACTTACAGGCTTACAGCAGCAGGTGCCCAAGTTGAAGTTAATTACTTTGTAACCCTTTTGTAAAAGGTTACAAAAAATTAGCTTCAACTTTTGCACCTGCTGCTGTAACCCAGTAAGTGCTTGGCTGAAAATTCGTCCCCGCTGATTCGCGGATTTTACAGCGATTTCGCGAGATTCGCGGATTGCGAAATCACGAGCGGAACGAATTTTCAGCCCATGCTTAATATATATACACAATTAAATAAAAGCGTTGAAGAACAGAGGCCGCGGCACCAGTGTGGATTTATTTACATAAACTGGAGTTTTGTATATATATATATTGTCGCTCCAAGGTTATCCACCTTTGAGTAGCACATGAGCAGCAGCTTGATTTATGTATCGTGAGGACGGGGATCCGTTTGTAGATGCCGCTCCGTGATGGATCTGCCTGCCTGAGCCTCTCATTGGTGGGTGTGTCATATGGAAAATGGAGAAGTGGGTTAGCGGTTGCGCACACCGCTTCCGTTAAAGCCCCTGAAGAGAAGCATATGGAGCTTCGAAACGCATCGGGCGGATCCATTACGGAGCAGCATCTACAAGCGGATCCCCGTCCTCACCTACACATAAATCAAGCTGCTGCTCCTGTGCTACTCAAAGGTGGACAACCTTGGAGTGACAATTTATACGCGGCCGTCCAGCCGCGGAGAATGCACCACCCCGTCATCCTTGGGGGTCACGGAAGAGAAACAGCAGCCGTACACGAGATCGAGGACGGGCCCACTTGCGGGGTCCATACAGGACTTGATTATGTGCTTTCCGCACCACACTTCCCATAATACACAGTCTCATTTGAGCCTCCCATTGGTGAGTGTGTCATATGGAAAATGGAGAAGTGGGTTAGCGGTTGCGCACACCGCTTCTGTTAAAGCCCCTGAAGAGAAGCATATGGAGCTTCGAAACGTGTCGGGCAGATCCAATACGGAGCGGCATCTACAAGCGGACCCCGTCCTCACCTACACATAAAGCAAACTGCTGCTCGTTGCTACTCAAAGGTGGACACCCTTGGAGCGACAATTTATACGCGGCCGTCCAGCCGCGGAGTATGCACCACCCCGTCATCCTTGGGGGTCACGGAAGTGAAAGAGCAGCCGTACACGGGATCGAGGACGGGCCCACTTGCGGGGTCCATACAGGACCTGATTATGTGCTTTCCGCACCACACTTCCCATAATACACAGTCTCATTTGAGCCTCCCATTGGTGGGTGTGTCATATGGAAAATGGAGAAGTGGTTAGCGGTTGCGCACACCGCTTCCGTTAAAGCCCCTGAAGAGAAGCATATAGAGCTTCGAAACGCGTTGGGCAGATCCATTACGGAGCGGCATCTACAAGCGGATCCCCGTCCTTACCTACACATAAATCAAGCTGCTGCTCGTGTGCTACTCAAAGGTGGACAACCTTGGAGCGACAATATATATATATTGTGATCAAGGGTAGTGTCTACCCGAAACGCGTCATGCAAAAAGAAACAGAGAGGTTATAATAAACTTACCTGTGTACTGGAAAGCTGCCTGGTGGTCCGTGATTTCTGCATGCCGCGCTGGAGAAGCAGAAAGTTGGTGGAATAGATATATATATATATATGGATTATGACCTTTAGCACTTTCACAATTAGAGTGTAGGAGAGCACCCTTTATGATGGTCCCCAATCTTTGCCTGGTATTTCATGAGATTTTGACTGGAAAAGCACAGTGTTCCCACTAACCAGGTCTCCAGTGCTAGATCCCTTTCTCAAAACTGTGCAATTGTTTTTTCCAATTGGCAATACCTTTAGTACCTCCTGTAAGTCCCTACGACATGACACAATCCTATGTACTATGTTCCCTACACTGCATGTAATATTTGCAAGTCACGTGTGCAGTAGGTCTTACAACCCTAAGGCAGAGTGCCTTATATGGCATGTGAGGACATATCTGCATGAACAGATATGCCCCTGTGCTGGTCAGTTTCATTGTAGCCAGTACAAGAGAAATTGGGAGCCATTTTAAAAAATGCGCTGGAGACTGGTGATAATAAGTTCCTCAGCTACATGATTGCTTCACTGAAAAGAGGGATTTTTGGTATCAAACATATCATATTAATAAATCCACACTGCTACCAGTAGCGGGTTTAGTATTGCATGCACACAGTGGGCACATTAGAGGTGCCCCCTGACAACCTACCAGTCCCTGGTGCTGTGTACCCCTGCCCACAGAATGACTTGCGGATTAGCATTCCAAGGCTGGAGAGCTTCAAAGTGGTCCATTCCTTTGGAATGCAAATCTGGTTTCTGCCACAGGAGAGGAAATCAACTCCCTTGTCCAGAGTCCTTAGCACCTGGACAGGTGGGATAATTAGTGAGGCATGATAGGCGTGTCCATCCTCAGGCGAGCACCAACCCTGAACTGGGCTATCTGAAGCGGATGCAACTTTTCAGAAGTTGCTACTTTGTGATGCCAAATTTAGGATCTCTGGGACATGGTTATGCCCACTTCCTCAGGAAGTGGTCATATAGGGGGCATAGTGACCCCAGGGGTAAGTAGCCCATTGGCTACTATTCTATACTCTACTAATGCCACTAAATTCAGTGTGTAAGGGAATCTCTGGTACCAGGAAATCAGATTCTTCCAACCAAAAGAAGAAGAAGTACTGAAGAGCCACAGAAAGCAAGGACTGTGGAAGAAGCAACTGACTTGGTGCCACTCTGCTGTTACCGATAATTGGCAAAAGTCGACTCATCCTGAAAGCTACAGTGACTCCAACATTTTAGGGGGAATGTTAGCACTTCTGCCAGAACTCAGGAACTCCTGTGGAGGAGTGGAGCTGCTTCACTGCATCCTCTAGGCACCCAAAGAGTCACCTCCTACTTTGCATGCTGTGTAGAATCCTCAGATGGACCCCAACCAACATCAGATAGACCGCCACTCAGCCCCTCATCTCCAGCCTCATTGACTACAAGATAGCCCCATATGCCAGCATCTCCACCAAGCACCTCAGATGACTCCAGACCAAACAGAAAGATGCAGCCAGACTCACGCTGGGCCCTCCCCTCAAATGAATCTTTGTCTAACCTTGCTAATAGTAATTATTTTGAAAGGAATTGGTGATGCCATATCTGTCAACATAAGTTATGGCTTTATATTGATATGATAGTTGATGTCACTTGTACTCTTGTCAATAATTTCAGAAATACTGTCATCTGTGATAACATCAAAGGTATATTTGATGTTGCCAGATATGTGTATAGTGATGTAACATGTTGTAAAAAATGGGGTTATTGTCAGGGTGAATCTCAAAAGATACAAAATAAACCTGTGCTTAACCCTCTGGTTTGGAAAAAAAACATTCAGGCTTACCTTAGAGGCAATGCGTAAAGAATGTGTGTAGTAATCAAACAGTACAAAAGTGAAAACACAACAGAAGAAAAATTGGTAAATAAAATGACACCGAAATGACAAAATAGTAATAAAAAACACAAAGTGCCAAATATTATTATCTGGTCGCAGTTGACCAGTACAAAGTCACAAGTTCAGACAAACCACGATGGAGCATAAGTTGGGCACAGGAACCTGGTCTGTCCTGCTGATTCTAAGTGCATACTTGAACTGCACCAGAGTTTCGCATTTACTGTTGACATGAGGACACCATTATCAGTGTGAGTATCAGGTTGGACGTCGTGGAAAGTAACTGTTTGCTGCGGATAGTCAGTCTTCATTGGCGCTTACCATTGTGATCAAAGTGAGCTTTTGCCATTAGCACCGGATCTCTGAAATCACATGAAGAGCAGGTCATCTTTGGAGTTTTACATCAGCATCCATGGTGGATGGTTGTCGGTCGACACCAGGAGTCTGCTTGTAGTCACAAAAGACACAATAACCTCTGGATCTTCATCTGGAACTCAGTTTTTGTGATTTTTAGGCATAAGGAGCTCTATCTGATGCCGGCTAAGGATCCAGGGCCTGCAGGCAGCTTTTGGAGATCAAGGCTCACTGCACCAGAGTCCAACGGTATGGCTCAGGTAGGTCTAAATGGTGGTTGACAGCAGGGCAGTTGTATGGTACTCTTTGGAAGTTTATTTTGACCCAATAAAACACGAGGTCAGCCAACTGATCCATGGAGTCACTTCTGGGGAGCGTGAATTTAAGGCAAGCAGGTCCAATTTTCCTTCTTCAGGCAGCAAGGCAGTCCTTCTTTGGAATCATCCACAGGTCTAGGACTGTTCTGATGAAAGGGTCTGAAGGTGTCACTTTTATCTCCAGTGCCGACCTGTGAGTGGGGGATGCTCCCTCTGTCTAACCTTCCCCCTTTCCTGGTTTTAGCTCCAAACTGTCTAGTGTAATAAAGGGGAAATATGCCTTGTTTGAGCTGCATTATTCAGTGGCAGGGCAGGCAGTGCTCAGAAGCCAGGTAGGGATGCTCAAATTCGAGGCTACCTATTGAAGCTTGGGAATGGCCGAATAGAGCCTCCCCGGACATTATGCACAGGAGAACATCACTCTGCTCCACACGCAGGCCCCTTATGTCCCCATTACTGGAAGGAATACACAACACACCACAGGAGAGCCATTCACAGTGATGTGACCCTGGACACTGTCAGAAAGGCACATCTGGTTTAGGCACAAAAATGCACACTTTCAAAGAGCTGCATTTTCTGTATAGTAACCGAAAATCCAACTTTGTCAATAAAGAGGATTTCAAATTAGGACTCATTGATTGAAAGAAGCATTTCCCTATCTGTTTCCAAACTGAGGTTAACACTATTATTTGCAATAAGGTAACCCACTGTCAGTCTCTGGTAGAGATAGCCTTACAGCAGCATCAAACAACTTTAGGAGTTTTTCACTGTCAGGACATGTAAAACTTAAATACGCATGTGCTGCTTTTTTAAAGCCATGCACCACACCTTATGAGCTGTTAGGGCCTAACTTAGGGACAACTTTTAAGTATTAAAAAAAAGGTTTAGGCCTGGCTAGAGATTTAATTTGCCAGGTCGAAATGGCAGTTTAAAGTTTAAAATTGTCTTACACGCTCCAGTGTCAGGTCTAATACATGTTTTATGGTGCTACTTTAGTGAGTGGCACAATGAGTGCAGCAACCCATTATTAACATCTAATCTACAGGCCCTAGGCATATGTAATATCATTTAATAAAGACTTGCAAGTAAATTAAATGTACTGAGCAAGTGTAGGACACCCTTACCATTTTTGAAGGGAGAGTACCACTGTTTTACCCCTGATTAGCAGGGAAAAATGCACAAAGTTCAAAAAGCCTATAAAACGATTTCAGCAAAGGAAGGCAAAAATCTGAGATGACCCTGCAGAAGTTCAGCCCAGCAGTGTCAAATTTTCAAAAGTTCGAATTCAGCTGAATTAGCAAATTTCAAAATAGTGAAATAATATAAATCAAACCCTGCATCATCCAATCAACCTAAAAAATGATAAACATAATTAGCAGAATTTGTAATTTTAAACACATTTGCAATTTTAGCCAATACTATATATTTGCAAAAGTGGTGACCCTATCAAGCCCACCCTGTACCTTTTTGTTCCTATCACTTCTCAAAAACGAATGGGCTAATCAAGTGCATGCTTTCTGTGAAAAGCCCTACATTCACACCAAGTCTTTGTAATTATTTTCCGTGTTTTTTGCTGTAACAGTCAGCAAAATTTCCTACACTGGATAAAATGAAAAACACATATTTTTTAACCTGACTTAACTTTATTCCTCATGTGTGGATCTGCATGAACATTGGTATGCCAGAACTGAACTGCACATGTTTAGAGGGTGGTAAATGTTATACTTATCCTTCCAGGGGAACTAGAATAATAGATACATGAATTAATACCACCAGTAATTATGGTTAGTGATAGACCTGACACCTATAGTTGGAAGTCCTCCAACTTTTTTTGCTTTCACTCTTCCTGTTTTGCCTAATTTGTTTTTTTTGACTTTAGGGTCTCTGCACTTTACAACTACTATCCTGTGCCAAAGTGCTCTCTCCTAAAAAACACAAAAACATGGTACAATTGACTTTCATCTCATTGGCACATTTAATTTACTTGCAATTCCCTAGTAAAGTGGCACTGTGTGTACTCAGGGCCTATACATTCAATGTTACTAGTGGGCTTAAGCACTCGCTATGCCACCCACTAAAGTAACCTTTTAGAACCTGTCTAAAGCCTGCCACCATAATGTGCAGTGAAGTTTAAATCTGTAATTTCGACTTGGCATATTTAATGTTTTGCCAGGCCTAAACCTCCCTTTTTAATATATATAAGTCACCCCTAGTGAAACAGCTAAAGGTTCCTGAAACAGGGTGCATTATATATAAAAAAGTAGGACATGTGGATTTAAATTCACTAGTGCAAGGTATATCTCTACTATAGAATAACATTTAGTAACCTTATTACATTTAATGAGTGATAACTTTAGAATTTAAACATGCCACTTTTAGAAAGTTGGAATTCTTTTGACATAACCATCTCGTGCTTGCTCCCTGGGTCACATGACTAGAAGGAGTTGTAAGTTGACCTTTGTGTATTACTACCAGACAGTGACAAAAATGGTGGGGTGGGGGGGTAACGTTGGCAAGATGAGCCATCCTGCCAAGATGGTTGTTCCCTGCCTCTATTACATTTCAAAAGGCGGCTCCAGGGCACACTTAAAGGGACTTGACACCGGCCTCTTGTAAACCTAGACAACTATGGGCCAGATGTAGGTGTCCAAATACCGGTCGGAAACGGATGAAAATACCGATTTTCAGCCGTTTCCGACCGGTATTTGGACATTGGTATGTAGGGGTAGCAAAAACATACAGATTCTGTAAATTTACCAAATCGGTAATTTTACAGATTCGGTAAAATTACAGATCGGTAAAATTACCGAATCTGTAATTTTTTATGTAGGTAGCACTTTAAACAGTGCTACAGGGCCTTTAGAATTCGTTATTTACCACCCAAAACTATTGGGTGGTAAATTACAAATTTCTGTGTACATGCACATCTGTGCATGTACACCTGTGCCATGTGGCACACATACATGCCCTAAGGCACACAAGCCAGAAACAGGGGTGCAACAGGGTGTCAAAGTGACACCCTGTCCCCCTTGGAAATTCGATATTTTTACCGATACGGTAATTACCGAATCTGTATTTGCTATTGATTCCTATGGGCTTCAAGGCCCATAGGAATCAATGGCATATACTGATTCGGTAATTACCGAATCGGTAATTACCGAATCTTATGATTTTTTTTCCTACATAGCAATTACCGATTAGTAAATACCGAATCGGTAAAATTCGGTATTTACCATTCGGTAATTTGCTATTACCTACATCAAGCCCGTAGAGCCTGGAATGACGAGGTTTTGGAGTTTCCAGAACCAGATGTGGGGGTGGTATATTAGTGTTTCACCCACTTCAAAAGCTGGCAAGGGTAGAAACATTGAACCTCTTGAACCACTCATCACATCACTTCTGGACCTGTGGAAGACTCAAAGGTACTGCTGTGCTGCCCTGCTGCTGGAAGGAGAGTCCTGCTGCAAGAAGGACAACCTTGCTGCCTTGCTGCATGAGGAAGAAAGACTGGACCTACTCCTTGACCCAATAAATATCAGGGTGATGCCAAATGCTAGATGACTGTCCTCCAATTCTGAGCTATAGGAAAATAACAAGTCCCAGAGACCTGTCCTGCATCTGCCCAGTTTCCCAGACTCAACTGGACCTTGTTGTGACCTGCTGCCAGACACTTCTGGAGTATTTCCTTCTTCCCAAGAGGTGCCCTCCCCGGTCCTGGACCATTTGCTGGCATCAGCTTCTCTTTGCCCAATTTGTGGGTTCCTTTCAGAACCACACATCGCATCACAACAACTCATAGCTCCTGATCGGTAGTCTCATTTGAACCGCTGCAGCAAGATGCTTTTCAAAGCAGGACCTCGCATTGCAGCACCTTGCACCTCCTGATCGGTGGCCTCACTGTAACTAACACAGCATGATGAAGCTTGAGGGAGTACTTTGTATAACAGCACCTCATAGCTCCTGATCAGCAGCCTGATTAGAACTGGCACAGCATGAAGCATCTTAATGCAGGACCTCTCATCAGAGCACCTTGCAGTTCCTAATTGATGGCCTCATCGGAACTGATGTATCTTAATGCAACCCAACTCAATGCTCTACAAACTCTCACATCTCAGTCCAATTAGAACTAAATACACTGTTCAATGGACCGAACTTGGTCCGGTACCCGGCCCACTGTCCATCTCCATCAACATGAGCTTGTGATTTTTTCTCAGTCCGGCTCGACCAGAAAACTCCAATTGGAGCTTTTTCTTTTTGCTGCTATTTTCTCTTAAGACTTTGACATTGCATATATCCAGTACTTCTAATTAGATTTTTGTTGTTCTGATATCGTTTTATTTAGTAAATGTATTCTTTTCTCTAGATATGGGATTTTTCTTCTGCTGGATTTCACTTTATTACTAGATGTGTGCTGCATAAATACTTTACACATTGCCTCTATCTTAAGCATGACTGCTTTATAGCCAGGCTATCAGAGGGTGAGGCACAGGTTAATTTAGTGAGTTTTGTGGTTCACCTCGATGATGATTGTGGTTGTTGCTCGAAAAGGTTTTGACCCCTCAACCAATAGCCTAAAATTCTCCCAGCTAGGTTTGAGATTTCACCAAAAGGGCAAATTTTGTTGTGATTATAACTACTGGGGCTTTGAGGAATCTGCACAAAACTCTTCAAAAGTTGTAAATATGGCATTTATCTGCAAGGTAAAGATTAAGGGAACTTTATGACTTTCGGTATTCACAATGGGCATTTACTACTCGTAAATGACCTTTGTGAATACTGAAAATTGTAAAAATTTACTTTCGGTATTCAAAAAGGGCATGTATGACTCGTAAATGCCTGTCTGAATATTCATAAAGTTAGACTTTTGTCTCACTTTACATTTGTGAATCGGGCCCAATATGTTTAGCTTACTTCTGATACTTTTATATGATATATCAAGGGGTGTCAAGCTAAAACGAAGGTAAAAACTGTTCCTTTACTGATAATTGTAGTAACCTTTCATGAATTATGTGTTGTAATTTGTGGAAATGGCAAGTTTGTACACATTCACTACGGTGCCAAAGTTAATTAATGGATAATATCCATAGTACTTGTTACTAAATCTACATGTAATTTGGCAGGCTTTTAACCAGTACAAGCCAGCGCAGAAATATCACGTTTCAATCAGATCCAAAGAGGTGGTGGGTCAAAACTAAAGAAGATCCAAAATATAATTTGCCTGGTAATATATTTGGTGCACTTTCATGGACATGAAGCGCCATTTCAATTTTTTTTTTTTTTTCATTTCAAAGAATTTTATTATTATAAAGAAGCAAATGAATATTCACAATACATGAAAAAAAAGTGATACAATTGATAACAGACTAAAAGTAGTCAGAAGCTGGGATTCAAAAATGATTCGTAACAAGGACATCAATAAACCAAAGTAGCCTGCCAAGAAATGAGAGATGAGTGAAGTGAAATAAGCTAAGTGGCTAGGCAGAGTCTACAATCAAGAGTATCACTCTCAGCTGGTATGATCAAGGAAGGATAGAGAAGGAAAAAGGAAAGAAGAAAGAAAGAAAGAAAAGAGGAAAAAGACGGGAAAAGGAAAGAGGACAGAGAAGGAGGAGAAGAAAGGAAGAGAGAAGGATTTCCACCGAACCACTCCAACAAATAAGACGCCATTCATACAGACAAATCGAAAGGATACTGTTCAATCAACCCCTTTGCTGACAAATCCATATAGTTATCCAGCGCCTTCCAAACTCCACTAGCAATAGATGGAGAGAGATGAGCATGATCAACCGAAGTATGAGCACTTCGCAAGAAGGAAACCCAAGCCCACCAAGTATGATAAGAGACAGAGGAAAAGGATTTCCAATCCATAAGAATGACTTTCACTGCAATAGTCAATAGGAGATCCAACAGCTGTAAATCCATGGGATCTAAGGGGAGAGGGACTGGGACAGCTAATGGACCCAAAAGAATTAAAGGGAAGGAAAGTTGGAACTTAATATCAAATATAAGCATTAGGTGTTTGTGAATGAGGTCCCAAAAGGGTTGGAGGAGGGAACATTAAAAAAACATATGCGGAAAGTTACCTGGTAACAAACCACAGCTCCAACATAGGTTATCCTCTTTGAGGTTGAGCGAATGTAACCGAACAGGAGTCCAATGAAGGAGGTTGACGGAAAAAAAATTAGATTGCATTAACGAAGGGGCGATCTTATTACGAAGAGAAAGTTTGCCAATCAACTGCCAGGTGTCAGAAGAAATATGGTCAGTAACACCCTGATCAAAATGGTGCAACCACTTTTGTTGAGCAACCGTATGAGTAGGTAACGAAACAGAAGATAAAAATTTGTAGATTTTAGAGGCAACATGACCAGATTTAGACCATATTTGAAAGAGAGTAATCGTAGGGGAATTAGGATGAAGACGCAAGAGCTACTTTGATTTTAAGGAAAGTATAGAAATCCAAATTAGTTAAAGAATGTTGTTGAGCTAAGGACGAGAAAGGAAGTGGCTCATCATTAGGACCATAAAGGTGTTTAACAAGGGAGATCCCCTTAGTAGCCCAATAAGACATCAGAGAAGGAGCAATATTAATTTTAATTTTAGAATTACTCCAAATAGACGACCACCTAGATTTGTGAAGTGGAATCGCCACCTTCTTGTCTACCTTCCGTACCGCCGCAAGAGTATCCAGAATAATAGAGCGGGAGAACAAGATAGACAAGGTAGACGCAGTGCAAAAGGAGGCAGTCGGTAATGGAGAAGCCATTTCCTGCTCTATTAACAACCAGGAAGGAACATGAATAGGGGGAGCAGAGAACCAAAGAGCACCTTGAGACGCCAAAAAGGCAGTTTGGTATTTTTCCCAATCCGGAAGATTGCATCCTCCCATATCACAAGGCTTCCGTAAAAATGTATATGCAATCCTAGCACGTTTGTCATTCCATAAAAATTTAGAGGTCAGAACATCAATGTCATGAAAGAAGGAATCTGACAACTTTACTGGGAGCATAGATGATACAAAATTAATAATAGGTGTAATCATCATTTTGAGGGTCTGAAGGCGACCCCACCAGGAAATGTGTTTAGGAGACCAAGTATCCAAAAGACGTTGAACTTTAAGAAGAGTTTGGGATTCATTATAAGCAATTGTAGCATATAAAGTAGAGCAAAAATAGATACCCAAATATTTTAACTGTTTAGACTGCCATTTGAAACCAGCCGAGCCCATATGCGTAGAAAAACAGTATCCATTCAAGGGGAACATCTCAGTCTTATCCTTATTTAAGGTGTAACCTGAAACCTTTGAAAAAAGGGAAATCGTATCCGAAATAGCCGGGATAGCCAATGCAATATCATCTGAGAAAATAAGAACATCATCCGCGTACGCAGCAGTTTTAAGACGATGAGGACCAAAAGCAAAACCTTTAATGTCAGGGTGTAACTCAATCAATCTGAGGAGCGGGTCAATGGATAGTAAAAACAAAAGTGGAGATAAAGGACAACCCTGTCTGGTGCCCTGGCGAAGATTAAAAAAGGATGACGTAGCACCATTGACTCTTATGTTAGCTCTAGGTTGAGAATATAGGGACATAACCATGTTAATGAAGGAGTCACCAAGATTATGTGCACACAAGACAGCACGAAGAAAAGGCCAAGACACCTTGTCAAAGGCCTTTTCAGCATCAAGGGCCAAGGCCGCAGCAGGGAGATGAGAACGTTTAGCTGCTCCGAGAATATGGCAAAATGTACGTATATTGTCTCGCGCAAGACGGCCCTTAACAAACCCCGTTTGAGAGGGATGAACCAAGTTAGGAATGAAGGATTCTAATCTCTTGGCTAAAATTTTAGCAACAATTTTAGCCTCCATGTTAAGAAGGGAAATAGGACGGAAATTTTTGGGTTCTGAATGATCTTTTCCTTCTTTTGGAATCACTACAATGGTAGCCTCAGCCGCCGTGCCAGAAACAGATCCATCCTTAATAAAAGCGTCAAAGACAGATTGAAGCTTAGGAACAATCACGGGAAGAAAGGTTTTATAGAACAGATCAGGGTAGCCGTCAGGCCCTGGAGCTTTCCCAGAACGAGTAGCTTTAATTGCGGCAATAATTTCTTCCGGAGTAATCGGACCATTTAACAAAATGCTATCTTCCACGGATATCGACTTCACCGGAACAAATTTCAAGAAGTCCTGACACTGCTCAAAAGAGGCCTGATTAGAAGGGGTATATAAGTTATTGTAGAACTCACGAAAGACTTCAAGAATTTCCCCAGTCTGAAATTTTTTACAACCAAGATGATCATTAATAGCAGAGATGTGAGAAGATTGAAAGGAGGAATCCTGAAATTTCAATGTGGCCGCGAGAATCTTCCCAGCCCGATTTTTTAACAAAAGTCTTTTGGATTTTTGAGCCTGAACTCCAACATGGGCTATTTTGGTAACTATAGTATTATATTTGTACTTTAATTGCTTGATCATCTGTAGACAAGATTTATCCTTAGAGTGTCTAAAGGTAGATTCCAGACTTTTTATTTCAGCTGCTAGATCAGTAAGTTCTTTTTTAATAGCAGCATTCCTTTTTGACATACACTTAATAACCTGGCCACGAAAGGTACATTTGAACGAATCCCAAAGGACAATTGGGGAAGAGACCGAGCCTTCATTCTCAAGGAAAAAGGTTTCGATATCCGTAGAAAACTCATCAATCTGGGCATCATCATATAAAATTTCCGTATTAAGTCTCCAGGAACGAACTTTTGATTTAGGAGCAAAGGACGACAAAGTAAAAGTAACCCCGGCATGATAAGAAATCAGAATAGGATGAATAAGCGGAGAGGAGGAAGCCGAAACCAGAGAAGAGTGAACTAATAAATAATCAATACGAGAAAAGGTAGAATGAGGTGAAGAAAAGAAGGAAAAATCACTACCAGTGGGGTTGTGAAGACGCCATACATCTTGAAGATGAGTTAAGGAACACATGTTAAGCAGATGATTATGAGACTTTGGAGGGCGAAATTGAAAAGCTGAATTTCTATCTAGAATGGGATCCATTGGCAAGTTAAAATCTCCACCAACGACAAGATTCCCAGAATGAGGTGTGTCATTCAACTTTTTGGTAACGGTGTTCCAAAAGGACGGATCATCTTTGTTGGGGGCGTAAATATTCATGACATAAAGATCAGTATTGCCATCAGACAACTTAGTTAATAACCAACGACCCTCAGTATCATGATCAGAAGAGAGTATGGATAAGCCTGAATTTTGTGAAATTAAAGTAATGACCCCATTTCTTTTACCACAAGCATCTGAACAAACAACATCTGAGACCCATTCCTTCTTCAGGAATAGTGCCTCTCTGGCAGAAACCTTAGTTTCCTGAAAAAGGACTAGATCTGAAGAGAGAGATTTGCAATAATCTAAGATTTTTGATCTTTTCACTGGATGATTTAAACCCTTAACGTTAAGGGACAACACATTCAAACCTGACATTGACAAACAGATAGAAAGATAACAAAGGCTCGAGATGGAAAACAAAAAGCAACCAGCACAAATCCAAGCGTCCAGACAACAAACAATGTCGAAGAGGAAGAGTCCCTGTGGGAAATCCGAAAGATGAAGAGAGAGAAGAGAGGAGAAAGCAGAAGGAGGAGAGGAACCAGCAGGGGAGGTCTGAAAAAACCCAAATTCATACTAGGGGGAACGTGGGAAGGCGAGCAAGGGGACCGTCAGGAGGGGAAAGTTCATACAATACCAACAGCCCCAATACATTACATAACTGGCTAAACTTAATGAGGAGAAAGAAACATCTGAAATACGGACTAATAGCATTAGATTACTACAAAACGAAGTCATCATGTGAGTCTATAAAGTCAGCAAGCATATATCAATTTAATACACAGGTAGCATATAGAGTATATGATAGAAAAGTAGTATAAGTAAAAGAGAGAAAGATACCTAATAAAGTAAGTGCAATAACAAATTGAATATGACATATTATAAATAAAGAAAGCACCAAAAACACCATAAAAGAAAACGAAGATTAAATAAAACAAAGTCAATCATGATAAATATTAGTACAGAATAAGTAAAAGAAAAAGAGTACTTCCGAAGAGGACTATAAAGTGTAGTATAAAGAAGAAAAAAAAAGGACACACAAAAGAGAGATGCGCCAAGCAGCTATTGAGAAGAACAATCAATGACGCATGAAACTGGGTAAAATAGAAAAAATCACGATATCATGAAGATGAATATGCAAAAATTAAAGATGAACAATTAATTAAAATTCATGAAAGATATATAACTTGTTAGAAATAATTTGATTGAAAATACAGGAACATATCAACTATATAGTAATGAAGAGTAAGAGAACAGGAGGCTAGAGCGTGAAGAATAAATAGAATAACTTAGATCTAGGGTAGAGAAGCAATAGATAATACTAGGTAAGGAAGCAAGCACTGAAACTTATCATAAGCTAGATATATAAACAACTTATACAATAATAAGCATTGAACATTAGCTACATATGCATACTTAATAAGCATCAATGAAATAGTTTGTATAACCAAACCACAATATAATGCATACAGTAATTAATGATGTAAACACTGAAGAGCAAACAATATGAGATAAATATCAGGCGAAAGGACAAACTAAAGAACCAACAATAAAAGTGACAACAATTAGAATCAAAGGAAAGAGAAGATCAAAAGATGGACATAAGACGCAGTACTCATACATAAAAGAGAAGGAAATAAAAGAAGCTAGAAAGCGAGATAATAGAAGGAGCGAAAGCTAACACGGGCAGAGAACAAGCATAGGGAAAGAAAAAAAAAACAAATAAGCGCTGAAGGAATACCACAAGAAAGTTAGAAGAGATCTAAAAAAGGTATACTGAACAGAGTGGTAGAGTACATCATATAAATAGAAAACGCACAGAGAAGGAAAAGAAGACAAATCGTATACTTTAAGTGACAACACTACACATACAGAAAGAAAAGAGCACCAACAACAGTGAGCAATAAGAGCACTACACAGAACTAAAAGAGAGAAACTGAAGAGACCTGAAAAAGAGACAACTCATTACAGATATGAAACGAAACTAGGTGGCAAAGTCCCAAACAGACAATACCAACCAAACCAAGTGGCAAATCCACAAACAGACAACAGGAAGATATCAACAACTGAGGAGCATAAAACCACCATACAGATCATAAGAGACAACGAAGTCAACAGATCTGAAACCAAAAGAGAAAGCAGCAGAGGTATAAGTATACACTTCAAGTGCCAGAATCACCAGGATCAAGCGAAGCTGCCATTTGAATTTCCATCTGCAGTTCCATCTGATTGTCCAAGAAAGAGGTTAGGTCTGCGGGTTCATCAAAAATTCTGGAGCGACCTTTGAAGGTAATACGAAATTTCGATGGACCAGAAAAGGAAAAGGGGATGTTCATGTCAGTAAGACGTTTCCGAAGATTAAGAAAACCCTTCCGCCTTATGACTGTATCCCTGGCAAAGCCCTGAGAAATTGAAATTCGATGACCTTCCCAGGTAACAGCTTTAACCTTCCTCATGTGGGCAAGAATCTGCTCCGTGTGTTGGTGACGCAGTGGTTTAAAAATTATCGCTCTTGGCTGAGTGGCAGATTTAGAATGAAAAGTAGGGACATGATGAGCCCTTTCTAATTCAAAGTCTCTCTGGAAGGAGATTTGTAGAGTAGTGGGAATCCATTGGTATAGAAAATCAATCATAGAAGAGGATGATTTCTCTGCATCTTCCGGCAGACCAAAAATGCGCAGATTAGATCTGCGATTGCGATCTTCCTGCTCCGTGAGATCCCTTCGCAATGACGCCATTGAGCGCTCCATTCGGGAAAGAGCCTTAGATTGCTTCTGCATATTATCCTCTGCACCACTAATACGTGTTTCCGTGGCCGAAACATGAATAGAGAGAGCCTTAAAGTCATTCCTGATAGCAGACACCTCCACTTGAAGTAAATCTGTGTTAGTCTTTGTTGACTGCGCAATATCATGAACCTCATTGAGTCTTGTCAAGATTGCATCAAGAGTGGTATTGGTGTCCGACTGAGAAGACTCAGGCGTGGGAGACAGTGATTTAAGTATTTTAAGAGAGGCACCGGAATCCTTAGTAGTTGATGTCCGGCCCATATTTGTAGCCATGAACACCAGCCACAGAAAAAAAAAATATATATATATATATATATATATATATATATATCTATATACACCCACGTGAGGTATAATAGAGGCAGGCAAAAATGGTTAAGGGAAGAGTAATTCCCACCAAAAGTAAAGGAATAGAGCGCACTGGGAGCAAGCAGGCAGAATAAACCAAAAAGGCGGACTTATATGGCATACACTCTCAGGAAAAAATATCAGAGACTTCCAAAAGCTAGTAGGCAAAAGCAGAGTTACATAGAATAAATGAAATGCAGCTCCAGCTTCAAACTGTTGTACCAGGGTAATCCAAAACGTCAGTAAGCAGAAATAGCCACAAAATATCAGCCAAACAGCTCAGGAAAAAAAAAGCTGAATGAATAGTCACAAAGTAACTAAATATAGATAATAGCACCTGAGAACTCGTTGAGCCGGCAAGAATGAACCCACGTCAGCGCTCCTGAGGAGAAATTCCAAACTCCGCCACAGGCAGCTGAAATGGCGGCCACTCGCAAAGATAACGAGCGTCACTGCCGTCTGTTAGAAATCACACAGCCAGGGCTGGGAAGCGACGGAAACGTGGACAAAAGGCTCTCAGCATGTGTACCAGTCAGGGAGAGCTTTTTCGCTGCACAGGGGCACCTGGTCACGGATGGTAAACCCTCCAACGGACCTCGGCGCCCAGGAGCTCAAGCGCAACACGCCATGAGACAGCGGCGCGCAAGCCACGCCCCCCGCGCCATTTCAATTTTTAACATGCTTCTGGTATGTTGAGGTTCATGCAGATCTTTCAAGGGGGTCATGGTTAAGGTGGGGATGGCAAAGTGTGTTCATTTATTAATAGCCTTTGCACTCTTTGACAACTATGCACAAACTTAATCTGAATCTACGTTTGTTTTTACTTTTGCTAGGTCTAGTTAAACATAGTACAGGCATCCCAAGGTTCAAGTAAACCTGCCATGCAAACCACCAATAACATACCAGATACAATGCTCATACAATACACTGTAGAATATTCTCAACAATAGCACTGCAACCCACTTCTTTAAACTTCAATCTATACACAAAGAGACTGTAGTATCTCCATAGTCTATGTCATTCAAACTGGTAAGATAATGTGTCATGTCATTAGTAAGACTATTTATGTAATGTGTGTAGTCATCTGTTGCATCATGAATGGGATAATGAGCACTGCTTTTAGTGGGTGAGTTTTGGTTAGCATAGTAGTATGGCAAGACAGTCAGCTATGATCTGCAGATCTCATCATAACTGGTGGACTTTAGGGTTTTTCGGTTTAAGAATAACTGATCTTTCACTGAAGGCCAAAGGATTTTTAACATACACTAATGTGGTATGATAAAAGCTAACCATAACGTCAGATGAATTGTGTTTTTAAAAGGAAAGGTAAACGTGTTTTACTGGTGGTTGTGTGGATATCAGGACACCGCTGGCCACTAAAGAGGCCTCAGTATCACGCTGAAGCCTACATCCTTTTCTGTACGGACTTCAGCTGAGTGAGCAGGGGTTGACTGCAAGGCCTGTCCCCAGGCCAGGACCTGTTGAAATCTACCTTATGCTAACCACAGGTGCACATACATTTTAATTGAGCGCCACAGTTGTTTGTGGGAGGCAACTATCCTCGGTTCAGCCAACCACCAGCATCACATGCGTCTTGCAAGTGAAGATCAATTCTGTTGTTTTGAGATTGTGTTTACTTTATCTTAAAATGTGTCTTTTCAAATTAGTTATTTTTGTTTCATTTCTCTATTTTTCCACGGAGCTGTTTCAGTTTAAATTAAAATTAAAATTCCCATGGCAAATATGAAGACCAATGTGCACCTTACAGCAAACGATTTGTCTTTGACCTCTTTTTCTCGTTTTCATATCTCGTTTCGATACTGTATATTCTTAAATCATGTTGAATAATTTAGCATATTAATGTATTGGCGAAATACAAAAACATACAGCCTTTTCATGTGAAAGCATCAAAAGATGCATAATAATAAAGTACGAGGCAGTAACATCTTTCTAATCTCTATCTTGTTCGTATGCTTTTCTCACAACAGGAAAAGCTTCGGTTATTGATGGGTTTTCTTTAAATTAATTTGCAAATGTGTATCTGAAAATAATGTGCCGCAATTTAAATGACTCTCCTTCATGCAAATTTACGGTGAAAATACATAGAATTTTTCTACATTATTCATTGCGGAAGGCATCCTAATAAAGGTTTTAACTACAAGAAAGACATTTTGTGTTGTGCTCGATCACGCAGTCTAGCACATTCATTGTGTCTCTGAGGTAAATGTATAATCGATGTGTTGTAGAGTGGCACATATTATTTCTTTCAGCTATTGTAACACTTCGGTGCTTCTTTTGTTGCCTTTGAGATGCCGCAAAACTGTATTCCAGTTGTCATAATTAAAGTTGACTGTTCATTCTGCGAAGTACCTTTGCCAATGCTGTTTTGGATTCCGCTTCTGCCTTTGTCTTTCTTCCGACTGTAGTGAACAATGGAAATACTGACAGCGCAGCAAGGTTGAAACACAAATGCTTATTTAGTGGCATTATTTGTTATAATAAAAAGTAGACGCAGTGTAGTATGCACCTTAGGCAAAATATTTCCGCCTGAGCCAAAGAATTGGTGCACCTCCATCGGTTTACAGTACAGGCTGTACACTTCCTGATCAGCGCTATCTGTCCCTTTGGGCCGTGTCTGTCAGTTAGGCAGTACTAAGCAGATTTCTTTCACACTATGTCCAGGGCTGGGTGTATTACTTTGCTGTCCTGAAGGAGGCGCTGCTCTTTGGAACCACCACAGGCAGCATTTGTCAGCATCTAGGCAGGTGCAGGAAAGACGAGTTTCACAGCATAAGAACTGGTCCAAAAGTGTTCTGTACACCTCAGTGTAACTCCGTGGCCCAAACTATAGGTTTAATAGAAAAGTCCAGTGAATGAAAATAGTTTGCCTAGATGTGTTCATAAATATGGGTGCATAGCATAAGCCGGTTATACTACAACACCATCTGTATAGGGACTTCCCTTCGGAGGGGCTCTTGACAGACCAAACTACAGAACATACAGAACGCCACCGCAAGACTGGTCCTCAACCTGCCAAAACACTGCCACATTTCCCAGCACCTGTGCACACTCCACTGGCTCCCCTTCGAGGCAAGAGTCACCTTCAAGATGCTCACCCATGCACACAAGGCCCTCCACGACACCGGACCAGCATACCTGAACAGCCGACTCAAATTCCACGCACCCCAAAGGACCCTACGATCAGCCCAGCTCTCCTACGCTGTGGTTCCACACATAAAATAAAACAGATCGGGAGGCCGCTCCTTATCCTTCCTCATGGCCAAGGCCTGGAACGCCTGGAACTCAGACAGACAATATCGCTTCCCATCTTCGTAAGAGACCTCAAGACCTGGCTCTTTGACGGACCCCCTCCTTGATAGACTGGAACCTGCATTCCCCCACCCCAGCGCCTTGAGACCCTTACGGGTGAGTAGTCGCGCTCAACAAACGCTTGATTGATTGATTGATTGACCATATGCGCCTGGACTCTCCCACTTAGCTGGCCAAGTGTCCTTTATTGGAAGAGCTAGGGAGGACAGTAAGGCCCTACCTAAGTAGCATAAACTAGAACTTACAAATTTAAGCGACCATGTGTGCACTCCTCAAGACAGGTGTGGCTTAGTTATTTTGAAACATATATCAAGGTCATTTAAACAGCAGGAAAGGGAATAATATAGACTTATTGAGAAGTGTTTGGAAAGCATACAAGTGAGTCTGAAAAAGCTGCTGATCAAAACCCTGGACAAAAAAATCAAGAAAATCAGAGACAAACCCCAAAGGCTCCAGGAGAGGCCTGGCCGGATGGAAAAGTGCTACATACACCCAACTCTCACCCAGTTGTAAACATCTTTCAACATTCACTTGTCAGCAGTTGAACTTTAAGGACACCAACAGGGCAGTCTAAAAATCCATCATATTTGTGCTGCCATACTCCAGAGAAAGTAGTATGCTATGGAACTCAGATCACAGACGTCAAGCAAGCAGCATGTATTACAAAAGAACAAGGGCAATTGTCAAGACATACCGCATTTGTACCACCATATAGGCTATTTTCTCTATTCAAATAATTTCTCAAAAATTATCTTCTATTCTGTCGTATTAACTAAGCAAATGACATTCAAATGTAAAAAATATTGAAGTAAGGCTTGTAAATGAAACAGCACCAGATTTTTTCTATGGATGGACACATTTCTATTGCACCATAGCATGCCCTCTCCATCCATACTTAAATCTTTAAACAAAAAATACTGTGGAATTATGTGGTAAATGTAAGTATGTATGGATGTATGTATGTATGGATGCAGGTAGTATTTCTCTAGCGAAAGCTTAGCCAAAAGTGCGTGAAGCATTGCACAGGGTCAAAACAAACATACAGTCAATGGGTTATAGGAGAAGAAGCTCAATTGTAGTTAATGCATTGCAGTGAAATGTTTGTTAAAGAGTTGGGACTTTTACTTTTTTACAAATCTGAGCAGCTTTGGTGCACTCCTGGTGCATATGGGGTAGCTGTTTGCAGGGTGCATGGATGGAAAAGGCCTGCTGCCTTGTTGTTTCCTTTTTGCCCTTCTTAGCCAGGACACAATGAGACTGCAGACTGAGTCACCAGAGATGGTGAGCTTCTCTGCCAGATAAGTGGGGGTGCTGGACATGATTGCTTTGTAAATGATTCAGCTGTTTTGAAGATTGTGCAGGCTGGCAAGGAGAGCCAATGTAGTTCCATGAGGATGAGGAAGATGTGATCATAATTCGTAATGGTGAGACATGCTCTAGGGTGTGGGATGCCCATAAAATGTCCCATCACAAAGTCTCAGAAGCCTCTGCACAAGTGTGGGAGTTTGAGGGCTGGAACACTTCTGAAGTTGCATTCTGAAAGAAAATATTTAACTTTTCTTAGACGAGAGAGTTGGTCTAGTGCAGGATTGTTTAGGAATGGTAGGATCAGGCCTGTCTTGAGTACCTTTTGAAAACATGCCATGAGTGAGGAAGGCATTAGCAATGGTGGGTAGCTGTAAGGGAGCGTCCCCAGAGAGAGCTTTGAAGAGGGAAGAGAGTATGATGTTATCTTCATAAGAAGTGGCTTTAAGGCAGTTGAATATGTTCAAGAGGTCTGCAAGAGATAGTACTTTAAAGAATGGCAATTGCGAGTTTCTACGGGAAGTAGTGGGTATAAGAGTTGAAGCAGTCTTAATGTCAATGATGATCATATATATATTTTAGAGTTTGAAAGCATTGCATTTTTCTTTATAGTGAGGAAAGGGAGGACGAGGCAGGGGTTAATGAGGTGCTTGATTGTCTTGAATTGCATTCTACTTCTGTTGTTGGCTTCATTGAGGGTCTTGGTATAGTACTTTGCTTTCACTACTGTGATGCATTTTCTGCAATTTTCAAAGAGGGACTCCAAAATCATGAGATTATCAGAAATTCTTTTTTTCCATTTTCTTAACTCACTGTGCGTGGATTGTTTATTTTCACCTACATCTCTGGAGCACAAGGGAACTGAGAGTTTGACTTACACCTGTGTGTTTTAATTGAGGCATAAATATTCATGTAGTTTTCCAAAAAGTGTTCAGGTTGTTTTGAAGGGTGTTAGTATCTGACATACCCCTGGACATGGAATTGATAGGGCAGAGATAAGTACAAACATTAGTTTGTCTATGGAGAAGTCTTAGAAGGATCTGAAGGTTTGTTCTTCACTTTTGGGTTGACCGTGGGTTGTTGGTAGGAAGCCAAGCAGTGAGATAGGAATGGGGAACTGGTCAGTCTAGTCCAGGAGTATGGGTGGTATGCAATGGAGTGATGTTGAAAAGACAAAGTTGAGGATGTGGCCTTCGGAGTGTTTAAGTTGTGACATACTTTACCATGCTGAGTGTGTTGATGAGGTTGAAGAGGGTGTTTCTTGTTTTTATTAGCTTGCGTTACGGAGGAAATTGATGTTCTCCAAGTGTGGTGTGTGGATATCAGATAGCCAAGGTAGCAACGAGATCTAAGAATTCATCAATAAAGTTCTTGTTATGTCCGGGAGGCCTGTAGATGAGATGGAAATGTGCCACTCTCAGTTGCAAAGAGTGGGAAATGGTATGTCATCAGCTCTATCGAAATGAGTGTTGCTTGAGTGCAAGACCAGGATGACTTTTGGATTATATCAAAGCCTCATTCTCTGTTATGTATGCACCCCACATGATGGATACTGTAGCCTGTAGGAAGAAGGATGTCTTGGATGTGCAAGACTGTAGAGGCAAACTGTTTTCAGCAGAAGAGGGCATCAAACTTCTGATAGGTTGTAAGGCTGCAATGGCTGGTGTGTAAAGTACTACAGCGAGAGTGTGCATGAGCTGGGGTGTGAATTCAGTAGCTCAAGGGTGTGTGGTAGGTAATGAGATGTGTACAAGGCTGGGTCTATATGTTGTGCAAATGCTATTTGAGTGTTTGGGTCATCTAGGTCTAGGTGTGATTGTGAGAAAAGTTACTATACTTTACCTTGTAAGTTTCAGTGGAATAGGGGTTCTGGCTCCAGGCTGTTTCTGACCCTAACAGGCCCAAACAGGCGATACACTTCTCGGTGTCTGATCTTTGATGATGACTCTCAGTCAATGTGAGACCCTGAAGAACTGCTTGAAGGAGGGAGAAGCCAGAAAATGATGTCACTTGGGGCACAATGTAGGTAAATCTAATTTACCACTCATAAAATACCGAATCATACCGATTCGGTATTTAAAAAGTGGTAAATTAGAGGGGGGAAATGTAGGTAATTCTGATTCGGTAAATACCGAATCTGTAAGATTCGGTATTTACCGATTCCGTAACTACCGAATCGGTATCCCCCATTGATTCCTATGGGCCTTGAAGCCCATAGGAATCAATGTGGAATACCGAATCGGTATTTACCGATTTGGTAATTACCTATTCTTGCAAGGGTGCAGGGGGTGTCAGTTTGACACCCTCTAGCACCCCAATTACAGGCTTGTGTGCCATGTGACACACAGACATGCCCTTAGGGCATGTCTGTGTGCCACGTGGCACATGTGTGCATGCACAGATGTGCATGCACACCTGGATTCGGTATTTTACCACCCAATTGGATTGGGTAGTAAAATACCGACTCTTGAAGGCATGTGGCACTCTTCAGAGTGCCACCTACATCTCTATTTACCGATTCTGTACATTTACCGATTCGGTATTTTACCGAATCGGTAAATGTACAGAATCGGTAAAATTACCGAATCTGTACTTATGTAGCCCCCTACATAAGAAAACCGTAATACCGGTCGTAAACGGCCGAATTTGGCCGTTTCCGACCGGTATTTAGGCTCCTACATCGGGCCCTTGATGATGGGAAATTATGTCCTCTTGCCTTGTTTCTTGTTTTCAAGTTGATTTTGGAAAGACATCAGTGATGTCCTTACCTGTGCAGATGGATGGTGGGAAATTAAGTGATGTAACTTCCTGTGCATATGGTAGTATTTTGCCTAGCTGCTTCATTTAGATATGGCGTTGGCAGGAAATCCGTGGTGTCACTTGCTATGCATGATGTATGGGAGAGCACAGTGATGTAGCAGGTGTGCCTACTGATTCCATTTATAGCAAAAGACAGACATAATTAGGCTGCATTGAGTCATCGTGTGCATGAGTGTCAGAGCCACTCCAACTGCTTAACTAATGATATTTATGCCCCTGGTAGGGTATTTTCCACAGGAATTATATGAGTCTATGGCTGCATTGTAGATTTTCTACATTTGTGTATATATATTTTCCAAGAAAACATGGAGCACTTACGGGGTGTCTTCAAATTAATTAAAAGTTCCTCAAATCACACCCATGATCCAGACAGCTTTGGTCCCCGGTCATTGGCTGCCCGCTCCACCTATGGGAGTGTGATATGAGGAACTTTAAATTATGGTACATAGCTGTCGGCTTCATTATAATCAAGCACTAATGAGGGCACCACGCTGGCAAGCATTTGCTGAGATTAAATACAATTTCAAGACAACCCGTGAGTGCACCATGTTTTCCTGGAATAAGTGTGAATTGAGTCCACCATCACTAAAAGTTGGAAGCACCAGTCTTTAGTTCGACAGCAGCTGCTGGAAACAAAAAACAAATCTACGCAAGCTACCGGAACCACCATTGCTGGGTATTTTGCATCGACAAAAGAGTCATGTTCATGGTAGTTAGATTAATCAACTAATGCCAGCGGAAACCTCCCTATTGCAGCTGGTGCAATGAGGGGTAACCGAAATGAAGTAGTGCTAGACCATATGTGGCAGCTGCAATTCAGCTAAAACTTGTGGTAGGATAAAATGATCATAACATGTGGGTGTCAAAAGAGAATGTGTGCCTTATTGTTACATACTCATTTGGAGGATGAATGGGAGATTGTGCATTTGGCTGGACAGAAACATCATTAGTACTACATGAGAGATCTGTAACGCTAATATCCTGTAACGCAAACTCCTTAGCAGTACCACACGGGCTTTAAGACCCTCGCCATCGGCCTGGAACGTCAACCTCAACACTCTACGGGAACACCCCGGCTCGTCACTCTGGGCCACCTAAGCTCCTAGCTTCACATCGCAACTCACCAGGCTCTCCCCCCTCTTCTATCCTCACCATGGCCCGGGACCAACCTCCCCCGCCTCCTCCAGTAACTCTTGCCCACCTCAAACCTCACAGTCGGAACTCCTACACCATCATCTCCCCCCCCCTCCTCTCTTCAAAGCTTCGACGCACTTTCAAGCAGAAACTCATCCGCAAACATGAAGAAACCCTAATCACTGACATCTACCATTCGACCTCCATAGGACCGATGAAGATGGACCTAATATTCCACACAGAAAGACCCGAACATTGGGTCTCCACAATTAGAACGCGGATGTTCATCGCCAAAACCACCTCCACTGCTCACAGCTGCAAACTAACTACGATTCTTCGATTCAGATCAGTTGGCAGGGGCTATACAACCGTGACTATCTTCACCAATGGCACAGTCCTCATACAAGCCAACAATGATAACCTGGAAGCTTTTGACTCCATATTCCCCTCTCTCAAGTCAGCCCTCCCTACCCCGCCGCACCTCGCAGCTACACCCTCACCGTCCACTCCCTCGACAGACAGAGTGGACCGCGACACGACCCCCCTCGATCCACATACAGCCCATCAGGCTCCCCTCCCCCCCGCCACATCCCACCCCCCACGCCCACCCATCCACAACCTACAGGAAAGCCAACTCTCACCCCCTACCACCCTCCCTTACCACCTCACCCCCCATAGCTACCTCCCACCCCCGAGGACAATCACCCCCCGGTCAACAGGCAGCCCACAGCCAACGAGCCTCCCCTCGAATCTCCCCCCTACTCTCAAACCTCCACCGTCTTATCCTCCTCCCGACCCTCCCCCCTTCCCGCCCATGTCCAATATCTCACCCAGCCCTCTTCCCACACCACCCCCGCCCTCTACCCCGATCCCTATCTCCCAACCCACTCCTCCGTACTTCAACTCGCTCGGCCCCACTGCAGTTGCCCACAACCCCCCCATTGATTCCACAACTAAGCGGCTCACGGCCTTGGAAAAACAGGTCGACTCCATCACCCAAGGCCTAATTGAAATCCTCCTCAACCTCGGTATAGTCTGCATGCCCCCTAAACTCCCTCCCCGAACGCCCCTCCTCGCCAACGACAACATCACCCAGGGACCCACAGTACCCCACAATGCACAACTTAATCCCTCCAAACCTCCCAATACCCCTCCCCAAACGCCCCTCCTCGCCAACGACATCATCACCCAGGGGCCCGCAGTAGCCCTCAACGCTCACCCGATCGATCCCTATCCCAAGAGCCTGGCTTCCAGTCCCATAAAATCTGAACTCCACAGAGCCCCATGGACTAGGCCCCCGACCACTACCTCATCTCACATCCCAGCATGCTCAAAACACCTGACCACCAGACCACTCCGATCAGAGGCGCCTATGTCAGACAGAGAAGCAACATTACTAGCCACGACCTACGACTCTCCCATCTCAGTCTCACATAAATCTAAAATCCAAGTAATCACTGGTTACCGGAAAGATCAACTCACCCTCAAACGACAAAGATTACCAGTCCTCACCGCAATACCCAGAGAAGCCAAAGACAAAACAACCAGCATGCAGGAGAGAATCACCAACTGCCTCCTAATCAACTGCAGATCTGCCTCATTGCATGCAACGGACATAGCTGAAGCCATCCCTACACACGACATAGATGTTGCGTTCCTCACTGAGACCTGGCTAAATAAGTCATCTCCCCCCTGCCTAGACATGCTGGTTCCACCGGGATTCTCCCTCATCTCCAAAGACAGGATAGAACAACGAGGAGGTGGAGTTGCTATCATCCACAAGGACAGCTGGAACATCACAGAAACATCCCCCTTTGAATACAACTCATTTGAATGTCTATCCGTTTCCATCAAAACCAAAGACAATGATTCTCTACTTTGCCATCTACTCTATCACCCCCCAGGCAGAAACAATGAGTTTGGAGACCAACTATCCAACCTGATCGCTCAAGACGCTCTCGGCGATTCCAAAAACCTAATTCTTGGTGACCTAAATCTCAGATGGAATGAAACCCACAACCCCCTAATTAGAATGCTATCCAACCTCCTCGCAGATAACAACCTCACTCAACATTGCACCGAGGAGACACACTACAAAGGAGCCACACTGGACGCCATCATTGCACAAAAGAATTCAATCACGATCAACCACATACTCCCCGTTGACTGGTCAGATCATCATATGATCCTATTTCACATTAATCACCCCATCATCCCGTTTAATCCTCCTCAAGACCCATCCAAATGGTCAAGAAACCTCTCCCAAGTCCCCCTAGACATTCTAGAAGGGCAGCTAAGCTCACTTCTCCCAGACAACTCTCCACACCTTTCGACCAACGATCTCATCGACCAGTACAACTCTGAGCTAGTCTCCATTCTCGATAATCTAGCTCCTCCAAAGCTCAAAAGAAGCCGTGCCACCACGTCTAGAACATGGTTCAATTCGGACCTCAACGCAGAAAGAAGAACATTGAGAGCCAAAGAAAGAAAGTGGAGAAACAACCCAACAACCATCCTTCGCCTACAACTAAAAACAGCCCGAAAGAAGTATAACAACCATATCAAAAACAAGAAATCCAACTTCTTCCGAGAGGCACTTGCCAACGCCAAAAACAGACCTAAGGAACTCTACAACATAATCAGACATCAAACATCTAAGCCTCGGCCCTCACCCCTGCAGGCGTCCAAAGAACTATGCGACAACTTCGCCAGCTTCTTCAACGACAAGGTCCTAAAAATCGAACTATCTCTAGATATCAGCAACACGACCATCCCTCAAGCCCTCCCTTCTGGCCCCCATCCCCTCCCTTGGCTAAGCTTTCGCCACGTGCATGAAACGGAGATAATCTCGCTAATCTCGACCTCCAAACCATCAGCTCACATCTCAGACCCCATTCCCCCCTCACTTGTCAAAAAAATGAAGCTCACCTTAGCACCTATCTGGGGCAAAATTATAAACAGCTCCCTACAAAGCGGAGTGGTCCCTGACTGTCTAAAAATGGGACAAGTCACCCCTTTGCTGAAAAAACCCGGCCTCGACTCTACTGACTTGAACAATTTCAGACCGATATCTAACCTCCCTCTACTCGCCAAAACACTGGAACGCTGCGTTCTCCTCCAACTAACTCATCACCTGGATAACATCAATCTCCTGGACCCCCTCCAATCTGGCTTCAGACAAGGTCGTAGCACAGAAACCGCAATGCTGAACATCATAGACGACATTCACGGTTCTCTTGACGCTGACAAGTGCTGCCTCCTCATACTCCTTGATCTCTCCGCAGCGTTCGACACGGTGGACCACAAGCTCCTCATCAAAACTCTGCAAATAAGAGCTGGCCTCGGCGAGGTAGTTCTTGACTGGTTTTCTTCCTTTCTCCATAACCGCTCGCAAATAATAAAACTGAAGAACTACACTTCTGAAACACAGCAAGTCAACAAGGGTGTCCCCCAAGGATCAGTACTTTCTCCTCAGCTCTTCAACATCTATATGGAACCGCTCGCCAAACTACTCAGGAATGCCAACATCCTCTTTCACCTCTACGCGGATGACACGCAGATCTACCTGGAAACCTCTTCACCTAACGACATCCATAGACTAAATGCTGTCTTAAAAGATGTTCAAGATTGGCTGACAAAAAACCACCTGAAACTCAATCCCGACAAGACCGAAACCCTTCTCATCTCTAACAAAGAAGACAACCCTCAAGTCACCGAGTGGCTGAAGTCGATCGATGCTCTTAAAGGCTCACTCACGCCAACTGACTACGTCAAATCTCTGGTTTTCACCCTAGACCCCAAACTAACCTTGACAAACCACATTAAGAACTCGGCAAAAAGTGCTTTCTTCAACCTCAGACTGCTGAACAAAATCAAACCTTTCATTCCAAACAAGGATCTTAAACTAGCCACACAATCTCTAGTTCTATCTAGACTGGACTATGGGAATTCAATCCTTACAGGTATCCCCAAATCACACTTGGCGCCACTAAAAACAACACTACATGCGGCAGCAAGAATGATCACAGGATGCAAAAAAATCGACCACATCTCCCCAGCACTTAAAGAACTCGAATGGCTTCCGGTGGAAATGCGTAGCACCTTCAGAACGGCCTGCCTAACCCACAAGGCCCTCCACACCGGTAAACCAGAATACCTGGCAACCAAGCTCAAAAAAGCAGGTCAAAGCAGATATCTGAGAAGCTCCAACTCCCTGCTGCTCATCCCTCCAAAAACCAGAAAGAAGAAAACTGCGGACTGCTCCTTCACTGGAAATGCCCCTAAAATATGGAACTCTATCCCTCCGCATATCAGAACTCTACCGTCCTATGCGGAATTCAAGAACCAACTCAAATCCTTGTTCCTCATCCGCTCCCTAGGTCCCAGATAACTAAGATCTCCCACTGAACTATGTGTTATCTATGTATCCTTATACCAAAAGTCCCACTTTACGAACTTTCCCTCCCCCAATATTGTCTTTCGAGGACTGCCTCTACCTGTTACATGTATTTTCGTACACCCTGTCACGCCTGTTACTGTAAAGCGCTCTGCTACCTTCGGGTCTTGTTAGCGCTATAGAAAACCTCTAAATAAATAATATGGCCACCAAGAAAATCTGACCTCAAGTTAGATGGCTTTGGTCCCCTCTTATCGGCTGCCCGCTTAACCTATGGGGCAGGCAGCCAATGGATTAGCATGTTGTGCTTTTCTATCTCGGCGTGGATGGCAAAGTCTTTTGCCATTTCTACACCAAAGTCTTTAAGTACAGGACTAGCACAGTGCTATCCATGATGAGCTGTAAAATGACAAAAGAGACGAAGAAATTTTGGGAAAAAAAAGCAGAGAACTCTGGTAGTTCTCAAGTTTAGATGGAAAGTAGCTCCTGTGTAGAGCACACTCAACACCAACAACCCTCTAGATTTGCTCACCTCAAATGTCTGCTTTTCTATCAAAGTTTTTAAGCATAGGATTAGCACATTGCCATCCATGCTGAGTTAGAAAGGGACAAAGGGGCATATTATCAAGGAGGTTTCTCTCCGCTTTTTTGGCTTTAAAAGCCAAGAAAGCGGAGATAAAATGATCTCCCTATTACCTAGCTGTCGCTAACACCAGTTAGCGACAGCTAGTAGGAGATAGCGACCATCTTGGGCCCCACTTTGCATGTCAGTGATATTTATCACTAATGATATGCAAAGTGGGCGTGCCAAGATGTTAGCGACTGGAAACAGTCGCTAACATTGCTATCTCCTATTACCAACTTTTGGAGATATTCGCGCTAAGCGCGAATATCTCTAAAAGCTAACACCTGCCCTGAGCAGTTCTTAGCCATGTTATCCAATGGGAGGTGGATAACATGGCTAAGAGCATTAGCTCGGTAATGCATGAATATCGCTGACTTTTCAGCGATATTCATGCATTGCGCCGTTTTTTATCGCATTTGCGATAAACCTTGGTAAAACCAAGGTTTATCTGCGATAAAAATCGCCGCAGCTCAGCGGTAAAATTTTGTCTCTAACCAAGCAATAGCGATAATTATCGCTATTGCTTGGTAATATGCCCCAAAGTCTTTTGCCATGTCTACAGCAAAGTCATTAAGTTTAGGACCAGCACAGTGCTATCCATGCCGAGCTGTAAAATGATAGAAGCATTTTAGCACTCCAGACACAGTATTATAGCTTTCAATTGTTAAAATACCAACCAAGCCAACCTGAAATAAATTTAAAAAAGCAACCGCTGACACAAGAGAGCACCCAGTATAAGTCAAAGCAATACCCTTTCAGGCATAGAGTGATGAATACATTATGCAAAGAAGAAGCAGAGAATTCTGGGTAGTTCCCAAGTTTAGGTGTGGAGCAGCTGCTATATAGATCACCCTCAACAACAGCGACAATCTAAATTTGCTCATCGCAAATGTCTGCTTTTCTATCATAGTTTTTGAGCATACGATTAGCACAGTGCCATCCATGTCGAGATAGAAAGGGACAAAGTGGCTGACTACCCCTACTGTTACCTCCAGTAAGTCAGACACTGCGGGATTGCTGAGAGGTCATCGGATGCTGCGCCTCCTTTATCCATAACTATGCCAACTCACCTCCTGGTGCATTACTGGTTGCGGGATAAAGTCCCCTTTGCTCCTGAGGGTCCTTGGTGTAAAACAACCCTTCCCGTTACCTCTAGTAAGTCTCACAGAGCGGAATTGCTGAGAGGTCTTCAGAAGCCTCATCCTTTCTCCACTACTCTGCAAACGAGCCTCCAGGCACACTACTGGTTGGAAGATGAAGTCCCCCTGGATGCTGAGAGTCTTTCGGCTCCAAGAGCCCTCCTGTAACCTCCACTGTATCCCACACAGCATGATGGCTGAGAGCTGGTCAGTGGCCCTGCCCCCTTTCTCCACCACTCTGCAAACGTGCCTTCTGGTGTCCAACTTATTGGTGGATGAAGTCCCCTTGGCTGCTGAGGGTCCTTAGCATCCAATAATCCCTTTTGTTACCTTCAGTAAGTTCCACACAGTGAGATTGCTGACAGGTTGTTGAGGGTATTGCCCTCTTTCGCCATCACCCTGCAAATGATACTGCAAGTTAAAAAACTATAGAGATTAGGTTACAGGGATGTTATAGTAAGGAAATAGAATTTGAAAAATCTTACAAATTTACTTAAATTAACAAAGGTTACAGAAATGTAATAGTTAGGAAATAGAATTAGAAAAAACATGGAAATTCACTGAAAAAACCCAAAGGTCACAGGGACGGTATAGTTAGGCTCAGGTTTTACTCTGATAAAACCAGTGAAATTTAGCGGTTATATATACCTGAGCTAACTATTACTTACACACCTGAAATGATAAGTTACATCACATATTACATCACTCATGACATGTTTAGTGACATCACTGATGACATCACTGATGACTTCTCAAATTACACATTATTGTGCCCCAGTGGGATCCCTCTGGGACCCCCAATTGGGCTCTGGGCTCAGGGAATTCCTACCCTGCCCCTTCTTTTCCGTTTTTGTTTTTATTTTTGGACTTGGCTCAAGCCAAGTCCCAAGATGGCTGCCAACACTTCCTAATTTGAAGTGTTGGCAGCCTATCAGATGTGAGCATGGGGACTGTCAGATCCTCAGGAGGATCTGCGTCCCTACATATATAAATTGCGATTTTCCTTAATATTTCCAAAACTGCGGATTTATTTACAAAAAGGGAGCTTTCTGAAACAACAGCTACCATTCTGCCAAATGTCATTCAGCAGTTCAGGCTGTCACTATGTCTAAAGTTCCTGTGGGACTGAACATGGGAAACAAATGTTTTTTGACCCCCGCTTTTTCCCAGCCCCTGCTTGACAGATCACCCCAAAATTTCCATAAGAAACAAGAACCACCAGGCACATGAAGATTCATCAAACAACGCCAAAGATAAAGGCAAGTCAAAAAAAGCTTTTCCTATGGAGACTAGATTGTAACTATAACTACCTACATACATAGATGTGTGTACATATATATATTTATATATTTCTAGTAGAAGCACAAATGGCGGAATGCTTTAAACAGCGGGGAAACTCAGGAACTATACTGAGAATAGCATCACAAAGAGCACGTACAGACAAGAAAGAAATATCCCCCTTCAATCCATCTAAGTTCACTAATGACTCATAGCTTCACAGATCTATTAAAACATATTATCCTGAGCATCTGAGGGTTCAACAAGCTTTACAAAAGCACTGGCACCTTATCTGAGAAGATCCTGTTACAGTCTCCCTGGTAACAAGCCGTCCTCAAATCAAGCAAAGCCTTTGAGGGATGTCTTAGTGAGGTGTGAATTAGTTAAAGATCAATCTAGGCCTACATGCCTCACCCCAAAGAAGGTTTTTGCAGATCTAAAAAGTGTAAAGCATGTAAAAATGGTGAAGTCCTGACCAAACGTAGGACTCCCTTTATAAAGACCATTAGGATTAGAGGCAACCTAACTTGCAAATCCAGTTTTGTGGTCTACATTTTCAAGTGTCAATGTGAAAACCTTTATGTGGGCAGCACAACTTTACCAGTGCACAAGCATACCTTGCAACAACAAATAGGGCTATAAACAATAATGATCACAGCTATCCTGTTGCACATCATTTTGAGAAAGTACACCAGAACAATCCCACCTACATGAAATATAGCTGCATAGCCCAAAGCCCCAAGAGAAGGAGAGGGAGAGATAGGAAAAAGAACTTAGAAAGCTGGAAATAAAAGTTATTCTCACATTGGACATCAAAGAGCCTCACAGCTTTAATAATAATAATAATAATAATAAAACATTTATTAAGCGCCTGAATACACTAGAACAGTGCGTCTCCGCGCTAGAATGCCTTCCTACTTGAATAGGAAAAGAGATCACCACCTACGCAGGGAAAAGGAAGACAGGGGGAGGGGAAATCCTAGGAAGATATTAAGCTGCAGGGAACAAATAGGTCTTGAGTTTCTGTCGGAACCTCGTTTCCGACGGTTCCATACGGAGCTCCACAGGCAGATCATTCCACTGCTTACTTGCCAAGAACCTGAAAGAGCACCCACCCATCCGTGATTTATATATGCGGGGGACCGAGAACTGCATACTGCCCATAGATCTCAAAAGGCGATTCGGGCGATATATGGTAAGTAACCTATGCAGATGCATCGGGCCCTTGCCATGTGCAATCCGATGACTTTTTCACATGGTCTTAAACCAAATGCGTTCTCTCACGGGGAGCCAGTGCAAGGTCTGTAACGCACCTTTCCCCGAGGACTTCCTAGGCAGCTTTAAAGCCAACCTGGCCGCCGCATTTTGTACATATTGCAACTGGTTCAGGCCCTTATTGCTAAGGCCACACAGCACGTAATTCTCATAGTCAAGATGGGACGTGACCAAGGCATGCACTAATGCTGTAATAGGTAAGAGATCCAGGATCTTACGTAGGACCTTCAATATGCCATAACATTTCCCTGCTATCTTGGCAATATGTTGGGAGTATGAAAGATTGGTGTCCAACAGAACACCCAAGTTCTTCACTGTGTTAGAGGGGACAGGTATCGGACCCAATTCCATGGGCCACCACGCCAATTAATGTAGACGAAGAGCTACACATCGGGCTATACATTTTTTTATTTAAAATTTTACACACCAGAGATACAAAATAATACAGAAGTGAGGCAAGATCCGACCACCCTGGACCCACTTCCCACCCCTCCCCCATTCAAACAGAAACAAAAGGTTAAATGCTATATAGACCAAGCCAGTTAAATACTTTTCTCTGGTTAAATTTCATGGTTTCTTTTTTTTTTCTTAAATTACCCTAAGCGAGAATCACAAAAAAAAATCATTCAAAATAAAAAATGTCTTAGCAGTCATAATGAAATAAGGGTAACCTAGGGAAAAGGACCCATGAGTTGAATAGCAGCTCATGGGTCCTGCCTCAGGTGCTAAAAACATTAATGTATATTTAGGCACAAAAAAAGAAGAGAAAAAAGAGAGGAGGATAAGGAGCCTAACTTAAATTAGCCCTGTGGCCCTGTCTGATCAAGCCAAGCAATTAAAGGTTCCCAAATAGCTAGGCCCTTCCTTTGCTCCCAGCTTGGCTGGGTTATATGTGGGTGCTTTTGAAAGCTTGACGGTTCTGGATACGAATGGACCTTGGGCTTCACAATTGCGGATGTGGCGACGTTATATTGATGACGTCTTGGTGATTTGGAGAGGCGACAGAACATCAGTCGAACGCTTTTTAAAATGGCTAAATGATTAGAATCCGTTCCTCCACTTCACCTCAATTATTACCAAGACCAGCCTCCCCTTTTTGGACCTAATGATAGAGCCAAGTGAGGGTGCTCAGAAAACCAAGGTATTCCACAAACCAACTGACAAAAATGGCTTGTTAGCTTTTGAAAGTTTCCATCCCCGATCCTTACAGGAAAATCTGCCGGTGGGTCAGTTCTTCCAAATACGTCGGAACTGTTCGGATAGAGCTGACTTGATTGTGGAATCCAAAACCCTGACGCAGAAATTACAACAGAGAGGGTACCCATCCAGAGTCATCGAGAGAGCCAGAAAAAGGGCTTTTAATTCAAATCATGATTGCCTACTTTCCAAAACCGTCCGATACCTTCAACACAGCGTCACAACAGGTTAGACGATTAGTACTAAGAAACTGGAAAATACTGAATTCAGGGGGCTTGAGTATAGAAAAACCTCTCTTCTCTTTCAAGCGGAGCCAGAACCTTAAAGATCTCCTTATACACACAAGACCTAGGGACCTTACGGACATGAGGAACACTACCACTGTGGCAGGCTTGCCCAGATTGATGGGCCACTTGACGTGCAACACCCAGTCAATTAATCTCGGACTCCAAACACCCTGGGAACAAAGATCCCACACTAATTGCAATTCACCTGTCCCTGCAAGAAAATGTACGTAGGGATGACGAGCAGGAAGGTGCGGATAAGAATTACAGGACATCGCAGCACAATTAGATGCGGCAAAAGGAATACTAAACTCACAGCACACTTCCTAGAACAGGGACACAGTATAGAAGATCTCAAATGGACTGTCATTGAGAGAGTACCACTAGGAAGATACCAGACAGATGAACAGAGAACCCTACTACTTCGTGAACAAAAATGGGTTTATCGGCTAAGGAGCCACCTAGTTGGGTTAAACGATGATATACCGTGGCAGTCACTAAGAAGCTAGTAATGATCAACATTGGAGTCTGAAATCTAATCACTGTTCCCTTATTGAATATACAATGTGTCCCTCATTCCCTTCTGCCTCTTGTGTTAGTGGAATGACATATTCATCTTCCGCCACTTAGCGTAATTATATATTTTCCACTACTCATATTGAATAAATATAAGAACGACCCATAGTGCCTCTAGTTAATTGCTTATGGTGCCTCTTACAATCTCCTGCCCTCCAATACTCTTATTTGTTATGAACTCTCTCTTATGACATCCCGCACCTCGTGATAGCGGAATGATAGGCCCCCCTCGCCTTTTAGCAATTTAAAATTTCCATCATTTAAAATGAAATATAAGAGCGACTCTTAGCATTGCCCATTTAGCGCACACTGTTCCGTTGTTTACTTTTTTAGTTTTTGCCCTTTTTGCTGACGGAATTACATTCCTCCCATCGGCAATATGGGGAAACTACATCTCCCACCATTCCCACTCCCGCTCTTCCCAGTACGTCATGACACTCCGGGCTGCCGCTCACGTGGGACGTCAGGGAACGTAATACAGGAAGTGATTATGCCATTTAAGCTTGCGAACACCGCCCGGACGCTGTCTTCACAGTGCTTCGGAAAGCAGGCCGATTTGGCAGGGCAAGCCTAAGGAACAGTAAGGAGTTGCGAGAGAGGGAGGAGGAGAGATTAAGAGAGGAGGGAAAGGACATTACGGACAGTGACACGAGGCTCTTATGGCCATTAATATGTAGGTGTGTTGCGACCGGGACGGACCAGGCAACCAGTCCGACTTTTTGGAAATAGGGGCTCATCGCTCCATGCTCCTTTTCTCCTTTTTTCCTTTCATATCAATGTGATATAGGTTGTGTTCTTGGGATACCCTCCTGCCGGACACCAGTTCGGGTTTATATATCATATAAACTCGGTGAATACTAATGTGGATACAGGTTTTTACGCCCGATTCTTTAAACGATATGACTGGGAGATGTATGTGATTTGGGATAAACAAGATGACTTGTGGTGCACATGGACACATGCAGCGTTTTATGTAAATATTGGCAATACTACTTAATGAGTGTGTGGGACTCTGAGTCTCGAGGGATTATTCTGAGACCCGGGATAGAAGGGGATAATGGGTGCATATTCACCTCGCTGACCTTACAGGGAATACAGGGAACTCAAACAGATGATTCAGTTGTTTTCTGAAGTATGAGGATGAGAAGAGATTACCTGGGAGTATAGCATGTCTATACTGTCTCTTTTTTCCTTTACTAGTTAATGTTCTCCCTGATTATTGGGAACATTCTCCACACGTGACAAGAGGAGCTAGGATCTAGGTAGACCGGCTCGGACTTCAAGGCACAATAACCGAAATACGGTGGGGCCATAAGTGGTGCTGGAAGCGACATCAGTCCTGAAGAAGACCGGGGTGACCTTTCGAGGCACAGTAAGTCGGTGGAAATATGTTGACCACAGCAGTAATAGGAGGGAAGTCTTGAGAAACCTCATTTTCTCACTAAGACATTACCCATCCTTTCTTTTTTTAACCCTGGTGGGGGAACCTGAGAAAAAATAAAAGATGTTTTGGTTGGTACCCTTAAACCAGTTTTAACCACTTCTAATTAACTGCACCCTTTTTTGTCGCACTACTATATTGAGCCACTTGGTGATTGGCACTGCTTTTTCACACTGTATGTTACGTGTTTTATATGTTGAGTTTCATGGTCGTACGTTGTGTTGTGTGGAATTTATTATTTTTTCCCCTCCCTTATGCTCCGCCCTGTGTGTGGCTACACCAGGGCGTATTGTAAGCAGGCCCTATGATGAAGCATGTCACATACTTCGGTATGTGAGTGAGGGCAGTTTTTTCAAACAGATGATTTTGTCTGCTTTGTTATAAGTTTTGTCGTCTGCTCTCCACCCCCTCTGTGTATGCACTTGAGAACCTTTGGGGGCTCGGGTGGTAGAGTGTAACTGTTTGGCCCTCTCCCCTCTTATGTGTTAAGTGATCCCAAATAGCTCGGCCCTTACTTTGTACCTTATGACCTTTTTTGGCATAGATAGCTTTCTCAAGATGACAAGTCGCGACTAGTCGAGCCAGCCACTAGCAAAACAAAGGAGGATCTGCATCTACCCATACAGAGGCTATACAGATTAGCCAAACCCTCATTGCTACAAAGATAAATGCCCCACCGTTCTTTCTATTAACCTCGTCTTCGATCCCTAACAGGATAGTCGTGGGGGTTAGCTCAATGTCCTGAAAGATAACCCTCCCAAGAAAATCCAGTATTTTGAAAAGGAGCCCATCAAAGAAGAGAGAGAGAGAGAAAGAGAAAAAGTGAGAGAGCGGACGAGAGAGAAAAAGAAAGAAAGAGTGAGAGAGAGAGGAAGGCAGAGGAAAAGAGAGAAAGAGTGAGAGAGAGAGAGAAAGAGAGAAAGGGTGAGAGAGAGTGGAAGAAAAAGAGGAAGGGAGAGAGAAAGAAAAAAAAGTGTGAGAGAGAGAAACAAAGAGATGGAGAGGGAGAGTGAGTGCAGACACTGCAGAAAAAACCCTCCTAGGTCACCTTTCCGCCACCGGTGTGTCTCCAACCACGTGCCG
The DNA here is from genome assembly GCF_964261635.1 of Lissotriton helveticus. Taxonomy (NCBI): domain Eukaryota; kingdom Metazoa; phylum Chordata; class Amphibia; order Caudata; family Salamandridae; genus Lissotriton; species Lissotriton helveticus. The sequence continues at coordinate 510,381,647 of NC_136061.1, read as the reverse complement.
GGACATACTGCTTCCCTCAAGCTCACTCATCTGAAACATAGTATAGAATCGGTAATGGTAGAGTACATACAACTGCACATGCTGTCCTGCCTCTCTGTACTCAGGCTGCTGCACCCCATCCACCCCTGCCACCTAGAGGTGTCTGCCCACCCCTGCGCACCCAGGCTGCTGCACCCCATCAACTCCCACCGCTCAGAGGTGTCTGCCCGCCCCCGCGCACCCAGGCTGCTGCACACCATCCACTACCACTGCCCAGAAATGACTGCCCACCACTGCGGGAACAAGCCTCTCTGCTCACCTTCCACCATCGGCGTGTGTCCAAGAGGGCCCACTACGCGCCGAAGCAACCTCCTCAATTGTCGCTGGATTCTACGGAACACACCCCCAGAGCATCCTGCTGCACCACACCGAGGAGTCATGTCTGTACAGCCAGATGCCTTTGGCGTACATGCGGTCTAGCCGAGTTCGCAATTTAAATCGGGTCTTGATTGACAGGATGGTGTACTGAGGCCACGGATCATCGCACACTGCAAACCCACACAGGTCTGGTTGCACTAACTCAGTGGAACTCAAGTCATTGCCATGTGGCAGGAGGCCATGTCGGGCAAAATTCCTCGGCTGCCACCAACTCTGTGTACTTCAAGACAAGGGAGAGAATGGAAATGGCCTCCAGCATGTGAACCCGGCCCTTTTTATTGGCAGGGTCACATGTTCTGTGATGCCTGTGCTGCATAGGTGTGGTGTGGGTGTAAACCAGCTGTGAGGGAGTGGCTGTGGCATGCTGACAACTAGACCTGTGATCAGCAGATCACTACAGGGAAGACCTGGGACATGTAGCGTTGTCGTTCCTCGCTATATTTGTAAGCAGAGTGGGCTGGCCTGTTGTATGCCAGTCCTACATGAGGCTGTGAACAATCACTCCGGAGCTCTGGGCATGGTTCCATCCTGGCCTGTATGAGAAATCTACTGATGCAGGTATCTCTGTTGTAGTGTTGCCACCATGTGGGCCACAAGTGCCAATGTGTCACTCTGTGACCCAAGTCCCACAACATGGCCAACATGGAAGGTAGGGGGAATCACTGACCCTACATTCATCCATACTTCCACATATGAAAGATCGTGGACATGATATATCGGTGTGGCTATGAATATTTATTGCACATTCAGTGGAGTTTTGCAGCTGAAGCAATACAGGGCCATGCAAAACCTAAATTTCAGTTTTTGGTACATGGAGGGCAGTTAATTAGAACCAAGCTCCACCAATCCCCAAGTACTTATAAATTCACCATACACTCTCCTTGCAGTACTCTAATGATCCAGTCTCTACCTATGTACGTATACAATGACCCAGACAAAGTTACATTACCAAAGTTTTCCCCACTGCCAAAGGTAACGCGGTTGCGTGCGCTATACACAGCACTGTGGTAGGGCCCAGGGGCAACATCATGCATACATAATGAACACACAGACACAGTTAGATAGCTAGTGGAACTGGGTATGGGCACGTGAGCTTGGCCCCTTTTTATTACCAGAGTCACATTTCCAGTAAGGTCTGTGCTGGTTGTGTGAGGGGTGAGTGTAAGCCAGCCCGAAGTGAATGGTTAGTGCTGACATCAAGTACAACAGTAATTACCGGATATCACACAGAGATTCAATCATAAAGGGTCTATGACTTGTGCTGCACTAAGGTAGGGGAACCAGATGGGAAATGATACACAAAAGATTCTATTATAAATGGTCCATGACTTGTGGTGCACTGAGTTAGGGGCAGCAGATCTGAAATCATACACAAAAGATTCTATCATAAAGGGTCCATGAGTTGTGGTACACTGAGGTAGGGACTTCAGAAGCATTCAGCGTGTGTACAGCCAGTGATGATGCGTGGTCCTGGTAGCAATGGCTGGTGCCTACTGGACAGCATCATCTGGAATCGCAACTCTGATTTGTGAGCCCTGCTGTCCGCAGTGTAGATCGAAAGCAGTAGTCAGCACAGACATCGAGGAATGCTTTTTGTCACTTCCTCTTGACAAAATCTGAGGACATAGAGTACAATTCTCTTTGCAATTAATAAATGAAGAACGAATTCAAATTGTGAGCTCTGCTGATCGCAGTGTAGGCGTATGGAACAAAAGATGAAATACGTATAGACTACATTGTCGAAATATGTAGGTTTCAGGGACGTTATAGTTAGTTGCCACCTGGACTCTGAAATTAATTAATCAAGACTACATTGTAGGCCAGAGGCAGTGGTCAGCAAAGGCCCACAGTCACGTTGCGCTGACGAGCTGCACAGATTGGGAGCATTTGGTGTTCTTGACCGAATATAGTCTCTTACACAATTTGCATTGGTACTAATCTTGAATTGTGAGCCCTGCTGATTGCATTGTAGGCCCGAGGCAGCGGTCAGGAAGGGCCCACAGCCACGTCCATTGACTTGAGCAGCACAGAGTTAGTGGCACCTGAAGCACTCAGCGTGTGCACAGCCAGTGATGATGCATGGTCCGGGCGGGCTGCACTGGTAGCAACGTCTGTTGCCTACTGGACTGCGTCATCTGCAATCGCGACTTTATCTGAATTGTCAGTCCTGCTGACCACAGTGTAAGCCAGAGGCAGCGGTCAGCAAGGCCCCACAGTCATGTGGCGTTAACTTTAGCTGCACAATGAGTGGCACCTGAAGCACTCGGTGTGTGTGCAGCCAGCGATGGTGCGTGGTCCCGGGGGGCAGCACTGGGAGCAATGTCTGTTGCCCATTGGACTGTGTCATCTGCAATCGTGACTCGATCTGAATTGTGAGCCCTGCTGTCCTCAATGTAGATCGAATGCAGTAGTCAGCATCATTTTTAGATACCATAACTCCTACTACCTAGTACGCGCACTGCTAATCATGTTTGCACTTTTTGTAGTTTTAACCTAGTGAAGACTAGCCGGTTACATACCAACAACCAGTGTCCGGTCCTCACAATAAACTAAAACTTGTGCCAGATACCAGGCAGAACACGTAACCGATGCAGAGATTTAAAAGCCTGGGTCACGTTGTTTGCCTATTGTGCTAAAAATTGTGAATATATTGTGCCCTTGATAAAATTAAGTTTCTCAAGGAATGGAAAGAAATAACCAATAAACTTTCACTCGTAATCATTTGCCAGGCACTGTCCTTTTGTAACATGGAACCAAAGGAGAGTTATTTTTCTCTTCCAGGTGCCACTCGAACATAAATGTACATTTCAGTAATTGATTTAAATTTACACCTTTGTAAAGTCACAAGTCTCTCTTAGCGGTACCACAGAGTAAGTAAGAAAAATGATAGCTAAATCACTGACAGTCAATGATGTCATTTTAGATGTCATCAGTGATGTCATCATCAGTAATGTCACTGACCATGTCATGAGTGATGTAATGTGTGATGTCGTCAGCAGTGCATTGAGGGTACAATTTATAGTTAGCTCAGCTAACTATAACAGCCGAATTTCTCTGGTTTTGTACGAGTGAAATGTCAACCTAACTATAACGTCTCTGAAACCTGTGGATTTTTCAGTGAATTTCAAAGGTTTTTTAAATGATTATTCCTAACTATAACATCCCTGAAACCTACGGTCTTTTCAGTGAATTGTTTTGGTTTTTTAAATGCTAATTCCTAACTATAACAGCCATGAAACCTATGTTTTTTCGGTGAATTTCTAAGGTTTTTAAAATGCTAAATCTTAAGTATAAAATTACTCTAATCTTAGCTTTATTTCGGTATTTCTAAGTGTTTTATAGAATTTCTTTTATTTAAAAATGTTTGGAAGGATTTTTTTGATTTTTTCTTTTTAAAATTATTAATAATGATAATCACTCTTTTAAAGTATATATTTCATAGACTCATAGACTACTAAAAATTTATTATGTTATTTATTTGAACAATCAAAATGTATACTTTTAATGCTGTGAAAGTTTTTTTATTGTATTATTATGATAATTTTCTACATTCTTTTCTGCACCTCTATTCCCTATTTCCCCACGTCTGTTGCCTCTTTCTGCACCTCATTTGCTTCTTTCTGCACCTCTGTTGTCTCTTTCTGCTCTTGTCTTCCCTCTTTCTGTACCTTTCCTGCCTGGTTTTGCATCTCACTTGCTTCTTTCAGCAGTTCTTTTGCCTCTTTGTGCACTTCTCTTGCCTGTTTCTGCACCTCTCTTGCCTCTTTTTGCACCTCTGTTGGCTCTTTCTGCACCTCACTTGCTCCTTTCTACACTTTTCTTGCCTCTCTCTGCAGCCCTGTTGCTTCATTCTAAAATTTCAATGCTTCTTTCTGCACCTGTCTTGCTTCTTTGTGCACCCCTGTTATCTCTTTATGTACCTAATTTGCATCTTTCTCCACTTTTCTTGAGTTTTTCTGCACCTCTCTTCCCTCTTTCAGCAAGTCTGTTGCCTCTTTCTGCACCTCATTTGCTTTTTTCAGCACCCCTGTTGTCTCTTTCTGCACTCGTCTTCCCTCTTTCGGTACCTTTCCTGCTTGTTTTTGCATCTCACTTGCCTCTTTCAGCACTTGTCTTGCTTCTTTCTGCACTCCTGTCGCTTCATTCTGCACTTTCCATGCTTCTATCTGCACCTGTCTTGCTTCTTTCTGCACCCCTGTTGTAAATGTATGTACCTCTTTTGCCTCTTTCTGTACTCTTTTAGTCTTTTTCCACACCTCTCTTTCCTTTTTCTGCAGGTTTGTTGCCACTTTCTGCACCTAATGTGCTTCTTTGTGCACCCATGCTATCTCTTTCTGCACTCGTCTTACCTCTTTCTGTACCTTGCCTGCCTGTTTTAGCATCTCACTTGCCACTTTCTCACTTTCTGCCATTTGCTTGCTTCTTTCTGCACCTCTGTTGCTTCTTTCAGCAATTCTTTGCCTGTTTCTGCACCTCTCTTGCCTCTATTTGCACCTCTGTTGGCTCTTTCTACACCTCATATGCTCCTTTCTACACTTCTCTTGCCTCTTTCTGCACCCCTGTTGCTTCATTCTGCACTTTCCATGCTTCTTTATGCACCTTTCGTGCTTCTTTCGCACCCCTGTTGCCTCTTTATGTACCTCGTTTCCCTCTTTCTGCAATTTTCTTGCCTTTTTCGGCACCTTTCTTCCCTCTTTCTGCATGTCTGTTGTTTATGTCATCACCTCATGTGCTTCTTTCTGCACCCCTGTTGTTGTTTTATGCACTTATCTTCCCTCTTTCTGTACCTTTCCTGCTTGTTTTTGCTCCTTCCTTGCCTCTTTCTGCAAATTTCTTGCTTCTTTCTGCACTTTTCATGCCTTTTTGATCACTTCCCTTACCTGTTTCTGCACTTCTCTTGCCTCTTTCTGCACTCCAGTTGCTTCATTCTGCACTTTCCATGCTTCTTTATACACCTGTCTTGATTCTTTCTGCACTCCTGTTGTCTATTTATGTACCTCTTTTGCCTCTTTCTGCACTTTTCTCTGCTTTTTCTGCACCTCTGTAACCTCTGTCTGCACGTCTGTTGCCTCTTTCTGCACCTCATTTGTTTCTTGCTGTGCCCCTGTTGTCTCTTTCTGCACTCATCTTCCCTCTCTCTGTACCTTTGCTGCCTGTTTTTGCATCTCACTTGCCTCTTTCTGCACTTTTCTTGCTTCATTCTACACCTCTGTTGCTTCTTTTAGCAATTCTCTTGCCTCTTTATGCACTTCTCTTGCCTTTTTATGAGTCTCTCTTGCCTCTTTTTGCACCTCTGTTGGCTCTTTCTGTACCTCACTTGCTCCTTTCTACACTTCCCTTGCCTCTTTCTGTACCCCTGTTGCTTCATTCTGCACTTTCAATGCTTTATGCACCTGTCTTGCTTTTTTCTGCACCCCTGTTGTCTCTTTTAGCACCTCTTTTCCCCCTTTCTGCACTTTTTTTTGCCTTTTTCAGCACCTCTCTTCCCTCTTTCTGCACGCCTGTTGCCACTTTCTGCACCTCATTTGCTTTTCTCTGCACCCCTGTTGTCTCTTGCTGCTCTTTCTTCCCTCTTTCTGTTTTTGCATCTCACTTGCCTCTTTCTGCACTTTACTTGCTTTTGATTCACATCTGTTGCTTCGTTCAGCAATTCTCTTGCCTCTGTGCACGTCTCTTGCCTGTTTCTGCACCTCTTTTGCCTCTATTTGCACTTCAGTTGGCTCTTTGTGTACATCACCTGCTCCTTTCTACACTTCTATTGCTTCTTTCTTCACCCCTGCTTCTTCATAAGGAACTTGCCATGCTTCTTTCTGAACCTGTCTTGCTTCTCTCTGCACCCCTGTCGTCTCTTTATGTACCTCATTTGCCTCTTTCTGCACGTCTGTTGCCTCTTTCTGCACCTCATTTGTTTTTTTCTGTACCCCTGCTATCCCTTTCTGCACTTGTCTTCCCTCCTTCTGTACCTTTCCTGCCTGTTTTTGCATATCACTTGCCTCTTTTTGCACTTTTCTAGATTCTTTCTACACCTCTGTTGCTTCTTTCAGCAATTCTCTTGCCTGTTTCTGCACTTCTCTTGCCTCTTTCCAAACCTCTTTGCTTCAATCTGCACTTTCCATGCTTCTTTCGGCATCTGTATTGCTTATTTCTGCACCCATGTTGTCTCTTCATGTACCTCTGTTGCCTCTTTCTGCACATTTCTTGGCTTCTTTTGCACCTCTGGTTCCTCTTTCTGCACATCTGTTGCCTTTTTCTGCACCTCATTTGCTTCTTTCTGTACCCCTGTTGTCTATTTCTGCACTCGTCTTCCCTCTTTCTGGACCTTTCCTGCCTGTTTTTGAATCTCACTTGCCTCTTTCTGCACTTTTCTTGCTTCTTTTTACATCTCTATTGCCTCTTTCAGCAATTCTGTTGCCTCTTTGTGCACTTCCCTTGCCTGTTTTTGCATTTCTCTAGCCTCTTTCTGCACCCTGTTGCTTCATTCTGAACTTCCCAAGCTTCTTTCTGCACCTGTCTTGCTTCTTTCTGTACACCAGTTGTCTCTTTATGTACCTCTTTTGCCTCTTTCTGTACTTTTCTTGTATTTTTCTGCACCTCTCTTTCCTCTTTGTGCACGTCGGTTGCCTCTATCTGTACCTCGTTTGCTTCTTCCTGCATTCCTGTTGTCTCTTTATGCACTTGTCTTCCCTCTTTCTGTACCTTTCCTGCCTGTTTTTGCATTTCACTGCCTCTTTCTGCACTTTTCTTGCTTCTTTTTACATCTCTATTGCCTCTTTCAGCAATTCTGTTGCCTCTTTGTGCACTTCCCTTGCCTGTTTTTGCATTTCTCTAGCCTCTTTCTGCACCCTGTTGCTTCATTCTGCACTTCCCAAGCTTCTTTCTGCACCTGTCTTGCTTCTTTCTGTACACCAGTTGTCTCTTTATATACCTCTTTTGCCTCTTTCTGTAATTTTCTTGTATTTTTCTGCACCTCTCTTTCCTCTTTGTGCACGTCGGTTGCCTCTATCTGTACCTCATTTGCTTCTTCCTGCATCCCTGTTGTCTCTGTATGCACTTGTCTTCCCTCTTTCTGTACCTTTCCTGCCTGTTTTTGCATTTCACTAGCCTCTTTCTGCACATTTCTTGCTTCTTTCTACACCTCTGTTGCCTCTTTCAGCACTTTGTGCACTTCTCTTGCCTGTTGCATCAATTCTCTTGCCTCTTTCTGCACTCCTGTTGCTTCAATCTGAACTTTCCATGCTTTTTTTGCACCTGTCTTGCTTCTTTCTGCATCCCTGATGTCTCTTTATGTACCTCTTTTGCCTCTTTCTGCACTTTTCTTTGGCTTTTTCTGCTCCTCCCTTCCCTCTTTCTGTATGTCTGTTGCCTCTTTATGCACCTCATTTGCTTCCTTCTGCACCTTTTCTGCCTGTTTTTTCATCTCGCGTGCCTCTTTCTGCACGTTTATTGCTTCTTTCTACACCTCTGTTGCTTCTTTCAGCAATGTTCTTGCCTATTTGTGCACTTTATGTACCTCCTTTTAATCTTTATGCACTTTTCTTGGCTTTCTCTGCACTGCTCTTCCTTCTTTCTGCACACTCCTGCCTTTTTCTGCACCCCTCTTACCTCTCTCACCACCCATCTACCCTCTTTCTCCACCTCTCTTAGTTCTTTCTGCACTGCTATTGCTTCTATCAGCACCTTACTTGCCTCTTTCTGCACTGCTCTTGCTTCTTTCCACACCTCTGTTGCTTGTTTTAGCAATTCTCTTGCCTCTTTCTGCACTTCTCTTCCTTCTTTCTGTATCCCTTCTGCCTCTTTCTGTACATCTCTTGCCTCTTTGTGTACCTCACCTACCCCTTTCTGCATCCCTTTTGCCTCTTTTTGCACCTCTGTTGGTTCTTTCTGCACTTCACTTCCTTTTTTCTGTACCTCCTTGCCTTTTTTGGCACTTGCGTTGCTTCTTTCTTCACTTCTCTTGTCTCCTTCTGCACCTCTTTGTTAGAGGTAGTTTCAACCTCCCTGCTCTATTATGTACTAAGGCCAGACACGGGAGGTCATGCCAATCACAGGGGTACCCCAACCCATAGTGTACCCTAGTGTATGAAGGTGTTTTCACTGTATTCGAAGTGTCTTTCAGCATAGCACTGGCTTCAGGCCTGGTTAGTCAGAGTCAGTACCACCAATACCCGTCAGCAAAAAGTTGGGGGAACAGGATGACTTTGCAACAAGACCTCTTTCTGCTCCTCTGTTGGTTCTTTGTGCACATCTCTTGCTTCTTTCTGCACCTTTCTTCGTCTTTCTAGACTTCTGTTGCCTCTGATTCACTAAAAAACAGGTTTTAGGGACGTTGTAGTTAGAAATTAGCATTTAAAAAACCTTAGCAATTCACTGAAAAAAACACAGGTTTCAGGGACGTTATAGTTAGTTGGACAATTCACTCGTACAAAACCAGAGAAATTCGGCCGTTATAGTTAGTTCAGCTAATTGTAACTCAGGCCCCCACAATGCACTGCTGATGATGTCACATATTACATCATTCATGACATGGTCAGTGACATCACTGATGACATCAGTGATGACATCTCAAATGACATCACTCATGACATAACTGATGACATCATCCATATGATAATCTGATGCACTTCCTCATACCCTAATATAACCTTTGATACACCCACTCTAAAATAAAGACTACCATTTTCGAGACCATAGACACACCAATATCAGTTAGAACATACCCACTCACTAATTCCTAAGTCTTCACACACATCCACTCATTCACCCATACAGTCACTCATACATGCAGGCAACCAACAATACGGCAACATTGTATGCACTCACATATCTATACAGGTACTCTCACACCGCCACTTATCCATAGAGTTACTCACACACCTAGTCAGTCATGCAAAGAATCAATCACACTCCCATTTACTCATCAATACAATTATACACACTCTACCTCACTCATTCAAACATATACTAACACATACTTACACTCACAATAACTAATACAAGCACACACTCATCCTTACAGCCACTCTCACAATCACTCACTCTCACATATAGTCATTTATATACTCCAACACTCACATATACTGCCTTTCACATATGCAGTTACTCACACATGTACTACTGAGGCATCCATTCACTCACTAACACACCCATACACACACTCACCCACTCATACAGCCCTTCACAGATGCACTTTTGAACCCACACACCCAGTGAATCACCCACTCACACATCTATGCACAGAGGCACACCCACGCACCCACCCGCACAGATACTCAGGCACCCATATAGATACTCAGACAACCAATCAATAACCCATATAGACCCACATTTAGCTACTCACCAACCCATGCAACCACTTACACACCAACTGACAAACTAAACTGTGTGAATGTCTGTATAAGTCATTAACCCATGCTTTCAGTAAGACACATTTAATTACTCACTTATACAGACAGTCAGACACCTACTAAATCATCCATTCAGACACTTATACACCCACTCATTCTTCAATATACCTTGGCCTATATATATATATATCCAAGCTACACTCAAGGGAAGTGACATGGCCACTGGAGGAACAAACCGCCAATCAAAACCCAAAATGTTCACAGAGTAAGCCCACGCTCTCAGGCTAGGTGGAAAATTCAAAATACATTTATTACATCATAAATCTTACCGTTACGTGTTTTGGCCGCCCAGCAGCCTTGATCGCACAGCAAGTGAGAGTACGGAAAACAATACATAGTGGTGGTGCGACATACTGGTAGGACTATATGTCATGAACATAGTGATAGGACTATGCAAGTACACTATTCATAAACAGGAAAGTCATAGCCACCATATTGGAATGGATAATACATGTGATTACAGTAGTAAAGTCAATACATCTGCGCCAATGATGCTACATCGTGCATTATACACAATAGTCTACAAGTGTTGAATGAGGCAGGGAATCACAGCAGCCATATTGGGGTGGGTAATGCCCACAAATTGCCTATGGTGAGTCCGGTTCTGACAGAGCAAAGTTAAAGCATAACTGCATTCATGAAATGTGAATACTGTTTACTAGTCAATTGTGCTGCACCAAGTACAATGCATGCTACTCAACAAGTGTCAGACAACAACTGTATGCTGCAAGAGCTCAGACTCACATATGTCAGATGACCCATTGGGACACTGGTATGGAAAGAGATGTCAGTCATTGTTGTGGCTCACGAGGAAACTGTTTTACCCAAGTGCGTCAATGCTACACATCTCAATGCAGGGGAAATGTGCACATTTCCCATACATTTGGGGTTGTTTTAAAGGCTTTTTTTGGCCCTCAGCAGGTCTAGGGGGGTCCCCATTTCTTAATTTTTTATGTTTTTGAACCTTTTTCCTCATGACTTGGTTAAACCGAGTCACAAGATCACTGCCAACTCTTCCTGGTTGGAACTGTTGGCAGCCAATCAGATCACAAGATCGAGATCAGGAGGGTTTGAGGACCATCCACGGCCATATTTGTATATCTGAGAAATGTTTACATTTCTCAGGAACTACTGAATGGATGTACACCACTTATAAATAAAAGTGCACTCTAGACCAAGAGCTACATTTCTTCCAAATTTGGTGTAATTCCGTTCAGCAAGTCGGGCTCTAGCTGCGTCAACAGTTTCCTACAGAAATTAACATAAAAAAGGGTTTTGAAACAACCCCTTTTTCTAGGCCACCGCTTGACGAATCACCCTGAAACTTTTGACCCAGTAGTTAAAGTGAGTGGGCCAATGGTTTTGAAAATATCGCAAATATTTGTCAAATGACGCCAAAGATATTGGCAAATCATAAAACGCATTTTCTTTGGAAAGTAAGTCCTAACTATAACTACCTACTGGCAAGCAGTGACAAAAGCACCCATAGTGTTTTGGTCTCCACTCAGAACTTGATCATGGGCTGGTTTCCACACAGACCTGTCATCCATTTATTTTGATTTACAATACCATAATTTCCTGCTTCCCCATTGCATGTTAGTATTTGCATTAGGGTGCAGATTTAAGTGTTCTTTTATAAAGTGATTGAGTGCATACAGTGCAATTGTGTCAATAGAGTGCAATTGTGTTAAATTCAGAGTGAATTGGTGCAATCAACAGGAATAATAGTTAAAACCATTAATGCCTTTATTGACCATTTTTCCTTTTAAAAAATCGGTCATGGTTAATATTTGTTATTATTGCTTGTAGCCGGTTAGGCTTCTTTTGTCTTTTTATATTAATTTTCTTTTTTGCTTTTAGTTTTCTTTTGTTTGTTCTGCTTGCTTTTCATTGCAAACTAACTGTATTCACACTCAATTCCAGTTCTCCAACTTTGGAATTATGCCCTCTAATGGGTTAATAATTTTTCTTTTGGCATCCCGACATTTTATTATTTTATATCCATTTCTATTACTTACCATGAATTTAGTTTATGTTTCCATCTCTGTTAGTCCTTGAGTCCATTTTCTGTCCCTTTTGTCAACCCTTCCTTTATTCTTATCTTTTTAATTTATTGTTTTATTATTTTTGATTCTTTTTTCCATATTTTTTTTTCCATTTTTCCTTTTTCACTTCGGTACTTGCCAAAAAACAGCCTACTACTGTATGCTTCAAGATCTGCAATTCTTCTTTAAATGAGGTTTTTACAAGTGCACATAAAGTTCCTCATTCTGCTTAAGACCATTTGGGCTTAGTATTCTTAAAGATAAAATGTATCCCTTTCAGAAACTGTGATTTGCTCAAGAGCCTCTATTGCATAGTACTGTAATACATCCACATAACTGCTGTGTTACCGAGCACATAAAGGGTTAAGGCTGCAAGATGACCTACCATTTTTGACTGTATCTGGCAAGAAATATCTATTTCTATTATGCACCATGCATCTACAAAATGGGCATGCCATTGCCCACCCCAAAATGCCACAGTCTTTCTGCCCCCCGCCCAGAGGCAGATGGTGCAACAGAACCTGAGATCCTACCCAGGGGGCAGAAAGCCCTCTAGGCCCAAGGTATTGTTTTTTTATACGCAGAGGTGGGGGCATGGGCATGCCAATGCTCCCCCCCCCAAAAAAAAGCCACAGCCTTTCTGCCTCCCCCTGACAAATGGGGGCAATAGTCAATAATGTGTCTTTGTGGGAAGAAAGCCCAATAGGAACCAGGGGTTTTGTTGTTGTATATATACATAGGCGTGGGGGGTGCCGAGTATGGGCATGCTAATGCACCCACCGCCAAAAATGTATTTTTGGCCCCCAGAAGGCAGATCGGGGCAATAGCCCCTTATCTCTCCCACTCGGGGGCAGAAAGCCCACTAGGCACCAGGGATATGTTTATGGGTATGCTAGTTAGAAGCCCTATAGGCAAGGGTCACTCCCTTTTTTAGGCACACATTTTGTCTGTTTCTGTGATATTTTTATTCTCATCTACATCCAAGCGGGGGCATACAGCCACAAGAAACCAGGGAGAGTTTGTGTATGTGTAAACTGGAGTTTGGCTGATTGTGTGAACTGACCTTTGGCTAGCATTTTGTTTGTGGTGTGTGTGTGGACCTGCACTTGGCGAATGGTGTGTGTGGACTTGCATTTGATGAAGGTGCATGTAGATTGGCGACTGGTGGTGTGAGTGGAGTGGCGCATGGCTGGCAGTGTAGTTGGGCTGGTGCTTGGCTGGCTGTCTGCATAGATGGTGCTTGGCTATAGTGCTGGACCAGCCGTAGTGGGCCCCTGGCATTTCCGCAGCAGGCCGGAGGGGTGGGTGCCGGTTTTCTGGCCATTGAGGGTGGTTTTGTCATTGGGGGCCGGTTTTGCAGCAGTACTGCAATATCGGGCCCCAGTAACAAATGTGGGAGCAGAGCTCTTTGCTAGCACACCCCCACCAAGGCCGGTTAAGCAGCAATCTGCCAGGGTTGATTGCGGGTTGCTGTTCCCAGTCTGGTCCTGCTTGGCTGTGGGTGTGCGGGGGTAGTGCTTGGCTGGCAGAGGGCGTGGGTGGCACTTGGCTTAGGATGTGCATGGATGGCACTTGGCTGGCAGTGTTTGTGGATGGCTCTTGGCTGGCAGTGTGCATTGATGTCTCCTCAATACGTTTTGAGCCCTTGTCTGTCGCGGGTCCTTTGGCCACATACACAAGGGAAGTACAATTTCTATTGGTAGACCTGGGGGAATGCTGGGTGGTAGGAAATTTGTGTCAGCCTTGTGATCCCACAACTTTCCTACACGGATATTTGAGAAAAAAGTGATTTTTTCTGCTAAATTTGAGGTTTGTAGGAGATTCTGGGTAGGAAAACTTTAGGGAATTTACGCAAGTCATACCTTCATAGACCTCCCCGGGTGTCTACTTTTCCGAAATGTTTGGGTTTGGTAAGTCTCCCAAGATTGCCACAAGCCCGGGGCCTAAAACCCAGGTGCCCTGCCCATGCAAAACCATGTTGTTTTATGATGGGTAATTCTGATGTCTCCTCAATACGTTTTGGCCTTTGCCTATTGCAGGTACTTGGGCAACCTACACGAGTGAGGTACCATTTTTATCTTTAGACCTGGGGGTACGCTGGGTGGTAGAAAACTTGTGTCAGCCCAGTGATCCCACAAACTTTCCCACACCGAAATTTGAGAAAAAAGTGTTTTTTCAGCTAATATTGAGGTTTGCAGGGGATTCCGGGTAGGAACACTTTGATGGGTCCATGCAAGCCATACTTCCCTGGACTCCCGTGGGTGTTTAGTTTTCAGAAATGTGTGGGTTTGGTAGGTTTCCCTAGATGGCCGCTGAGCCTGGGGCCAAAAAACTCAGGTGACCACTATTGCAAAACCAGGTCATTTTGTGATAGGTCATTTTGATGTCTCCTCAATACATTTTGGGCCCTTGCTTGTCACTGGGTACTTGGCCCACCCATGCTAATGATCTACTATTTTTATCGGGAGACCTGGGGGAATGCTGGGTGGTAGGAAATTTGTGTCATCCTGGTGATCCCACAACTTTCCACACAAATTTGAGAAAAAAGTGCTTTTTTCAGCTGAATTTGAGGTTTGCAGGGGATTCTGGATAGGAAAATGTTGGTGGGTCCACGCAAACCAAACATCCGTGGACTCCCCTGGGTGTTTAGTGTTCAGAAATCTGTGGGTTTGGTAGGTTTCCCAAGATTGCCACAGAGCCCAGGGACAAAAACTCAGATGACCCCCCTTGTAGAACAAGGTCATTTTATGATAGGTCATTTTGATGTCTCCTCAATACCTTTCAGGCCCTTACCTGTCGTGGGTACTTGGGGCACCCACATGAGTGAGGTACCATTTCTATTGTGAGACCTGGGGGAACCCTGGGTGGTAGGAAGTTTGTGTGAGCCCGGTGACCCACAACATTACCACACGGAAATTTGAGAAAAAGGTGATATTTTTCAGTTAAATTTGAGGTTTGCAGGGGATTCTGGGTAGGAAACGTTGGGGGGACCATGCAAGCCATACCTCCCTGGACTCCCCCAGGTGTCTAGGTTTCAGAAATGTGTGGGTTTGTTAGGTTTCCCTGGATGCCTGCCGAGCCTGAGGCCAAAAACCCAGGTTGTTTTGAGATACGCAATTGTGATGTCTCCACAATCCATTTTGGGCCCTTCACTGCCGCAGGCACTTGGCCCACCCACAAGAGTGAGACACCATTTTTATCTGAAGACTTTGGAGAATGCTGGGTCAGTATCATTTTGTGGATCTACACAGATTCCAAAAACTTTCCATCACAGAAATGTTGGGATAATGTGTTCGTATTTCGCAAAGTTTGAGGTTTGCAAGGGATTCTGGGCCTTTTTAGAGCGACACAAGTCACACCCTCTTGGATTCCTCTAGGTGTCTAGTTTTAAAAAATGTATAGCTTTTGTGGATTTCCCTATGTGCCGGCAGAGATGAGGTTCAAACCCACAACAAGGCATGTTACAAAAAAAGGGTCAGTTTTCACTGTAAAAATGTGGTGTGTCCACGTTGTGTTTTGGGCTGTGTTCTGTCACGGGCACTAGGCCTACCCACACAAGTGAGGTACCATTTTTAATGGAAGACTTTGGGGTATGCAGGGTGGGTGGAACTTTGTGGATCCACACAGATTCCACATCTTCCCATCACAGAAATGTGAGCTTTTTTGACAAAGTTTGAGGTTTGCAACAGATTCAGGGTAACAGAACCTGGTGAGAGCCACACAAGTCACCCCATCCTGGATTTCTCTACCTGTCTAGATTTAAAAAAAATGTATGGGGTTGCTAGGTTTCCCTATGTGCCGGCAGAGCTAGGGTCCAAAATCTACAGCTAGGTAGTTTTCAAAAAAGGGTCAGTTTTTCTCACTGTAAAAATGTGGTGTGTCCACATTGCGTTTTAGGCTGTTTCCTGTCGGGAAATAGGCCTACCCACACAAGTGTAGTACCATTTTTTTTGCAAGCTCTTGGGGAATGCGAGGTGGGTGGAATTTTGTGGAACCACACAGGTTCCAGAACTTTCAATCACAAAAATGTGAGGAAGATGTGTTTTTTTATACAAAGTTTGAGATTTGAAAGGGGGTCTGGGTAACAGACACACCTGTGAGAGCCAGACAAGTCACCCCATCACGAATTCCTCTGGGTATCTAGTTTTAAAAAATGTATAGGTTTTCCAGGTTTCCTGAGGTGCCAGCAGAGCTAGGGTTTAACATCTACAGCTAGGCACTTTGCAAAAAAAGGGCCAGTTTGCACTGTAAAAATGTGGTGTCTCAATGTTTTGTTTAGGACCGTTTCCTGTCATGAGCACTAGGCCTACCCACACAAGGGAGGTACCATTTTTATTGAAGGAATTTGGGGAATGCGGGGAGGTTGGAATTTTGTGGATCCATGGCAATTCCAGAACTTTCCATCACAGAAATGCCTGGAAAATGTTTTGGTTTTTTTTCCACCAATTTTTAGGTTAGCAAGGGTTTCTGGGTAACAGAACCTGCTGCGAGCCAGACAAGTCACCCCTTCCTGGATTCTTCTGGGTGTCTAGTTTTCAGAAATGTATAGGTTTGCTAGGTGCCGGCAGAGCT
Source organism: Lissotriton helveticus (assembly GCF_964261635.1). Lineage (NCBI taxonomy): Eukaryota > Metazoa > Chordata > Amphibia > Caudata > Salamandridae > Lissotriton > Lissotriton helveticus. Next base: position 510,365,209 of record NC_136061.1, on the reverse strand, counting down.
AGGGTTCAAAATCTACAGCTGGGCACTTTGCAAAAAAAGGCCAGTTTTCACAGTAAAAAATGTGGTGTGCCCAAGTTGCGTTTTGGGCCACTTCCTGTCATGGGCACTAGGCCTACCCACACAAGTGAAGTATCATTGATATCGGGAGGAGTTGGGAAATGCAGGGTGAACAGTATTTCGTGGATCCACACAGCTTCCAGTACTTTCCCTTGCAGAAATGTTAGGAACATTTGTTTTTTTTTAAACAAAGTTTGAGATTTGCAAGGGATTCTGGGTAATAGACCCTGGCTCCATCAACTTCGGAGGGTGAGGTCTCATCAGGAGGTGCTGAACTGGGGGGTGCGCCAAGATAAGATGTGCCAGCCCCGTCAATCCCTTAAGTGCCCTGCTCTCTGCTAATGAGTTTATTGGACGCACACCAGTATTTGTAATGCTTAAATTGCAAAAGTTATGTTTTCGTTCTGCCAAGAGGATCTGATTCTGTTCTACCACCTGTTGTGACTCAGCATAATTAACATAATGCGTAGTTGGCGATGATTTCGGCAGGCGGCTCCGGCTTACCCAACAATACCACGGGTCTGGACGCCATTGCCTCTGTGTGGATATCACCTTGGTATTTTCCATCGGGGAACTGTTCCATATGGGGATGGTAATTTTAAGAGGATTTGGGGGTAGGGTTGGGGGAACCAATATGGCCATATCTCCCTCTTTTGACATGGTGTGGGTGGCTGCTGGGGGGGGTTTAAATGTTGCATCTCATTCAATTTGTATGTATCAGCAGGAGTATTGCAATATTTTTAGTTATGCTATGTTCGCTTTGAAAGCTATATCGACTTGGATAGGTAAATTAGCATATGTCCACGGTAATTAAGCAGCATGCTGCTATTAGTTTACTGTCCTGGAACATCAAGGGACTTAATGACCAGAGGAAAATACATAAGGTAGCAGCTTATCTTTGCATACACAATGTAGACGTGGCTATTCTGCAGGAGATGCACTTATCCCCTTAGACTGGGTTGCTATCCCAAAGACAAATGAAGGGCTCCTGTGTGGCTGCAGGGTTTACATCGCATGCTATCGGGGGTGCTTATTTGGGTCCGCAGAAACTCAGTCATACAGTGACAGGCGGTTGAAGTTGATCCAGTGGCAGGTTCGTCTTGGCAAAGTGCCTAAAAGAACATTTCAATGTTCTTTTGGTGGGGGTTTATGAGCTCAATTATGATGTCCCACACTTCTACCACTCCTTGCATCATAGGTTCATGAAGTACTCTTCTATGCCTTTTCTTTGGGAGGACTTCAATTGTATCCAGAACCCTGACTTAGATAGGTCAAGGGGAGCCACTAAACACCCATTGCGCGCAGCTTGGGCCAACATTACACAGGCTGTGAGGATGCAAGATGTCTGGTGTTATCTTGCTCTCTTGGGCAGGGAGTACTCGCACTATTCGACGGCCCTCAATATTCATATCAGGATAGACTATTGGTTTGCCTCCAGTACACTGCTTTCCTCCATATATTATTGCAAACATATGGCCTGCACCCTGTCAGAACATTTCCCAGTTATTTTTAAGTTAGAGCTCTTGGATGCAAGCACCAACAGGCAAACCTGGGGATTTCCTCAATACTCTCTCCTTGATTCAGTTTCTGTACGGAATTAGGTACCGCAATTGCTGAATTCCTTCCTACAAACCTGGGCAGTGTCACAACTATGTGCTCCATATGGGAAGTTTTCAATATTTACATAGAGGGAAGTACGATTTCTAAGCATGCGGGAGTCCTGAAGTCCATTGGCACTCAAATACGCAAGGTAGAAACTACACTTAAGATTATAGAGGGCAGACTACAAGAAACAGATGACCCCCAGATACTTGCGCAGATCAGGACCCTAATCAGTGAATATGAGTTAGCTGACAACGAGAGTAAGGATCTCGAGAAATATGCCGTAGTCAGGGCATGTTCGGAAGGAGATCGGCCCAGCTCCACTTTTGCAGCAACTGTCAGACCTCTTAGGTGAGACAGTCACATTGCAAGTGTGTACAATGCCCAAAACAAACCGGTGGAATCACACTGGCCATACTGGAGGCTTTTGCTGACTATTACACTGGTCTCTACACATCAAGGGGGGCTACAGACCCCGCATCTGATGATTACTACTTAGCTCACATAGCTATGACTTGGTTAGCAAATAGTGATAGGGAACACCTTATGGGCCCTCTGAGATCCATTGAAATAATAGCCTCGCTAAAAGTAATGCCAAACGGAAAAGCCTGGGGGCGGACAGGCTAACTGTGGCCTTCTACAAGGCGAACCAAGAAAATGGATTCCTCATCTAGTAAACGTATTCGAAGAGATAGCTAAAGCTGGGGAAATTCCACCATCTATGAGGGAAGCCACCATAGTCACTCTACTAAAGCCTGAGAAGCCCCCTGAACACTGTTCTTCATATCAGCCGTTATCATTGTTGAATACTGACACAAAATTGTTCGCAAATGTGTTGGCAAATAGACTCCCCCCTTTGCTCCGCAAATTAGTAGGAGCGGAACAGACAGGGTTCCTCCCTGGTAGGTCTTCGTCCAGCAATCTTCGCACACTATTTGGTACCATTACACGTATTGATCCACAGGTCAGGGCAGCAGCACTGTTCATAGATATTGAGAAAGCTTTTGACTCTGTAGAATGGAGTTTTTTATATGCTATACTGCGTAGGTTGGGGGTTAGGGACATTTGTCTGCAACTAGTAGAGGTGCTATATGTGCAGCCAATCGTCTGTCTCGCACAATTGCAATAACTAGGGGAAGAAGGCAGAGTTGCGCCCTTTTGCGCCTTTTGCCCCTTGTGTATACCCTGGCAGTGAAACGTCTAGTATGTGCAATGCGCGAATGCCAGGCTTATCGTGGTATTCGGTCCCTGAATTACAACCTCACTATTGCTACTTATGCAGATGACACTTTAGTGTATATTTGTAATCCTGAGCATAACTTGGTCCCAATGCTGCAAGAAGTGGAGCATTTCAGTCACCACTGAGGGATCCATATAAATTGGCATAAGTCAATTTTTTTCCCATTAACTGCCGGCACTATGCCTGTGCAGACCATTTACCCATTGGAATGGACTACAGACCCGGTACGGTATATGGGCATAAAAATCCACACGGATGCTGAGATTGTTTCATCGGAAAATTATGGGTGTGCAGTACAAAAACGAACAGAAGCTGTAGAGGTATGGATCCAGCTGTCGCTAATCTGATTGGCGGTATTGCACTAACAGAAATGGTGGTGCTCCCACGTTTTCTATTTTTATTTGTGGATATAGCCATTAGTCTGCCCCAGTCTTTTTTCCATACTCTACGTTCACCACTGACACAGCTAGTTTGTGCAGGGAAGCAGCCACGTGTTAAGTGGGATACCCTGATGAAGCCATATTCGGAGGTCGGGTTACATGCATCTGATATGGAACGGTATTATGGAGCGGCCCAGATTCTACATGCCCATTGCTGGATACATGGCCCTGATAACTTGCCGCTCTACCTTATAGAGAAAAATACGGTTTCCCCGTCCCACTCCTAAAATTGTTGTCCGGCGCAGCATGCAAGACCCAGTAAATTGAACTGGGCACCAGTTTTCTAAAATTACCAGTAAGCACCAGCTTACTTTAGTAAACTCTTCCAAATTGCTTCTGCAGTGGTGTGATTGGCTTCCTCTCAAGGAGGAGGGAGCTGTAATGCACACCCTGAATAAGCTGGGCATAAAGTGTCTTGGGGACTTTTTCCAAGTAGGGGTTGCTAAAACATGGGATCAGGTTTCTACACAGGTGTGTGGGTGGGTTACAGCGCTGGATGCGTTTCAATACTTCAGGTTTCGGAGGGCGCTGCGCAATTTGTTAGGCCCAACCATGCATGAACCGGAGGGGATGACATCACTGACATACCTGTTGCAAACACAATTCCCAAAACACTGCATAGCAATACTGTATACACTTTTCGAAACTCAGGGTGATCAGACCAAGATGAGATTTCAGCTGGATTGGGAGGAGGAACTTGGCATAGAAATCCCTACAGCACAGGGGACTTGGTGCTTCAATAAAATTAAATCAATCTCATTGAATGGCCGGCATAGACTGCTACACTTTAAATATGTTCACAGAACCTACTACACCCCAGCAAGGCTATACAGATATGGTTTGAGGGAGGATGACAGATGTATGAGATGCTCTGCTATGAATGCACACTTCACACACTTAGCCTGGGAACACCCAGGAATACGCATGTTCTGGAGGGAGGTGTTCAAAGTACTGTCTAAAATGCTGGATTATGAGCTACCGGAAGTGCCAGTGGTTGCTCTGCTGGAGTTTGAAAAACAGATTCCAAAGCGTGTGCGCAAGTTGGCATCCATTGGCCTACTCCTGCCCAAAAGGAGGGTGACCATGAGGTGGATGAGGGGTCATTTACCTACCTTTGAAGAGTGGAAGACGGATTAGGCATATTGTTCCACCCAATCTGAAAGCTATAATGAGCTGATGCCCTAAGGATATCTGGGGTCCATATCGACAGTACCTGCTGGATATAGCGGATGCGGATGAATCTGAGGCAGAGCACAATCGTACTGGGGTGGTTTGAGCGGACCATACATTGTAGTCCTAATGAATCTACCACAGGGTAATGATTTTCTACTCTGATCATTTGTAGGAATATCCAGGAAACAGTAATTTATTGTTTTAAGGATGTGGATTTGATGTACTGCAGAATCAATACAATTATGGGCATGATTAAGCTAATATACAGTTGAGCTGCTTGGTGTTTAAGTGATATCAATCATGTGGTATGTACTCCGTAACTACTGCTAAACTGCCTTTTTTTAGGTTTGTTTGTTTTCTGTATTGCGAAAACTGATAAATAAAGTTTTTAAAAACATGTGGTGTGTCCACGTTGTATTTTGGGCCGTTTCCTGTTGCAGGCATCAAGCCTACCAATAAAAGTGAGGTACCATTATTCTTGGAAGATGTTGGGAAATGCAGGGTGGGTGGAATTTTGTGGATCCACACAGATTCCAGAACTTTCCATCACAGAAATGTTAGTAAAATGTGTTTTTTTAGCAAAGTTTGAGATTCTAAAGGGATTCTGGGTAATAGACAATGGTGAAAGGCAGACAAGTGACCCCCTCCTGGATTGAATTGCCCTGGGTGTCTAGCTTTCAAAAATATAAAGGTGTGAAAGGTTTTCTTAAGATCTGGCAGAGCTAGGGTTCAAAATCTACAGCTACCCACTTTGCAAAAAAAAGGGACAGTTTTCACTGTAAATCTGTGGTGTGTCCATGTTGCATTTTTGGCCTTTTTCTGCCACGGATGCTAGGGCTACCCACAAAACGTAGGTACCATTTTCATAGGAGGACATTGGGGAATGCGGGGTGGGTAAAATTTTGTGGATCCATGGCGATTCCAGAAACTTCAATTACAGAAATGTGAGGAAAGTTTGTTTTATTTTTACAAAGTTTGAGGTTTGCAAGGGATTCTGGGTAACAGAACCTGGTGAGAGCCAGATAAGTCACCCCATCCTGGGTTTCCCTTGATGCTTAGTTTTCAGAAATGTATAGGTTTGCTATGTATCCCTGGGTTCTGGCAGAGCTAGGGTTCAAAATCCATAGCTAGGCTCTTTAAAATAAAAGGGTCAGTTTTCACTGTTAGAATGTACTGTGTCCACTTTACATTTTGGGCTGTTTCCTGTCATGACCACTAGGCCTACCCACCCACACAATTGAGGTACCATTTTACAAAATGCCGGGTGGTAGGAATTATGTGGATCCATGCATATTCCAGAACTTTTCATCACAGAAATGTGAGGAAAATGTGTTATTTCTTAACAAAGTTTGAGGTTTGCAAAGGATTCTGGGCAACAGAACCTGTTGAGAGCCACTCAAGACACCACATCCTAGATTCTTCTGGTTGTCTAGTTGTAAAGAATGTATAGGTTTGCTAGGTTTCCCCATGTGCCAGCTGAGCTAGGGTTCAAAATCCACAGCTAGGCACTTTACAAAAAAAGGGTCTGTTTTCTCTGTAAAAATGTGGAGTGTCCATGTTGCATATTGGACCTTTTCCTGTCGCGGGCATTAGGCCTAACCTCACAAGTGAGGTACCATTGTTTTTGGGAGACTTATGGGGATACTGAATTGTGGAGCTACTGTTATTACCTATTGACTTTTAATGCATTTCTGCATTCCAAATGTATGTCACTGTGTAAAAAAGAAGTCATTTTAAAAAATGTCCTATTATTCACATGCTAGTATGGGTACCCACACTTTTGGAGATTTGCAAATAGCTACTGGTTCTAAACTCCATCTTTTGTTCCCATTTCAGAAATACATAGATGTATTTCATACCGATTTTTCACAGTTTATCTTTTCCCAAATGAATTGCTATATACCCGGTACAAAATAAAAACCATTGCAAGACGTTGCTCAGTTATTGGCTCTGGTTTTCTTGGGTTCCCTGGTGAACCTACAAATCCTATGTGTTACCACAACCAGAAGGGTACAGTGGATGTAATGGTATATAGATTTCAAACATCTATCATATTTTGAAGAAGTTACAGGTGAAATGTTGGCACAAATGGCTGTTTTTTACAACTCATTTTAAATTTTTCCTATTTTCAACTGTCAGTGTCTATAAAAAAACCTTGAAGGATCTACACAAATGACCCCTTGCTTAATTCAGAAGTATGTCTACTTTTTGGAAATGTATAGCTTTCCAGGATCCATTATTGCTTTATACCCATTTCTACCACTAATTTTAAGGAGGTTGAAAGCACAACACATTTGAAAAATAGGCTATTTACCAGTAAAATGCCAAAACTGCAAAAACCTTTTGGTTTTCTTACAAAAGTCTGTCTTTCCTTGAAAGCTTGAAAGATGGTGATTTCAGCACCACAACCCCTTTGTTGATACCATTTGCAGGGAAAAGAAACAGATGATTTCATCTACAGCCCTTTTTTCTGATTTTTCCAAACAAAAACAACATTTAGATATATTTTGGCAAATGTATGGGGCCCTCCAGGGAAATGACCAAACAATGGGTACCATTAAAATCTCCATGATGTTGGAAGAAAAGAATGCAAATTTGGCAGCTGCAACTGCCAAACCTCGAGCGCCATCAGCTTAACATTCTAGCATGGAGCCAGAGGAGACATTCCTGGTAAGAACACTGTCAGCAATGATACTTTCTCGTCTTGACTACGGAAACGCATTGTATAAAGGCCTCCCGGAGAAACTACTCGCCAGACTTAAGGTCACCATGAATGATGCGGCCAGGCTAATATTCAAACTGCTCAGAGGAGCCCACACCACCCCCCTCCTCCAACAACTGCACTGGCTCCCAGTAAAGCAGAGAATCAAGTTTAAGGGTCTCCGCCTCGCGCATAAGGCCATCTATGGACAAACCCCTATGTATGATAAAGATCGTCTGAAACTTTGCACTCCGAATCGGGCGCTCCGGTCCTCAGAGGTCTGCCTACTGACTTGTCATCGCTTCAGGCTTGCCTCGAAAGGGGGTAGAGCCTTCTGCATCACTATTACCCCATTGTGGAATAAACTACCAGAGACACTGTTCAAAGAACGCGCCCTCCTTCCTTTTAGGAAGAAGCTAAAAACGTCCTTTGCCGAGAAGCCTGGGGCTCTCTCCAATTCTAGCCCCTTTGCTTTTGCAGGCCAGGCCGTGCTTCTCTCCCTTGATAGCACTTAGAGACCTGTCGGTGATAATTGCGCTCTACAAATGTAAAATACAATACAATGCAATACAATACAATACAACACTACTTAACAGGGCCTAAGCTCAAAATATCCCAAATAGCCATAAAAAGGCTTAGCATGGGGGGGGGGTGCTGGCATTAAAGAGGTTAAAGAAAGGCAGGTCCTCTGTTGCCTAAATGGTCGTAAAATATCCAATAAATCAGCTGCACTTATGTTTATTAGAGGAACTAGAAATAGCCTCATCAATTATGCTCTAATTAACATTGAACCACTACATGTACTAAATGAGGTGCAGTTCCTTTGTTGGGCCTAAATCTATCTCTCACTATCTCTTACTATGTATTTACCTGGTTATATCATGACTTCATGAGCAAAGAATTTCAGTGAATCTATCATAGGTGCCAAAGGCCTAGCTAGCAAACAAAATAAGAAAAAAATAAGATTGCGTCCAATGAGTCACACAATCATAGCAGCACTCATTAATCACCAAAAAGCAAACCAACTAATAGAAATTGATAAATTGGGATATAGAGGAGGCAAAATGATAGTTTAAATATTCAAGGAGTCTCTAGCAGGTAGCTCAATTAAACTAGTATGAAAAGAGCAACCTAAATCAACTAATAAATCAATAAGAGGTTCAATTTGGGTCAAAAAGGAATGCATTTCAATGAAAAACATAAACGTATCAAAATGTTAAGAACTCAACACAGTTTTACATTTTGAAATGAAACATGCCCAGGCAAAGGCAGTGAAGAACATTCAAAATGCTATTCTTAAAAGAGACACTAGATGAATTTGGAACCCGAGGCCACATGTGCAAAGATTTTTGCCTTTCGCAAATGACCCGATTCTGAAAATCGGGCCCTTTGCTACTACAAAAACAAATTTTCACAGGTTGGGATCTAATTGGGACAGTTTGAAGTTTAAAATGGTTTTTAGTAGAGCTGTTGTCTCTTGTTCCTTTTTTTCCTTGCCGGCCTATTCCTCCAGTTTTGCTGAACCTGGGAATGGCTTCTCAGAATAATGCATGACGTGTATGTCCGATGCCATGACGGGCACATGGAACATATGGCCCGTCTGAAATTAATTACCTGGAATGTTCGTGGCTTGAATGATAAGCGTAAGGTGCGATTAGTATTGGCACATCTGATTAGGCAAGGGACAGACATCTGTTTATTGTAGGAGCTACATCTGACAGATCGCACAAGCGAGCGACTGTGAGCCAGAGGGACTGGGGAAAAATACGTGGCATATTACTCGAACTATGCACGAGGGGTGGCGATTGTTATCAGAAAGGGATTGCAATGGTGCATGCCAAAGGCCCTCTGTGATGTGCATGTTATGTTAGCCGACAGGCTTGCGGGACACACGCTTCAGATGGGCAAAATATATGCCCCCAATTTTGATGACCCAGACTTCTTTGGGGAGATGTGGAGGTTGATGGACGGTCTGGAACCAGGGGCGATCCTCTGGGGAGGGGACTTTAATGTAATCCTAGATCCTGACAGCGACAGATCTTTGAGAGCATGGTGCCCTACCCACTGAGCAGAGGAACAACTGCAAGCGATTATTACTGACAACAGCCTGGAGTATATTTGGCATAGACAACGTGGAGGCACTAAGGAGGGCACCTGTGTCACTTCGGCCAGTCCCTCATGGTCTCAAATTAACTATTGGCTAACATCCAGAGACATGATAGATTTGGTCACCGAGGTCACTCACATGGCTAGAAGATGCTCAGATCATGCGCTAGTGTGGGTGGAATTAGCAATGCCCGACTGCCCAAGCAGGTCATTCAGCTGACGATTACCGCCAAGAGCTCTGCAAGATCAAGCTTTAAGGGAAGCAATTAGGAAAGCCATTGTAGAGTATTTTGACCTAAACATTCACTTAGTGGACTCCCCCTCCAAACTTTGGGAGGCATTCAGGGTGGTAATCTGGGGCAAGTTCATCGCAAGGCAGGCAGGGGTCCTTCAATCATTGTAGGCAGAACTTTCACACTTAGAAGGTGAGATTTATTTACTCGAGGAGGAATTTCACGCCAAGAGACCCCTGGATCATTAGGGATCAAATAGGGGATTTAACGAGGCTGCTGTGTGGGAGTCCCACTTCCTTGGTAGAGAAGCCGAAGCGCATAGATATGGAAGCCCTGGGCTAGCGACTACCTAAACGCACTTCATAATCACAACAATGAGGAGGTAGTTGGACAGGTCCAGTCAGCAATGATCTCCTTTTATTCATCTCTATATGCGGCACGCCATATAGACACCCTCCCGGATTTGCAAGTTTCCTTTGAGTCAAGTCAACTGTTGTGGCTTGGGGACAGGCACAGGAAATATCTGAAGGAGCCCTTTTGGAGGACAAGGTGATTCAAAATATTCATGCCCTGCCAGGGGATAAGACCCAAGGTCTTGATTGCCTGTCAGCTTCCTTTCATAAAGAATTTGCAACTTTGCTTGCACCACATCTTATTAATATGTATGAGGAAGCAATGCAAAGGGTAGAGCTCCCCGGGTCTCTCCAAGAGGCACTCATTATATATACTGAAACTTGACAAAGACCCGATAAAATGTGACTCCTACAGGCCACTGCCCATGATCAATCTGAACAAAAAGATCCTTGCTCTACTCATTGCATCAAGACTTCTCCTACTCCTGCCCAGTGTAATGTGGCCAGATCAATGTGGTTTTGTTCCCAGAAGAGCGACGTCCTACAATTTGCACAATTTCTTTGCCACAATGCAAAAAATCGACCCTTCACTTCTACTTTAAAAGTTGCTGAGCCCAAACCTGCTTGGACTATCCAAGAAGAGGACATTTGAACCTGTTTGAACTACTGACAACAGCTTTGGTCACTTATAGGCATTAATAACCCAGGAAAACTAAAAATACTTTGGACCCGAATATGAAAACAAAAGAGACCCTAGCAGACCTGGGAGACTCTGTGGAGAGCATGAAGAGCCATGGGGTAGGACCAAAAAAAGGAGTGAAACAAATGGGAAAAAGGAATAGGGACATAAATACAAGCGCAAGCACGGCCTCAAGCTCACTAAAAGACTTTGTGGAGAAGCATTTAAAAAAAGTATTTTCTCTTGCAAAGACCTCTGTATTAGAGGAGGCTGAGGCAGAGGCAGAGCCCGAACTGCAAATTGGGAATACCTCACTAGCCTATGAGGAGTCTACGATGGAGTCAGTAATTTTAGCGAACCAGAATCTCCAATCTTTATTGGGACAAAAATTTCTCCACAGCTGTCCTCTTCCCAGCATAGAGATACAAAAGGGGATGATGGACGGAGCGTTTGAGCAAATCAAACACTCACCCCCAGTCAACTGATCTGGGTTTAATCCATCATCATTCTTTAGCCCACTCAGCCACCCCATTTCAGACATGGCTATATGCAAATCAGTCTGACCCTGTGCCTCATGGGAACAGTCCAGCCCGAACTGCCAAGCCATGTCTTCAATGGACCGGAAACAAGCATCCTGGGACCGGTTTCAGATTCATAATCCTCATCTTCCAGGCTATCTTGAATCCAGTGGCCAAGTGAGCAAGGGACGCACGTCTGAGCATACCCTGCCACACTTAGGGCGGAACAAAGCGATACAAAAGGGGATGGTGGACGGAGTGTTTGAGCAAATCAAACACTCACCCCCAGTCAACTGATCTGGGTTTAATCCATCATCATTCTTTAGCCCACTCTGCCACCCCATTTCAGACATGGCTATATGCAAATCAGTCTGACCCTGTGCCTCATGGGAACAGTCCAGCCAGAACTGCCAAGCCATGTCTTCCATGGACCGGAAACAAGCATCCTGGGACCGATTTCGGATTCATAATCCTCATCAGCCACTCTATCTTGAATCCAGTGGCCAAGTGAGCAAGGGACTCACGTCTGAGCATACCTTGCCACACTTAGGGCGAACAAAGCGATACAAAAGGGGATGATAGACGGAGCGTTTGAGCAAATCAAACACTCACCCCAGTCAACTGATCTGGGTTTAATCCATCATCATTCTTTAGCCCACTCAGCCACCCCATTTCAGACATGGGTATATGCAAATCAGTCTGACCCTGTGCCTCATGGGAACAGTCCAGCCCGAACTGCCAAGCCATGTCTATCATGGGCCGGAAACAAGCTTCCTGGGACCAGTTTCAGATTCATAATCCTCATCAGCCAGGCTATCTTGAATCCAGTGGCCAAGTGAGCAAGGGACTCACGTCTGAGCATACCCTGCCACACTTAGGGCGAACAAAGCGATACAAAAGGGGATGATGGACGGAGCGTTTGAGCAAATCAAACACTCACCCCCAGTCAACTGATCTGGGTTTAATCCATCATCATTCTTTAGCCCACTCAGCCACCCCATTTCATACATGGCTTTATGCAAATCAGTCTGACCCTGTGCCTCAAGGGAGCAGTCCAGCCCGAACTGCCAAGCCATGTCTTCCATGGACCGGAAACAAGCATCCTGGGACCGGTTTCGGATTCATAATCCTCATCAGCCAGGCTATCTTGAATCCAGTGGCCAAGTGAGCAAGGGACTCACGTCTGAGCAAACCCTGCCACACTTAGGGCGAACAAAGCGATACAAAAGGGGATGATGGACAGAGCGTTTGAGCAAATCAAACACTCACCCCCAGTCAACTGATCTGGGTTTAATCCATCATCATTCTTTAGCCCACTCAGCCACCCCATTTCAGACATGGCTATATGCAAATCAGTCGGACCCTGTGCCTCGTGGGAACAGTCCAGCCCGAACTGCCAAGCCATGTCTTCCATGGACCGGAAACAAGCATCCTGGGACCGGTTTCGGATTCATAATCCTCATCAGCCAGGCTATCTTGAATCCAGTGGCCAAGTGAGCAAGGGACTCACGTCTGAGCATACCCTGCCACACTTAGGGCGAACAAAGCGATACTGTACTGCTTTTGGCCACCATAAGTGTGGCAGGGTATGCTCAGACGTGAGTCCCTTTCTCACTTTGCCACTGGATTCAAGCAAGCCGGGCTGAAGACGGCTGGAATGCCAGAAACCGGTCCTAGGAAGCTTGTTTCCGGTCCAGGGAAGACATGGCTTGGCAGTTCGGGCTGGACTGTTCCCATGAGGCACAGGGTCAGACTGATTTGCATAAAGCCATGTCTGAACTGGGGTGGCAGAGTGGGCTAAAGAACGGTGATGGATTCAACCTAGATCTTTTGACTGGGTGTGAGTGTTTGATTGATTCAGATGCTCTGTCCATCACCACCTCCTTTTGTACTGCTTTTGGCCACCATAAGTGTGGCAGGGTATGCTCAGACGTGAGTCCCTTGCTCACTTTGCTACTGGATTCAAGCAAGCCCGGCTGAAGACGGCTGGAATGCCAGAAACCGGTCCTTGGAAGCTTGTTTCCGGTCCAGGGAAGACATGGCTTGGCAGTTCGGGCTGGACTGTTCCCATGAGGCACAGGGTCAGACTGATTTGCATATAGCCATGTCTGAACTGGGGTGCCAGAGTAGGCTAAAGAACGGTGATGGATTCAACCTAGATCTTTTGACTGGGTGTGAGTGTTTGATTTATTCAGATGCTCCGTCCATCACCACCCCCTTTTGTACTGCTTTTGGCCACCATAAGTGTGGCAGGGTATGCTCAGACGTGAGTCCCTTGCTCACTTTGCCACTGGATTCCAGCAAGCCGGGCTGAAGACGGCTGGAATGCCAGAAACCGGTCCTTGGAAGCTTGTTTCCGGTCCAGGGAAGACATGGCTTGGCAGTTCGGGCTGGACTGTTCCCATGAAGCACAGGGTCCGACTGATTTGCATATAGCCATGTCTGAACTTGGGTGGTAGAGTGGGCTAAAGAACGGTGATGGATTCAACCAGGATCTTTTGACTGGGTGTGAGTGTTTGATTGATTCAGATGCTCCGTCCATCACCATTCCCTTTTGTACTGCTTTTGGCCACCATAAGTGTGGCAGGGTATGCTCAGACGTGAGTCCCTTGCTCACTTTGCTACTGGATTCAAGCAAGCCGGGCTGAAGACGGCTGGAATGCCAGAAACCGGTCCTTGGAAGCTTGTTTCCGGTCCAGGGAAGACATGGCTTGGCAGTTCGGGCTGGACTGTTCCCATGAGGCACAGGGTCAGACTGATTTGCATATAGCCATGTCTGAACTGGGGTGGCAGAGTGGGCTAAAGAACGGTGATGGATTCAACCTAGATCTTTTGACTGGGTGTGAGTGTTTGATTGATTCAGATGCTTCGTCTATCACCACCCCCTTTTGTACTGCTTTTGGCCACCATAAGTGTGGCAGGGTATGCTCAGACGTGAGTCCCTTGCTCACTTTGCCACTGGATTCAAGCAAGCCGGGCTGAAGACGGCTGGAATGCCAGAAACCGGTCCTTGGAAGCTTGTTTCCGGTCCAGGGAAGACATGGCTTGGCAGTTCGGGCTGGACTGTTCCCATGAGGCACAGGGTCAGACTGATTTGCATATAGCCATGTCTGAACTGGGGTGGCAGAGTGGGCTAAAGAACGGTGATGGATTCAACCTAGATCTTTTGACTGGGTGTGAGTGTTTGATTGATTCAGATGCTCCGTCCATCACCACCCCCTTTTGTACTGCTCTTCCCAGCATAGGCTGTTTACTCAGGACCTAGAGTGTATAATTCAGGATTGTCCAGAATCAAACACCGAAGATGAAAGAGCAGATGGAGAGGTTATACCAGACACTGAGCAAAGGGGGGAAGAGTCTGAAAAGCAAGGCCAGCATGAAAACAAGTTTTCTGTGGGAAAAGAAAGCATTGACCTAAATCAAACCTCAGGGTTGAACATAGAACTCTCAGCAACACCTGCATCCTTTATGAAAGACTTTATGTTAGTTCTACAGAGACCTCTCCAGGGGCTTTTAGAAGTCACCTTGTCAAATAATGACATTTTAAAAGCATCTATTTAGGATTGAGGGGGACTTGGAAGGAATTAGAAAAAAATGCTAGCAAGACCAGTAGCGGACCCGCAGCCCCTTGTATCAGCTAGGGAAGATGCAGCGAAGGTCGAACCCTCTAAGACAAATCAGGAGGTTTATATCTCGAGGTGGCCGATGAGGGTAATAAGAAGGGGAGAGAATTCTAGAAATGGGCTATATGACCGAATGAGAATAACCGGAAGGAAGTTAGCGAAAATGGATCTGTTAACTCAGTAAAAAGAAGTGGGGTTAGAAAGGAAAGCTCGAGAAATCCTGAACAGGAAATCCAGCTAAGTAAAACTCAAAGAGAAATAGAAACAAGGATGGCAACAAAGAAGCCGGTGAAAAAGGTGCCACCCCAAAATAAGCCAGTAGGCCAGGAGAAGCAAGCATGGTATCTACCACATTTAGGGACCAAGAACCCCAACAACACTGACTGTTATGGAGTAAGCCCACATCTACAATCCATGTAATTACGGGATTTAGAAGACAACATCCCCTTGTGCGAGACCCTAGACCCCCAGCCCACCTATCCACCCTACCTAGAGCCCAATCCTCAGAGAACAGGAGCAAAGTGGAAACCCCCATAAACTGCATGCTCCTTAGCTGCAGATCTGCCCATAAACATGTAACCGAACTAGCAGAACCCATCCTCTCACAGGAGATAGACATAGCATTCATCACAGAGACCTGGCTCAACAATCTCTCCTACCCCAGCATAGACATGCTGGTGCCTCCCGGATTCTCAATGATAAAAAAAGACAGACAAAGGAAAAGGGGCAGGGGTATAGCAATCATCCACAGGAACAACATCTGCATCACGGGAATTCCCTCCTGCTTGTACAGCTCCTTTGAATGTCTCCCAGTCAACATTAAAACTGACGACACCAGGCCTACAAATTTGCCATCTTCTGTACCACCCCCCAGGCAACTCCACCGAATTTGGGGTTCACCTTTCCGATTTAATTGCCCACTGTGCACTCGGTAACTCCAACAATATAATCCTGGGCGACCTCAATCTAAGATGGAACGAACCAAACAACCCGCTCATCCAAACCTTAAACAACCTCCTAGTAGAAAACAATCTGACACAACACTGCTCAGAAGAAACCAATCACAGAGGAGCAACCCTCAACTCAATTATTGCCGAAAGCAATGCTGTCTCCATCAATCACATCCTGCCGATAGACTGGTCTGATCACCACTTAGTTCTTTTTCACATCAACCTTGCGGGCCTTACTCAACACCCCAAGCAAGACCCCCCCAAATGGGTCAGGAACACAGCCCAGATCCCTCGAGCTAACCTAGAAGAAGGAATCAGCTCGCTACTTCCCAACATCTCTGATCATCTCTCAACCACCGATATCATCTCTCTTTATAACTCAAATATGACGCTCACCCTGGACCACCTTGCCTCTTAGAAACTAAAAAAATCCAGGACCATTCCCTCCAGATCATGGGTCACCACCGACATCAATGAAGAAAGAAGACACCTAAGAGCCACAGAAAGAATTTGGAGGAACAATCCCTCCGCCCTCCACCGAGATCAACTCCAAGCAGCCCGCAAGTCTTACAAGAAGCACATTAAGGACAAAAAGACTGCTTTCTTCTGCGCTGCCCTAGACACTGCAAAAAAAACGACCCAAGGAGCTTTTCAATATCATCAGAATCAAACCTCCAAGCCCATGACATCATCAATACATGCATCCAAAGAACGATGTGACAACTTTGCCAGCTTTTTCGATGACAAAATCGCTAAGATAGATCTCTCACTTGGCTCAAATCTCATCTCTGCTACCGAGAACAATCCACCTAAAACGCAGGATAACACCTCCTTGATCCCACCTAAACACTGGTCCTCCCTCATTCCCATCCAGGAGGCAGAGATAATCAAATTAATCTCCATTGCCAAACCCTCATCACACGCCCTGGATGAACTACCCCCGCACCTGGCCAAAGACCTGAAGCTTGTCCTGGCCCCGCTATGGTGCAAGATCATTAACAGCTCACTGAGCTCTGGAATGGTACCGGACTGCCTCAAATTAGGCCAAGTCACGCCTCTGCTAAAAAAGCCAGGGCTAGACACCGAGGATCTAAACAACTTCAGACCTGTATCAAACCTACCTTTTTTGTCCAAAATCCTGGAAAGATGTGTACTCCCTCAGCTGACCCAAAACCTGGATAACATCAATCTCCTAGATCCCCATCAATCAGGTTTCAGAAAAGGCTGCAGTACCGAATCCGCATTCCTCAATGTCATTGATGACCTACTCAAGTCACTGGACTCGGATCAATGCTGCCTCCTCATCCTCCTAGACTTATCAGCTGCATTCGATACAGTTGACCACAATTGCTCATCAAGGTGCTACAAGAAAGGGCTGGTCTTCAAGAGATAGTCCTACACTGGTTCTCCTCCTTTCTCCTCAACCACCCACAAAAAATTTAAATTAAAAACTTCGACTCTGACTTCCACCCTGTTATCAGGGTGTTCCACAAGGATCAGTGCTCTCCCCTCAGCTTTTCAACATCTATATGGAACCCCTTACCTCTCTTCTCAGGAAATCCAACATCCCCTTTCATGTAAATGCTGACGACATGCAGCTTTATATAGAAACCACCTCCATTGATGACATCCAGAGACTTAACGCCACGCTCAAGGAGGTTAAACACTGGCTCGCAAGTTATCACCTATAACTCAACCAAGAGAAAATTGAAATTCTCCTCATCTCCAACAAAGCCGAAAACCCCCAAATTGAAGAATGGCTCAAAGCCATTGACGCCCTCAACTGTTACCTCATTCCTGGCAGATTCGGTAAAATCCCTAGGGTTCACCCTAGACCCGAAATTGGATATGAAAAAACATATCTCCATATCTGCTAAAAGCGCCTTTCTCAACCTGAAATTACTTTACAAAATAAAATCCTTCCTCCCAACCAAAGAACTTCAACAAGCCAGCCAGGCACCAGTGCTCCCCAGGATTGACTATGGGATTGCAGCCCTGACTGGAACAGCAAAATCACACCTCGCTCCCCTGAAGACAACCGTCAATGCAGCTGCTAGGATGGTCACTGGTACCAGGAAATTTGACCACATCTCTCCCGCGCTCAGAGAGCTTAAATTGCTCCCAATTGAGTTGCGAGCCGGGTTCAGAACAGCCTGCCTCACACACAAAGCCCTGCACACGGGTAAACCTGAATACTTGGCCAACAAACTCAAAAGGGACAGCCAGGCAGAAACCTCAGGAGCTCCAACACTCTGCTACTCATCCTGCTGAAAACTCATAAGCAAAAAACAGCATCCAAATCATTTGCTGGAAACACCCCCAAAATCTGGAACACCATACCCCCCCCACATAAGAATGACCCCCTCGTTTCCAAAATTCAAGAAGCTACTCAAAGCCCTCTTCCTCGACCACTCAAGACTAATCCGATAAGAGACAAGAAAGTTTCCCAGGCGGTGCTCCCCTTACCTCTACCTGGGACTCTGATGACATTAACTCGGAACATGTTTGGTCATCTCCTAGCCAGAATCCCCTTGGTTACCCCCCCTTGATTATTTGTTCATCTCCTAGCCAGAATCCCCTTGTTTTACCAACTACCTGCATTGCCTATCTGCACATTATTGTATATGTTGTGAAGTCTGTTCTACCAACTACCTGTATCGCCTACCTGCACATTATTGTATATGTTGTGAAGCGCTCTGATACCCTCGGGTCCAGCCAGCGCTATATAAAACTCCCAAAAAATAAAATAAAGTCCTCCAGAGGTAGGAACCAATAGGCATTCCAGACAACCATATATGGTACCAACTGGGATAAGAAAAAAGGGTGTACAAAGCAAGTGGCTATACCTTTTACCAATTCAAACAGGTGTAGGTGGTAAGAAACAGAGGAAGAGAGGGCCGCTAAATAGGGCACAACTTTTACACTCATTTGCCCAATGCCCAAATTTGAAGGGCATAGGGCCAAAAGACCTGCGGCAAGTAGGATTTAGGCTGAATGAGGATAGAAAGGAGGTCACCAGGGTATTGGTTTATTCGGACATGGTGAAGTTTGCTATTCAGAAAGCAGAGAGAGAGATATTAAAGGAAGGGATAATGCTAATACCCGAAGGACTAGTAGAAATAAAGGTAAAAGGAACAAAGCCACAAGGAAAGGATTTTCTAAGGTGCCACGCCGGCCTAGGTAAGAGACAGGTGAGGATAATAGAGAAAGAAGTATGTGTAAGTATGGGAAACCTCAAAATAGATGTTAACAACTCAGACATAAAAAAATGGTGGGGAAATTAGAGCCAAGATTTTTGCCATGTAGGCCCTTCCAATAGGTATAGCGAGGGGTATGGAGAAGAGGGTTACTTAGAAGATGTCGAATAGGTAATGGGGACGCCACGTGGCTGAAAGATTGTTTCCTGGAATGTAAATGATCTGGGAGACCAAATAAAACAGGAAACTCTAAAGGAGCTAGCAAAAGGCTCCGAGATCATTTGCATCCAGGAAACTTGGCTATGCGGCAAGACCCCAATATTCGACGGCTTCCGTCAATTCCACCGCCCAGCAAAGAAACAAAGATTTGGACGCCCAGTGGGAGGAATTATGACATTGATTTCAAAAGGAATAGTAAAGAATATGACCCAACTTAGAGTAAAATGCAAGTGGCTTCTCGCTTGTAGGATATTTTTAGCAGCCACCGACAAAAAGTACGCAGATCTAATGCTTTTGAATGTATATATGCAATGGGGAACCAAGGAGAAGACATGGATTTAATTGGGGAAAGTATGGTACGGATTTAATTTTATTGATGGGGGATTTTAGTCATAAACGAAACCCAAAGAAATCTGATGGCTGGTTCTCAGACATATTGGAGGCTTATAATGTAAACCAAGCAACCTTCCCCAATTGTGAAACTACAACTCGGGATATAAACCTGGCAATTTTTTTGGGGACTAAAAGCCTCTTTTGTTTAAATAGAAGGTTACCCCTTGACTGCCCAGCGATGAAAACATTTAAACCAGGCACACAAAATTGTCCAATAGACTCCGTCTTTATGTTACCCTGGAATTTGCCTTAGCTAAGGATTTTAGAACTTATCAAAGAGAAGGAAGCGATCATAATCCATTGGAGTTAGAGCTCTTGGGGATCCACCTGAAGCCCTGTGATGAAGTTATTGATCAAGAGGTGGGATGCCCAAGGCGTATTACAACAAGGCTAACAGATGAATATATAGTAAGATTAGAAAGATTACAACAGAACCTCAATCTGGGAAAAGGGAGAGGGCAGGGACTAGACTGATATGTGGACAAATTAGAACAAGTGGTTCAAAGCATCCGAGTAGAACTTACAAAGGATAGAAAAAATGTAAAGAGGCACCAAAGTGTAATAAAGAGTCATGGACTGTGGTTCACTGAGGATTGCCTAAGAAAGAAGGAGCTAAGGAGAGAAGCACGTAGATTAGGGGGAAAATATGATCAGGAAAGGGCAGATAAGCTTGAACATTTAAAAAAGAATATACTTTGTTAATAAGGATTGCAAAAAGGTCTTATAAAGATTCTTGCTCAGCAAAACTACTGGAGATAACTGAGACAAAGAATTTACGTCAGTTCTGGAAGCTAGTGTAATCAGCAGCAGAACCCCCGCCAGCCACAATGAATTGGGTGGTGGAAGAAGCGGCGTGGGTGGAATACTTGCTGAAATTGTATAGCCCGGGAAGAGAATTGGCTGCTGGGAAGCCTCAGGAGTGGGGCGGGCTAGTTGAAGAGCTCAAAGCAGATTTCTTACCCTCAAATGTAAAATTTACAATAACAACCCTGAACTTAACAAGAGCAGCAGGACCAGACAATCTCCCAGCCCTGATAATGAAATCACAGCTGAATTGGTGGGCAGAATTCTTCTCATTAATGTCTCAAGTGATCTTAGAATCTGGGAAGATCCCCAATTGGAAAGGAGCAATAATTAGACCTGTGCATAAGAAAGGCGATATGCATACCCCAAAGAATGGCAGATTAATAAATATGTTAGATATTGGTGAAAAGATCTTTGCAATACTAGGAAAGCTCAAAGCTTGGGTGGAACAGTACTCATTTATATTGGTGGATCAGGGGTGATTTAAAGAAGGTCATTTCACCATAGACCACTGCTTTGTCCTTTGGGCACTTGCCCGGAAGTCAATAGAGCAGAATGGGAAATTGTATTGCTGTTTTGTTGACTTCCGAGCAGCATTTGACTCAGTGGACCGCAAGTGTCTTTGGGAATGCCTGATTAAGTATGGAATACTGGAGGGCTTACTGGTTATTTTAAAGGAACTACACACAGGAAACTGGGCCCAGGTAATTAAAGAAACACAAGGGGTATTAACACAGAAAATAGTGGTAGGGAACGGGCTGAGACAAGGCTGTGTTTTGGCCCCTCTATTATTTGCTTTATTCTTGGCCGACCTACCCAAAGTTTTAGAAGTGGAAAGAAGTGCAAGCCCTAGAATAAGCAGAAATAAAGTGGCATGTCTTTTATACGCAGATGACATTGTGATACTCGATCGAACGGAGCTTGGGATACAAAGGAAATTAAATGTTTTTAGAGACTACTGTGAGAAAAAAAATGTTGTTGTAAATATGGACAAAACGAACATTTTATGCTTTGTAAAAAGAGAAAAAAAATGTAGCTGGTTTTTAGGGCAAATAACACTGGAGATTGTAAAAGAATATATATATATATATTTAGCCCTCTGATTTGACTGTGCCCTTAAATGGTGTGTCCACATGGAAGCGCAAAAAGCTAAAGCTTTTCTTCAATCGGTGGGCTGAAAAAGTTTAATAAGGGATATGGAGAAATGTCCCATAGACCTATGCTAAAAGCATATGATGCCATGATACCTCCACAGATTTTGTACGGGGCAGAAGTCCTGTACCTAAGCGGCAAATGCATATGGGACCAGGAAGAAGGGAAGATCCTAAAAACCTAACTGTCTTTTCCAAGCTCTGCTATGATCCAGGCTGTAAGAATGGAGACAGGAACAACAGCTTGGAACATGCAGATCCAAATGTCACTGCTAAGATTTTGGAAATGCCAGGACCCCGGGAGTCTGAAGAAGGTCTCACAATGGTGTAGGGAGGAGATCCGAAGTAGTAGCTTAAAGTGGGCAAGAAAGGTAAAAAAGAAGATCTTAACCATAGCGAAGAAATTAAATGTGAGTTTAAATCAGCACACACTGGATATAGAATTTACCAAGGCCTCACTAAGATCCCAAGGTCAGGAACAGTCTAGGAAAAATGACTTGGTATACCTGAGCTCGATAAAATCAGTGAAAGAGATAAGACATTCTTGGGTAAAAGAATCATGGTATCCATACCTGGACACCTTGCCAAACTATGCGCTTAGGTGTGATCTACTAAGAGTACGAATTGGAATTAACCCGTGGCTAAATGTCATATGCTGATGGAATTTGTATATGTGGTCTCAGAACTAAAAATGATATCCTGCATATATTGGTTGATTGCCTGGCGGTTATAGCATTGAAGAAATTGTCTTTGCGTCTGATTTTTTAAAAAAGTGGAATAAGCTCAAGAGCCCAAGCTATAGATATACCATTAGAAATGACAAATCTTGACATAGCCATCGCTTTGGGAAACTATAAAGCATAAAAACCTTCCTGAGGGACAGATTGAATGGGGTTTAGCAATTGTATCCCTCCTCCTCTTTTAGATTTCCTCATCTAGTTTAGGCAAAACATTTTAGACAAAGATATATATCATTGAACAGAGTTGAAATGTAGTAGCAATGGCGGAAAGGAAGCAGATATTGAATCTAAAAAAAAAATTACATAATTTAAAATGTATTTTAATGAATCTCATGGCTATTTATTTAAATTATAACTATATATTTAATATCCAAGTTTATCGGGTTAAAAAAAACAAAAAACTGCTGCTATTGGGGTATGAATTTGTATTTTGTAAATTTATTATGAATTTTATTGTAAGGAATTTTTAATGCATTGATTGCTTCTTATTGTGATTCTTGCAGTGTTTAAAGACCATGATCTAAATAAACAAAGTGTTTCAGTCAGTCGGACCCTTCACTAGCCGGCAGCGGCGATTTTCTTGGATGTCACTAAGGCATTCAACTCTCTTGAATGACTGGACCTGTTTTCATTCCTGGCTAGATTAGGCCTCAGCCCCAAGTTCATCAAATTGATTACGCTTCTATACACTAAGCCCTCAGCTAGAATCTGTGTTAACGGGATAACTTCTCCTTCATTTCTGGTGTCTCGGGGCACTCGCCAAGGATGCCAGCTATCTCCCATACTTTTTGCTATAGCCATTGAGCCTCTGGAGGCCCAACTGAGGCAGCACCATCACAGCCAGGGACTATCATTCTGCCCATGGGTAAATCTCATCTCATTATACGCAGATGACGTGACGCTGTACATCACGCACCCCCAGCACAATTTTGATCCCCTAATTTGTCAATTTACGCGGTTTGGAGGTCTCTCTGGTGTGTGTATCAATTGGAGCAATTTGATAATATTCCAGCTTACGCTGGTCACTGAGAGATTCAAGGTGGAATTCCCTCTTAGCTGGGCTGAAGGCCCAGTAAGATATTTGGGGTCATAGACGAATTATGGTGCTCCAATTATGGCAGACTCATGGAATGGCTTGAGAGCTGCTTGTTGAAATGGGAGAAGCTGCAGATGGCCCTGACGGGGCGCTTGGCGAAAGCAAAGATGGTTACCCTTCCAAAATTCCTGTATCTCTTCCTCAATCTTCTGATTCCCCTCAGCGGCGCCTTTAGGTGTAGATTGTGCCCTTATTTAATATTCCTTACCTGGGCGGGCAAACAAACCTACGAGCTCATGGGATAAACTAACGTTTCCATTTGAGCTGAGTGGATTGGGTGCACCTGACATGGATCTTTACTACCTTTGTGCACAAACTCAGTTTGGCTCTTTTTTTCTTACTGGATTTACCCCACACAGTTCATGGCACATAGCGCACCCGAGCATGATCAAGCTGCGCCAACACTGTTGACCACGGTCGTTTACAGGGCTCAATCCAGATCATGTGTGGTGGTAGACACAACTAGCTGCACGATCTGGGCCTGGCAGGGATTGAAGTGAAGGCCGAGGCTGGAGATGCTATATGCTCCCTCCATACAGTTCTCAAGAAATCCCATGCTGCCATTTGCGGCCGATGCAGGGGCTTGTAATAGGTTAAAAAATCTCCAACTCGGCACAATGGGAGATGCATTCCCAGAGAACATGTTCTTGGAACAGGGAAGGGTTGGATGCGCTGGGCAGACTGACATACTATCAGCTTTGCGTGGCCCTATGTGCATGCTTCGCCTCCTTCCCAGTGGGGACCCCCCTGTTCCAGGTGCTGGAGGAGTCTGACTAATCTCTCACCCCGCAGGCTACTCTGTGTCCTCGGGGGACAACAAGAGTGGGAAATTCAGCTGGATGCACCTATAACAGAGGAACAGTGGAGGTTTTCCTGCGCACAGGCTTGTGAGCTTTCCCTCAACTATAGGCTGTGCCTGATCACTTTCAAGTTCTTACACAGGCTATGCAGAAGGCCAGAATGACTACAAAAGGTCAGTTTGAGAGAGAAGGCAGGGTGTGAGACTTGGAATTGCCCTGACATTCTCAGGTACTGGGAAACTATATTTGACACAATAGAGGTGATGCTGGAGATCCACATAGAGCGTTCTCCTTTGCTAGGTCTACTAGGGCATGTGCAAAGTGTGCATGCGTAAAATAGAAAACTAATGTCAATGCTCCTGTTGCTCTCAAAATGCAGAATTTCAATGTGCTGGGGTCGCCGGTGTGCCCCTTGTAGGACAGACTGGCTTAAAGACGCTCCGTTCTGCAATGGACAGCTGTCCACATACTGGGAGCTCATGACAGAACGGACACGCACCAAGGATATCTGGGAACCGCTGCATAGATATCTCTGTGTGAGTGAACAGGTTGAGAGTGGCCCCCCTCTTTCGATTAGCTCATATAAGAAGGATCCTGAGCGGAAAGATCCAAACACTAGGCGAATGTCATATAGCAATAAGGCTCCGCAATCAGAGGAGACTGGCTCTCGCTCCCTTTCCTTTTTTTCCTTCTCTTCCCTCTTGCCTCCCCTGGGCTGTGAGAATACACTGATATAAGGCACTTAATGTAAGATGTTCCAAAAGTGAGGACAAAGTATATATAATCTGGCAGTGAATGAGTATATGATGTAACAATACTATGCCTTTTATGTCAGTACTGTATTTGTTAGGAGGAAAGCCGCTCATTTGTACACACAACTGATTTTCAATAAAAGTTTTTTTTTTAAAGCATTTTTACATGTATCAAGAACTATTTGGCGATTCGGTAACTTTTTACATAATCGCAAAATGGGTTTGTGATTCAGTATTAGGCAGGAGCGTATTAAGAGCGTCCCTTACTAATAGCAACTTGCAAGGGTATGTATGAACTGGAATGCAGTCACAAAATGTTTGCATTTTACCACAAACTTCAAGTTAGTGTTTATCCATTTGCAAATGGGACAGTATCCCCATGGGACCCTTTCCCCTTTGTGAATATATGCAAACAAGTTTTTTAAGAGAAGGCAGTGTTCCCAGGGCCACTGCCTACTCTTAAAAGATGAAAGGAAAACTTGTAATGTTTGTTTTTGAAACACATCCCATTTTCCTTTAAGGAAAATGGGCTCCTTTTAAAAAAAAATGTGCTTTATTTAAAAGCAAACAGTCACATGGTGGTCTGCTTTCCCAAGCAGGTCACCATCCCTGTGGTTTTTAGCGATTCTCAATGGGTTGAAAATTTCGACCTACCTCATGGACATTATTGAGGTAGGTCAATTGAGACCCACTAGGAATCGCTAATAGTGTTAAACAAAATGTTAGTAGTGAATTGGAAAATTAGATATTAGGAAAGCACAAACGTAAATCTTTATACATGTGGCCCTTAGTCTCTTGAGGCTTTAAACAATTTGGGCCCGATTCACAGAGCTAACTTAAGACAAAATCCTAAACTTACTACCATTTTGGTATTCACAGAAGGCACTTACTCATTCATGAGTAAGTGCCTCCTGTGAATACCAAAATGAGTAAGTTACTCATTTTGTGTAACTTACTCATTTTGGTATTCACAGAAGGCACTTTGTGAATTTTGTGAAAGCAAATTATGTAAAGTTTACACTCCCTGTGGCACAGGTAAAGTGTGGGGGAAATTAATATCTAATTGATTTAATGAGTAATGTGAGGGACCATTGACCTTTGCAAACTTTAGGTTTTACAAGATGCTTAACATATCACTTTCCCTTTACTCTTCTAAAACATGTAACCCCTCTGCTGACGTGCTAAAGCCTTTACCATTGCACTACTATTGCTCGAAATCAGCCTCAGACTATTACTTGAGTTATTATCCTCCTTTAATTTCAACTGCTCTGAACAGTGTAATGAAGAATATACAAATTCCACGAAAGATTTAAGTGCCCTCGTTCTGCTTCACATGTCATTGGCTGGTTGTCACCCATCACAAGCTGGACACCACGAGAATGAAGAATCTTGCATTCAGCATCTGAACCAGTCATGATTTACTGATAATCTAGCACATAATCCGGAACGCCCCACAAGCCAACTCACCTGAAGTCTTCTATCTGGAAGTGATAATTGACTCAAAAGTTTACCTTACAACACAAGTTCTTCAACTAGCCAAAGAAGCTTCAATATAATGAGATGAATATTTTTACCATATCTGGTGTTCTAAAAAAAACCTCCAAGCTGCCATCAGCATAGTTAACTTCATTCTTGACAATACTAATGGACTTACAAGCACAAATATGAACAAAGTATAAATTGCAGAGAATTCAAAATGTGGTTGGCAGACATCTCCTTAATCTACCAATGTCTTCTCACATTACACCTGGCAATTTCTACCTTGAATGACTCCCAGTAGCTAGAAGTAATGTATATAGCTCACTGCCAATCCAATATACTGACGAGCACTTTCTTCCACAAAAACACCACTTTTATTGACAAATAAGACGTTAAAATTCAAGGCGTTCCTAATTATTGACTCCTAGGAGAGTTTGTTGTTTGGAAAGAGAATGATTAATGAAACAATGCCCGAAGTTGAAGAAGACAAAAAAATTTAACTGGATATGCGGGAAAAGATCGAGAGTGCAAAGGTGTGGGAATGACTCCTAGTATCGGGATTAAACTGATTGCCTGGAATGCAGCCGGTGTTGTGTAATATCTGGTATCCCCTCGGGATCGAGTATCCCCTTCTCTTCGGCAGTTTCCGGACGTCCTGCCTATTGGAGAGCTCGGACGAGCCCCCAGTAGCCCCGCCCACCCCAGGAGAGACGAATCTCGGCTCAGGCAGGCAAAACGAGCAGTGCGCCGAGCAGAGCTGTTGATGTAAATGCACGCATACAGCCATTGAATCCCTTACGTCTTGGAGACAGAAGAGGAAATAATTCACGGTGTTGAAATTAGCTCGTATTACAATTCTTTTCTTGGCCATCTCCAACTGCTTATTACGTACCCGAATGCAGAGTTTTTTTAAGAAGCACGATTACAAAGTGATTTACAGTAAAATCTTCATTGAAATGTTTTTCAAGTTTATGTTCGCTAATATGTCTGTGGTATGTGAGCATATTATTGTGTGTCTGAGAAAAACCATATATGCCTTTGTGCCACTTTCATCGTGAGCTGTGTTTGTATATCTACTTACTTTAGTTCAAGCACATAGCTGGCAAGGTTTCAGATTGCTGTGTGACATTTTCATAATTTTAGTGTAATTAATGAGCAGCACTTCAATGACAATGAGGGACACGTTTTGGCGCGCAAAGTTAAGCAATGAAGACATGAAAAACATGTACATTTCAGAAATTACTCCCATTTGAGCAGCGAGAATCTCTACGGCCCCCTGACAGACATTAAATTATGACGTCCAGTGACAATACCCAACTATCACAATTTCAGTGATAGTAGCATAGTGATGCAAGCAAAAACGCACAGGTCTAGGAACAGTCACAAAGAAGAACTTACATACAAGAGGGAATTATAAACTTTTATTGTGTGAGAAACAGTACCAGAGTGATAAGCACAGTCGTGCACAATTGTCTAAAAGGTCAATTTGTATGCCAGCTTTTGTTTGGAATGTTGAGTTGAAGCAGCCGAGTGGCAGGGTGAGGGGTGCTAAAAACCGGCATAAGGATAATTGGAGGTAAGTAAACAATTTAATAAATAAAACGAATTTCGTAGCGTGTCCTGCATCGCAAAATACGATGCAGCGCGCGCTACAAAATTCGTTTTATTAATTAAATTGTTTACTTACCTCCAATTATCCATATTCTGGTTTTTAGCACCCCTCACCCAGCCCCTCCCCCGCCCCGCCTCTCTGCCCCACCGCAACTCCCTCCACGGGCCACGGCTGAGTGGAAGCTATTATGCAAAGGCTCTACGGCCTGTCACCCTAAATGCATTACAATTAAACACTTCTACTAATTCCCTGTGCCTGTGTTCATTTGCATTCTTACTCAAACTCGAAGGTTTTGTCCCCTTTAAATATTTTTTACCTAATTCGTGAACATTATTATTCCAAAGCTAGTTCAAGAAGTCACTTTTTGCTTAGATTCTGTTTCCATCGCTTTGTAAGCTATCAAAAATATTGCACTATAGTAGTGTCTACTCAATTATTACATTCAGCCCGCTTATCAAAAGTAATATTTTGTGCAACACAAGTGATACATGCGAAGTACACAAGAAAAAACACACAGCTCATACAGCTTAGCAGCTCGTAGGAAGCTGCTCTATTACAGAGAGAAGGTGATTGGAGGAGGAAATGCTGCCTGTACGTCCAAAGCTGGGAGAAGTGGCTCTGATTTACATGCACTCATACGAAGCAGACATTTTTTGCTGCAACAGGCAGGTAAGATATGCAAACGGAACTTGTAACATATTAAAGATTGTGGTCGCCATCAAATAATACTTTGCTTTTCTCTGGGGTGCCAGGGTCGGACAGACTTTTAGGGCAGTATGGCAGCTCCAGAAGGGCATTCGTGCACATGCTTTTTGCCAGTGGTGGAAATGGATATGCCGTGTGTGAGAAGTTGGCTTGGCATAGGCTGTCCACTATTCTAGTGGGCACCTTGCACCAGTCCAAACCACCCTTATGGATGGTAGGTTTAAAGACAACCTATACGGAAAGCTATCGTAATGGTAGCTGTGGAGAGCAGCCTTCAGGCTAAGTCGTGAAGGAATGTAAAGCTGCTTGTTTTACCAGTCTATAATCTCATGAATGGCCAAATGAAAGGAGGACCACACCAGGTATATATATAAAATATATGTATTTATTCTAAACACATCCCCCTAGTCTCTTTAAGAGGCTAGAGGCAAAAGTACATTCAGTAAACTTATTTAGCACACAGTAAATTAGCACAATATATGTGGAGCCCTAGGGGCGTACCAAACCATATGTATGTATGTATGTATGTATAGATGTACTTATATAGCGCGATTTCTGTCACCGGACGGGCATCCTGGCGCTTAGACTGTCCTGACACTTACACATACATGATGTTTTCCAGCAGCAGATACATTTACGTTGCCCTAGGAAACAAATGGGTTTTCAGGGCTTTTTTAAAAGAATAAAGGTTTTCCAGACCCCTCAGACCTAGAGGAAGGGAGTTCCACAATCTTGCAGCCGTAAATCTAAAGGACCGGCCGCCAGTTCGGGACCTCAGAATCTTAGGTACGACCACTAAATGAGATGAGGCTGAACGTAGCAGTCTAGAAGGGGTGTACCAAGAAAAGAGGTCCCGCAAAGGGAGCGGACCCTGCCCATGTAGGGCCCTAAATACCAGGCACAGTGCTTTAAAATCAATCCTCTGGGAAACTGGTAGCCAGTGGAGGTCCCTAAGTGCCTTAGCAGAGGAATCCAGGCGTCGACGTGAGAGGGCCAGTTTGGCGGCAAAATTCTGCACCCGCTGTAGTTTACTGACTAGATTAGCCGGAGCTCCCAAGAGTAGTGCGTTGCAGTAGTCAATGCGACTTAAAATTATGCTCCGCACTACCTCTGGTCTTACCTGTGCCGGGAGCAAGGGCAAAATCTTACGCAGCGAGCAGAGCAACGCCATACAGGTGGCCACCGTTCGATTCACCGATGCATCAAGCTGCAGGCTAGCGCTGAACATTACCCCCAAATTACGGACCGAGTCTGCGGGCAGACTAGCGCCCCGGAAATCGGGGGGCCAGAAATCCAGGGGAAGTGGTCTGGGGATACGGTCCAGGGAGCAGTGCAGCACCTCAGTTTTTGCGCTGTTGAACTGCAGGGAGTTATTGCCCAGCCGTGGTGTTCATACAGCGATGAAAGGCCTCCTGAGACACCCCATCCTTGCTCTCGAGGCAAAAGATGAGCTGGGTGTCGTCAGCGTAGTTGGTGACCGTTATGCCAAAGGATTTAATCAACATGATCAGGGGGCGGAGGTAGAGATTGAAAAGAATGGGACTGATGGCTGACCCTTGAGGTACGCCCTGACCAACCCTTCTGGTGTTTGATTTAAAGGGTGGTATGGCCACTAGCTGGTGTCTATGATCTAGATACGACACCAGCCATTCAAGGGCCAACCCAGATACTCCGACCTCCGCCAGTCTCCTGATCAGTATTGTATGGCTGACCGTGTCAAACGCGGCCGACATGCCGAGCAGCACTAGAAAGGCTGCTCGACCCTGGTCGGCCCGCGTTCGCAGGTCATCAAGAACGGTCACCAAAGCCGCTTTTGTCCCGTGCGCTGGTCTGAAGCCAAACTGGGCCACATCCAAGCAGTTGTTAACCTCGAGAAAGTTGGAGAGGTGTTTAGTGGCCCATTTCTCAAGAATCTTAATAGGAAATGGCCACAGAGAAATGGGTCTGTAGTTAGCTGGACAGGCGGGGTCCAGATTTTCCTTCTTGAGTAATGGAGAGACAACCGCCAGTTTCCAGCTATCTGGGACCCGCGCCGAACTAAGGGACTGGCAGCAGATGGAAAAAAGAGGTGGAAAAAGCTCTTCCCGAAACAGCTTCCAGAATTTTGGTGGGAGTGGGTCAGACGGTGAGCCTGAAGATATACCGTCGGCCAATGCACAGAAATCCTCGA
This sequence comes from Lissotriton helveticus, assembly GCF_964261635.1. Lineage (NCBI taxonomy): Eukaryota > Metazoa > Chordata > Amphibia > Caudata > Salamandridae > Lissotriton > Lissotriton helveticus. Next base: position 510,334,416 of record NC_136061.1, on the reverse strand, counting down.
ACGATGGTAAGGGCAGGATGTTCACTTCCGCTAGCCTGGCGCCCTCCTCCACACTGTCAGCACAGTTGGAATAATGCACAGTCTGACCAGATGGCAAGGCAAGATTATTTAAGATGGTAACAATCTTGTCCTCAAAGGCCTGTGCCAACGAGTCGCAGAGAGCTTGGGAGGCAGGTATGTTGTTTTTAGTACAAGCTGGATGGGCCCGATCTTTTACGATCTTAAATAGGGCCTGAGACTTGTTTGCAGCTGCCAGCAATAGTTCTTCCAGGTGTCTGGCCTTGGCCAGCTTAATCTGGGCCTTATAGGTCGCCAGAGCTTGTTTAAAACGAGCTCTACATGGTTCCAGATACTGTTTCCTCCAAGCACGCTCAGCCTGTTTACACTGAAGCTTGAGCTGCCGGAGTTCCTCTGAGTACCATGGCATAGCCAGATTGGTCCTAGCTCTGATTTTACGCATCGGCGCCAGAGAGTCCAGAGAGGTCGAGATTTGCCGACAAAACGTCTCATAACTCCTGTCCACCGTGTCTCCCAATGCGAAGCCTTCAGGCAGCAGACTAGGCAGGGCGGGCTGCATAAGAAGTGTAGACCATTGTCTACCCATTCTAGTACCACCCACACTGCCCTTTGCCGCCGTGACAACTGGACAGGGGAGGGAGAAAAGGACGAGAGCATGGTCAGTCCAGCCCTGAGGTATGACGTCCTGCACAGACACTTGACCTGCGTCGGCAAGAAGCAGGTCAAGGATATGACCCTTGGAGTGGGTTTGCGAGAGTACTAGCTGTGAAAGCTCAATATTACGACAGGCTTGGACCAGCTCTACAAAGGCGGAATTAGTCGGACCATTTGGCCAAAGATTAAAATCTCCTAGCACCACCAGCCTAGTATGGGAATGAGACAGGTCGTAGATTAAATCTATAAGCTCAGGCACAGCGGATAGCGTCCCTGCTGGGGGTCTGTAGCATAGCAGCCCCGTGTATAACACACCTCCTGGACCCTTGATGGAAAGGCCGAATACCTCACATCCAACGATGGCCTTGATGTTGAGCTGAGAGAAGTTTAATGTCTCTCTAAGGATTAGTTCAGTTCCGCCTCCTCTAGCCCCTACTCTGGGATTGTGTATTATTTTAAAACCCGGGGTACAGGCTGTTCCCAATTCCACCGCACTAGCCGATGTGGTCCAGGTCTCAGTCATGAAGAGTGCGTCTAGATCATAGGTCTCTATGAGTAGCGCAATCTCTTCACAGTGCTTAATGAGCGATCTCACATTCAACAGGCCGCAGGTTATAGAATCTGGGTGCCTACCGATGGATCTATGCCCACGGTTTAAAAGAGTGCAGGTGTTCAGGCGTATGAGATCGTCACGGGAGTATAATGGGGCAGTACGTTCCTGGCAGGCAGAGAGTCCGGCGTCCGGCGCGTCCTGTGCGCGAACGGGCGCAAACGGGCGCAAACGGGCTTACCTCTGGCGAACCTCCGGCGATCCGCCTGTGAGCCCGCTGTGCGCCTACGCTGCGCGCCTTAGAGGCTACCATCTTAAATTGCCGTAAGCACACGAGTCCTGCAGTCAAACCACTAGCCCCCAACCAAGATGGCGCCTGCTATTTGGCACACCCTGGTACCCTCACCCAAAATGGCGGCTCCAAACACCGCAGCGCGACCTCCCCAAGAGCCCAAGAAGCCCCTGAAGCGCTCTAATTCCCTCAAGTGGGGATGGGGACACAATTATAGTGCAGGTAAGAAACTATGCTGAGAGTAACCCCCCAGAACAGGCTGGAACGAAGAAATGCGCCTAGCGCTAGATTTATCAGCGCAAGCGCGCAGTAGAGCACAAGATTTAAAAGTTATTTTTAAAATAGCAAAATAGAGCAGCAAATGCCTCAGCGCGCAAAGGTCAAGTAAGTCTGACCTGATAGTGAAGGAAGTTCTGTTTTTATGCCCTTTCCAGGCACACGAGTCCTGCAGTCAAACCACTAGCCCCCCAACCAAGATGGCGCCTGCTATTCGGCACACCCTGGTACCCTCACCCAAAATGGCGGCTCCAAACACCGCAGCGCGACCTCCCCAAGAGCCCAAGAAGCCCCTGAAGCGCTCTAATTCCCTCAAGTGGGGATGGGGACACAATTATAGTGCAGGTAAGAAACTATGCTGAGAGTAACCCCCCAGAACAGGCTGGAACGAAGAAATGCGCCTAGCGCTAGGTTTATCAGCGCAAGCGCGCAGTAGAGCACAAGATTTAAAAGTTATTTTTAAAATAGCAAAATAGAGCAGCAAATGCCTCAGCGCGCAAAGGTCAAGTAAGTCTGACCTGATAGTGAAGGAAGTTCCGTTTTTATGCCCTTTCCAGGCACACGAGTCCTGCAGTCAAACCACTAGCCCCCCAACCAAGATGGCGCCTGCTATTCGGCACACCCTGGTACCCTCACCCAAAATAGCGGCTCCAAACACAGCAGCGCGACCTCCCAAGAGCCCAAGAAGCCCCTGAAGCGCTCTAATTCCCTCAAGTGGGGATGGGGACACAATTATAGTGCAGGTAAGAAACTATGCTGAGAGTAACCCCCCAGAACAGGCTGGAACGAAGAAATGCACCTAGCGCTAGATTTATCAGCGCAAGCGCGCAGTAGAGCACAAGATTTAAAAGTTATTTTTAAAATAGCAAAATAGAGCAGCAAATGCCTCAGCGCGCAAAGGTCAAGTAAGTCTGACCTGATAGTGAAGCAAGTTCCGTTTTTATGCCCTTTCCAGGCACACGAGTCCTGCAGTCAAACCACTAGCCCCCCAACCAAGATGGCGCCTGCTATTCGGCACACCCTGGTACCCTCACCCAAAATGGCGGCTCCAAACACTGCAGTGCGACCTCCCCAAGAGCCCAAGAAGCCCCTGAAGCGCTCTAATTCCCTCAAGTGGGGATGGGGACACAATTATAGTGCAGGTAAAAAACTATGCTGAGAGTAACCCCCCAGAACAGGCTGGAACGAAGAAATGCGCCTAGCGCTAGATTTATCAGCGTGAGCGCGCAGTAGAGCACAAGATTTAAAAGTTATTTTTAAAATAGCAAAATAGAGCAGCCAATGCCTCAGCGCGCGAAGGTCAAGTAAGTCTGACCTGATAGTGAAGGAAGTTCCGTTTTTATGCCCTTTCCAGGCACACGAGTCTTGCAGTCAAACCACTAGCCCCCCAACCAAGATGGCGCCTGCTATTCGGCACACCCTGGTACCCTCACCCAAAATGGCGGCTCCAAACACCGCAGCGCGACCTCCCCAAGAGCCCAAGAAGCCCCTAAAGCGCTCTAATTCCCTCAAGTGGGGATGGGGACACAATTATAGTGCAGGTAAGAAACTATGCTGAGAGTAACCCCCCAGAACAGGCTGGAACGAAGAAATGCGCCTAGCGCTAGATATATCAGCGCGAGCGCGCAGTAGAGCACAAAATTTAAAAGTTATTTTTAAAATAGCAAACTATACTAAGAAAGTGGTATAAGAACCACGACTGACATAGATACAAGGCCTTGAGAACCGCTGGGGCCACCAGGAACCACCCAAGGTAGTAACACAGGGGACCCACGGGGGACGCGTGTAGTGTCTAAACACAGCCGCGAATCACCATTAACTTCTAGGGGGAAAGTCGCGGTTGTGAAATTACAGATTAAGAACACTTAGAAGAGGACTTGGAGCAAACCCCTTTAGAACTAGGAGGTTCTAAATTCAACACCCACGGGAGCACCGGAAGCTGGAAGCAGAGGGGACAGAGTCTGAGTCACTAGCCAGTGACCAGGAAGGCGATGAACAGATGCCCACCGATGTCGGGTGATGTCAGGTGAAGAAGGTGAAGCTTGACTCTTCATCCACGAGGACCAGGAGGCGTCGAGGACAACCAGGAGCTGGATTTGAGCTGTACCACAAAGGATGTTGAGTGCTGCAGAATCGGTTTCCGGATTAGACCCAACAAGCCTTGGCAACAGCAACCCATGCAGAAAGCAAAGATTGGCTTCGGTGCAGACCACCAAGGTCTGAAGGACTCACCCGTTGGAGGGGAGTCAGGGAACATCTGAAGAAACCAGGGAAGCCAAAGAAACAGAAGAGCTACCTTCCTGGGGACCAACCAGTCGAAGGACCAGGGATCGCGAAGGGGCCTCAAGCAGAAATGCTAGAAGCAGGCTCGTGGAAGACTTGTGGAGTGTAGACCTACAATCTTTGGTGCAAATGGTGCTCGGGGCTTGGACTACAAGTAGTCCAATGCACTGCTTCTGGAAAGCTTGGGAAGTTGATGCACTTGCAAATATGCACCGGTCCAGGAGTTCCAGTCCCACGTCACTCTTGAGGGCAGTGGGTCTCAGCTTTGCTGGGATCTCGTGTCAGCCTCTGAGAAGTCTGGAAGTCTATGTCCTGAGTCGCAAATCCATCGGGTTCTGGCAGAAGCCTTGGAAATGCAGACTGGCAAAATGCTTCTTTGGTGCCTGTGTGAACAGGGGAGTCACTCCTTGACCCCAAGGGAGATTTTTCCATCTTTTAGTCGATGTAGAATGTCAAAGTTCCAGGATATATGTTGCAGAGTTTTGTCCTAAGGACTGGGATCCCATACTTATACTAAGTTAGGGGGTTGGACATACTCTAGGGACCCACCTATGGGAGGTTCCAGGGAGGGGGGTGGTTACACCCCTTTCCCTTTGTCCAGTTTCATGCCAGAGCATGGGCTGAGTGCCCCTACAACTGGTTTGAACTGGGGTATGCACAGGGACACCAAGTGTGCCCCAGCACTGTCTGAAAATCATTCTATGAAGGCACCCACCCAGCCCCAATACACTAAAGCCTGTCTGGGAGGTGGTTACACCTCCCTGTGACAGGAAACCTATTGTTCAGGCCTCCCCTGCCGGAGTTTCGTCCAGCAGCAGGAGGTCAGCCTTATGTCTGTGGCTGCAGCATCCATTTTGTGATGCTGGGGCTCTTTTAAACTATTACCGGTTAGGTAAGAGTATACGTGTCTTTTCCCTCCACACGAAAGCCTGTCTGGGAGGTTATAATGCACTTAAGAGTATATGGTCTGGCTGCATCACAGAACAGCCTCAGAGAATAGATTCCGAAAGTTGCAGAGGGGTCCTGCTCATGCATGGGCACCCTCTCACACAAACCCAAGCACTCTGCCTTCGGGAATGATAAGGCCTGCCATAGGAGTGACTTATAGGTTTGTATGTGTCAGTGATTAAAGGTAGATACAGGTAACCTATATCTTAATAAGGGGTGCATGCACCACCTTACCCAGGCTGTAGTAGCAGACCTATGGTGCCATTTTGGAAGACTTCCCAGGGGTGGCATAATACATGCTTCAGCCCCTGGTGGCCTCTGGGGTACCTATGCCCTTGGTACCTAAGATACCATATACTCGGGACTCACAAGGGTAACCCAGTAACCAATCTGCAGTGTACCTAATGTACATGCAATCACTTTAGAGAGGAAGCTGCTAGGCTGGGGTCCTGGTTAGCAGGGCCTCAGCCAGATTAAATTTAAAAAAACAGTGAAACACCAGCAAAAAGCGGGGGTAACCATAGTGAGCATATCCTACTCTCCTACACTGTGTTGTTTTTGCACTGGTGTAAGTTATCACAATACAGCCCTCGATAACCTAAACAAGAACGTTCCCGTAGTTTAAATGCCAACCTTACGTGTAATAGTGACATCATTCATAATTCCTTCAGTCGTGTTTGTTGGGGTAAATAAAATAATAAACACTGTAGGAAGTAAGGATCACTAGCCTTGTTCCCATATTTACACTCTCGCGCCTCACCTCTCTTCGACTGATGCTTGTCTGAGTTTGTCATTACTCTTTTCTATATTTAGTGTCATTTATTAGAGCTTTGGGCAATGGGCGGGAATACTCCTTTTGTGTAAAGCTAATGTTGCTTTAAGTGCCAGACCGAAGCCCAGCCCACGTGAAAGCTGCTGTCCGCATTCAAGGTAATACAATATTTAGTTAAACGTGAAATGTAAACAGAACTGTCCCTGAAACTGATTACCTCAGGGGCAACACTGAACCACAGTCCCTGCCGGCCCATAGCATACTGGAGAAGGCTCTGGACTACTCCGGAGCTGTTACCCTATGCAAATGAATTAAACCATGTAAGAGAAGCCAACACATCTTGTAAAATTACATGGCTACACAAAATCAAGGGTACATTGGTGGACATGGGGTTCAGCCACTTGTGGGAGGATCCAGGAGGCAGCACATTTCCATAAAAAAAACCTTTAAGGAGATCTATAGGAATATGGCTAAATTAAAGTGTATGTTACCCGTCCAGAATACTTCCCTCTCGCAAACATTCTTGAAGCATAAGCATAGCACTCAGTTCAAGGCCTACTGGAACTTTATAACCAAACCATGTGACAGGAAATTGTGCAATCAGTTTAGGGTTGGCTTGCTTGCAATAAAACCATTTACTACAAAATGGCAAAACACAACGGATATTATATGTCCATCATGTCAAATGACTGTTGAGTCAATCCCTCATATCCTGTTCACATGTCCAGCGTACAAATGCCCTAGAGACAAATGGCTTAAGCCGATCTGCCAAAACCTGGGCAGTAGATCCAGCATACATGCATTTCGTATTCTCAAGACCAACACGCATGAACACATAGTAATAGCTACAGGCAAGTTCCTGAGCTGGTCGTGGGGGACACAATCAAACAATTTGAAGAAACAAGGTGCAACGAGTGGCAATCACACATAACAGAAATGTTTTATGCATACAACTTATACCATTTTATGGTTATCTGTTGATGTGTAATAGGGATGTGTTCTATTTATTTATATTTTTATTTATGAGCTTATAAAGCGCACTTATGCCCAAAGGCGTCCTGGCGCTTCCTACTGACTCCGGAGCTATAACGGGGGGGACTATTCCATAAATAACCAGGTCTTAAGCCCCTTTCGGAATGAAAGTTGCTCTGAGGCATTTCTGAGATGTCCCAGCAAGTTGTTCCAGGCTTTTGCAGCACTGAGGAGGAAACTGTTTCCTCCCCATCTGGCCTTTTTTACACGTGGCACCGCAACCAATCTGCCGTCGGCTGATTGAAGCGCTCTGCCCGGCACATACCATTTTATACCACTGCTCAAAAACTCTAGGCCTGTGCCCTGCAACACTTTAAAGACTGTGCACAGAGCCTTGAACTGAGCACGCCTTGGTACCGGCAGCCAGTGTAGTTGCCTAAGCCCCTCACGTACTGAAACATATCTGGGGATCCAGAGCAGAAGTCTTGCTGCCGCATTTTGAACCAACTGCAATCTGTATTCATGCTTCTTTCTCAAATTAAGATACAGACTATTACAGTAGTCCAAACGCGACAGTGTAAGGGCAGTGACAGCCGTCCTGAATCCCTCCACTGGAAAGAAGCATTTTCTTTTCTTTAATATCCTAAGGATATGAAAACAGGACGGCACTACTCCACTAACCTGGTCTCCATAATCCAAATTTTAGTCAATAATCACACCCAGATTTCTGGCCTTCCCAGTAGGGATAGGTGGACTTCCCAGTGCCTCTGGTCACATATCAGGGGTCCAAATGTTGGGATTGTTTCTGAACAAAATAACCTCAGTCTTCCCGGCGTTTAAATTAAGACAGTTGGAAGCCATCCATTCCGCCACGCACTTTAGACTGTCATGGCATCTCGCTGTCATATCCACTCGAGACCCTCGTTGTAGTGATAACACAATTTGAGTATCGTCTGCATACGATGTAAGTTGCAGACCGAAAGCTCTTATCAAGGCCGCCAGAGGGCTGACATAAATATTAAAGAGCGTGGGGCTCAGGGAGGACCCCTGCGGCACACCACAGGGAAGGGCAAAAGGCTTTGATTTATCCACCCCCAGGTCTACTGTCTGAGTTCTGTCGGTCAAAAAGGACTTAAGGAGACTCCAAGCCCTGCCCCGCCAACCGGTCCATCAACACTCCATGATGGACCGTGTCGAAGGCTGCCGACAAATCCAACAGAATCAGCACAGCAGCCCCTCCCTGGTCCAGTGCTGCTCTGACCTTTTCCGTGGCCTTGATAAGGGCTAGTTCCGTGCTGTGACCTGCACGAAACCCAAATTGCGTAGGGTCTAGGGCATTGGTCTTCTGAAAGAACAAGCTAAGTTGTTGATTGATGGCCTTCTCTAGTATCTTAACCGTAAATGGAAGACGGGATATTGGTCTATAACTATTGGGATCCTTAGCATCCAGGCTGGTTTTTTAAAAAAAGGGGGAGTATCGAAGCGGATTTCCACTTCCTGGGGTACTCACTCAAGTCCATGATCATGTTGAGCATGGGTATAAGAGTGGAGGTGATAACCTCGGGGCAGATTTTAAGAACTGCAGGTGGACAAGGATCATTGGGAGAGCCAGACCGAACTGTACACAGTAGGTTTAAAACCTCTGAGCATTGTAAAGGATTAAACCGATCTAGACTATCCTGGAGCTCCCTAGTTTTTTGTCCAATACTGGTTGCTGCTACCACCGATAATCTCCGTGGGTTTTGGAAAAGGAGGAGAAAATCCCTTCAACCTTATTCCTGAAGGACGAGGCCAGAGACTCACACAGATCTGCACTGCTATGCGTGCAGGGCTTAGTTGGAATTGTCAGTCTGGTAATGGTCCTGAAGAGTTCTCTAGAAGAGGAATTCGCCCTCTCATTTGCTCAACAAAATAGGCCTTTTTGCCTCCAGAATCTGTTGCTTATAGAGAATAAGACTTCCTTTGTATTTTTCTTTGTTGGTTGGACAATAACCCCTTCTCCAGATCCTCTCAAGCCTCTTACACTCTGTTTCATGTTTTTGCAGAAGGTCGGAATACCAAGGTGCCAATGGCTACGCTCTCCTGGGAGTAAAAGATTTTATCGGCGCAAATTTATCACAGGCGTTCTCAATCCACCTTGTGTACAATTCCTCTGCCTTATCAACATTTGCTGAAAATTTGGGCACATTTGATGTCAAGAACTTCCCCATCTCCTCCCCATTTATATTTTTCCAGACCCTGACAGCAATCTTTTCCCTTGGTATAACTGCAGCAGGATTTCCGGATCCTAGGCGGAGAGAGAAAAGAATGGCCGCATGATCAGACCATGAGAGGGGTAGCACTTCCAGCATATCCAAACCGGCATTGTTGGAAAAGATGCCGTCTTCTAGTTCACTCAATCATGGAAATGAGCATTTGGAAATGTGTATCACCCAGGTCACTCACAATATATCACTGTGGAAAAGTCTGTGACACACAACCATAATTAAAACATTTTTAATCTATCCTTTGTTACTGGTTTTAATATTTTAGCAATTTATGAACTTAAAAAAGTACTTTTTAGCACTTTGCAAATATATTATATGCATTTGTGTAGGTTTGCACTGTACTGATTTGTTGTGTCTTTAATGAATGAAAAAATCGAAATAAAGACTGATTTGATTTGATTTGCATAGAGGCTAGCTCCAACAGCTGAAAGGAGATCTTCTCGATTGTCAAAGAATTCACCACCGCCCTGGTCATAGCCCACACCATCACAACATCAAAGAAATACTGCAACAACCATTTGAACTTCTTCTACAGCAAAATAGAAAAGATCTACAGCAACTTTGAACAACAATCAGACCTCAAAGATCTCATTGTCAACCGGAACACCACCAACTGAGACAAACACCTGAATGAATGGAAAACAATCACTGAAGAAGATACCACAGCGATCATAAAAAAAGTACACTTAGGTGCCCCAACGGACCCATACTCCCATCACATCTACAGCGTGGGAGGACCCCCAATCATCAACACCCTCACCCACATCATCAACACCTCCATCAAATTGCCACCTTCCCAGAAGACTGGAAACATTGGGCGGCCAAGCCCTCCTCAAAAAACCATTGGCCAACTATCTTGAACTCCACGACCTACTGGACCACACCCAATCAGCATTCTGTAGCAACCACAGCACAGGAATGCCACTCATCATGGCTACAGGCCAGATTTGCATCACACTGGACAATGGAGTGACCACAGCCCTCATCTTACTCAACCCATCTGCTGCCTTTGATACAGTGTCCCACCATACCTTCATCAGAAAACCGCACAATGGAGGCAAAAATGACCGGCCCCCAACTCGATAAGCTCTTTCCTCACTAGAAGAATATAGTGGGTCAGACTACCACCCTACACATCAGAATCCAAGAACCTGATCTGCACCATCAGGGCTCATCCCTTAGCCCAACCCTGTTGAAAATCTACATGACACCACTCTCCAACATCATCAGATCACAAGGCATCTCCCTCATATCCTACACTGATGACACCCAACTCATCCTTTCTCTGACAGAAAAGTCCATCAGAGCCAACATCTCCTACTGCGTGATCAACGTAGCACACTAGGTGGCATCCAACTGCCTGAAACTCAACTGCGATAAGACGGAAGTGCTGAACTACTGAAACAAAAACTCTCCTTGAGACTCCACCTGGTACCCATCATAGCTCAGACCTGCACCAACCTACCACACCAGAAACTTGGGAATTTATCTGTACAACAAGCTCAACATGACAGCACATGCCAACACAGTCAGCTCCTTCTTCCTTATTCTCCACATGCTCCACAAGATCTCCAAATGGCCCTGCATACCAAACACACCGTCACGCAAGCCCTCATGACAAGCAGATTAGACTACAGCAATGCACTCTACACCAGGCTCTCTAACAATCTCCTCCACTGACTCTAGACTATCTAGAACACTGCAACAAGACTCATTATTGACCTCCCACGACACATCCACATTTCACCACATCTTGGAGGGCTCCACTGGCTCTCCAGCCGCATATGCAGTCATTTCAAACTTCTCATGCACGCATACAAGGCACTGCACAACACTAGACTAACATACCTGAACAACCACATTTATTTCCACCAAAACACCAGACACATATGCTTAGCATCACTCTAACTCACACACATACCCCACATCAACAAAAGCAGAACAGGAGGCCGAGCATTTTACTATATCGCATTCAGGATCTCCCTTAAAACATTAGGAGCTCCTTGAATTACACATGAAGCCTGACTCATCAACAAATTCTGTGGGCTGAACACCAAACACCATTAGTCTAATGCCTACATGCCTGCTCAAGCACCTGGAGACCCTCATGAGTGATTAGTTGCACCATACAAATCCACATACCATAACAGATTTTGCATGCAAACCTCTAGAAAGCATCCAATTGTGCAACTTTGTGAAGTTTTCTATTGACTTTCAAACAAATTGTGTGTGGAAAAGAAATTCTAGATTCCAGTAGGTGGAACAGCAAGCAAGGATGTGGTACAAAGGACTGAGGTTGAGACAACCAAGTTGTGCTTGCCGGCACCTCCTGACACAGTGATAGAGTGGGTCTATCAGTGATGCTGTTGATGTAAAACAAGGTCCTCATGTGGCAACGTGGGCCTCGGTGGTGAGAAAGAGGCTGAAATATGCTAAGTCACACAAAGTCAGGGAAGAGCTTGCTGATGCACATAGCACATACTATGTTTAATGGTGCATGCTATTATGAAAAACGTAGACCTGGGATCTTTGATTCGGGTTTAACCCACTAATCAACAATCCACTATGCTGAAGTAAAATGCTTTTTGTTTGTGTGGCATCCCATCAAAGAACAAAGCAGGAGCTACACATAGAGACAGTTTATAAAGTGCATCTGCTGCTCTTAGCCTTACTTGCTAGGGTAGTCCCTGCTCCCTGGAAATATCCAGTTGGGTGGATATGGCTACTGGTACCATGACTGGGGGTGAGCAAAAATGTAGCCAATTTGTGAACATAAGTATTCCACTTGTTCAGTCTGCCTGCTCAGAGAAAACGGTTTGAAAAACTTCTAAACTCCCCCAAAGGTGTCATAAAAAAATCAGAGGAGTTCTTGCATGAAACCAGACCAGATAAATTCCTGTCCTCAAGAGACTTAAACTTTACATTGTCGCACAGTAACACATATGCAACACTTATTGACCTAGTAATCAAACCAGAAGATTGAGTCTTGCAAACCACTTTACATTTCAAAAATTCAGGAATGTCTTACTTTACTGTCTCTCTTTCCATCCTTGGGCACTTGCAAAAATCTACCAGTGGGCCAATTTCTGTGGAATAGGAGTAATTTAAGTTCCTTGGAGTATGACACTTAATCTAAAAATATAAGTGAAAAACTGATTGACAGGATCTACCTAAGTAATGTTGTCAACCTTGAATTAAGAAGGAACTCGACAACCTTGAGTAAAAGCTCTTTCAGATTGCCAGCCATCCCATCAGTAAATGAACCAGGTAATTCAAGGGACCACTTTGATATGTAATGGCCACAGAAACTACATCTTGCAATCAATGTTCCCTCTAACTTTTTTCCTCTGTGTGTGGCACTGTAAGGTCTCTGTGTGCTGCAGAAAAGGCTATGTGCACCAGTAACCCAGCCTTAGCGCTGCTGGTGCCCCGTGTGACAATGTTTGTTGCCGCCCCGAATGGCAACCCTGCCAGTGATTCCCTCACAATTACTCCTTAACAGTGTCCCTCAAGGTCTTCATTACCACTCTCTCTGAGATGTATTTAATTTGATTTATAGCGCCTCTCATACCAGTGTAGGGTGTACTTTACATTGCACACATATTGAACAGAGACAATGAATCATAGGTCTCCAAATCAGTGTATAATAAATGTTACATATGACTGAGGACTGCCAGGTATAGGAGTAACATGTCATTCATACTCAAATGCAGCATAGTTTAAGAGTGCTTTGTCTGGAGAAGCACAAGCCCAGAATTTAAAATGTAACATCATGGTTAGGATTTCTCTTTAATAAGAATTGCTTTATACCCAAATTAACCCTATTTCCAACATTAGGATAATGAATGGCTGGGGAAAAAAATCATAGCGCTATAATCTATACCTTGCAGTGTGCATGAAGTTCTTTGATGACAGTTAATAGTTTACTGTTCTATATAAGGATTTTAATGTATAAACTGCAAGTAACAAAATTACCTCTCTGACAAAAGTAGTAACCCGCTAACCAATTTTCATTCTATGCACTTGTGATCTGCATGGTACACATTCTATGCAGCAGGCATATTACCCTTTGCGCCACCTTCAAACTTCCACTAGAGAAAATTCAGCTCCCTCTAATACAACAAGTAACATTACACCTACAACAAGCCAGGACGTTTGACTTTGTCAATGGTTCTTATTTGCATATGATAAATAAGCACCAACTACACCTTTGTTGTAGATAACATTGCAAATGTTTCAGTTCTGACATCGTGACACTGAAAAAACAATAATGAGTCTACTTTTTACGAGCGGTGCCCCCAGCCACGATACATTCACGGTTTAGAAGTCAGGAGGCAGCAAGGGCGGCGAAGTAAAGTGAGGCGGTGTGGAGGGCGGTGCCCACAATTCATGGTGAAAGGAGCAGCTTGGTGGGGGAATCCTCAGTAAGACCAGTGTTGCGGTGCGAGATGCGGCAGTGCCTTCTGTAGTGCTTTGAGGACACGGAGCCAGCGATAGAGTGAGTTGCTTTTCCCTTCTCTGTGTCAACTGGTACAGAAGCGGTACCCCAAGGTCGGTGAAGTCTTTGCAGTCCCTGAGACTTCAGAACAGAAGGCAAGCTCTACTTCAAGCCCTTGGAGATACTGAGCACAAGTAAAGAAAGTTCTGTCCAGTCCTTTCACTGCCCAAGGCAGAGGCAGCAACTGCAGGCCAACCCAACAAAGCAACAACACTGCAAAGAGGCAGTACTCCTCGTGGCAGCTCTTCCAGCTCTTCTTCCTGGCAGGCTCCTTGATTCCAGTGAGTTCTAAAGTCTGGGCCCCAGTATTTGTACTCAAAATTCCTGTGCTCTCTCAGGCAGAGAGTATCTGGGCCTAGTCCAAACCAGTTTGGTCCTCTCTGGCCCAGCTTCCCATCAGGAGGCGTAGACAGCATTGTCTAAAGCAGACCAGGCCCACTGAGGTGCAAGGGAATCTCTTCCCACTACTTTAAAAGCAGCCCAGGTCTATTCAGCCCAGCCCAAACTCATCCAGGAAAGGCAGGACACCCCTTGACTCCCCAGTAGCTGTCTGAAGAGAATGCACATCCCCAGCCCCTGTCACTCCAAAGCCAGACAGTCAATCCACTAACCCAGCAGAGGCACATATGATGGCTAAGTAAGAAAATACTTACTTTCTAAAAGTGGTAGTTTCAAACACAGAACATAAAAATCTTTACTAAAAGATGTGTTTTTACACTCTGAGTCCAGGCATACTAAACTCCATTTCCCTATCTTTTCTTAATGGCAAGTTATGCTTATAGGATGTTATAAGTAAAACTCCCATTCTTTCCTATGGGACAGATAGCCTTGCAGCGGGGAAAAACGAAACACACTGTAATCCACCACCAGGACATGTCACACACACCAGTACATGACCTACCTTTAACATACACAGCACCCTGCTCACAGGGGTACCTTGGGCCTACCTTAGGGGTGACATACATGTATGAAAAGGGAAGATTAGGGCCTGGCAAGTTGGTGCACTTGCCATGTCAACATATCAGTTAAAAACAGCGTGCAGACAACTGAGTGGCAGGTCTGAGACCCCCTTTCAGGGCTGCTTCGGTGGGTGGCACAATCAGTGCTGCAGGCCCACTAGCAGCATTTGATTTACAGGCCTTGGTACTCTTAGTACACTTTACTACGGACATACTAGTGAACAAAATATGCCAATCATGGAAACACCAATATATAACACATTTTACAACAGGAGCAATTGCACTTTAACACTGAACAGAAGGGAGAAAGTGCCCAGAGACATAAAACCAGCAAAAACAGAGTCAAAACCGGGAGGTCAGAAAGCAAAAACCCTGGGGAAACACGCCAAAAGATGCAAGGTCTAACACAGTGACTTTTTGGATCTCTAGTTACCACAGCATCCAACCACAGTACAATATAATTATTAACCTACAGTGCACGATGCAAACTGAAGAATAGACTATCGGCTGGTGTTTATGGGCCTGATGTCCTAGATTGGGCACCCTTGCATTCCACGCAGATCCTTATCAGAAAACTCCCTAATTACAGGACTGTAAGCAAGGTACCTGACATACTGGAACATGGAGATCTAAACAGGAATTCTAATTAGATGTCTCTTTCAGAAATGAACAGCATAAAGCAATCACTGAACACTCGGACCTCAACCTGGTCTCTGTGCTGCGGATAACTACATTTTGGTAGGCCTTTAAAGTGTATGTTGTAGGTAAGGGCTTAGCAAAGGAAGCGAAGACATTGAAATTGCTGTGATAATGATTAACATGACTTAAAAATTATCATAGGTAGCTGGAAAAGATTAAACACAGGATCATAATTATGCCACACTTTACTGATTGAATGAACCATTAAGCAATTACATGGAGGTTGCAGAGCACGAAAGGAGATTCTTAGCAAGCAAGCTGAGGAATCGTGTATTAATAAATAATTGTGCATTATTAACAATCTGGATAATCTTAATCAGCA
Source organism: Lissotriton helveticus (assembly GCF_964261635.1). Lineage (NCBI taxonomy): Eukaryota > Metazoa > Chordata > Amphibia > Caudata > Salamandridae > Lissotriton > Lissotriton helveticus. The sequence goes on along the minus strand of NC_136061.1, from coordinate 510,318,906 downwards.
CTCAAATGTACACATTTACACTGACCTGATGCTATTGCATTTGAAACGATTTGATATGACCTGTTAGAGTGTGGCATCCGGGCTAACTAGGCCTCAATTGATTTTCAATACTAGCTTGCATTTATTCACAATGGTTACTGTTGTTTCAGTAACTAGTTTGTTCTGACACCTCCGGATGACAATAGGCAGGGTTAGGTAGTATTCATTATTCACATAGTAGGTTAGTGCTTAGGTAGTCAGGCTGTACGATGTTTTTAAAGCCTGTATTCTGATTTGTTGAACGTGTATTGTCTTCCTCGCACCGTGATTCAGCAGTTTTCATACTGTTCCATGAGGCGATTTCATACATAAATGCCCGATTTTGGGGGTGAGTCAGAAGTCTTTCCTATGCTACTAGTGATGCTGTCTGAGTTCTTACTGATTTTCCTGCATATTTGGAACTTGTTCTTTTATGTATTTTGCCTATTACTATGTATTGTTCTATTAAAGAGAGCCTTCACTGCAATGACGTTAGGCATATAAATGAGATTAGCTGCATTTGAACAGCATTCCCAATCCACACAATCAGTGGGAGTGTTTTTGTAGTGTGAGGTTTTAGGATACAGCACACTCCCAAAACTCAGGGCAATAGACTGGAGAAAGGTAGAACACCCAGTTGAGTGCTGGCAAAGTGTGAAACTGTAGTGTGATGGATGAAAGGTCCAACACCTACACCTACACCTAAAAAATGGAAACAAGACTTAAGTTATTGAAGTGATTTGATGGTCCTCTTTAAGGACTGATCCACCCAGTGGCAAGATTGTGGGACTTCAAGGACTCACTGAGAACATAACCTTTTTTTTGTTTTTACAAATTTCTTTATTGGTCTTAGCACAAGTAGAAAAAGAAACAAAAAACCATAATGATGACAATTCCAAAGTGCCACTCACAAACGATATCACATCAAACAAAATTAACAAATTTAAACGGTGGAGTCACAATAGCCTAAAGCAAACATAAGGAGATGATAGACTGAGCGCTGAACCTTTTCAGACACTCACTCCCAGTCACAGATCTGGGTTGAATCTATCATCGTTCTTTAGCTAACTTCGCCACCCCAGTTCCTACCACAAAACCAGTCCCAGGATGCTTGCTTCCAGTCCAGGGAAGACCCGGCTTGGCAGTTTGGGCTGGACTGTTCCCAGGAGGAACAGGGTCAAGACTGATTTGCACATGCCTGGGTCTGAACTGAGGTGGGAAAATTAGCTAAAGAACGATGATGAATTCAACCCAGATCTGTGACTGGGAGTGAGTGTCTGAAAATGTTCCATGCTCATTAGTCATTTCCTTGTGTTTGTCAGATTAGCCTAGACATGTCACACCTCCAATCTCAGGTGTGGTAGCATGTCATAATGAAGAAGGCCCCTGTATTGACATGGGTGGCAGTATGGTGTATCGTGGCAATAGTCCCTGGGGGTACAACATGATTTGGAAGGACACCCAGGAACGTTCACACGCCAGTGAAGGATAATCCACACATGGAGATATAAGATCCTGCAGGCCAGTGCCAGTGGTCACTCCGAGCCAGGACAACAATTCTGGGGGGCCTGAGAACCACACCCACGGTTGTAAGGGGCAGTGTTGGTGTGGCTGTATTACCTATGCGGAGTCCTTATAGGGGCATGGTCCCGCTATCTCATGTGCTGGCATGGCTCATCGTATGAGTTGTAGGATGGGACAGAAGGACCTAGGGTAGTGGTCAGGGTTCAGGGTGGACGTGCGTACTTTTTTGCCTCTAAGTTTCTGATATAGGTATCCCAGCACCCATCTCTAGAATCCCCCCTCCATGTCTACATGCCAATGTAAGGACATCCAGGTCAGCTTTTGCCCATTTGAGCAATGTGGAGAGCCAACAGGGTGTATCGGTGGCTGTATGAGCCTTCCAGGACATGATGATTTGCCGTTTGAAGAGTATTATGGCTAGGTCAAGGAATCAATGAAAGTACTTATCTCTCTTAGTCTTGGGTCTAAGATCTAGTAGGCATGATTCCAGGATCAGCAGGACCAAGTGCTCTAGCAAAGTGGAAGTAATTCTGTGACTTCTCTCCAGGGCCGCTCCATCACCCGGTGCTCCCAGACCATGTGGTCAAAAACCTTCCTCATCTGCTCTACATCTAGGGCATGCAGAGGATGCTGCAGGAAACAGGTGCTTGATGCGTTTCGGTGTGAGGTGTCCCTGATGCAAATAGTTAAATTGTGTGTAATAGAAGTGTGGATTACGTGAAACCCCCTTTACATGTTGTAACACCTGGGTCCAGAGACTGTCTGTGAATTGCATCTCGAGGTCCGCCATTCATCGGTCTTTAGCCCTGTCATACGACTCACAATGGGACGAGTGCAATGCAACATTAAGGGCCATAATATTTTTCTTTGGGACAGGATTCAGTGCAGTGTTGGTGTAGTGTAGTGATCGCATGCTGTCTGCCATGATATATCAGGAAATGGCCTGCCACAATGCCATACGTGTCCATAATCTCCAAAAGGGGATTAGTGCAGTCACAATGAAAAAGTCACCCATTTGGTCAATCTCTGCCTCTCTCCAAGGCGACATGTTGTGGTGTTGTTGGGTCACCTCCTGGAGCGCCAACAACTGTCAAAGTGGGATCAGTGGGGAGTATGGAGGATGGGATCCGTTGCCTTGCTCGTATGCATGCCAGCACACATGGCCTATCTTTATTTGATGCGTCTCATGTGGTGGGCGAGCCCTGGGGTCCAACAGCCACATATATATGTGTCCAACTAAGGAGCCTGTAAATAGTTGCTCTCTCCGGTCAAGGGGCTGTGCCCAGCCAGCACATCGGCCGCTGCAGCTGAGCTGCTGCATAGTACAACTCATAATTTAAACCACCCTCATGAAGCAGGCACTAGAGTATGAAGAGCACCACCTGTCTCCTGCCTGAGCTCCATATCAGCTCCAGCAGGAGACCATGGAGGTCCTGAATGAAGCGCTTGGTGAGGGAAAGTGGTAACGCTGCAAAGAATACAGGAGTCATGATAAGATAAGCATTTTGACGATTACCCGCCAGCCCAGCGGGGACAGCTGCAAGGACAACCATAAGGGAGGGATTTACAGATGTAGTTTGGGACCCTACCCATGTTAACGTTGCCCTCCACAAGTCATTATCCAAATGGTAGATCTGTACACCTAAGTACTTCAGCATGTCAAGGTGCTATTCCAGCCCAAACCGTAGCAGGGCCTTCCTGTTATACTCATGAACTGGAGAGAGGCGGAACAGGCAAGACTTAGACCAATGCAATCTTAAGCCTGATACTATTCCAAATTCCTCCAGGGTCTCCATGAGGGCTGTAAGTGTGACAGTGGCATCATACAGATAGATAGGGTCATCATGTGCTTATAAAGAGATGAGATGGTGCTTGTCACGTAATTGGAGACCCCAAAGCTGCACTTGCAAGCTCTAGCAGCAGGCCTGGGGCTCCATGGTCAGGATACAAATCAATCAACAGGGATAGGTGGCAACCCTCACTGGTGCAGCTATGTATGTCAAAGCTGTCAGATATCAACTGTACTATTGGGTTCTTATAGAGGGTGCATATCTAATTAAGGTACACCAACCTGAAGCCGATTTCCTCCAGAGTTGCCAGAAGGTAATCCCATCCCAGTATGTCATACTCCTTATCTAAGTCAAGCGACACCACCAACTATTCCCCCGTCTCACTTAAGGCAGATTTCATCAGATGAAGTGGTCATCGTATGTTGCGAAAAGAATTGCATTCTGGAATAAACCCACATTGATCTACTTACGCTAGGGTGTTAGAAACAGCCAATTAGCAAGGCCCTTCCCTAATATCTTATAGTCTACATTTAATAGGGAGAACGGCCAATATCAGGGGACTTCGGGGGGGGGATCATGGACTGGTTTTGACACTTCTATCAGCACCTTACGGAGCGAGTCTGGGAGCTGACCCTTCTTTCTAGCTTATTCAAAAACTTCAAAGAGAATCTGGGAAAGGTGTGCACTGAAGGTGGCATAATATTCTAGCGTAACTCCATCCGTACATAGAGTTTTATTTCATGCAATTTGGGTTATAGCCACCCGTATCATATAAGTCTGAAGGGGTTCATCCAGTTCAGCTCATTAGAGTGGAATCAATCAGGGTAACAGTAGCCCATGAAGAAACCCTTTCATTCGGTTAACGAGGGCTGTCTACAGCTGCATACAGGGAGTGATAGTACTTTGCAAAAGCGGCAATAATGGCCACTTGTGTATTAACCACCATGCCACCCCCCCAACTTGATTGCTCCTACTGATGGGTATGCCTGGCACTCTTAACAAGCCATGCCAATAGCCTGTCCGAACGCTCCCTTTCGCATGGAGAAGGGCAATAGTCATGTTTCCCCTACTGCGCATCTAGATCCCTGTGACTCTTTCTCAGCTGCTTGTGTCTTTCCGTTCTATCGGCCCACCATGACACCTTGGTCTCAAGTAGTGTCAACTCCCGCTCCATGTCCAGAAGCTTCGTGTGCAGGGCCTTACGTACCCCCTGACGTAGTGGCAATGCATTGCCTTCTGATGACCACCTTGTGGAAATCCCACTTCAGCACCCTGGAGGGGGTGGTGCCTGTGTTAAGTTCGAAATATTGTGTAATTAGTATTGAAAGGGCCTCCCTGAAGGGGGCTTCTGAAGTACCTTGGTCTGGAATACCCAGAGCTGTAATGTCATCAGCAGTGGGCAGTGATCTGAGAGGGTGCGCACCAAGGACTCCATCACAGTTATCTTCGTGCCCAATGGTTCGTTGCAGAGAAAAAGATCAAGTTTAGTTTGGAGGTCATGGACCAGGCAATAAAACAAGCCACTGGTGTCCAGATGGTGCAAGCGCCACATATCGAACACGCTCTTGTTAACCATCGAGTCCTGAAAGTATTGTGGCACTCTGACACACATAGTGCCGCTCAGCGAAGGGGTGGAGCAGCCCTGGGCAACATCTGGAACACAATTAAAGTTGCTGCCTGATGTGTTTGGATTGTGTGGGTCCCGGAAAATAGCTGGGGTGAAGAGCCCTAAAAAAGTAGAGTGAATAGTGTTGGGGCATAAACAACCACCAGCATGAGGGGAGCACCATCCATTTGTCCTTCCACCACCTACTACCTATCCTCAGTGTCAACTCTGTGCATGTCTTTCACAATTGGTACCCCCGGGGCAATCTATCTCATGAACCCCTTTGCGTATGGGATGCCGTAGTGCTATACACCTGCCCCCTCCATTTTGCATGGACTTTTTATAAGTCTGCCTGTGTCGAATGCATCTCCGGCAAAAAGCTATATGTGTGCAACATCGCTTAAGATATGTATGCACCCAGTACATCTCTGTGGTAGTGGCCATGCCCTTCACATTCCAGTTCAGCAAGATATACTGTGCGGTCATATGGCCTGTAGGTGTGCCCATCGGGTATGGTGGTAAGTAGTTCTGCATCGTATTGCATGATTCCCATTTCCCACAACTCCAGAGTGCGTGTCCCGACAAATGCCCCATCGACAATCAGGAGACCAGTACAGTACAGGGCCATACCACTGAATTATATATAGGAAACTTCATCTCTGTGTCAAAAGAAAACACAAGATTTGTAACCCCACCTCCCTGACCAGGACTCCTCTGAGTGACCAGCCATAAACATTGAACGAATTAACAACAACCACAGAGAAATGTGTAATAAAATACATGTCCTCTTTGGAGAGTTCAGGGCTCCTGGACACATGGGCCGTCTCTAATGAGCTGGCTGCCCAACCCTCTCTCATGAGGCCCCAAGGTGTTTCCAATAGTCACCAGTAAGCAGTGAGGTCTCTGATGCACACAGTCTGATGGTTTCAATATCTAAGACCAGATTCACAAAAGTTGCATCAAAAGGGAACTCAAAACAGCCACCACCCCATGCTGTTAATTCACAATTGCAGGCAATTGCTAAAGAAAGACAAAGATTGGTTCCCTGAGCGGTAACACAATATATATATCTCTGTATTATACAGTCAAATTCCTGATCGTAAGTCCATGAGAAATTGAAATATTGAAAAATTGATGATATCAAGTGTTATTCCGCAGTCATTATTCTTGTATACTGTTGTTCTCAAGAAGACTTGTTAACACACAAATTGTCAGAGAACGGAATTTGTGTGTAAACAAGTCTTCTTGAGCATAACAGAATACGAGAATAAAGACTGCAACACTTGATGTCATCAATTTTTAAATTTCTCATGGACTTGCGATCAGGAATTTGCTTGTATAACACAGAGATATATATATTGTGTTACTGCTCTGGGGACCAATCTTAGTCACCAGTGACCAGTCCACACCACTTATCACACTGCAAAGAACAAACCTCCACCCCACAGCGAAGAACAAGACCCTACCCCCATAGCAGATCATCCACCAGCCATGGCATCAACTCAGGCTCCTGGGAGCCCGCCCCAGCAGAGGCCATGGAGCCACTAGTATCCGACTGTCAGAGACACGGTTTGACTGCAACCCCTCAAAAGAGTTCTGCGACCCTTGATCCTCTGGTAGGTCGCTCCCCTCCCTCTGCATCTCCGCCGTTGTCTCGTGACCTCTGCTCTTGCCTGTGCTTCTCCGCCGGATTGCCTAATTGCCTGCCTGCCTACTCGTGACCAGCCCCTCTTCTCTTCTATATCCCTGACTACTGTGTGACCGCCTGACCGCCTGCGGCCTTTTCCCCTGCCGTTCTGCCAGCTCCGCTTCCCCGGTGCTCCACCTCTCCTTTCCCCGCTGTCCCCCTCCCTCCCCGGCCTCCAGGCTTCCCGCCGCTGCTCCCCTGCGGCCCCGCCCCCTGCTCCTCATTCGTCGTCCCTTTCCTCCTCCCCTGCCTCCCAGCTGAGCCTCCCTCCCCACCGCGCCATATATGGCGGCCGCGCGCAGCGGGCTCGCCGCTGACGTGCCGAAAGCGCGCCTAAGGCAAGCCCGTCTGTGCCGTCCGCGCCTGGACCGCGCCCAGCGCCACGACCCCATGATCACCCTCCAGCTGCCACAAGGCCACTCCCAAGCGCACCCATGGCCCCTTCACCTGTCAGAACTGCAGCTTCTCCTGCATCGTAGACGCCGAGACGACCGCCACAACGGAACCCAACCAGCTCCGCTGCATCCTGCTTAAAACACGCTCCACTCACAAACACGCCGTCGAGCTCTAGGACCTGCTCGACTCCACATCACCTGACATCGCCTTCCTGACCGAGACCTGGATGAACGAAGCCTCCGCCCCAGACATCGCAGTGGCCATCCCCGATGGATACAAGATCACCCGCAGAGACTGTACCAACGGAGTTGGCGGAGGAATCGCCATCCTCCACAAGAACGCCATCAGGGTCTCCACCAACACCGCCGACACCCTCAACGCCGCCGAACACATGCACTTCCAGATCCACACGGATCCCAAGACCACCCTGAGAGGCACCCTCATCTATAGACCACCAGGACCCCGCCCCTAATTCTGCAACTCCATCGGTGACTTCATCAGCACGCACGCCCTGACCTCCACCGACTACATCCTTCTCGGCGACCTGAACTACCACCTGGAAAACAACAGCGACAGGAACTCCTCCACCCTGATTGACAACCTCACCACCCTCGGACTGACACAGATCGTCACGACACCTACCCACACCGCCGGCCACACGCTCGATGCTATCTTCTCCTCCAGTCCCCACATTGTCTCCAGCCACGCCTCCGAACTCACCTGGACCAACCACCGCTGCGTCCACTTCACCTTCCAGAAACCCGTCGCACATCACCGCACCCTACAGATCGGTGGGCACCGCTGGGGCAAAATCACCAAGGAACTACTGCAAACACACCTCGCACTCAACCCCCGACCAACCCCACCGACCTCGAGGAGGGAGCCCGCACCCTCAGACTCTGGATGGAAGACTGCGCCAACACCTTAGCCCCTACAAGACAACACGCCCACAGAGATAACAGACAGAGAGCCAGCTGGTTCACCCCGGAGCTCCTAGACTCCAAACGCACCTGTCGGAGACTGGAAAAAACCTGGCAAAACGAGAAAACTCCCGACAACCACGCAGTTCTCAAAACCGCCATCCGCAACCACCACCATCTCATCAGGACCACCAAGAAGGCCGCCTTCATGAACCGCCTCGACAACAATGCAAACAACAGCAAGGAGCTCTTCAACATCGTGAAGGACCTCTCCAACCCCAGCTCCTGCACCAACGACATCCCCCCGTCACAAGCCCTGTGCGACGCCCTCGCTGCCTTCTTCCACTGCAAGATTACCGACATTCACGACAGCTTCAACCCTCAGACGAACCCCGCCAACCCCACCACGGCCCCATCGATACCCACCGACCACGACCGCCTCACCGCTTGGACCAGCGTCACTACTGATGACACGATCAAAACAATGAGTACCATCCACTCAGGCGCCCCGACCAACCCTCTTCCCCACCACATCATCAACAAGGCCGACAGCTCCATCGCATCCCACTTGTGCAACATCATCAACCTCTCATTCAAGACCGTGACCTTCCCTGAGAGCTGGAAATACGCCGAGATTAACTCCCTACTGAAGAAACCCAAGGCGGACCCGAGCGACCTAAAGAACTTCCGGCCCATCTTCCTGCGAAGGTCATCGAAAAGATCGCCAACACCTAGCTCACCCGATACCTAGAAGACAACAACATCCTCGACCCCTCCCAGTCAGGCTTCCGCAAACACCGCAGCACCGAGACCGCCCTCATCGCCGCCACAGACGACATTAGACTCCTACTTGACAAAGATGAGACAGCAGCCCTCATCCTCCTGGACCTCTCCGCCGCCTTCAACACCGTCTGCCATCACACACTACACACATGCCTCTACGACGCAGGGACCCGCGACAAGGCCCTGGACTGTATCACCTCCTTCCTCTCCGACAGAACCCAAAGAGTCTGCCTCCCTCCGTTCCAATCCAAAGTCACCAGGACGATCTGCGGTGTCCCACAAGGATCATCCCTCAGCCCGACGCTCTTCAACATCTACATGGCTCCACTTGCACGCATCGCCAGACTCCATGACCTCAACATCATCTACTACGCCGACGACACCCAGCTGATCCTCTCCCTCACCAACGACCCCCTCACTGCCAAAGCCAACCTCCACCACGGTATGAAATGAAGGCAGTCGCCGACTGGATGGAAGAAAGCCAGCTCAAACTCAACACGGACAAGACAAAGATCCACATCCTAGGACCCAACCCCTCAGCCTGGGACAACTCCTGGTGGCCCACTTCCCTGGGCACCGCCCCTACACCAACCAACCACGCACGCAACCTGGGAGTCATCCTCGACTCGAAGCTCACCATGACGAACCAGATCAACGCAGTCTCCTCAACCTGCTTCCACACCCTCCGCATGCTCCGCAAGATCTACAGATGGATCCCCACCGACACATAAAAAACCATCACCCACGCCCTCATCAGCAGCAGGCTCGACTACGGCAACGCCCTCTACGCCGGAGCCCCATCTAAACTCCTCAGCAGACTCCAAAGAATCCAGAATGCCTCTGCACGCCTGATCCTCGACGTCCCCCGCCGAGGCCACATCACCCCCTACCTGAGAAACCTGCACTGGCTCCCCATCGACAGAAGAATCACCTTCAAGCTCCTGACCCACGCACACAAGGCACTTCACAACACAGGCCCAGTATACCTCAACAACCGACTGTCATTCTACGCACCAACCAGGACACTCCGTTCCGCCGATCTCTCTCTAGCCACCGTCCCCCGCATCCACAGAACCACCTCCGGAGGCAGGTCCTTCTCCTACCGTGCCGCCAAGACATGGAATTCCTTCGGTCTCCTCCTACGGCAGACAGAAGATCCTCAGACCTTCAGAAGACTACTCAAGACCTGGCTCTTCGACAACTAGCTGCAGCCCCCCCCAGCGCCTTGAGACCCTTGCGGGTATGTAGCGCGCTTTATAAATTGCCCGATTGATTGATTGATTGATTGGCCATATTGCAGCACCACTCCCCTGCCTGTGCTCTCTCCCTGGCTGCCTATGCCATGAAGGGGCAGCTCTGGGTTCCCCGCTACTCCTATGCATCAGCTGCAACGTCAGCTATTTACCAGAGTTCCGGTCATCGGTTGTAGGTTTCACAATTACCTTAGCATGCAACCAGGTATATGCATATCCAGGAGTCAAGAAAGAATGGGCTCACTCATCATCGATCACCTTAAGTTTATCAGGATAAAGAAGAGCATACTTCAGGCCTAGCTCCCAGAAGTGTTGCATGACCATCATATGTGAGTTGCAAAGATGCTGCAACTCGACAGTAAAATCTGGGTAAGCAGTGATGAGGCTGCCCTTAAAGTGTCAGTTACCTTTCATCCAAAACATAGGCAGCATCAAGTCTCTGTCCCTCTACTTAAGTAGTTTCGCAATTACAAGACTTGGCTGGGTCCCTGGTGGCGGCGACCTCCCAGGTTGACAATGTGCTTTCTACACAGACAAGAACGTGGGTATATTGCCTGTCAGCACTTTGGTCATCCACCACTTTTCAAGGATGAGTTCCATACTCAGGCTCTCCAAGCACTCCAGAAATCCCAAGAAGTGGACATTAGTATGCCTCGAGCAGCCCTCTGTATCCTCCGATGTAGAAAGGCCACCTCAGCCCTCATGTCCTTTAGTTGGGTTTGCATCATGTTTAATGTTGACATATCCACATAGTCCACCAGTTTCCTGTGATCCATACAGAGCAGGTTCACATCCAAGGAGACTGCATCGACCTTGGTTTTCAGAGCATCTTATGTGTCCAGAATTGCGTGCAATATCTATTCAAATTGGACAGAGTGACTGTGGAGAGTGGCTCAGAGTGCCACCTCCATCATCAGGGGGCGGCGGAAAGGTCCGCTGCATCCTCAATGCCTGGGCTGGGGATATTAGCAGTTTTGCGCTTCACAACCATGGTAGCATTGGTATCAACCCCAAGTGAAAGCTAGACAGTGCACCGTCACCCCAGACTCTCTACAAGGTTCGGGCTGCTGGTGTGTGCAGTGCAGTGCTGGAGTTGCATGTGGTGTCGCCGGGCCCCCTCAAAGGAAATGAATGTGAAAGCTTGTGTAATGTTATCAATAAAATTCTATAAACTGCTGTAGGAAAGTAGGATCTGCTTTCATGGTCACTCCCCTTTTTGCTGGTGTTCAACTGTTTCCTGACTAGTCTGACTGTGATCCAGGTAATCAGGACCCCAATCACTGTGCTATCTCCCCAAAATGGTTATGGTAAGTACCTCGGTACATCCCTATTTGGCTGTGGGCCACCCTTGTAAGTTCCTAGTATATGGTACTAAGGTGTCTTGGGCATGGGTACCCCAAAGGTCCCCTATGGGCTGCAGCATCTATTATGCCACCCAGAGGGGACCCTCCAAACCACCACTACAGGCCGGCCATTGCAGCCTGTGTGAGCTGGTGCATGCACCACTCACGAGAGATGTAAGTTTCGTTATATCTCTAGCTCATTGCACTTGAGACCCATAAGTCACCCCTCTAGCAGGCATTTCAGTCCTGAGGGCAGGGTGCTTGGTTCTAAGTGTGAGGGTGTCCCGCATGAGCAGCCCCCCCCGGCGCCATATGGAGTCCATTCTCCCAGGTTGTAATTGCATATAACATATAGAGGGGCATTGCGTCATTGCGCAATGACCTTCTCTAAACTGGCTGGAACGAACCTGCCATGTTTGGTATCAAACAGGTTGGAATCATAGCCCAACACGGTAGTGTTGGAGGTATGATTACATCCACAGTAGGGCCCCTCCGGTAGGCCCTCTATTCTCCCAGGACTGATCTAACAGAGCCCGACAGCAACCTAGGGCTGCTGCCGACCACAGACATGATTCTGCCCTCCTGCTGAGGGGACACGGGAAGGTAGGACAATAGGTTTCCTGTTGCAGGGAGGTGTGACCACCTCCCAGACAGGACTTTGTGTATTGGGCCGGGGCGGAAGCTCTTGCCAGCGTCACATAGTCTGCTAGAAGGCAACATTTGGGGCCCTCCTTGCATACTCCAGTTCAAACAAGATCAAGCAACAGTTGGCTACTCGCTCTGGCGCAAAACTGGACAAAGGACATGGGAGTATCCTCCCCACTGCCTGACCCCTTCTTGGGGAGGGACTCTGAAATCATCCTAACCCTCACCTTAGGGTACTTAAGGGCTTACCTGTGTGAGGGCACCTAGATTCGTTGTGGGATTCGATTCAGATTCAAATCCACTTCTTCTTTGACCGTCTGGACATCTTGGCCGAGTCGTGCTGACTGTTCCGAACTGATCGCATTGTCCTTCTGCTTCTGGACAAAGATTGCAACGGAGAAGACTCTGTCAACTTCTGGCCTCATCATCCTGCTTAATCGCTACAACATCAGTGTCCGTGCTCCATACAGGTGCTGTCCTGGGCCTGTGGACATCTAAAGAGATCCAAAGGAATTTCCCAGGCACTGCATCAAGAACGTGGGCTCCCATGGACTACAAGAGGCTCTACAACACAGGCGGTGATTCTGCATTCGCTCGAGGCCTGAGCTGTACGATCCGTCGAGTTGACACCAGTATCCTTCGTAGAACTTCCCGGAACCAAACCCTTGTGCACAGTGTTTCTACATCGCTTCAATCACCGGGTACCCTAACTGACTTGTGCCAAACAGAGTCGTACACATTGAGAGGTCCTGTTGACGATCTGTCCTCGCTATAAGTGACCCATGCTGACGCAGTTGGTTGGACGCTGTGGCTCAGTCAGAGCTATCGCTTCAGTGTACACAAGCTTGAAGCCTCTTCATTCACCTTTTGCTTTCTTGAACTCGAGTGGCATTCTTCCGTGCCTTTTGGATGTCCCGGTGTGGCCTAGACTCTGTCCCCTATGCTTTCAGGTACTCTTCGTTTCGAACTAACTTCTGAGTTCCAACAGACTCTTTCGTCCTTTTGTGGTAAGACTGCAACCGCGACGTACGCTGATCAGTATAGAGTGTATGGTCAAGTATTCCTTCTTACCTGACCATTGGGGGGGTTCCTCAACTCTCACCTGGGGTGGTTCCTTGGGTCCCTGACTCTTCTACGTCTCTTGGGTCCAGTCTCACCTTAGGTCGTGGTTCACTTCCCGTTAATTTGATATATGGTCTGTCACCCTTCTGGGGTCCACTGTGTGTTGGTGCTAACTGCTATTCTATGTCCAAAGTATTGTGTGCATTAAATTCTTTGGGTGGGAGATAGTGTAACCTGTTAGTGAGTGATTTAATAAATATCTATTTTTATAAGTACACAGTGTGGTTCTTTTTCATTTAGCCTATACTAAACTATTAGATACTGGTGAGCCAAGCTGTGTTGCACTCCTCCTAGATTAAGCCTGAAGGCTGCTCTCCACAGCTACCACTTAGAGAGCTTTATATGGTTATCTAAACCTCTAAAATCAACATAAGGGTCGCCCAGGTTAGTGCAGGGTGCTACACTTACATTAGTGAGCACCATGTATTGACCCGGCTTCTCACAACTTTAGTTATTCAATGGCTAAAGAGTAATGGGATACAATATATGATTGGCCATGCAAAAGCTGCAATATTTGGAATCCCCATACTAACAGATGTTACAAAATTCAAGAAAGGGTGCTAGTTGGCAGAAAAATCCTGTACTCAACAGGCCAACATAAAACCCATGCCCAATTGAATCCTTGTAATTTATAACCCTAAAAACCTAGGGGATAACAAATATTATAGTCCGTATGGGCCATTATATCTAGTATCCCCAAAGGAACCGGATGTGAAAGTTTGTGGAATGAAATTAAAAATGTGAAAAGAGATTTCAATCTGTATCACCCAAAAGGCAATTCCAGTTGGTCAATGGCTAAAAGGTAAGCCTTGAATATTAGGGGATACAAGATATTACAGCAATGTATGAGCTTTAATATGTTGTATCCCCATAGCAACAGGTAGTTAGAAAACTCAAGGAAGGGTGCCAGTTGGCTTGAAAAATCTCAGTTATTCAATAGATAAAGGGTAACCCATAAAAAGTAGGGCATACAAATATTACAGCCTTGCATAAGCCATGATATTCAGTATCCTCATAGTAAGAGATGTTGGAAAACTCAAAGAAAGATGTCAGTTAGCAGAAAAATACTGTGCTCACACGGCCAATATAAGACCATGTCAAAATGAATCTTGATATGTTCTAACCAGAGAAACATAGGGAATACCAAGTACTATAGTCTGTATAGGCCATCATATTTGGTATCCGTAAAGGAAACACATTTGAAAGATTGTGAAATGAAATCATGATTGCAAAAAGTGACTGCAATCTGGTATCAAATAAAAGGTAACTCCAGTTGGTCAATGGCTAAAAGGTAACCCTTGATAAGTAGGGGATACAAGATAATACAGCAACGCATATGCCGTAATCTGTGTATCCCAGAAGTAAAAGGTGTTGGAAAACTCAAGGAAGGGTGCCAGTTGGAAGAACAATACTGTGCTCACACATCCAACATCAGATTATGTCAAATTGAATCCTGGTAATTTCTAAGTCCAGAAACACAGGGAATACAAAATATTATAGGTGGTAGAGGACATTATATTTGGTACCTCCCAAGGCTACCGGATGTAAAATCTTGTGCAATGATTTAAAATGTGAAAACATACTGTAGTCTGCTATCAAATAAAAGGCACCTTCAACGGGTCCGTGGCTATAGGCTAACCCATGAAACATAGGGGATGAAAGATATTACAGCAGTGCATGAACCATAATATTTGGTACCCCCAAAATAAACTATGTTGGAAAGCAATAAGTAGGGTGATAGTTGGCAGAAAAATACTGTACTCACCAAGCCAAAATAAAACCCATGCCCAATTGAATCCTGGTAAGTTATAACCCTAGAAACCTAGGGGATACCAAATATTATAGGCCATATAGGCTATTACATTTGGTATCCCCTAAGAGTACAAGATGCAAAATCTTGTGGAATGATCTACAAAATGTGAAAAGATAGTGTAGTCTGCAATCAAACAAAAGGCATTTCAACTGGTCAATGGGTAGAGGGTAAAGGGTAACAAATGAAACATAGGGGATACGAGATATTACAGCAATGCAAGAGCCATAATATTTGGTATCCCCATAGTAAATGATGTTGGAAAGCAAAAGAAAGGGTTCTATTTTGTATAGAAATACTGTGGTACCGCATCTAACATAAGGCAAAGTCAAAATGAATCTTTGTAACTTCTAAGCCGAGAAACATTGGGGATACCAATTATTATAGGCCGTATAGGGTATTATAGTTGGTATCCCCTAAAGATACGGATGCAAAACCTTATGGAATGATGTACCAAATGTGAAAAGATACTGTAGTCTGCTATCAAAGAAAAGGCAATTTCAACTATTCAATGGCTCATGGGCAACCCATGAAATATAGGGGATGCGAGATATTACGGCAGTAAATGATGTTGGAAACCAAAAAGAAGGGCGCCATTTGGTATAGAAATACTGTGCTCTGCCATCCAACATAAGGCGATGTGAAATTGAATCATGGTAACTTCTAACCCGAGAAACGCCTGGAATACCAAGTATTATTGGCTGTATAGGCTATTATAAGTGGTATCACCTCAGGGTACCGTATGCAAAATCTTGTGGAATGATGTACATATTGGGAAAAGATACTGTAGTCTGCTATCAAACTAAGGGCAATTTCAGTTATTCAATAACTAAAGGGTAACCCATGAAACATAGGGGATACAAGATATTACAGCAATGCGTGAGCTATAATATTTTGTATCCCCATGGGAAACGATGTTGGAAAGCAAAATTAAGGGTGCTATTTGGTGTACAAATACTGTGCTCCTCCATCCAACATAATGCAATGTCAAATTGAATCCTGGTAACTTCTAACCCAAGAAACGCTGGGGATACCAAATATTATAGGCCATAATAGCTATTATAATTGGTATCCCCTAAGGGTACCAGAGGCAAAATCTTGAAGAATGATGTACAAAATGTGAAAAGATACTATAGTCCGCTATCAAATAAAAGGCAAAGTCAATTGGTCAATTGCTAAAGGGTAACCTATGAAACATAGGGGATACAAGATATTACGGCAATGCGTGAGACATAATATTTGGTATCCCCTTAGTAAATGATGTTGGAAATCAAAAGGAAGAGTGCTATTTGGTATATAAATACTGTGCTCCTGCATCCAACATAAGGCGAAGTAAAATTGAATCCTGGTAACTTCTAACCTGGGAAACACTGGGGATACCAACTATTATAGGCCATACAAACTATTATAGTTAGTATCCCCTAAGGGTACAGATGCAAAATCTTGTGGAATTATGTACAAAATGTGAAAAGATACTGTAGTCTACTATCAAACAAAAGGCAAATTCAACTAGTCAATGGCTAAAGGGTAACCCATGAAATATAGGGGATACAAGATATTACAGCAATGCGTGAGCCGTAATATTTGGTATCCCCTAGTAAATGATGTTGGAAAGCAAAAGGAAGGGTGCCGTTTGGTATAGAAATACCTTGCTCTCGCATCCAACATAGGGTGAAGTAAAAGTGATTCCTGGTAACTTCTAACCCGGTAAACACTGGGGATACCAACTATTATAGGCCATACAAACTATTATAGTTAGTATCCCCTAAGGGTACAGATGCAAAATCTTGTGGAATTATGTACAAAATGTGAAAAGATACTGTAGTCTGCTATCAAACAAAAGGCAAATTCAACTAGTCAATGGCTAAAGGGTAACCCATGAAATATAGGGGATACGAGATATTAGAGCAATGCGTGAGCCGTAATATTTGGTATCCCCTAGTAAATGATCTTGGAAAGCAAAAGGAAGGGTGCCGTTTGGTATACAAATACCTTGCTCTCGCATCCAACATAAGGTGAAGTAAAAGTGAATCCTGGTAACTTCTAACCTGGGAAACACTGGGGATACCAACTATTATAGGCCATACAAACTATTATAGTTAGTATCCCTTAAGGGTACAGATGCAAAACCTTGTGGAATTATGTACAAAATGTGAAAAGATACTGTAGTCTGCTATCAAACAAAAGGCAAATTCAACTAGTCAATGGCTAAAGGGTAACCCATGAAATATAGGGGATACGAGATATTACAGCAATGCGTGAGCTGTAATATTTGGTATCCCCTAGTAAATGATGTTAGGAAGCAAAAGGAAGGGTGCCGTTTGGCATAGAAATACCTTGCTCCCGCATCCAACATAAGGTGAAGTCAAATTGAGTCCTGGTAACTTCTAACCTGAAAAACACTGGGGATACCAACTATTATAGGCCATATAAACTATTATAGTTGGTATCCTCTAAGGGTATGGATGCAAAATCTAGTGGACTGATGTACAAAATGTGATAAGATACTGTAGTCTGCTATCAAACAAAAGGCCATTTCAACTAGTCAATGGCTAAAGGGTAACCCATGAAATATAGGGGATACGAGATATTATGGCAATGTGAGAGCCATAACATTTGGTATCCCCTTAAATGATGTTGGAAAGCAAAAGGAAGGGTGCTATTTGCTTTGGAAATACTGTGCTCCTGCATCCAACATAAGGCAAAGTCAAATTGAATCCTGGTAACTTCTAACCCGAGAGACACTGGGGATACCAAATATTATAGGCCGTAATAGCTATTATAATTGGTATCCCCTAAGTGTACCGGAGGCAAAATCTTGAAGAATGATGTACAAAATGCGAAAAGATACTATAGTCCGCTATCAAGTAAAAGGCAAAGTTAATTGGTCAATTGCTAAAGGGTAACCTATCAAATATAGGGGATACAAGAATTACGGCAATGCGTGAGACATAATATTTGGTATCCCCTTAGTAAATGATGTTGGAAATCAAAAGGAAGAGTGCTATTTGGCATAGAAATACTGTGCTCCTGCATCCAACATGAGGCGAAGTAAAATTGAATCCTGGTAACTTCTAACCTGGGAAACACTGGGGATACTAACTATTATAGGCCATACAAACTATTATAGTTGGTATCCCCTAAGGGTACAGATGCAAAATCTTGTCGACTGATGTACAAAATGTGATAAGATACTGTAGTCTGCTATCAAACAAAAGGCCATTTCAACTAGTTAATGGCTAAAGGGTATCCCATGAAATATAGGGGATACGATATATTATGGCAATGCGAGAGCCATAACATTTGGTATCCCCTTAGTAAATGATGTTGGAAAGCAAACGGAAGGGTGCCATTTGGTATAGAAATACTGTGCTCCGCCATCCAACATAAGGCAATGTCAAATTGAATCCTGGTAACTTCTAACCTGGGAAACACTGGGGATACCATCTATTATAGGCCATACAAACTTTTGTAGTTGGTATCCCCTTAGGGTACAGATGCAAAATCTTGTGGAATTATGTACAACATGTGAAAAGATACTGTAGTCTGCTATCAAACAAAAGGCAAATTCAACTAGTCAATGGCTAAAGGGTAACCCATGAAATATAGGGGATACGGGATATTACAGCAATGCGTGAGCCATAATATTTGGTATCCCCATAGTAAATGATGTTGGAAAGCAAACGGAAGGGTGCCATTTGGTATAGAAATACTGTGCTCCGCCATCCAATATAAGGCGATGTCAAATTGAACCCTGGTAACTTCAAACCCGAGAAACGCTGGGAATACCAAGTATTATTGGCTGTATAGGCTATTATAAGTGGTATCTCCTCAGGGTACCGGAGGCAAAATCTTATGGAATGATGTACATAATGTGAAAATATACTGTAGTCTGCTATTAAACTAAAGGCAATTTCAGTTAGTCAATAACTAAAGGGTAACCCATGAAACATAGGGGATACAAGATATTCCAGCAATGCGTGAGCCATAATATTTTGTATCCCCATGGGAAACGATGTTGGAAAGCAAAATTAAGGGTGCTATTTGGTATACAAATACTGTGCTCCTCCATCCAACATAATGCGATGTCAAATTGAATCCTGGTAACTTCTAACCCAAGAAACGCTTGGGATACCAAATATTATAGACCGTAATAGCTATTATAATTGGTATCCACTAAGGGTACCGGAGGCAAAATATTGAAGAATGATGTACAAAATATGAAAAGATACTATAGCCTGCTATCAAATAAAAGGCAGAGTCAATAGGTCAATTGCTAAAGGGTAACCTATGAAACATAGGGGATACAAGACATTAAGGCAATCCGTGAGACATGATATTTGGTATCCCCTTAGTAAATGATGTTGGAAATCAAAAGGAAGGGTGCTATTTGGTATAGAAATACTGAGCTCCTTCATCCAACATAAGGCGAAGTAAAATTAAATCCTGGTAACTTGTAACCTGGGAAACACTGTGGATACCAACTATTATAGGCCATACAAACTTTTGTAGTTGGTATCCCCTTAGGGTACAGATGCAAAATCTTGTGGAATTATGTACAACATGTGAAAAGATACTGTAGTCTGCTATCAAACAAAAGGCAAATTCAACTAGTCAATGGCTAAAGGGTAACCCATGAAATATAGGGGATACGGGATATTACAGCAATGCGTGAGCCATAATATTTGGTATCCCTATAGTAAATGGTGTTGGAAAGCAAAAGGAAGGGTGCTCCTTGGTATCAGTACACTGTTATTCCCCATCCAACAAAAGGCGAAGTCAAATTGAATCCTGGTAACTTCCAACTCGAGAAACACTGGGGATACCAAATATTATAGGCTGTATTTGCTATTACATTTGGTATCACCTAAAGGTACGGATGCAAAATCTTGTGGAATGATGTACAAATATGAAAAGATACTGTAGTCTGCTATCAAATAAAAGGCTAATTCAATTGGTCAATGGCTAAAGGGTAACCCATGAAACATATGGGATACAATATATTACACATGGGTTGAGCCATAATGTTTGGTATCCCCTTAGAAAATGATTTTGGAAAGCAAAAGGAAGGGTGTTATTTGGTATGAAAATACTGTGCTCCTCCATCCAACATAAGGCGAGGTCAAATTGAATCCTGGTAACTTCTAACCCGAGAAACGCTGGGGTTACCAAATATTATAGGTCGTATAAGCTATTATAGTTGGTATCTCCTAAGGGTACGGATGCACAATCTTGTGAAATGATGTGCAAAATGTGAAAACATACAGTTGTCTGCTATCAAACAAAAGGTAATTTCAAATATTCAATGGCTCAAAACGTAACACATGAAACATCGAGGATACGACATATTACAACAAAGGATGAGCCATAATATTTGGTATCCCTATAGTAAATGATGTTGGAAAGCATAAGAAAGGGTGCTATTAGGTCTAGAAATATTGTGCTCCTCCAGCCAACATAAGTCAATGGCAAATTGAATCATGGTAACTTCTAACCAGAGAAATGCTGGGGATACCAAATATTATAGGCCCCACAGGATATTATATTTGGTGTCCCTTAAGGGTATCAGATGCAAAATATTGTGGAATGATATACAAATTGTGAAAAGATACTATAGTCTGCTATCAAATAAAAGGCTAATTCAATTGTTCAATGGCTTAAGGGTAACCCATGGCACATAGGGGGTCCAAAATATTATGGCAATATGTGACCCATAATATTTGGTATCCCCTTAGTAAATGATGTTGGAAAGCAAAAGGAAGGGTGCTATTTGGTATAGGAATACTGTACTTTCCATCCGAAATACGCCGAAGTCAAATTGAATCCTGGTAATTTCTAACCCGAGAAACACTGGGGATACCAAATATTATAGGCCGTATAGGCTATTATAGTTGGTTTTCCCCAAGGGTACGGATGCAAATCTTGTGGAATGATGTACAAATTGTGAAAACATACTGTAGTCTGCTATCAAACAAAAGGCACTTTCAACTATTCAATGGCGCAAGGGTAACCCATGAAACAAATAGGTTACTAGATATTACAGCAATGCGTGAGCCGTAATATTTGGTATCCCCATAGTAAATGGTGTTGGAAAGCAAAAGAAAGGGTGCTCCTTGGTATCAGTACACTGTGCTCCCCCATCCAACAAAAGGCGAAGTCAAATCGAATCCTGGTAACTTCCACGCCGAGAAACATTGGGGATACCAAATATTATAGGCTGTATATGCTATTAAATTTGGTATCACCTAAAGGTACGGATGTAAAATCTTGTGGAATGATGTACAAATATGAAAAGATCCTATAGTCTGCTATCAAATAAAAGGCTAATTCAATTGGTCAATGGCTAAAGGGTAACCCATGAAACATTTGGGATACAATATATTACACAATGGGTGAGCCATAATATTTGGTATCCCCATAGAAAATGATTTTGGAAAGAAAAGGAAGGGTGCTATTTGGTATGAAAACACTGTGCTCCTCCATCAAACACAAGGCGAGATCAAATTGAATCCTGGTAACTTCTAACCCGAGAAACGCTGGGGTTACCAAATATTACAGGTCGTACAGGCTATTATAGTTGGTATCCCCTAAGGGTATGGATGCAAAATCTTGTGGAATGATGTACAAAATTTTAAAAGATACTGTAGTCTGCTATCAAATAAAAGGAAAATTCAATTGGTCAATGGCTTAAGGGTAACCCATGACACATAGGGAATACAAGATATTATGGCAATGTTTGACCCATAATATTCGGTATCCCCTTAGTAAATGATGTTGGAAAGCAAAAGGATGGGTGCTATTTGGTATAGGAATACTGTGCTTCCCCATCCTACATACGGCGAAGTGAAATTGAATCCTGGTTAGTTCTAACCCGAGAAACACTGGGATTACCAAATATTATAGGCCGTATAGGCTATTATAGTTGGTTTCCCCTATGGGTATGGATGCAAAATCTTGTGGAATGATGTACAAAATGTGAAAACCTACTGTAGTCTGCTATCAAACAAAAGGCACTTTCAACTATTCAATGGCTCAAGGGTAACCCATGAAACAAATGGGATACTAGATATTACAGCAATGCGTGAGCCATAATATTTGGTATCCCTATAGTAAATGGTGTTGGAAAGCAAAAGGAAGGGTGCTCCTTGGTATCAGTACACTGTTATCCCCCATGCAACAAAAGGCGAAGTCAAATTGAATCCTGGTAACTTCCAACTCGAGAAACACTGGGGATACCAAATATTATAGGCTGTATTCGCTATTACATTTGGTATCACCTAAAGGTACGGATGCAAAATCTTGTGGAATGATGTACAAATATGAAAAGATACTGTAGTCTGCTATCAAATAAAAGGCTAATTCAATTGGTCAATGGCTAAAGGGTAACCCATGAAACATATGGGATACAATATATTACACAGTGGGTGAGCCATAATATTTGGTATCCCCATAGAAAATGATTTTGGAAAGCAAAAGGAAGGGTGCTATTTGGTATGAAAACACTGTGCTCCTCCATCCAACATAAGGCGAGATCAAATTGAATCCTGGTAACTTTTAACCCGAGAAACGCTGGGGATACCAAATATTATAGGTAGTATAGGCTATTATAGTTGGTATCCCCTAAGGGTACGGATGCAAAATCTTGTAGAATGATGTACACAATTTGAAAAGATACTGTAGTCTGTTATCAAATAGAAGGCAAATTCAATCGGTCAATGGCTTAAGGGTAACCCATGACACATAGGGGATACAAGATATGGCAATGTGTGACCCATAATATTTAGTATCTCCCTAGTAAATGATGTTGGAAAGCAAAAGGAAGGGTGCTATTTGGTATTGGAATACTGTGCTTCCCCATCCCACATACGTCAGAGTCAAATTGAATCCTGGTAAGTTCTAACCCGAGAAACACTGGGGATACCAAATATTATAGGCCGTATAGGCTATTATAGTTGGTTTCCCCTATGGGTACGGATGCAAACTCTTGTGGAATGATGTAAAAAATGTGAAAACCTACTGTTGTCTGCTATCAAACAAAAGGCACTTTCAACTATTCAATGGCTCATGGGTAACCCATGAAACAAATGGGATACTAGATTTTACAGCAATGCGTGAACCATAATATTTGGTATCCCTATAGTAAATGGTGTTGGAAAGCAAAAGGAAGGGTGCTCCTTGGTATCAGTACACTGTGATCCCCCATCCAACAAAAGGCGAAGTCAAATTGAATCCTGGTAACTTCCAACCTGAGAAACACTGGGGATACCAAATATTATAGACTGTATATGCTATTAAATTTGGTATCACCTAAAGGTACGGATGCAAAATCTTGTGGAATGATGTACAAATATGAAAAGATACTGTAGTCTGCCATCAAATAAAAGGCTAATTCAATTGGTCAATGGCTAAAGGGTAACCCATGAAACATATGGGATACAATATATTACACAATGGGTGAGCCATAATATTTGGTATCCCCATAGAAAATGATTTTGGAAAGCAAAAGGAAGGGTGCTATTTGGTATGAAAACACTGTGCTCCTCCATCAAACACAAGGCGAGATCAAATTGAATCCTCGTAACTTCTAACCCGAGAAAGCTGGGGTTACCAAATATTACAGGTCGTACAGGCTATTATAGTTGGTATCCCCTAAGGGTATGGATGCAAAATCTTGTGGAATGATGTACAAAATTTTAAAAGATACTGTAGTCTGCTATCAAATAAAAGGCAAATTCAATTGGTCAATGGCTTATATGGGATACAAGATATTATGGCAATGTGTGACCCATAATATTTGGTATCCCCTTAGTAAATGATGTTGGAAAGCAAAAGGAAGGGTGCTATTTGGTATAGGAATACTGTGCTTCCCCGTCCAACATACGGCAAAGTCAAATTGAATCCTGGTAAGTTCTAACCAGAGAAACGCTGGGGATACCAAATATTATAGGTCGTATAGGCTATTATAGTAGGTATCCCCTAAGGTACGGATGCAAAACCTTGTGGAATGATGTACAAAATATGAAAACATACTGTAGTCTGCTATCAAACAAAAGGTAATTTCAAATATTCAATGGCTCAAAAGGTAACACATGAAACAGGGGATACCAGATATTAAAGCAATGAGTAAGCCATAATATTTGGTATCCTCATAGTAAACGATGTTGGAAAGCAAAAGGAAGGGTGCCATTTGGTATAGAAATACTGTGCTCCTCCACCCAACATAAGGGGATGTGAAATTGAATCCTGGTAACTTCTAACCCAAGAAACGCTGGGGATACCTAATATTATAGGCTGTATAGGCCAGTCAGTCAAATTTGCTTTATGCGAGATAAAAACTCATAAAAGCACAACAGATTTGTTCTATGTACAATACATTTGCAAGCTACAATAGATATGGCTCAATTTAAAAGTTAAAAAAAAGAGCAATTTTTCTAAAAATAGATGTACAAAGCATTTTGATAGACTATTAAAAAACAGCAATAAAACAAGCAAGACACATAAAATCGCAAAATGACTCTCATAAGAACAGAAATAAAATTGGTCACAGCTCAAGATACAAATTTCCTTCTAATTGCCCATGCCCACCCCAAGAATTTGGCAGCTGCCACTGAAATGACCGGCAAAGTGCTAGTGCAAATTAATCTTTGGGCCACCTTGCTGTCCCTAGTGCCTAGCAGTTTGCACATTGCTCTTAACCAAACTCTTCGTGGCATTGAGTAGGCCCTACAGACAAAAAGAAGATGGGCAATGGTCTTGGGACCATTTTTACACGTCGGACAAACATTGGAATTGGCTTCAGCCCATCTGCCTGTTAATGATCTAATTGGGAGTGACCCCACTCTGAGCTGGAAATAAAGTTTCTGATCCCCAGGCTTTGTAATGTCATCCCAGTAGGACTCCAAACTGGGAGAGACTTTCACTTCCAGGTAACGACCTTCCATAGAGAAAGAGTCAGCATCATTCCATTTCTGATAGGCTACCATTTCCCAGTACTTGGCTTTTAGAACCTCTTTGGATGGGAACTGGGATGTCTCGGGGTTCTCCCACAGCCCCTTCATGCCCATTATAACCAGTGTTTTGGACAATTCCTTCAACCAGCTGATCTTATGAAATGTGTCGGTTTTAATTACATCCACGAAACCCTGGGCATAGTGCTCAAGTTCGGGGGTGACCCAGATACGACGCCAGTATAATATAGGTCGTAATCTGGCCATGTCCGAAAGTGCTTTCCTACCTAATTCATAGCGCAAAGGCTTCATGGGTGTACTTTTGGGGAGACCGACAAGATTTCGCAGAAATTTATTTTCAACAAGTGTTAATGAGACTAAGTTGTCATAGCCCCAGATTTCAGCTCCGTAAAGAGCTGAGCTGAGGGCTTTTGCCTCGTACACTTGGAGTGCTGGCTGTATTGGCTTTGTCAAAGATTTCCTATGCTCAACAGTTATAGCACCTGCATTTTGGCAGAATTTAAGAGCTGCCATTTCTATGTGCTTCTCCCAATTAACCACCTTTGCTATATGCATGCCCAAGTAGACAAAGTCCGACACCATTTCCACCTTTTGGCCATCCTTAAAAAAGTTCCCTTTAAAGCTGGGATGGGGATTAAAGACCATGAGCGTTTTCTTTGTTACATTAACTTCAAGCCCGCGGTCATTACAAAAACCCTTGAAAATCTTCAGAGCACTCTGTAGGCCACTAGGGGTTTTGGAAACTATAAGCGTATCGTCTGCAAATAATAGGATCGGGATCTTCACTCCAGCCAGGGTGGGGGCATCTACAGATCCTAACAGCATACGCTCCACAACCCCGTTGATATACAGAGAGAAGAGTGTGGGGGCCATGGCACATCCCTGCCGGACTCCGCGCACAACTGGGAATTCGGTAGTGACCTGCCCGTGCCCCCCCCCCACTGGATTTTTGCGTGGTTTGACTCATGCAACCTCATCACTAATGATAAAATTTCCAGCGGCATACCCATCTGGCTTAAGACTTCCCACAGCTGGGACCGAGGAACTAAGTCAAATGCTGCTCGTAAATCGATAAAAGCAGCATAGAGGCTACCTTTCCCTAGCAGGACCGTCTTCCAATGAAGTAAAGTGAAGCGAAATATCTGATCTGTGGTGCTAGTTAGCTTACGAAAGCCTGCTTGAAAAGGAGACAGGATCTTTTCTTCTTCGACCCAGATCATTATTTTGTCTAGGGTCATTTTCCCTATCATCTTTTGTACCGTGTCTATTAGGCTAATAGGCCTATAGTTCCCAGGCAATGTTTTGTCGCCTTTCTTGTGCACAGGAATTATAACAGCCCCTTGCCACGACTTTGGTACAGGGGCCCCATGCGCCACAGCATTAGGCTGTATAGGCTATTATAAGTGGTATCCCCTAAGGGCACGGATGCAAAATCTTGTGGAATGATGTACAAAATTTGAAAAGATACTGTAGTCTGCTATCCAATAGAAGGCAAATTCAATTGGTCAATGGCTTAAGGGTAACCCTTGACACATAGGGGATACAAGATATTATGGCAATGTGTGACCCATAATATTTAGTATCCCTTAGTAAATGATGTTGGAAAGCAAAAGGAAGGATGTTATTTGGTATAGAAATGCTGTGCTCTCCCAGCCAACATAAGGCAATGTCAAACGGAATCCTGATAAATTCTAACACGAGAAACACTGGGGATACCATATATTATAGGCTGCATAGGCTATTATATTTGGTATACCCTAAGCGTACTGGATGTCAATTCCTACGGAATGATGTACAAAATGGGAAAAGATACTGTAATCTGCTATCTAATAAAAGGCAACTTCAAGTGGTAAATGGCTAAAGGGTACCCCATGGAACGTAGGGGATGCGAGACATTACAGCATGGCTTGAGCCCAAATATTTGGTACCCCCTTAGTAATTGATGTTTTGAAGAAAAAGGAAGGGTGCTTATTGGCAAACGAATACTGTGCTAAGCCATTCAACATTAGACCACATCAAATTGAATCTTTGTAAGTTCTTACCCGAGAAACACAAGGAATACCAAATGTTATAGGCGGTAGAGTCCATTATATATGGTACCAGATATTACAGCAATGCCGAAGCTGTAATATGTGGCATCCCCATAGTACAATTATATGGAAAACAGAGGGAAGGATGACATTTGGCAGGAGAAAACTTTGTTCACCCAGACAACAGAATGTCATGTCCAATTGAATTCTGGTAAGGTCTATCCCGAGAAACATAGGGGATACCAAATATTATATAGCCCTTATGAGACATTATATTTGGTATCCTCCAAAGGAACCAGATGTGAAAGCTTGCACAATGAAATCAAAAATGTGAAAAGATGTAGCAGTCTGCTAGCAAATAAAGAGCAACTTAAGTTAATATGTGGCTAACAGGTAATGGTTGAAAAGTTGGGGATTCTAGATATTACAGCACTGCAGAAGATGTAATATGCGGTATCCCCACGGTAAAATATTATGGAAAACACAGGGAATGGTGCTATTTGGCAGGAAAATACTTTGTCCACAGAATGCCATGTCAAATGCCATTCCTGGTAAGTTCTACCCCAAGAAATATAAGGGATACCAAATATTATAGCCCAAACAAGGCATTATATTTGGTATTCCCGAAAGGAACCAGATGTGAAAGCTTGTGGAATCAAATGAAAAATGCAAAGAATTATCGTAATCTACTATCATATAAAAGGTAACTTGAATTGGTCAGTGGCTAAAAGCTAACCTGTTGAAAAGTAGGGAATATCAGAAATTACAGCAATGCAGGAGCAGTAATATGTGATATCCACAGAGTAAAAGATGTTGGGAAACACAGTAAAGGGTGCTATTTGGCAGCAATATACTGTGTTCTTCTAGCCCAAAATATGCCATGTCAAATTGAGTCCTGGTAAGCTCTAACCCGAGAAACAGAGGGAACACCAAATATTACAGCCCTTGTAAAGCATTATATTTAATATCCCCAGAAGAACCCTGATGTGAAAGCTTACGGTATGAAAAGACAAATTATGAAAAGGTACTTCAGTCTGCTATCAAATAAAAGGCAACTTGAGTTGAAAAGTAGGGGAAATAAATTTTACAGAAATGCATGAGCTGTAATATGTGGTATCACTTCCGGAAAAGATATTGGAAAACTCAAGCAAAGATTCTATCTGGTAGAAAAAGTAATGTGTTCGTGGAGCCTACATAAGGCTATGTCAAATTGTAGCCTGGCAAGTTCAATCTTCATAAAAATAGGGGCTACCAAATATTTTAGGCTGTACAGGCCATTATATTTGGTATAATCCAAATGAACCAGATGTGAAAGCTATGAAATTATATCAAGACTGTAGGCATCTAACAAATAAAAGGTCACTGGTCAGTGTCTAAAAAGAAACCTTTGAAAAGTGGGGACAAAGATATACTAATGCATGAGCAATTTTGTTTGCTACCCCCATACAAAACGATATTGGAAAACACAAAGATTGGTACGCATTGTTAGAAAAAAATATTGTGTTCACTTAACCAATATGGAACTGTCTAGTTACTTACCCATTTCAAATGTTTTCTAAATGTGAAATACAAAATGCTATAGAGCAAAGGGAGAGTGTGCTGTAACCAGTAGCACCCAAGATTGGCTGCTAGTCACTAACCAGACTAAGTATAGGGAGTATCCACCACCTAAAACCAAATAACATATTAAGGCTAAGGATATTTTATAGCTTTCAGTTTTTTTTTTTATTTGCAATATTTCCCCTTGAAATTGGCCTGCCCTTCCCTTTGCACCTGAAGCAACACACTTATAAACTCTGACTGTAACTTTTATGTGTTAAACTGAAGCTTGCACTGCAGGTATTTGAACGTCTGGATTCTCTTTGGGTTGTTGACCATAACACTATTCATTGCCACAAAGGACTTTTAGTGTTCCCAAGCCAGTCAGTCTTCTCTTTTATACTACAAAAGCACTTTGTATGCTGAAATTTTTCAGCCATACTGTCAATCTTAAAAGAGAAACTAAAAGGCCCAGAATGTCTATGTAGATTAAAAAGAGAAAATTGACATCTCTCATAATAAAGAGAGACTTGACACTGGGGCTGCACCTGAAACAAATATCATTTGGTTATGTTTAATATTCCGAAACAGTGTTTACACATTAATAGGTATTTGTGTAAAATGCCCTATATTCATTTGTAACAATTACGCTTCCTTTTAATAATCATTGTAGAAAATGACCATATTTTGTGTGGCGTCCCTCCAGATTTTCCCTATATCTGCTTTGCTGGCTTTACAACTCTGTGGAATTTACCCCTTCTAGTAGAGTGCCTGTGTCCCCTCTTAGATATGGTTAATTTGGCTTATTCCTCATTGGCTGTCCCTACTATATGATGTAGAAAGTGAACACAGGATCCAGAAATGTAATGGCATTAGAGGACTGCAGTGCCTATGGTGCCATCAACTACAGCGGCAGGGCAAATATGGCTTCAGGCCTACCCTGTGTATTCCTGACTGCTTCACTGTAAAAATCTACTGTGCAATCATTCAACAAAACGTTTTTTGTTAGGTAAAATCATTTTGTTTAAATATCAAAAAGTCACTCCTGTGTAGGCCGTATAGCCCACAAGGCAGTGTGCATGGTCTATGAAAGTAGAACAGTAGAAATATACCTCCTAAATACAGTTTCTTTCTGCTTGCATTCTTCATCTGTTGTTGGGGAGAACTATTCTTTCTTATTCTTGCAGCGCAGCACACCATGCTTTATCACTGTGCAACAAATGTAAAGCCCAGCTCGTATGTACAGACGCCCACCCCTGCATTTCTCTCATTCCCAGCCCACAACCCCCCATTTCTCTCAACAGTCAGTGGTGAGAATAAAATAGTGGAGGCTCACCTGGATGCTTTGAACTTAAGTGCATGAAGTCTGCCCTCTGTGTGAAAGTTCCTCTGCTAAGAGCTGTCTCGCTTCTTTCGCTAGTACTTGTTTTGTGTTGCTGCCGCTGCATTAGAGTTGCAACCCCTCAACCATGATTACGCAGTTTGCGATCCCTTAATAAAGATGCTGCATCCTAACCTGATTATCTTCAGCTTTGATAGTATCTTAACTAATATGGCGCCCTTAGGGGGACAATGTTCGGGTGCTGCTCTGGTCAAAATAAGCCAGTTTTTGCCTTCCTTCTGTCTCTGGTGCTTGCTGAGCTGCTGAAGGCCCCTGAAGGCAGCAAAGAGCCCATGGGGTCCACGCTGCTGCAGCAGCAGCAGGTGAAACTGGGCCTGGCGAAGCTGGAGCAGGCAACGTGCATGGCCTTGGAGCTGCATTTGTTCAGGTAGGGCAGGGGTGGTGGGCTGTTCGGGCAGGTACAGTATCACAAGTTTGGTAGGAGTGTTTTTTAATACAATACATGCTGAACACCTGAAACTGTTATCTGCATCTTTGCAAGGCATCCAAAATGTTTCTGGAGCGTGCTTTGGGTATAGTTATACTTCTGATTTAAGAGGCTAGACTATTGTTTTTTCAGAGCGCAGTGCAGCCTTATTTCTTCTTCGTAGTGCTTCAGTGAATGTATGGGTCAGGCTTTTGATGAGAGAATAAGGACTTTCACCTAGCCCATCAACAATAGCAGTACATTAAACATTCTGGGACTGTACTACAGATGAGTGCGCCAGCGGTCGCTGTGCGCCAGAGTATGTCTGTGCATTTGCGTCTGTGCGCTAATACAATATGCGCACAGACGCAAACACTTATAAACACAGAGTTCAAAGTCTTCAACAACATCATGGTGCATTATACACGGATCCTCTGTTATTTTGTTTTTTTTAACACACTTCATTGCCATTTATTATCAGTCTGGTTATCCACATATCCTGATACAAAAATATTATGGCCATAGTTGTTGGCAATATATCCCCCACCCCATCCTGTATTCCACTGCAGTTTGTAATGGATGTGTCCTTGTCTACTCTCATTTTCTGTGGGAATAATGTTGCGGTGGCCCCGTGGTCCCCCCCCCACCCAACCAATCAAACACAGTGAACTAGATGCCCCGCACTGCTGTCTCCCCATTTTATCCCTAGAGCTCTGAAGGTTACCTCTCTCGTGTCTGACCGTCTGTGGAAGCCCTTCGCGGGTGCCCCCTGTTCTGTATGTACCCTCCCCTGTGATGGAAATTTATATATCCCTCAATGTCTGGGATCCCCCTGTGCCCTCTCATCCTGCCTTGGTCACTAGGGATGCTCCTATTGTGGTGGTCTCTCAGGGGTAGAAGCGTCAGACTCCTGTCCGTCTCACTGCATGTCGCCAATCATCGTCTCCCAAGCCCTGGCTCTCTCATCCTTGCCTATCCCTTGCCTCGCATTTCTCAAGAGGACCCTGCTCTCGGATCATGCTCACGTTACTAGCTCCCGTTTCCAACCTTGCACACTGGGGCCTCTCGGGTCATTCCAGTTACAAGTGATTTCCCCCTGCACCAGGACAAAGGCGAGGCCTTGGAACCCGTCTGTGGTCCTAGTTTTGGCTGTGTGTGAAAACAAACTCAACAGTACATGTGTAGGTGTGCATGGGATTACCCTCTCCGTGATCCTAGCCGTATCCTGTGTCACTTCCTGCCAATAATGTGTTAACCCCTTCGACGCTCATGACGAGCTCAGCTCGTCATGGAGTTTCCATTGATTTCAATGGAAATTACATGGACCTCCTAGCACACCCCTTAGCATCCAAGTGGTTAAAGAAGTACAGCTCCACATCATGTGGATGTAGGTCGCTCCCACTGTAGTACATCTCGGGCATCGGGTGTCCTCCCTTGCAAAATATCTGTTAATACGTTCTGGGGTTAGATATTTATTTAGTTATTTATGAGACTTATAAAGCGCGCAAATACTCATGAGTGTCTCGGTGCTGAGGACAGCAGCATCTACCAGAGCGGAGGGGATTATTGATTAAACAGCCAGGTTTTTGTCATTTTCCTGAATGCTAGTAAAGACTGTCATGATCTGATATTTAATGGAAGGAAGTTCCAGAGTTTTGCAGTGGCGACGATGAAGCGTTTGTCGCCCCATGAGGCAGTTTTGGTACGTGGCACCCTAAGCAGAAATGCATTAGAGGAGTGAAGGGCCCTATTAGGAATATAAGTAGCTAGCTTCTCAATTAAAAACTGAGGTCCAATGTTACGTATAGCCTTGTACGCAATGCACAAGGCCTTGAACTTTATGCGATTTTTCACAGGGAGCCAATGATACTTCTGAATGACTTGGGAGATGGGCTTATATTTGTGGGTTCCTGAGAGCATTCTGGCCGCTGCGTTCTGGACTGATTGTAGTTTGTGAATGACCTTGTTTTGGGCATTCACAAGTAGCCCATTACAGTAGTTGATGGTGGACATAACAAGTGTACTGACCAAAGTTTAACCCTCGGTAAAGGGTGAAAATTGTAGAATCTTTTTGATCATTCACAGTTTATGGAATGAGGCTGAGACCACCGAATTAGCATGAAGAGCAAATGTCAGCCTGTCATCAAATATGACGCCCAGATTCCTGACCTTGGTGACTGGAAGAGGAGGGGATCCTGTGAGGACGGCCACCAGGCAGAGGACCAGATGGGGAACAACTTGCCGAAAGTCATAACCTCTGTTTTATCAGAGTTCAACTTAAGGCAATTGCTGGACATCCAACTGCTAATGGCCAGCATGCCCTGTTGAAAGTTGGCTGCTACCTTACCTTACCACCATCATTGTATATAGACAGCACCAGTTGCGCATCATCAGCATACGATGTTAGGCCCATCCCGTGTGCCTTGATGACTCTGACTAAGTCAGACACATGTATGTTGAAAAATGTCAGGCTTAGGGATGATCCTTGCGGCACCACACACGGGAGGGACAATTGGGCAGAGTAAAAAGTGCCAAGGTTTACCGACTGGGTGCGGTTGATGAGGAAAGAAGTCAGTCGGGCTCTTGCATTATGTTGGATGCCCATTTTGGTGACACGGTCGATCAGGATGGTGTGATAGACCGTGTCAAATGCTGCTGAGAGGTCCAGTAGCATGAGAACGGCCGCACCTCCCTCATCAAGAGTGATTCTGATATCTTCAGACGCTTTGATAAGTGCAGTCTCGGTTCCGTGGTCCCTACGGAAACCGAATTGAGTGTCGTCTAGCAGATGATGATCTTCAATGTACTTAGAGAGTTGAGTATTCATCACCTTTTCAAAGATTTTGGCTGGGAAAGGCAGGCTGGCTATTGGCCTGTAATTCTTAGTGTCAGATGGATCTAGGTTTGTTTTTTTTAGCAACAGATTTATAATGATTTTCTTCTAGGTTGCGGGGTATATACCTGAAATAAACATAGCATTACAGATGCTAGATAGAACAGGTGCAACCTGTTCAATGTCTGGTAAAAGTACAGCTGGAGGACAAGGGTCGATGAAGGAGCCCGATTTAACGGAGATAAGCATGGTGGAATGTATAAAAGCTAATCAGGTCATAGCGGGCATTTCTGGAGACTTTGGCTGCATGTTCGAGTAATTTCTCCCAATCCTTATCCAGTGGACTGGCGATGCACGACTCCCAATTGTCTTCGCCCACTGATTCTCGCTGCTTCACCTCACGTACGTATTTTGTTGACTCTCCCCATACCTGGAACAGTGTGGAGCAGGCCGATCAGTAAAGGCACCAGCGGGTACCCACTTCGGGTTTTTATAGTCCTCTCCTGTGGCAAGGGCAGTCGAGTCCAAGCACGTGGGGTGTGGAGCCCAAATGCGATGCACGGGGGCAGCGCAGAAGCGATGCCGCAAGGAGTTCCCGAAAAGGGAACAATCTAACCCGGCACCTGTTCCCCACTCTCCACACAAGCCGCATTCGATCAATGTGGCCGGAGGTCATGTGGCTGCTCAGTATGTCGGTACGGGCAAAGCCCCCAACCCCGGTCCCTGTCTCTCTTGGGCCTACTCCCCTCACTCAGCCCGCATCTGTGTGGGTGTTAGCTCGTCACCTGCTGCAGTCGTAGAGCACCTCCACCAGAAGTTCAAAGTCACAGTGTCCCGGCCCTCCTCGCCACTCCAATATCCTCTAGACCTCCCGCTGCCACCTCTCCTCACAGCTCCATGCGCAGCAGCCCCCTGCTCTCCATCTGTCAAGTCGCTTGAATGGTGGGGGTTGTGATCTCAGCTGAGGCAGTCCGACCCACCTCTCAGTCCCAGGCTTAGGAGGTGTGCGCCCTCCACTAGCGACACTGCCGGCTCCCAGATATGCAGCCAGTTCCACCAGCTCCACTGAGTATCCCGGGCACCTAGACCCTGGTAGGTGGGCCCCCGCTCTCAGTCGGCTGCCCCGCAGTACTCCACACACGGACCCTCAATGGCTCAGGGCACCTCTGCCTCCCCTCCTTGCTTCTTCACTGTCCGGAGCCCCCAGCACGTGCATTAGTCCCAGCGGCCCCCGCTCCAAACTGGCGCCGGTTATCCGTTCGGTACCTGGCTTCGCAACGGAGGTCACCCCCAGGTCCTCGGTGTCATTTTTCTGGCCGCTTCTCCCTCTCCACCTAAGCCCAGCTCCCGCCTTTTCATTCTGGAGACCGCGAAGTCCTGCTCATCCAGCGCTCCACCAGCTCAGATCGCCCCTCGAATCTCCATTGTGTGGGAGACGGTCACCCATTGCTCCCTC
The DNA here is from genome assembly GCF_964261635.1 of Lissotriton helveticus. Lineage (NCBI taxonomy): Eukaryota > Metazoa > Chordata > Amphibia > Caudata > Salamandridae > Lissotriton > Lissotriton helveticus. The sequence continues at coordinate 510,284,375 of NC_136061.1, read as the reverse complement.
AGAGTTGTAGCTCGAAGAGCGAGCGCCAACTGGGCTATCCCGCGTCACCTACTTTCAGCTCATTTCACAGTGAAGGTGAGCTGTTGCGCCCCGATTTTCGATTCCTGCCTGCTCCCCCGATCTTCACTTGTCCGGGGATGACTTTGTTAGGTGAAGGGCCCCTCTATATCGGGCAGGAAGGGCTGTGATGGGGGATCACTCGCAGGAGCTCCGGTTCAGGCTCCCCGCTCCATCGGCGTCCAGCCACACCCCCCACAGACTGATCCTCTGTAAGGCCGTTGGGAGCATAATCTGGCGCACAGTGACAATTAGTGCTGGCGCAGTCATCTGTAATGCGGCCCCGGAATATGATATCTTTTGTTTGGTCTTACAATCGAGTAAGCAACAGAGATACTGGGAAGCTGCTGCTGTGAAGGCTCACTCGGAAATGTTGCAGTCCTCAGAACAAAAAGACTGTAATGCTGCCCCTGCTGTGCCAGTCATGCCATCCCTTCTTTGGCCTCACACGGGTACAAGTTGCAAGGCTCCGGAAACATGTAGCATGCCTTTTGTGTTTATGACATGCACCTGAGAGTTTACATATAGGCCTATATTTAGCAGTCTCAATGCCACAGAGTGGCATAATTGTGTTCATCAACAGGGCATTGTCAATGTGTCCTTGCAACTTGCAGAACACCACATGCAAGTTCTATCAATGGGACCAGTCATCAGACTTTTACTTCATCAGTCATAATTAGTAACTGTCTCTTGTAAGGTTTGATGGAACACAGCATTTAAGATTTGAATGGGTTAAACCAGCGTCCAAATGTAATACTGTGTTGGAAGACTGCAGATTAAGCAGGCATCCAAGAAGCTGACAATGAAGCATAGTTTTGGCGTCACGGCACCAAACCACCACCAACTTCTGAATTGTAAATGGGATTTTATGTTTAATGAGATCTTGGCCACACTGTAGCCTGATATATCATACAGTCTTGACCAAAGGTCCAATAATGTACAAAACTTTCCTTTTTATAAATATTTTCTATATGTATCCATCTTTTTCTTTCCATACCAACCATCTTTAACTTTCCTACCCATGCATCACCTACCATCTTTTCATTCAACTGATCACCCAGACATCCATGCATGTACTCATACAGCTGTCCATCCATCCAAGCATTTATACAAATAGCCATCATTCCACCAACCCATCTATCCTAACTGCACCTCTGCTTCGTAAATGCTCACATTACCTGGATGGTAGCTACATAATTCCACTACAAACCACATACACTGACTTTACTCTATAACACATAAATATTTACATTTACAATGCCAATAGCTGTAACTCTCTTTTTCCAAGTGATCACTCCACTGCAAACAAAAACAAGCATTTGCAATGCCATAGGTCTCGCATTTGCGAGAGTTTAAGCTATCGGCATTGTAAATGAAAATGCCTTTTCTTTATCTGTTTTGTAATTAACACATAAATAAAAAATATTGTAATTTACAATGCTAATAGCTCAAACTCTTGTAAATACGAGACCTATTCCCTTGCAAAGAATCAGCCGCCATTGTCCCGGGCTGCTTGGAAAGTGAAAGCACCCATGGCGCGCTGAATGTTGCAGGAAAGCCTGTTCTGTCTGCGGTAGGAGAAACTCATTTGAAAACCAGCATTAGATTGTGCTGTGCAGCATGAGGCATAAGCGCGCACCAGGTTCCGTGCATGAAAAAAAGCCATGTGGGAAACCAGCATTAAGGTGTGCACAAGGACCTGTGCCTTAAAACAGCATTATGGAAAACCAACATTAGAGTGTGCTGTGCCGCATGAGACACGAGCGTGCACCAGGGTCCATGTATGAAAACTTTCATTAGTGTGTGCTTTGTAGCGTGAGGCATGAGAGTGCACAAGGATCCATGTGCGAAAACCAGCCATGTGGGAAACTAGCATTAGAGTGTGCTGTGCAGCGTGAGGCATGAGCGTGCACCAGGATCTGTGCACGAAAACCAGCTGTGTAGGAAACCAGCATTAGAGTGTGCTAAGCAGCGTGAGGCATGAGCATGCGCCAGTCTCCGTATGCAAAACCCAGCCATGTGGGAAACTATTATTAGAGTTTGCTGTGCAGCACGAGACATGAGCGTTCACCAGGACCCTTGCATTAAAACTGGCCGTGTGAAAAACCAGCATTAGTGTGTGCTGTGCAACGTGAGATACGAGCGTGCACCAGGATCCGTGCGCGAAAGCCAGCCATGTGAGAAACCTGCATTAGAATGTGCTGTGATGCGCGAGACACAAGCGTGCACCAGGATCCGTGTATGAAAGCCAGCATCAAAATATGTGCAGTGCTACATGAGACACGAGCATGCACCATGATAAGTGCATGCAAAAATACCCCTGTGGAAAACCAGCATTAGTGTGTACTGTGCAGCATGAGACATGAGCGTGCACCAGAATCTGTGCATAAAAACCAGACATGTGGAAAAGTAGCATTAGAGTGTGCTGTGCAGCAAGCAACACAAGCGCGCACATGGATTTGTGTAGGAAAACCTGCCGTGCTATGTGGAAAACCAGCATTAGAATGTGCTGTGCAGTGAGTGACATGAGCGTGAACCAGAATTCCTGTACAAAAACCTGCCACGTAGGTAGCTGGCACCAGAATTGATGCTGTGAGCCCCCAGCATGCACCAGGATCCGTGTACAAACAAAGACAGTAGGGGAACTAGTCCCAGAATATGTGCTGTGTAGCCTGAGACACGAGTGTACGCCAGTATCTGGGTTAGAAAACCAGCAAGGTGAGAAACGAACACCAGAATGTGTGCCACCAGTGTGCACCAGGAACCATGTATGACAAGCATTTGCAATGCAGTAGGTGTCGCATTTGCCAGAGTTTAAGCTGATGGCATTGTAAATGAAAATAACTTTTATCTATCTGTTTTGCTAATTAACACATAAATAAAAGGCATCGTCATTTACAATGCCAATAGTTCAAACTCTTGTAAATGCAAGACCTATTCAAAGAAGCGGTCCCCATTATCCCTGGCTGCTCGGAAAGTGAAAACATGCATGGCGCACTGAATGTAGCAGGAAAGCGTGTTGTGCCTGACGTAGGGGAAACTCATTAAAGAAAATAGAGCTTCAAGACTAAAAAAGACGTAGCGTGTAACAACTGAAGTAAAAGGGCCAGTCCTCATGGGAGTTTACAAATGAAGACAAGGCGGTGCTAAGGAGGGACTTACAAGCCTAATAACGAATCAGAAGCCACCATTTACGAAGGACAATGACACAAGCCAATACGAAGGACAATGACAAAAGCTAATGGCAAATACGAGAGGAGAGTGGGCGCGGCTTCTATTCCATGCTCCAATACATCATGCCACAGAGTAGCGCATGCGCTGCTGCTCAGGCTCATCCTAAAAAATAAGTAAAAAACATTGCCATTTACAATGCCATTAGCTCTAACTTTCACAAAAGTATGAGACCGATTGTGTTGCCAATGCTTGTTTAATTAGCATGGACACAAAAAGATAGAGCAGCTGGTAAAATGCCAACTATGTTGTACGAGTCAAACTAAACATGCACTGTTATTTAACTTATTGTGCACGTTATGTTTGTCATTAACACCTTCTGACATATTCATTATATGAAAATCAAAACACTTTTTTCAGAGCGCTTTACACAGCACAAGTTACGTTTTTTTTTTTACATGAGGACACACACTTTCATTTTTAGGCACGGGGAGATCAAGGGATTTGCCCAAAATCACAGGAGTTTTTGGCGTCTTAACCGAGACTCGAACCCAGATCCCCAGGTCCGAGTCGAGCGCCTTGGCCGTTAGGCTAAACCGTTTTCTTTTCCATATTTTAATACTTTGCTTTTTTAATTGCCTTTTTTTTACCTTTACCCTTTAATCTTTCGCTCGTTTTGATATTATTTTTCCCCTTATTTGAACCTCTGCCAGTTTTTATTCTCTTCCTCTCATGTTATTTCGTTACAATTCGATGTGCTTCAGCAATAGTTTCTTTGCGTTCACATTTATTAACTTAATTGCCATTTCCATTACGGTTCATTCTATTTATTTCTGTCTGTCTCTCTTCGTGTAAAAGTTTCTGATTATTTATTGCCAGAGCCGAGTTTGGCTTCCTGTTGAATCGTGTATCCCTGCACTCAGCCCGAGCAGTGATCAACTGCTTCTGTCTGAACCTGCCCGGGCTGAGTTTCATTTCCGAAAAGTGCCGAAGAGCAGGGGATTCAGGCTATCGTGGGGATACCACATATTACACAACACCTGCCTATTTACTGTCCAAAAGAAATGATTATTTTTAAAGGGACAAAAAGCAGATATAATACGTATAAAAAACTCTCGATCCACAGGGTTCTGGTCTATAGAGGATTATATTGTGTTCGGCCGTCCTGCACTCCAGGTGAGCAGAGATCATGCTAAAGGAGGCATTGCCATACTGCTCAGGACCAACACTCAGTGGGTCTATAAAGATATTTGTCATGATTCTAATTTAATCCAGGCAGGTAAAATTTATTTTACGGAGCAATCCGAAAGTAATGCGTTTTAAAAATATCGAAGTTAGTAATATAGTTTGCAAAAATATAGTTGTTTAAAATATCGATTTTTAAATTAGTGTTATATATTTTTGTATGTATTTTAAAACTATGTGATCTATACTTTTGTATAGTATTGCTTTTGTTTATTAACATATGTGTTACATTTTTTGTAATTAAGAATGTTATGTTAATTACATTTAGCGTTTTTTAGTTATGTAGCCGGTTGTGGGTTTATAGGGGAATAGGGTGCAAAGTCATTTAATTATAATAAATTAATTATTATTTTTTATTCATCAGTATTTAATAAATTTAGATTTTATAGTGTTGATTGTGGCTGACAGCAAAAAACCAAGCGCCCTGATTTTATTAGACCTGTCAGCGGCGTTTGATACCGTCAGCCATGACCTGCTCCTGGGAAGACTGGAGGCCTTTGGGATCAAAGGCTTGGCCTTTAAGTGGTTGCAATCTTTCCTTTCGGGAAGGACACAGAGGATACAATTGGGGGAGTTGATATCTGAGGTGGGGCTCTTAGAGTGCGGGGTACCACAGGGTTCCGCACTGTCCCCACTTCTGTTCAATCTCTATCTGCAGCCTCTGATTGCGTCCTTGGCCGAGATGGGCTGTAGAGTCTTCAATTATGCTGACGATACTCAGCTTGTGCTCAGTATCGATAACACAGGGACAGCACAAATCCAAGCTCAAAACATCTTGAGGTATACCGTGGGGTGGATGACGGAAAACCTACTAAAGATCAACCCGGATAAGACCGAGGTACTGGTAATCCCATCTACCACCTCACCATGGAGTGATCTGTATTGGCCTGCTGAGCTTGGATTAGCCCCAAAACCTAGTGCCAACGTAAAGAGTTTGGGGATTAAACTAGACTGTGATCTGTCAATGTGCAGCCACATTTCCACCGTTGTTGGAATCTGCACGAACATCATTAGACAACTGAGAAAGCTAGCCCCCCTCCTCTCTAATTCTATGATGCGCTCAATTGTAGCAGCAACCGTCATTTCACGGATCGACTATGGGAATGCCCTGTATCTTGGCCTCCCAAAAACATTGACAAACAGACTCCAGGTCGTAATGAATGACGGCGCACGACTGATCTTCGGATTACCCAGACGAACAAAGGCCTCCCCTCTACTTCAAAACCTTCATTGGCTCCCTGTTAAAGAGAGGGTTGAGTTTAAGAGCCTCTGTATAGCGCATAAGGCGATCTATGGCCATGCGCCGGCCTATATCAAAGCTCGTCTGGAAGTATATAGCCCGAAGAGAACACTTAGATCATCGGATGCTCAGCTACTGGTCTGCCCCCGCTACAAATTAGTGACTAAGGGAGGGAGAGCCTTCTCTGTTTTGGCCCCTCAGTTATGGAACAAGTTGCCTGAGGGGCTACGCAGGGAGGTGAATCTCCTACGGTTCAGGAAATCACTAAAAAAATCATTAAAACACTGCTGTTCAGAAGAGCCCTGATCGCAATATAGTCCTGTAGCTGTGTCTCTTGGAGGAGTGAAGCTAAGTTATTGTAATAACATCTATTTCCAATGCGCTTAGAGACCTGTAGGTGATTGGGCGCGTTATAAATCTAAACTAACAATAACAATAACAATAACAATTAATTTATGACTAATTAATTACTAATTGGTTGCTAATTTTTCACAATTAATTAATTGGTAATTATGTTAATTGTGTTATTTTATTTTAGGATTGGGTTTGTGAGTTTATAGGGGAATAGGGTGGGAAGTAATTTAATTATAATACATTATTTAAACATTTTTATTTATTAGTATTTATTTAATTTAGATTTGATAGTATTAATTGTGGGAATTAATTTATTTTTCATCAATTATTAATTGGTTGTTAATTATTTTTTTGTTGGAGCGTGTTGTGGGTTTATAGGGGTTTATATGGGAATAGGGTGGGAAGTAATGTAATTTGAATATATTTAATAACAATTTTTATATATTTATATTTACTAAATTTATAATTTACTGTGTTAATTGTGGGAATTCATTTATTAATACTTATTTATCAAGTGTTTGTTTAGTAATTTTAATTAAATAATTGGTAATTAATTATGTTAATTGTGTAAATATTTAGGAATGGGTGGTGGCATTTGTAAAGGAATAGGATGGGGCGTTTTATATTTAAAATTAATTTGTAATTCATTTTTGAATAATGGTAATTAATTAATTAAAAATTAAATATGCCAATTGTGTAATTAATTTGAGATGTGTGTTGTGCGGTTTATAGTGGTAATGGGTGCGAAGTAAAATCTTTTCAATTAATTAATAAGTTGTTAATTGATAATAATGTAATAATGTAAAAAAGGGGAAAGCGGTAGAGGATAGGAGTTCATGCCGATTAATATCCTTAATCAATAATAAAACCAATATCTTAAAAAAAATTCTTTTTTTATGGTACACAATGTCATGGCGGTACAGAAACTTTACTGTAAACCGACAGGCTGAATGGTCTCTCTTCATCTTTCTTCAGTATTCAGAGGGGTGCGCGGTAGGGATGCCCGCTATCCCCACTAATATTTGCTCTTTACATTGAGCCTTTTATTAAGCATCTGCTCCATAATGCTTATATCTCTCCAGTATCCTTAAATGGTATGGTATTAAAAGTAACTGCATATGCAGACAATATTGCTGTTTTCACTATGAGACCTATGAAAGCTATAGCTGAGATTACACAAGAGGCCCAGCGCTTCGGTTCCTTCTCTGGCTATAAATTAAATGTAGATAAGACACAGAGGATCCTACATTTTCAACCTGAAACAGCCCCAATTTCTCTAGGACTTATAAGAACGGCTACATATCTTGGAGTGTGACTCAGCTGTCATATTGATGAGGTGATGGCTCGAATATATGACCCACTGCTTAAAAAGGCTGTTGCAACTATGTGTAGTTGGCATAGGCTACCCCTCAGTATTATTGGGAGGTGTAACGCAGTAAAAATGTACATCCTTCTGAAGTTTTTGTACTTGTTTCGTACTTTTACACTAAGGGTTCCTCAGTCTTTATTTAAGTGGTTAGAAAGTGCTGTAGGCAGTTTTATATGGGTTACCGGCGGGCAAGGAGAGCTCTTACGCAGGCTTCTTGTACTCAGCTTGGTTGGGGGTCTTTTTAAAAAAAAATTATTTTATTATCACTAATATTTGCACTTTTCCCCTACCTGCCTAATTTTCTCTTGTTTCCGCCGCGCACCCCAGTCCACCGCGGCTTGTCCGATTGTGTGGAGAGTGCAGGTGGCTCCATTGCTCCTTTGCCGGGTGGTGAGGGGCGGGGACAGGGAGATTAGCGCTCTAGTTACCCCTGCCTACTTAAATAATATGTCAAGCCCGCCTGCGCCCGTCCGCGCCCGTCCATGCCAGGACGGGGCTAGGGGCCTGGAACACCTGGTCAAACCCCCCCCCCCCGGTAATTCCTGCCACAACAGGGAGCAGCTTTTGAGGGTTAGAGGTGAGAGGACGAATATATGTACACATATTATGTCTTTGGAGAAGGAACACAACTATTGTCCTCTCTGTAATTTTTAAGTTAAGCCTTCTGAGTCCCCCCCTCAGAAGCTGGGAAAGTAAAATCATTTTCTCTGCTACTGCTTAATTGTCGATCCCTCCCCAAGCACGCAAGTGAAATCTGCCTGCTTTTTGAAGAGAGGAGCCCTGACGCTCTCTTTCTCACTGAAACATGGACAAATACGGCCTTGGATGCTGATGTGGTTCGGGCTTTCCCACCTAACTACACTATTGTCAGACAAGATTGTGACAGTGGCCGGGGTGGAGGGATTGCCATTATATACAAAAATACTTATAGTTGTAGATCAACTAGGTGTCTTCTATCGGACTGTGAGAGAGTTTCCTTTGCTATTGACTTCTCTCCTACCTGTACTTTTCAGGAATCCTTTTGTATTGCCCACCAGGAACACATGCCAATTTCTGCAATGATCTTTAAGACACTGCCATAAATTGTGCGAGTCTCGCCGCAATTTTTCTATCCTGGGCGATTTCACCATTCACCTTGATGAACTCAACGCCTCCCCTTCACATGATCTCATGGCAGGCCTTGAAGCTTTTCAATTGAAACAAATTGTTACTGGCCCTACCCACAAATTAGGCCATTTGCTCGACCATTTATTTACTAATCTCCACAATATTATTTTGGCTGAGACCATTATAGTACCCTGGTCAGACCATTTTTTGTTATCCTTTGTTTGGACCCTCCGAGATCTGTCACATCCTTCTATAAGGACTAAGAAATTGGGTCGCACATGGTCTAAACTTTCAGTGGAAAAATGGGCAACTGACCTTAATAACTCTACCCCTGCATTCTGCTGTAATCCTACAAGGGCGAATGAGTATTTCAATATTTGGCTGGAGTCTTCTTTGGACCTCACCCTCCCTAAGAATGAATTCTGCCTTCGAGTTGGCTTTAATATAAAAAAGTGTGGTATTCCCTCTAACTCAGACTGCTTAAACAATCATGCAAGCAGTCTGAACGGAAATGGGGGAAGGATTTTTCTGAGGCCAGTAAGTGCAATTACAGAACTGCACTTAGACTCTATAAAAGTAAAATAAAAGTTGCTCAAGCCAGCTACTATCAGGAGAAGATTGTGTCTGCTTCCAATTCCCCAAGGGAAAATGTTTAACTTTTTAAATCCCTGATTACTCCTCCCGAGGCCTCTAACTGAACCGGCGAATGCTCAAAAACGCTGTGATGAACTAACTATTTTTTTTGCCACAAAGGTTTTTAACATCTATTCGCTGTTTCAGCAACCTGATTCTGAAGTGCAACTTCCTCCACCCGCTCAATAAGTGAGATTGGAGGAATTTGCTCCGCTTACAATCTGCAGCGACTCTTGGGGAATCTTAAGTCGGGATCTCCGGCTGCCCCTCCCCCTCCCCCATTCTTGAGTTGGTCTCAGAGATTGTCTCCCCAGTTATTCGGGATGTAATTAATTCCTCCCTTTTAACCAGACTGGTCCCGCCTTTATGGAAACAAGCAAGAATTAAAGCTCTACTGAAAAAACCCAATTTAGACCCTGAGGGCTGGGCTAACTATCGCCCCATTTATTTACTACCAGGTATTAGCAAACTTGATGAAAAACATGTTAATTCCATATTAGCAGCGTTTGTGTAGAATAACAAAGGCCTACAACCCACCCAGACTGGCTTTAGAAGCAAGCAGGGCACGGAGACTGCCCTTCTTGCTGTGGTTGAAGAAGCCAGGAAAATCATGGATACCGGAGGCTGCGCTGCCATTATTTTGTTAGATCTCAGCGCAGCCTACGACATGGTAAATCATCTTATCATGACTCAAAGACTGAGGGAGGTGGGTGTAGCAGGGACTGCCCTTAAGTGGTTGCAGTCCTTTCTCTGTGACAGATCTTTCATGGTGTTTGAAGAGGATGTTCTTTTGAAACAGATTCCTCTGAAGTATGGCTTCCCCCAGGGATCTTCATTAAGCCCTAACATGTTCAATATCTACATGAGGTCCCTTGCAGACGTTGTGCTTCCCTGGGGGGTCCAGCTGATCACCTACGCTGATGACACCCAGCTGGTGGTGTCCCTCAGCCGACACGATACTTTTGACAAGAACTTTACATCTTGTCTGAGCAAAGTATCTGAGTGGATGTATTCGTCTTTTCTTAAACTCAATGGCACCAAGAGGGAAATTATGATGCAACGACACGTGGCCCCTATGAATTTAGACCTCTGGTGGCCTAGCTGTCTTGGCCCTCCCCCTCTACCTAAGAAACAAATTAAGGGTCTAGGTGTATGGTTGGACCCTAATCTTAGCTCCTTCAATCATGTAAAGTTGCTGCTACCTGTTATGGTCTGATTAGATTGATAAGGAAGATTCTGCCTCTCCTTCCTTTTGAAGCTAGACGTCTGTTGGTTCAAGCCTTTATTTTATCGCGGCTAGATTACGCCAATGCGGTTTACCTGGGCGCACCTCAGGGAACTATTAAGATTCTGCAGATTGTTTAGAACTGTGCCGCCCGACTTTTAATGAATGTACCAAAGCGGAATTCTGCTAAGTCAGCTTTCTGTCAGTTGCACTGGCTGCCAGTGCAGCAAAGGATCTGGTTTAAGGCCATGTGCATTGTTCATAAGTCCATTACCGACAACGGACCCCCTCTGATTCAGCCTATGTTGCAATTATATCAGGTCTCCCGGACTCTCAGATCTAACCATAAAAAACATCTGACAGTCCCTAGGATTAAACGGGCACGGATGGGTGGCCGACGTTTTTCACTTCCTGCGGTAAAATTTTGGAACTAGCTCCCTGACTCTATTCGTCTTGAACCTAACTATCCCCGTTTCAGGAAACAGCTGAAAACCTTTCTTTTTTCTTGATCAGTGAAGAATAGTTAGGTGTCACAAATGCGCTGGGATGCCCTTGGGAAGCCATGCGCTATATAAATGCGTATTCATTCATTCATTCATATTAAGCTATCATACGAACACAGTGGTTTTAAACTCCCAGACTTTAGAGTATGTTTCTGGGCTGCTTTTGCAAGTTGGATTCAAAGTTTACTTAAGGGGCCTGGTTCTGGTAGGATTTGGTTTTCATACCAACTGGCTTGTGGCACAAACAATGGGTTTTTATTGTAAAAGATGGCTAACTGTATCTACAGCAAGAGGGTTAGATTTAAGGTAGTTAAACACATTGCCCGGATTTGGCAAGATATATGCAAGGCTTATACATTGCCTGAGTTGCACATATATACTACTCTATGGAGAAATCTGAGATTGTCTGAAATATTTCTTGATTATGTGGGGGAGGGTGGCAACGTTGTGTCATAACACAGCTTGGGCAGTTATATGATGGAAAAGGATTTCGATCACTTACATCATTGAAAAAAGAATTTGGGGTATTACAGAGTTAATCTATTAAGTACTTGCAAGTTAGGGATTATTTAACTCGTGGAGAGGGCCTATTAGAACTACGTAGCCCGACTGAGGTACTATCTGCAATTTTTCAGATTTCTGGCTGGCCCTGTATTGGAAAAGTTTAGCAGAAATTCTTAAGGGCCGCTAGTACTGATGGCATACAGATCGCAGTTAAATTGAGCCGGATCTTTGAAATTGATATTACAAGAGAGGATGTATATGAATCTTTGGCAACTATAAATGCTGCAGTTACCACAGTTAACTTGAAGCTACAGCAACATCGGATTACATATATGCTGTATTATACCCCAGAGCTTATCTCTAAGTGGGCTACGACCCATCTTTCTGTAAAGTCACTCTGTCCGAAGTGTCAAGCATATGCTGCTGATCTTCGCCATATGTTTGTTACGTGTCCAAAGTTGAACACGTTTTGGATTGATTTAACCCATGAACTTGTAACACTAACAGGCTATGATAATCAATTAACAGAGAAGGAAATTGTAAAGGTGTAGTATCAGATTTGGGTAATCTAACAAAATCTTTAGTCTCGATTATTATAGCATGTGCTCATTTATGCAATGCTCGGGCATAAATTCAAACTGTGAGTCCAAGTTTTACAGAACTTTGGGTATTACTGAGAGGGGTTTATGAAATGGAACTGGCTTTAGCTAAAGCCAGGGGCCCTCTCTCTAGGGCAAAATTTAGAAGGATGTGGTCGAGCCTTCAGTAGAACTAAGAAGTAGCATTGTCTATGACATTTAGCATTTAGTTTTATTGTGTGCAATTAATTGATTTAATGTCATCTTCTAACTTTGTCAATGTATGTTTCACTCTCTGTGCTCTCATGTGTCTTGATTTTGGTTATTTTTCTGTGCTATTTCTGGTCATAGGTATCAAACTGATGGCTAATACAATTTTAAAATTTAAAAAAAAAAAAATATATATATATATATATATATATATATATATTACCTACTGGCGGTCGCCAGTAGGTATATATAGTTAGGATTTTTTCTCTATGGGTTTTTTGAAAATTCTATGTCTAATAACTTTGGCGTTTGTGGACGGAATTGGCTGAAATTTTCAGGAAAATGGCACATTTTGTTTCTGAGCAGCCCTTGAAAATTTGGGGGGGGTTCGTCCAGTGGGGGCCGAGAAAAAAGGGGGGTCCCAAAACGTGTTTTTAACATTGAGTTTTCCATAGGGCGGTTGGCCTCACTTTTAGCCCGAACGGCTGAATGGATTTGCACGAAACTTGGCAAAATTGTAGGGACTGGTAGCCCGATGTGCCTTTTGTAGGTCTCAATATATGTGCTCCAGTGGATTTTGAGAAATTAACGTTTAAAAAAAGATATATATCTGTAACAGCGGACCAGTTAGCGCACTGGTTCGCGGACTTTTCGCGCAACGGAGCTTTGTGAAGCGAAGCTGATTGGTTCTCTGGCGTCTGTCAACATTCCAAAAAGTCCGTAGCGGCCGCCATCTTGTCTCTCGGTAGGATCGAGAGACAAGAGGAGGCAAAGCGAAGGGGCAAATGACCATAAGGGGGAATAGTAGATCCTCGCTGACCCCCTAGGTTTGATGTGGAGGTTTTAAAAGGGCCCCGCGGGGCAAAAAAAAAAAATTATAATAATAATTTTACGGCTGAATGGATTTGCACGAAACTTGGCAAAATTGTAGGGACTGGTAGCCCGATGTGCCTTTGCTAGGTCTCAATATATGTGCTTCAGTGGATTTTGAGAAATTAACGTTCAAAAAAAGATATATATCTGTAACAGCGGACCGCTTCGCGTACTTTTCGCGTTACGGAGCTTTGCGAAGCGAAGCTGATTGGCTCTCCGGTGTCTGTAAACATTCCAAACAGTCCGTAGCGGCCGCCATCTTGTCTCTCGGTAGGATCGAGAGACAAGAGGAGGCCAAAGCGAAGGGGCAAATGACCATAAGGGGGCATAGTAGATCCTCGCTGATCCCCTAGGTTTGATGTGGAGGTTTTAAAAGGGCCCCGCGGGGCAAAAAAAATAAATAATAATAATAATCGAACGGCTGAATGGATTTGCACGAAACTTGGTAAAATATTAGGGACTGGTAGCCCGATGTGCCTTTGCTAGGTCTCAATATATGTGCTTCAGTGCATTTTGAGAAATTAACGTTCAAAAACAAGATATATATCTGTAACAGCGCTCCGCTTCGCGGAGATAAAATTATATCTGTATTACGTAGCTGTTGCTAACACCAGTTAGCGACGGCTAGTAGGAGATAGCGACCATCTTGGGCCCCACTTTGCATGTGAGTGATATTTATCACTAATGACATGCAAAGTGGGCATGCCAAGATGTTAGCGACTGGAAACAGTCGCTAACATCGCTATCTCCTATTATCAACTTTTGGAAATATTCGAGATAAGCGCGAATATCTCCAAAAAGTAACAGCTGCCCTGAGCAGTTCTTAGCCATGTTATCCAATGGGAGGTGGATAACATGGCTAAGAGCATTAGCTCGGTAATGCATGAATATCGCAGAGTTTTCAGCGATATTAATGCATTGCGCTCGTTTTTTATCGTATTTGCGATAAACCTTGATAATAGCAAGGTTTATCTGCGATAATTTCTGACGGTAAAAAAATCTTTGCAATGCATCGTTAGGGATAAATATCGCTTAACTTTGGTAATATGCCCCAACGTCTGTTAACGTTCGATTCGAAGGAAATCAGGAATTGTTGAAAAACATTGTGTGCGCCATCTTGTCTTTTTTCAAATGCCACACTTTTGTCGTGCACGGCAGCCATTTTAGATGCCTTGACCAGATCCACTCTGTGCACGCTGTCGATCCTTAGCATGGCTCCCCACCCTCGCAAGCATCTCCCCCAGGCAGTGGTCACCCCCGCTCTCTGTTTTATGCATGGGTAATAAACCTCCCCCCATCTGCGCTGTTCTTCCCTGAGAATCACACCCTGTGCCCGCCCGACACCTCCCTTTCGCCCTATTCACTACCGCACCCTCTGACACTCCTTTTCCTCTGTGTCCGATTGTCCAGGCCGGTCCTAGGCTATCAGCTAGCCCTGCAGATGTAGTTTATAGCCACAGCTGTAAAGAATCACCCGTCTTCAAAGGAGTTATAGTAGATCAAGGCCCACACTCGATGAGATCCGTCACAGCAGAAGCGTTGCTATTATCTGAAAACCATCCTGTATTGTGATTGGGGAGGGGACCGAGCGTGAAGCGGAAGATTCCAGGGATGACTCTTTGTACATCAAAGTTTTTACAATTATGTGTCACATTAAAAATATATAGCACTCCGACAAAGTAGTAAGATTATAAAACTTTAATAATTTATAAATATATACAAGAAAACAAAAATAGTAATAACATATAAACATTTTTAGAGAAAAACAACGAAGTAGCGGTCGGCTGTGCGAATAGTCCCAACGCAGCACAACGTCCAGATTTCCGGCGTGGGGCGTCGCGGGGGGTGGGTGATCAGTAGCAAACTGTTGTGCGAATAGTTCCAAGGCAGCAGAACGCGCCGAAATCTAGATGACACAAAAGTGATGTCTAGTAAGTTGCCACCCAGCAAATAACGGCGTGGGGCGTCGCGGGGGGTGGGTCATCAGTAGCAAACTGTTGTGCGAATAGTTCCAAGGCAGCAGAACGATGGCACCAAGGTGATGTCCAGTAAGTTGCCGCACTGGTTTTGGTATCCTACAATGCTGCTCTGAATAACGGCGTGGAGCGCCCCGGGGGAGGCGGCGTGAACGGGCCTCTCCAGGTGGAGTCTCGTCTGTTGTAGTGGGGCGCCCCTTTACCGTTTCAGTTGCCATTCCGTCCGCTTTTGGTCCACTGTGTCAAAATCCGCAATTCAGCTGAGTTGCGCCCACTCTTGCGGTGCAGCGATAGGCGGCTGTCACAGGACTCTCAAAATGGCGGCAGGCTGTTTCCTTTTTGGGCCTGGTCCACTGAAATGGCCCTGGGACACCTTGGAAATCGGACGCTTGTCTGCTAGGTCTTGGACCCCATTCTCGAAAGCGTCCCCTCCGCCTTGAGAATTCATCAAAAGTTTTGGGGGCCCCGACTCCTGCAGGCTTCTGGTGGGGAGCGGCTGCCATGATTGCTCGCGGAATGACCACGACGGAGCTACGAGATGGTGGTGCTCTCATGGTGACGCCAGCTTCAGTCTGAAACATCCAGAACCAAGGTGGGGCTTTCATCGTTTGGGGGAAAAAAAAAGTTTTCATCCAATGAAAAGTGTTGTTTTTAGGTCATATGATCAAGCCTTCCATCATTAGGAAACCAAAAGTAAAATGAACCAATGAAAAGTTTTATAAACAAGTCACATGACCTGTTATGCGGCATAGGGTATAAAATGCGGAGAAAATACGTTGGCACGTGAGGCGGCGTCAGTAGCGGACCGATGTGCGAATAGGCCGAAGGCAACACAACGCGCCAAGATCCGGATGGCATCGAGGTGGTGTCATAGTTGAGAGTTCTGAGCAGCGGTTGTAACACTGTCTGAAGCTTATTTGCAGCTGCTGCAGCTTCACTACGCGCCAAGATCCGGATGGCACCGAGGTGGTGTGTAGGAAGTTGCCGCACTGGTGTGGCCATCCTACAATGCTGAAAGTCGGCGTGGGGCGCCCCGTTGGCCTGTGAGTTTGCGTCAGTAGCGGACCGATGTGCGAATAGGCCGAAGGCAGCACAACGCGCCAAGATCCGGATGGCACCGAGGTGGTGTCTAGTAAGTTGTCGCACTTCTGTGGCAATCCTACAATGTTGAAAGTCGGCGTGGGGCGCCCCGTTGGCCTGTGAGATGGTGTCAGTAGCGGACTGATGTGTGAATGGGGCCAAAGGCAGCGCAACAATATTTTCTACTATATTTCCGGTGTAGAAGAGACCACAAGGCGCTGAGATGCCAAGATCCGGATGGCACCGAGGTGGTGTGTAGCAAGTTGCCGCACTGGTGTGGCCATCCTACAATGCTGAAAGTCGGCGTGGGGCGCCCCGTTGGCCTGTGAGATGGCGTCAGTAGCGGACCGATGTGCGAATAGGCCGAAGGCAGCACAACAATATTTTCTGACTGACACCACAAGGCGCTGAGATGCCAAGATCCGGATGGCACCGAGGTGATGTCTAAGTTGCGGACTGATGTGCGAATGGGGCCAAAGGCAGCGTAACAATATTTTTTGTATGGAAGATACCACTAGGCGTTGAGATGCCAAGATTCGGATGGCACTGAGGTGATGTCTAGCAAGTTGGTGTGGTGATCCTACAATGCTGAAACTCGGCGTGGGTCACCCCATTAGCCTGTGAGATGGCGTCAGTAGCGGACCGATGTGCGAATAGGCCGAAGGCAGCACAACGCGCCAAGATCCGGATGTCACCGTGGTGGTTTCATAGTTGAGAGGCACTTCATCTGCAGTGGGGCGCCGAGATCCGGATGGCACCGAGGTGATGTCTAGCAAGTTGCTGTACTGGTGTGGTCATCCTACAATGCTGAAACTCGGCGTGGGTCGCCCCATTAGCCTGTGAGATGGCGTCAGTAGTGGACCGATGTGCGAATAGGCCGAAGGCAGCACAACGCGCCAAGATCCGGATGTCACCGTGGTGGTTTCATAGTTGAGAGGCACTTCATCTGCAGTGGGGCGCCGAGATCCGGATGGCACCGAGGTGATGTCTAGCAAGTTGCTGTACTGGTGTGGTCATCCTACAATGCTGAAACTCGGCGTGGGTCGCCCCATTAGCCTGTGAGATGGCGTCAGTAGCGGACCGATGTGCGAATAGGCCGAAGGCAGCACAACGCGCCAAGATCCGGATGTCACCGTGGTGGTTTCATAGTTGAGAGGCACTTCATCTGCAGTGGGGCGCCGAGATCCGGATGGCACCGAGGTGATGTCTAGCAAGTTGCTGTACTTGTGTGGTCATCCTACAATGCTGAAACTCGGCGTGGGTCGCCCCATTAGCCTGTGAGATAGCTGTTCTTTGGATTTGGGCCTGGCTCGTCTGCTGTAGTGGGGCGCCCCTTTACCGTTTCAGTTGCCATTCAGCTGAGTTTCGGCTGCTCTTGATGCTACAGCGACAGGCGGCTGCAACAGGACTCTCAAAATGGCGGCCTGTTCTTTGGATTTGGGCCTGGTCCACTAAAATGGCCTGGGACACCTTAGAACTCGGACGCTCGATTTTGTTTTCCTTTCCTGTACATGCAAAAAAAGGTAAATGCCCGGTACGTTACACGCTTCATCTGCCACGATGAACTCTCCAGAGGAACCGAAAAAAAATATAGTTGTGGTAACTATACCATGCATCGTCATATGGAGAGGTGGCACCAATTAATTATAGTGCTGCATAAAAGAGAGATTTGGAGGAGAACCCCTGACCTGCTAGTACATTCATCAAAGAAGTGGCACTGAGAGCTTCAGAGGCAAGGGAAACGGTCCCAAATATTTAGAAGAACTTTGGAAAGATTAAAATGACATGTTTAGATTGTGGCAAATTAATTTCATGTGGACAGATGAGTGTTACTCTAATAAATACAGCATATGAACATCATCATAGTCGATGGTTGGTAGAGACATTTTGACTATATCCTGGACCTGCCCGTCCTCGCCCAAAATGGCGCCAGAATAAATGGGACTCGTAACTCCTTGTTGTGTACTGGTTGCAGAACCTTGAAATCACGAGATACGTATGCAGTTTTGAAGCAAATGGCGGGCGGGGACGAGAATTGATTGAATATTTCGACATCCCTATTGATATTAAGTTCTGATGTGTTATTGATTACTGTACTGTTGAAAGTTCGAATTAACGTCACCCATGGTACTTGCCCGCAAATGTATATCTAGATAATTTTATTGTAACTGGCCCTGTCGTATTTTAATTATAAAATGTACGTCCACCGATTCCGTAACTGTTAGACACCTTAGTTCTTGCAACGTAATGGCCCGCCCGTTACGTTCCTCTACAGTGTAAATGTCTATTCATCATATACGATTACAGTTTGCTCCGTGGCCGGCCCACGTGGTTATAGGCTCGTATTTGTATAATGAAATTTTCACAATAAAGGTTTTTAAAAGAAAACATGGTAGTAGTATATACATTGGTAAAGTTTTTAATAATAGTCACTGTTTTAGAATCATTAAAAGGCAAGTGAAATAAAGCAGACCAATTACATGAAGGGTAAAAGGTATAATACGAAGGAACGCAGTAAAGATAAATGGTCAAGGGCTGTTGTGTTTTCTATTCCTGCAACATAAAGTGATCGATAAGAATCTCATATTCAGGCGTATCGGCGACTAAGACAGCAGGTCGACCCTCTTTTGCTCAACGGCTCCGTCATGGGATGAAGAAACGCTCTTTTTCTCGAAAAAAGAATATATTTTACTTGCAGGACAGTTGTCAAATTTCCGGGAAAGTACATTAGCCTGGAACATTATAACATATATTTAAGAAAAAATAATGTTCGGAAGTAATGAAAAGCGTAATTTTTAGGTCATATGACCAAGCCTTTCATCATTACAATAAGAAAAGTAAAATGAACCAATGAAAAGTTTTATTAACAAGTCACATGACTTGTTATGCTTACGTTACGCGCTGCGCGCCCCGGATGACTTCCGGATGCGCTAACGCGGCGCGTCATATGACGCATTACGCGACAACGCAGGTACAGAATATAGTCAAAATGTCTCCACCAACCAGCGGTCGGAACACAACCCCTTTCAGCAGGCTAAATAGTTCTGTTAAATGACAACAGAAGGGACAGGCAACAAGAACCATCAGTCAAAGAGGGGAGGGCTAGTTCTTCTCTACCGGGTTACATTGGGGCGCTACCGGAACTGATCGAATTGGTAGTCTACAGTGTTTCTGGATGTTTCAGACTGAAGCTGGGGTTAGCATGAGAGCAGCACCATTTCGTAGCTCCGTCGTGGTCATTCCGCAACCAATCATGGCAGCCGTTCTTTATCGTTATTTTGGGCGGGGTGGGTGGCGGAGCCGAGCTGTTTTGCAGCCATCATTGTGTGGAGTTCAGTTCATCTCACTAGTTTTGTATTTGTCATGAGGGGTTGTTCCTAATGTTTCTATTTTAGCGAGGTCAAAAAGAGATCCCATTAGTGGCCTACTGATTTTGCTCGATTCCTTTTCTTTTTTTTTACACGATTTTTCGTTATCTGCAAAGACTAAACAGAGTATTGCGACTCTGTGTTTGTTTGTAAATAGAGAATAAACCAAAGAGAACTAATTCTAAAACAGTAAATACTTGGATAACAATGAATCAAATGGAGAGAGAAGCAGGCACGACGGATTACAATGGGGGCAAAGACCTGCGTTAACTACCTTTCACTATCTGCAAAGAGAGAGTACTCCTAATAGAAATGAGGGGGGGGGGCACCATTCAAAGCAGATCAGTGTGCATAAACACGAAAATGTTTTCACTTACCACGTACTTGACATTCGACAGCTTATGATATTTGCTATTAAAAAACCATTGAAATTCACTGAAAAAACCATAGGTTATAGACCATATATAGTTAGGAATTAGCATTTACAAAACC
Organism: Lissotriton helveticus; assembly: GCF_964261635.1. Classification (NCBI taxonomy): domain Eukaryota; kingdom Metazoa; phylum Chordata; class Amphibia; order Caudata; family Salamandridae; genus Lissotriton; species Lissotriton helveticus. Next base: position 510,264,390 of record NC_136061.1, on the reverse strand, counting down.
TTGAAAATTCACTGAAAAAACCATAGGTTATAGACCATATATAGTTAGGAATTAGCATTTAAAAAACCTTATTTTACTCACACAAAACCATTGAAATTCCATATATAGTTAGTTGCACTAACTATATATCGCGCACCTGCAATCCACTGCTGATGATGTCACATATTACATCATTCATGACATGGTCAGTGACATCACTGATGACATCACTGATGACATCTCAAATGACATCACTGATGACATCACTGATGACAACATCCAGTGACTGTATGTTTCTGTAAAGTTAAAATGTGTCTTACATATTGAAGAATGAGTGGAAGTATAAGTGTCTGGACAAAGGATTTAGTAGGTGCATGACTGAATGCATGAGTGAGTGATTAAATGTGTCTCACTGAGTGCATGGGTTAGTGACTAAAGTGTCTTAATTTGTGCATCATTATGTCTGTTGTTCTGTAAACTGCTGCATGTTTTGATCAGTAGCTATATGATTAACTATATGGGTTACTGATTGATTGTCCAAGTATTTGTATGGGAGACTGAGTGTGTGTGTGGCTGGCTGGGAGGTGTGTGACTCTGTGCAGATCAATGTGTACTTGTATCAATGATTGTATAACAAGGTAAGTATGTGTTAGTATATGTTTGAAAATGTAAGGTGCTCTATGTTTAACTGTATAGACAAGAAAATGGAAGTGTCATTGATTCTTTACAGGACTGACTAGGTGTGTGAGTAACTCCATGGATGAGTGGCAGACTGTGAGTGTCTGTATAGGTGTATGAGTGCATATGATAGTGTTGTAAAGATGAGTGATTGTATGTATGAATGATAGTATGGGTGAATGAGTGAAGGTGTGTGTAGACGTAGGAATCAGTGAGTGCGTATGTAGTAACTAGTATTGGTGTGTCAATGGTTTCAAAAATTATATTCTGTATTTAACACTGGGTGAAACAGAGGTTATATTAAAATGTGAGGAGATGCATTGTATTGTCACATGAATGATATCATCAGTGATGTGGTCATTGATGTCAAATGAGATGTCATCAGTGATGTCATCAGTGATGTCATTTGAGATGTCATCAGTGATGTCATCAGTGATGTCACTGACCATGTCATGAATGATGTAATATGTGACATCATCAGCAGTGGATTGCAGGTGCGCGATATATAGTTAGTGCAACTAACTATATATGGAATTTCAATGGTTTTGTGTGAGTAAAATAAGGTTTTTTAAATGCTAATTCCTAACTATATATGGTCTATAACCTATGGTTTTTTCAGTGAATTTTCAAGGTTTTGTAAATGCTAATTCCTAACTATATATGGTCTATAACCTATGGTTTTTTCAGTGAATATATATATATATATATATAAACATAATTTTTTTTATCATAAATAATTTCTAATAAATATAGTTATTTATTTTTTTATTTTTGTATTTCAATACCAGCAAATTAAACATTTACATGTTCCATGAGGAGTAAAACAACCAAATTACACTTTTAGGGTTCACCATATAGAAAATAAAGTAACTAAAAATAGAGTAGCCACATCCGAAAAAAGAACAGTGTCACAATGGCAAGGAGAAAAAAAAGCTGAAAGTTGGGAACCTGCACAGATTTCAGGATACATTAGTTTCCATCTTTCCATCTTGTAATGGGGGCCCAGATATTTTATAATAAACATAACGTTTTATAGTGTTGAGCCTGAAGGGCAGCAGAAACAAGCACAGTCCTTCCAAGTACCAATGAATCAAAAAAATAAATCACGCGATATACCCAGTTTCTGCTCACATTTAGACCCATGCCTCTCGAGATAATCTTGAGTAAACAATGTTAATACATTAATATTTTTTATAATAGTTATTACATTTTGCTAATACATTTTGCAGGTAATGCACTCCATTTCACACTGAACCGTATCCACAATGCTATTGTTATTAAAGCCTCTTGTACCTCCCTTTTTTGATCTTACAAATCTTCTAATTCGTAGATACTTAAAAAAATCCCTGGCGGGTATCCCATATTCGTCTTGAATTTTGCTAAATGAACATATCTCCGTCCCGTCTAGCAGATCCTCTATCATGCAAATACCTTCGTCCTCCCATCTTGACATAACGTTATCCCTAAAGATCTCTGGCATTGTTGGGTTTTTAAAAAGATGTGTTTAATAGTTCAGCCTGCCAAGCCCAGTTTTTCTTTTAATAGCAACCCAGATCTTTAATGCTGCTTGAAGGGTCTAAAATCTAACCTTTTTATAATAGCTTGGCTCACTATACTTCAAAAAGTAACCCTTGGCGGCTTTATCTATAAGTAATTAGTGTACATCTTCCATCTCATGAGTGTTCCTTGGTGCTTCCCCATGACCACCCAGTAGCACCCGCATATACTGTAAAGTAGCCACCCAGTGATACATTCTTAAGTTGGGAACCCTCATCCTCCTTTCTCCCTTGCTAATGACATACATGTTAACGCCCTTCTTGTCTTTCCTTTTGACCAAATAAACCTATTGAGCAGATTTTCCATTTCTTTGAACCAATACCTTGCAAACTTGAGGGTACTCGCCCTAAACAAGCAGAGAATAGCATCTTTATTATGTTACACCTACCTACTATCGAAAGATGAAGATCGTGTCACCTATCAAAATCACCTTTTTCCTATTCCTTATTACCGGAACGATATTTGCCTCAACAATTTGTTCAAGTTCAGATGTAATTTTTATTCCTAGGTACATTGCCATATTTGTAACCTGTGTATGTTCCCACCTAACCAAACTGTTGATTACCACCTGAGTTTTCTGCTGGTTGAGCTTGTACCCTGAAATTACCCCTAATACTTTAATAGCTATAAGATAAGTTCCAGCGCTCCTTTTATCTGTCATTGCCCTATTCTCTTCCTGTTTGCCTCATAAACCTACATGTACCTCATTAACCATTTTTCCCTCTTTTGTGCCCCCACTCCCTCTTACCCCTTCGCCCCCCCTGTCCCACCCCCTTCTCTCTCCACCCCCCTCTACGCCTCCCGCCACCCCCCTTTATGGGCAAAAAGGTCAATAGATGACCCATGTGATGTCGCCTTTGGCGAACGCCCGTGCCCTCCTTGTCCCATCCCACAACCCACATTTTTGAAGAGAAACAGAGCATTATAGTCAGCTAAACTTTCCTGGTGATATAGCAGAAAAATCTAAGCAGCAAAAAACAAATAATAGAGTGTGAGAGAGGTTAACAAAAACATTTGCTAGCCTTTCATCACCCTTTTTTTACCCCCTCCCTCCTGTATTATTAGCTTATTTAACAGTGGGGCACACTCCCATTATCTAGCATTCTAAATGTCACCGAACCTGTCAACACACTCTATCTTTCTGTTAATACTGATTCCCATAACTCTTGTAGTTCCTTCAGATGGTCTTGAGCCTTTATTTCAGATGCCAGCATTCTGACCTTCACTCTATATACGACTTTGAAACATGCAGGGCTCAGGATATAAGCCTCAGCGTCAATAACCTGAAATGGCAAAATCAGCTGTTGTAGCTTCCAGCGCCTCTCCACTGTGCTATGACAAAAGTCAGGCGTGCAAAAAACTTATGCCCATCGAATGATCTCTTTGCATCTTGTCTTGCCCCAATCACGATAGCCTGGGGTAAGAGAAAGTTCCCGAAGAAAACTAGAATTGCCCTGGGTCGCTACGGCTGTCCTGAGAAGCCATTGGACCTCGGCACCCCAATTCCAGTTCGAGAACTCCGGGAAGGCGCCCTTCAACAGATCCACCATGAAGGTTCTAACGCTGCCGCATACGATATTTTCCGCTATTACAAGGAATCTCGAAATCTTCGAGCTTCCACTTTACGTCAATTGACTGTTTTTCCTGTTGTTCCTTATATTCCTGAATTTTCCCAACTTCGTTCTCTAAAGACATGTGTCACCCTTTCCTTCATTTCTGCACACATCGTTGTTACCTTCCGGAATGAACCCTGCAGTTTCTTTGTGGCCAGGTGTGCCCTGCAAGTTTACTGGCGAGCATCCCTCTGCATTTGCTTAAGGGTGGCAGAGATCAAATCCATTGATGGAGGGTTGGAGGGGGTAGCTATGCCGTTGTCCGCAGTTTTATCCTGCTCATTATATACCTGACTTGTAGAAGAGTAGTCCCACATCAATCTTCGAGTGGTTTCATCATTACTATTCATTCAGTGACTCGCCCCCTTTGATCTTTTTCTTCTTTTTTGGTTGGCTGGCTTATCTTGGTTTTTGCTTCTCGATGATCCCTCAGATCCTGACCCTTGCTATGTAAGCCCAGAAGTAGATGTTGAAAGCTCAGAGTCATCTGTGAGGGAATAGAACTTCTCCCCTCCACCATCTGGTGAGCCCATTGTATTTCCTAACCAGGGGGTACCCATCAGTCCCTGTGTGATTGTCCCCCTTCAGAGGAGGTTCTTGTGATGTGCAGGACTGCGCTTTTATTCCCTATGCACGTTTCCAAGAATAGATCAGTGCTTTTCATCATGGTCACATTTGGCTGCACATTATCTACTAGCAATATGTCTTCACCTGAACTATCCTCAGGGGCGTCACTAGGGTTGGTGTCACCCAGTGCGAGTAACTCATGGTTTCACCCCCTCATGACTTACCCCATGGACCTCCTCTGTGACAGAGCCCAGGCCGATTCGTCCGGCACGCCTTCCCGGTGGTCATCCTGCTACCGCGTCCTCCTTCCTGTTGTCCTCCTCCTCGGCTCTCCTGCTTTCACCTCCTTGCATCCGAGTTCCCCTCCACAGTCCCGGGCCATCGGAATATAAAGTCCTTCCTTACGCCGGCAACAGAGGAAGAGACCAGGAAGCAGGTCTCCTTGGTGCCGCCGGGGCTCCGCCACAAGCCCCCAAGGCCGTTTCCCTACAGTACACCCCTACCAGGCTTGGCTGATGAGGCAGTGCTGCTAGCGCAAAAGGTGGGGAAAACTACATTTTGCAGTGTAAAGAATTCTATGGAAACAGACGGTTCCTTCCTCAGCAGTGTTCGGCTAAAGCACAGCATGACAGAAAAGCTTTGCTCCGCTGATGTAAAATGCCGGCTCAGTTGCTCGTAACTTTAGTTTACAAGGACCACCCGTGAAGGCAACCTGCTGTCCAGTATTGATTTTTTAACAGTGAATAACATGTCTCCGTATTGTCACTACTTCCGGGTCGACAGAGAGCCAGTTATATGTCTAAACATTTTCTAGGCGTGTGTGGAACTCGTAATGTGTAGAGTGATCTAGGATTGAAGTATCCCTTTCACCGCAGCCAACGGAAGTGCTGATTGGCTGCAGAGTCCACTCTTAACAGTGATTCCGGGGAGGGGGGCGGCGTGGTTGTTAAACTGCAGGGCGCGTTTCACTACTTGAGTTTACTGTGTCTCTCCTATCCGTGATGGTTTACTGATGTCTCGTTGAGTCTTTCACGCAGTTCTGTCACAGCTGAGCAAAGGCGTGCCACCCCATCCTCCAGATAACAACTGCAGACCATTTTAGGGTCCAGCAAAGAGAATGCGCCCTTCTGCGTCCATGATCTCATGCAAAGAACAGTCAGGTTGTGCGCCTGCAGCTGAGAAACTAAACACGGTGACCTAATGAACCATAAATTGTGTTCATTGCCAAAAAAGGTCTTTGATGCCTCGTCAGGGGTGGTAAGCGCTATATAAATGCAATCACAATACAATACAATACAATACATTAGGGTAAACACATACACTGAGAAATTGGTTTCTAAATGTCACTCATCAACAATATCTAGCAGAGAAAGAGGTCAGGAACCATGTGAAGATACACATTTTCTACCTTCCAGTTCACTTCCTGATTCAGGATGTAAAAGCATTTGTGGGGTTTGGAATCACACTCCGAAATTATTCAGTCTGGGCATACGTGAACATTCTATGCATTTATGTAGAACACCAAGAACAGATTGCACATGGCTGAAGTAACAATCACTCCCTCCCTCCTTCCCTCATGAGTCAATTTCTCCTAAGCCCTCAATGAGCCCACCTGGAGTAGGTCTGTGCTTTAAGTCCTATGCTGTAAAAGTGACCCGTGTGGCCGGAAGTCAATAAGGCTGCTGCCGTATGTTTTTTTATTTGAGCAGAACACGCTTTTTCAGCTCCATGCATGGCCAAGGTTTTAGATTGCTTATGTGTGTGACACAATCATAATTTCAGGGTAATTGAGTGACATTTGAACGGACTGTAAGTGACACTATCGCTACTCTGTCACCACTGACTAGAGTGCGACTTCAACTATGCCACTTGGTGCAGGGCCCCTGAAAAGTACAGTGTATTGCACAAAGAAGACACTAGATTGTGTGTGAACGTCCGGGCACTGGCAGGCAGCTTACTATGATGACTAAGCTTAAACCGCTACTATTATAAACCTTCAACAATCAAATTTAGCAGACACTGGGCGAGATTATGCACCCTTAAGTATTAAGTAATGAAAGGTTCTGGTCATAAAATTCCGCCGGAGTGCGAGTGAGGAAGTCTTCTGAAAGGACGGCAGCACCCATTTAATGGCAGAGGTGCGAGGCTGCAAAGTTTGGCCAGCAGCCAACACAGCTTAACTAGATTGGTGTCACCCCCATGTGCTGGTGTCACCCGGTGCGGGCCGCACCCCCCGCACCCCCCTAGTGACGCCACTGACTATCCTCCATCAGTATTCCAGACTGCTCATTCCATGCCTGAGGCCATCCTCCTTCTGACAAGGCAGACTGCTTGACCTCCTTCTCCATGCACCGTCCACTTTCTGCCTCTCCATCCAGCTGATCCACAAGGCAATCCTGCGCAGCTGCAGCTATCGTAGATACCGCGGCGAAGGCAGGGGGGTCAGCACCGGCACCAATCTCTGCAGGTGAGCCATTCCGAGGAGTGTGCTCAGCAGGCACCTCCATCTCTGGACCCTGCGCTACTTCCTGCGTTACTCCCTGCAGGAAAGCCTCAGTAATGAGCGGCTGCTTCAGGCCGCTATCTGCATCTGTAGCCCCTCTCCGGCGTCCATTTGTTCCGCGGCCATTCACAAATTTGGCTTCGGTCTCATCGGCCCTCCTGGCTTCCCCTCCACACAGCTGGCCAGCTGCAGCCTCGGCCCACACTGGTGTTTGCAAAATCTTTTACCGCATCTTTAACTTTCAGCTCCTTAGGAGCCATGCCACCTGCAGTAAACAGTTTATTTTGCACAAGTGTTGCTAGTGTTGCGGTGCACCTAAAAAATTAAATACTCCGTCGCTCCAACCACCGGAGCATACCAGACCACGCTGAGGACCAATGGTTCACCAGGTAAGGTATTCTTGCTTCGTTATAAAACATCACTGAGCTGCTCACTTTGAATTTATGGAGATTACAGCAGGTTAGGAGCGGGGCAAGAAAGCGGCCATTTCGTGGTGGTCAGTCAGCCGCCATCGTGCCCTCCAGTGGTTATAGTTATTTGTTTGTGAATTATTTTTTACATTTTTATAAAGTAATGTTTGAGGGTAATTGTTAGATTTTTTTAACATTGTAATATGTCTCTATCTTTTGTAATTTTTATTCTTTTTATATATGTTTTCTTTTTTGGTTTTGACACTTTTTGCATTGTAGATGATATTTTTTTTGTTTTAAATTTTGAACTGACTTCAGTGGGAATATTCATTTTTACCCCTCCGTTATCCAACACTTTCCCTATTGTTGCACACACTGGTGTGGGAATAGTAATGTGTAACCCTCCTCTCTCCATCACTTTCCCTACTGTTGTACTCACTGGAGTGGGAATAGTACATTTTTCTCTCCACTATCCAACACTTTCCCTACTGTTGCACTCACTGGAGTGGGAATAGTAATATCTACCCCTTCACAATCCAACTTTCCCTACTGCTGCACTCACTGGAGTTGGAATAGTACATTTTTCCCCTCCACTATCCAACATTTTACCTACTGCTGCATCACTGGAGTAGAAATTGTAAATTGTTCTCCTCCGCGATCCAACACTTTCCCTACTGTGGTACTCACTGGAGTGGGAATAGTAATTTGTACCCCTCCGCTATCCAACACTTTCCCTTCTGCTGCACTCACTTGAGTGGGAATAGTAATTTTTACCCCTCCACTATCCAACACTTTCCCTACTGTTGCACTCACTGCAGTAGGAAACGCCAGAAACGCGCCCAAAATCTGGAACGCCATCCCAGTCGGTATCAGGACTATCTCGTCCTTCACAAAATAAAAAAAACACCTAAATGTCCCTTTCCTCAACCGCTCCCTCCCGAATGGATAGCCGCTATCCTAACACAAATCTCTGCTCATCATCACTCACATTGTAGCGCTAAGGCTTACCTTCTCCCTGCTATTTGATCCCTAACTGCTGCTCCCCCCCCAAGTGGTTCAACCCCAAGACAACATGCACTCTATGAGGTTATCTCAGGACACACAGACTACCTCAATGCCGCTCAGCACACTTGGACTCCTGAACCTATATGTAGAATACTGCTTTATTGTATCAACACCAAGGCAACGGGCATTCCATGAGGTAATCTCAGGACTCATGTACTACCTCCTCAATGCTGCTCAGCACACTTGGACTTCCGAACCTATATGTAAAATACTACTTTATTGTATGAATCTTGCTCAAAAACTGTTGTGACGCGTTCCGATATCCTCAGGCTAGCACTATATAAAACTCCTTAATAAATAAATAAATAAAATAGTAATTTTTACCCCTTCGCTATCCACCAGTTTACCTACTGTTGCAGTAAATGGAGTGGGAATAGTCATTTTTACCCCTTCGCTATCCAAAATGTTCTCTACTGTTGTACTCATTGGAGTGGGAATAGTAATTTTTACTTATCCGCTATCCAGCACTTTCCTTACTATTGCATTCACTGGAGTGGGAATAGTAATTTTTTTTCCCCTCCGCTATCCAAAACTTTCCCTACTGTTGCACTCACTGGAGTGGAAATTGTAATTTTTCCCCCTACGATATCCAACACTTTCCCTAATGTTGCACTCAATGGCATGCGGAATGTAAGTTTAAAATTATTAAAAATTGTAATGTTTTATTGTATAATATATTTATTTTTTTGTTTTTATGTTATAGGTGTATGTATATATGTATATATATATATATATGTAACTGGAGTCTTTCACGAAGCCTACAATACGAGCATCATTGAAATCTGGGAGAAATTGGAGACATGGAAAGATAAGGGGCTCCTGGTTTGGGAAGAATATCGTTACCTGAAAAAAGATTTCCCTAGACTTCCCATTCTGTACCTACTTCCCAAACTTCACAAAAATGCAACAGCTCCTCCAGGACGCCCGATAGTGTCCTCTATCGGGAGTATCAGTGAAAGTATCTCCAAGTATGTAGATCATTTTCTCCGAGACTATGTTATCTCATTACCAAGCTACATAAAAGACACTAAAGATTTTCTGTGTCACATTGAAGAAATTGTGTGGGAACCCGAATACATTTTTGTTGTTTTGGATGTGCAATCTCTTTACACGATAATTAATCACCAACATGGTCTTCAAGCTTGTGAACATTTTTTGAAACACAGACCCTTATGTTATCGTGAACACTCCAAAATGATAATGGAAATGATGAATTTTTGTTTAACTAACAACATTTTTTCCTTTGATGGCGCCCTCTACAGGCAAATCAGTGGTACTGCCATGGGTTCTTGCTTCGCTCCTAGTTTAGCGAATCTGTTCATGGGCTATTGGGAGCAGGAAATCCATGGTAGTATCACACTGGCAGAGGATTTTAAGAAGGTCGTCGCATGGCTTCGTTACATCGACGACCTTTTTATCATCTGGAGTGGTACTAAATCTGAAGCTGAAGAGTTTGTCAGGAAACTTAATTGTAACAGCTATAACATCTTTTTGTCTGGCAACGTTAGTGACAGCCAAACTGAATTTTTGGATGTCAAACTGGAGATTAGAGACCACAAAATCTACACCTCTTTGTTTCGCAAGGCCACGGCGGGGAATAGTGTGCTTCACGCACAAAGTAGCCACCCTGAGGCTCTAAAATGGAGCATCCCCTACGGGGAACTGCTCAGGGCCAAAAGAAATTGTAACACTAATGATGCTTACCTGAAAGAGCAAGCAACCATCATAACCAGGTTTAAAAGCAGAGGCTATCCTAGTTGGGTCCTTAAAAAAGCCAAAATGAGAGCAGATGAAATACCAAGACCTGAAACATTAACTGACAAGAAGACTGCTGACACTGTGGAGCAAGATGAATCCACCAGACTCATCTTAACTTACAGTTCAGAGGTTAGTCAAGTCAAAAAACTGTTATCCAAAAATTGGGATATTCTTAAGACGGATTCCATTCTCGGTAACAGTATACCTGATCGTCCTGCCATCACTTATAAAAGAAGTAGAAATATAGGTGACTTAGTGGTCAGGAATGACATTACAAAATACAGTAAAACTAACTCTGAACATGGTCTAGTGGGTTTTTACCCATGTGGCCATTGTAAAGCTTGCAAGCACAGTAAATACAGAGGATCTGTAGAATACAATAACATCATCAAAAATCTGACCTCTTTCTTTACCTGTAGCACCACATTTGTGATTTATGTCATCGAATGCTCCTGTAAATTGTGGTATATAGGCAGTACCAGCTGTGCTGCCAAAAAAAGAATCCTTGAGCACCTCAGGGCCATTACCAACAAGGACCCCAAATACCCTGTGGCACGTCATTTTGAACAGAAACACTATTCCAATACCTCTGAATTAAATTTCTTCATATTGGAACAGGTCCCCAAACATCCAAGAGGGGGCGACAGGGTACTCAACTTGAGACAACGTGAATCTAAACTCATAATTGAGTTCCAAACCAGATTCCCGGGAGGCCTCAACATGGATGAGGAACTGGCTATTCACCTGAGAGAGTAGTGTCTATCAACCTCGCTAATCGCCAGTATTGTCTAGACCTTCTCAGCATAGTTTGTTATGATGTAAAGCACCGACTCCGCTCATCGTCTTCTGACATGTTTTTAACATAATTGTTATTCCTATTATGTTGTTTAGTCATATATTTCTCATTTGTCTGTCTCATGTCATTGATTAGTCACATTTCACTTTTAATTTTAATTTTATTTTTTGTTTCTGTTTCATTCCTTAGGAGGAAAGGAGGGGGCCCACCACTGGATCACACCTGCACGGGCGCACCCAACCTTTGCACTCCTGGAATCACTGCTCGAGTTTGTACCACACGTCCAGACACCATAGCTTTAAGGTTTGACCTTTCCAGTTATATAAGATTTTGGTCCACTACAGAGAGAGTAAACAACAGCATTGGGCAGATACAACTACCAGGCATTGTTTGAATTTCACGGTTGGGTTGATGGTGACACTGACTTAGCTAAACTCTCCTTAGCCGTTGCCCGGATCTATGCCTATCACAGAGGCCTCTGATGGACTTTACAAACTTTTATTATACATATATTTATATAATTTTTGGTGGAAGGGATCCACGCTACGAAAGTGTATTTTACTTTTTAGGCTGAACCATTATTTCTACAAGCTATGCAGCATTGGGTGCTGTTAGCTTTGATTCGAGTTGTATGTTGTTTTTTCCAGCGCATTGAGCCGGAATTCAACACTGCAGAGATTGCTCCACAGTTGTGGGCTGTTTGCATGTACATATATGTGTCACAGCATAGCTAATGGGACAAGTGCTGAAAAATATTTTCCTGGCAATAGATGCAAATTATGTGCTTCAATTTCTCCTTTTCATGCCACTTGGCTGACTGAATAGCCGGTATTCGGATATTGTTGTATATATATATTTTTTCTCTAAAAAATGGGATTTTCCGCAAAATATGTTTTGTTTACAAGTTACACCTTTATAATTACTGATTTGCAAACTGCATGAATTATCAATTAATTGTGTGTACTATTCATCGAATACGAGCAAGACATTGTAGAACGATGTATATTCCGTTTGACCATTCCAACATGTCTGCCACATAACCACCTTTTTGCCAGTCCTATTTTGTTGTTGACTATGAACCTACAGCTTAGAAAAACTTTATTTATACTTGGTGTCTGTGAGTGTGGGGTTGCACGTGAACAAGGCTTTCTTTGCTGAAACGCGTTGTGCATTAAACTGCATTACCAACTATTTTGACCCTCTTCTTGCCTTCTTGTCCGAGAGCGCATGCAATTCACTTCGTGAAAGACTCCAGTTACATTAATTCACCGGACTGCTTCGCCGGTATTTGCGCCACCTTCCACGGGTTCCAAGTGCTCCAGAAGAAGCTTTTTGTTTTTCTCATATATATATATATATATATATACCCAACCATAGGCACAACGAGGCTCGAGAGGGTGCATACATTCGAGTACCTGGGGGTGACCATCAACGAAAATATGACCTGGGATACGCATCGAACAAAAGCTAATCTTAAATTGGTGCAGTCAACGGGTGGCATCTTCAGGATAATAAATAGATCGACCCTTAAACCCCTCGGCCCATTGCTCAAAATTTATAAAATGCAGGCGAGGGGGGCAGTCACATATGGCGGGGAATTGTGGGGGCACACATCCAGCCAAGATTTGATTATTACAGAAAACAAGTTCATCAGACAGTTGGCAACCTTACCTCCAAGCACTCCACTCCTCGCTCTCAGATTTGATATGGGCCTTAGATCCATTGATGAGGAATTGGGCCTAAAACCACTAACATTCTGGCGACGACTCTGGAGTACTCCAGAGCTTTTGATTTCTAGGAAGGAACTGAAAGAGATTCTAAGCTTACCAAATCGGGCGAACATTCCCTGGTTAAAATACATAAAAAAGGTACGCGAAAGTCTGGGAAGGCCAGAACTATGGCTAGACCCTGAAAACGTTTGTAGCAAGGTCTCACGCAAATGTTTAACAAAGGAATATCACGATTTTAAATTAAATACCTTATTAGGGAATTCGCGGCTGGGGACTTTAACAAATATATTTATCCAATTCAAAGACTCCTATTACCTGGAGCAAGTGCTTGATGGAATCTGTCCTGTATTGACCATGAAGTTATTTTTGCTGGTGGAGGTATGGCACCCTCCCCCTTAGAGCATTCACAAGTACCTGGTGTCAGCCCACCTCCACTAAGCAATGTCCCACATGCTCAAACCAGTTGGAAAATGAATTACATGTTTTATTCTTTTGCAATGCCTATCTAAAATCTAGAAATTACATGCTTGTTTATCTTCTCAAAAACCTAGGTCTTAGGCATTGCATTCCAGCTTACAGAATACTTAAGACGGATCTATCACCTCACATTGTATTTGCGGTAGCCAAATTCTTAACATTGATTTGGCACAAGCGCACTCGCCACATCCTGAACTCTGATACGCACTTGGTATAGGCTCTGTAAAAATCAAAGCATGGACAAGCACAAATCAGAAGGGATTGCAATCGGTTTTATCTATTAATACAAATGTGATTTTTAATCATAAATAGCAGTTTGATCCCTATCTTGTACCAGCACTTTGAATTTGTACCATAAGATGATAACCGTAGTGATTTTTAAAATCTCTGTTTTATGAATACATACTATTCTTGTTTGTTTTAACTTTTGATGTATATTTTTTATGGTCCAAGTGATCGAAATAAAGATGGAAAATGAAATATATGTATTTATAAATTGTTATATATTTATAACATTTTAAAATATATAAAAAATACTAGTTTATTAATTGTTTGAAAGTAAATCTACATTTCTATATTACATTTTATAAATGTATGTTTTAATTTTTTTGTTACATTTATTTTATTTGGTAAAAGGTCCATTGTATCTAAAAACATGTTAAGTTAATTTTATTATTTAATTTACATAAAAAATGTTATAAATATTTATGTACTTTACATTATAAAGATAGGATGTCAATATTTTTTACATCGATATTTATGTGTTGACATTTGTTGATGGGGATATTTTGGTAATCGATATTATGTCAGTGATCCCTATACCATGGTAAGAGAAAATTGTCTACATCTAATATTGGTAGGAAACCTTAACACTGAAGTCGTAAACTATGGTATAATATTGTTTGCCAATAACCCAAAAAAAGGAAGCTTTAAAAATTCTGCCCCCTCTGTTTCTTATCAATAGTTGGTTTTATAAAAGAGGGGTGAAACTCCTAGAAGCCCTAAGAAAGACAGAGGTATTATTTGTTAATGGAAGACTTGGAAATTATATACCTAAAAAGCCCCTCACAAATCGCCTACTGGAGGTTCTCTTTTTGACTATTTAATTGTACCCTCAGACACATTCAATAGGCTGTCCCATATGGAAGTTCTAGACAATTCCTTTAGTGGCCAGATGCTGATTTCCTGTCAACTGGAGGTAATTTTAATGGAAGTAAGCTCATGGACCCTCAAAGATATTCCTGTTGACTTCAATAAAACAAATGGCAGAATCCACTGGAATAATAAGGTAGCCTCTAAATTAAACAAGTCCTCTTAGTCATATCTGCTGGCTTCCTTCAATTGCATCTTGTAAGGTCAACTCTGTACCTCCTTGGCATAGGCCATTGAATAAGTCTGTACTTTCCTTAAATAGGGAAATAAATAGCCCGGTGAGGGCCACATTTTTTGAACTTCTCCCCTGATTGCCGTAAACTAATCTTCCTACTAAAAAGGAAAAGATTTAAGACAAAACGCTCTCTCAGTGAAAGAAAAGGTAGACCCTAGTTGGGCCCACCCAAAGGAGATGGCCTCAAATAACAATTCTAAAAAGCAGTTGGAAATAATAGGATGTATGACGGTACAACGCGGTATAAAACACCACAGACCATCACAACGCAGGTTTTACAATGTGTTGTTACCACGACTTGCACTGTAGGGTGCTGGACTTAGGAATAGTAAGATTTACTATTCAAACACCAGCCTACGTACAGTAGGGAAGGTGCTGGAATAGTAAATCTACTATTCCTTAGCCTAGAGCGCCCTCCAGCGCAAGTCGTGGTAACGACTTGCTTTGTGAAACCCGTGTTGTAATGGCACTGTGGTGTCATTACTGCGTTGTAAAGGATGTTCCCCAAATAATATCTGATTGGTGTGGCTCAAGGGCAAAATCTTTCCCCATTAGAGAGGAAGACTGGAAATTATATTTAACAGATTTGTACTCAGCTATCCCTAATTCTTTGTTAAACCCTACTCCTTTAAGTAATCCATCTAGTCTGTTGGCATCTAGCTTTGCTCCATCATGGTGTGAGGTGGTAGGTCTCATTAAAAGAATAGGGTCCTCAGGAGCTATGTGCCTGAGCCAAATTTCCCTGTTTTTGATCAGGAAAGATCCCCTGCTATTTGCCGCACTCCTTGCCCATCTCTTGAGATATTGCTACCAGACAGAGAATATTCCACCTTCCTTGTCTGGTAGTATTTTAATTCCACTTTTTAAAAAGGGGCTTCGACACCTCCCGGGCAACTACAGGCAAATAGCCCTATTAGACTCAGTAGGGAAAGTTTTGGCATATAGCGTATTAGATCATCTTATTGATTGGTTGTCTGAAGAGAAAATTCTCCCCCTTGAGCAAGTTGGATTTAGGAAAGATCATTGTACCATAGATAATATTTGTATGCTGAAATTAATTGAAGAGAAGTACACTCAATTTCGTAACTCACATATATTCATGGCTTTTATAGATTTTACAACAGCCTTCGACAAGATAGATCGCCCATTACTTTGGAAAACAATTTAAAAAATGAAAACCCCCACCCCCTTGTATCTATTATAATAGCTCTGTACTCTAATACATGGTCTCAGGTTCTTCTGGAGGAGATCAAGTCCTTTCAGCTACAATTCATACAAAAAATGGCCTGAAGCAAGGCTGTTCTTTTAGCACCGATCCTCCTCTCCATTTATATGGCTGTTCATCTGGATTGGTTTTCTTCCCAACGGGGCGATGCACGTAGATAGGTGGCCACCCTTTTCCGTGTCTAATGTACACGAATCATATTATAATTATGGGTCTGGCTCCTATTGGGTTGAGTAAGAAGCTGAAGGCCCTACATTACAAGCTAATGGCTTGCGCAGATTCTATAATGATATGGGCCATGAGGTCTTTTTGCACATGTTGCATCAATCAAATTTGCAGAATCACCGTCATATTCACAAAAAATAGCGATTACCTATTTACCGATTCCCAAATAGCGAATCCGTATTAGCAAATTGCTAATTGGTAATCGCAAACATATGCATGCAAATTTAGCAAATCTCAAATACGTTGGGAATCTCAAATTGCTCTTGCAAAATAGCACCAAATGAAATCAGGTGGTAACCATTTGAAAAACAACAAACCAGGTAGTAACTGTTGGCAAACTATTTAAACAGGCCCAGAATGCCTCAGAATGTTTCACAATGACAGCGCCCTACGTCATAGCAAGGAAGATGACGCTACGAGCAGCAACACATAGAAGAAGGAAGCTACAGGAGCGCATTTTTGGAATGCACTTTACATTGTTGGGGCAGACAGAGGAAGAAATATGTGACAAATATATTATGAGATCTTTGATCTCATAACTGAATTAGATCCCCAACTGCACCATCAGACTCGTAGGATATGGGCCATATGTATCATTCCAATTTGCGATCACAAATGCCAAAATTTGCTGAATTTCGGCATTTGCGATCGCAATAGGGCTCAGTGGTATGTATGAAAGAAAAACTGCCTCGCAAAATAAGGAATTGCACAATTTGTGATAACATATTTTGTGATTGCCTTTAAGGAATCACAAATTGCTATTCCTTAAATGCAATGGTAAGAAGCACAGAAAAAGTGTAATTTGACCTTAAGGAATCGCAAATTACCACCAACTTCAAGTTGATGATTTTTTCATACCCAGAATACTTTGAAGCTACAAAAACTTTACGGATTTGTAGAGAATGTTTCTCATGTTTCTGAGAAGGAACATTTCAGATTTGGTGATCAAAAAAACTCCTAGCCCATAGCATTTTCACACCGCTGCCAAACAAAACAGTACACCACTTGGGCATGGGGGTGCCACATGTACCCCCTGGGCCACTTAGCAGTGGCCCACGAAGAAAGAGGGCCCTGCTTGGGGCCCCCCAAATCCCTTTCTGGCAGCCTTTTCTTAGTGGTCTTTCCAAAATGAAAAGTCTTTCAGAAAGGGATATCGTAATCCCAACGGCAGTGCCTGCCTTGGGCCCAGCTCCATTCGGGATTGCGATTCAGATTTCCACCCCGTAGGGATCACCATTTAGATCAGACTACTTGGATTGTATACCGGCGGTTGGCCCGAAGGTCTGTTGGCAGTCAGACCGCCCTGGATGCCCTGTTGATGTGTAGTCCGCATTCATCATGATAATCAAGTCTTTAGTTTTATAGTGCAAATAAGTTTGTATATGCCTGTATATGTATTTGATTTAACTTTATCTGCTGGGATACAATGACTATATATTAATGGTCATTGTACGGTGCACTCTTTTATGGTTTTATATAAGCAGGATAAAGAATTGAAATTGAAATTACAGAAATCTCATTTTTATTGCATAGAATGGTAAAAACCAACACTTTGGTTGCATACTTCCCCAAACACGTTTTGTAGCATTCAAAATAATGGACACTAGCAAAAGACAAAAACAAAAGATAACTGAAAGTATATTAAAACACAGAACCAAGCAAAGACCTAGGGGGGATATTCTCAAGAACGTGTGATAATAACCGCCAAATTAGCTTAACACAACTCTTCACATTGCAGTCCATTGCGGGAAAATAACGCTGTGTTAATGTTGTATTCTCAACATGGCGGTACAATGCAATAGTCTCACGCTAACATGTCAAATGACGACGTAAAATATAACGCGATGCCAAAAAACGTGATATACGAACACAAAAAAAGTAGCAATGAGGCCAATCACGATACAAAAATCAGCAAAAGCCAGCGACAGGCCTGCAATTCCTATGCAGCATTCAGGAAAATCACTATAAAAGTAGAAATAAAACATACAAACAAAAGCAAAAAAAAACATGAAGCACAATGGAGGTAGACGGAGCAAGTACAGAGTACAGAGTACAACCAGAACCCCACAAGCCCCCCAGAGGACCAGCCTGGGACCTCGGGGTCAGGGAAGGGCAAGGCCAAGAAGAGTAGGAAGAAGCTGTTCAGTCCACAGGAAAACAGGATCCCGATATCGGAGGTGGTAGAGCACCATCAACTACTGTTCGTCACCTCCACTGTGGCAACAAAAAATGAAATATTGCAGTCCATCGTGGACAAGGTGAATGCAGTCAGAGTGCTGAAGAGGACAATGGAAGAGGTCAAGAGGCGATGGAATGACGTGAAGCACAAAACCAAGCAGAAACTCGCCAACAACCGGAAGGCAGCAATGCAGACTGGAGGTGGGAGTCCAGCGCCACAGGAGGACCTGGACAAGATGACGGAAATGGTATCCACAGTCATCATTGGGGAGACGGTTGCAAGAGTTGGGGGACCGGACACTGCTCAACATGACCGGACACAACAGCGCCGAGGTGAGTAACGACCAGGGACTGGTGAGACAGGGGAGATGGGCACAATGGCACACATGCACAATTAAGTTAACACATCTGCGGGCAAACCATGCCCCAGACCCCCAACTCCCACCAAGAGACCAATGTACCCAAGTAGGCAACAACTCAGCACTGTATAAGCACAGAGGTTAGAGGCACAACCCATGAAAGGGATAAAGGGCAGCAAAATCAGAGCTGCAGGGGCGACTCCCCCAAAATGCTGCACACACGCATGATATGCAGAGCACATCAACATTGAGAATGATGTGGTACAAACAACATCACATCCACAACATAATAGAGGACACAACAGGTGCCACTTGTGTGTAGAAACCGGCCAATCACATTTGGCATTGCAGGGAAATGTGAGTTGACAACATACAAGTATAAACACACATCCGTTATGGTGCCGAAATGTCCACTGTCACACATCAGAAAGGCAGCTCCTCCCAATTAGTCACAATGTACACTGTCATGCAGTCAGAATGTAAACATGTACAATACGTCAGCATACCTCCTGCAGAGCAGGCCGAACCTCTCTTCTCTGATGATGAAGAGGACCACCACACCTTCGACTCTGATGCCCTCCAACAGCTCATGGAGATCCTCCACACCCCACCTCAAGGAGCTGGGCAGCCCAGCTTCGACGAGGAGACCCCACCCCTGCACAGAATACACAGCTGGCAGCACTCATCACCACGGCTGGCTCCCAGGACGCCCACGAAGAACACATGGCCTTCCAACGCCATATTTTGGGGTGCTGGGAGAAGCTGGCAGAACAGGTGTGGGTGGGGTTCAACCGCATGGCATCCAAACTAGACACCATACGCGGGTGTCTAAGTCCCATCAGGGGCCACTCACAGTCCCTAACAGACACCCGCAGTCCGCGCCATGCTCTCCACAGTACCATGGCTAACATTGCTGGAGTCCTGACTCAGAGACAAGAACAACTGTCTAGTCAGAGTGCTTTCATGGATGTTACCAGGGAGATGGGACACATGCAGAGGATCATGGAGAACATGAAGTGGACGCAGGTGGAAAGAGCGGCAGCCACGGCTGCACACCAGCGAGAGGTAGCTGGGTTCCTCAATGCCCTAAAGACCATCCTCATGATACTGCTGCCACAAGGCCTGGCGCTGATGCATTCTGCTGCTACCACTCCATCCACATCTCCACCCCCTGCAGTGTCAGTGCCACACAGTACGGCAGACATTTTACCTTCGGATAAGCAAGGGCGGAATTTTCAAATTCGCGATACGCGAATTCGCGCAAATTCCGTGAGCTTGCGAATGAATTTTTTGTGAGTTCGCGAGATTTTTTCACCAGTTCGGGAACAAGAACTTGCGCATGCGGTCGCATCTGTCGCGAATATGTTGTTTCCACTTAACCAGCCTGCTCCTGATGCCTTTTTCCTGTTTCGGGTCACAATGACGTGTTCGCGTTCGCAATTTCCTGTTTCAGGTCGCAATGACGTGTTCGCGTTTGCAATGTCCTGTTTCGGGTCACAATGACGTGTTTGCGATCGCAGTGTCGCTCGGCCAGCTACCAAAATCTCGCAGCGCACGCGAACAGGGAGGAAAACTCATCAGCGAACGAAGAATCATGGTAAGTCAAGATTGTATTTTTGAAGCGTGAACAAGAGAAAAAAATCCGCCAACTCGTGAATTGCGGATTTTTGGGCAATTTTGCGCGATTTGTCGATCACGAAATTGCCAAAAATTTGCAAATTCCGCGAGCGGAACACATTTTTCGCCCATAATTACCTTCGGCCCCTGAGGTGTCACTGCCACACAGTGCTGGAGACAGAACACCACCACCCACATGTGAGGCACTTAACAGCAGAGGACAAAGATGCGGATGAATCTGCCTTCGTGGTAAGAAGGACGCAGTAGCATTCATCTCTGCTGTATGGCCTGTTTCTGCTTGGTTCTGCCCTCTGCATCGTCACCGTCCACTGTCCCCGTATACACTCTGCGACACTCACCTTGGACCTCGACATGGACTGCCATATTCTGTTTGTTCACCAATGACAAAGCAATCAGACTGCGGACTGAACTCTTCCTCTTCCGAAGAACTTGCCATTCCCTGAAGGAACCTGGCTGGCCCTCCACGGGCCAACAATGTAAAGTGGAGTACTGCTCCAGCTACAACACTCCACTGGATGTGCATTAAACATTAATATTCACACAGATGTGTCATGTCTCTGATCTTTCAAGTGTTGAAGTATGGATGAATGTATTGTCAGTGATTCCCCCTTACGTCCATGTTGTTTATGTTGTGGGACTAGGGTCACAGGGTCACACATTGCCATTTGTGGTCCGGGTGGCGCCAGGGTGGCGCCAACATTACAACAGGGAAACACGCATTAGTGACTTCCTTGTCCAGCCCAGGACAGAACCACGCCCAGAGCCCCAGGGTCATTGTTTACACCCTTAAGCTGAACTGGCATATGGCAGGCCAGCCCACTCTGCTTACGCTCACGGGGGGACGACAAAGCTACATGTCCCAGGTCTTCCCGTTAGTGATCTGCTGATCACAGTTCTAGTTGTCAGCATGACACAGCCACTCCCTCACGGCTAGTTTACACCCACACCACACCCATCCAGCACAGGCATCACAGTACATGTGACCCTGCCAATAAAAAGGACCTGGCACACGTGCTGGACGCCATTTCCACTCTCCATCCAGGTGTATCCGTGTGGGTATTATTCATGTATGAGGGCCTAGGGCCCTAACACCTCACATTACCCAGTGCCGGAAGTGACATGATGGTATCCACACCAAAAGACTCAATCATAAAGGGCCCATGACTGGTGGGGCACAGACTTGGTAGCACTGGATACACTGCGGTCGGCACAGACACCGACACTGGATGGTGTCTTTCAGTGCACCTAAAGGGCTAAGTGGGTGTGCAGCTTGCGATGATGCGCCGTCCTGGTGATCTGTACTTTTTTGAAATTCTAGGATGAATGTATGATTCTCCTTTTTCTGACCACACGTGTATGTTACGTGTTGTGATTGTGCGACATCAGGCAAATTGTTTTGTTCATGATTTCGTAAAGTTGATGTAACATATCTTTTTCCAGAGGAGTGGGGGGTGCACAGGGGAAGGCTCGGGGGGATGGGGTGAGGGTCCTGCGGGTGGTGGCGGTGGAGTTGGTGCCCTCTAGGGGCTCTGGGCTGCTCAGTAGCTCCATGGCATCTGTTGTTCTTCAGGTGTGGCTCTGGGCTGGGCTCCCTTTTCAGTTGCAGGTTGTCGTCCGACTTCACACCATGTCAGAGCAGGTGTTAATTTCCTGCTGCTAACGTGCCTTATCGCCTGTGATCTTATTGCAGATATGGCTGGTGGCAGAGAATGTTGCAGAGTGGTGTTGTTGCTGCTTTTTGCACAGGAAGGCCTACCTTGCATCTCATTAGCGATAGTTGCCGGGGTCATCTGTGGCGATGTTTTTTGCGGCTTCTATCGCATTAAACTGGTGATATCGGCTGTTAGCACCAGCTTGTGAATGGGGCGATACATTTATTGCCACTATGGCTGCGATAAAGTGCTGATAACTCAGCGATACATCCTTGAGAATATGCCCCCTAGTTGTTCGCAAAAGTGGATACTGTGCAAAAAAAACGCAGATAACCCACATATACATCACTATGAAAGAACCATGGCATGCCCTCTTACCAGTTCCTCAAAGTTTGAAAACAGGTCTCGCTCAGAATCTCTGATTGCACACATACATTTAGCAGGAACAGTGTTCAATCCATATTACAGGTTATGGAGTTCTTAGCTCCAGACCCTGGACTGCTTTAGACCACAATCTGTAATTCAAAAGTGTTACGTAACTCTAAAACAACTGACAGCGGTCCAAATGTTTTAAATATTATTCTATAATTATCATGCAGTAAATATGACCATGAATATTTGCAGATATTGAAATCCAAAGAACATAGACCAAATGACAGGTTACAAATAAAGGGACAGATTTACTAAATGCTTGCATTGTTGTGCATCACCCAAATCAACGAGCAGCAATGCAAGGGCTTAAGACATGCTTACAAAGTAACGCACTGGGCAAAGAGCATTGTTTATGTCTGCTCGCGTGGTGCAAGTGCTGCGTTACGTCTGTTTGTGTCTTGGAGATTTGAATGTACATAAGAGGGGTGTTCCCAATCGAATTCAAATGCGAGGCTAACGCGGTTGTATTTACTAGATGGATAATGCATAATGCTGCCTCATGCAGTGCATCGCAATGCTCAAAACGCACAACAGTGCTACACATGACCCACGGAGGCACAAAACGTCATGCAATGAAAACCTTATATAAGAAGGTTTCACCTGTCAATAATCATTTCCTACCAAATGGCAACCATGAGGGTTGCTTTTCTTTGTGAGAGCCATATTTCGCATCACACCAGCTACGGAAAAGGAGGAAGGAGAGGATCATTGGAGAGAGGATCAGCCTCATTGATCTCAGGGAGAAAGAGGTGATTCAGTTATAAAGATTGAAAAAGGAGAACATCTTGGAATTATTGCAGAAAATGTCAACACGTGTACAACCAGAAACAGCTGATTCCAATGCCATCTTACCACATGTTAAATTGCTAGCAGTAGTTCATATGTTGGCATCTGGATTCTTTCAGAGCACTGACGCTTAGTGTGCAGGTATTTCCGAGTGTGCGTTTTCATCTTTTTTGCCAACTGTCCTTGATGCCATCATGAGTGTAATTTCATGGATCAAGGCATTAACAAATTAAGAGAAGGCATGATTTATAAGAACTAGTCAGCTTTCCTCATGTTTTTGGAGTGGTTGACTGCAGGCATATTCCATTGGTTTCACCTACAGCAATAGCAAACATCTGCTGTGATTTCATGTACACATATTCCATTAATTGATTTACACATGCTAACCTACTGATAAGACTTTTCCTGTTAACTAGTACCATTATGTGTACTACCATCAATCTTGTATTTGTATAAAAGCACCAAACAAAGCCATGACGTCACATACCCAAGCCCATCTACAAATGTGTCATGCAAATCATTTAAAATTACTGAAATACATTAATGTGATCCCCCGGAGCCGACACTTGTATGGCTCCCTAAGAACTGACACCTGTATAGTGTACAATCATGTTTAACAAAGCATGCAGTCAAAATGGAACTAGACCCATTGCACTCAGTAAATGGCCTTTTTGTGTTTGCTAAATTAACAATAGACCTGCCATGAACATGGATTTAAAGCTAAGGCTGTTCAACAAATGACATGCAGACTCCCGAAATGGTCCTATGACAAACTGTGCATGTGTCTGTGTGCAGATGACTGCGGACAAGGCTTACACAGTATGCCATATATGGCAAGGGTTTTGGGGCACAACATCAACATGGAATTGTAAATGCTGCTATTTTGCACTATCTAACACCAGTGGAGATGTCGTTTAAAACTACAAAGACAAAATTGCAAGCTCCCTGATTCAAAGGCATATTTGAAATGTATATTGAAGTGGACTTCCAGACCTCCCAGAGGCCGACACGAGATCCCAGCAAAGCTGAGACTCGCAGCCCTCATGAGTGACGTTGGACTGGAACTCCTGGACACCGTGCAAATTTGCTAGTGCATCACCTTCCCGAGCCATCCCGAAGTTGTGCATTGGGCTACTTGTAGTTCAAGCCCCGAGCACCATCTGCTCTGAAGATTGTGGGCCTACACTTCACGAGTGTTCTGTGAGCCCGCTTATAGCATTCCTGCTTGAGGCCCCTTTGCAATCCTTGGTCTGTCGACTGGTGGGTCCCTACAAAGGTAACCCTTCTTTCCTTTGGGTTTCCCGGGTTGCACCAGTCGTGCCCTGACTCCCCACTGAGTGGTGAGTCCCTAACACCTTGCTGGTCTGCACCAAAGCCAATCTTTGCTTTTTGCATGGGTTGCTGTTGCCAAGGCTTGTTGGGTACAATCCGGAAACCGACACCGCAGCACTCAACGTCCTTTGTGGGACAGATTGAATCCAGCACCTGGTTGTCGTTGACGCCTCCTGGTCCTCGTGGCTGAAGAGTTAAACTTTACCTTCTTCACCTGCAAGCACTCGACATCGATGGGCATCCGCTCATTGCCTTCCTGGTCACTAGCAAGTGACCCAGACTCTGTCCCCTCTGCTTACAGGATCTTCTATCCCTTGATCCAGGCTTGGATACACCTGGACACTTTCCATTTGGTCGCCATCAGCACTTTGCAGCAGATCGCCATTGAAATCGATGACGAAACCCGACACGAAAAGACACCTATGCACTCGGATTCCCTGGGTGAGATAACTCTAGAACTCCGGTGCTCCTGTGGGTGTTGAATCTAGAACCTCCCAGTTATAAAGGGGTTTGCTCCAAGTCCTCTTCTAAGTGTCCTTAATCTTTAAAATTCCAACCGCGACTTTCCCCATAGAAGTTACTGGCGATTCGTGGCTGTGTTCAGACACTGCACGTGTCCCCCATGGGTCCCCTGTGTCATTACCTTGGGTGGTTCCTGGTGGCCCCAGTGGATCTAAAGGCTCTAGGTCTGGTCTCTATGTCAGTCATGGTTCTTATACCACTTTCTTAATATATGGTTTGGTACGCCCCTAGGGCTTAACATATATTGTGCTAATTTACTGTGTGCTAATTAAGTTTACTGAATGTACTTTTTCCTCTAGCCTCATAAAGAGACTAGAGGGATGTGTTTAGAATACATACATATATTTTATATACATACCTGGTGTAGTTCTCCTTTCATTTGGTCACTCACAAGATTATGGACTGGTAAAACAAGCTGCTTTACATTCCTTCAAGACTTAGCCTGAAGGCTGCTCTCCACAGCTACCACTAGGTTAGCTTTCTATAAAGTTTGCCTTTAAACCTACCATCAATAAGGGTCGTTTGGACTGGTGCAAGGTGCCCGCTAGAATAGTGGACAGCATATGCCAGGCCAACTTCTCACATTGTGCAGCGTGTGGGATTCCAGCTTGCCACTGTTTTACCAGATAATCTCAAGTGATTGACCATTTGAAAACCACTAAAGGTACCAGAGGTACATATAATACAAGCTTAAATACAGTAAATTCTACTGAACTTGGAGTTGTGTGGTAAGGGCTTAAGCACACCCTTTTGAAAAGGCAAGAGAGTTTAGTAGGTAAACAACTAGAGTAGGTAGTGCATACACCACACCTCACTAGTTATGTCTTCAAGGCCAGGAATCAGTGGATCCCTGCCAGATGTCAGTATGTTACCGACATCCAAGTATGATTCCCTTTTTCAGAATTAAGAGCTCTGTGTAATATGAGGAAATTGAAGACATGCCAGAGTGCCAATACCGAGCACCTCAGAGAAATACTGCTGTTAGATGATCTCAAGAGGGCTTTAGACCCTGCTGGGTTAGGCATTCTGCATTTGTTACCCCGAGTGGGACGGGTATGCTCAGACGTGAGTCCTGTGCTCTCTACACCACTGGAGTCAAGCTATCAAGGCTGATGACGGCTGATAGCCAGAAACCGGTTCTAGGATGCTTGATTCCGGTCCAGGGAAGACATGGCTTGGCAGTTCGGGCTGGACTGTTCCCATTAGGCACAGGGTCAAGCCTGATTTGCATATGGCCATGCCTGAACTGGGGTGGTGTGGAATGCAAAACAATTATGGTTTTAGGCCCAGATCCTTCTACTGGGGTGAATGTATGACATTGTTCTACATTCTGTCCATCAACTGTGTTTTTTTGCAATTTTCACCCCCAGTGGGCTGGGTATGCTCAGACGTGAGTCCCAGGCTCTCCACACCACTCGAGTCAAGCTATCCAGGCTGATGAAGGCTGATAGCCAGATACCGGTCCTTGGATGCTTTATTCCGGTCTGGGAAAGACATGGCTTGGTAGTTCGGACTGGACTGTTCCCATGAGGCACAGGGTCAGAGCTGATTTGCATATAGCCAGTGTCTAACCCAGGGTGGTGTGGAGTGCAAAAAAACGTTGGATTTAGGCCCATATCCTTGTACTGGGGTGAATGTATGACATTGTTCTACATTCTGTCCATCAACTGTGTTTTTTGCAATTTTCACCCCGAGTGGGCTGGGTATGCTCAGACGTGAGTCCCAGGCTCTCCACACCACTGGAGTCAAGCTATCCAGGCTGATGAAGGCTGATAGCCAGAAACCGGTCCTTGGATGCTTGATTCCGGTCTGGGAAAGACATGGCTTGGTAGTTCGGACTGGACTGTTCGCATGAGGCACAGGGTCAAAGTTGATTTGCATATAGCCAGTGTCTAACCCAGGGTGGTGTGGAGTGCAAAAAAGCGATGGATTGAGGCCCAGTTCCTTGTACTGGGGTGAATGTATGACATTGTTCTACATTCTGTCCATCAACTGTGTTTTTTGCAATTTTCACCCCGAGTGGGCTGGGTATCCTCAGACGTGAGTCCCAGGCTTTCCACACCACTGGAGTCAAGCTATCCAGGCTGATGAAGGCTGATATCCAGAAATCGGTCCTTGGATGCTTGTTTCCTGTCTGGGGTGAATGTATGACATTGTTCTACATTTTGTCCATCAACTGTGTTTTTTGCAATGTAATGAACTTGCAGCCATGTTGAAAAACATTGTCAGCTATATCCAGTTTGTAAGGCATCATGATTTGCCCACTGTGAAGGAAGACTTTTATGCATTGGCTCACTTTCCACATATAATTGGATCAATAGATGGCACACATGTTGGCTTGGTGGCACAACAAGGCAATGAACAGGTGTAAAAAATCTGGAGGCACAACTGTTCTATTAATGTGCAAGTGGTTTGTTTATATGATTTATACATATCACATGTCTGTGCCAGATTCCCCGATTTTGCACATGACTCCTTCATACTGCGTAATAGCAACGTACCACAAACTTATGTCACTACTACTACCGGAGAGGGCCTGGATTTTTGGTGAGAATGACATGTGCAAGTGTTTGTGTGTGTAGGTAATGCAATGTAGCATGATGAGGTTTTATGGTTTGAGATGGATGACACTACTGTGTGTCTTCCATCTAGGAGACCTAGCCTATCCCAATCGGCAATGGTTATTGACACCACTGAGAAACTCATTAACACTGTTATGTTCTTTAATGCACCCCAATATAGGCCTGGGTAGTCACCGAACTTTTCACCTACATTTAACCTGCCATTGTACTACATAACAGTTTTTGATATTAACCTTTTACCTAGTTAGGTGCTGCATAAAATGTTGTGTGGCTTTCCCAGAAAACTGGCCCCATTAATTATGCATGAGGATTCTCAGAATCATAGCAGGATTACCATCTTCTGGATAGTAACTATGTATAAGGAAAATCCCTTCCGTCATCTTCAGCCGACATGACACCTGAAGGTAGAACCCCTGAGGGTACCCCTTTGGGTATACAAGCACCATATCTTTACTAAGGCTAGAAGAGGAGAAAGACTTCCATACTGACATGCTGACACAAGACACTGAGGTTCCTGCATGCAGACACTCCAGCACACAGTTGTCTGACATCCATTGCGGGGTGTCTATCTCAAGACCAAGATGGGGTCCATCACTTGCCCACATCAGGTAATGGGGTTGGCTCTATCCTAAGGGAATTCTTGGCTATACACCAACATACACGCTAGTTACATTTATGTACATCTAGTTAGGGTTAGCAAGATAGGAGTAAGCATTGTTACTGTCACATATTTATATGCCAGCATATATACATTCTTTTAGCTTTATGGTAGAATTCTACTGTCTATTTACTAATTATGTGTGGAAAATTCGTTCCGCTTGTGGAATTTGCAAATTTTGGGCAATTTTGCAATCCACGAATTGCGCGAAATTGCCCCAAAATCCGCAATGCGCGAGTTGGCGGATTTTTTTTCTTGTTTGCGCTTCAAAAATACAATCTCGCACCCGCGGCATTGACTTACCATGATTCTGCGTTCGCTGATGAGTTTTCCTCCCTATTCCCGTGCGCTGCAAGATTTTGGTAGCTGGGCGAGCGATGCCGCGTACACGTCTTTGCAACCCGAAACAGGAAATTACAAACGCGAACACGTCATTGCAACCCGAAACAGGAAATTGCGTACGCGAACATGTCATTGCGACCCGAAACAGGAAAAAGGCATCGCGAGCAGGCTGGTTAAGTGGAAACAACATGTTTGCGACCGTTGCGACAGCATGCGCAAGTTCTCGTTCCCAAACTGGTAAACAAATCTCGTGAACTCGCCCCCCAAAAAAATTTGCAAGCTCGCGGAATTTGGCGGATTTTTGCAAATAGCGATAACGAATTTGCGCAAATTCGCGTATTGCAAAATCGCAAATTCTGCCGATGCTTAATATTTACTCTGTTCGTGAGTATACCAGTATACATCTGTTTCTGTTATATGTTTGTGGCAGCACACATATTTTATGCTACATTAACGCTGGTTCAATAAATATTTATTGAAAACGTCCCCCATCGTTTATTCTGTGTATCTCTCTGAGACAAAGTGAGCACGAGTGAATGAGCAAAAAGTACTACACTGTTTCCACAATCCCTGAGGGGACCGTGTTGTCATGTTCAATAGTTGCCAGAAACTATTCGGTCCTTGGTAAGAGGAGTTCCTTGTGGCACTGTGAGCTAGCTGGTATACAGGCAAACAAATCTTGTGGGGTGTCTGGAATCAGTCTTGACACCGATCCCACAGTTTATATTGTCTAAACGCACAGATCTTATATAGATTTATAGGAACTACATGACATGGCGCCCAAAACTCAGAGACCCCCACTCGCATCTACACAGCACTGTCTAGAGTAGGAAAGGAAAACATGTATACTATGTATTGGCTGCATGTTTATTCAAGATTGAAGGATAAATAGTTCCCTAATATGCATAAAACCTTTTCTCAGTTTCCTTGACACTCTTTCAACAATAACTGAAGAAGAAAATGCTGTGCCAGCATTATGTGCAAAGGCAGCAGGGGAAGGAGAACTAGAAGGTGCTGTCAACATTTCAGAAAATGTCAGAAATGCACTCACTTTGCAGAATTTGGAGTCACAGCATTAGGTGGGCCTGTTATCTTCTTGATTGAGGCACACGAGTCATGCAGGACAGAGGTATTATATTTGTGGGTCAAACTCCCACCAGCAGATACATGCACAAATACATTTCATTCTTAAATTGAAGATGAAATACCAGAGGAATACTGTCCAAATGAGGACATTGAAGGTTGAAGGCCTGCTCACCTACCTGGAGCAAATAAACTGGCACCCTCCCACACACAGAAAATGAAGTGAGACTTGGGCTGCTCAGCGGAGACAAAGTGACTTGGCTGGTCCTAGCGGCTCACACACCTCATCCAGACATTGACATATTGCCAATAGCAGCCCTCCGTACATGTCAGAAAGAAATAATAAAAACTATACAGAAATCTGTCACAGCTCGTTATGAGAACACTCACACTGCAACCTACATGGGTAACTCCAGGAGGTCAAATACAAGGAACTGCAAATAAAATTACCCCACAAACACTGAACAGTCATGGGAAGAATGCCCACTAAATGTGAGCAAATGGTATTGTGGATAGCACAGAAAATAGCACAGTTTGAGGCAGTGTTTCAACACACAGGCCCACAAGAAAAACAGAGAATACTGACAGTTTGCTTACCAATGGCGATAGCTACCCCGATAGAGAATTGTACGTTGTGGGGCACAGTCTTCGCTACGTACCAGAACTCATGTTATCCCTTCAAAAGCAGGTATACCAGAAGGATTAAGACAAATACAGAATGAGTATGGAGCAGAACCTGCTTGTTAGACATGGGGTTTCCTGGTAGGCTAGGGCAAGAGCCCAAGCCAGGCAGTAATCCCCGTTGTAGTCAGGGCAAGGGAGCTACACCCTGAGGATAACCCCTGCTTACCCCCTTGGTAGCTTGGTACGAGCTGTCAGGCTTATCCCAGAGGCAATGTGTAAAGCATTTATGCAACACACACATGCAGCGGCGACACATTAGGCACACTACAAAAGAGACTCCCCACAAGGTTATATAAAAATAGCCTTTGTAATTACAAAAACACATTAGAAGAATCACAATCACAGATATATATACACTGTTACCTCTGTCAGAGATCCCTGGATCAACTAAGCTACCCCATTGGTACTCCCTAGCTGTCCGCGGACAGGACCAGGCCCTAGGCCACCCAGATGTCTCTGGTCCTTGCCATCTCACAGAGTGGGGGGCAGTCGCCCCAGGCACATAGTTCCCATTTACCACTCTACCTCTCATCAGGGCAGTTCTAAACAGCCACTGATCCTCCAGCCTAGGTTCTACATCCTCAGGCTCACCAGATGTCACGGGTGAGGCTTTCCTCACTCTCCTTCTGGGGTCCTGCACTCTCCTCCTATGGGAGGCACCCTCAGAACAGATCTTCCTCACCAGTCCAGGACCTTGACCCTGTAACTGATCCACCAACCTAGGGTCGAAACCCTTAGGTTGCACCGGTGCCAGAGGCGCGTCCTCCCTCCCTCTGACCCCCTTCCAGAGTTCTGCACCCCCCACCTGGAGAAGTATCCCTAGAAGACGGGAGGGCGCTAGGTGGTGCTGGACTAAGATGGCCGCGCTGTACTGAGGTTCCAGCCCGCCTGAGCATCTAACTACCCTTCATACCATCCTGTGGTGACAAATTGACTGTGGAACATCGCCGCTGTGACGGCGACTCCGAGGGGAATACAACGGTACTCTGCATTCTGGGCTGGTTGCTGGGGATGCTGGGCGCCGCTGGAGTTCTGCCGCCCGCGGATTGCCTCCGTTTCTCTCGCTGCCTCCGATCCGGCGACGCTGCTACTCGCCGCCGCGGCTCCCCATCCTACGCAGGCCTGACCTCCCTGTGCTGTCGGTTTTCCGTGAATGACGGGACGCTGCCACTCTACAGGGGATTGGGGCTGCTATACCTGCATCGGCGGCCAAGGTGAGAGAACTACGCACGTCCCCCCCCCTCCCTGCATCGGCTGTGCTGGGTTCCCGCGGGAGGCTGCCAGCACTGCGGACTGGATCTCGGGCTGGGTGAGCACGCTGCGCAAGGCCGCGGATTCGGGCCTTGATCTGACCTGCTGCCGTGATCGTCCCCTCCTGCTGGGCACTACTTGTTCCGTGCTTGCTGGCACCACCGGACACGCTACTCTTCTGGGGGCATGCTGTGAGGGTCGTTTTGGTCGTGCTCTATCCCGTGGCACTTTCAGGGGTCTCGGACCGCATGCTTTTTGCCCTCCATGCACCGGCCTCCCACCTTGCATTCTTTGGGGAGTGCCTGAATTGACATTGGCGCCATCCTCCCTGCCCCTGCACCGGACCTGTTTCTTGGCGACTGAGCCGACAGACCTTCTCCACGTACTTGCGGAGCACTGAGACCTGCCGGGACCCCCACTGAGGTGGACTTACTACTGGCGGAGCAGTAGCGTTTTGGAGGGGTAACTGCCCTTGCTGCGCCACCTTCTCCTGACCATCCGGTTAGAGGCCGCCTAGGTCCCTTTTGCTGCCTGGTCCTGGTTTGAATTTGGAAGAGACGTTGCCTAGGTCCCCCACGCTGCACTAACTGCTTCCCCTCCCCCCTTGTTGGTAACCTTGTCGGGGCTGCTCCCCACAGCTCCTTCAGCGGGGGTCAAGCCATCTTTGTTGCTGTCATACTGATAGGGCTTCTCGCTCCACGCAACGTGGTGCTTGTCTGACCCCTCTGCAAACCTCAGCTTAGGCTACGAAACACCAACTTCAAGTCCTTACCCAGATATCCACAAGTTGCTGCCTGCTACCTTAATCTCCTACCATTCGAGTAGGGCCCGGAACGCAATTGAGCTGGTACATCCTTTAGATTTCTGAGTCCTCACCTGCTCCATACTGGCAGCTGCGCCCCAAAGTTCCATTGCCCAGCTGCACTTGCTTATTGCTTGCTCGGCTGGCCCTCTCTCACGCACCGTGCTATCCCGGATTCCAGGATGGGGAGGAACAATGCTAGGCAATCCAAACTGCCTTACGAAGCTCGTAAACCTGCCGACTCCCAATCAATGGAGGGGTCGGACTCTGGTGCTACGGCACCCCCAGACGAGGACTGGAAGTCGCTACTGCTGGGCATGAAGCAAAGTCTCTCCTCCATTGACTCCAAACTTGATGCACTCAACACCAGAATGGATACTGTAGTGTCTAAACTTGATCAACATGATTCCCGCCTGAAAGAGGCCGAAAGCCATATCTCTGAACTGGAAGTCACCGCCACATCCACTGGGCGTCAACTCACCAAAATGGATAGGCTCTTAAAAATCATAGTGGACAAGAACGAGGACCTCGAAGCTAGGTCTCGGCGAAATAACGTTCGCATTTTGGGCCTTGCGGAGACGACCAATACAGGTCGGATGGAGGATTTTATAGAAAAATTGGTTGGAGACTTGTTCGGTAGGGAGTCGTTCTCTCCACATCTCACTGTCGAAAGGGCTTACCGGTCCCTTACAGCTTGCCCGCCTCCCGGAGCCACTCATAGACCTATCATTGCAAGGTTTCTGAACTACCAGGACCGTGATACGCTTCTCTGACTTGCCAGAGAGAAACAACAGGTTCTGTATGAAAATACTTCCTTGTCTTTTTACCCGGACTTTACTCCCACAGTCCAAGAAGCGCGCCGCAAGTTCGCTGGAGTGAAGAAAAAGCTGCAATCGATGGACATTCCCTATGCCATGCTATACCCAGCCAAATTAAAAATAACACACCGAGGACAACAGCATTTTTTCACCTCCTCTCAAAAGGCTGAAGAATATCTTAAGCGACATCGTAAGGCATCCCCCAACTCGGCAGATCCTGGCGACCGCTCCAGGTCGCTGTCTCCCCTTTCCAAGCAGGACTGACATCGGCTGGTTCCTGGATTATCGCTGGACTAATATGCCATTCCGGCATCCTTGGCTGTCATGAACTATCCTGGTGAGATATAAGACTGTTTTTCTCTGTAATTGTTCACCTTTACATTTATTTTTACAGCTCAGGTTTCATCTCCGTCCCACTTTCGAGTGCTATGCCTCGGCTGCGGCACTGGTGGGTGCAATACAGGAGATGTAAGGGCGGGTCGAGCGCCCCTAGTGACTTTTCCCCTCTCTTCAGGGCGAACCCCTGCTCCCTCTCTACTGCGATTTGGGAGGACACTGTTGTTTTTGTAATGGGTTGCTATTCTTTGGGAGGGAATGTCGTACCTGGCAAGTTGGGGACGCCGATGTGGGTGGTGGGAGGGGGGTTATCTGATGCTGTTTTACTTTGTGCCGAAGTATGGATGGTATTTGCATTGTACTCTGAATCTGTAGCTGGGCTCCTGCTTTTTTCTCTCATTGTGCTCACCACATGTATCTGCTCACCGCCCAATGTCATGTACACCACTGTGCCCTATGGGGGAAACTAATGCACGCCAGATTATCAAACTAACCTCATGGAATGTTCGAGGTCTGAACGACCCCAGAAAGCGTGGACAGGTTTTAGGATACCTAGACAGGCACGGTATAAGCATAGCTCTCCTGCAGAAAACGCACCTCGCTCCTGGAAATACTACGCACTTCGCTACAAGATGGGCCACAAGTCGCACCTTCTCAGCCTATTCTAATTACTCTAGAGGTGTCACAGTTCTTATAAAGCGCGGGGTAGCGTTCACGCCTAAAGGGTTGGATAACGATAGGGAGGGCAGATTTTGTCTGGTCTGGGGGCGCTTACATACACACGATTTTTTGTTCGCTAATTACTATGGCCCCAATGTTGACAATCCGACTGCTCTGCTTATACTCTGGGGTAAAAACCAAATTCTTGGTATCACACACGTTATTTGGGGTGGCGATTTTAACACTGCGCTGAGACCTAGCCTAGACAGATCAGGACCACTCCCTGCGCACTACACTAACATGCAGCGCACGCTCTGCAGAATAATTGATGATAATAACTTTACTGATGCTTGGAGATACGTCCACCCCGCCCTCAAGGAAGGCACGCATTACTCTACTTTACATTCTACTTGGGCGCGCCTGATTACATCTTCATTTCTGGGGGTGTTGCTCCCTGGCTAATGCGTGCATCTCACTTAGCCCGCACATTCTCTGACCACTCACCGGTCCTCCTGGACTTACAGATTCCACTTGACTGCTCCCCCTACCTGTCTTGGCGGCTCAACCCGTCACACCTCCGAGATGCGGTCTTTAGGACCAAATTGGAACAAGACATACGGGAATTTTTTTAACGCAACATCTCCTCTGTAGATAGTATTACCACCGTTTGGGAAGCCTTTATGGTGACCGTTAGGGGATGGTGCATAGCCAAAGGGGGAGGCATTTTGCGTACAGACCTACACAATTTAGAGACAGAGCTGCGTGATTTGGAGGGCTCCATTGGTCGCTGCCCTGCTGACCTTGCGATCCAGGCCCGCATGCGCGACAAACTTTCTGAATACACAAGAGTGGCTGACAGGGAGAGTAAATTCCTGGGGCGACCGCATATGGCCCGAATCTATGGCGAGGGCGACAGACCTGGGAAGGCATTGGCGAATTTGGTTAAGCCCCCCAGGTTTGCTAACTTTGTCACTGAATTACACGATGACGCTGGCACCGTACATAGGAACCTACCAGACCAACTTCGCGTGCTTAGTGACCAGACACTGTACTCCTCACATAGGGTTGAACCTCTTGACCTCCCTACTTATTTAGAAGATGCTGCACTTGCATGGTTGGGGGATACCCAGCAGAAGTTCCTCTATTTAGAATTGGAGCTAGACGAAATCACAGAGGCAATTATGGGAATGCGATCGGGTAAGGCCCCTGGGTCGCAAGGCCTTCCTATTGATTTTTATAAACTCTTTGCCCCCATCTTGGCCCCTATTTTGAAACAAGTATATCACGCCGCACTTTATGAAGGTAGTTTACCCCGCACTATGCGCAAAGCAATCATCACCTCCCTACTCAAACCTGGTAAGCCCTCTACTCACTGCAACTCTTATCGCCCACTCTCCCTTTTAAACTGCGACACCAAGATTCTCGCCAAAGTGTTGGCCATTCGTCTTAATCTCCTTATGGAGCGCTTGGTACTGCCAGACCAAGCCGGGTTTGTACCTAATCATGCAACCTCCCATAAGCTCTGCACACTCCACGCAGTGCTCCAGGACATTGACCCTAAGTGCGAAGCCGCGGCGGTATTCTTGGATGCCGCTAAGGCATTCGACTCGCTGGAATGAGATTATCTGCTTGGTACACTGCAATACATAGGGATACCTTTAAGTTTCCTAGATTGGGTGAAGCTGCTATATCACCAGCCCACAGCTACTGTATTACTCAACGGCACCAGGTCTGCCCTGTTTGCTGTTCAGAGGGGCACCCGCCTGGGCTGCCCTCTATCCCCCATCCTCTTTGCGATCGCGATTGAGCCCCTAGCTGCAACCCTACATCAAAAACATAATTACCGCTCCCTTATTTACCGTTCCCGGCAACTACTGATCTTGCTTTACGCGGGTGATATGACGCTTTATATACAAAAGCCCCATGATGACTTAAATCCTGTGCTGCGTGAAATTACAAAGATTGGAGGCATTGCAGGGGTGCAAATAAATTGGACCAAATCCGCAATTTTTCCGCTAACAGATAATACTCTCCCATTCCAACTCGATTACCCACTCGTATGGGAGCAGGATGAATTGAAGTATTTGTGCATTTGTATTACTAGAGACAGGGATGCACTGATGCGAGCCAATTATGGCACTGTTCTGTATAAAATCACGGACAATATCACTAAATGGTTGCATCTCCCCCTTTCTATGGCCGGCCGCATTGCCCTTATCCGGATGGTACTCCTGCCGAAATTACTATATCTTTTTGTTAATATCCTGTATAATCCCGGAAGGTTTTTCTTCCGCTCCCTCAGGTCCCAGATCACAAGATTAATTTGGGGTGGGAAACAAGCGAGTCTCAGCTCCCTTTTCACCAGGGCGGGTTCGAAGTACCCAACTTTGAAAGGTACTATGATTGTGCACAGGCGCACCTCGCCGTTTATTGGTTCCATCCGCCACCATATATGGCGCACTTGGCCGTTGAAGACTGCTACATGGCTCCCACGGTCCCAACTGGATACATTCACACCCAGGTGCGAAATAGAGACTGCGATCCCTCCACTGTAGACTGTACGGTACAAGCCTGGGCACGGTTGGCGCGTGCCCTGGACAGCCCATTTTTTTACTCACCCAACCTGCCTTTGCTAAATGATCCAAGATTGCAAGTCACTTGTGAAGTAATTTGTCACAGACTGCTTAAGGGACTGGGAATTTGCACCTGGGGAGATTTATATATGCAAGGTATTTTTCGGACAACGGAGCAAATATTTGGGGAGAAGTGCCCCTCCGTTATGGATACCTTTTTATTTACTAGATTGCGGCATAGTGTCCGAGCCCTAACCCCGTCATTCCCCACTGAGTCTGACACATTGGCGCCACTTCACGCCATAGTTCAACCTGAAACCCCACGTCATGTTATATCCATGCTCTACAAACATGCACAAGACGCACCCTGTTCTACTTCCTTGAAGGCCAGAATAGAGTGGAATGGAGACCTGGCCGAACCGCTGACTGATGAACAATGGGAAACAAGCTGCTCTCAAACACACGCCATCACCTGCAACAATAGATTGAGGCTGATACACTACAAGTTCCTTCATCGGGTATACCACACCCCTGCCAAACGACATAAATTTCACTTACGCGAGTCCGATTGCTGCCTCCGCTGCGGCGCAGCTGGTGCTGACTTTTTCCACCTAGCTTGGTCCTGCCCTCAAGTTGCTGCTTATTGGGAACAAGTTTTCAGTGGCTTCGCTGACATGCTTGGAGTAAAGTTGACACCATGCCCACTATTGGCTTTACTAGGACTGCCACAGTCTGTGGTCACTATTCACAGAAAATTCCTGGCCCTCAGTCTCTTACTCGGCAAGCGCTTAGTTGCTTGCCGGTGGGGTCGGGGAAGAGCCCCTAAATTTAAATGTTGGCTCCGATCCATGACTACGTGGCAGGAGAGATTACATGATCACGCAGAACTCCTTCCCCCTAGGTCGCAGCCAAAAGACGTATGGGCTCCATTCATGGCTTACCTTCTTCGGCAGAGGGCAGAAGGGGAGGACGAACGGGAGGGGGCGAACATGGCTAATGACTGTGCATCATGATCAACTACTGTGTAAGGATTGCACGTATATATATTTGTTATCTGCTCCTCGTATGCCCGTTACATGTGTAATTGTCCCTGGAACGTACCGGCCTGAACGATCATGGACTACTAGCATAGTCCTTCCTATGTCATTACTGGATTGCTATGCCCACCTGACTGTATTACTGGATTGACCTCTAAGGGTCACAAGGGCCCTCCTCCTCCAGACAGGGTCTTCAAGCTTGGTCTACACTATTTACTTCGGACACTCTTCTTTCATTGTTTTGGTATGGGGTATTTAGGGCGGGTGGGAGTTGGGGGTCATTTATTGTATGACCTTTTCATGTAACTGACTATTACTTGTTACTGCTCGGCATAGGAAGATGCCACTACTATGTTCAACCAAACAATATACAAATGCCTGACCTCATTGCATTGATGTACCATGCTTTCAAATACAATAAAGGTTGTTTAAAACTTTAAACAATAAAAAAAAGGTATCCCTAGAAGACAAACCGGGGGGACCCTGCTTTCAGATGTCCCTCCCTCCAGGTCAGGCAGTACCTGAACCTGGCTTCCCAACCCAGGATCTAAAACCTGTGGCTGAGACAGTGCCAGAGGTGAGTCCTCCTTCCCTCTGAACCCCCTTCCAGAGTTCCGCACACTCTCAGCTGGAGAAGTACCCCTGGAAGACAAACCCGGTGCCAGAGGTGGGGACTCCACCCCTCTGCACCCCCATCCAGAGTTCCGCACCCTCACATGGAGAAGCACCCCTGGAAGACAAACCGGGGGAAACCGGATTACAGATATCCCTCCCTCCAGGTCAGGCAGTACCTGACCCCGGCCTCCCAACCCAGGATCTAAACCCTGTGGCAGAGCCGGTGCCAGAGGCTTGTCCTCCCTCCCTCTGCACCTCTTTCCAGAGTTCCACACCCTCCCACCTAGAGCAGTACCCCTGGAAAACACAGGTTCTTGTGGCACTATGAGATCCCCTAAATGGACGCCCCATCTGGGCAGCCTAGGCTCCCCACTTGGTGTTCCCAGTTGGAACCCTCCTGGCCATGGGACTGCATATGGGGCACCTCGGGACACCTCCCTGACTCACTCCTTCTCCTTGGAGACAGGACATGAGGCCCTACATCCCTACCACTACACCGGGACCTAGCTGGGCTACTCTGACCCTCTCCCACCACTCTGGGTTAGAAGAAACCTGAGCTACTCCCTTCAGGGTCACTCCCCAATGCCTCTCCAGACCCTCTGGCGCTTACCCAGAGGTCTGCCTCCCATGCAAGTTCCCTTAAATCAGAGAACCCACACTCCAAAAGCTGTTGGCACAACCCAGGAAAACAATACTGAGCATGTGCTCCCTGATAATCAGATGGAACAACCCTTCAAAATCGTTCACCGTGCTACACACCACCCAATCCTCCAGTGCATTACAACATGCATTCACAAACTCCCCCCAGGACTAGTGAGACAGTTTCCTACTGCCCCTGAACTTCAACCTGTACCCCTCCTCCTTGGAACTAGGTACCATCTTCTGGGCTCTGGGAGAGGGACTTCCTACACTGGATTCACTTCTGCTGTCAGCACTGGACCCCACCCTCCCAGTTGAGTCCAGTTTCCTGACACCACTCTCAGGGGACAACCTACCCTCTAGAGTCAGTTACTCCCTGGCGAAGGCCCTCTCTGCTTCCGCCATCCTTTCCTGTGCTAGGACCCTTTCAGTCTCTAGCCTATTCTCTTTCAAACTCAGCTGGACTAACTCCACTCTGAGCTTTTGCAACGCTAGCTGATGCTCCCAAACGTCATCCTCCTCATAGACTAACCCCATCTTGGTGAGATTCATCACCCACAGGGTGCAGGGGAACACAATTCACAAATAACACTTTTAGGGCGAAACAAAATCAGGAAAAAGAATCCCAAAATCTGTGATTTTCTAAGTGCAGAGTTTGTAGTGCAACCAGTTGACGCTGTGGTACTGCTCAAACGCAAGTCCTATCTTCACTGCTGATCACCAATGTTAGAAAAGGGGTTTCCCGGTAGGCTAGGGCAAGCGCCAAAGCCAGGCAGAAACCCCCGTTCTAGTCAGGGCAAGGGAGCTACATCCTGAAGATAACCCCTGCTCACCCCCTTGGTAGCTTGGCACGAGCAGTCAGGCTTATCCCAGAGGCAAAGTGTAAAGCATTTGCGCAACACACACACACAGCGATGACAAACTAGGCACACTACAAAAGAGACTCCACACAAGGTTATATAAAAATAGCCTTTGTATTATAAAATCACATTAGAATCACAATCACAGATATATATACACTGTGCAACCGGCACCCTGTCACAATTTACAGGGGATTATGTACAAGGCAGTGCCAATCGGGCCGCTGCCAGAACCATCACAAACACAATTATGACATGTAAAACAACTAGCACCTACTGGTAGAAACATTAGGCATAATTCATGTTAACATTAGGCATACCCCCAATAGGCATAATTCCCATTATGCATAACGTTAGGCATAACCATATTAGCATTGGTCATAATTACATGAGGTA
The DNA here is from genome assembly GCF_964261635.1 of Lissotriton helveticus. Lineage (NCBI taxonomy): Eukaryota > Metazoa > Chordata > Amphibia > Caudata > Salamandridae > Lissotriton > Lissotriton helveticus. The sequence continues at coordinate 510,224,185 of NC_136061.1, read as the reverse complement.
TCTAATTAGGCATAAAAGCATTAGGTATAAACCTCAGGCATAGAAACACGTTATGCACCATATCAACATACGTCACCTTGTACATAAACACATGAGCATGAAGACATTAGTCACAAAATAAGCCATGCAAACCTTAAGTAAAAGCTGAACACATGATAAGTGTCCCCAACGTTGCAGATTAGGTTTTTTTGCATAACTGCGCCTGGGGAGCCCCCTCTCTGGGACACTGTAAATAGATATTGCCCAATCGCTGCAGCTGCCCACTGTCCGTAAAGTTACTGCTTTGTAAAGTAAACCCAGTACTGCCGCGTTGGAGCACCCTCCGGGACTCTGAAATTAAAAGTGCCCCGAAAACGTTGCAGGGGCCAGCAACTGCGGAGCTGCGGTGTAGCCCACAAAAACATTGGCACATTGGAGTCCCCCTTGGGACAATGAATTTCAAGAATGCCCCCTGAAGCCCCACTCTGGGATTTCCACAACAGTATTGCGAAAACGTTGCAGCTGCCCGCCACCGTGGTGCAGCTGTGACTGGAAGATCACCGCGGGCCCTCCAGGTGCCTCAGGGACCCCAGGCACCGACAATGTGCCTCGGCCTGCCGCTGACCGTCCCAAAACTCAGCCCCACTCACCGGCTGTCCTCTGTCACTTCCCGTATTTTCTGGGGCCTCACTGCAGCAGGTTCAGCACGCGGGGCTCCCCTCGGCTCATGGGAGCCCTGCCCACAGGAGCGCCACTCCTGACTTCACCTGGGCCCCTTCTCGCTTCTGGTTGGCTGCTGGGACCCACCCACAGCCAGGCAGACTCTGCACGGCTTCTGGGTCGGGCCGGCACTTTCCTCTGGGTCGCGGTGGTGAATTTGTTTTCCTTGGCGGTAATGCAGGGTAGGCTCCTGCTTACCTTAAAGCAGAAAGTGGGATGGGCACCCGCTCCTCATGCCAAATTACGGGGGGGGCTCCTGCTGTATTTAAAATAAACTGTTCTCCCTGGCAGCACGCGGGGGGGCTCCCGCTTTAGTTTGAATAGTGTCCACATGCGATGGGCACCCGCAAAAAGCGTCCACATGCAGGGTGGGCACCCGCTCTTGCATAAATTTAGATGCGACAATAACACGGGGTGGGCTGCCGCTCGGTGAGGATGCAAAGGCGAGGTGAGCTCTCGCTCGATTGCTGACAGCACAGGGGGAATCCCACATGCCGGGATTTCCTTATAACATGTCGTCAGCACAGCACTGCAGGATCCAAACTCCTTCTTGGGGGGGATTAAAATATAGAGCTCACGAGGCGCTAGGAAGGAGGCACAGGCTGGACAAAGGTCAGCAGGCAGTAGGGCAGCTCAGCCCAATGAAGTAGCAGTTCCTAAAAACAGTCAAACTTCGCAAGGTGGCAAACCTCCTGGCGCAGCAGCCTTTACTCCAGCATAGTCTCATCCAAGTCCATTTGAAGCAAAATGTCCTTGAATCAACCAGGCAGGCCAGCACACAGGGACCCTCAGGAGCAGCAGCTGAGTCTTGCGGCAGTTCCTCCTGGCAGAGTGTCCCCTTCAAGTCAGCACAAGCACACATACCCCCATGGGGTCACAGCTCCTGTATTTATACTTCTCCCTGCCCTGTGTCTAGAAGGAGACAGAAGCTTCTGGAAGGCTCTAGGGGTAGGGGTTTCTTGAAGGGTCTTGGAAGTTCCAGTCCCAACTGGCACTGGGAGGGGTGTTAGTAGGGGGCAGAGCTAGCATTGCACAGGGCAGGCATAGACCTATTTAGGGACAGGGGATTTCTCCACTCACTACTTCAGTTGCAGACCTCCCACTCAGCCTGACCCTGCCTCCCTGGAGCCACCCACTCCTCACCAGGACAGGTCACTTCTAGAAACAGACATGCAGGCAGGCACACAGCACACAGAAGGGCCAACTTATAAAAGTGGAATTCCTAAAATAGTAAACATAAATCTGCACACCATTGCACAGCATTTATCATTTCCATTCCAAACATACCAAACATGCCATACTTATTTTGTTTTATTTAGGAGTTATCCCACACAGGGGTAGTTCCCAATGTTAGCCTATGGAGGGCAGAGAGAACACGCATGCTGCACTGCTAACCAGGGCTAAAGTGCCCAGAGTCCTAAAACCATCAACACCATGTTAGAAAAAAGGTTAGGCGGAAGGCAAAAAGTTTATGGATGACTCCGTAAAAAGGGGCAAGTCCAACACTGCTTTAAACATGGGGATGAAATTATTAGGCACATTTTTCCACTTTGCAACAATTATGTTAGCAAACACAAAAGGTGAGGCAGCAGTGGTGGGTATACGCCAATGCCTAGAGGAATGCACTTGTGCACAACAGGAGCAAGAATTACCCAAAATTATTGAAGATACATACGCTGAATTAGGTAGAGATTATTTGGGAGCTAAAGCCACAAAACCACAAGCAATAAGTAGTCCTGAAAACGATAACACCAAACAAGCACCTGATCCTTAAACGAGGAAATGGGATAATAAAAAATAAAATATTAGAGACTTGAGATCACAATCTAGGGGTGGGTCTCCTCAACAGGAGCCCTGTGAAAGGAGGTATAACCTTAGGAATCGTGATACCATTAGAAACCTGACAGGTATCAGGATACTGACACAGGTTCCTCTTGTTCCTTTCAGGGTTCATCAAAACACTCTGAGTTGGAAGGATGGACAGAACACAGACAAGAAGAGCGTACAAAGTCCAGAGATACACATCGTACATTGGACTATAATATAAACAAGGAAGATAAACCAATGTCAAAACCTTAATTTAAAAAGAAGAAAGCAACTGATCTTAAAAGAAGAAATGCCAGTGATGCAGAGGACTCACTGGACTCTGATGATGCTTGACAGCGCAGCAGAAGTAACAATAGCTCGCCATAACCTGATGGAATATCTGGTGAAAGCGGTGGAGACATGTGTCCCACAGCTGTTATATGAAATAACACTCCAATTGGAGGGGGACAAACCTAGAAAAATTAAAGGTCTCGTTTGGGAGAACCTGACTTATGGTTATGACCTCCATTTTGCTGAAAAATTTTGGCCACCTAAAGTTGTTATGGAGTTGCCAAAGAGAGAAACAATGATTTTACTGGCTTTTTCTGACCTCTTTCCAGTATCACTAAAACATTCATATGCGCACGAGTGGGCGGTAGCACTTGCTCCTGCATTATATCATAGCCATGTAGGGTGGGATACTGAGTCACCTCACCATGTAATCCAAAGAAAAACTACTCCAACTCCACAGAGACAGTACCCAGTAAAACAACAAGCCAAAAAAAAGTCAGGAGATCTTAGATCAACTTGAATACTAAGGTGTAATATAGAATTTCACCTCTCCGATGAACAATCCTTTGTTTCCTGTAATGAAGCCTTAAATTCATACCGACTAGTTTTAGACTACAGCCATTTGAATACATGCACAAAGACATTTGTAGTACAGAATGCACACAGTGCTGCATTGTGGGGAAAAAATATAAAACAACACTAGATATCTCAAATGTATTTTTCTGCCATAATATAGTACCTGAAATCAATAATCTCCTTAATGTCGGATGAAGCTAGTCTCTGCCTTGTACGTATAGCTAATATATGTCCAACTTGCTCACTTAACTCGTATGCACTTTCCTTTTTAGTGAGATACTTTTCCGCGTCTTTCTTAGCAATACATACTAAAGCCTCTGCCCTAAGCGCGATCAATTTTAGCAGAGTTGCTCCACTGAGAGTTGCTGCTGGATACCTAGCGATAGCTCTTCTTCCACTTTAAGGAGACATTTGCACAGTTCTTCTACCTTAGCTTTCTCCTTCTTCTGTTTATGTAATGCAAAGCTCAGTGTCTCTCCCCTGATCCCAGCCTTGAAGGCATCACAGACCATCCCCTGAGATGCTGTCCCTCTATTTATGTCCCAAAAGTTTTTAATCCATACCTCCATACACTTACGGTAGTCCTCATCTTTTAACAATGCTCTTTCAAAAGTCCAAAGCGTGTCCCTTCTTGGTGCTTGCCCCATTTTAATCGTTAGAACCAATGGACACAACCCGGGGCTGTCTTTCAATCTGGGAGCCCGGAACCAAAGGGTTCGATATCAAGAAATAATCCAGCCTAACCATAACTTTGTGGGGAGCAGAGAAGAATGTGCTGCCATCATTATGCGGGTGTAGCCTAATCCATGGGTCTACTAAGGAATTATGCTGTACCATGTCTGCAAGTGCTCTATATGTTTTTTTCTTACTCCCAGAGTAATGACCCCCTGGTAGTGTAAATGAGCTAGCAAGGTCGTGAATGTTAAAATCACCGCAGCAAACAATTGGCTCGGGCCACTGTGCCAGCTCTGTATCTAGATATTGAAAAATATCGTGGTCATCCTCCGTGGAGCCATATATTGTAACCAATGTGAGTTTCTCCCCCTTATAGTTGATTTCCATAAGTATCCATCTACCCCATTGATCCTCTTTTTTCCTAATAACAGCCACATCCCTAATCCTACTCAACACCGCTACACATCTAGTTCTTGTCCCCTGCTTAGTATTCGCCAATACATTAAACCCCAGATGCTCCAGAAGGTACCCCTTTACCCCCTCTATATGCGTTTCCTGTAAACAGACAAGATCCAAATGAAGTGTTTTAAGCAGTGCAGCAACTTTAAGTCTCTTGTTTGCTTCGTTGAGCCCACAGATATTAATCGATGCAATTCTGCATGTCATTAAAATACAAATGTCTTGCCTTCAAATAAAGCCGCGTCATTAAATATACAAGCAAAGTTACCGATAGCGAAAGACAATGATATTATAATGTGTGTACTGTACAAGCTGTGCAACCTAAAGGTACCCCTCCTTCCAACCCCCACCTTCACTCCCTCTCTCCCCTCGCTCCCCTCCTCGACCCCCCTCCCCTCTCTACGGGCAAATAGGTCAAGCATGACCTATGTGTGGCAGCTTTTGAGTGCAGTAGTCGCCACCCACCCTCCTCCCATGTAGCACCTGTGTGTATCATGAATTCCTGACTTTAAAAAAACCCCATCCCAAGCCTTAACCTAACTTTAGGGCGTCTGAGCCTTTTCCTTTACTAACTACCCTTTTGCTTCCTGAGCTCATTGATGTATTCCTGGGCCTTAATTTCGGAGGTAAACATCCTTACATGACCCTTTACAATAATCTTTAATCTTGCTGGGTATAACAGGTATGCCTCATGTCCTAGATTCTGACATGGTGTAATCAGCAGTCTGAGCCGCCACCTTCTCTCCACAGTAGCGTGGCAGAAGTCGGGGTGTGCGAAGAAAGATACCCCTTCAAATGTGCACCTTGCCTCCGGCCTTGCTCTATCCATAATCTCCTGTCTTGCGAGAAAATTACAGACATATATCAGGATCGCTCTTGGCTTAGCATCTTGTGAGGCTCTATAGGTTTTCCTCTGTAGTAGAGAAAAACGATGTGCCCTTTGCACTTCGCTTTCCCAATTCCATGTTGTGGCCTCAGGAAATGCCCCCTTAAGCAGCCTAACCACATATTCCCTCACATCCTGCCCCTCCAGTCCTTCTGCAACCCCCAAAAGTCTTATGTTGTTTCGCCGCTGGCGATTCTCGAAATCTTCCATTTTCCATTGCATGTCCATCGAGATTTTTTCCTGCGCTTCTTTAAATTCCTGCCAATGACTAACGTCCTCTTCCAACCTGCCTGTCCGCTCCTCCATGTGAGAAACTCTGTCAGCCATTTCCTCATATAATTTGTTCATCTTCCTCATGGAGCTCTGGATCTTTTTTGCCGCTACTTTAGCTCTGCGACTTTCAGATCTAGCCTCAGACTGCATCTGTTTCAGGGTTGAGTACAGTAGGTCTAATGAGGTGGTCCGAGGAGGATTCTCCATACCCCCTCTCCCAACCTGGGAACCTTCAGCAGCATCCTCTTGATATAACAGGGAGGTTGCTGAGTAGTCCCAACAGAGCTTTGAGTCGGGGTCTTGCACTGTGGGGCTATGTGGAGAATTCATTTTGGATTTAGTCTTCTTTCTAGTTTTTGAGAGTTTTTATGCCCTGGTGGAGCTTTCTAGACAGATGACTTTGTTTCAGCCTCTGAGCCCGGTTCCGTGGTTGTGGACAAGGTATCATCTCCCCCTTCACTGGAGAGATAAGAGCCCGACTCCTCGTTTACTGAGTAAAAACATTCAGCCTCATACAGCCAGGTTCTGAAACTGGGATGGTGCAATGAGCTAAAAAACGGTGTTGGATCTAGCCCTGATCTCTTGACTGGGTGAGAGTATTCTGCTTAATTCAGAGACTCTGTCCCTCACCACCCCTTGTTGTAAATAATTTTGTCCACCCTAAGCGTGGAAGGGTATACTCAGACATGAGTCCCTTGCTCATTGCACCATCAGGATTCAAGCAAGCCGGGCCGAAGACGGCTGTAATGCCAGAAACCGGTCCCCGGAAGCTTGTTTCCTTCCCAGTGTAAGAATTGGCTTTTGTAGTTTGGTTTGCCCTGTTCCCATCATGCACTGGGACAGGAACAGACTAATTTGCATACAGCCAGGTTCTGAAACTGGGATGGTGCAATGAGCTAAAAAACGGTGTTCGATCTAGCCCTGATCTCTTGACTGGGTGAGAGTATTCTGCTTAATTCAGAGACTCTGTCCCTCACCACCCCTTGTTGTAAATAATTTTGTCCACCCTAAGCGTGGAAGGGTATACTCAGACATGAGTCCCTTGCTCATTGCACCATCAGGATTCAAGCAAGCCGGGCCGAAGACGGCTGTAATGCCAGAAACCGGTCCCCGGAAGCTTGTTTCCTTCCCAGTGTAAGAATTGGCTTTTGTAGTTTGGTTTGCCCTGTTCCCATCATGCACTGGGACAGGAACAGACTAATTTGCATACAGCCAGGTTCTGAAACTGGGATGGTGCAATGAGCTAAAAAACGGTGTTGGATCTAGCCCTGATCTCTTGACTGGGTAAGAGTATTCTGCTTAATTCAGAGACTCTGTCCCTCACCACCCCTTGTTGTAAACTATATTCTCATTTGGTCATCCAGAGTCTTGGGGCGGTCTGTCTCTAGATCATAGAGACCATTTCCACTTCCAAACTGTAAGATATACAATGAGTCCAGCCCACAATCACTGTGCTGACCATGAGGAAGATGAAGCCATATGGGAATCAGTGCAGTGCAAGAACAAAAAAGTGGTGAAGTAAAATAGAGTCGAGAGACAAAAAGAAAAAGCGTTTTTATTCAGAATACTGTCGCTCAACCTAATTAAAATCAAGAACAGTGCAATAAGGTAGTCTCAAACAAATATTCGACTGCCACAAAAGGGCCAACATGTTTCAGCCAATAGGAAAAAGGGGTTCTACTGAATTGCCAACGCTAGTGCAAATACAAAAAATTATATTGTGTGATAATAAACAATGAAAAGGATATGGATGGAGATATTAGTCCGTGTTCGTATTCCACCGTATCTAACTGGTGTGTCTCACATCTATAAAACAAACACAATAGTCTGAGTTAAACATTCACTATGTATGTTCAATAGTTCTTTTTTTAATCAAAATGATAAGTATACACTCACCCAGATTGACCGGGGACTAGACCTCACCTCTCCTGGACCCAGCTCAGGAAGATGGAGGCCCCGCTCTGTGAAAGCAAGGTATGGGGTGCATTGAGTGAAGAACTGGCTGTCTACACGCCTTCTTTCTTCTTAAACAAAACGCCATCCTTATTAAACCCTCCTTCATCGGCACTCTTCTAGTCTAATGTAGCCTAGGCTCACTCAAATCCTAAACCATCACAAAAACCATTAAGTTATACTGTTTTATTAGACAACCCCAAGAGGGACCAGTTGATTAGCTACCTGGAACAGAGCTCCAGAGTACCAGAGAGGTTGCCTGTTACCAATGAGTACAAACTTAAACCACAATGCCAAACTGTAGGTAGATTTAAAGTTCCCCATTGACAAGCCTTTCATATACATAGAGCGATAATGGTAACCTCCCTCCACCTAGGTCTGAAAGATCTTAACGTGACTGACATGTCCGTCATTGCCCCTATGCAAGACCCGAGTCAGGGGGGAGGCATCTGTTGCTTCGTTATCTGCATTTTTAAGCCATTTCTGTGTTTGGGGGCGGAGTCTTGTTCCTTCCGAACCGTTTCGTTTACACATAATTAATTGTGTTTTAATGTCCAACAAAGTGCCCCAGTTCATAGCGCACCATTAGTTGACTTATTTGCTCAAAATGGGACAATTTGTTTAAGTTAAATTCATTCTCGATTGCTTTCCGGTCTCCAAACCCGTTTGAATAACTCTTGCGGGACTAGGGAGTACTACAGAACAGCGTAACGCTGACCCGATCTGTAGTTATGTTATGTTATGTTATTTCCATTTCTAGAGCGCACAGCTGCCCCAGCAAAGGGGCGTCCCGGCGCTATATCTGGGGAAGAAACACAACTCAGTACAGGCAAAGAATTGGAGAATGGAGTCCTAGGATCCAGTAGGAAAAATAAATGTTTTCACGGCTCTCCTAAATGCAAGTAGCTCATCCATGGCACGAATATGGGCCGGGAGAGAGTTCCACAGCTTAGGCGCGAGCACTCTAAAGGAGCGCCTGCCTGCTCTGCTTTTCTTAAAGCGTGGAACAACAGCTAAATTTTGCCCCGCGGACCTCAGCTGCCGAGAAGGGGCATAAGGGGAAATAAGATGTTGCAGAATTTGGGGCGAGGATTGTTTCAGGATTTTAAACGATAGACACAAGGTCTTGAAATGAATCCTCTGTATCAGGGGTAACCAGTGGAGCTTATGAATAGTATCTCTGGCAGAACAAAATCTAGGAAGGCCTACCAGCGCTCTAGCGGCCGCATTCTGGACACGCTGCAGCCTAGTGGTTTCTGCCAGATTGGCTCCTAGCAGAAGAGAGCTCGCATAATCGAGTCTAGACAGTATAGCCGCCTGAATTATCAGCTGTCGGGTGGGGGCATAAAAAAATTTCAAGATCGGCCTTAGCCCACGTAAAATCCCGAAGCAGGTAGCTGCTATTTTCTTAGTGTGGGTGAAAAAACTGAGGGAGGGATCCAGCCACACCCCAAGGTTTTTCACCTCAGCTGCTGGTGTAGGGATAGGGCCAAGATCTGATGGCCACCATTTGTCACCCCAAAGATTTCTCTGCTTACCTACAATCAAAACCTCGGTCTTTTAAGCATTGAGCTGTAGGCAATTGGCCGTCATCCAACCTGCCACTGCACTAAGACCCTCCCAAAATCTGATAGCTTTGGGATCCGAGTCCCCGCTGAGTGCGACCGCCAGCTGCGTATCATCCGTGTAGGAGACCATAGTCAGGTCCCAACGCTTAGCTACTGCAGCCAGAGGCCGCACGTACAGATTAAACAGCGTGGGGCTGAGTGCCGACCCCTGTGGGACTCCTGCTCAATGGGATAAGGTTTCGATTCAAATGGGGGGATGGAGACCCTAAAGGTGCGGTTAGAAAGAAACGACCGAAACCAATCAAGTGCCACGCCGATGATGCCTGCTTCTTCCAGACGCTGCAGAAGTATTGTATGTGAAACAGTGTCAAACGCGGCACTGAGGTCGAGTACAATCAGTGCCGCAGTTTGGCCCGAATCCAACACCGTGCGCAGGTGTTCAGTCATGGAAAGAAGAGCAGTCTCGGTGCTGTAGCCAGCCCGGAAACAATTTTGCGAAGGGTCCAAGATGTTAGCGGACTGAAGATGGTTAGACAGAACACCATTGACATGCGCTTCTGCCACCTTCGTGACCCAAGGAAGCAGGGAGATAGGTCGATAATTCTCCAGCTTGTGGGGGTCCAAAGCAGGTTTTTTCAAGATGGGATTGACGTAAGCTAGTTTCCATTTAGATGGAATTAAACCCGAGGAGAGAGATACATTTATGAGTTGGCGCAGGGGAGAAGAACACAAAGAAGATAACTCTTTAAATTGAACTGGTCTAAGAGGGTCCACTGGGGATCCAGACTTAACTTTGGCTGTCAGCTTGTGAAACTCCTCCTCCGATAAATCAGGGAGTATCGATAAGGCCCAATTACTGCTGGTCGTATAACTCAGGTCCTCCTTTATCGGACTAGTGCTGGGGAAAGAGCGATATATTTTAGCCACCTTTTCAACAAAGAAGGCTGCAAGATCTTCGCAATGTACAAGTGAGCAGATTTCAGCCACTGGTGCTCTATTGGCCGTGAGATCTTTTAACACATTGAATATCAGCTTTGTAGGATTAGAGCTGTTGTTAAATTCATGAGAGTAGTAGGCTGCTCGCGACCTACAGACAGCTCTATGATAGCTCTTAACTTGTGCTAAATAAATAATTTTTTCCCAGCCTCGTATGACTTGCGCCAAACTCTTTCTGCTTGCTTGCACGCTCTCTTTAGAAGTCAAAGAGAGTCGTTGTACCAGGGACTAGGTTCTAGCAAGCGGCTCTAGCAAGTTCGCCCAGCCCGCGGTAATCTTGGTGTATTTAGATTCAGCGGGGAACCACCGGCCACTGAACCAATGCTGCTGACAAAATGCTGAAAAGGATGTGTTATCATTCTTTTTATTTAGTAATGGGAATAACAAGGAACCAGAACACCTGATTGCTGGTAATAATTATTCCCATTACATTTCACCCTTTTCTTACATTATCACATTATTAAGCCCCATCATAATGGAGCGATGATGGAAAGTAGTGAAACCCAGTATTTATTCATCCTAATTTGTAGAAAGAGTCGGTGCAGTCTTACAAGTAAATCTGCATATTATTCATATAGCTTAATACTAGGCATTTTGTACTACTGTGCTATGACTATGGGAATGTGTGTGTCACTGCCGATGATTAGTAATCAAGTAAACATGATTCAGTTTAACTAGGGAGTATAGCCTCATACAAAAAGGAGTATACCTTTGGTTAGTACCATGAACCACAGTAGTGTCATATGCAAATATCGACCTACAACAATTTTCTCAAAGGCTTATCCACGGGATATCATCGTTTAGCCCAAGAGAATCGGTGGACAGTTTAGAGATCCATCGTTTCTCTTTATTGAATAGATAGTTTGATACATCCCCAATGTGTGATGGTATGAATGGTCTTTCTAACACAGTCCATGTGAAGTTTTCTTCTGAATGTTTCTGTTCTACAAAATGCCTGGTGAGTCTTGTTATTGTTTTCCTGCACCTAAACGCACTTTTATGTTCCAGCATCCTCAAACATACTTTACGCGTTGTCATTCCAACGTACCTAATAGCACAAGGGCAGGTCAATAGATAAATTACCTGTGTGCTATTACAATTAGTGAAATGCCGTTGTTCCCAAGGGCGATCTGTCCCACTCTCTATCTCAGTGCTGTGTCTCGTTTGGGGGCACAACGAGCAGCATCCGCAAGGATGTTGTTCTGTTACTGCTGGTAAATCCCATAAGGTCTTAATTGTGCGTTTGGGAGTATCTCTTGGGCGAGTATGGATTAAGCAATTCCGGATGCTGTTAGATCGCTTAAAAGCAAACAAAGGGGGCTCAATCTTATCATTGCTAGCGTTCAAGATGCGCCAGTGGCGACGGACGATCTTCTGGATTTGATTTGACTTTGTACTAAAAGTACTCACAAAGGTAAGTCGATTGAGGGGAGTCTTCTCTTGGGGAGGTTCCAACAATGCTTCCCGATGATTATTCTCAGCCCGCTTGAGAGATCGTTTGATCAGGCCTTTCGAATAATTTTGGCCACTAAGTTGTTGGGATAAGCCTTGTGAATGTTTCAAAAAGGTCTCTTTGGTGGAACAGTTCCGCCGCACGCGGAGAAACTGCCCATAAGGCAAATTATCCCGTAGGGCTTTAGGGTGCTGGCTTCCATACAACAACAGGGAATTTCTTGCCATGGGTTTCCGAAACAGCTCACTCTCTAGTCCCATAGGGGTGGCATAGAATGACAGGTCGAGGAAGGACAGTCGATCGTTACTGATCTCCACCGTGAAACGTAAATACTGGTTCCTGTTGTTAAGCCACTGGTGGAATTGTGAGAGGGACACTCGATCCCCTCTCCATACCACGAGCACCTCATCTATATATCTTTTCCACCATAGAATAGATGGAAAAAAGGGTTGGTGGGTGTTAGGACGTGCTGTTGCTCAAATGTGTGCACATAGAGATTAGCCAGGGACGGCACAAAAATACTGCCCATGCTCGTCCCTGACACTTGTAGGTAAGTTGTTTCCTCATACTTAAAGAAGTTTTCCTTCATGGCGAGTCTAGCCAAGGACATTATGAATTGAACAGGTGTGGTAGAGTTCAATTCAGTCTCGCCCAGGATGGACATGATGGTATCTAAAGTCTCATCCTGGGGTATTGAAGTATAAAGAGACTCCCCATCAAAGGAAACCAAGTAATCTGTTTCAAGGTTACACTCTATCTCAGGTATTACTCGCAACACATATTTTGTGTCTTGTAGGTATGTTGGCATGGTATATACAATAGGTTGCAAAAAATGATCCACAAATTCCGATAGGGGCTCTAAAAGGGAGCCCAGGACAGATATTATTGGTCTACCAGGCGGAGGTCTTAGTGTTTTATGCACTTTTGGCAACATATAGAAATAAGGTACAGTGGGATGTTTCGTCTGTAGGAATTGAGCCTCATGGTTGTTAATCCAGCCTTCATTCAGGGCCTCCTCTACCAAGATCTTAATTTGATGACTCAAACGTGCTGTGGGATCTTCTTCCAAGGGTTCATATATGATGATCTGTCGCTCAGTTGTCGGAGACACTCTGATCTGTAATCACAGGTATTCTGAATAACGATAGACCCGCCCTTGTCGGCTGGCTTAATCGTGATGGTGGCATCCTCTGCTAAAGTTCGCAAGGCTTGGTGTTCACATTTTGATAGGTTTCTAAATGTATTGCTCTCGTCAGTGTTCCAAATCCTTTCAATGTCATCATTCACCGCTTTCTCAAATGTAACGACCTGTGGGGGTGTCAGATGGGTAGGCGGGGTAAAGGTAGACTTATTTCTTTGTCCCGTATTCTCATTACGAGAACTATCTTCCTCTGTTGGTTTTTCTTTGAAGAAATAATGTAGCCATAGTTTGCGGAAAAAATGGGCTAGTTCTACCTGTAGCTGAAATGGATCACCGTTGAAGGTTGTGACGATGCCCAAACCTTTATTGAGTACCCTTTCCTTTGTCTCACTCAGTTGCCTACTACTAAGATTGATCACAAGGCTGGGTTCAGGTTGTTTGTCGGTTGAGGAGGATTCCTCCTGGTCTGGGTGCGAGTCCCTGCATGTGGCCCTGTTGATTCCTCCCAGTGTACCTGTGGTTGTTGGTGTCTCCTTTTTCCCCTTGACCTGAGCCTAGGCCAAATCCTAAAAAAGGCTGGGCATTGTACTGTGGCTGATAGCCTGAGTAGGGAGGGGCCATAGGTGGTTGGAAGTCATGTTGAGGATGTGTTGGGTGTCCCCATTGTGAAGGCGGCCACCATGGTTGGTACTGTGTCGGTTGTTGTCCCCTGTAATTCTGAAATCTGTTTGGTCTACCTCTCCCTCTACCGCTCTGCATTGCTGGGTTCGAGGTATCAGAATCACTACCGGAATCAGTACTTGACCCCGAATAATTCGAACCATACTTCCTCCCACTTTTCCTAAACTCAGGGGCGACATAACTGTCACTCGTTTAAGGGTATACATGATCATGCTTGAATTTGGCCAGATATTTTTTTAATTTATCTCTTTTGATCTGATTTGTGCTTCTTAAATTTGAATTTCGACCAGAAATGAATCTGCCACTCTCTTGGCTGTGCTGATTATGAGAATCATGCAAAACCAACAGTTGATGGACAGAATGCAGAAAAATGTCATACATTCACCCCAGTACAGAGATCTGGGTCTAAATCCATCGTTTTTTTGCACTCCACACCACCCCAGTTCAGACATGGCCATATGCAAATCAGCCTTGACCCTGTGCCTCATGGGAACAGTCCAGCCCGAACTGCCAAGCCATGTCTTTCCTGGACCGGAATCAAGCCTCCTGGGACCGGTTTCTGGCTATTAGCCATCTTCAGCCAGGATAGCTTGACTCCAGTGGTGTGGAGAGCATGGGACTCACGTCTGAGCATACCCATCCCACTCGGGGTGACAAATGCAAAACCAACAGTTGATGGACAGAATGCAAAACAATGTCATACATTCACCCCAGTACAGGGATCTGGGCCTAAATCCATCGTTTTTTGCACTCCATACCACCCTAGTTCAGACACGGTCATATGCAAATCAGCCTTGACCCTGTGCCTCATGGGAACAGTCCAGCCCGAACTGCCAAGCCATGTCTTTCCTGGGCCGGAATCAAGCATCCTAGGACTGGTTTCTGGCTATCAGCCGTCTTCAGCCAGGATAGCTTGACTCCAGTGGTGTGGAAAGCATGGGACTCACGTCTGAGCATACCCATCCCACTCGGGGTGACAATTGCAAAACCAACAGCTGATGGGGGCTGAAAGCCCGAAACCGGTCCTTAGATGCTTGTTTCCAGTCCAGGGAGGACCTGGCTTGGCAGTTCGGGCTGGACTGTTCCCATGGGGCACAGGGTCAAGACTGATTTGCATATGGCTGGGTTCAAACTGGAAAGGCATGGTCAGCAAAAAAAACATGGATTTAGGCCCAGATCTCTGTACTGGGGTGAATGTATGACATTGTTCTGCATTCTGTCCATCACCTGTTGTTTTTGCATTTGTCACCCCGAGTGGGACGGGTATGCTCAGACGTGAGTCCCGTGCTCTCCATGCCACTGGAGTCAAGCTATCCAGGCTGATGAGGGCTGAAAGCCCGAAACCGGTCCTTGGATGCTAGTTTCCAGTCCAGGGAGAACCTGGCTTGGCAGTTCGGGCTGGACTGTTGCCATGGGGCACAGGGTCAAGGTAGATTTGCATATGGCTGGGTTCAAACTGGAAATGCATGGTGAGCAAAAAAACAATGGATTTAGGCCCAGATCTCTGTACTGGGGTGAATGTATGACATTGTTCTGTATTCTGTACATCACCTGTTGTTTTTGGATTATGAGAATCAGCCAGTCACGCGTACAACGGCAGGCTATTAGCGACCAATCTTTTAAAAATGCTTTATCATTCAAAAAGAGATGAGGGGCGTTGGTTACTATCAAGCCTGGTGGAACGCAACTTGCCCTCATATACTCAGCCATTGTGATACCGTGCACCAAAGTGCGCGATTGTGATTTTTTTAAAGTGAGAACTTCAGTCCATTCATCGACTGTTCCTGCTGTGGGGGTGGATAATGCCTCTACAATACCAGGCATACTGTCTAGTATAGACTGAAAGACAGAATCGTCATAAGCTAAACCTCCAGAGTCAACCATTTTGGATTGGTTTTTGTGACGAGAACAACAACCAAAGGAACCAAGAACAACAGAAAAGATGTGTGCCAGAGCAAATTCTTTAGGGAAGTCTACCTAGAACACGTGTAGTCATCAAGACAGAGAAAAGGACCCGCAGCCGTCAGCTGCACAGATTGCCATAACGCCACCAAGAAAATAGGGTCCAAGGGATATTTTGAGACCTGCCCTAGTTCGTATCCCCAAACATCAAAGTAAATGAAGCGGTTTGGAAGGAACGAGACTCCGCCCCCAAACACAGAAACGGCTTAAAAATGCTGATAACGAAGCGACAGATGCCCCCCTGACTCGGGTATTGCATAGGGACAACGACGGACAGGTCAGTCACGTTAAGATCTTTCAGACCTAGGTGGAGGGGGGTTACCATTATCGCTCTATGTATTTGAAAGGCTTGTCAATGGGGAACTTTAAATCTACCTACAGTTTGGCATTGTGGTTTAAGTTTGTACTCATTGGTAACAGGCAACCTCTCTGGTACTCTGGAGCTCTGTTCCAGGTAGCTAATCAACTGGTCCCTCTTTGGGTTTTTCTAATAAAACAGTATAACTTAGTGGTTTTTGTGATGGTTTAGGATTTGAGTGAGCCTAGGCTACATTAGACTAGAAGAGTGCCGATGAAGGAGGGTTTAATAAGGGTGGTGTTTTGTTTAAGAAGAAAGAAGGCGTGTAGAGAGCCAGTTCTTCACTTAATGCACCCCATACCTTGCTTTCAGAGAGCGGGGCCTCCATCTTCCTGAGCTGGGTCCAGGAGAGGTGAGGTCTAGTCCCCGGTCAATCTGGGTGAGTGTATACTTATAATTTTGATTACAAAAAGAATTATTGAACATACATAGTGAATGTTTAACTCAGACTATTGTGTTTGTTTTATAGATGTGAGACACACCAGTTAGATACGGTGGAATAAGAACACGGACTAATATGTCCATCCATATCCTTTTCGTTGTTTATTATCACACAATATAATTTTTTGTATTTGCACTACACTGCGATACAGCCTGTAACTGATCTCCTGAGGCGGAAGCCGGGAGCAACGATTTTAAAATATAATTTGTATTTTGTGTTTTTACTTGCTAGGCACTTACCCTCTCCCTCTGTTCCCCTTACCGTCTGTATCCGTGCAGCCGATTAAGGCGCTGCTGCGGGCCACGGGGAGGATTGCCTCCATTCTCGGGGGAAGCCCTGGGTCTAGGCCACGCCCACTGACGCTAGGCCACACACCCCTTCCGACCTTTTTAGCGATGTGCCTTCCCCGGCCGCGCGCAGCGGGCGCGCCGGTGTCGCGCTGAAGGCGCGCCAAAGGCTAGCCCGTCTGCGCCAGGCCGAGACCCGGGCCCCCTCACCCCTACAGTTTTCTTACTTATTCATCTAACCAGTTACTGGCATGCTATGACAATTGGCCGATCAGTTCATCCATCTTGGCCAGGATCGACACCTTCGAAATTGCTCAGCCCATCCATGCTAATCTTCCAACTTTGAAGCCTAAGCCGTGATTGGTGTCTTTACCTCCTGCCTCTCCGATGTCACGGCCCAAACCCTCTGTAAGTCCCCCCTCACGGCCTCTGTTTCTCTTCTTAACACCCGCTCTGCGGTCAGGCATCAAGTAGAGCTTTTGGAGCTTCTACATACCACTAAGCCCGAGATTTTATTTCTCACAGAAACCTGGTACACCGCTGATTCCCTTCCAGATGTCCTTACTTCTCTTCCCGACTCTTACTATATCCTCCGCGCCGATCGCCCTGAGGGGAAGACCGGCGGTGGAGTGGCTATGATTGTCCGCTCCAATCTTCAATTCCAATCCCTTCCCCACCCTCCTATTTCATCAGTTGACTTTTTGGTTGTTCGATCTTCTAATCTTGCGACCCCCCTCACCGTTGTGCTCCTCTATCGGCCCTCTCAGACTATGCCTCACTTCATCCCCGCTATACAGAATCTGCTGGCCACTCTTGTAATTAACAACTCTGCTGTTCTTCTGCTCGGGGATTTCAACTTTTGGCCGGGTGACCCCCGTGAGGACACTATGTCCAAAGACTTTTCTGATACTCTTCATTGTATCAATTTAATCTATACTACTATAATAAAGGAGAAACTTTGAGGCTTTGAGGCGGGTAAACTCCGGAACCACTGCGCCAATCTACACACCCGATACACCGTAGGAATTGTCAGGGTGTGTAGATGGTTATAGGCTATATAAAGTTTAAAAATAAACCTTATTTAAAAAATTTATATTAAAAAAAAAAAGGTAGTCCCCCCAAAGTAGCGCCGGCCGCGACATGCGTGCTCACGTTGAGGAGCGGCGTCAGAGCAGCATCAGAGGAGCGGCGGACATGGCGCGGGGGAGGAGCGGTCACGTGAGGAGCAGCGGACAGGCCAACGGCGGTGAGACCACCGGAGAGGCGGACATGGCGCGGGGGAGGAGCGGCGGCGGACAAGCGGTGAGGAGCAGAGCGGCGAGGAGCTGTCAACTCAGGAGCGGCGGCTGAGGTAAGCAGGCGGGTGTCGGGCCAGGCGGGGGACGGGGAGTTACAAAAGGCAATGTCGGAACAGGCGGGGGTCGGGGAAGGCGAGGGACGGGGACTAACACCTCCATTGACTCAGGCCAGGACAAGCAGTGAGGAGCAGAGCAGCGAGGAGCTGTCAACTCAGGAGCGGTGGCTGAGGTAAGCAGGTGGGTGTCGGGCCAGGCGGGGGACGGGGAGTTACAAAAGGCAATGTCGGGGCAGGCGGGGGTCGGGGAAGGCGGGGGACGGGGACTAACACCTCCATTGACTCAGGCCACTCGAGGGTCGGGCCAGGCGGCAGGCGGGGGACGGGACGGGCGGGGGCACGGGCTGCTGGCAGGGGTAGGGGGAAGCCTGAAAGCTCCCGGACAAGGTCGGGACAGGCTGCTAGTCTCTCATATTTCTCTCCCCACCCACATTCATGGTCATACTCTTGACCAAGTCTGGTCAACCAATTTATCTATTTCTATCCCTACTATATTGCCCTGTGTCCGGTCAGACCACTCCCTGATTTCATTCTCTGTCCACTTGGGCGAGGTCAACTCTCCCCCTCCTCCCAAAAACATCTGGGCCCGCAACTGGAATAGGGTGGACCTAGCTGCATTAGGCCACTCACTAGCCTCTTCTGCCCCTATCCTGACAGACACTCCTCCCAACATGCAGGTAGCCTTTATCAACAACTGGCTATCAGAGGCCTGCAATCAAGTTGCTCCACTCAGACGGGTTAGAATTCGTCACCTCCATGACGCCAACAGATGGTTTACCAACGCCCTTAAATCCCAGAAAATGACGATTAGTCAGGCTGAGCGACACTGGCGATGCAGATATTGTCCTGACCTTAAGGCCCAATACCTGTCCCTCCTTCGGGCCTATAAAAATGCTATAATTACTGCCAAACTGGAATATTTTTCCCAGAAAATTCATCAGGCAGCCAAGAGGCCCAAAGAGATCTTTACAATTGTACATGAGCTAGCTGCCTCTGACAGAGCTGCTCCTAAGCCTATCCCCTCTCAATCTCTCTGTGATGCTCTCAATGACTTCTTCGTCGAGAAGATCATTACTATCAAGCAAAATATACCCCCGGCTCCACCTCTCTTTTCCTGCCCCCCACTGCCACCGCCCTCCTCCACCCTTGACCAATTTCCCCTAATATCAGAAGATGTCTTTCGCACCCTGCTAGGGAAAGTAAAACGGGCTCTCCCGCGGACCATTGCCCGGCCCACATTCTGAGGGAGATCTTTTCTGCTGCCCGGTACCTCCTGTCACCGTCCTTAATACCTCCATCACTTTATGAGTTGTACCTGATTCGTTTAAATCGCCCATGGTCATCCCTATCCTAAACAAATTGGGCGCCGACCCTACTCTACCCTCCAACTTTAGGCCCATTTCCTTGCTCCCGCTCCTGGGTAAGATTCTGGAGAGCCACATCACTTCTTCTCTCTCCACTTACATTGAGACAAATCATCTCCTGGCTCCCTATCAGGCGGGCTTTGGACCTGCACATTCGACGGAGTCCGTTGTCCTCTCCGTTGTCGATGAGCTCAGACACAGCGCCGACACCAATTCCCCACAGGCTTTAGTACTCCTTGATTTGTCCGCCGCCTTTGACACGGTCGACTATTCTATTCTTTTCGACCGTGTAAGGGGAGCTGGCTTGCGGGGGTCGGCCTTAGCATGGCTCACCTCTTTCTTAGAAGGCTGCATGCAGGCTGTCCGGCTGGAGGGCTTCCACGCCCCTACCCGCCCTGTTTCCCGTGGGATACCCCAGGGTTCATCCCTCTCCCCTCTTTTGTTTAACCTATACATATACCCCCTTATTGTTGCCTTACAGGACATGGAGGTCACGGCATTCAATTATGCCGATGACCTCCAGCTTATTTTCAACCTCTCCCCTTCCCCTGATTCAATTTCTAAGGTTCATTCCACCCTGACCTTCATTTACAACTTGATGAACCTCAACCAACTGAAATTGAATCCGGATAAGACGGAGTTGGTTCTTATCGGCGGTCTCTCCAATCCTTGGTCTTCCGCTTTTTGGCCCCCTATTTTTGGTTCCCCCGTCTCCATCTGCTTCCGTGAAAACCCTGGGCATAAAAATTAGCCAAGACCTCTCTATGCGACCCAGATCAGCGCGGTGGTCTCCTCATGTTTCCTATCCCTCAGGACCATTCGCAAAATCTCGCTGTACTTTTCTGCTGAAGCCCTAAAACTCATCATTTTGGCGATGATTCTATCTCTACTGGATTACGGAAACGCCCTGTATGTCGGCATCCCAGCGTATGAGCGCCATCGTTTGCAGCTCATTCAGAACCAATCGACCCGCCTTATCCACAGGCTTCCTAAATCTAGCCATATTACCCCCTGCTAAAGGCTCTCCATTGGCTTCCCATAATGGAATGTTCGCTCTTTAAGATGGGCTGCTTGATCTTCATGTCCCTAGCCGGCACTGCCCCTGACTTTATTAGGTCCAAGATCAAGGTGTACGTTCCCGGTAGGAACCTTCGCTCATCCACCCAGTTCCTCCTTGCTGTTCCTCGCTTTGGGGGCTTCAGTTTTTCAGCCCTTGCTCCCCTTTTCTGGAATGCACTCCCTCTCGCGATCAGATCCACTCCTAGCTACTTGGATTTTCGTGCCGCTCTTAAAACCCACCTCTTTTCCCTAGCATATTCCTCTTAACTTTTTTTTTTTTTCCTCTTTCCTCAGGGCCAGTTTCTTTCTGTAGCGCCAAGAAACCGCATGGTAGTTGAGCGCTTTACAAAACCCTTCCAACTTCAACTTCAACTTCAACTTGCACTAGCAGTAGCAATTCAGTAGAACAGACAGAGGCCCTGAAGAAAGCCGTGGGACCCCTTTTCCCTATTGGCTGAAACATGTTGTCCCTTTTGTGGCAGTCGAATATTTGTTTGAGACTGCCTAATTGCACTGTTCTTGATTTTAATTAGGGGGAGAGACAGTATTCTGAATAAAAACGCTTTTTCTTTTTGTCTCTGGACTCTATTTTACTTCACCACTTTTTATTTCTTGCACTGCACTGATTCCCATATGGCTTCATCTTTCTCATGGTCAGCACAGTGATTGTGGGCTGCACTCATTGAATATCTTACAGTTTGGGAGTGGAAATGGTCTCAATGATCTAGAGACAGACCGCCCCAAGACTCTGGATGACCAAATGAGAATATAGATCATCGCATGACATTTGATGGGAATCCATTATTTACACAGATATATTCTCCGAGTCTCACTAACAAGCACCCGTGTTCTGATTATTATTCACTGTTATGTTCTTTATATAAAGGGTAGATAGGAATTCTGTATCCATGACTGATTTGTTCACAGTTGCGCCTGCTTTATATTTTAGTACATTTGGCTTTTTGGACAAGACCCCCGGTTCTCTATAAATGTTATGCTTCCAGGTATCTCTTATCTAGTCACAGTGAGTTCCAGGTTTACGTGTTGTATGCAAGTATTGTTTACACTGACCCACACAGTCAGGGAGACGCCGTTTTGACCTTTGTTGAATATTTCCTTTATAAGGTTATCCGGTTTGATACTCTGAGCCCAATGAAACCATTATTTTACAGAAAGATGTGCCCTTAATCTCAGCCCGACAGACTTTTGATCTTAAGGTTGCAAGGTCCTCATCTGAGATACAGGCACTTGTACAAACGAACTGCCCGTTCCATTTCAGAGAAGTGGTACAACGTATCTTTAATATGTCTGATACAAAGGGTATAGTAAACCTATATAAAACCATTGGTTCTGGACTGTTAGGCACCACTCAAAAAGTCTTCGGAAGGATTCCAGCTTTTATACACGCCGTTTATTTGAAAGCATTTTTGGAGGACTTCCGCTAATCCTGCTACTGGTAGTGGGAATCCTGATTTACATGTTTCCGCTATACAATGAATGTCCCAGTCACCAAGGAGATGGAAAAAACGCTCTTGGAGCGACGTTACAGTGATTGCATTGTACTCCATCTGGGCACAACTCTACTTCAAAAGCTAAGCGAGTCACAGTTCCTGAGATTCCGACCAGTCTGGATTGACTGTGTTTTGCCTATTCTCTGCTGCTTGTTCTGCAGACAAGAATGCGTGTTGGACCTCTGTCTGATGCTTCCATCAGTTGTGACTCCGGACGTGGATGCATTTCTGGATCCGTTAACTGCCCACATACTGCAGTGTCCTGAGTGTATTCCCATGTTGATGTTGGCATTCTTAGAGCCACCACTGGATGCTTCAGCTCCAGTTAGATTGGATAGCGGCTCTGCTACAGTCACACAGGCTTTGGATGTTTCGAGTGCTTCCTCAACATCGGCTGTGGGAACTAAAGAAGATCATCTTTGCTTGATTGAACTGATCTGTGAGGTGTTACAGGGACCATCCTCTGTGCAGGCAAGCAGCAGTGATGTTGCGTTGCTGACACAGGACACATACACATTTATGCTGGGAAGAATTCAGCCTTTTCCCAAAAAGAACTAAATTGGAATTTTAAACAAATTTTTTTCCTTCTATAATATTACTGAGCTCCATGGCTTTCAAAAGCTCTCAGTTGCTCCAACCATATATAAAAACATATTTTAAAGGAGTTATAGGACTTTTTAAACCTATATAAAGGATCTATAGAGTTTTTAGGCACATTTTATATACTTTTAGACATTTTTTATTCAGATCATTTTTTAAATAATGTTTTTTCGATTGATTAGAAGGACATTCACTTTCCAGTATATCGTCTGGTTGGATGAGGAGTGGATGTTATGTTCTGTAATATAGCCGAATATAGGCCTGGGTAATCACCTAAACTTTCACCTACATTTTCCCTGTCATTGTATTGATATTGTATTGTATTGTATTGATATTAACCTTTTACCTAGTTAGGTGCTGCATAAAATGTTGTGTGGCTTTCACAGAAACCTAGCCTCATTAATTATGCATGAGAAGTCTCAGAATCACAGTAGGATTACCATCTTCTGCATAATAACTATGTATAACGGTCATCCCTTCCGTCATCCTCTGCCGACATGACACAGCAAGGTAGAACCACTGAGGGTTCCTCTTTGGGTATATAAACACCACATCTTTACTGAGGTAGACAGAGGAGAACAACTCCCATGCTAACACAAGATGCTGATGTTCCTGCATGCAGACACTCCAGCATGCAGTGGTCTGACATCCCTTGTGGGGTGTCTATCTCGAGAACAAGATGTGGTCCTTCTCTCTCCCATATCAGGGACTCTGTAAGGGGATTCATGGCTATACCTACATACATGCTAGGTACATCTAGTTATGGTTAGCATTAAAGGAGTACTCAGTATTACTGTCATGTATTTTTAGCCAGCATATGCCCATTGTTTTATCATTATGGTAGAATTCTACCATCTAGTTACTCTGTTGAGGATTTTACCGAAATGCATTGGTTTCTGTTATATGGTTGTTGCAGCACACGTATTTTACGCTAGAATGACACTGGTTCAATAAATGCTAATTGAAATCGTCCCCCATCGTTTATCCTGTGTATCTCGCCAAGATCAATGCCCTACTCAAAAAACCTAAGGCAGACCCAAGAGACCTCAAGAACTTCCGGCCCATCTCTCTGCTCCCCTTCCCGGCCAAGGTCATTGAGAAAACTGTCAACAGACAGCTAACCCCATACCTCGAAGAAAACAGAATCATGGACCCTTCCCAGTCAGGGTTCCGCAGCAACAACAGCACCGAGACTGCCCTCATCGCCGCCACCGATTACATCAGGACCCTGCTGGACAACGGCGAGACCACAGCACTCATCCTCCTAGGCCTCTCTGCCGCCTTCGACACCGTCTGCCACCGCACAATACGCGCACGCCTCCATGCCACAGGGATCTGAGACAAGGCTCTGGATTGGACCACCTCCTTCCTCTCCGGCAGAACCCAGAGCGTGCGCCTCCCCCATTCCATTCCAAAGCCTCCAAGATCATCTGCAGCATACCCCAGGGATCCTCCCTCAGCTCGACGCTGTTCCACATTTACATGGCCCTGCTCGCACACGTAGCCTGACAACACAACCTCAACATAATCTCCTAGGCCGACAACACTCAGCTGATCCTCTCCCTCACCAAGGACCCCGTCACCACCAAAGCCAACCTTCACAAAGGAATGAAGGCCGTCGCCGAATGAATGAAGACCAGCCATCTTTAGCTGAACTCGGACAAGATGGAGGTCCTCATCCTCGGCTCCAACCCTTCACCCTGGGACGACTCCTGGTTGCCGACGGCACTGGGGGCAGCCCCAACACCCACCGACCACGCAAGCAACCTGGGAATCATGCTCGTCTCAACGCTCTCAATGACCAAGCAAGTCAACACCGACTCCTCCTCCTGCTTCAACACCCTCTGCATGCTCTGCAAGATCTACAGATGGATCCCGACAGATACAAGAAAGACAGTCACCCAGGTCCTCGTCAGCAGCAGACTCGACTACGAATTGCCCTCTACGCTTGAGCCTCGACCAAGCTCATCAAACGACTACAACACATCCAAAATGCCTCGGCGCGACTGATCCTCGACGCACCACGCCATGGCCACATCACCCCCACCTGAGAAACCTGCACTGGCTCCCAGTCAACAAGAAGATATCCTTCAAGCTCCTCAACCACGCACACAAGGCACTCCACAAGACCGGCCCAGCCTACCTAAACAGACGGCTCTCCTTCTTCATCCCCAACCGCCAGCTATGCTCCGCCGACCTCTCACTCGCCACCGTCCCGCGCATCCGAAGAACAACCACCGGTGGGAGATCCTTCTCCCACCTCGCTGCCAAGACATGGAACACCCACCAACTGAGCCTACGACAGACCCAAGACCTGCTGACCTTCAGGAGGATACTCAGAACCTGGCTGGTCGATCAGTAGCCCCCCAAGCGCCTTGAGACCCTCGCGGGTATGTATTGCACTTTACAAATGATTGATTGATTGATTGATTGAGACAAAGTGAGCATGAGTGACTGAGCAAAAATACTGTTTCCGCGATCCCTGAGGGAACAGGGTTGTCATGTGTGATAGTTGCCAGAAACGATTTGCTCATTGTAAGAGGAGTTTTGTGAGCTACCTGGTCTACAGGCAAACATATTCGGTGGGGGTGTCGGGAATCAGTCTTGACACCAATTCCCACAGTTTATGTTATCTAAACTCACAACACCAGGGGAAGTCAGGTTCAATGATGCACATAGAAGAACTAGGCGGGCAGTGGAGCAGACCTTTGGGCTCCTATAAGCCATGTTGTGATGTCTGGCCTGGACTCGGAAGCCCTCCTCTACACACCCAGGGAGGTCTGTCTGATCACTGTTGCTTGCTGTATGCGCCACAATCTTGTTCTGAAACACAACATCCCACTCATTGAAGAGGAAGGAGAGAGGAAAGTGTCGCCAGTTCAGGATCTATGCAAAATGAAAATAAAATTGCAAAGAGGGAGGAGTTGACATACGTCAGTGGGAAATAACCAACTTCTCCTCATGAGTGTAAGTATGATGTGTTATGTAATTACTTATCCTGTTACAGTGACAGCAGGTGTGGTACTGTGTATATGTCTTGCATGTAGAGGGCGGCGGAGAAGCCTCCCGCACTCGGGCCGGAGGGATATCTTCAATACGTAAGGACTCTAGGTGGTCGCCTCAGGGCTCGCAGAGGTATGGCATTGATCAAGTCAGCTCTGGGTCTGGTGCCACCTATTTGTGTCGGAGGCCCGAACAAGGACCAAAGAACCAAGATCGGTACTCCCCAGCTTCCAGGTGTTTCACTGCTTGCGCCCCAAACAATTCAAAGCTTCCCTCTGTCGCCTCTGTGTGCAGGGTGTCAGCTCCACAGTCAGCCTTCCGCCTCAACTGGGAGTGCCGCGGTTCTTTCAGGGTTATAGTGAACAGAAGGTCCTTAGCTTATTTCACAATCAAGAACAAAATACTGTATAGAAACACAATGGAAAACTATACGTTATAAAATTTCCAAACCCAGCCGGGAGAGGAGTTTATTTTATACAGAAACAATGTTCAATTCAACAATACAAAGGTAATCACAAGACACAAGCCTGTGCCGTACGTAAAAGAAGGAAAAAGAAAAAATAGAATAAGGGTGAAAGGGGTGTCTATCAGGCATAGAGCGTGAGCAAAGACAGGGCACTGTTGATAGGTAAAAAATCAATAACAGTATCGCCTGGAGTGGAATATAAACAATCTTATTGGTCAATATTGTAAATATGAGCCCACTCATGGGTGTCGACGTTTCGATCCCTATTGCTCAAATTAGATACATGGGATCATCATCAGGACAATTGTAATGAACAAGAAATGCCTGATTGTAAGGAAGCCTGTTTAGGAGAAACGAAGAGAAAATAGAGATATTTCAAACAACTTAAGAGTAGTTTTCAGAACCATGTCAACTATGTATCGAATTCGCAGTGTGTGCCCAAGTGCACGGTGTTTGTGACCTAATCAAGCATCAAAAAACATTTACATACTCCTCGGAATCGCAGTGGCGTGCGTGAAGGGCTGCGAGGATCAGTCGTGACGTGATGGTGAACAATAATATTTCCGTCTACCGGGTACAAGGATCGCTAACGTGGATGTCAGTAACATGTTCAATAGTTGCGTGACTAAGGGCGAGAGGCAGAGTTGGGGATTAAAAGTCACATTGAACGTGAAGTGGGAGGTATGTTGACCCTCTAGGATGTAATCCAAAGGGATACTGCTAAAAACGCAGTCAACAGTTTAAGAATTCCCTGCTACACAAAGTGCACCAAACCAAAATTTACATTTAGTAATACTAATCATGACCACGTACCACGCAGTGAATTGCCGTGGAGGTCTCTTCGGGGGTCCGGGAGGAATTTGTAATGGAGAATAATTACAAAGTTTTATTGTTTTCAACCGCAAACGATGGCGCTGAAAACAAAAACTGGCATTTAGTGTCAGGCTACAGGAGTGCTATGAATTAGGGCGGCACTCGGCGGAAGGGTCTCGCTTACCTTGATTAGCTCAACAGGGCAGATGGATACGAAATTAACAAGTTACCGTGTAGGCAGCAGATGCCGTACACGTGGGGTGCCAACAATGTGGCTTTTCGACGCTGTAAAGGCAAGGGATATATACATCAGTACACGCCGTAGGGCGGGCCACAGAGGGACATAATGGGAGCTCCGCATTTACTTACTTAGTCCAGATGAGGACTCGTCTTTCCCGTTGCTTCTTGGTCGGTGCCGAATGCAAGTCAGTGGACTGCGAGCGCTGGCCGAGTTGTACACAGTCGCGCTAGTCACATGACCTTTACTACGAGTGCCATACTAGAGAGGCGAATAGTCTACTATGGGGGCCATCTTGGAATGGATAGATGTACGAACTAGTAATGCCAGTGAGCGAGAGTGCAGGGACAAACAAGGCGGTGATGGTGCCAGGGTGACTTTAGAAACGGTGAATATTATTTAATAAAAACAACACAAATTAACCAGTTAACAATACACTTCCAGGAGGTCATATTTCTTGTTTCCAACCAGTCGGTTATTTCAACATGGAGTATTCATTGCGCAACAATGACCTTTCAGGGAGGTCATTCCATTACTGTCTCATCTTATAGAGTCATTATTCATTGTTCAATCAAAGCAACGTGGTCCAGTCCTCATTTCGATTCAACCCTTTCTGGATAGTATTGAATTGAATGATGGATTTCAATTCCTCACGATTTAGTAATTGCTGTAGGTTGCCACCCCTTTGTGGTAGTTTGATGGATTTCAGGACTGTCCATTGGAGGTCGTCCGCTGTATGCTTCATGCTGGCATAATGTTCAACCAAGGGGGCATTAGGGGTACCACACCTAATGCGGCTTCGATGTTGACTTATTCTGGTCCTTATTTTTTGAGTAGTCTGGCCCACGTACATCAGAGGGCAAGGACACAAAATTGCATAAATCAAATTGTTACTATTACAGTTTGTGAAGTCTCTTGATTCAATCGTGACGTTATTGTGACTAAACGTGCGCCCCTCAAGTGCCAAATCACAAACAATACAATGTCCACATTTTACATGGCCCCTCAACGGGGGCAGTCCCCAGCTTGATTCAATCGTACCTGTCGGGGGTGGCGAAGGCAAGGCAGCTCGAACCAAATGATCTTTTATATTTCTACTTTTCTTGAAAGCAAACAAAGGTTTATCAAACGTTAGCTGGTCTGAGTTTAGGGTTGGCCAGTAACGCAGAATTGTTTTACGGATTTTGTCAGAGACTGGGGAAAAAGTCGTGACACAGGCAATCCTGCCTGCATTCGGCCTCGTTTTGGGTTGGAGGAGAACCTCTCTGGGACAGTACCATGCACGTTTTGAGGCATTACGCACTATCTTGTTTGGATAACCTCTTGATTTTAGTTTTGAGCACAGGACCCCTGCCTCTTTGAAGTAATCAATTTTGGCGGAACAGTTCCTTCTGATCCGAAGGAACTGTGAATAGGGAAGTGAGTCTTTCAGGGCTTTAGGGTGATTACTATTGTACCTGAGTAATGTATTGCGCTCGGTCGGTTTTCTATAGAGGCGAGTAAGTAACTCCCCTGTCTCATGATAAATCATGAGATCCAAGAATGGTATCTCTGTTTTGTGACTTGAGAGAGTGAACTGCAGATTGTGTCTTAAAAAACTATAGCGCAATCACCAGGATTGCAGGGTTGTTCCCCCTTGTGTCTTAAAAAACTATAGCGCAATCACCAGGATTGCAGGGTTGTTCCCCCTTGTGTCTTAAAAAACTAAAGCGGTTCTTTCAGGGCCACTTATTGGCACGGGCAAGCTCTGGGCTCCACGTGCAACCGTCTTCCCGGTCTCTGGTAGTCACTGCTATTGGGGCTCCCAGCCGGCTCCGGTTTATTGGCGTCAAACTGGCATCCCCGAATTCGGGCTGCTATGGGCAGTTCACAAGAGGAATATACAAGGTTCCTGTGCGGGGGAGCAAGCTGTGCTCAGTCGCCCCTCTCGAACGGCAGTTAATAGCACTACTGAGTCTCACCAGGAGCCCTTGCGCCGCCATTTTGCAGTCATGCGTCTTCTTCTGGGCTTCTGCAGGGCGCACTTCAAAGCTCACCTTGTCTCTGCTACTCCATCTGGCTTTCCCGCGGGTGGGTTTCCGCCGTCGCTCAAGCCTCTGACTCCGGTCCGCCGGTCAGGAGGTGTTCTAAGCGCATCAGCCTTCTTCAGCAGCTGGTGTGTCTGTTGCAATTCGCGGCCGCCATTTTGTCCGCAGTCAGGTCGGAGTGCGATCAGAGGGGGAAATCCCAGTTTTCCCCACACTCCATCTCTCCAGCGCCCCAGGTGTGCATCTAGAGGAGCACCAGGTATTTCATCACAATTTGTGGTACCGGGGGCTACTTCAGCTTGTCAGTTGTAATTGCGGTGGAGGGAGGCCATGGAGGAGCTCCGAGGTCTGCTGCTCCCTACTTCGGCGTCAAACCACGCCATCCTATTTAATGTGTGTCATGTTAATGTTAAACCAGGCCATATTCATCCCAGCCTAGGTCATATTATTTTAACAGTCATTTGAAAAAGTGTTACATTCAATGTAATATGTGTTATATCGATTCCAATGGATGTTGTATTCAGTTCAAAGATTCTCATATTCATATCAGTATGGGCCATATTAATTTTAATGGACATCAAATTCATTTCAACTGCAATCATATTTATATTAACATGTGTAATGTTCAGTTCAGTGTTAGTGATATTCATTTTGACACTAGTCATATTTATTTCAAATGATCTTTTATTCAAATTCAAATAAGCTTTATTCGATTTTTTAGATTAAAAATCATAAAAGCATCAACAATACAAAGCTAAAAACCGTAAACATTTCATTTCATAGACACAGTAGAAGATCATTATAGGATTATTAAAACAAGATTCAATAAATACAACTAATCAGTATGTAAGGGTTTTCATTATCAGCAATTTTTGTACAAAATTCAATTACCATTAAAGGCTAAAGGGTTGGTTCTATGTAATATGGGGGGAACTTTGGTAGAAATCGTACAGATCCCAAATACGAATGGTGCCTTGTCTTTGTTTGGGGGGGCAGAATCGTAAAAAGGGGGCAACATTCCTGTTTTTAAATTTAATTAGTACCAAGTCCCCAGCGATGCATTTTGGCAGCGTCCCTAACCATCCCACCCTCCTGACACTCAGGATACCCCCATCTAACTTCGGCGGCAAAGGTCTATTGTTTTTTAGCCAAAAAATGGCATTGTTTAGCAGGTCCTGCTGGGATTCGCGTGTTCCCTGGGAGAGGGCAGGGACCCCAGAGAGGATAGACACATACGGGGCGGCCTCAGGGGGCAGGTTGATACGTGGCATTCTCACCAAAGTGGATCTAGCCACTGTGCGGGTTATTGATGCAGGTTTTAAGATTTCTTTGGGGCCTATTAGAATAGGTGTACAAAGTGGCTGTATTTGAGTGACACTGTTAGCAGATTTATACATTTCGGGGGCGATGGGAGGCTTAGGGCAGACGGATGTGGCCATTATGTTAGCTGATGAAGGATACTTTCTGATTACTGACTCGATGTTAACCAGTCTTTCCCCTAAATCATTGATTTTTGTGACCAAGGGAGAGATGACAGCCAACAACAGTTGCTCAATTTGAGCCAATAAGGTCAGTTTGGGAGACAAGAGAGGGTCCTCTAATTTGTCCGCGGCCGGGTCCTCCATAAATGCTATTGGTTTGGCAGGAGACGGTAATACATTGGTGCACAGGATTTGTGTACTTGTATTGATCCCAATGTCAGTTTCGCTGTCGTGCTCCCCTCTATTGTTGGAACCCAGGGGCGCAACATTTGCTTGGTTGTGGTCTTTATGTACGGAGCCATTTGACTTAGGGCAAAAGGTGCCCACAGTAGGGGAGGTTATAGAATCAGGGGCGTGCTTGGTGCCACACAGGGCGTTGAGTTCTTCCCAAATCGACATCGTGTTTATAATAGTAGTAAACACGCCAAAAAAGTCAAATCAAATTTCTGCACAATACCTCCTTTTGTGATGAGATCAAGTGGGGGGGCCCGTCCCGGCCTCCTCGTGCCTCTGAGGGCCGTAGAGGGCCCGCCCTTTGCCCGGGCTTAGCCCGCCGCCGACCCGCGCGCGATCCCGCGACGTGGAGTCTGTGGTCCTTTTTGTGTGCCTCCTGGCGCCGGAAAGCGTGTGGCGGCGTCTTCCGCCGCTGAGACTTCTGGGGACTGTAGTCTCAATACCCCCGAGCCCCCCTCCTCACTGCGGCCGCTGGGAGGTGTTGGAACTGCGGCGGCGGGAGGGGAAGCAGGAGACAGCTGGGCGGTCGAGGAAACAGCAGGTGAGGCTCGGAGATTACCCCTGGTGCAGTAGTGACCCCCCACTGAAACCGGGTCTGTGGTCCTTTTTGTGCGCCTCCTGGCGCCGGAAAGCGTGTGGCGGCGTCTTCCGCCGCTGAGACTTCTGGGGACTGTAGTCTCAATACCCCCGAGCCCCCCTCCTCACTGCGGCCGCTGGGAGGTGTTGGAACTGCGGCGGCGGGAGGGGAAGCAGGAGACAGCTGGGCGGTCGAGGAAACAGCAGGTGAGGCTCGGAGATTACCCCTGGTGCAGTAGTGACCCCACACTGAAACCGGGTCTGTGGTCCTTTTTGTGCGCCTCCTGGCGCCGGAAAGCGTGTGGCGGCGTCTTCCGCCGCTGAGACTTCTGGGGACTGTAGTCTCAATACCCCCGAGCCCCCCTCCACACTGCGGCCGCTGGGAGGTGTTGGAACTGCGGCAGCGGGAGGGGAAGCAGGAGACAGCTGGGCGGTCAAGGAAACAGCAGGTGAGGCTCGGAGATTACCCCTGGTGCAGTAGTGACCCCCCACTGAAACCGGGTCTGTGGTCCTTTTTGTGCGCCTCCTGGCGCCGGAAAGCGTGTGGCGGCGTCTTCCGCCGCTGAGACTTCTGGGGACTGTAGTCTCAATACCCCCGAGCCCCCCTCCTCACTGCGGCCGCTGGGAGGTGTTGGAACTGCGGCGGCGGGAGGGGAAGCAGGAGACAGCTGGGCGGTCGAGGAAACAGCAGGTGAGGCTCGGAGATTACCCCTGGTGCAGTAGTGACCCCTGTGTCATATTCATTTGAACATGGCTTGTATTCATTGCTGTATGTATGACATTCACTTCATGTGTGTCACAGTCATTTTAAAGAGTGTCAAATTCAATCTAATATATGCCATATTTGTTCCAGTGTGGGTCAAATTCATTTCAGCTCCAGTGTATTCAACAGTCATATTCCTTTCAGTGAAGTTGCTATACATGTTGATTTATCTTATATCCAATTCAATGTGTATTATTCATATAGTCCAATAGATAGTATTTTTATTCTGCTATGTTTCACTGATCCCAATGCATGTTGTATTCAGTTTAAAGCTTCTCATATTTATTTCAGTGTGGGCCATATTGATATAAATTGCACACCAAATGTATTTCAACTGGAGTCATATTTATATTAAGGTGTCATATTCAGTTCAGTGTTAGTCATATTATGTCTGACACCAGTCCTAAATATTTCACCTTATTCACTGTATTCATTTGAACATGTGTCACATTTATTTGAACAAGGTTTGTATTAATTGCTGATTGTCTGACATTCACTCCATGTGCGTCACAGTTATTTGAAAAAGTGTCACATTCAATTTAATATGTGCCATATTGATTCCAATGGATGTTGTATTTAGTTCAAAGCTTCTCATATTCATCTCAGTGTGGGCCATATTCATTTTAATGCACATCAAATGTATTTCTACTGCAATAATATTTATATTAACATGTGTCATATTCAGTTCAGTGTTAGTGATATTCATTTTGACACTAGTAATATTTACTTCAAATGTTCTTTTTATCATTTGAACATGTTATATTCATTTGAACATGGCTTGTATTCATTGCTGTATGTCTGACATTCGCTTCATGTGTGTCACAGTCCTTCTAAAGAGTGTCAAATTCAATTTAATATGTGCCATATTTGTTTCAGTGTGGGTGAAATTCATTATAGCACCGGTGTACATCATTTCAATAAGATTTATATTCACTTTAGTTCTTGTTGTATTCTTTTCACCAACAGTCATATTCCTTTCAGTGAAGTTGCTATACGTCTCGGTTTATCTTATATCCAATTCAAAGTGTATTATTCATATTGTCCAATATATAGTATGTTTATTCTGCCATGTTTCATTGAGTCCAATGCATGTTGTATTCAGTTTAAAGCTTCTCATATTCAGTTCAGTGTTAGTCATATTCATTCTGACACTAGTCATAATTATTTCACCTTATCTTGTATTCATTTGAACATGTGTGTTTTTCATTTGAACATGGCTTGTATTCATTGCTATATGTCTGGCATTCATTTCATGTGTGTCACAGTCATTTTAAAGAGTGTCAAATTCAATTTGATATGTACCATATTCATTCCGATGTGGGTCATATTCAATTCATCACCATTATACATCATTTCATTAAGGTTTATATTCACTTGAGATCTTGTTGTATTCTTTTCAGCAACAGTCATATTCATTTCAGCGTAGTTGATATACATCTTGGTATACCTTTTATCCAATTCAGAGTGTGTATTATTCCTATTGTCCACTAAGTAGTATATTCACTCTGCCATGTTTCATATTTGTTTAGACACATGTTACATTCATTCTGGTGTCTGTCAAATTTATTTTGGAGCATTCCATGCATTTCAGGTGGTGTCTTATATAGGGATCTGTAATTTTGACATGAACGGCTTCCCATACAAAACTACCTACCAGTGGATGGTTGTACAAAAGAAACAGTGTAAAAAGCAAAGAGAAAAGATCAACGATTGAAAGATCATGAACGTTATTTTTAAATGTGTTACCAGGGTAACATTTAAGTAGTACGTTCGCAAACTTTGCAGCACCAAGCACATGAAACACAGGAACATAGAACCACAAGCAGAGAACAACATGTTCATTAGAGTTCTCCGTGAAACCAACCTACTCAGTCCAAACCAATTTATCATTTTCAGGACCGATGTATGAACGAACAGTGATAGCTCCAGTAGGAAATTATGAATCTGGCCAAATTGTATTTTTTGAATCGAAATTCTGAAGTAATAGCATCTATTATTATCAATTTGCGATTTCTGAAAAGTTGCAATTCAATTTACCGATTTTGAATTTAGCAATCAGTAAAGATCAGATATCTTAAATTGGTAATAGCAAAAGCCAATAGTAATAGCCACCATCGCCTGAGATTGGGTAAATCACAACCAGAGAATTCTTTGCAAGAGCTGTCGTACTCGAGTGAATCATTTGGACATCTTTCACTCTCTGGAGTGATCCAACATTGTATTAAAATATCAGAAAGTGTTGGCATAATCTCAGGTCACTTATCAAGGAGAAACAGAGAAACTGGTGAAAGGAAGCTCCTCAAACAGATGCAGGTTCATCAACCATGTAGGATTTGATGCAAAGCTTCTTCATGTCCTACTGGAGTCCCCTGCCTTCAGAAACTAGCATGGGAAGTTTGTAAACCATGTTAAAAGTAGCTACATGTGTGATGCATTGCTAAATGATGCACATACAGCACACATTCTACACTTGGTTTAATGATTCAATGTCAAGTAAATCAAATCAAATGAAATAATCCTTTATTCGGCTTTCATCAATTAGAAAAACCATAAAAGTAAATTTGAAAATTTACAGAAGCAAAATATTTTAAAATGTATACTTCTAATAGGATACATACAATTTCATTTGCTGTTGTGACAGGTTGTAAAATACAGACATACAATCCTTTAAAAACTACTAAAACATCTTGAACTACACAGAGAATAAAAAACAGATGTAGTTTTAAAATATATTTTTCACAACCTTAATCTAAATTTGGTCTGTGTCTAACAACAAACTTCAAGAATTTAGCTATGGCCCTTGCAATACATTCCTCATCCAGAAATTGGAGACAGAGAAATGCGGGACGACACCTTCGAAGACCCATGGTTTTTAAAATCAGAACTACCCAGTGTTTTCTTGGTTCACTATAAAACTTACAGAATAGGATCATATGGATTGAAGATTGGGTAGAAACGTCATCACAAGGGCAGGTTTTTAAAATCTTGGACCAGTCGTTTGTTTTCGGAAAAGTGACTAAATGTTGAAAAATATTCAGCCTGAATCGTGTTAATAGAAATTTTTCATAGCTGGACAGGTTAAAAGTTAGGTAGGGTTGTATGTTTAAAGTTGTTTGAATTGTTAACATATTTTTGACTGATGTTTTACTGGCCTCGTGAGTCAGCGGCAGTTGTTCTAGATGTGTCAAACATTGTTTTTAAACACTTTTCTGGAGAGTTCTGAGACTAGGATGGGAGAATGGTAATATTTTGCCATACCTAGATCGTACAAAAGGTTTTAATGTAGGCTATCCATCCAATCTTATGAACATTCTCCAGAGAGATACAGTCCTGTATAAACCCTTGACAAAAAATGGTTTGATTTGACGACCAAATACGGTGCCATAAAAGAAGTGGTTGGATTTTAACTATGTCTATCAAATAAGATAGACCCAGTTCCAAATGGCACGAGTATGTCGCAGTGCCTTGCGGTACGGCTTGGAGAAACCTTAAAAAACTGTTTTCAACCTTTTGTAAAACGTCCACCTTTCCATAGCCCCACACTCCAGCCCCGTAAGTTGCAATCGTAATACATTTAGCCTTATATATCTCAATGAGTTCAGAGGGGGGCCTTCTTCCCAGTCTTCGTGAGAAGTTTATTAGCGCAACTGTTGCCCTCATAAAAAGTAATTTCTTCGACTCAATGGCCGGCCTCCAAAGACAATTGTTATCTATTACGACGCCTAGGTACGAGTACGTGTTTGTGCTCTCGAGTTTTACGTTATCAATAACAATAGCCTTTGTCTTCTTAGTTCTGGAACCTATAGACATAACACACGTTTTTTTAATATTGATTTTCAGGTCTAGATTGGCCATAAAAGTGTTATATCTCACAAGAGCACGTTATAGTTCTAAGGGGGTACGAGCTAAAATCACAGCGTCATCGGCGTAGAGCAAGGCCGGTATTGGGTGGTTGTTAATAGTAGGCAGGTCCTGGCCCTCTTTTACCATGTCCTGTTCCAAGTCATTGGTGTATAGTGTGAAAAGAAAGGGGGCCAGGACACAGCCCTGCGTAACCCTTCTCTCTACCCCGAGTGACGCTTTTAATTCTCCCCCGACACCGTACCTCACTCTTGCTGTAGCGTCGGAATATAATTCATGCAGGAAATTTACAAGAGTCTGCTCAGCCCCCATTTCCACTAAAGTGGACCATAGTTTAGAATGGCTGACGCAGTCGAAAGCTCCTGATAGATCAACATACGCTATGTATAGTGCCCCACCCATGGCATTTGCATACTTACCCATCAAAAGGGACAGGTTTAGAGCTTGCTCAATGGCGCCAAGTCCTTCTTGGAACCCAAATTGGATATCTGATATAATCTTGTTATCGTCCGCCCATTGCTGGAGTCGCTCAAGAATAACTCGACACGCTACTTTCCCCAGGGAATCCAGCAAAGAGATAGGACGGTAACATGAGGGCAATTGGCGGTCCCCTTTTTTAAAAATAGGGACATGAATAGATTCTGACCATGAGTCTACCAGCCCTACAGCGCATGATGCTTGAAGGACTCTGGTCAGAATTGGGGTCCATAGATCAAAATTACATTTAAAGAAATCAATTGGCACCCTGTCAGGGCCTGGTGCCTTTCCTTTTTTGCTAGCCAGCAAGGCAAGCTCTACTTCCCGTTCGTTATGTCAAGGGCTGTAGGAAATGTGGATGGACTGTTCCTGTGCATTGTGTGCTTCCTGCTCCTTTGGGGGGATGCCAAATGTCCGAGCAAAATGTTCGACCCATATTTGCTCATCTATCGCCACCTCAATTTTAGAGTTATCTCTGGATTCTAAAAGAAAAGGAGATTTAATAACTGCCCAACAAGCAGCACTATCCCTTATGGTACAACTTTTGTGGAGTTGGTCCCATAATTCTTTTTTCAGTTCTTTTTTCCTTGATCTTATAACCTGATTATACTCCCTTCTTTGAGTGGCGATTTCCTGAGTATCCCTTTCTATTTTATGTAATGCTACTTTTAATTTCGTATGTGCTTTGGTACAGCTGGTGTTGAACCATCCTTTGGTTTTAGGCTTACTGTCTTTTAGTTTGACAAAGAGGGCTTCCTTTATTGTTTTTGTTATGATCTCGAAATTGATCATAACTTCCTTATTAGAGGTGGTGATATCAAGGCACTTGATAATCGCCGTTAGCGAGTTTTTAACTATGTTTGCTGTGATGGCTGATGGGTCCACTTTGTCCCATTTAAGCAAAAAACCATTGAGCCTATCTAGCATCAAGGTGTTTTGCCCAAGGGTCCCCAGGGTGTTTCGCCTGCCCATCTTCTTTGGGAGCGATAGTGTGATACTGTTAGGGTAGTGATCGCTCATGGCGTTACCGTGGGTCTTGAATTTCAAAACTTGTGATCCAGCTTGACAGGAAATAAAGATAAAATCAATGATACTAGGCCTTCCTCTACCGTTAAAAGTAGGAATAAGGGGGACTGAATAATTCATTATCTCGTTTGCCAAACCTAGCTCCAAATTGAAAAAGGTTTCGTTCAAGCAGTCCCCAATACTAGTGTGTGGAAAATGTGTTATCGGGTTCTTGTCCATCAGACCGCAGGCTAGAGTATCGCTGTTCCTACATAGTGTTTGATTAAAAACGCCACCTCAAATAATTGCCACGTCTTTAGTGGCCTTGTTAACTAGTTCCTGCAGGGAGAGAAAGATTTCTTTTATGACTGTTATTAACTCGCCCTGTTGTAAATTGTTATCAAAATTGACCAATAAAAGAGTTCAGTATTACTCAGATGCAAACTTACTATCTGAAAATTTGGTTCCAGTTTAATTGGAACAATTTTCTTTATCCCCACGAGATTAGAAATAAAGATAGTCAGACCTCCTTTAGCTCTACCATGAAGTGACGATGTTGCTGGCGAAAAATAGGTTTTGTAGCCCTGTATGTGTATCTCGGATGTGGCCCATGTTTCTTGAAGAGAGAGGATGTTAAACTTGTGAACAAAAGTAAGCCAAATGTCGTTCGCCACCTTTGAACGCAGGCCTGCAATGTTCCAGTAAAGTATACTGAGGGAAGGTTTATCCCAAGGAGTAGCAAGCGCAGGACCTGAACTAATAATCTCCACTTGTGGATTACACTGGCTCATGGTGTCCGATACTATTGGTCCATTTCTGGTGACTGGGCCCAGAATTACTAATGAGTTTTGAGGATGATCAATGAAAGAATGAAATTTGGATGGAATGGTAATGGGAGCAATAGACCCATTAGGGGAAGAAGTAGATACTATCTGGTCCTGATTTACCAAGATCTGAAATTCATGATTCCCAGCGGGTTCTGGGTTTGGCAGAACAAGTCAATCAGTCTCTTCCAATCCTGACAACAGGTTGAATCTATTGCAAGTTGATATGCCATAAACATGGTCCTGGGTTAATACGTTTCTACCAAACCCAGGTGCCATCTGGGTCACGATCGGTGGAGGATAGAAAAAGCCGAGTGGCAGATGGTCAATCTCACCCATTTCTATCGAATGATTACCACTCACTTGCAAGATTTTATTAACCAGCTGGGGAGATCTGAAGGTCAAAACAATATTGTCTCCCAAGAAAAATTTCCCATGCCTGCCCACCCACTGGACCCTTCTTGCTATCTAGAA
Source organism: Lissotriton helveticus (assembly GCF_964261635.1). Lineage (NCBI taxonomy): Eukaryota > Metazoa > Chordata > Amphibia > Caudata > Salamandridae > Lissotriton > Lissotriton helveticus. Next base: position 510,185,549 of record NC_136061.1, on the reverse strand, counting down.
TTCAGTAAACAAGTTTTCTATTAGACCAGTTTTCTTACCCAGCCAATGGAGGGATTTATTTCCAAGTGTTTCCTACCGTTCTGATTCTGAAATTTCCTTTTTTGGGACATTCGCTAAGACAATTATATAAGGAGTAGCAGCTGGTGGTAAATTGAGGTGTTGGTCGGGGCCCGAATTGACCCAAATTGGATCTGAATTATTTGGTGCTGAAAATTGGGGAATGTGAGAGGGAAAGGGAGGAGTAGTTGAACCTGGAATTTGTCTATCCCTCTTCGGAACCCCAGTTCCTCCGATCAAGATTGGGCTTTTTATTACATTGATTTTATCAGTTGGTCGCAACCGCTCTCTCACTGAATTATGTGTCTGTTGGTTAGACATAGTGGCAGCTATTGATTGTGAATCTTTATCTCTGGGGTAGGAGGGGGCTTCGACCTGGCTTGATGGGTTTCTGTTGTTCATGTTTGTACCCAGAGATTTAGGGTTGTCTCCAGTTTGTTTATTACTGTTAGAAATACATTCTTCTATGAGAGTTAGTCTGGAACCCATTTGGTCCAGCCTAACTCTCAAATAGAGATCCAACCTTTCGACCAGGATTGTTAAATTCTTTATATCATCGCTTCGGGCCTCAGCATTTTTGCTAAATCCATCTTTAACACTTAGGGAAGATTTTCTAGGTCCCCGCTTTTTTCTACCATGATGGGTGGTATTTTCTTTTGTGAATACAGTTTCTAAACAAGTATTTGTACCACCATCTATTGTGTTGCTATGAGCAACTGTATTCTCATCAAGTGTGGGAATGTTATGCTTCTTTTGAGGGGGTTGCAAAGAGGAATCTGAATCACTTAAAACAATACCATCAACAGTGTACTAAATACAACCATTTGAGAGATTTTTTATCGTGGTGGATTGTCTCGAGCTATCTTGGGCCTCAGAGCGTTCTGATTCAATGTTTGGCCGTGAGGGGCCTGCTTCGAGGGATTGTTCCACTGAGCTAATCTGTTTTTCTAAAGCCCCCATAGCTCCAGTGAGATAGCTCAGTAAGGTTTGTTGGGACTCAGTTTGGGCTTTCTTACCTAAAACAGGTTTTGGGCTGGGCAGTTTCCTTTTACCCATACTATCTGAGTATACCACGATAATTGGCTAAGAATGTAAGTTTAAATTTTCTTAATCTCCTCTTAATAAAACTCTGCAAACACTCTCTGGGTGAGATGCACTTATAGTTACTTCTCCAAATGTTACAATCCCAACCCAAGCCAATACTATCTGGTAATAGAAAGCCCGACAACATAAGATAGTCAACAGATATAAATATGTCCTTACTAAAAGTTATTTCTGCTTTCAAAATGGAAGGGCCAAGAGAATAGGCCCAGCCCGTCCTCAGACGGACACAGATGGGCAAGGACGGGCTCGCCCTTGGCTCGGGCGAGCCCATGCGCGACCCGTGCCGCAGGGGCTCCCAGAGGATTGTATGGGCTGGACTGTCAACCACTTGCGGCTCTTCTCATGAGACCGCACTGCCCCCTGGGGGATGTAGTGCCCCGGCAGTCGGCGGTCCACGAAGGCAGCGAAAGTTGGCTGGGAGAAGCACTATGTCCCGGGCAAAGCAGCAGCAGGGCAACACAGGTAAAAAGCTGGGCAACAGAGATCCAACAAAGGCGGTGAAGGCGTCCCACGCCGCGGGGGCTCCCAGAGTATTTTATGGGCTGGACGGTCGACCTCTTGCGGCTCTTCACGCGAGACCGCCCTGCCTCCTGGGGGATGTAGTGCCCCGGCAGTCGGCGGTCCGCGAGGGCAGCGAGAATTGGCAGGGAGAAGCCCTATGTCCCGGGCAAAGCAGCAGCAGGCAACAAAGGTAACAAGCTGGGCAACAGAGATCCAACAAAGGTGGTGAAGGCGTCCTGTGCCGCGGGGGATCCTAGATAATTTTATGGGCTGGACGGTCGACCTGTCGCGGCTCTTTTTGCGAGACCGCACTGCCTCCTGGGGGATGTAGTGCCCCGGCAGTCGGCGGTCCGCGAGGGCAGAGAGAGTTGGCTGGGAGAAGCACTATGTCCCGGGCGAAGCAGTAGCAGGACAACAAAGGTAACAAGCTGGGCAACTGAGATCCAACAAAGGCGGTGAAGGCGTCAATGTAAAGTAATACATGTAACAGGGACACTGCATTGCGGGCTTTGTAGTTCAGTGGTTCACCTTTGTTAGACCTGGCAGCCTTCGAGGTTGTGTTCCCCCATACTTTATGCCGTCTTCCAAGCTGAAATTCGTTTTTGTTGGCTTTATGGTTATGTGTACTTTAACACTGCTCACCAGTGTTAACGCGTTTGTGTTTACTTGAACTTTCCTTTCAATCCAAACAGCCTCTGGAGCTGGGAAAGAGCTCACCCAGCTCCCGAGGCTGTTCTGATTGTTTCAGTGAAATGACGATCAGTTAGCATGGTGGGCTGACATCATTTCACATTTCACTGAAACCAAAAATGAAATGAGCCTAACAGCTCATTTCAGTTTCACTGCCTACATCATTTTGGGGCTATCTCAACCCCCGAGCATGTAGGCAGAACGGAGCGGTATTGTTGGAAAGGGGAGAATTGTACCCTTCCCTAGTGAATGCCTGCTTGGGGATTGCCACAGGAGGGAGATCCCTAAGCAGGGATCCACCACTTCACAGCAGGGAGGTGGGAACAGCCCCTTGGACAAGCGTTTTGGCTCCCCCCAATGTTTTCTAAAAATGCCGTCTTTCTGCCTCCCCTGGGAGGCAGATGGGGGCAATAGTCTCCGATCTGCCTCCATGGGGGGCAGAAAGCACACTAGGCATGGGGGATTTTTTATGTAAATGTAGGGGTGTGGGCTGCCCACAATGGTCATTCCTATACCCCCTCTCTCCCCAAACAAAGTAGACATTCTTTCTGCCCATCCAGGGGAATATATGGGGGATGTTTTCCCCCAAATGCCCCTCAGGGGGGCAGAAAGCCCACTAGACGCCATGGATTTGTTTTTTATATAAAAGAGGACTGGGGCTGCCCAAAATGGGCAATACCATGCCTCCACTCAAATCTTATACACTAGGCACCAGGGATTTTTTTAAATAGACATGCCTAGGCACCCACCCCCACAAAAAAATGCCACAGTCTTTCTGCCTCCCCAGGAGGCAGATGGGGTAATAGCCTCTGATATACCCCTGGAGGGGCAGAAAGCCCAATAGACACCAGGGATTATTTTTTTTTAAACATAGGGGGTCGAGTGAGGTATTACTTGCGTGAATCCCCCAACATTTCCTAACCAGACTCCCTTCAAACCTCTAATTTAGCTGAAAAAATTACACTCACTTTTGTAGGTGGGCCAAATACCCGCGGTAGGAAAGAAAAGATTTTTATCAGGAGACCAAGGCGAACGCTGGGTGGTAGGACATTTGTGCAGGCGTGGTGGTCCCACAAAGAAATATAAGGAAAATGTGATTTTGTTGGGGATTCTGGGTAGGGGAATGTTAGGGAATACTCAAAAGTCATACCTCATTGGACTCCCCGGGTGTCTAGTTTTTGGATATGTGTGGGTTTGTTAGTTTTTCAAGATGGCAGCCGAGCACAAGGCCAAAAACCTAAGGGACGCCCCTTGCAAAATCATGTTGCTTTGTGATAGGTGATTTTGATGTTGTCTCAATAGGTTTTGGGGCCCTTGCCTGTCGCGGGTACTTGACCCACCCACACGAGTGAGGTATGATATTTATTGGGAGACCCGTGGAAACGCTGGGTGGTAGGACATTTGTAGATCCATGCAGATTCCAGGACTTTCCCACACTGAAATTTGAGAAAAAAGTGATTTTTGTTTAGCTAAACTTGAGGTTTGCAGGGGATTCTAGGTAGGAAAACGTTGGGGGTCCATACAAGCCATACCTCGCTGGACTCTTCTGGGTGTCTAGTTTTCGGAACTGTGTGGATTTGGTAGTTTCCCATGGTGGCCGCTGAGCCCGGGTCCAAAAACCCTGGGGACCCCACTTGCAAAAGCAGGTTATTTTGTGATAGGTAATTTTGATGTCGCCTCAATAGGTTTTGGACCCTTGCGTGTCGTGGGTACTTGACCCACCACGTGATTGAGGTACAATTTTTATCAGGAGGCCTGGGGGGAATGCGGGGTGGTAGGAAAATTGTGATTTTTCTGACAACAGAATATTATGACACAGTAATGCAAGGAAAATTTGTCACACCATAAGAGGCACACCACCCAGCACTCTCATTTTTTTTTACTTTACAGAAATATCTAAAGTTGCTAAATTTACCCTAGAGACAGACTACACCTTAGCACAGAAAAACAGATGAGACAAATATGACTGCCTATCCATCTAATCCTCAGGTACCCAAACATACTGGTTGGATTTGGCACAAGGGTGAGTGAAAGGTTTAAAATGTATCTTTTAGTAACAAGAGATTTCAGAAAAAGGAAATGCAATGTTAATAATAAAAAATTTTAAAACCTGAACCAATGATTCACAGCTCCTGAGCTGTAAAGTCACAACAAGACACCAACCTCTTTACAGGCCATTCACACACCTTTCATACTTGACACACACTTTCACACCGTCAGCTGCAGCCCCAGCACATTACAACACTCACATCCACAGAAAATGTGGAGACAATGTACACTCTGGCAGAGAGAGACAGAAAAGACAAATAATCCTTAAAAATTTACAATTCCTTAAGTACTCACACATACTGGTTGGATTTGGCACGAGGGTGAGTGAAGGTTCAGAACATAAAATTCTACTAACAAGAGATTTAAAAAAAAAGAAATGCACTGTTAATATTTAAAAGGTTAAAAACTTGAACCAATGACTTACAGTTTGTGAGCTGTGAAGCCACAGCAAGGGACCAACCTCTTTACAGGCCATTCACACACCTTTCATACGTGACACACAATACCATTGGCACAGCCAGCCAATGGCTCAGCACATTATAACATTCACATCAACAGACAGCACCATTCAAGGCCCCATCACTTTCATACACCCACATGCCTGACACAGCAATCACACCAGCTGGTGGTTGACATAGTGTCTGCAGTTGTGTTTGACTAGCAGAGTGTGTAATGACCAGCAGCTAGTCACTAATCACACACCTCCGGCCAAGCGCCAGCCCACGCACACTATGAGCCAAGCATCAGCCCATGCACACTGCGAGTCAAGCGCGAGCCCATGCACACTGCCAGTCAAGTGCCAACCAAAGCAGACTGCCAGCCAAGAGCAAGCCCATGCACACCGCTAGCCAAATGCAAGCCCATGCACACTGCCGGCCAAGCACCAGCCACACACACCACCAGCCAGGCACCTGCCCATACACACTGCCATGCAAGCACCAGCCACACACACCGCCAGCCAGGCACCAGCCCAGGCACACCACCATGCAAGCACCAGCCCATGCAGACCGCCAGCCGAGCACCAGTCCATGTAACTGCCAGCCAAGCACCAGTCCATGCACACCGCCAGCCAAGCACCGGTCCCTGCATACTGCCAGCAAAGCGCCAGTCTGTGCACACCGCCAGCCAAGCCCCAGTCCATGCATACCACCTGCCAAGTACCAGTCCATGCACACCGCCAACCAAGCGCCAGTCCGCGCATACCGCCAGCCAAGCGCCAGTCCATACACACCACCAGCCACATGCCAGTCCATGCACACTGTGAATTTTTTTCGTTTAGAACTAGATACAAAACTATAGCTAAAACACAACAGCTGTGAATAAAGACATCATTCTAATGCCAAACGTGAAACTGAGCAACAAATAAAAAACCATGCAAACCAGGCAGTACACTATTAGACTCACAGTTGCTCCCAAAATCTCTTTTGAGTGTGATACAATCTGAAACATGTGGGCACACACAGCCCAGGATTAGAAGGAAAATCAGCACAGTGCATACAACTCTCCATCCGCCTCCACATCTCTTACAGTGATTGTTTATTTGGGGCGTGAGAGGCATTACATTGGGAAAGTGGCGATCTATCAGTCTAGCTACATCCTTCACCACTCCAACTCTAGAAACACTTATCTGTCCCACTACAACAAGGCTGGCTATCACAGACTCTTGAAACAGAACAAAGGTCTTCTTTGACGCTGGAGAACACTCCTAGAACACAACATAAGCATTAAAAGTTGCTAAATTAAAAAGATGGATGGCCAACTTCTTATACCAAATGTAAGCCTTACAAATAGAAGTGTAAGGATCCAACCTCTGATCTACTCTATCAACACCACCCATGAGCTTATTGTAGTCTACAATGCACACAGGCTTGCCCACTTTAGCAACCTGACCCCAAAGAGCCACATGTGAAGTACTTTCATCATGGATGGTAGTCAGCATGTACACATCCTCCTGTCCACACATTTCCCAGCTAGCAGTTCATCACTGCACAAGGCACTGCACTGTCCCCTCTGAAGCTTTTTGCAAACAAACTCTTTTGGATACCATTTACGTTTAGAGCGGATTGTGCCACAAGCAAAAGTGTACCCTTTGAACAATTCCTTAAACAATTGCACAGCAGTGTAGAAGTTATCTAGGTACAAATGGTGACCTTTGTTAAAAAGTCCTCTAGCAAGTTCTCACACAATTTTCTCTGAAACTCCTAAAGAGGACGGACAACCAGGGAGGACAATAGTGGAATCCCTACCAGTAAACACCCGGCAATTATAGACATATCCTGTCCTACACTCAGACAACATATACATCTTAATTCCATAACATGCCCCCTTGCTAGGAATGTGCTGTCTAAAAACCAAACAACCCTTATACAGGACCAAAGACTCATCAATAGCTATTTCTTTCCCTGGAGTGTAGATCTCTGAAATTTGATCTACAAAGTGATCAAAAACAAGTCGAATTTTAAAAAGACTGTCATAGCCAGGGTGATCCTGTGGCAACACTGAAGCATTATGAACAACATACAGCATCCAAAGCACAAGTAAATACTGATCATGATTCATAATTGCAGAAAATATGATTGTTGCCATCAATGGACTAGTAGACCAGAATGAAGCTATGGACGGCTTCCTTATCAAACTTCTCAAAAAATTCAAGCCCAAAAACTTCTTCATCTCATCCAGATTTGTGGGAGTCCACCGGGTAGCTCTAGAGTAGGGCCTACGTCTGTCACTGTTGTCCCTCAAATACTGTTCAGCATACAAATTAGTCTGCTCAACAATCTCAGCCACAAATACATCATCTATAAACAACTGAAAAAACTGTATTGGCAAAAATGTTTACAATTTACTCTAAACCCTGCTTCACCAATAAAGGCAGGCAACACCAGCTGCACCATGTTTGGATCAACCCAGAATCCAGCACTTCCAATGGGAAGCCTGGCAGTTCCAGGCTGCAACCCAGATGCATCTTGCACCATCGGCACATCAGTGTCCTCCTCTAAGACAGGCACTGCATCCACACTGAGAGTAGCTTCATCCGCACTGAGAGTAGCTTCATCATCAGATGATTCCTCGTGGACATAAAACTCACTGCCTGAATCTTGCACTTCCTCCTCTTCCTCAGATGCACTGTCAGTCACACAAGCATACCAACCACCTGCTGAGCAGATGAAACATCCTTTACAACACAACTTTTACCACGCAGTGCTATTACAACGCAGGTTTTACAACGAAAACCATTACAACACATTGAGCTGGGAGGCGCTCTAGGATAGGGAATAGGTTTAATTTACTATCCAACACCTTCCCTAGTGTCCACGGGGACTGGAGTTGGAATAGTAAATTAAACTATTCACTATCCAGCACCCCAAAGCGCTATGCGTTGTAATGGTATGTGTTGTTAAAACTGCGTTGTAACAGCATGCGTGGTAAAAGCATGCGTTGTAACATCATACATCCGCTGAGCAGTCATTTTGCGGCTAGCCATAATCCTTACTAACAAAGGTAACTTGTTAAACAAGTCAACAACAACAAACACTTGGTAGAATAACTAATAAACAAATTGTGGCTTTATCCCGAAGACCTATATAGTACAAACTATACCAGTCACTTGGCAGAAGCAGATAGACTCACAACCTACTCTGCACATACACAGCAAGGACCAACAATATCCCACTAAAGACGAAAAAGAAAAGAAAACTACACATAAGTCAACACAAAAGACATCGCAAAGAATTACTCTCCAAACACAAAATAAATATGCTGCTGTTTTGAAACCACTTACATATAATTTACTCATGCATGATGCATGCAAAAAATGTTTTCTTACCAAATAAATGCAACTACGCAAAACTGCAGAAACCGCAAACAAGAACAAAAAGCACTAGAATGAAAGGATAAATAAAACATTACAATCACATATGCAAATAATAAACCAGTTCACGGGCAATCTACCAGCGAATACATTGGTGTACCAACAGTAAACACTTCTGCCTCCAGAACTTCTAAACGATATTTCTATTATTGGTTTTGCGATTTCTTTTACCATGGTGAGGACTGGAGAAATTGTTCTGAGTCAGTAAGAACAGACAGAGATATAGGCCAGTATATCTTACAAGCATTCTTAAGGATATGGATGGAAATTGAAGTTGGTCTTTGAGTAAAAGATACAAATTCTGTAAAATAGAAAGGTTGTGTAACATGGGATTCTAGTTCCGTCTATCGGGGAAAAAGTATCCATACTTTGATCTGTTTGAAAACAGTCAGAATGTTTCCGAAAAAAGCAATATGATATGATTGAAAATTAGGACATTTTACTTCCAGTTGTTGTTTGCTGTTTTGCGTGTTCGCGGGGCGCTTTGTGTGTTCGCGGGCCTCTTGCAGTGCACCGACCGCGAAGTTACCCATGCGGTCGTACATGGGCGTGGCCATCTTGTCCACGTTGCGTATTTCCATTTCCGGGCGCTAGTTGCATGCTCGCGTTGTGCGCGGGCGCGATTACGTGGTCGCGGGCGTTTTTGCGTGCTCGCGGGGGAAATATTGTGCGAACTTACCCACGCGGTCCTCTATGGGCGCTGCCATCTTGTTTTTCATTCATTGCTATGGTTCTGGGCATACTTTTTCTATCCTCCTTCAATCTTTGCAATCCTTGTTTCTTTGAACTTTTTTTTGCTCTTTTTTGCTCATTATCTATCTCTCTATTTGTCTAGATCTATATTTTGTGTTTTTTTCAACTTTTTGTTACTTTAATAACTACTTTTTTTTGTTTAGCTCTCTTTTTTTTTCCACTATTCTTTTCTTCTTTCGCCCAGGACCATGGCAAAGGGAGCCGGCAAGTCATATGGGAAGGGTCCCTTTCCCCGTTGCCGGCTCCCTAGCGGGTGCTTGAGGGCAGAGAATGTACAGGCCAGGGAAGTCTTTACTGCGGTGGAGGTGGCCGCACTCATCTTCTATGTGCAGCGCCACCTCCCGAAGACTATGGCAGCACGGGGCAGGCTCGCTTCTGGGTATGGCCTCCGGGAGCGTCGCCAGCTGTGGGAGAAAGTGTGCCGGGCCATGCGTAGGGAGTCGGCGGTCCGGCGCACCTACCAGCAAGCGACGCTCCGGTGGTCGGACCTCCTTGACTGGGAGCAGGACCTGCTCCACCTGCTAGGTGTGGCGATCCCTGGCGAGTAGCTATTTAATAACTACTTTGTTTTCTTCTGCTCTGTGTTATATTGCTAATATATGTTTTTCCCGAAGAGCAAGAATGCTGCCGATTCGATTACATTGCAGGTAAATCAATGTTTAAATAGCTTCTGTGATTGCAGGTGTTCCCCTGCTCAGTGGCGTTGCTACTATGCTTACTTTTTTGCAACTTTGTGCTCATTTGAGAACAGAACTGCGTAATGCTAGAGAGACTAGAGACTCAAGTCTAGTCCTTCCTTTGTACTCCTGCTGCCACTAAGAAGAGATAGAGGTGGATTGATAAGGAGAGTATATTATTTATCAGTTGTTATTTAGTAGTAGGACATTTTTTAGTGGTCTGCAATCATGATGACGGACTGTGTCTGTCACGTTGCGTGCTGCTGAGTGCTGGCAGTCGTACTAGAACCTTTTTGTTGTTGGTGTAGTTAGTGATTTACATAACTTTCCTAGTAGACGGTCTGCGAATCCAGCAATACTGTACTATCCTCCTAGTTGACCAGATCAGATAGGTCAATACATGTAGTGCTATTGTTGGTAATTTGTTTCCCCGAGATAATTTTAGATTGTGGTCAAAGAAATCAAATATTTAAAAAAAAACAATCATCCATGTTGTGTTTATTTCATGATCATCAGCATGGGGATACCCAAGGGTAACCAGGCGCTATATAAAACTCAGTAATAATAATAATAATAACCTCCCAGGGGCAAGGAGACTTCCACAATAGAGTCTCCGGCGGGACAAGGTAGGCAGCAGGATCGGTCCTCTGCAGGCTCTTCTGCTGGCCCCAGTAAGTTGTTCTATTGTTATATTAATACGTATACTTCCCTAACTTTTACAGCTCCTATTCATTACAAACTGTTTCCTAGTTCTCTTTTTTACAAAATAGTCTTTGATCTTCTTCTAGACTGTTTCTACATTCTTATCCTGCCTCTACCATCACTCTCTGTGCTACCTACTATTCACTATTATTATGAGTCGGTCTGTGTAGGTAGCTAAGCTTGCCCAGTCGGCAAACGGTGACAAAACTCTGATCCAGCAATAGCTTTAGGCACTGAGTGCAGTCCTCTGGGTTGCCCTTGCTGTCTATTCTGGTCTTCTTAATGTAAATTCTTTGACAATTTCCAACAACAAAATGTCAATGTATCCACCAAGAATAAGCTAGTAGTTGTCTTGAAAGGAGCACATACTATACCGCTAGTGTTACAGGGACTATTCTGCACATACAGAAGTATGGACAAGAGAAATAGGACATTGTTGATGATAGGTGCAGTTCGACTTTCCACATACCTCAGTCCGAACAGAAGTTGAACCCCCAATCCCCTGACCGACTATCTAGTGTGTCTGACCAATGATTACGACCCAGAATAACAGAGGAAGCCTACCACCGAGTCCCGACCTATCAGAGTCACGGAAACATGCCTGCAAAGTGCAGTAGTTCAAACCCTTCCGCTCACTCACTCGTGAACAAAAACCACACAGTGTTTGTTAGTTTAAAAGTTTTATTTTCAAATAAGAAATAAAAAAACGATTTCTTTATTTTTAAAAGTGCAGTATTCCGAGCGAGCACTGGTGATAGATGACGTTAAAGTTTAAACAACATTCCCTTGAATCAATATACTTAACAGTTAACTAACCCTGGGTGAAGCACTTCGCAACGTTCGCGTAGTTTGCGAAGTTTGCGCAACTTCGCACTACGCGAGCTGCACGTAGCGTAGCGTAGTGCAGCGGTCATTTTTTGCTTGTTCGCGGTCCTCAACGTCATGTTCGCGACCGCGAGCAAGCAAAATGACATCCCGGCGAGACTCTCAAGGCGGGGAGGTCAGGTTTCTCATTGCGAGTGGTTGTGCATGCTCGTGACCGCTCGCGATGAGAAACTACCAGTTCGCGTTGTGAAAGCTGCCGCTCGAGTAAAAATCTACTTGAGCGGCAGAAAACTACAGCTCGCACTGTGCAAGATGCCGTTTTCAATGATTGCACAGTGCCGGATGCTTGTTCGCACTGTGCAATCATTGATAATGCATCTTGCACAGTGCCAATATGCTACTACGCAGCTCGCGTAGTGCTACGTGAAGTTCGCGTAGTGCGAAGTGCACTTCGCGTAGCTTCGCGTAGCGCTACTTCGCGAACTACGCCCAACCTTACAGTTAACACATCAAATTATTAGAATAACTGTGTGGGAGCCCCCACCTTCTTTAAAGTACTTAAAGTACTGCTGGTGATGAGGAGTAGGTGGTGATTTGTCCTGTTGGCAAAGGGCAATGGAATCTTCTGTCTGTTAGAAAAATGGTGCACGTTAAAAAGCAAGCATTCATCAGTTGTGCCAAAAAGTGCAGCATTTAATGGCTAACCATATAAAACTGTCACTTTTTTTCATTCCCAATAATTAAAAATTGGTTATGTTATGTAATAACATTTTCTTCCATTACGAAATAGGGGGTGGTGTACGGCATCTAAAAATATGACATGTTCTTTTTTAGCCGTCACAACATCGGATGCGGCACCTAACACCACCAGTGCCGGGGCCAGCAGTTTGGAGGGGTCCACTCCAGGGGGTGATGCGGCGGCACAACAAGTGCCACCAGGAGGAGCTGTGGGGGATGGCTCAGCGGCGGCGGACGATGGTAAGTTATTATACTCCTTACTTATGGACATTTTTTAGTAGGCTCGCAAAGGAGTGTATGATGTACTGTACAGTAGACAGTACACTAGTACAAGTACACTGTACTGTTAAGAACAGTTACTAATTTAGAACTACATTTTTGCCAATCACGGTGAAGACAGTCAACCTTGACTTAGTAATAGCATTAGCGGCGGTAGTTCTCAGGTAAGCAATGGTCCCCTCTATTTGACTTCAACTCAGCTGGGAAACTTTTATCGTGAAGCCAAGTCATATCAGATGAACTTCAGTGATGTGAAGAACGAAAAGGGAAAAAAGGGTGAAAGGTAGGACAAGCGAGTCGTAACATTTATGACTGTAAAGAATGATACATGTTTTGGAATGCAGGCAGAGGTGGCTGATAGGAAGGAATCAGATGCATGGCTGCTTGAAGCAAGGATGGTTGGAGGAGAAAGAAAAGATGACTGCCTGTGTGTGTGAATCAGAAAATGCATGCGTGGTGTGCATTGCAATATATCATTTGGGTTAAACTCAAATGCAAGTCAAGACGGTGGTTTACCAAATAAAATGAAGAGGGTGTTAGTTGGTTGTTGAGAAAAAGTAAACTTGGTACAGTTGAGACATTAAGAAGAATGATAGACATTTACTTTGGAAGCCTGGATGGTATCTTTTTCTTCCTCATAGATAGCAGAGGTGTATGTAGTAGAGCAGACGCTCAGTGGCAGGAACAGTGTTACTTTGAACAGCATGTCCGTGCCAGAGTAGCAAAGCTGAGGAAATCCAAATACTAGAAGTTGTGATTGTTCAGAAAATGTAAATACTCCCTTGACTAACAGTACAGTAGTTTACTTTGCAAGCACAGCATATATTGTGTATGTATTGTATAGTTGACATTATATCAAGTCAAGTCAAGCAATTATGGGTATCACACACACTCCCTATGTTAATAATTTTCTTTCAGCTGTGTCATGGGTGGACTATTGCTGTTGTTCACTCAATCTATCAAAACAAAGCACCTAAAGTCATCCATCATATCAGGAGATATGATCAGAAATTAATAATCTTCATTTTCCTTTTGTAGTAGTCAAGGCCCAGGGGGGCAGTGTGAAATATAAATTACATTGAGCAGTACCCCTTGATGTAACCGAGTATGGCCAGTGCCACCCCTATAGAAAAGTAAGAGCTTCCTATCCCCACCTGCATGTACTGCTTAAAGTAATGTGAGTCTGCGTCATCATGGCTTGTGTCTGTTTTTCTTGGGTGCAAGCTGAGTGAGCTGGCATTATGCCGGCTACCACAAGTTCACGTACAAGTAATTTCTTTTGCAAAACAAGAGAAACAAAAAGAAGACTGGTGTAGTCTCTGACTCTCTGACTATGTAGTTGTGAGTCCATACAGTGCTGCTACTAGAATTCCTGAAACTCCCACTAATATCACAGGCCTACAAAGACGGCGGAAAGATACATGCCAAAATGTTATACTGTGATTGCAAGTTGCTAGTGTTACTCTGAGACACCTTTCTTTTGAATTATTTTGACTTAATGTTAAAGACTATTGGCTACAGTATTTTTCTTTCTTTGTTTATATAGATGCTCCGCAACCAAAAAAGCTCACCCGGAAGGAGATGGCTCTCCGGGCCAGGGCCCGTAAGATGGAGGCCATTTGCGCCGAATATCAGCGGCTGTGGGCTCAGGAGCAGGAGGAGACGGCAACTACTGCATCCTCCTCCAGTGCCCCCGGGTTCACCAGCCAGCAGCCTCCATTCAAATGGCGCCATGGCCCGACAGCCTCCTGCCGCCGCCGCACAGCAGCAAAAACAACAGCTGCTCCCCCCCCAGAGCCTGGATGGCATGTCTGCACCGCCTCCGAAATTGAGTGGATTACCTGGAGAGATTGGCAGAGAAGCAACAGCGCCCGCTCCGGGACATCCGCAAAGAGCTGCGGGACCACCGGTCCACAGGACTCCGCCAGAGGAAGTGACTTTCCCTTGCCCCTTTTTTAAAGACTGTTGAGGGGGGTGGGAATTGGGCGTAGGGGAAAGGGACTTGAAGAAGGACATTTGGACATTGGTTGTGGTTAGGGAGAGTGGTGACTTGGGTTAGTTTATTTTTTTTAGGGGAAATATATTCATTTATTTTACATACTTAAACATAGTATAAGCGTTCATATTATTTGGTGTGGTGGTGGAATTATCTAAACGTCCAAAAATGTACAAATGTGCCACTAACAGAGTTAGTGAATTTAATTGCCCTACTAGTACTTTACTAGTACTACTGTCAGTCTCTCCTCTCCTCCGAGTCCTAGCCCATTATTCTACCTCCCCAAAATGCTTGTCTTACCTGTGATTCGTGTTCGAGAATAGGGCTAGGCACAGGGCTGGCTGCATGGCAAATGGCGATTAAGGTTGGGTGTTGACTTGAATCCTAGATGGTTGAAATATCATCGTTGTGCTGGTAGTAGTAGTGTTACACACTGGCAGTAGCAGCATATGAAAAAAAAGGAAATGAAACATTGAGTGGCCTGAGCGTAGTATTAGAAACAATACTATAGATAGTACAGTAGAGAACAGTGCCATAAATTGTAGCCTAAGCAGTGCTAAAGTAGTCAAAAGTACTAGTTGCGTCACGTGGAGTATGGCTGCTATAAGAAATAGTATTAAGGCAAAGGACACAGCAACGTACGAATTAAGCATTCGATTCGTCACGTGTAGGAGGAGGATGTTTTTGATGATCAATCCACGATGGAGCAATGAAATTCTGATTAGAATGATTTTTCTGTTGCTTTGACCTTATCCTCCCCAGCAAGTGTGTGGAATTTATTGTTGTCATTTAGTCACACCTCAATGAAAAACCACACTGCCCGGGGTAAGAGGGTTAGGGTTTGAAAATTGGATGGGAATGGGGGTTTTTGGGAAAGTTTTGTGAAGAGAGAGAAAAAAACACAGCATGAGCAAACAACAAATGAAGAAAAACAAATCTTTAGATTCGAAAATATCCATAAATCTTTTAAGGGACATAAAGGAAGTGCACTACTGCATGCATGAAGTTGTTTGCTAAATGGATGGCTAGGTTACTGAAAAGTAGTACTTACTACACCTTACTAGTAACTATGAAGAAACAATTTGACAGTACAGGGCTGCAGTAATAATTACGCAATTTCACTTGCCTCTCTGCCCTCAGAGAGAATAAACACTTATTAGTACATTAAATTAGTTTTAAAAATAGCAAAGAAACTTATCAAATAGCTGGAGGGATGAATTTGAAGCAGAGAGCAAACAAACGCACTCATAGAAGTTCAAGTTCACAACAATAACATTTAAAAGATAAGAAGTTAAGAGGATACTGTAACTGTATGTTGTAGTTGTCCTGTTGAATTTGTGAAGTAGCATGCATCCAGCTATTCCTCTTATTCGCGGTACTCCTCCATTCCATCTGATGCTCCGTCGATCAATCTTGGTGACCAGAGACACTGTACACTGCGTGCCTGATGTGGAATTGCGGATCGCTAATGGTAAGCCTGAGTTAATCGTTTGTTCCATGGCACAGGGTAAAAGCCGGCCTGTAATTGTTGATGGAAAAACAGGAAGTGCTATTAAAACACCACGGAGAAAAAAATATAAGGTACGCTGTGTAGTGCAAAAATAACACTTTCAGTTTCAGAGGTGACAGTATTACATACAAGCATCATTTCGAAAGTGCGTACCCTGAGTCTCCTTTTCAAGGATAGTAATTAGTAACTATGGGTGAATTTTGCGGATCTGCGGTCCGCGAATTCGCACGAATTCACACAAAAAACCACAGATTTGTGCAAAATTGCCAAAAAATCTGAGAATTCGCGGATTTTGTTGTGATTTGCATAACTATTACTGGAGTACTTTCTACTGGGTAATCCAGTAAGTGCTACCTTGTTGGGTAAATGTATAGTGCTTTTCCTACACTACAGCTGCGTAAAGTGTCAGAAGAGTTGTCTCCAGTGACATCTGCAATAACGCATTACCGGCAATGTTAGCCTATGCGCCGAAAAGCACCACAGAAACAGGGCCAAATTCCCCTTTCCCCTCAACCTACTACCAAACTGCTACTTTTACACAAAATTAGACCTTCCCAGCTGTCAAGATTCACCGAGTCGCTACTGTTAGCTCTCCCAGACGACAATTCAGTCCACTGGCAATGTCCCGTTTTACCCGGACTAATGTCTGGTTTCCCTGTTCCTCAGAGAAGCTTCGGCATATTTAGAGAAAAGCATGAGTGATTACAGAAACTGCCTTAAAGATTGTATATAGTTCACTTCCCTTAAGATGGCCGCGTTATGTTCCTTTAGAGTTAAGCTGGGTGGTGCGCCCTCTAGTGGTTGTCGGGAAGTCGCACGCTTCAAACGGCGCACTTCAACGCAGATCTTCGTACAAGCAGCTGTTCCTTGCCGCCGCTTCGCGTCAGAAATTCATGACGGGGGTTGTCGGAGTTAGGAACTTCAGAGAGGACGAAGAAACAACTGGAGTATCCTAGAGACTAAAATTGTGTGAGAATTTCGTTCTTTCCGCTGAGCGCTCTCGTAGTCTGAGAGGTGTCAGCGTTTGGAAGGAGTCACGGAACTACAGTGTTTGCGTCCGCTCCATGAACTGAAGGGCCGTATTGGTGGTTCATCAAACTACAGCTTAACAGGTTCCTGTATCCAGTGAAACTCAACCTCAGAGAAGATAAGGTTTCTTTGCTGGAGAGAAATTGCAGTAATGACAAGTAAGGCGGTAAAGTTAATGTAAATAATTGCTACAGTGCGCAGGAGCTACAGCACTGAATTATCCAACGGAGTTTTTTCCCCAGGACATTTCCCACTTGCGCTTTCCCTATTCTTTTCCTTCCCTTACCTTCCTTCCTAGTCCCTTTTTGCGCGCAACTGAGGAAAAGCTTGGAGAACAGTTCTTCGACTTTGCACCTAAGAATGTAAACCTTCATAATACAGAATCCCCAAGACCACAACTGGCAGAAGGCTTCACAGGTATTAGTTTCGCACTGAGGGAGGTAGAAGGGAGATACACAGTGAGATAGAGACTAATGTTTATGCATTCTTTCACAGCTAGAAGCCGCGCCAGATACTTACCAACCTTAATAGAAGAGGGGCAATTACCTTGACTAGAACTGGTAGGACAAGTTTTGCTTTACCTTTAAGAAAGACTGTTTAGTGAAGAAGGTTTGTGGTATATTCTTTCCCCCCTCTGTGTATTAGGCACCTCCATAGGAAGATGGCAGGAAGTTAATATGCAGTCCCTAGAAGGTGCAGGTGACAGTTGGAGCCAAGGTTTCTCTTCTCTGTCCACTTCCCCTTCCCCCCCTGCTGGTGGGCTTGCTCTTAGAAGCGGGAGTACCGGTGGAGGGGTTATTGGTACATTTGTCACTACTGCCCCTGCAAAGAGTTGGAGCGCTTGACACCAGCAGAGCTCCTAGACCCCTCAACCCACTCCCAAAAATCTAGAACACCCCCAAACAGCCCCCCAAAAACATGCAGTACTAATAGGCCTAAGTTTAAATCGTGCCAAAACGCTCTCTGCAACTAGGCCCAAACCCCCCTTTTCCACCATAGATTTTCTTCAAACCACTTGCAATCAAAATTAGACCTTCCCTGCAGTCCTCCTAGACCCCTCAACCCACCCCCAAAAATCTAGAACACCCCCAAACAGTCCCCCAAAAACATGCAATACTGCTAAAAGAAAAAAGTTTTCCACCGTGGATTTCCTTCAAACCACTTGCAATAAAATTAAACCTTCCCAGCAGTGCTCCCAGACCCCTCAACCCACCCACAAAAATGTAGAACACCCCCAAGCAGCCCCCCAAAAACATGCAATACTGCTAGGCCTAAGTTTAAATCGTGCCAAAACGCTCTCTGCAACTAGGCCCAATCCCCCCTTTTCCACCATGGATTTTCTTCAAACCACTTGCAATCAAAATTAGACCTTCCCAGCAGTGCTCCCTGACCCCTCAACCCACCCCCAAAAATCTAGAACACCCCCAAACAGGCCCCCAAAAACATGCAATACTGCTATCCCCAAAACATGGCAAATCGCGCCTTGACAAAAAATTGCTGTTTTCAGCACTTCCACTACTTCGATCCTCTTGAAACTTACCAGGACACTTGTTCCAGCGATTCCCAAGAATCTCAGCAAGGCAGAACAAAATCGATCCACTGGAAGGTGTACGACTAGTTTTCACCCAAACACACGCGCCCGCAAAACACCAAAAAAGGCCAAAAAAGGCCAATTCTGGACCAAAAACACCAAACCCCCCTAAAACCTTGCCAACATCATTATAAACGAGCCTGCATTGGGCCCTGAGCCCTAGACTCCACGGGAACCCTACCAAATTAAACCCAATAACCCATCAGTTACGCTAAAGAATTTGCGAATTTTCAGCAATTTCGCGAGATTCGCGGTTTGCGAATTTCCCGCCGAAAAACAGCAAATTTTGCGAGCGGTATGGATTTTTCGCCCATGCTTGCGGCAGGGCCATGCAGACAGTCAAGGCAGGCAACTCTAAGTGAAGCAACCTGATGTAGCATACCTAGGCTCTTTGTCACAGACAGACAAAGCATATCTAATTGTATGCAGCAAGCCACATAGCCCCAATTTTACATGAACTGCTGTCTGGCATAACAACACTACACTGCCTCGACCACTCCATAACACAACTAGACAGACATGTAGTTTTGCTGTAGTAGTTGTTGTGGACTGGTTTACCTGTTTGCCACTCACATATTGGTCATAGTTCTTCCGTAAACCGATGCTGATGATCCATCCATCCCAGTGAGTGACTGTAAAGAAAAAAGATATATTATTTAATCAATCATCATGGTATATTGGCAAGTAAGTCCAAGGACATTTTGCATATTGGAAAATGCAACGTAGTGGCCACTGAAGTTGAAGTACAATTTGAATTAAACAAGGTAAAAAAACAGCAGAGTAGACTTGAGTTATATTTAGTGTGTAAAAGATTAAATAATAACAGTAGACATATGATTAATTTAATGCACAACAAACAAACAGCAATTGCTTTCATCAGAGCCAGACAGCCATTGCTGTCCACTGCATGCCATCTTCTTCTCATTATTCATTACCTGTTCCACTTTTTGTCCGCATCTTCTTCTGAAAGTGAGGGCCCTCAGGGCAGCCTCTCCTGTCAATTTCAGAAGTAACTTTCAGCAATCAGCAAGCATGTAGTCAGTAATTCCAGTCCCACTTGAGGGGACTCATCTACGAAGACAAAGTTTCTTTATTCTGTGTAATCCAGCCACCTACCTTGAGGGAAATGGATAGGGGGAGTCTGGAGGAGGAGGATAGAGGAGCATGATTGAGTTGTGAACTTGTGAACCTCAGGAATGCAGACTGCGGCACCTTCAAATCAATAAGGAAATAAGATGAAGACAGTGCTGCTGATGGACTTGTGGTGATTAGGTGATTAGAGTTTTGTTGTGGTAAAAGTTGCAAAACAAAGAAAGACACAAAGGTATGAAAGTGAATAAGGACGAAAAAAAGGAAGTCATTTTCAGGCCTCGGTGTCAGGGAAGTAGAGCTCGTCCTCAAACTCTATGAATTGTGACGGGAGAAGTTCAGCTAACAGAGAAGTACTTCCGTCACCTAAGTCGGCGTCTTCTTCCTGCGTGCAATCACGTATTTTGTAATCTGGTGGTATGAAGTGCGGATTCATCTTGATCAGTGTTAACCGCTCCACATTTTTGGGCGAGAGGCGGGTCCTTTTTGAAGTTACAATGGAACCAGCAGAACTGAAAACACGTTCAGAAGACACACTTGGGAGTGGGCAAGACAAATAATTTAGAGCCAGGTTGGTGATCAGTCGCCATAGAGGCCTTTTCCCATACCAATACAGCAATGGGTTCTGATTAACAAAGACCTCTGTTAGGTCATCCAGATAGGCCTGCACCATCGACTCAAGGTTCTCCAGGGTTGCTCCACTTTGCTTACCATCTGTGGCCTTTGCATCACTGGAACGAGCAAACCCTTGATGAGTAAGCCAATCCGCTTCCGACAATATTATGGCTGGGCCTGGTGCAAGTGAGGATGATGATACGGTTGCTGGTGTCATTAACGGCTGTGAGGGAACGTGACTCCCTTCGGCCACAGATTCAGAAGTGGAACTTGACGCCAGATGGCCTGCTGATTCAGTAGTACTTCTGCCGGCTCCTTCAATTTTCTGCTGCTCTTTTTCAAACCGAGTGGCTGACAGAGCTAGCCAATGTTTGTACTTTGAAACATCTGCTTCATCAAAAGGAATGAATGCTTTGCTGGCCACGGCCTTTTTGTACCGTGGATCCAGAATAATGGCACAAATGTAATGTTGTTTTGTATGTATTTTGTTTAGGCTTTCATTGTCAACTAGGCGGCTTAATAACCTCTCCGCCAACTGATATGCGTCTTGCTTTTCAGCATCATCTCGGTACTTTGACGATACCGCCTTCAGTAGGTGCTCTAGCATGCGCAACAATGGGATAACTTTGCCCAAAGAACAGTCCTCCCTGCTGACTTCACGCGTGAAGACCTCAAAAGGACGAAGCATGTCTGTCAGGCTTGCAACTAGCTTCCATTCCTCCAACTCTAGCCTCATATCTTTCATAGTAAAACCCAGTGCAAAGACATATTCATTGATTACCCCGCACTGCTCAGACAGACGCTCAATAATGTGAGTTCCAACGTGTTGCCACCTCCGGGATGAATCCTTTGACTGGCAGTCTATGTTCATGTTGCATGCTCCTCAGCTTCTTACGGGCCTGAAAAGAATGGCTGAAATGTGTGCAGATTCTTCGGCAGGTGGTCAGTAACTTGCTGACTGTGATTTCTTTTTTCAAGAAATTTGGCACAACAATGTTAATACTGTGCGCCAAACACAGCACTCTGAAATAGCCACCTTGCTGCATGGCCTTAACTATATTACTGCCATTATCTGTGGAAACATAACCAATCATGCGATTTCTTGGATGCAGCCATTCATAGACCTTTCTGTCAAACTCCTCCAAAAGGTTCGGTGCAGTATGACATTTCTCCATGGCAAACATGGCTACTGTTGCATGTTTCCGAGTAACTTGAAAAACTGTGTCCGTGTCAACACCTGCTTTTAACTTGTCTTTAACCCCTGCAAAAGAGACCCAGTGTGCAGTGATGCACATGTAATCAAGGGCTTGGCAACTGGTCCACATGTCTGGTGTCAGGTGGATAGTGTGAACAGCACTCTTCTGCATAGCTGCGCCAATCACTTCCAGCACATCTTGATGTAGTGCTGGAACAGCAACTCTGGCAATATAGGACTGGCTAGGAACCTTCCATTTAGGGCAGACTGTTATCACAAATTCTAGAAAACCAGGCCTATCCCCCAAGCAGCACTTCAGCTTGGGACTAGTCTCTCCTCAGTTTCTTCAGGTTCCTCTCCTCAGTAAAGGTTTCTTCTTGTAGTCCAAAAGTGATCTAATTTCATGGGTTCAGGGTCCCAATAATTATACCCAGAAATACTTTGTTCCCTGAGGGGAGAGGGGCCTTTGCCCAGTCCAAACCAGTTCTGAAGCACTCTGTTTACCAGACTTCTCCTTTCCTTTCACATTGCAGGGCAGAGACATCAGACGCCCCACAGGAGTTGGAGCCAGCATTGTGGAAGGCAAGTACAATCCTGGAGCACTTTGTTGACAGGACTCCTTCTCTTCTTTCAATGTGCAGGGCAGAGACATCAGCCGCTCCCCAGGGGGTAGAGCCATCATTGTGGAAGGCAGGCACAGCCCTATTCAGAGTTCAGGTGCACTCCTCCCTCCCATCTAGGTGCAGATCTCTCTATTCATCACTGGGTGTCTCAGCCTGTCTCCTGGAATTCCCCAGCCCCTTCATTCACAGAAACCAGACATAGGAATACACAAACTAGCAGAGGCAGGTTTGAATGCAGGCAAATACCTACTTTCTAAAAGTGTATTTGCAAACACAGAATATTAAAATAAACTTTACTAAAAGATGTATTTTATTATTCTGAGTTCAGGCATACTAAACTCGAATTTCTACCATATTATCTCAGCCTGTTAGGATTATAAAATGTAACAATTCTAACAGCCTATTCTGGCCTATGGAAAACAGGTAGTCTTGCCATAGTGAAAAACGAAAATGGCTGTAATTCACTATTAGGACATGCCACACACACCAGGGCTTTTCCTACGTTATACTTACAATGCACCTTGCCCTTGGGCCTACTATAGGGGTGACTGATATGAAGAAAAGGAAAGGTTGAGGGACTGGCAAGTGGGTGCACTTGCCCAGTCAGCATGACAGTACCAGACTGCATGCAGGCTCTGCAATGGCAGACCTTAGACAGATTTTACAAGGCTGCTTCTGTGGGTGGTACAACCAGTGCTGCAGGCCCACCAGCAGCATTTGGATTACGCACTTATACTTTCACAGGATGAAACACTCATTAAAGGCACTACTTGGCAGTGATTTAGATGAACCCCCTGATATCACTCCTCTTACACATGTTATGTAGGTGGACTTCCCAATGCGAAATGGGCCAGCTCATGCCCTGAAGCTCAAACAGGTAGCCTAATTTTGCCACCAGTTTGTAGGACTTTAGGCTTACTAATCTTAGAACCGAGCAACGTGTAGTAGGGACCACTAGAAGGTCCTGATGAGTAAGCAGTAGGGGACTGCTTATGATACATGTGGACCTGGTAGCAAGCTAATTGCTCTACCTCAAAACCCCCTTCTTAACGTTCCCAGCCAGAGAAGCAAATAAAATGTATTTTTTCTACTAGCCAGGGAATTTTTAATTTTTAACTTTCACTTTGCACTCACATATTAGGTCCCTACACCTCACTGACACCATCTGCACCTACACATAGCCTTCTGTCATAACATTAGTGCTCCCCCGTAGTTCGTAGGTCGTAGCACGCCCCGCCCCGCTAGAGGGACTGGAAGACCCCGATGATGAAGCATGACACTAAAGGATTTTTTTAGTGTGTGAGGGGTATTTTAACAAGCACACTGTGCTCTCATCTTTCCAGATCTAAGAGAGAGCCTAGTACCACACTATACACATAAAAATAATAAAAATGTAATATAAACAATCACCATCTGCTTTTGTTGTTGCTAAAACCCTCCCAGGTGGCGAGTTGCCTCTCCCCACTCTCATTTTCCAACTGCATCCTTTAACCTTAAAATACACCATGGACAACTTGCTTGGTGCCAAAAAGGTCCAAGTTTATTAAACATTTAACATCTCATACATTTTGCTTCATACGTTGAAACATAATCATTGTTGACTCAGTCCATTTTGGTTGTCATCTGCTCTTCAGACAGATAACCTTTTGGGAGATGGGACTCCAATACCATGGCCACTGTAGCCAAGGGGTTAGGCTGCAACTTTCTTCCAACTTGGTGGGCTTCGGTCCTGACTGCCACTGCCCGGGCCACAAGTGCCATCCCGCTTGCTTTCAGTGCCAATCTGGCACCACCCTGCTCATCTGGGTCCCTGCTGTGTGGCATCCCAAGGACCCCATGCAAGCGTCCCAACCATTAAGTTCTACATCTTGCTCCTTTGGCACCCCTGCCGTGAGGCATCCCAAGGGCCCTGCACGAGCCTCCTTCTATTCTCAACGTATCTACAAGCCACTATTCGCTCCCTCAGTGTCTTTGCCGTGAGGCATCCCAAGGACACTGCGTGAGCCTTCTGTCTACTTCTCTCAATTTCTCATCCTTCTCTATGTTTTAGGTTGTCTTCCGCCTTCCCTACCCCTATTGCGGCTACGATGCCCGCTTCCTTGCCTTTCTTTGGAGTGGGTGGGGGGGGCTTCTTCTTCTCTAGCTGAAATGGAGGGGGTTGAAAGACAAAGGGGGCTACTTGCCCCCTTCTTAACCCCCTCCATGGCTATCGGCCTGTTCCCCTCATTGGGGGAACAATTGCTTTCTCCCCTTTTTCCCGGGCTTGCGACCTGGTAGAGGGGGGTGGGTGGCCGGTTCCTGCCTCCGTAACGCGTTTGTCCTGGGTCCGCATTGAGTCCGGCTTTGCCTTCCCCGGTCCGGGCTCCATCTTGTTCTAGTGCTTCAAGTTGACTGCTCCCCTTCAGGACGCATACACTCCCTTCTGATAAGGATGGCCACTGCGACACACCTCCTTTGGCCTTTAGTGCTCCGGCGCAGAAAGCCAGTCTGGCCCTAGATGATGTGTTTCTGTGCCCCAAACCGGACTGTGGGCTTGTGGTCTGTGACTTTGAGGGCCCCCTCATGTATTATCTTCCATTGCCGGTTTGCATGACCTCTTTCTGTTTCCCTCTATGCCCCATTGGAACACGTCTTGGTATTATTTTTGCTCTGGTAACTGATGTAATTTTGTACAACTGTTTTCTCATGTAAGGCTCTCTGATACCTCCGGGTCCAGCCAGCGCTATATAAAACTTTGCAAATAAATAAATAAACATAGGTGATCTGTAGCATTTCACATGTTCCCGTAAGGCCACTTTGGACAAATAGGTAGCGCTCAAACCAGACTAACTGGCCAAGTCCTCTAGATTTATTAATGTATAGGTGGTCTGTGGCATTTCACATGTTCCCTTAAGGCCACATCAGACCAATAGGTGCAGCTAAAACCAGTCTAGCTGGGTACAGTGACAGATTCCTGGCAGTTCGTAACAGATTACGATTATGCGGACTGTATCGACATTAAAATGAAGGTCCAAAAGTGCCAGGGATATCAGAATAGTCTGAATATGGAAAGATCAGAGAGAATAATGGCCAGTCCTGATATGTGGGGCAGTTCCGAAGAATGCTGCAGTGAGCTGAGAGCATCACTAAAGATTTAGCTTTATTTTCTTTCCTAAATTAGGGATAGTTCAATTGAGAGCTGAATGATACGGTTTGGTAAAAATCTTGGGCAAATATCGAAGTATGGAGAACTCACTATTCTTATACCCGCTGAGCAGAATTAAGGTTGTTGCAGGTGAACAAAAAGCTAAGCCCGACACAATTTCAGGAGTCCTGTCATGAGTTGAACGATGCAATTACCATAATGATAACTGCTCCCTTCCTGGGATGGTGAATGGCTGATGGAGGTGTTGGTGGCTAGGCGCACACAAGGGATGGCAACAGAAGGAGAATTTAGGGGGGCTCTTAGCATGGACTCTTTCCCTCTGCTCTGTTTTTTCACCACCATTGACCTGCAGGAAAAATCTTTTTTACACTTTTGCTTTTGAACTTTAGCAGCTTTTATACCATTTGTAAGTAAATATTATTGCTTCGCTGCAACTTAATTAGTTACTGAGAGATGACACTGACTTCTCTTGTCGTCTGGGAAATTAGTTTATATATCAATGCTGTCTTCAATGGATTCTATGATGCAAACTCCTCCCAGGGGGGGAATCACCCCTCTTTGCCCCTTGCTTTCCCAAACTGCTTGCCTTTCCCAAATAATCATTTTCCTGACTATATGATATGGTGCATAGAAAGGCCATAGTTTATTAAAACATGATTTGTACATCTCACAACTTACGTTTGATCATTCATAAACATCTTGTTAATTTACCAATGCGCATTGTCCTCTAACATTTGTTCTTGTTCCTTTTTATGACAGCACTGTCCTTGTTCGAGGTGCCCTTTAAGCAAGATCCCTGCATATCACAGTTTCAGGCTTCACTTGCCACCGATTTTGTGGGCATCCATTAGGACCTGCCTGGGCTGCAAGTGCCGTTCCGCTCGCACTGGACCCATGCTGGCCACTTGCCTGCTCCTCAGTACCCCTGCCGTGTGGCATCCCAAGGAACCTATGCGAGCATCTCATCTACTCTGTCTGTATCTGTGTGCCGTAATTCGCTCACTCAGTGCCCCTGCCGTGAGGCATCTCAAGGCATCTCAAGGACACGTGTGTGAGCAGCTCGTCTACCTAACGTAACTGTTTTCTTCTGGGTACTTTTCTTGGGTTTCTACCGTCCTCGACCTTACCCTCCACTTTACCCTACGGCTGTGACGCTCGCTTCCTTTTGGTGTAGGTGGGTGGGTTTACCAACTCTTCCTGGGGGTTTATATGATCTGTTGGAGTTTGCCACCCCCCGTATGACCTCCCTGGCCACTAGCCCCCACCTTTCCTCATTGGGTGGCTAGTGGTTGCCCATTTTCGTGGGCTTTGCTGGGGCAGGGTTCCAGCCCCCGGGCAGCATTTGTCACGGGCCCCTATGGGGTCTGGCTTTGCCTTCCTGGCTTGTGCTTCTTTGCTTCACCAGGCCCACGATTATCATTCAATAACTAAAACAGACTACTGGGGAACCCACTCAAAGCTTGCAGCATGGCCAATATTACAAGCATTGGCATAGCCAATAGGTCTCGCCTTTGGGACCTTATACGTGTTTAGCTATGCAGCACATTATCCTCAGTGATACAACATCTACTGTTACTTCATAAGCTTTGCCCTATAATGCACCCAGTGTTGAATGCTGATTTGCATTGTAGGGGCAATTAAGATGGGCTTTGCTAAACATAACGGCGCAGCAGAGAGCTTCAATAGGATCCTGATCACAGTGTTCTCCAGCTCAGTTGCCCGTGGGAGTGGTGCATGGCACACCTTCTGTCAGTCTGACATCAGATGTTGGATCTATTGTAGGGTGCTGGGAACATCTTACTGTGATACAGTGAGGCTCTTGATTGCAAAGGAACAGTCTAGACAGGTGCAGTTGCCATTGCATGCCACATGCATGCAGTCCAGAACCAAGACAGCATAGAATGCAAGGGGCAGGATGCCAGGGTGCCCGAGATCCAAATCGAATCTGAAGCACTCCCACAGGGGCTGTGCAAAATGCAAGGCTTTCGCTTATGCGTGTGCCAGGGCATGAGTGTAGCATTTTGTGTCCTGCGAGACACGTTCTATTCTCTCGAAATTCACAGAGTTAGTAGCCACTCCCCCACAGGAGTGGGCACACTTGCACGCCCACATGCATCCTTCACAGGCGTCACGAGTGACGTGAGCCTGTAAACAAAAGGGCCCGGGTGCACGTGCTCGTGAGCAGTTGAACAATGGCAGTCACGGTGTTTGTGTCACTTATATCTTAGCATGTGGGCCCAGGGCCCACAACATCACATAGCCTGGCAGATATGACTCTGAGGTGTAAATCACGTATCCCGGCCTCCTACTCACTTAATGCAATCAGCTGTCTTCAGCTGGTTTGGCAATTAATCCGACACCTCGCTATGATGTAGGGAACATTCCAAAATGCATCATTCCAAGTCTAACATGATATATGAGTGATGTTTGTCAGAGCTGGGAGGTGCGGGTTGTGTATTTGTTAAAGTGAGTTAGACAATGAGCAGGTAGACAGACAGCGGTTTTGTTCCATTTCGCATGGTCGGCGACTGGCTGCCGCCCCCCTCTCCCAACTCACCACACCACACCCAGGATACAGGCACATGAAACATGGTTAACTTTTGGAAGGCAGGGGGGGGTCGCGAAACCCCCCCCGGCCGTATTTATTAAGATATAAGATCATAAAATTTTAATTGCATGATAAACGTTTTATACAAAAATCATCCAGACATTAGATACAATGTTGTCAACAAATGTGAGAGCCTAACCTTAACAGAGACTCTAATACAGCTTGTTCCTAACCGAATCTAACATCCTCATCTAGATTTTTGTATATTACATTTCTGGCCATATGGCAAGGTCGCTAACCGGTGTCAGGTCCTACTAGCTGCGCCTTACCTAGAGATGTGCGCATGCGCAGCCGGGCCCGTTAATTACCTCGGTCCACGCCGTGAACTCCATTTACCCACTAAAGGAGGGCCCTTACTCTGCGCCATCCGGTGACGTCATAAGTATGCGCACGTGGGGTGGCTACCAGCCTAAGGAAAGCGTGACTACTCCAACCCGCGGCCCTTTGAAGCACCAGTTTCCTTGCCCCTGAAGTTCTAGGAGGGGCCACTGGCCCCTCCCCCTGGGCGGGAACCTCCATGGGATGATGCCCGCCCCCTCAGACCTTAAAATTAGCCGCTCACCGGTCATGACCTTACCGCCACAGGCCAGCATTGTTAACCGACGATCTGGCCTCCCCCTGTCTTGACCCACCCTAGAAAGTGCTCACCTAGCAAAACCCTCCAACCAGGCCCAGACATTATTAGACCACAGGACGTTCCCTGCTTCAGTCAAGTGTACCCCATCACCCAGGTAGAATTGTGCGCCCCAGATACACCCATGTGGAATCGTCTGCAACCGTGGGGTTCGGAATAGTTTGTCCAACTGTGTGTTGATCCTCTTTACCGAGTGATTCAACGCCCTGACCAAATCCCCCCCTCGCCACTGCCACCGGGGGATAAGTTGAGACCATACTACTGTGCAACCCGGGCAAGTCCTGGACACCCACCCCGCAGTGGAGATGATCTCGTCAATGAGGATGCGCCTCCCCAGTTTGGCCAGGTCATTCTCCCCTAGGTGAAGTATCACCGCTGACGGGGAGTCGGGCTGCTGAGCTAAGAGTCGCTGAAAGAAGTTCCTAAACTGACCAAGGCACAGACCCCCTCTCCCGAAGAATGAGATGTCTAACCCCTTCAGTGCCGCCCTTCTCTTACGGTCTCCTGAAATAAAAACATGTTGCACCCGCCTTACATAAGAGTGGCCCACAATCCAAATCTTCATTTTTCCGCGTCCAGCATGCTGCTTGTGCTGTGATGGTGTAGCTCCTTCATTCCCGGCGGCGAGTTCCTCCCCTGCGTCACAGGTTTGATAAACTGCAAGAACCAGAAAACATACCAAGCGTGAGAATCATCCTGTCGTAACATGTCAATCCGTACATATCGTTTATAACAATCAGATGACCCTCTCCCAATTTTCTTCACCCTCTCAGCCGAGAGACCCCCTAGCGCCGCTTCAGTTGCCGCCCCTATCCTAAAGGAGTGCGTGCCAAATTCCTTGGGATCCAACCCTGCCTGTCTAACGGTCAGTTCCAGGACCCGCCCAAACTGGTATGTAGTCAATGGCGTCCCATCGGCATGACACAACAGTGCCCCCCCGCCGTGCCCTCCCGTTGCTTGTGGAAAACCTCCACATGAGAAACCGGGCAACAGGGGTTGGTCCTGGCCCGGTGGAGCACTATGGTGTGACCCCGAGATTCCTGATCAGTTTTTGACCTCTGAATTGTCACCCACATGGTATCTTCCTTGATCCTAACACTAGTCAGTTGTAGGCCGCCCAACTTATCCCCTTTTGACCCTGCCACCAGTTCGCCAATTCTTAAAGCCCCATAGAAAGCCAGGCAAAAAACGGCTTTGAACAGATGTATCTCCCATTCTGAACCACACACCTCGTGCAATGCCAGTAATAAGGCTGCCAGCCGCGCCAATCCTATGGGCTTTCTCGTATCCGCAGAGTGGCCCTGCAACCGGCGCCATCCCCTCATGGCCTTGCGCACCATAAAATTATTGGTGGGGTCTCGCATGCCCTTAGCCTGCGCAAAGAAGGAGACCGCCGCCCTATGTCTGCTTGCGGCTGCCACTGATCTCCCTTCCCTGTGCATCCATTCCAAATAGTCCGCAAAGCTGTCCTCCTGTGCCCACCTAACCTCCCAATCCTGCCCTAAGAAAGCGCGGTAAGACAAAAACGCCCCTTCGTAAGCTGTCTTGGTCCTGGGGGCTAGGCTAGCAACCACGAGGTCCTGTAATCTGGGGCACCAATCTGCCAGAGTACTGCCGGGAATTGTGCTGGCGAGGGGTCTGCTGCAGGAAGATGTTCCCTGAAAACCTGCATTTAAAAGCGGGAAAGGGAGTCAGCTGCATTGTTAAGGACGCCTGGGACATGTTTGGCCCTGAAGAGTACATTCCATTTTAAGCACTGAAGCACAATCTCTTTAATCAGGCGCAAGATGAACGGACAGCGTGCCCCCTGCTGGTTTATGCATTCGACCACTGTCATGTTATCCGACCAGAACACCACTGATTGGTTACATAGATGTTCTGGCCAGACCTTCAATGCAACCCACACTGGAAAAAGTTCAAGGAAGCCAATGTTGGCGGTCAAGCCCCACCTTTTCCATTCCTCTGGCCACCGTTGGGCTACCCACTTGGTCCCTAGAATGGCGCCAAAACCCACACTACCAGCAGCGTCTGTCCATAAACCCAATTCTGCTGATGTAGCGGGAGGACCTGACCACACTACCCTGCCATTAAAGTCCTCCAGAAATGCCATCCATATATGCATATCCTGGCGAACCTCAGCTGACAGCCTAGTGCGGTGGTGTTTCTCCCGTAGTCCTTTCATAGCCTGGGCAATAGAGCGTGAGAATGGGCGCGCCATTGGGATGACCCGCAGTGCAAAATTCAGTTGCCCCACCACTTCCTGCAGCTGCTGCAGGGAAACCGTGCTTTTACATAGGCATTGACGCAGAGCTGCCCTGAACTTAGACACTTTGTCCTTGGGCAGCCTGAAGCATCCCTGTACTGAGTCAATTTCAATGCCCAGGAATTCCAAGCAAGTAGCCGGGCCAACCGTCTTCCCGGGCGCCAGCGGAACCCCAAAAGCCCGCATGAGCACGCAAAATTCCTGCAGTGCCCACGCACACTCCTGAGAGTCTGCCGCGCCTAGGAACAGGAAATCATCCAAGTAATGCATAACCTGTTGGTGGCCCGTCGCCTGTCTCATGACCCATTCTAGGAATGAGCTAAATGTCTCAAAATAGGCACATGATATGGAACAGCCCATGGGCATACATTTGTCCATGTAAAACTTGCCCTCAAAGGTGAAACCTAAAAGGTGGTGGTCCCTCGGGTGCACTGGGAGGAGACGGAAAGCGGATTCTATGTCAGATTTAGCCATCAATGCCCCTGGTCCTAGGGCACGCAATAAGGCAACCGCCTGATCAAAAGAGGCATATTTTACACTACAAATCCCTTCGTCAATCGCATAGTTCAATGATGCCCCTCTCGGCGCAGACAGGTTGTGGATCAGTCTAAATTCACCTTTCTCTTTTTTAGGTACTACTCCAAGCGGTGAACACACAAAATTGGGGACAGGTACCTCCTGGAAGGGGCCAGCTATCCTGCCTAAGGACAGTTCCTTGGTAATCTTAGCGGACACTACCGTTGGATTTTGTGTCACTGACAATTGGTTCCTGCAATTACCGCTACCTGTGTAACCTTCTGCCGGGATCCTAAAACCTTGTGAAAACCCCTCCTGAAGTAGGGTGGCCGCTGCGTGGTCAGGGTATCTATTTAACCATGGGATCAATGCTAACACATCTATTGGTGTGGGGGGGCCCGGCTCGTCTAAATTACTCTGGCTTCCCCCTTCCCCTATGCCCATGGTTGCCTTGCTTGGACCTGCAGGTTGTCTCGGGGTGTGACGGGTGTCCACAGATTGCGCATGCATGCCTAAATCTACAGGTGCCCTGGGGTCTTGTGCATGTGCGCTTATTAAAATCCCAGCATACCCCTCTCCTTTCTGACCCCCCCCCTTATTCTTCCCCGGGACCTCATTCCCCTGGGTTGACCGAAAGGGCTGTTGAGGCCTTGCGGAGAACACCCTGACTGCATTCATCGCCTGAGATGGGGCTGTGTCACCTGAGAACTGTTTATGCCAAGACATAGAGTCCACCTTGTCCCACGCTAGTGATGCGTCAAATTCCTTGGCCTTCCTGAAATTAACATCATACTCCTTCCACGCATCCCCAGTGTATTGATCGCTCCACCCCACAATCCTGCTCAGGTAGCAAGCCATTGCAGCCTGCACATTTGGGGGGCGTTCTGCCGTGATGGCCGAAAGGACGGCAAAGGCCCTGATCCAATTCTTCAAAGTCTCCTCTACTCTAAACCTGGAGCATTGTGCCCTCCATTCACTTGGGTGCATCCACTCCTTCAATACCTTGGCCTGATCCATTTCCCTATTGTCTAGCAATAAAGAGAAAATGTACACATATTTCCCTGCCCAAATCATCTCCTTCACTTCCTTGGACACATGTTGCCCCAAGTTTTCACTTCTCGTTGGCACTAGGCCGTCCCCCAAAAGAGGCAGGGACACTTCCTTACCATTCACGGGCACTTGGGCCGATAAAACACTATCACCATTCGCCTGGGCGGGACTGGAACCTGTAAGGGAAGAAGATGATGGACCCGCACTACTGTCAACCGCCGTTGCAGCCTTAATATTCTCTACCAACTCTTTCGCTTCTGCTACATGATCAGATGAATCAAAGGACACACCCCCCTTTCGCAACCACAGCAGCAAATCTGCTATCCGAGATACCAATTCTGAAGGAACTGAGTCTGGAGTACCTGTTGGGCCTGCAGGCACCACTGGGGGCACGACCGGCGGCACAGGAGCAATGGGCAAGGGTGCGGACGTGGCTGGGATTGGTACCACGGATGAAGGGGCAGGCCCCACAGGTAGGAGCACCGGCGGGATGGCTGGAGCCGGTGCCGCGGGCGCTGGGATCACAGGCGTAGGTGTAATAGGTACCGGGACTACCGGCTCAGGGGCAGGGGCAGCGTACCTAGGCTACTTGGCCTTAGACCTCTTTGGCGAGTTAGCAAAATCCCCCCTTGGCAAGGGGGGCACCCTCTGACGAACAGGCCTACCCGATGGGCCAGGGGAATCATCAAACCTCTCATTAATCCGAGCCTCCAAATCATCAATCTTCCCCAACCGTTTGTTAATTTCGCCCATATCCCGCATCATGGCCCGCATCATCACCTCCATCTTAGACCCTCCTTTACCACCCCTCGGTCCTGGCATGTTAACAACTGCTACACTCCTAGTGTCACAATCGGGCGTACTTGTGTTCTGTACCCTCACCAGATGGAGGATCTCCAGGGGGCTTTCAGCACCATGCAACGGCAACCGCAACACCACCGGCTTATCCGGCTATGTCAGAGGTGAGTAAACCTAGTGTAGACCCACCCGGCGGCCACCAAGAGCAATGAAATGCTAGCCCCCCGTACTCCTCTTACCGACCAATCCTGCGTACTTTCCGCTGGTATCGCGTCTGTAACCGCACCCTACGTCCACGCCCTTGCGCTGTCCAGTCGAAATGCAAAAGTTCTCCTTAATTGCCTGAAAATAGAAATGTATTAATACCTGGGAGTATGCGGCGGGAGTAATTGTTAAAACACGTATCTGAAAGGGGTTTGTAATACCTGGGAGCTCCTCAAGACTGTCTCTGCCTGTATGCCTTGATAAGTGAAAGCACCCCTGCTTTCTATTTACACGGGCTCCTCTAATATACAACACCCAAAATTGTTAAACAAAACAATATGCATCCACCATAATCAATCCCCAAGATTAACAACTAACTGCCCTCTTTCACCTGGTCTCCCATCCAGGTCCTGCCCTTGTCGACCCTGCTTCGCACCCTGCTTTATGTCACTCTATCATCGGCTACTACCGACGCTGAACAAGCGAGGGAAAGGAAATTAGTTACCGCCTGTGTGAGGAGGTAGGAGGCGGGGGGGGTTAAGCGTGCCGGTCCTGTGCCCAAAACCACACGTAGTACTACGCGGTCTTCCCGCCGCTAATTCAGCAAAAAATTCCGCCACCACTCTGGCTGCGCGTGTCCCGCCACCCCGCCTGCCGAGAAATACCTCGTTTTATGAAAAACTCGCCGCGAGGCCCCACAGCTGGCAAACCAACAAAGCGGTGCTCCACGTGGCTCCGGTGCCCTAACTCCCGACGATCACCCGGCTCCACCAACGAGCTTGGACCGCACCGCACCGCAAAGGAACCTGTAACGAAGAAATTTGAAAATTAATAAAACAAGAAGCCCCCGTGCGCGGGGCACGACAGGCTGTGGGGGAGCGTCCAGGGAACAAGAGGGTCTCCCGGGCGCTCCCTGCCTCTTTATTCATGAGGGGTCCGAGGGGGTGGCGGCTACGCCCCCCACCCGGCCCCTCCTGCGGCCCGCCCCCCTGACCCGGAAGTCGTATGGTGACATCCGGGTCAGGGAGGGCGCCACCCAATCGACGGTGAGGCGCGCCCAGGAGGGCACGCCCCACCACCGAGAGGCCTGGAGAGGGAGGCAGTCGCCGCGCCGCCATGCGGGCGGGGGGGCCAAGAGCCCCCCCTTTTCATTCTGCACCACTCGGGTAGTGGAACCGAGGTGGAGGTGGCCTAAACTGCTCTGCGCTGCTCGGGTTCACCACAACGAGAGGGTTGCAGGTCTCTGTGCTGATTTAACTTATTATAATTGACTGCTACATGTATATAATGAGTCCGCAGGAGTGTTGGACCTTTCACAATCCGGCTTCAGGCCCAAACATAGTACGGAGACCGCTCTAATGTCAGTCACAGACGATCTGCGTATGTACCAGGATAGGGGCTTCTCCGTTATCCTGGTGCTGCTAGATCTGTCTGCGGCATTTGACACCGTATCCCACCCCATCCTCATGGCCAGGCTAAAGAACATCGGCCTGAAACATGAAGCTCTTACATGGTTGCGCAGTTTTCTAACAAATCGAACCCAGCAAGTAACTATGGGGAGTTTTCGGTCAGAGGAAGTTGAGATCTCCAAAGGGGTGCCACAGGGCTCATGCTTGACCCACCCCTGGCTAACATCTTGAGAGCATATGGATTTATTCCAATATCCTATGCGGACGATACTCAACTCCTCTTTCTTTTTAAAACCCTGACTCCCGAGGTTAAGAATTCCTTCTCCCTGGGGATGAAAGCAGTTGCTTGCTGGATGTCTTCCAACTTTTTACAATGTAATGTTGGAAAGACGGAAGTCATGTTGTTTGGGGAGGTAAAACGACTCTGGACTCCGGACTGGTGGCCACAAGACCTTGGCCCAGTACCGGAGCCTAAACTTACTGTCAAGAATCTGGGGGTTCGTTTAGACCAGGAACTTAACCTCAAACAGCATGCCAACCAGGTGGTAGGATCCTGCTTCCACATAATTGGCATGCTACGCAAAATCTTCCCCCTCCTACCAGACGGTAGTAGAAGGATGCTAGTACAGGCCTTAGTCATGAGTCGTTTAGACTAGTGTAACGGCTTGCTGCTATCTGCCAATGAGGAAGTCATGACCAGACTACAGGTGGTCCAGAACACGGCTGCCCGTTTGGTCTTGAATGTCCCTCCCCGCACACCTTCAAAGCCCCTCCTGACAAAACTTCATTGGCTGCCCATTAGACAGCGGGCTAAATTCAAGGTATGCTGTACCATACACAAGAGTCTGAATGGTATGGGACCTGCATATCTGGCAAACAAATTTGTTCCTTATAAACCCTCCCGCTCACTTCGGTCGAGCGAACAAGGCCTTTTACAGGTACCTAGAGCCAAGAAGGCAAGACAGGGTAGCAAAGCCCTTTCAATAGCTGGCCCGTCCCTCTGGAAGGAACAGTCTCCCTAACACCCTTAGTGTAGAGTTAATGTAGCTTAAGATATTCTGTATACATTTTACATTGGTAAGACTGTGAACTGGAATGTCCAGGCAGAATATAGAATGTCTTGTCCCAGAGATTCTGGTAATGGATTACTGTTGGGCAGCGCTGAGAAAAGGACTGCTGTGCTGAGAATCTCCCTGTATCCAGAATAAACTACTATTAATCTTAATTCTGGAGGTGTGATTTCTACATATTTTGGCGACGGGCTGTGTCTGTGCGAGGGACAGACTACGGATTTCCTCACCCTTGGACTAAAAAATAATAATTGTCATCTACCGATCTATACGCTGGTAAGATCGTTTTTATTTACTTCATGTACTGCAATTTAAAACATGAAATACTCTAAAAGGAAGAAGATTTCCGGATTAATCTGAATGTCAGTGTTCACCTCGTTTTGTTAAAAGAACTTGCCGTGTTTAAAGTGATTTCCTCTTCGTTATGATTGTAATTTTTTTTTGAAAGTCAACACGAGAGCAGCCCCGAGCTTTTTCACGAGGCAACTCCCTTTATCTCTGTATGTAAACAATCTCGAACTTCAGCACGAGGCAGCTTCCATTATCTCTATGAGAAGCCAGCGCCAGCTCATTAACTCGAATTTCAGAGCTGCAAGCTCTAGAAGGGAAACATCAATCACTGCATTATGACGCTGCCTGCCTGAGTGCCTGACATATTGGAATGAGAACTGCAAGAATTCTTTCATTGGAAGCTTTGTTATCACAGTATAGAATGTATTGTACTGTGAGTTAAAAGCTTTATTTTTCACGGCGCTGCATTGGAGCATAAAGAAAGAGGAAAGAACAATACAAACAACTCAAGACTTCGATTATAACCTTGCTGATTATATAACAAGTACAATACTGGGTCATCTTTTAAAAACTTGCTACTTCACATTCAATTTCAACAGTGAAGGCCACATTGGAGAATATCGTACATTTCCTTGGAATTACAGCATACAACAAGTGTGAAAATAATTATATTATTTTGGGAACCAATTCAATTTCAAGCATTTGGATACTGCAACAACCCTACCTTTACTCCTAGGATTCGAGAATAATTTATTCATGGAGATATAATATTTATAACTTTATAGACAAACACTTTATTGTGTTAGTCTGTTATGTTGATTTATTATATTAATTATTTATTTTAGTTTCTTGCTTTAGTTTCTTGTTTTGTTTTCCTTTCAAGAAACAGGCAAGAATGTCTGACCAAGCCATGGATTTGCCACCTAAATTCTTACCTACTCCTGGTTCACCTCCCATACCTTGGGAACAATGGAACAAAATCTTCTTTACATATATGCTAGCTATTGGAGCAGATAAGTATGGTCCAGTTAGACGTCAGGCTATACTATTACATCATTTAGGAGTTGAAGGGAGGAGATTATATGAAAATCTACCTGAGATATCTCTTGGGGTTGGAGATGGACAGCCTATTAATGTTTATGAAATGTCTATAAAAATGCTTGATTTAAGATTTATCGCAAAAGTTAGTATTGTAATGGAACGAAATACATTTTTCACAAGAGCACAACAACATGATGAAGATATAGATACGTATGTGGGGGCATTACGAGGGTTGTCTTTAACCTGTAAATTTGAAAACTTGAGTGATTCTCTTATTAGGGATCAGATTGTAAGATGTACCAATGATAAAAGAGTAAGGGAAAAGTTGTTAACAAAAGATCTTGACCTTGAGGCAACAATTCAGGTAGTGAAGGGAATGGAACATGCTTCGAAATGGTTAAAAGAAATTGATACTTCATCAAAAGCTGAAACAAAATCTACAAGCACCAGTAATGAAGTGTCTCCAGTTTGCTTGGTTCATAAGTCTCCTTCTAATGATACTATAAAGAAAGATTCTGAGGAAATGAAGAAAACTTTAGTGGATGACGGCAAAAAGAAGGATAACAGGGAAATAAAATGTTTTTGTTGTGGTGCTCCAGGACATATTGCTACAAGTTTTAAATGTGCTGCCAGAGGCGTTGTTTGCCGTAATTGTGGGAAGAAAGGACATTTCTCCAAAATGTGCAGGTCAAGGTATACTCAAAGTGGTGTTAAGTGTATAAGTGAAGCACCATGTGAAGATGTAACTGAAGTAGTTGTGCCTATTGATGGAGAAGAATGTACTTGTATCTGTAGAGTTGAGATGAATAAAGAAGGGATGGCAGAAGGGGCAAAAATGGAAAGTGATGAAAAGCTAGAAAAACCACATTGTATAATCAATTTAAATGATTTTCAGGTAAAAGTGTTGGTTGATTCTCGGAGCATGTACACTTTGATATTTAAAGAGGCATTATCTGGTGAGCAAAATGATAATTGGTCTGATCCTGATATTAAAGCTGTGGGATATGGAGGTAAGAAAATAGACATACTTGCAATGAAATGGATGAATATTTCATTTATGAAACGAGTAGTCTATGGACGAGTTTATCTAACCAATTATGGATCCAATCTTTTAGGTTGGCGCCACCAAAAAGATCTTGGGATAAAATTAGACCCAAATGCAAAAAATCCTATTATTGTGTCTATGCCTGAAAACCGTAGTGTGAATTCTGTGGATACGTTTGAAGAATGCATTGCTAAAAAAATTTGACGAGTTCTTAATGATGAGTTAGGTTTGTTAAAAGGATTTTGTCACAAGATAATTTAAAAAAAAAATGCTGTGCCGATTGTGCATAAAGTACGAAATGTACCCCTTATGATGAGAGAATCGTTACAAAAAGAATTAGATAAACTTTTGAGTCAAGGTATAATTGAGCCAATAGAATCGTCCGAGTGGTTGGCTCCAATTGTTGTGGCCCCCAAGGAAGGGGGAAAAATTAGGTTATGCATTGACTTGAGAGATTTGAACCGCAATATTTGGGTTGACAGACAACCACTCCCCAATATTTCGGAGATGTTATCAGCTATGTCTGGTGGGAAAGTATTTTCAGTTGTGGATATGACGTCAGCTTATCATCAGATTAATCTTCACGTCGATTCTAGACATTTGACTTCCTTTGTCACTCCCTTAGGAGCATTTCGTTTTTTGAGGATGCCTTTTGGCCTAGCATCTGCGGCTGCAGTTTTTCAGAGGGTAATGACAAAGGTATTTGAAGGTCTAGAAAATGTCTGGTATTTTCAGGATGACATTATGATAGCTGGGAAGGATGAAAATCATCATGATGAATTGTTGGACAAGGTGATGAAGCGTTTAGAGGATTGTGGATTGACTGTCAAACGTGAAAAATGTCAATTTAGGAAAGGATCTGTAACGTATTTAGGTCATACTATTTCAGGGGATGGTATACAACCTAAACAGAGCAGTGTTCAAGGTATAAAAGAAGCACCACGTCCAGAGAGTAAGGATCAGTTGAAGTCCTTTCTTGGGTTAGCTGAGTACTGTTCGAAGTTTGTGAAGAACTTTACTAAAATTGTAGAACCTTTGAGGTTACAAATGAAGAAGGATGTGACATTCGAATGGAATGAGTTGTGTGAGAATGCATTTGAGAAAGTTAAAGATTGTATCATGATGGCTCCTTTATTGGGCCATTTTGAGATCAATGGGAGAACTTTGCTGACCACTGATGCGAGTGGTGTAGGTTTAGGAGCGGTATTATCTCAATTTGTAGAAGGTAATGAAAAAATTATTGGATTTGCCTCCAGGAGACTGCAACGTGCTGAAAAGAGTTATTCGACAATTGAGAGAGAAGCTCTTGCATGTTGCTGGGAATTAAACATTTTAAATATTTTCTTTGGGGTTTGCCGTTCAAGGTTAGGACAGACCACAAACCACTGACACATTTATTCAAGGGAGGAAGAGGTCTAGAAGGTGGAGTTACTCCTAGAATTTCGAGATGGTTGTTGTCTGTCTTAGAATATAATTTTGAAGTGGAATATTTAAAAGGACTCAAGAATGTAGTAGCAGATTGTCTATCCCGTCTACCTACCAGAAATCAAGTTACAGAAATTAATGATTTAGAGACTAAGAAGAATGAGGAATGCAAGATCCATGAATGTGTAGCATTGAGAAAAGAGTTGTGGGATGTTGCAATGGACAGTGATCCAGTCTTAATGAAGATAAAAGAATACATTAGGAATGGATGGGAAACCTGTGTGAATTGTGATGGTGATATAAAAGAGTATTGGAACATCAAAGAGGAATTGAGTATAATTGATGATAAAATAATGAGGAGAGATCGCATTGTACCTCCAGTAAGTCTTTGGAGTCAGATTATTGAACTAGCACATGAAGGACATCCTGGAAGAAGAATGACGAAAAGAAAGATTAGGCAAACATATTGGTGGCCTAAATTAGATAGCATGGTTGAGGAAGTGATCAGACATTGTTATGCATGTGCTAACAGTGATAAGGTGAAGACAT
Source organism: Lissotriton helveticus (assembly GCF_964261635.1). Lineage (NCBI taxonomy): Eukaryota > Metazoa > Chordata > Amphibia > Caudata > Salamandridae > Lissotriton > Lissotriton helveticus. The sequence continues at coordinate 510,145,607 of NC_136061.1, read as the reverse complement.
TGAGAGAACCTCCACTCAAGTGTGTTGAATTACCTGTCAGACCATGGGAAAAATTGGCGATGGATTTCTTAGGGCCTATTAACAAGTTAGGTGGTGCTGACAGATTTATTTTTGTACTTGCAGATTATCACACAAAGTGGTTTGTGTACAAAACGACGAATGTGATTAACACCAAAACTGTGGTAGGATTCTTAGAAGAGATTTTCTTTGAAGAGGGTGCACCTAAAATTATTGTGTCAGACAATGGAGTACAGTTTATATCAAGAGAAATGAAAGAGTTTATGGAGAGATGGGGAGTTACACATGAAAAAGTAGCTTTATACAGACCACAAGCTAATGGAATGGTAGAGAGGATTAATCGTCTTATCATGGATAACATCCAATTGTCATTAGCTAATTGATTGTCTTGGAAGGAGGAGTTGAAGAAGTTGGTTTGGGCTTATAGAACTACTCCCCATGCTGTCACAGGTGTATCTCCTTTTGTTTCTCTCAAAGGGAGAGAGCCAGGTAGGAAAGACAATCCCAGTTGGTTGGTTGCCAAAGATCGTTTATGGGTAGATCATCATGCAATTAAAGCAACTGTTTCTGAGAAGCAAAGGGATGCTGAAAAGTATTACAACATGAGAAAAGGTGTGAAAATTCCGAACATTAAAGTGGGAGATTGGGTTGTCACAAAAAAAGTGGTGTGGTAATAAAAGGGGACAGTAAGTTCTCTATTCCTTTAAAAGTAATTGGAGTAAAGAGAAATGTTGTGGTGTTGGAGAATAGGACAGTCTGGAGTTTTGGAAAGGTTTGCAAAGTTTCCAATGTACAATAATATCATTCGTCAAATGTCATAGTGTTATTGCTCGAATGTTTCTTTTTATGTTATTGTCTTCTAAGTTTATTTTCCTATTCTTCTTGTAAAATCCTTAATGTTCCTTAAGGGGGGAGAAATGTAGAGTTAATGTAGCTTAAGATATTCTGTATACATTTTACATTGGTAAGACTGTGAACTGGAATGTCCAGGCAGAATATAGAATGTCTTGTCCCAGAGATTCTGGTAATGGATTACTGTTGGGCAGCGCTGAGAAAAGGACTGCTGTGCTGAGAATCTCCCTGTATCCAGAATAAACTACTATTAATCTTAATTCTGGAGGTGTGATTTCTACACTTAGGCTCTGTAAGGACTATCTTCCTTTCAGGAAAATGCTAAAAACACTCTTATTCAGCTTCTAGACAGCTAGCGTGTTCCTGATCTCATTGGGGTAGAAGTCAAAAGCGCGGAGATACTCCTTCGGGAGTCGAGGCCAGCGCGATAAAAGCCTGTAAATAAAATAAATAAATAAATAAAGCATGGTTTCCCATGAAATACTATGTGATACCTTAATGTAATTTCTCCAGCAATGTTGTTGATATACCATGACATTCACTGGTAAAAAAACAAGTACTTGAAGATTTGTTTGATGATACAGCCATCTTTCAATGACATGCTAACCGGTTAAATGTATGGAAAGCATGTCAGAATTAAAGAGCTGTAGAAGCAAATTTAACAAAAGTAATACATTACCAGAATATTGTCAGATTATTGCACAAACATGTTTACAGTTGCATTATTTTGAAACATATTTTGGAGTATAATTCAGCATGCTATTTAAAGCGTTGTATAAATACCGTTCCTATTCAATTTATATTTTCAAACATGGATATTTGTACCTATTTCAGTAAGTTTCCCGCACTCTTGGAAAAATTCCTTCTGCTCAAGGCGGCCATCTTGTTCTCTGTCTTTTCCCCTTTTCAGCCTGACGATGCTGGTGGAGGTGATGTCACCCTGTGAATATCAACCATTTAGCGATAGAGGAGCGGACAGACGGTGTGTCTAGCCAGTGCGCAAGGGAAACAAACAGGGAGGATCCACGTGCATTGCAGAAAGAGCATCGGTGTGAGCCAGGCGCGCAACACCCATTGGGCTCACCGGGCTTCAGCCCCCCCTCCGTCGTGTGTGTCAGCCTGGGCTGACACAGCTTCGCAGCTGGTGACGTCTAATTGCAGCCGCATACTTTACAGGTCTTTAAAAGACCGTTTACTTGTAAGTGATGCTTTTGTTATGTATTCACCCCTTCTTACAGCTACTCTGGTTACGGTTGGAAGAATTAGCCCCCCCAAAACTTTTTCACCCCCCCCAAAATTTGGCTCTAGTTGCCCGCCTGGTGTGAGCCACCATTTAAACACAAAACAAAGATGCCCTGCGGTAGCTGCAGCCCATCTGTAGTGAGAGCCCCTGGGGTAGCAATCAACAACAGGGGAGGAGTACCAGCCGCACCTTTGATGCCTCCCTCTCAATAGCTGAAAGGGAGCATATGAGGGCAGCATACACATTCGTGGCTGTAGAGGGCATGCACATGCACCAACACACACTGCCATGTTATGTTATGTTGTTATAAAGTCTTGTAAAGCGCTCAGCTGCCCCAGCGAAGGGGCGTCCCGGCGCTGGAACCAGTAGAAAGAAACAAACACTGGGGAGAGCAAGGTAGGCATACAGACAAGAAGTTATTTCAAAGGAAATAAATACGTTTTAATGGCTTTCCTGAAATCAAAGATACCTTCCAGTTCTCGAATGTTGACTGGTAAGGCATTCCATAGTTTTGCTGCTAGAAAGCGGAATGAGCGTCCGCCCGCTCTGCTTCGTTTAAACCGGGGTTCTTCGACCAGATTTAGACCAGCCGAGCGTAGAGCCCGCGTAGGAACATACAAATTTAGCAGCGTACCAAGCATTTTGGGGGTATCGAGCCTTAAGATTATAAACGAAATGCATAAGGTTTTAAACTGTATCCGCTGAATTACCGGAAGCCAATGAAGCTTCCGGATAGTGGCAGAGACAGAGCTAAATCGGGGCAGGCCTACTAAGGCCCTGGCAGCTGCATTTTGAATGCGTTGCATTCGGGCAATTTCCGCCTGGATAGCACCTAGCAGCAGTGAACAAGCGTAGTCCAGTCTGGACAACACCGTAGACTGGACAATCAGCTGCCTAGTAGCTGGATCAAAAAATTTCAGGATTGGTTTCAAAATGCGTAGTATGCCAAAACATGTGGCAGCGACTTTTTTCGTTTGGGTACAGAAGCTTAAGGCTGAGTCTAACCAGACTCCCAGATTTTTTACTTCCGTCTTAGGTATAGGAGCATTCCCCAAGGTGAATGGCCACCAATGATCTCCCCATAAATGGGTGTTCCTACCGACCAATAACACCTCTGTCTTAGCGGCATTTAGCTGTAGACAGTTAGCTGTCATCCATTCTGCCACAGCGGCCAGACCGGCTTTGAATCTAGCATGATCCATGGTGGTACCTTCCATAAGAGCGACCACTAGCTGCGTATCGTCAGCGTATGAGACGAAGTTGAGGTCCCATACTTTGGCTGCCGCAGCAAGTGGTTGAACGTAGAGATTGAACAAGGTGGGGCTCAATGCCGAACCCTGAGGAACACCCTGTTCAATGGCAGAAAGGAAAGCGGGAGTAGAGACACGGAATGATCTCTCAGTCAAAAAGGATCTAAACCAGGCAAGAGCCATATCCGTGATCCCTGCCTCTTCGAGCCGGCGGAGCAAGATCTGATGGGAGACAGTGTCAAAGGCGGCACTCAGATCCAATAGGACCAGTGCCACCGTTTGACCGTGATCAAGAGTGGAACGAAGGTGCTCCGTCATAGCCAGGAGACCCGTCTCTGTACTATGGCCGGCGCGAAACCCATGCTGAGTTTCATACAGTGTGTTATTGGCATTCAATACGTTGGTAAGGATTGAATTAGCATGGGACTTAGCAATCTTCCCAGCCCAGGGAAGCAGGGAAATAGGTCTGAAGTTTTCAGGCTTCAGAGGGTCTAAATTGTTTTTTTTAGTATAGGAGAGACCCAAGCCTGCTTCCATTTAGCTGGAACGATAGCAGATGAAAAGGAGGCATTAATAAGATTGTATAGCAGGGTCAGACAGCACAGAGAAGAATCTCTAAACTGGGCAGGCTTGAGGGGATCAGCCAGAGAGCCTGATTTAATATGCCTAGTAAGTTTGTCAAACTCCTCCCAAAAGATTTCAGAATAACCAACAATTGGGAGGCAAGGCTACGTCTCGTGGAGAGGATGGGGCCAGACACATTCACAGGGGCGAACGATTGATATATGCCCCGGATTTTCTCCACAAAGAAGGAGGCCAATTCTACACATTGGGCAGCTGATATAGGGATATTTTTAGCAAATTGTTTGGTGCTCAGCTCTTTAAGAATCTTAAAGATGACCTTAGCAGGGTTAGAGCTCACTTTTATTTCGCAGGCGTAATACTCCGCCCGCGTCCTGCAAATTGCTCCATGATATACCTTAAGCTCTTTCAAATAGCAGACTTTTTTTTCTGAGGAGTAGTCTTTCCTCCACTCACGTTCGTGCCTTTTACAGGTCTTCTTCAAGGCCGCCAAGATGTCATTGTACCAAGGGTTGGCGTCCTGAGTACGTCCTTTAACCCAAGTGGCTGGTATAAGTATATCAAGTGCCGTGGTGAGCAGAAGGATTCATACCCTGTCTCAACATGATTAAGAGGACCAAAGGGTCAGATCCCAGTAGAGCATGGAAGTCCTCTAATCAGAGCTAACGTCATGGTCTTTTGAGCGTAGCTCTTTGGATTTTACAGGAAGTAGAGCTAGGGATACAAAAAGTCATATCCACTAAAAAATGGTCCGACCAAGCTATCGGTATGGGAGTGGTAGTGCTGGACATCTCGATGTTTGTAAAAATCGGATCCAACACATGACCTCCTATGTGAGTGGGACTTTTTACTATTTGAAGAAGCTGAAAGGCAGCTAAGTTAGCAGTCAGGGTGCGGATAGTCGGATCATGCTCCAACTCAAAGTGGAGATTAAGATCGCCCAGGACACTGAAGTTTGCAGACCCTACAGCGAACGCTTCAACAATCTCCAAGAGAGTAGTGTTAAATCAGTACACAGATCCAGGGGGCCTATATATTAATAGCCCTGAGAAGGTGAAATGCATATTTATGGCAATGCTGAAAAGTGCGCATTCCCCAACTCCCATATTGACTTTCTCAAAAAGGCAGGAATAGGCAGACCTTGTGATCACGGCAATACCGCCTCCTCTGGTAGCACTATTAATCAGAGAAATCGAGTAATAGGGGGTAGTGCTAGATTCGGAATAGTCGATAAGTTATCCCTCATCCACGTTTCAGTCAAGAAGAAGATATCAGGAGATTCATCAACTATAAGATCGAATATTTCCTCATGATGTTTAGATAATGACCGCACATTCAGCTGTAACACCTTTACCTGTTGTTGCAAGGAAGGTTTAGAGAAGGCTCCTATAGTGATAGGAGTGGGAAGGGCAAACTGGCCGCACATGCAAGTTAGCGGACCACACATAGGATTAAGAGGAGCCAAACATCCCTGAGGCTTAGAGGGGCACAGATTAAACAGAACCTCTCTAGAATAGAACCCCCTGTCCGGCAGCTTTTGGCCAGCATCTCTGGCGAGAGGTGACGCACTGGCGCGGACAGGCGCAGACGGGCTTGCCTTTGGCGAGCCTTCGGTGCGCCAGCTGCGCGGACGGAAACTGGTGGCCATTTATGGGGCAAGAGGAGGGTGGGAGGATGCCAACAAGTGGTCCGCACCCCTCACAATCCCCCCAAGATGGAGGCTTATCCCTCTCTAGTCCCGTGTCAGCGCCTAGTCGGCTGCGCGGGGATCAGGGGTCGGGATGCAGCTGAGCTGAGGTAGGTAAGCACCTAGAACTTGGTGCAAGTTACAGTGCGCTTTAACAGTCCGCAAATTAAAAGCAAAACAAGTTACACACTTTTAAAAACAAACTGTCTCTGAGCCTAATTTCTCCAGGCTTCCGCCTCAGGAGAGTTTCGAACACTAGATCTGCTGTGCTGATAAAATAAAAGGCATGCAACAGTGAAACATCAAAGAGGGCACAAGATTTACATGGCCATCGGAGCTCCAGCGACTTAAATCATGAGCTCTCCCATTGAGATCTCAATACAAACAAATAAAAGTCTTTCCCAAACAGATGATAACACTGGAAGAGGAATGACAAATGCATGCCATCAACAAAAAAAATGAAAGAATAGAAGAGTGACAATGACACAGCAGCGGTCCGTGGAGGGAGTTACGGTGGGGCAAAGAGGCGGGGAGGGGGAGGGGCAGGGTGGAGGGTGTAAAAACCGGCAAATGGATAATTACAGGTAAGTAAACAATTTAATTAATAAAACGAATTTGGTAGCGCGCACTGCATTGCAAAATGTGATGCAGTGCACGCTACGAAATTCGTTTTTATTAATTAAATTGTTTACTTACCTGTAATTATCCATATGCCGGTTTTTAGCACCCTCCACCCTGCCCCTCCCCCTCCCCGCCTCCCTGCCCCAACGTAACTCCCTCCACGGACCGCTACTGCAATGACACCTGCAAATAGCAAGCCTATGTGCCAGCAGAGTGAATACAGCATGTCTGGAAGAGACAGCACATGCGCTGCCAATGCTCAACGTAAAAAACTCTTGTTTCCTGATGGTATTCCTCGCCCACTTGCTTGTTCAGTGGAGGTATGTGGAGGGATTGAGTGATGTCATCCTCTCCATATTACTGACAGCAATACCCATTCATGCCAATGATTCATCTCCTACCCATTCACTCTTCTGCTAATAACTGTTTCATAGCTCCATAGTGCAGTATTACCCACGATGCATTGTTTTCATTGTAACCACCCACTTACCTTGACTGCCATTTTGACGATCTGCCCTTCACAAGTTTATACATTTCTTCGATGATGGGTTCTCAACTCAGCCCTTCAAATCCAAGAACAGTTTAACTACTAGATGTCACTCTTAAATGAAAGAGTTTCACATTATGTTTTTATTTTTCCAATGAGAGGGTGTACATTTTGCAGTTAAAGGTTTTTACCTAGGAACTTATTTTTAAATTTAGTTCACATTTCAGTTTAATTTCGATTTTAGCATGTATAAAAACATATTAACACAAACTGCAATGTTCAGTATGTTACTAATAAAGAACCTTCGCAAAAAAAACTTGTGTAAGTTAACTGTTACTCAAATTGTTCATAAAAAAGATAATGAAGCAGATTTTTTAATTTTCGGACATATAGTAACTTGGGCCATCAATACGATTTCATGCGGAAAGCCATCCAACAGCTCGTCAGAGGCTTTCCACCTGACCGCCCTATTGCGCTACTGTTGGTTGGTGGGAAAACAGCGGGGGAATTCTGCTCTGCTTAGGGCGGGCTCACGGAGCCTGTTGGGCTGCGGTCGTAAAAGTAATCCTCAAATGGGAGCATTGCCAGCCTCGGCTCCGCCAAGTCCATATTTCCTATTGCGGCTTGTGCTGCAAACATTCTTGGATTTACAGTATACCATTCGCATATTTTCACTACAAAGGAAAAGCAGAGTCATGATGACAAGCCCACGTTTCAGTTTGTCCAGCCCACAACAAATTACCAGGCAAGGCCCAACATTTCCATCAGATATCGGTGTACCCCCAATAAAAACGGGCACCTCCTCCTCATAAAGCAAGTCAGACAGAAAGGAACAGGGACAGGTGGGAGCAAGATTAGGCAGGGTGTGTGTGTGATGAAAAGGGTTTATGACATGTTGTGCCTTGATGCTATCTCGTTCGGCCACTGGGAGAGGAACTGACCAAACAGGTTCGGCCTGAGGCAAAGGTTTCAGCTTGCCCTGGTCAGAGAAAAGTCAATCAAGGTGTACGTGTCCTTTGATATCGAATTTAGCTGTATTATAAGCCTATGTCAGGGCAACCCACAAAATGGCTGCCCTACACAAAATGGAAGCCAAGGGTTCAATACGAAAATGAAGATTTCGAGGTGAAATCGTCACTCGAATATGACGAAAATGCTTGTACATAGTGTACTAGCCATTTTTGATATAAAATCGTCATGCTACGACGAAGTTTTATTCACGAGTTCAGAATTTTCAGAACTACAAACCCTCCTTTTGCCCTTACATAGGCAATTAACCTATCCTCATGCTAATCTGAGTCCAGGTCTATATTCCTAAAGTCATTGAGATGTTGCTGTAACATCATTCTATTACTTAGTTTGTCTTTTGATACAGGTTTCCTTACACATGATGTAACACAGAGGCCACATATTGCAGGAGCACACTGCACGCACAGACAGAACAGGAAAAGAATGGCTAAGACCATCCCAATGACCATCAGAATTTTCCATCCCCAGCCGGATATCAGTTCCCAGAACCATCCCATCAAAGACCAATCTCCTTTATCCACATGAATAGATTAGGAAATCTTATGCAGTTTGGAGATGGCCTGGTACACTGTTGTAGCGTTATCTGGAATGAAAACACAGCAACACGATTGGATCAATCTACATACCCCATCTCGGTCTGCAAGTATGACATCTAATGCGACCCTGTTCTGAAGGGTCATAAGACGATCCGACTGGAGCTCAGCAGTCAAGTTACTAAGGGCACCAGCAGTTTCAACCACGGTGGATTCAACCACCCTTGTCAATTGCCTTAGGTTCCTGCTGTTAGCCATCGGTCCCCAGAACGGCAGAAAACCCTTTACGAAGTCCCCAAATTCCTGTCCTGCAGTGTCTTCTTTACTCAAGGCACCTCTAACTATCCTTGTCTTGTGGTAATCTGCCACTGCTGTGTAGGTGGGAGGCAACAGGAACGAAACAAAACATGTGCCCGAAAAGTCAGGGGGCAACCATGTATAGGCTCTATCATGGCAGATGAAATAGGTACCCTTAGCTGCTAAGAACGGAGGAGAAGTCTGAGATGCAAAAACATATGTTTCAGTGCAGATGCTTTTCCCTAGCTGAGCTCTGGGATTCTTGCCAGTACCTTGCAGACACAGGTGACCCTAATGGGGTACAATCCAAATCGGGGAAGATCTCTTAGCTTGCTGTTTCTCACTCAGAGTAGCTCCATATCCGGTTACGTTCCATCCTATGTATACTAGTGTCTCATCTCTAGGGATAGTCTCGTAGGAAATATCTTCCTTAATCATGTCTACTATACCCTTGATTAGAGCACTATTCTTAGGATTCTCTTCCACAGAACGTAGGGGGTAGACTTCATGTGCATAGATGAACATTGTTCTGTATGCCCACACAGAACCATTGTGGCTGAAAGGCAGGACCAGATAAGGGATACCTTTATCCGTTGTGTGAGGCATAAGACCACACACCCAACAGTTAGTTGTGTTCATTACTAGTTGGTGTTGGTGCAAAAGCTGAACAAAGGAGTTATTAATAAACTCTAATCTCCTAGCGGATTCGTGTTCAGGAGGGGGTTGAAAAGAGTGTGGGGAAACAGTAGAAGGAGGAGGTATAGGCGATGTAGTGGGTGCTAATGTTACTCGAAAAGAGATTAAAACAAAATTAAAGACTTTGGGCAACCGCGGCCCTAGCAGCGGAACCCGGATTGCGGTTCGAAAAACAAAAATAAGCAAGTTTCTCAGATGGGAGAGATGCGCTTTCAAAAATAGTACTTGGAGGAAAAAAACAACTTTTATTAGTTCGTATTTCTCGGCCTCAGATTATACCGTTGTTTTCCTGGTATTGTATTATCTTGGAAAAGGAGTTGAGGTTCTGTAGTGTCCAATCAAACTGATGGTGATACAGCTGGTTGCAAAATTTTATCACTCTCTTGTTCAGTAAGTGTTCCTTTTACTCGTGCATCACTGAAAGGCAGAAAACGTGGCACAGTTTCAGTCTCTGAGTCGGCGACACCCTTCTTGACCCACTGGTCGTACGGCAGAGGTAAAGGTACCCTCTTGCAGTGGACTCCGTGGATCCAGTGCTTCTTCCCTTCCACTCGAACAGCTGATGTCGTGGAAAGAAGGACGAGGTGCGGTCCGGTCCACCTGGGCTGGTCGTTCTTGGTTCGCTGGAAATTTTTCACGAGAACCCAGGTTCCAGGGTCGATGGGGTGACCTGGAGTCTCAGAGACCGGAGGCAGGGTGTCATGGACCTGTTGGTATAAAACACGCAATTTAGCCGTCAATTCGTACAAATAATCAAGCAAAACAGGGTGTTCTGTTTCACTGAACTTAGTGGGCCTTGGCACTCCCCATATGTTGGCCGGGCGGCCAAATACGATCTCATAGGGACTAAGTCCCACTCGCGAATGCACAGTCATTCTGGTGGATAGGAGTGCCAGGGGTAGAGCATCAGGCCATTTAAGACCAGTGCTCGCTTGAATTTTGGCTAATTTAAGTTTTAAAGTGCCGTTGTAGCATTCTACTAATCCAGCTGATTGGGGGTGATTTGCAGCGTGGAACTTTTGCTGAATGCCTAGCCCTTCACATACTCTCTTCATCACACGACCCACAAATTCACTCCCTTTGTCACTCCAGACCATTCTAGGCATTCCGAACCTGGGGAAGAACTCTTTCACAAGGGCTTTAGCTGTGGATAAGGCAGTGTTGTCTTTTAGGGGATAGGCTTCCACCTATCTTGAAAAGGCACAAACAACAACGAGTACGTATTTTAAATTGTTGCACCTCTCCATGTGGATGAAATCTAGCTGCAAAACCTCGTACGGATACATAGGAGGTGCAAAATGACCAGCTGGAGTTGGGGTTCCCCTACCAGGGTTATGTTTCAGACACACAATGCAATTCTTGACCACATTCTCTGCACACTTGGGAATTCCTGAATTTTGCCATACTGGAGCCAACAACTTGCAAATCCCTTTCACGCTGATATGAGCCATTCCATGAGCCATTGTAACCACTGCAAGCACATACGCATCGGGTAACAACCATCTCTGATGCTCTGACAATTCAACCCAACAACCATTTGCATCCATTTTACCCGTACTTTCTCCCCACATGTTCAACTCTTTCTCTGTAGCCTCAGCTTGAATAGACTTCACACTCTCTATCGTGTCTTCACACATTCCAACATCACCAACCCATCTTGCAGGGCCTGCAACATACATTCGGTTCATCATATTCCTTGCAGTTTCTTTCGCGATTTTGCCAGAAAATGCATTTCCACGACCAACATCATCAGTCACCTTCTTGTGAGCCCTACATTTCACAATCGCCACTTGCAGAGGCAAGGTCAGTGATTCAAGAAGCTCATTCACCAACTGACCATGCTGAATCTTAGCTCCATGCGAAGTCAGAAACCCACGTTCTTTCCACAATCGTCCAAAACTATGAGCCACACCAAATGCATACTGACTATCGGTGTAGATGGTCACTTTCATTCCTTTTGACAACACACATGCTCTTGTAAGTGCAATCAATTCTGCTGCTTGAGCTGAATTATGTGGAATACGTGCAGCTTCAACAATTGTATGCAAAGTCGTGACAGCATATGCTGCAGTCGTGTCACCATTCGGAAGCTTGAAGCATGAACCATCCACCCATAAGGTACCATCACACTTTGCAAGAGGAGTGTCCCTAAGATCTATTCTCCCTTTCGTTTCTTCTTCTGTTCTAAGAAAACAATCATGGAGTTCTGAATCATCTAACTCCTCTACACTTGGCAACAACGTAGCTGGGTTGAGAGTGTTGCATCTTTTTATGTGCACATGACTTGCTAACAAGGTTAATTCGTAACCTGACAATCGAGCACTAGTTAAGTGCTGTGTCTTGGTTCTGTTTAACAACGTGTCCACTGCATGTGGGACCATCACAACTAGCGTGTTATTCATTACTAAACCAGCAGACTGTCGAATAGAAACAGCTGCTGCCGCTGTTGCTCTTAAACAACTCGGCAATGCTTTAGCTACCGGATCCAAAGTCGACGAAAAATATGCACATGGACGCTGCTTGTCTCCAAACAACTGAGTCAAAACTGACAATGCACAACCTTGTTTCTCATGGACATACAATGTAAAGGGCTTACTGTAGTTGGGGGTACCCAACACAGGAGCCGAACATAATGCTGTGCGCAATTCAGAAAAACTTTTCTGACACTCTTCAGACCAAGGAACAGGATTGGGTGTATCTTTACACGTTAATGCCACCAAAGGTTTGGCTAATAACGAAAAATTTGGTATCTATTGCCTGCAATATGATGTAATGCCCAAGAAAGCACGCACTTCTCTCTGTGTTCTTGGCACACTCAATTTCGCTATTGCCTGAATTCTTTCTGGGGTCAGTTTCCTTCCCTCCTTCGATAAGAGATGACCTAAGTAGGTCACTTCTTGTCGACAATATTGCAATTTTGAGAGAGACACTTTGTGATGCAAATCACACAAATGACGCAACAATGACAACGTGGCTTCTTTACAGATTTCCTTAGTATCTGCAGCAACAAGCAAATCATCTACATACTGAATGAGGGTAGCGCCATCAGGTAAAACAATCGTATCAAGCTGTGTCTTTAAAGCTTGACTATATATTGATGGACTTTCACAGTAGCCCTGGGGAGCGCGTTTAAAGCGGAAGCTGCGACCTCCTAAACTGAAGCCAAAAATATCCCTACTCCCCTCAGCAATCGGGATGCTGAAGAAAGCATTCTTCAAGTCAATCACCGAATTCCAGATTGCAGAAGCTGGAATCATAGTCAATAGGGCAGTAATGTCAGGAACAACTGGAAATTGTGGCACAACTATTTTAATCACCTCTCTAAGATCAATCATGAATCTGTAAACAGGTGGCTGGGAAGGGTCAGTTCGCTTCAAAACAGGCAGAACAGGACTATTGCAAACGTTGCCTCTTGTCTCTTCAATCACATCTTTTTCAATTAGATCGTAAATGATCGCTAACACCGCTTTTTCACCTTCACTAGAGATTTTGTATTGGGGAATTCGTGGCATTTTAACATTGGCTTTCAATGTTACAACATATGGTGGTATTTCCAAAAGACCCACATCATTAGGACCAGTAGCCCAAAGAATATTAGGGAGAGATGACAATTCTGTTGGAAGTTTATCCCTCGACAAATACATTGGAGAAACCACTTTCTTACCCAGTGTAAGTTGTACTCCAGAAGGAGAACAGTACAAAGTCGCATACAATCTTTTCAGCAAATCTAATCCTAGCAAGTTTTCACCACAACCTGTTGTCAGAATAAGGGGTGCTTCGAATTCACAAGGTCCAACAGAAAGGGACAAAGGGTCAGAAATCGGATTTCTAACTTGGGCGCCAGAAAACCTACAGAAACATTCATTTCGCCAGACAAAGGTGCGCCAGGGAGTTTGGAGTGCATAATAGAACTCTTTGTAGCACCAGTATCCAACAGAAAAGGCTCTGACACACCTGATGCAATCACCTCAACGTATGGTCCACTCTGATCTACTGGAACTGAAACAACTCCCTCTCTTTGTCTATGGCTGTCCTAGCAATCATTACCGTCCATAAATCGGGGCAGGCCTACTAAGGCCCTGGCAGCTGCATTTTGAATGCGTTGCATTCGGGCAATTTCCACCTGGATAGCACCTAGCAGCAGTGAACAAGCATAGTCCAGTCTGGACAACACCGTAGACTGGACAATCAGCTGCCTAGTAGCTGGATAAAAAATTTTCAGGATTGGTTTCAAAATGCGTAGTATGCCAAAACATGTGGCAGCGACTTTTTTCGTTTGGGTACAGAAGCTTAAGGCTGAGTCTAACCAGACTCCCAGATTTTTTACTTCCGTCTTAGGTATAGGAGCTTTCCCCAAGGTGAATGGCCACCAATGATCTCCCCATAAATGGGTGTTCCTACCGACCAATAACACCTCTGTCTTAGCGGCATTTAGCTGTAGACAGTTAGCTGTCATCCATTCTGCCACAGCGGCCAGACCGGCTTTGAATCTAGCATGATCCATGGTGGTACCTTCCATAAGAGCGACCACTAGCTGCGTATCGTCAGCGTATGAGACGAAGTTGAGGTCCCTTACTTTGGCTGCCGCAGCAAGTGGTTGAACGTAGAGATTGAACAAGGTGGGGCTCAATGCCGAACCCTGAGGAACACCCTGTTCAATGGCAGAAAGGAAAGCGGGAGTAGAGACACGGAATGATCTCTCAGTCAAAAAGGATCTAAACCAGGCAAGAGCCATATCCGTGATCCCTGCCTCTTCGAGCCGGCGGAGCAAGATCTGATGGGAGACAGTGTCAAAGGCGGCACTCAGATCCAATAGGACCAGTGCCACCGTTTGACCGTGATCAAGAGTGGAACGAAGGTGCTCCGTCATAGCCAGGACACCCGTCTCTGTACTATGGCCGGCGCGAAACCCATGCTGAGTTTCATACAGTGTGTTATTGGCATTCAATACGTTGGTAAGGATTGAATTAGCATGGGACTTAGCAATCTTCGCAGCCCAGGGAAGCAGGGAAATAGGTCTGAAGTTTTCAGGCTTCAGAGGGTCTAAATTGTTTTTTTTTAGTATAGGAGAGACCCAAGCCTGCTTCCATTTAGCTGGAACGATAGCAGATGAAAAGGAGGCATTAATAAGATTGTATAGCGGGGTCAGACAGCACAGAGAAGAATCTCTAAACTGGGCAGGCTTGAGGGGATCAGCCGGAGAGCCTGATTTAATATGCCTAGTAAGTTTGTCAAACTCCTCCCAAAAGATTTCAGAATAACCAACAATTGGGAGGCAAGGCTACGTCTCGTGGAGAGGATGGGGCCAGACTCATTCACAGGGGCGAACGATTGATATATGCCCCGGATTTTCTCCACAAAGAAGGAGGCCAATTCTTCACATTGGGCAGCTGATATAGGGATATTTTTAGCAAATTGTTTGGTGCTTAGCTCTTTAAGAATCTTAAAGATGACCTTAGCAGGGTTAGAGCTCACTTTTATTTCGCAGGCGTATTACTCCGCCCGCGTCCTGCAAATTGCTCCATGATATACCTTAAGCTCTTTCAAATAGCAGACTTTTTTTTCTGAGGAGTAGTCTTTCCTCCACTCACGTTCGTGCCTTTTACAGGTCTTCTTCAAGGCCGCCAAGATGTCACTGTACCAAGGGTTGGCGTCCTGAGTACGTCCTTTAACCCAAGTGGCTGGTATAAGTATATCAAGTGCCCTGGTGAGCAGAAGGTTTAATACCCTGTCTCAACATGATTAAGAGGAACAAAGGGTCAGATCCCAGTAGAGCATGGAAGTCCTCTAATCAGAGCTAACGACATGGTCTTTTGAGCGTAGCTCTTTGGATTTTACAGGAAGTAGAGCTAGGGATACAAAAAGTCATATCCACTAAAAAATGGTCCGACCAAGCTATCGGTATGGGAGTGGTAGTGCTGGACATCTCGATGTTTGTAAAAATCGGATCCAACACATGACCTCCTATGTGAGTGGGACTTTTTACTATTTGAAGAAGCTGAAAGGCAGCTAAGTCAGCAGTCAGGGTGCGGATAGTCGGATCATGTTCCAACTCAAAGTGGAGATTAAGATCGCCCAGGACACTGTTGTTTGCAGACCCTACAGCGAACGCTTCAACAATCTCCAAGAGAGTAGTGTTAAATCCGTACACAGATCCAGGGGGCCTATATATTAATAGCCCTGAGAAGGTGAAATGCATATTTATGGCAATGCTGAAAAGTGCGCATTCCCCACCTCCCATATTGACTTTCTCAAAAAGGCAGGAATAGGCAGACCTCGTGATCACGGCAATACCGCCTCCTCTGGTAGCTCTATTAATCAGAGAAATCGAGTAATAGGGGGTAGTGCTAGATTCGGAATAGTCAATAAGTTATCCCTCATCCACGTTTCAGTCAAGAAGAAGATATCAGGAGATTCATCAACTATAAGATCGAATATTTCCTCATGATGTTTAGATAATGACCGCACATTCAGCTCTAACACCTTTACCTATTGTTGCAAGGAAGGTTTAGAGAAGGCTCCTATAGTGGTAGGAGTGGGAAGGGCAAACTGGCCGCACATGCAAGTTAGCGGACCACACATAGGATTAAGAGGAGCCAAACATCCCTGAGGCTTAGAGGGGCACAGATTAAACAGAACCTCTCTAGAATAGAACCCCCTGTCCGGCAGCTTGTGGCCAGCATCTCTGGCGAGAGGCGACGCACTGGCGCGGACGGGCGCAGACGGGCTTGCCTTTGGCGAGCCTTCGGTGCGCCAGCTGCGCGGACGGAAACTGGTGGCCATTTATGGGGCAAGAGGAGGGTGGGAGGATGCAAAATGTGATGCAGTGCACGCTACGAAATTCGTTTTTATTAATTAAATTGTTTACTTACCTGTAATTATCCATATGCCGGTTTTTAGCACCCTCCACCCTGCCCCTCCCCCTCCCCGCCTCCCTGCTCCACCGTAACTCCCTCCACGGACCGCTACTGCAATGACACCTGCAAATAGCAAGCCTATGTGCCAGATGTAAGCCCGCAGAGTGAATACAGCATGTCTGGAAGAGACAGCACATGCGCTGCCAATGCTCAACGTAAAAAACTCTTGTTTCCTGATGGTATTCCTCGCCCACATGCTTGTTCAGTGGAGGTATGTGGAGGGATTGAGTGATGTCATCCTCTCCATATTACTGACAGCAATACCCTTTCATGCCAATGATTCATCTCCTACCCATTCACTCTTCTGCTAATAACTGTTTCATAGCTCCATAGTGCAGTATTACCCACGATGCATTGTTTTCATTGTAACCACCCACTTACCTTGACTGCCCTTCACAAGTTTATACATTTCTTCGATGATGGGTTCTCAACTCAGCCCTTCAAATCCAAGAACAGTTTAACTACTAGCTGTCACTCTTAAATGAAAGAGTTTCACATTATGTTTTTATTTTTCCAATGAGAGGGTGTACATTTTGCAGTTAAAGGTTTTTACCTAGGAACTTATTTTTAAATGTAGTTCACATTTCAGTTTAATTTCGATTTTAGCATGTATAAAAACATATTAACACAAACTGCAATGTTCAGTGTGTTACTAATAAAGAACCTTCGCAAAAAAAAACTTGTGTAAGTTAACTGTTACTCAAATTGTTCATAAAAAAGATAATGAAGCAGATTTTTTAATTTTGGGACATATAGTATCTTGGGCCATCAATACGATTTCATGCGGAAAGCCATCCAACAGCTCGTCAGAGGCTTTCCACCTGACCGCCCTATTGCGCTACTGTTGGTTGGTGGGAAAACAGCGGGGGAATTCTGCTCTGCTTAGGGCGGGCTCACGGAGCCTGTTGGGCTGCGGTCGTAAAAGTAATCCTCAAATGGGAGCATTGCCAGCCTCGGCTCCGCCAAGTCCATATTTCCTATTGCGGCTTGTGCTGCAAACATTCTTGGATTTACAGTATACCATTCGCATATTTTCACTACAAAGGAAAAGCAGAGTCATGATGACAAGCCCACGTTTCAGTTTGTCCAGCCCACAACAAATTACCCGGCAAGGCCCAACATTTCCATCAGATATCGGTGTATCCCCAATAAAAACGGGCACCTCCTCCTCATAAAGCAAGTCAGACAGAAAGGAACAGGGACAGGTGGGAGCAAGATTAGGCAGGGTGTGTGTGTGATGAAAAGGGTTTATGACATGTTGTGCCTTGATGCTATCTCGTTCGGCCACTGGGAGAGGAACTGACCAAACAGGTTCGGCCTGAGGCAAAGGTTTCAGCTTGCCCTGGTCAGAGAAAAGTCAATCAAGGTGTACGTGTCCTTTGATATCGAATTTAGCTGTATTATAAGTAACCCTGGGCGTAGTGGGGCGTAGTGGGGCTCCGCGGAGCTACGCGGAGAGGGCGAGAAGCTACGCCCACTCCCGCACTCCGCGTAGCCCCACTACGCACCTCCCTCCCGCTCTCCCCTACATACTTTATTTAAGCAATTACACGGATTAAAACAACTTTAAAGCACTTACCTTGTCCGGGGCTCGTCTGGGTCTCCCTCTTTGAATAGCGTCCTTTTCCTGGATACCAATGCGCATGCGCGGGCGGCCGCGCATGTGCATTTCTCCCGAGAAATGCGCATGCGCGGCCGCCCGCGCATGCGCATTGGTATCCAGGAAAAGGACGCTATTCAAAGAGGGGGACCCGGACGAGCCCCTGACAAGGTAAGTGCTTTAAAATTGTTTTAATCCGTGTAATTGCTTAAATAAAGTATCTAGTGGAGGGCGGGAGGGAGGCGGGTGGCGGCCGACTCGGCTACGCTCACGGAGTGGGCGTAGTGTTGCCGGCTACGCTGTCTACGCAAAATGCGTAGAAGGCAACACTACGCCTACTCCGTGGGCGTAGCCGATTCGGACGCCCACCCTTAATTATAAGCCTATGTCAGGGCAACCCACAAAATGGCTGCCCTACACAAAATGGAAGCCAAGGGTTGAAGACGAAAATGACGATTTCGAGGTGAAATCGTCACTCGAATATGACGAAAATGCTTGTACATAGTGTACTAGCCATTTTTGATATAAAAACCGTCATGCTACGACGAAGTTTTATTCACGAGTTCAGAATTTTCGGAACTACAAACCCTCCTTTTGCCCTTACATAGGCAATTAACCTATCCTCATGCTAATCTGAGTCCAGGTCTATATTCCTAAAGTCATTGAGATGTTGCTGTAACATCATTCTATTACTTAGTTCGTCTTTTGATACAGGTTTCCTTACACATGATGTAACACAGAGGCCACATATTGCAGGAGCACACTGCACGCACAGACAGAACAGGAAAAGAACGGCTAAGACCATCCCAATGACCATCAGAATTTTCCATCCCCAGCCGGATATCAGTTCCCAGAACCATCCCATCAAAGACCAATCTCCTTTATCCACATGAATAGATTCGGAAATCTTATGCAGTTTAGAGATGGCCTGGTACACTGTTGGAGTGTTATCTGGAATGAAAACACAGCAACTCGATTGGATCAATCAACATACCCCACCTCGGTCTGCAAGTATGACATCTAATACGACCCTGTTCTGAAGGGTCATAAGACGATCCGACTGGAGCTCAGCAGTCAAGTTACTAAGGGCACCAGCAGTTTCAACCACGGTGGATTCAACCACCCTTGTCAATTGCCTTAGGTTCCTGCTGTTAGCCATCGGTCCCCAGAACGGCAGAAAACCCTTTACGAAGTCCCCAAATTCCTGTCCTGCAGTGTCTTCTTTACTCAAGGCACCTCTAACTATCCTTGTCTTGTGGTAATCTGCCACTGCTGTGTAGGTGGGAGGCAACAGGAACGAAACAAAACATGTGCCCGAAAAGTCAGGGGGCAACCATGTATAGGCAGATGAAATAGGTACCCTTAGCTGCTAAGAACGGAGGAGAAGTCTGAGATGCAAAAACATATGTTTCAGTGCAGATGCTTTTCCCTAGCTGAGCTCTGGGATTCTTGCCAGTACCTTGCAGACACAGGTGACCCTGATGGGGTACAATCTAAATCGGGGAAGATCTCTTAGCTTGCTGTTTCTCACTCAGAGTAGCTCCATATCCGGTTACGTTCCATCCTATGTATACTAGTGTCTCATCTCTAGGGATAGTCTCGTAGGAAATATCTTCCTTAATCATGTCTACTATACCCTTGACTAGAGCACTATTCTTAGGATTGTCTTCCACAGAACGTAGGGTTTAGACTTCATGTGCATTGATGAACATTGTTCTGTATGCCCAAACAGAACCATTGTGGCTGAAAGGCAGGACCAGATAAGGGATACCTTTATCCATTGTGTGAGGCATAAGACCACACACCCAACAGTTAGTTGTGTTCATTACTAGTTGGTGTTGGTGCAAAAGCTGAACAAAGGAGTTATTAATAAACTCTAATCTCCTAGCGGATTCGTGTTCAGGAGGGGGTTGAAAAGAGTGTGGGGAAACAGTAGAAGGAGGAGGTATAGGCGATGTAGTGGGTGCAAATGTTACTCGAAAAGAGATTAAAACATAACTTATTAAAAATATCATCACACTGAATAACATGAAAATGCACAATATCAAAAAGCTTTTCTTTGTCATTATTTTACTTATCCTGTTTTTAAAGTTCACAGTTTTGGCAGGTCTCTCCATCTCAAAACACTCCATCCTCTCTAAAGTGCTGCCCGCGATGGGAGGTTGTTTCTGCTAAGGAATGCTTCTGTCAGTCTAGGGCAACTCCCTTGGACCAACCAGAACTGTCGACCTAACGTCGTCAGCTGCACCCCAAAGACTTTGGGCAATCGCGGCCTTAGCAGCGGAACCCGAATGGCGGTTCGAAAAACAAAAATAAGCAAGTTTTTAAGATGGGAGAGCTGCGCTTTCAAAAATAGTACTTGGAGGAAAAAAACAACTTTTATTAGTTCATATTTCTCGGCCTCAGATTATTCCGTTGTTTTCCTGGTATTGTATTATCTTGGAAAAGGAGTTGAGGTTCTGTAGTGTCCAATCGAACTGATGGTGATACAGCTGGTTGCAAAATGTTATCACTCTCTTGTTCAGTAAGTGTTCCTTTTACTCGTGCATCACTGAAAGGCAGAAAACGTGGCACAGTTTCAGTCTCTGAGTTGGCGACACCCTTCTTGACCCACTGGTCGTACGGCAGAGGTAAAGGTACCCTCGTGCAGTGGACTCCGTGGATCCAGTGCTTCTTCCCTTCCACTCGAACAGCTGATGTCGTGGAAAGAAGGACGAGGTGC
Organism: Lissotriton helveticus; assembly: GCF_964261635.1. NCBI lineage: Eukaryota > Metazoa > Chordata > Amphibia > Caudata > Salamandridae > Lissotriton > Lissotriton helveticus. Next base: position 510,125,073 of record NC_136061.1, on the reverse strand, counting down.
GGTCCGGTCCACCTGGGCTGGTCGTTCTTGGTTCGCTGGAAATTTTTCACGAGAACCCAGGTTCCAGGGTCGATGGGTGACCTGGAGTCTCAGAGACCGGAGGCAGGGTGTCATGGACCTGTTGGTGTAAAACACGCAATTTAGCCGTCAATTTGTACAAATAATCAAGCAAAACAGGGTGTTCTATTTCAGTGAACTTAGTGGGCCTTGGCACTCCCCATATGTTTGCCGGGCGGCCGAATACGATCTCATAGGGACTAAGTCCCACTCGCGAATGCACAGTCATTCTGGTGGATAGGAGTGCCAGGGGTAGAGCATCAGGCCATTTAAGACCAGTGCTCGCTTGAATTTTGGCTAATTTAAGTTTTAAAGTGCCGTTGTAGCATTCTACTAATCCAGCTGATTGGGGGTGATTTGCAGCGTGGAACTTTTGCTGAATGCCTAGCCCTTCACATACTCTCTTCATCACACGACCCACAAATTCACTCCCTTTGTCACTCCAGACCATTCTAGGCATTCCGAACCTGGGGAAGAACTCTTTCACAAGGGCTTTAGCTGTGGATAAGGCAGTGTTGTCTTTTAGGGGATAGACTTCCACCCATCTTGAAAAGGCACAAACAACAACGAGTACGTATTTTAAATTGTTGCACCTCTCCATGTGGATGAAATCTAGCTGCAAAACCTCGTACGGATACGTAGGAGGTGCAAAATGACCAGCTGGAGTTGGGGTTCCCCTACCAGGGTTATGTTTCAGACACACCATGCAATTCTTGACCACATTCTCTGCACACTTGGGAAATCCTGAATTTTGCCATACTGGAGCCAACAACTTGAAAATCCCTTTCACGCTGATATGAGCCATTCCATGAGCCATTGTAACCACTGCAAGCACATACGCATCGGGTAACAACCATCTCTGATGCTCTGACAATTCAACCCAACAACCATTTGCATCCATTTTACGCGTACTTTCTCCCCACATGTTCAACTCTTTCTCTGTAGCCTCAGCTTGAATAGACTTCACACTCTCTATCGTGTCTTCACACATTCCAACATCACCAACCCATCTTGCAGGGCCTGCAACATACATTCGGTTCATCATATTCCTTGCAGTTTCTTTCGCGATTTCGTCAGAAAATGCATTTCCACGACCAACATCATCAGTCACCTTCTTGTGAGCACTACATTTCACAATCGCCACTTGCAGAGGCAAGGTCAGTGATTCAAGAAGCTCATTCACCAACTGACCATGCTGAATCTTAGCTCCATGCGAAGTCAGGAACCAACGTTCTTTCCACAATCGTCCAAAACTATGAGCCACACCAAATGCATACTGACTATCGGTGTAGATGGTCACTTTCATTCCTTTTGACAACACACATGCTCTTGTAAGTGCAATCAATTCTGCTGCTTGAGCTGAATAATGTGGAATACGTGCAGCTTCAACAATTGTATGCAAAGTCGTGACAGCATATGCTGCAGTCGTGTCACCATTCGGAAGCTTGAAGCATGAACCATCCACCCATAAGGTACCAACACACTAGAGGAGTGTCCCTAAGATCTATTCTCCCTTTCGTTTCTTCTTCTGTTCTAAGAAAACAATCATGCTGTTCTGAATCATCTAACTCCTCTACACTTGGCAACAACGTAGCTGGGTTGAGAGTGTTGCATCTTTTTATGTGCACATGACTTGCTAACAAGGTTAATTCGTAACCTGACAATCGAGCACTAGTTAAGTGCTGTGTCTTGGTTCTGTTTAACAATGTGTCCACTGTATGTGGGACCATCACAACTAGCGTGTTATTCATTACTAAACCAGCAGACTGTCGAATAGAAACAGCCGCTGCCGCTGTTGCTCTTAAACAACTCGGCAATGCTTTAGCTACCGGATCCAAAGTCGACGAAAAATATGCACATGGACGCTGCTTGTCTCCAAACAACTGAGTCAAAACTGACAATGCACAACCTTGTTTCTCATGGACATACAATGTAAAGGGCTTACTGTAGTTGGGGGTACCCAACACAGGAGCCGAACATAATGCTGTGCGCAATTCAGAAAAACTTTTCTGACACTCTTCAGACCAAGAAACAGGATTGGGTGTATCTTTACACGTTAATGCCACCAAAGGTTTGGCTAATAAAGAAAAATTTGGTATCCATTGCCTGCAATATGATGTAATGTCCAAGAAAGCACGCACTTCTCTCTGTGTTCTTGGCACACTCAATTTCGCTATTGCCTGAATTCTTTCTGGGGTCAGTTTCCTTCCCTCCTTCGATAAGAGATGACCTAAGTAGGTCACTTCTTGTCGACAATATTGCAATTTTGAGAGAGACACTTTGTGATGCAAATCACACAAATGACGCAACAATGACAACGTGGCTTCTTTACAGATTTCCTTAGTATCTGCAGCAACAAGCAAATCATCTACATACTGAATGAGGGTAGCGCCATCAGGTAAAACAATCGTATCAAGCTGTGTCTTTAAAGCTTGACTATATATTGATGGACTTTCACAGTAGCCCTGGGGAGCGCGTTTAAAGCGGAAGCTGCGACCTCCTAAACTGAAGCCAAAAATATCCCTACTCTCCTCAGCAATCGGGATGCTGAAGAAAGCATTCTTCAAGTCAATCACCGAAAACCAGATTGCAGAAGCTGGAATCATAGTCAATAGGGCAGTAATGTCAGGAACAACTGGAAATTGTGGCACAACTATTTTAATCACCTCTCTAAGATCAATCACGAATCTGTAAACAGGTGGCTGGGAAGGGTCAGTTCACTTCAAAACAGGCAGAACAGGACTATTGCAAACGTTGCCTCTTGTCTCTTCAATCACATCTTTTTCAATTAGATCGTAAATGATCGCTAACACCGCTTTTTCACCTTCACTAGAGATTTTGTATTGGGGAATTCGTGGCATTTTAACATTGGCTTTCAATGTTACAACATATGGTGGTATTTCCAAAAGACCCACATCATTAGGACCAGTAGCCCAAAGAATATTAGGGAGAGATGACAATTCTGTTGGAAGTTTATCCCTCGACAAATACATTGGAGAAACCACTTTCTTACCCAGTGTAAGTTGTACTCCAGAAGGAGAACAGTACAAAGTTGCATACAATCTTTTCAGCAAATCTAATCCTAGCAAGTTTTCACCACAACCTGTTGTCAGAATAAGGGGTGCTTCGAATTCACAAGGTCCAACAGAAAGGGACAAAGGGTCAGAAATCGGATTTCTACCTGGGGCGCCAGAAAACCTACAGAAACATTCATTTCGCCAGACAAAGGTGCGCCAGGGAGTTTGGAGTGCATAATAGAACTCTTTGTAGCACCAGTATCCAACAGAATAGGCTCTGACACACCTGATGTAATCACCTCAACGTATGGTCCACTCTGATCTACTGGAACTGAAACAACTCCCTCTCTTTGTCTATGGCTGTCCTAGCAATCATTACCGTCCATAAATCGGGGCAGGCCTACTAAGGCCCTGGCAGCTGCATTTTGAATGCGTTGCATTCGGGCAATTTCCGCCTGGATAGCACCTAACAGCAGTGAATAAGCATAGTCCAGTCTGGACAACACCGTAGACTGGACAATCAGCTGCCTAGTAGCTGGATAAAAAAAGTTCAGGATTGGTTTCAAAATGCGTAGTATGCCAAAACATGTGGCAGCGACTTTTTTCGTTTGGGTACAGAAGCTTAAGGCTGAGTCTAACCAGACTCCCAGATTTTTTACTTCCGTCTTAGGTATAGGAGCTTTCCCCAAGGTGAATGGCCACCAATGATCTCCCCATAAATGGGTGTTCCTACCGACCAATAACACCTCTGTCTTAGCGGCATTTAGCTGTAGACAGTTAGCTGTCATCCATTCTGCCACAGCGGCCAGACCGGCTTTGAATCTAGCATGATCCATGGTGGTACCTTCCATAAGAGCGACCACTAGCTGCGTATCATCAGAGTATGAGACGAAGATGAGGTCCCTTACTTTGGCTGCCGCAGCAAGTGGTTGAACGTAGAGATTGAACAAGGTGGGGCTCAATGCCGAACCCTGAGGAACACCCTGTTCAATGGCAGAAAGGAAAGCGGGAGTAGAGACACGGAATGATCTCTCAGTCAAAAAGGATCTAAAACAGGCAAGAGCCATATCCGTGATCCCTGCCTCTTCGAGCCGGTGGAGCAAGATCTGATGGGAGACAGTGACAAAGGCGGCACTCAGATCCAATAGGACCAGTGCCACCGTTTGACCGTGATCAAGAGTGGAACGAAGGTGCTCCGTCATAGCCAGGAGACCCGTCTCTGTACTATGGCCGGCGCGAAACCCATGCTGAGTTTCATACAGTGTGTTATTGGCATTCAATACGTTGGTAAGGATTGAATTAGCATGGGACTTAGCAATCTTCGCAGCCCAGGGAAGCAGGGAAATAGGTCTGAAGTTTTCAGGCTTTTTAGTATAGGAGAGACCCAAGCCTGCTTCCATTTAGCTGGAACGATAGCAGATGAAAAGGAGGCATTAATAAGATTGTATAGCGGGGTCAGACAGCACAAAGAAGAATCTCTAAACTGGGCAGGCTTGAGGGGATCAGCCAGAGAGCCTGATTTAATATGCCTAGTAAGTTTGTCAAACTCCTCCCAAAAGATTTCAGAATAACCAACAATTGGGAGGCAAGGCTACGTCTCGTGGAGAGGATGGGGCCAGACTCATTCACAGGGGCGAATGATTGATATATGCCCCGGATTTTCTCCACAAAAAAGGAGGCCAATTCTTCACATTGGGCAGCTGATATAGGGATATTTTTAGCAAATTGTTTGGTGCTCAGCTCTTTAAGAATTTTAAAGATGACCTTAGCAGGGTTAGAGCTCACTTTTATTTCGCAGGCGTAATACTCCGCCCACGTCCTGCAAATTGCTCCATGATATACCTTAAGCTCTTTCAAATAGCAGACTTTTTTTTCTGAGGAGTAGTCTTTCCTCCACTCACGTTCGTGCCTTTTACAGGTCTTCTTCAAGGCCGCCAAGATGTCATTGTACCAAGGGTTGGCGTCCTGAGTACGTCCTTTAACCCAAGTGGCTGGTATAAGTATATCAAGTGCCCTGGTGAGCAGAAGGCTTAATACCCTGTCTCAACATGATTAAAAGGACCAAAGGGTCAGATCCCAGTAGAGCATGGAAGTCCTCTAATCAGAGCTAACGTCATGGTCTTTTGAGCGTAGCTCTTTGGATTTTACAGGAAGTAGAGCTAGGGATACAAAAAGTCATATCCACTAAAAAATGGTCCGACCAAGCTATCGGTATGGGAGTGGTAGTGCTGGACATCTCGATGTTTGTAAAAATCGGATCCAACACATGACCTCCTATGTGAGTGGGACTTTTTACTATTTGAAGAAGCTGAAAGGCAGCTAAGTCAGCAGTCAGGGTGCGGATAGTCGGATCATGCTCCAACTCAAAGTGGAGATTAAGATCGCCCAGGACACTGAAGTTTGCAGACCCTACAGCGAACGCTTCAACAATCTCCAAGAGAGTAGTGTTAAATCCGCACACAGATCCAGGGGGCCTATATATTAATAGCCCTGAGAAGGTGAAATGCATATTTATGGCAATGCTGAAAAGTGCGCATTCCCCACCTCCAATCTTGACTTTCTCAAAAAGGCAGGAATAGGCAGACCTCGTGATCACGGCAATACCGCCTCCTCTGGTAGCTCTATTAATCAGAGAAATCGAGTAATAGGGGGTAGTGCTAGATTCGGAATAGTCGATAAATTATCCCTCATCCACGTTTCAGTCAAGAAGAAGATATCAGGAGATTCATCAACTATAAGATCGAATATTTCCTCATGATGTGATAATGACCGCACATTCAGCTCTAACACCTTTACCTGTTGTTGCAAGGAAGGTTTAGAGAAGGCTCCTATAGTGGTAGGAGTGGGAAGGGCAAACTGGCCGCACATGCAAGTTAGCGGACCACACATAGGATTAAGAGGAGCCAAACATCCCTGAGGCTTAGAGGGGCACAGATTAAACAGAACCTCTCTAGAATAGAACCCCCTGTCCGGCAGCTTGTGGCCAGCATCTCTGGCGAGAGGCGACGCACTGGCGTGGACGGGCGCAGACGGGCTTGCCTTTGGCGAGCCTTCGGTGCGCCAGCTGCGCGGACGGAAACTGGTGGCCATTTATGGGGCAAGAGGAGGGTGGGAGGATGCAAAATGTGATGCAGTGCACGCTACGAAATTCGTTTTTATTAATTAAATTGTTTACTTACCTGTAATTATCCATATGCCGGTTTTTAGCACCCTCCACCCTGCCCCTCCCCCTCCCCGCCTCCCTGCTCCACCGTAACTCCCTCCACGGACCGCTACTGCAATGACACCTGCAAATAGCAAGCCTATGTGCCAGATGTAAGCCCGCAGAGTGAATACAGCATGTCTGGAAGAGACAGCACATGCGCTGCCAATGCTCAACGTAAAAAACTCTTGTTTCCTGATGGTATTCCTTGCCCACATGCTTGTTCAGTGGAGGTATGTGGAGGGATTGAGTGATGTCATCCTCTCCATATTACTGACAGCAATACCCTTTCATGCCAATGATTCATCTCCTACCCATTCACTCTTCTGCTAATAACTGTTTCATAGCTCCATAGTGCAGTATTACCCACGATGCATTGTTTTCATTGTAACCACCCACTTACCTTGACTGCCCTTCACAAGTTTATACATTTCTTCGATGATGGGTTCTCAACTCAGCCCTTCAAATCCAAGAACAGTTTAACTACTAGCTGTCACTCTTAAATGAAAGAGTTTCACATTATGTTTTTATTTTTCCAATGAGAGGGTGTACATTTTGCAGTTAAAGGTTTTTACCTAGGAACTTATTTTTAAATTTAGTTCACATTTCAGTTTAATTTCGATTTTAGCATGTATAAAAACATATTAACACAAACTGCAATGTTCAGTGTGTTACTAATAAAGAACCTTCGCAAAAAAAAACTTGTGTAAGTTAACTGTTACTCAAATTGTTCATAAAAAAGATAATGAAGCAGATTTTTTAATTTTGGGACATATAGGATCTTGGGCCATCAATACGATTTCATGCGGAAAGCCATCCAACAGCTCGTCAGAGGCTTTCCACCTGACCGCCCTATTGCACTACTGTTGGTTGGTGGGAAAACAGCGGGGGAATTCTGCTCTGCTTAGGGCGGGCTCACGGAGCCTGTTGGGCTGCGGTCGTAAAAGTAATCCTCAAATGGGAGCATTGCCAGCCTCAGCTCCGCCAAGCCCATATTTCCTATTGCGGCTTGTGCTGCAAACATTCTTGGATTTACAGTATACCATTCGCATATTTTCACTACAAAGGAAAAGCAGAGTCATGATGACAAGTCCACGTTTCAGTTTGTCCAGCCCACAACAAATTACCCGGCAAGGCCCAACATTTCCATCAGATATCGGTGTACCCCCAATAAAAACGGGCACCTCCTCCTCATAAAGCAAGTCAGACAGAAAAGAACAGGGACAGGTGGGAGCAAGATTAGGCAGGGTGTGTGTGTGATGAAAAGGGTTTATGACATGTTGTGCCTTGATGCTATCTCGTTCGGCCACTGGGAGAGGAACTGACCAAACAGGTTCGGCCTGAGGCAAAGGTTTCAGCTTGCCCTGGTCAGAGAAAAGTCAATCAAGGTGTACGTGTCCTTTGATATCGAATTTAGCTGTATTATAAGCCTATGTCAGGGCAACCCACCAAATGGCTGCCCTACACAAAATGGAAGCCAAGGGTTGAAGACAAAAATGACGATTTCGAGGTGAAATCGTCACTCGAATATGACGAAAATGCTTGTACACAGTGTACTAGCCATTTTTGATATAAAAATCGTCATGCTACGACGAAGTTTTATTCACGAGTTCAGAATTTTCGGAACTACAAACCCTCCTTTTGCCCTTACATAGGCAATTAACCTATCCTCATGCTAATCTGAGTCCAGGTCTATATTCCTAAAGTCATTGAGATGTTGCTGTAACATCATTCTATTACTTAGTTCGTCTTTTGATACAGGTTTCCTTACACATGATGTAACACAGAGGCCACATATTGCAGGAGCACACTGCACGCACAGACAGAACAGGAAAAGAATGGCTAAGACCATCCCAATGACTATCAGAATTTTCCATCCCCAGCCGGATATCAGTTCCCAGAACCATCCCATCAAAGACCAATCTCCTTTATCCACATGAATAGATTCGGAAATCTTATGCAGTTTAGAGATGGCCTGGTACACTGTTGGAGCGTTATCTGGAATGAAAACACAGCAACTCGATTGGATCAATCAACATACCCCACCTCGGTCTGCAAGTATGACATCTAATACGACCCTGTTCTGAAGGGTCATAAGACGATCCGACTGGAGCTCAGCAGTCAAGTTACTAAGGGCACCAGCAGTTTCAACCACGGTGGATTCAACCACCCTTGTCAATTGCCTTAGGTTCCTGCTGTTAGCCATCGGTCCCCAGAATGGCAGAAAACCCTTTACGAAGTCCCCAAATTCCTGTCCTGCAGTGTCTTCTTTACTCAAGGCACCTCTAACTATCCTTGTCTTGTGGTAATCTGCCACTGCTGTGTAGGTGGGAGGCAACAGGAACGAAACAAAACATGTGCCCGAAAAGTCAGGGGGCAACCATGTATAGGCTCTATCATGGCAGATGAAATAGGTACCCTTAGCTGCTAAGAACGGAGGAGAAGTCTGAGATGCAAAAACATATGTTTCAGTGCAGATGCTTTTCCCTAGCTGAGCTCTGGGATTCTTGCCAGTACCTTGCAGACACAGGTGACCCTGATGGGGTACAATCTAAATCGGGGAAGATCTCTTAGCTTGCTGTTTCTCACTCAGAGTAGCTCCATATCCGGTTACGTTCCATCCTATGTATACTAGTGTCTCATCTCTAGGGATAGTCTCGTAGGAAATATCTTCCTTAATCATGTCTACTATACCCTTGACTAGAGCACTATTCTTAGGATTGTCTTCCACAGAACGTAGGGTTTAGACTTCATGTGCATAGATGAACATTGTTCTGTATGCCCACACAGAACCATTGTGGCTGAAAGGCAGGACCAGATAAGGGATACCTTTATCCATTGTGTGAGGCATAAGACCACACACCCAACAGTTAGTTGTGTTCATTACTAGTTGGTGTTGGTGCAAAAGCTGAACAAAGGAGTTATTAATAAACTCTAATCTCCTAGCGGATTCGTGTTCAGGAGGGGGTTGAAAAGAGTGTGGGGAAACAGTAGAAGGAGGAGGTATAGGCGATGTAGTGGGTGCAAATGTTACTCGAAAAGAGATTAAAACATAACTTATTAAAAATATCATCACACTGAATAACATGAAAATGCACAATATCAAAAAGCTTTTCTTTGTCATTATTTTACGTATCCTGTTTTTAAAGTTCACAGTTTTGGCAGGTCTCTCCATCTCGAAAAACTCCATCCTCTCTAAAGTGCTGCCCGCGATGGGAGGTTGTTTCTGCTAAGGAATGCTTCTGTCAGTCTAGGGCAACTCCCTTGGACCAACCAGAACTGTCGACCTAACGTCGTCAGCTGCACCCCAAAGACTTTGGGCAATCGCGGCCTTAGCAGCGGAACCCGGATGGTGGTTTGAAAAACAAAAATAAGCAAGTTTCTCAGATGGGAGAGCTGCGCTTTCAAAAATAGTACTTGGAGGAAAAAAAAATACTTTTATTAGTTCGTATTTCTCGGCCTCAGATTATACCGTTGTTTTCCTGGTATTGTATTATCTTGGAAAAGGAGTTGAGGTTCTGTAGTGTCCAATCGAACTGATGGTGATACAGCTGGTTGCAAAATTTTATCACTCTCTTGTTCAGTAAGTGTTCCTTTTACTCGTGCATCACTGAAAGGCAGAAAACGTGGCACAGTTTCAGTTTCCGAGTCGGCGACACCCTTCTTGACCCACTGGTCGTACGGCTGAGGTAAAGGTACCCTCTTGCAGTGGACTCTGTGGATCCAGTGCTTCTTCCCTTCCACTCGAACAGCTGATGTCGTGGAAAGAAGGACGAGGTGCGGTCCGGTCCACCTGGGCTGGTCGTTCTTGGTTCGCTGGAAATTTTTCACGAGAACTCAGGTTCCAGGGTCGATGGGGTGACCTGGAGTCTCAGACACCGGAGGCAGGGTGTCATGGACCTGTTGGTGTAAAACACGCAATTTAGCCGTGAATTCGTACAAATAATCAAGCAAAACAGGGTGTTCTATTTCACTGAACTTAGTGGGCCTTGGCACTCCCCATATGTTGGCCGGGTGGCCGAATACGATCTCATAGGGACTAAGTCCCACTCGCGAATGCACAGTCATTCTGGTGGATAGGAGTGCCAGGGGTAGAGCATCAGGCCATTTTAGACCAGTGCTCGCTTGAATTTTGGCTAATTTAAGTTTTAAAGTGCCGTTGTAGCAATCTACTAATCCAGCTGATTGGGGGTGATTTGCAGCGTGGAACTTTTGCTGAATGCCTAGCCCTTCACATACTCTCTTCATCACACGACCCACAAATTCACTCCCATTGTCACTCCAGACCATTCTAGGCATTCCGAACCTGGGGAAGAACTCTTTCACAAGGGCTTTAGCTGTGGATAAGGCAGTGTTGTCTTTTAGGGGATAGGCTTCCACCCATCTTGAAAAGGCACAAACAACAACGAGTACGTATTTTAAATTGTTGTACCTCTCCATGTGGATGAAATCTAGCTGCAAAACCTCGAACGGATACGTAGGAGGTGCAAAATGACCAGCTGGAGTTGGGGTTCCCCTACCAGGGTTATGTTTCAGACACACCATGCAATTCTTGACCACATTCTCTGCACACTTGGGAATTCCTGAATTTTGCCATACTGGAGCCAACAACTTGCAAATCCCTTTCACGCTGATTTGAGCCATTCCATGAGCCATTGTAACCACTGCAAGCACATACGCATCGGGTAACAACCATCTCTGATGCTCTGACAATTCAACCCAACAACCATTTGCATCCATTTTACCCGTACTTTCTCCCCACATGTTCAACTCTTTCTCTGTAGCCTCAGCTTGAATAGACTTCACACTCTATATCGTGTCTTCACACATTCCAACATCACCAACCCATCTTGCAGGGCCTGCAACATACATTCGGTTCATCATATTCCTTGCAGTTTCTTTCGCGATTTCGTCAGAAAATGCATTTCCACGACCAACATCATCAGTCACCTTCTTGTGAGCACTACATTTCACAATCGCCACTTGCAGAGGCAAGGTCAGTGATTCAAGAAGCTCATTCACCAACTGACCATGTTGAATCTTAGCTCCATGCGAAGTCAGGAACCCACGTTCTTTCCACAATCGTCCAAAACTATGAGCCACACCAAATGCATACTGACTATCGGTGTAGATGGTCACTTTCATTCCTTTTGACAACACACATGCTCTTGTAAGTGCAATCAATTCTGCTGCTTGAGCTGAATTATGTGGAATACGTGCAGCTTCAACAATTGTATGCAAAGTCGTGACAGCATATGCTGCAGTCATGTCACCATTCTGTAGCTTGAAGCATGAACCATCCACCCATAAGGTACCATCACACTTTGCAAGAGGAGTGTCCCTAAGATCTATTCTCCCTTTCGTTTCTTCTTCTGTTCTAAGAAAACAATCATGCTGTTCTGAATCATCTAACTCCTCTACACTTGGCAACAACGTAGCTGGGTTGAGAGTGTTGCATCTTTTTATGTGCACATGACTTGCTAACAAGGTTAATTCGTAACCTGACAATTGAGCACTAGTTAAGTGCTGTGTCTTGGTTCTGTTTAACAACGTGTACACTGCATGTGGGACCATCACAACTAGCGTGTTATTCATTACTAAACCAGCAGACTGTCGAATAGAAACAGCTGCTGCCGCTGTTGCTCTTAAACAACTCGGCAATGCTTTAGCTACCGGATCCAAAGTCGACGAAAAATATGCACATGGACGCTGCTTGTCTCCAAACAACTGAGTCAAAACTGACAATGCACAACCTTGTTTCTCATGGACATACAATGTAAAGGGCTTACTGTAGTTGGGGGTACCCAACACAGGAGCCGAACATAATGCTGTGCGCAATTCAGAAAAACTTTTCTGACACTCTTCAGACCAAGGAACAGGATTGGGTGTATCTTTACACGTTAATGCCACCAAAGGTTTGGCTAATAACGAAAAATTTGGTATCCATTGCCTGCAATATGATGTAATGCCCAAGAAAGCACGCACTTCTCTCTGTGTTCTTGGCACACTCAATTTCGCTATTGCCTGAATTCTTTCTGGGGTCAGTTTCCTTCCCTCCTTCGATAAGAGATGACCTAAGTAGGTCACTTCTTGTCGACAATATTGCAATTTTGAGAGAGACACTTTGTGATGCAAATTACACAAATGATGCAACCATGACAACGTGGCTTCTTTACAGATTTCCTTAGTATCTGCAGCAAGAAGCAAATCATCTACATACTGAATGAGGGTAGCGCCATCAGGTAAAACAATCGTATCAAGCTGTGTCTTTAAAGCTTGACTATATATTGATGGACTTTCACAGTAGCCCTGGGGAGCGCGTTTAAAGCGGAAGCTGCAACCTCCTAAACTGAAGCCAAAAATATCCCTACTCTCCTCAGCAATCGGGATGCTGAAGAAAGCATTCTTCAAGTCAATCACCGAAAACCAGGTTGCAGAAGCTGGAATCATAGTCAATAGGGCAGTAATGTCAGGAACAACTGGAAATTGTGGCACAACTATTTTAATCACCTCTCTATGATCAATCACGAATCTGTAAACAGGTGGCTGGGAAGGGTCAGTTCCCTTCAAAACAGGCAGAACAGGACTATTGCAAACGTTGCCTCTTGTCTCTTCAATCACATCTTTTTCAATTAGATCGTAAATGATCGCTAACACCGCTTTTTCACCTTCACTAGAGATTTTGTATTGGGGAATTCGTGGCATTTTAACATTGGCTTTCAATGTTACAACATATGGTGGTATTTCCAAAAGACCCACATCATTAGGACCAGTAGCCCAAAGAATATTAGGGAGAGATGACAATTCTGTTGGAAGTTTATCCCTCGACAAATACATTGGAGAAACCACTTTCTTACCCAGTGTAAGTTGTACTCCAGAAGGAGAACAGTACAAAGTCGCATACAATCTTTTCAGTAAATCTAATCCTAGCAAGTTTTCACCACAACCTGTTGTCAGAATAAGGGGTGCTTCGAATTCACAAGGTCCAACAGAAAGGGACAAAGGGTCAGAAATCGGATTTCTAACTGGGGCGCCAGAAAACCTACAGAAACATTCATTTCGCCAGACAAAGGTGCGCCAGGGAGTTTGGAGTGCATAATAGAACTCTTTGTAGCACCAGTATCCAACAGAAAAGGCTCTGACACACCTGATGTAATCACCTCAACGTATGGTCCACTCTGATCTACTGGAACTGAAACAACTCCCTCTCTTTGTCTATGGCTGTCCTAGCAATCATTACCGTCCATATTCTCATCTTCTGCATAGTAATCATCAGCAAAGTACTGAGCTGTCCTACCAGATGCGTTATTCTGCTGATCAAACCTATTCATCGAATTTTGAGGTGGAAGAGACTGTGTGTTCTGGGGGAAATTTCCACGTCCTCTACCTCTAGACGCTTGTTGAACACCTCGACCTCTTACACCAGAAGCACCATTTGCACGCTGTAATAAAATAGGGCAACTATACTTGAAATTACCCTCTTCCTTACAATATGAACACTGATTGGGGCCTACAGGGACACGTGGTTGAGTATACTCGACTCTTTGCCAGTTCCTCTGATACTGTTGAGGCTGCTGATAGTTATTCTGATAGTTATTCTGACCACCATTATTCTGGCCACCACCACCACGTGGCGGATATGCTTGCTGTAACAGAACCTTTGTTTTCAACTCTTTCGTTTTCTTTTCTGCTCTATCTTTCTCGTCTTTGTCTCGATTTTCATAGTACTGTGCAGTAGCCAATATCTGTGCTGAAGAGGAAACTGCCCAAGAACTCTCTGAGTCTTTTAACTTTTTACACAACTCTGGAAGCAGATTGTGCACGAATTTATCGATGAACAGTCGCTGACCACCTTCTGTGCTCATATCTTGACCACTGTGGTCGACAAAAGTCTCTTGAAACCTGGTGAAGAAATCTGAGACCGTTTCATCTTTCTTCTGCTTACATGCAGACAATTTATCCCAATTTACTCGCATGGCAGGCATTAAAGTCTTCATGTAATTAATAATCCTACCAGGGAGGTCTGCTACTAAAGGCTCGGGTTTAGCACCACCAACTTGTCGGTCATCTGCAGCAGCAATATTAGCCCATGTGTCACCTAACTCCTGATCATGATCTGCATGACGAATCTTTCCCCACAAAGGCTGTGGAACAACATTCCCAAACAACATGTCTATATCCGCTAAATTCATGATACATGACCCAGCAGTCTGTGACAACTCTTTGTAATACCCTGCAGGATTTTTACGGGGATCAGGCAATGTTTGCTTAAGGGCCAAAACTTCAGCTCGCTTCCAAGGAACATGTACCCATACATGCTGAAAATGTGCTGGCACAGGTGGTGGAACATTACCAGGACCAGCTGCTACTGCTTCCTTCCATACTGGAGGAACTTCTCTCATGGGATATTGTCTTACCTTATTCTTACCAGAAGAATCAGACTCAAACAACGACATAGAAACACCTTCAGTCTTAAGCGACAACAAAGTCGCAACTGCTTTCTTAACATCTGAACCCACAATTGCGCCTTTTGAAAACTCAAACCGTACATGGCTTAACTCAGGAGGATTAGAGTCTGAATCATTTTCCTCTAAATCTTCACATAGAAAAGCACACATTTTCTCAAAAACGTATCTCTGCTTTGATGCTTCCCACTGGGTGAAGACATCCATAACACATTCTAAATCATATTTTTCCGGGTCAGCAACCCATTTATGTGCCAAATAATTTAACGTTTCCTTCTCCCTAGAATCAGTCAGTTGACTACACAACTGCTTGCGCTCTGTTTCAGGAGTTACACTCGTTGCACCAAAGAGAGGATGCAAAAAATTAGCGACAGTACTAGCCACTCTCTGACGAACAGAAGGAGAAGTCGATGAAAAGACAAGAGGGAAAGCAGGGTGAGACAAGGCAGATGCAAAGGCAGTGTCTGGAGAAGTACCAGGAGTGGTAGTCGATATAGTAGTCAAAGTTGCAGGAAGTAAAGGAGGAGCAGATGTAAAAGTCGGTGGCCATTGCGGAGGCTGCACCGGAGGAGCAGGAGCCAGCTGAAGAATAGCTGGTGGGTGCTGTGGAGGAGCAGGAGGCAATGCGATCACAGGTTGCGCAACTAAAGGTTGCGGAGGTGCCGTAGCATTTTGCGCATAGGGGGGTGGCGAACTTAATAAATGCGCCATTAACGGATCTTTTTCAAGCTCTTTTGCTGCATCTTGCTGAAGAGGCGGCAAAACTGGATAGCATTTATCTATTACCATTTTACGTTGCCTGTGCAACTGCTCACTCATCTGTTCTTCGTCATTGTCTTTAAACTGCATAGCAGCTTGCATTATCGAAATTCCCCTTTCTCTCTTATTTTTCTTCGCTAATTTAATTTCCTTCTGTTTGGCTTCCTTACGCCATAGGCGGAAAGAGTCAAACATCGCCGGCCGGGCTTTCTTCTTAAAAAGTTTAACTTCGAGGTTATCTAAGATTTCTGTGTCAAAGCTACCATATTGGGGCCATTTTAAAACACCATCTTTTCTGGTGTATTTGATCCACACTTCATTATATGTGATGGGGCCTACTCCATGTTTCATATATAATTCATAAGTTGGAGTTCCAATCGGAGGAACCGGACACGAGTCCTCCAATCGGGAATCCCTATTATTACAACCAAGACAAAACAAATTTCCAAGTCTGCTAAGACCAGGCATCTTCGCTCTCTAGTCTAGCTTCAAACTTCAAAGGATTATCGATTACGATATTCTCGTGAATACACGAGTCCTTTGGCTTTGGCACTTGCAAGTTCCAAACAAAGTGACCCCAAAGGGATACCCAAACTAAGACCAACTAAGGACTGGGAGACGCTCCACTTATACTTAACTGAAATATCGATGACGTCACCAGAAGACTCGTCTTATCGTTTCGCTCTACCAAACTTCAAGGGTCCAAATCAGGGCGATAGCCAGGGCAGCAGTCCTTTGTAGCCGTCGGGAAGCGGGGAACCTCGCAGCAAAGACTTTCAGACCACGTCGACATGCAGGGGTCGATGAAGTGGTTGGCCTTCCTCCAGAATTTTCACACGAAGCTCCTCACGAACCTCTGGCTGGACCGGTACCGTTGGTATCGCCCCACGTTGGGCGCCAACTGAGGTACTGGGGTTTTCAGAACCGGTACCGAACCGGTAACCCAGTGGTGTCAGGGTACACACCCAAAGACCTCGAGTACTTTCCTGATTTAGACCGCAGAAACTCAGAGTCTTCTAGGTGAAGTCAAGGATCGATTTTATTGGCTGCAACCAAGAAACAAGCGTCCTAGAAGTACAACAGCACGGGATGTATATTCTCAGGAGACTGCTCCCTCTTACAAAACCAGGCTTCTTTTTTTATACAAAATATTGTGCTATAGGCAAACATTCTTGGATTTACAGTATACCATTCGCATATTTTCACTACAAAGGAAAAGCAGAGTCATGATGACAAGCCCACGTTTCAGTTTGTCCAGCCCAAAACAAATTACCCGGCAAGGCCCAACATTTCCATCAGATATCGGTGTACCCCCAATAAAAATGGGCACCTCCTCCTCGTAAAGCAAGTCAGAGAGAAAGGAACAGGGACAGGTGGGAGCAAGATTAGGCAGGGTGTGTGTGTGATGAAAAGGGTTTATGACATGTTGTGCCTTGATGCTATCTCGTTCGGCCACTGGGAGAGGAACTGACCAAACAGGTTCGGCCTGAGGCAAAGGTTTCAGCTTGCCCAGGTCAGAGAAAAGTCAATCAAGGTGTACGTGTCCTTTGATATCGAATTTAGCTGTATTATAAGCCTATGTCAGGGCAACCCACAAAATGGCTGCCGTACACAAAATGAAAGCCAAGGGTTCAAGACGAAAATGACGATTTCGAGGTGAAATCGTCACTCGAATATGACGAAAATGATTGTACATAGTGTACTAGCCATTTTCGGTCTTTTGATATAAAAATCGTCATGCTACGACGAAGTTTTATTCACGAGTTCAGAATTTTCAGAACTACAATCGTAATGGGGCTCATAGTATTTTAAGCAGATTCATGATGCTGATTTAATTTTTAAACTTGATGATCGGTGGTGGCAAATGTATTCATGTCTCCTGGATAGCGAAGAGGTGTTGGCTTTTCAGGTGTTTGCGCTTTTCGACAGCAGTCCACATTAAATGCATACCATAGCTATCTTCAAGACCTGAAAGGAGAGCTGTTGATTAGACAGCAGAAGCTCAGCCCTTTGTGCACATAAAGAGTGGAATACTTTCTGACTTTGTCTTATACCCTCAGTCAAATGGAACTGAAAATGCCCGATTTAGGGCCATATGTATCAAGGAACCAATTTGCGATTCTGTAATAGCGATTTTTAAGAAATCGCTATTTCAGAATCGCAAAATGGTATGTATCAAGAAAAACGCAATTTTTTAGCGATTTCTTGATATTCCTTAATTGCGAATTCGCAAATTGCAAATTTGTAATCAAAGAATACTTTCCCATTCATTTCTATGGGCCAGGAGGCCCATAGTAAGAAATGGGAATTTTTTCTCAATTTGCGATTCCCAATTTGCTAATCGCAAATTGAGAATAATTTCAAGGGTGCAGGGGTGTCCAAAGGACACCCTGTTGCACCCCTGAAATAAGCATGGGTGCACATGTGGTGCACATACATGCCCTAAGGGCATGTATGTTCGTCACATGGCACTTTGAAAAATGCGGAAATGTGCATTTTTCAAGGAAATCGCAACTAGTAATTTGCGATTCCTTAAGGGCATTTTGGAATTTTTTTTGCTTAATACATTGCATTTAATAAATCGCAAAATTTGCAATTCCTTAAATGCAATCGCAAAATAAGGAATGGCAAATTTTGCGATTCCTTATTTTGCACCCAAATTCTTTCATACATACCATTTTGCGAAATTGAGTTTGCAAACGCCGAAATTCTGCGAATTTCGGCGTTTGCGAACCCATTTCGCCTTGATACATATGGCCCTTAGAGTCCTAATTATTTTCTCGTCAATGGAGTGTCCCCCCTTCTCCTACACTTTCTTCTCCTCCTGCCAGATTCATACATGACCCCCTAGGTCATTTATAAAGGCAATGGCAGGAACCGCTGTCACTGTGGTTCCAATCAATTCATTTTACTGCATTCTCGGATTTACCTTCCAGTAAGGAACAGTAAAAATTCCTACATGTTCACCCTTCTAATTTAGAGCCGGACATTTAGCAATTTCTTCAATGGCCCTGACTCCCCAGGGCCATTGGGGAAGATTAATCACAGCGGAAATAGAGTAGTCTCCGTCGTGAATAACCCTAAGGTCCGCCCACATATATTGGTGGGGAGGGAACTCCATTTCCAATGCGAAGAGTATCCTCTCCGCCAGTATATAAATCAAGCCCTAAGTTAAAAACTTAACTTGAATTTCCTACACCTTGACAACTCTAATGCTATCCTGCTACCTTGTGCCCATTATAACTATTAGCAGCCAATTTTAAAACATGTTTCAGAATTACACCCATGGTTTTAGCAGTTACTTTAATGAATAATACGGTTGTTTTTAAAGCACTAATTACATTGGAGTAGGAGTCTCCTGGCACTCTGGAGCGCTAATAAAACGTGTGGTTACAGAGGTTTACTTATAGATCACTCTTTTGTTATTCGCCATGCTTCCAGACATTTTGGGAATTTACATAGCGACGGTTTGGTGCGTATTTTTAAGGTGAGGGTGTTTAACAATTGAGCCCTTTGCACTGAAAAACAGTAGATTTGTTCTGTGATCAGGCCCTAAGTTATCAACTTAACTTGAATTTCCTACACCCTGACAAAATCTAAGGCTATCTTCCCATCTTGTTCCCATTATAACCAGTTTTGAATACAATTACAGAATTACACCCATGGTTTCCAAAGTTCATTTAATCATTACTCTGCTTGTTTTGAAATCACTGCATACATTCGAAAATGAGTCTCTTGTCGCTCTGAAGCAACAATAAAAGGTGTGGTTAGAGTGATTAACTTACAGATCACTCATTTGTGATTAGCAATGCTTCCATGCATTTTTAGAATTTACCTAGCGATGGTTTGATGCGTATTTCTAGGGGAAGGGTTTTTAACAATTGAAGCCCATTGCACTGAGAAAGAATAGGTTTGTTCTGTTATCTGGTGGGATGATAATGTCTGATTTATTATTACAAATGTAGGACCTGTTTCATAAGAGATTTTGTGCATGATGCAAACTGATTTTAAAAGAATGATTTTTCCCACGGAACTTCAATGTAGCGCTTGGACGCCTCCGGGCAGCAATTCGCGCTTTACAAATGCACATCCAATCCAATCCAATCCAATGTAGTAGGTAGGTGTAAACTATTGGGAATGTAGTCAATGTCTTAAAGATTAAGGACCTCATTAATGGGCTTTTTGCAGAAGGGCAGCGCAGCAGGCCTTGGTGCTGTTCTGCCCTATGGCAAAAGAAAAGTTAGGATTGCGCCATATCTATTAGATACGGTGCATTCCTGTCCCTTTTCCCTTCTCCAGCGCTCAAAGGGCTGCAGTGTGCCAACGCAGGAACTGTTGCACCATGGTGCAGGGGTACTACATTGCGGGGATGATTATTTTTGTGCAGGAAGGGAAATCTTCCTACACAAAAATAATCACAAGAGGTTATTTCCTCATGCTACTTGTGCTTTTTGCACATTGTGCCACCGGAACGTCAAAAGAGTGGCTAAACGTGCATCTCGCTAAGGAGTTCTGCATTTTTGTGTAAGTGAACTGCACTTTTGTTTTTCAGAAAACTAAGACAGCCTTAGTAAAAATGATCTATTCTAAATTGGGTAAATGAGTTGTGCATACTATTTCTATGTGAAATTGAAGGGATGGGGAATGCTCTATGTAGAGTGCGAAGCTGACAGGCTTTGATTACTTGGAAGATTTGTTTAATAATATTAAGTTCAGAGTCCAGTAACATGCCAAGATTCTGGACTCCCGACACTAGTTTGGGACATTCAGCGGAAAAGTAGAGCCATATTGAGGCACCCAGATGTTTATTTTCCAGTGTATGAACAACATTTTAGATTAATTAGTAATAAGAAAGTTAAAATTAGAAATGTGCTCCCACTTACAGATTACCTATGTCATGACACACTGTATTTTTGCCACACATTAAATATCTGCAAATCTCTCAGAGCTAAATCATCAATACGTCTCATTTACTCTAGTATTTATTGATGTTAGAGTGTCTCAGACCTGATAAATGAAATGTCATCTAATATTTTTAAAACAAATATACCTTGAGAATCAGCATGTCACCCCATATTCCCGATAACATACAACAGTGTAAAATATGCCTTCTGGCACATATAAAATCCCAAATATAAAAGATTCCATTCGCATGTCTTTTCATAAGCAGTTTTATCATGAAAAGAATGTCTTATTTTTGCATCTAATTGTTTGTTATTCCATTCACGTGCATTGTGCTAATATTAATAATGATGAACTGCTTAGATATGCATAAAGATGTTCTCTGTAATCCCCCAGAAAAATCTTTGTAATTCAATATTAATGCATTGTGTTCTAAATGGAACAGATTGGTTGCCTTTCTCAAATTAACACGTCAGAAAATGCTTCCTAATAATCTATCTAAAAATGAAGCAAAATTAAATCATTATGAGGCTATGTGTTAATCGTGTATTTTATCGTATTCGTTCAGTGACAGAAACTTCTTTGCTGCACCTCGTTATCTGATTGTGCTGCCGTCTGGAGTAACCAATTTACCTTAACTATAACCATGTGTTCTAGGAATATAATGAATGTATAAATGATAGAGTTCTCGGTATTGCTTACAATATGACTGCGAATCAGAATTATAGCAATCACCAGTGAATCCCTTTCAGACTAACATTGTGCTAGAAATTATGGGGCATATTTACAAGAAAATGGCGAAGCTTGTCGTCAAGGCAAGAAGGCTAACAACATGCTTCGTAACATTAGAAATGCAGGGCTGCACCATATTTATTAGAATATTTTGCACCCTGCCTTTCCCCCATGCCCTGGCGCTAAACTTAGCAGCCTAGTGCCAAGGCAGGCACCTTTGCACCACAGTGCAACACCCTTGCACCATAGTGCGAGGGTGCCTGTGTTGAGGGAAAGATTGTTTATGTGCAGGAAGGAGGTCATCCCTCCTGCAATCTTTAAATGCCGTTTTGTAACTTCAATGTGTGCTGCTTAAAAAACGGTTTATGTGCAGCAAGAGGGACGTTCCTGCACATAAACAATCATTGCTGTTTTGCTGTTCATATGCGTGCTGCCCAAGGCAGCACACAAGGAAACTGCAAAAACGTGGAGAAATAAAGCATTTCTTCACCTTTCGTCTGTTTAAGACCAGGTTTACCCTGGTCTTAATTAAGGTGGTGCTTCCTATTTACGCTGCTCTTGTAAATAGGGGGCAGCGTCAAAATCAGTGGGTGTTGCAGCAGAATGCCCACCACAACACCGATTGCCCGCCTCTTTCGCTCGGGACCTTATTTACAAGGCAGCGTTAAGCCAGGTTAAGTAAATAAGGGACAGCTCCCATCGCCATGACAACGTCATTAAAAGTGACGTTGAGGTGGCGATAGGGGATTGTAAATAGGCCCCTATACACTTAAATTACTTATCACTTTATACAGTAGTGTACATGAGAGGCTGATATGCATCCATGATATGGTATACATATACATAGTGTTGCTTTTTTGTATGTGTTTAGTTGTAAGGTCTAGCTTACACAAACTTCTAGCTGTCTTTTAGTGACCTCATTTCTCATGTCATGAATACACATATAAATTCGAACACACATGCATAGATACATACATAAGATGTAGCACAAAAAAGAGGTGAAGGAAATCCAAATTTTCTGTGTTTGTCACCCTCAATTTTTCAGATTTTGCTGTACCCAATTTTATTGCTGTTATTTTTTTACCCTGTATACTGGAACTCTGCTGTCCAGTGACCAGTGTATGTGCACTGACCCCCTAAAACATGGCGATACTGAATTATCCTTCCTTAGAACTTTTAACTTTTTTGTAGGGCCATACTACATGGTGTCGAAATACAACCTTAGCATGAAAAGTAACTGTTTCCTGTGAACTGCAGCATTTATTGTGCCATCTACTAGTGGTACATAAGAAAACATAGCTTCAGGCATACTATTGTAAAATGACAAACACAATATAAAACGGGCAGTGCGACCTATTAAAAGAACAGTTTCTTACAAGTAAAAACATCTCTTTTAAATATTAGTAAATCAGCACAATGTAAGCCTTGCCCTCACAAGGTAGGGTGCATGCTATTTAGTGTAGAAAAAAATCGTTCCATTTCTTTACATTTCGAGACCCCAAAAGCAATTTTCACTGTGGCAGGCCTAACTGTTCTATGTAGAAAATCAAAGTACAAAAGAAAATATTAATACTGTATCTTTGGAATGGGGAAAGCTAAAGAAATCATAAACCACTTTCTTTTGCTAGGTATTAAAATTATAAATATTAAGGAAATGTACATTTTAGAAAGTTTCCCTATACCTGCCTGGATTGTCAGAGGGAAATTAGTACAAGCTTCTCTCAGCTCTCAGTCTGTACTCACCCTTAAATAGGTGTCAACCATGTGTGAACTGCCTCCCAGGATGACTCCTCTGAACTCCACAGAATATTCAGATTGGCGCCTATGGATAACACTCTATCAAATCGTACTTGACAAGTCTGTTTGAACAAGTCTGTTTGGACACATGCAATACTTGGGGCACACTTGAAAAAATTGAGAACAGGATACCAACACGATTCTAGTGTATTCTATGTCTAGTTGCCGAAGGGCCTTCCTTTTGACTTACAAGAATCCTGCTGCTCGGTTTGTTGTGGACACAGTGCCTGTTTCCAAATTTGTTTTAGTTTCTCTAGAACTCTAGGATTACCAAAGTGCAATCCCCACACATAACCCCAGCCCTTAGAGCCCGAATTAAGTGTGGCCAAAGACATTTACCCCCTTGAATATGCTCTTAAACATGGTCGTTTTTGCCAGTTCGCAGAAAGGCAAACAAGAACAACTGCAAAAATGGGTCGGGTTACCCCAGGGAATTTTTATCTTATTGGTTAGGGAGGGGTAAAGAGTTATTCTCAACAACTAGATGGGGCCTAGTATAAATGTGGCACTCCCAGACACCCTCTTCAGAACCCTTTCTGGGCCTGAAGCATATCAGAAGAGGACTGAGCTGCTATCTGTGATCTGAAAAAGAGCCCTGGCGGTCTGCACCTGCTCCCTTTCGTGCTCATGTCATAGAAGTGAACTCCAAGCATTAGTTGGCTGACCTTCTGTGTGGCTACAGGGAGATAAGCTGCAAAATACCTTTTCCGGGAAGTACCCAGATGACCATTGGCAACTGGCTCTGGAGGGGGCCTTGCTGCTGGTCTCTGTCTGACACCTTGTGAGTCTCTAAATGCCCTCCCTGAGCTCCTAGGGGTTTTTGAAGTTGAATAATGTTCTCTTGTGGTGATTGGTAATTAGAAAGACTAAGTCAGAAGGTAAAATCGTTGACTGTGATGATCCTGGTTAGTGTATTCAACTTGCGCTCTATCGTGGCCAGCCTGAAATTGTGCAGCGGTCCTCGTGTACAGCGACCATAGACTATCATTGACGCCTAGTACTTTTTGGTGCTGTTTAGACTTGGATCTTTGTCACTTTGGTGTCATTTTGTTTGTTAAATTTTACTGTAATTTTTCAAATTTTGTTTGGGAATTTTATTTACTTATCACCCTAAGTTAAGCTTGTCTGCTCTGTGATAGGTATCACGGGGTTGAGGTAGTGGGGAAAAATAGCTTTGAGGTTTTACCCTCACATGAATTAGGAATATTAATTGAGTTGAGCAGTCACCCAGTCGAAATAATAATCACATTTCTTTGAAGAGGTCTTTTGGTTATGTCATTTTAGCCCTTGACTGTTAGCATTTCTTTCATAGTTGCCATTGATTGGGTGAACTATCTTAAAAGCATTCTGTTTTGTAGAGGGAAACATGGTGATTTAAACGTGATAAACTCTCCACAGAACCCATTTCCTAACTTCACTTCATACACCCTCTACAAACTCTCTGCTCATTCCCCGATGCATGTCACACCTATTGCCCCCAACTCTGTTTGCTATCGTGGGCTGGGATGTGTGTATTTTGTCCTTGCCAGTGATTTTTGATTTGCTTCACAAGAATCGGCAATACAAAACCATTCCAAAATTAGCACCACGTAGGCATCTTTATATCTATTGCCAGCTTGGTATTTTCTTTCCTTTATGCTTTCTTAAAACATCTTTATAAGATGACCAACAAAGATGCATGTATATGTATGGAAGCCATCATCAAATAGACTTTGAAAAAAACATTAGAAATGTTTGAATGGATTTCATCTCCCTATGGTTAATGGATGTGGCTGTTGGCTGGAGCTTTTTATGGTCTGCTGCGGGAACACATTTATTTGTTTTGTATGGGTTGTGTTTTCCTTGACTAATGCTGTTCATGCTTGCATAGTCCTCATTGATCGCTACATGCTGCTTTAAGTTAGATTCCAGGTTTTTCTTTTGTTTAAGGGTTGCTTCTTCAGCTTGTGGCCCGTGTGTGTTGCTAAAGTACCACCAGGGTACTTGGTCAGTCGTATCCAGGGGTTTAGATGGATGCGCCATAGGGTGTCCTAAGGAGCCAGGAGAAATGTTTTCGCAGTTGGTTGTCCCGTCTATTTGTATGCTCGTACTTTTTTTTTTTTTTGCGATCGTTTTTTGAGGAGAGGTAATAACCTCACGTTGGTCTTCATGGTAATCCTCATTTTCATTAGTTTCCAGTCCGAGCCAATGTAAAATAGACCCTTCATTATGTTTTTTTTTTTTTTTTTCAGATTTTTCAATTTTTTCTTGTCTTTCTGGATAGATGTTGACTGTCTGAAGTTGTGGACTTTTACTTATTGATAGTTCCTGGGCCTTTGTCTAAGTTGCAGCAAATTTTATTTCCAGTTGTTCTACACTGTTTATTTGGTCACCTGCAGCCCCTGTGGTTTCACATCCTTATTGTTGGTTTGTGGGTCTTTCTTACTTGTAGTCAATTTTGTGTTCTGTTGGGGCAGGGAATCTGAGGTATTTGGCCGCCTGTTAACTTCATTCTTAATGTCCTTAACTAGAGTGCTCATGATCTCTGGGAGCTTTTCTAGATTCTCGAGTATTGGACTGCATCCACAGTATTCTTGTTTGACCATCAGGGCCGTAGTAGCCTGGGCACTGTGGATCAGTGAATTTAAGTTTTCCAGTTTAGAATCTAGTCCAGCAATCATTGATCAATGCTAGATGGTTCTCAACTTTGGGGGCTGCATACCAATTTCCACTCCCGTTTTCGGAGAACCTAAAGTCCAATGCTCATTTGCGTGTGGAAGAGGGCTAGAGTTTGAAGGATTAGGGTGCTGTTTGGGTGAAAGTTATGACTTGTGATCTCTTCAGGGGTAGGAGAGGAGTCAAGAGGCTCCGTTTGAAGCCTAAAAGGAATTCTATATGTGCTTGTGTTGTTGCTTGGTTCTGAGGAAGAGCCCTTGATCGCTTCTAAAATTGAGATGCCGAGTGGTGAATTTGGTTGGTTAAAAAGTTCTCCGCTTTTGTCTATGTGATTATTAGCACAATGGGTTATTTGGGAAACGGAGGAGATTAAAGATGATATAGGAGGTGTTCTCAAGATTAAACGGTGATTTGGGCTGTAAAGCATAGGGTTGGGGCCGTTAGGTTGTGCGGCCATTAAGTCTTTGTTGCTGTACATGTATCTTTTTTAGTCCTGTCGTAGGAGTTGACCAATGTTGACGTGAATGTTTGGCAAGGCTGTGAGGGGTTATTTGAGTTCCTTTGGATCAGCTCATTCAGATGGCAAATACGCTGGTTATTTGATGATGATGTACCCGCTTGGGGTACCGGGGAGACCAATTTTAGCTTTTGATGTTGGTTTTGATAATGAGGGGGGGCTAATCGGTTGTTTGTTTGCAATGAGAAAGCTAGCTTCTTTGTTTATATGGTCCGTTTTTGTGGTCCCTAAAGTTTGAAATGCTGGATTATTAGAACTGGCTAATCCTAGATCCGCTGTTGTTTCCGGGGCTCTTTTTTCCGTGATAATGGTTATTTTTGGAGAAAGTGGAACTTTTGGTTGGAGTCCTAAGCTCTGGTCAGTGTATTTGCGGTTGTCTCCCAATGGTCTAACAGTGATTTCTGCACGGGGTGTGTGGAGTACTTTGTCAGATTCAACAAGTGTATCTTCTAAAGTTGTGTGGTAGAGATACGCTCTTATGTCACTGTTACCGATGGTTTTGGTCATGGTCTTTCTGATGCTGTTGTCGTTATCATTTATTGTAATATGACTTGCATGTGTGAGCTTTTCCGATGAGATTGCAGTTGTTATTGCAGTCGCTGTTATTGATTCATCTGTTGGTGGCCCCTCCCTTAGAATTGATCCGGGTTTGGTGCATCCTCTACATGGGGGATACAGTATCTTGGACTTGTACCGCCTTACGGTTTTGGGAAGACGGTGGTTGTCCTGGTGCTGGACCAGGTTTGAGTTTCTGGTCCGCATGGTTGATCCTTGCACTGGGCTCTGCGGTAAAGAGCTGGTATAGTTTGACCTGTGAACAGCCCCCAGCAGCCTCCAGCAGCCTCAATGATTGTTGGCCTGCTCTCCGGCTCACCCAGAGGATGACCAGACTGGGCCGGGCAAGTTTCCCTTAAGTTGCAGGCCTAGATCTGGGGCTAAATCAGGGCAGGTGAGCAGGATCCCTAAAGGTTTGTCCAGTGCGCTCAAAGTATGTTAATTCTATTCACAGTTCTCTTTACCTTCGGTGTCCTAAAGAGTGCCCTGATAAAAGCCCTGATGATCTGGCGACCTGGTGGCGGTCTGTAAAACTGTCAAACTGGATATCCAATGATGTCCAATGATGGTTACAATCACCTGCGAGGGGTGAGGGGGGAGAAAGGCAAACTGAAGGTGTCATGTTGCCGTGTTGCAGTGTCTGGCTGCCCCTAGTGTAAGACCCCCCCTAGTGTAAGGCCACACTAGATTTCACCATTTCTCACCTGCTGCACTGTGGTTTGCCTATCAGACCTTCATGGGGCTCTGGAGGGTCCTCCCGCCTTACCACTGGAGCCATGCCACACTGCTGCACACTCGCCTCCCGGACCCAAGCACTGAATCCTGGCCCACAGCTCCCACGGCTACCGGCACCCTGCGCCTTTCTCCCTGCACCGAGCTCCAACTGGGGAGGGGGAGTGAGCAAGGATGTGCCGAGGGAAGCTGGGCGGGCAGGTGATGCGTTGCGGCTGAAGCAAGTGCCTGGGGGAGCAAGGGCGGCAACCGTAGAGGCTGGTAGGAGCGGGAGAGGTGATAGATGATGGAAAACAACTGGCGGGTTCCCGCAGGGGCCGTCCTCGGCCGTTGTCAAGCGCTCTCGGGCGTGGGCAGTTTCGGCGTCCTCCTGCTCAAGGTGCTCCTCCTCGCGTCTCGTGTCTCCTGCATCGTGCTGCTGCTCCGTGCTGCGGTCGGAGTGAAGACGTGGTACTGTATTGCTTTCACTGAATGAAGGCGTCACATGGGCGGTTGCTTGCTGTGCACTCATCTGTACTTTTCCTCTGATTGGAGTAACTGAGGTGGATACCTCCAGTTTACGGTGGCACCTGAGTCTAGGTACATCACTATTTTCTCGACTCATGTGGGTTTCAAGACATACAAGCGTCTGAGTATACTAGCATTTTTAGATCCAAGGTAGGACTCAAAACTCTCCGTGGATGTAAGCACCGCTAGTTGCTCCCTCACCGACACAGAAGAGAGGTTCTTCAACAAAGAAAAAGAAGCCATTACTTTAAATTGGAGCATCAGGAATTGTCGAATCTACGTATATGAACATTTGTTTGTGCTACACATGGATCACAAACCTCTCCTTACCCTCTCCAGAGCTTCATAGTCAAAGCTACCCTCAAGAATTGAAAAATGGGTTTTCGAACTACAGGAATATCAATTCTATGTAGAGTATCAACGAGGAATCCAAAGACTGGCCGACTGTCTTTCTCATCAAGTAAGGCCAGCCACCATCAGCGAAGAATCAGATGCAGAGTATACAGTGGACCTTGTAAGAATGTTGTTGGAGAGGTCAAGATCCCTGCCCATGTTTACGGGGTAAATTACACAGGCAACTAAATCTGATGAATTCCACAATGGCTGTGGATGCAGCCACCACAGGGAACTGGACGGCCATGATCCAGCATTTATCCCAGAGGACTGATGAAGTGAGAAGGGAGGAAAAGGCTCCTAGCTCTACACCATGTCAGACATGGCCTGGTGGCCACCCCGGAGGAATTCCTCCTACGAGAGTCATGCTTGATCATCCCTGGGATGTTAATGTAAAGAGAGGTCTACATCACCCATGCTGCTCACCAAGGAATTTTTAAAACAAAGTCATGACTCAGGTGTAAGTTCTGGTTCCCCAATTCAAAAAATGTCCAGCACTACTTAACAAAGTGAAAATAATCTATTGTTATACATTATAACAGGTTATAATAAACAATATTGCATCTCAGTATTCCATTCATTGAGTCCTGGTAAATGATGAGTCTTCAGTGGAACGTAGATAAATCTTTATTTAATTCAAAAAAGGATTCTGTCTTCATAAAAACAAACTGTAGCCGGTGCCTACGCGTTTCGTCCAAACGGACTTCTTCAGGGCTACAAACAACATGTATATACATTAATTACACACTGAACATATTTTGTAAATTACACATACCATCAACTACATTTGTTATAAAAACAATACATATACACTATTTACACGCTTTATACATATTTAGGAACTATTATATACCATTAAAAATTCCACTGAAGCATTTTTCTTTCTATACATTAACTCTATTTATAAACATCAAATATCAGACCCTGTGTATTTTTGGACAGAAAAAGACTGATTATAGTGTACTTTTCAAAATCTGGTGGGTTAACATTCTTTCTCTAAATCAAACTTGTGCTGGTTTAGCGCTTTTTGAACAGCTTAGAAAAATAATATTTTTTCACAGATATTTCTTCAAGAATTACATCCTCATGGGACATTGAATCAAGGCCCTACTGTTATTTCTATAGTTCCCAAATTTTCTTGGTGGTTCAAAACTATTACAATTTTCCAATTTTCAGTACAATCATCCATAACCTGACCATTTGTAGAAAAAGGAAACAAATATACATGGTATTCTTACCGAATAGATTGCTGTCCGAATTTCTCAATATTTGGAAAAAGGATTTTGCTAATTCTTCCTATGGTAACTGTTGGCATAAGTCGCAATCCTGTATCGCTACCGTGCTATGTAAAAAAGAGGATTGAGCTTTGTTCAATTTATAAAAATGTCTCCCTTCTACTCGATCTCAAATAGTGAAAAGCTAGAATAATATCACTTTTATTATCTATTGGGTACATCAAAGATTATTTTATGATATGCAACTTTTGGCCTACCTTGAAAGTTTGGAAATAAAATTTCTCCTGGTTGATATCTTTTAATCTTTCGATGACAAGTGAACTGCAATGCGCTGGCTTCTTATAGGTCCAACATACTGCAATGGTAAATTGGGTTTATATTTTATTCATCATATATTTGTTAAGGAAATAAGTTAACGCTTGATAGGGCCTTAAGTGTTATATTCTTGGAACATATTTTGATGGCGAGTTTTATAACCGGATATGAACTTATCCAGTTTAGTAAAAAAACTCAGGCTTTCTGTTACCTCCCTATTATGGCGCTTGGGCAAGTCCTACATTTGTTAAGTGCAGGAGAAAAAATTATCAAAACATAGCTAGTCCCATGCAATCTCATACAAGAGTAGAGCAAAGATATATAGATCTTATACATTAGTCTTACTACTATCAGTGTTAGCAGTAGAAATGCCATCTTATTAAAACCGTTTAAAAAAAGGTTTTTTAGCATAATGTGAGAAAGGGATTCTGGGCAGAGTAACCCCTTAAACTTACTTGTATTGGAGTAGGCAGCTCGCTTCGTGGCGTCGTATCTGCAATGGTTTGCAAAGGTATGCCCTTTTCTCGGAGTTTAAATAGCCCGCTTGGATTCAATAATTGAAAACAAGTGTGTCTTATTTGCTCGTCAACGTGTTTTTAGTTCATACATACGCGCCATCTTTAAATGCCCATAAATACAGCATTTTATGCTGAAAATTAAATAACATTTCTTTATATGAATATCCAAGTCTTTAATCACTCAATGTGGTTTATGGTTAGTTTTATTAGACAAAGTTGGATTTCTCGATTTATTTGGTTAGTTTTGCATACATTAATCGCCCTTGCGAGTTTAAGTCGTCATTTCCGTATGCCGGTATTTTTTTGCCACATCCGATGGACGCCATCTTGGAACAGTAAAGAGGCGCTATATTATTATCGAATAAAGGCAATAGTTCGAACATATGACAATATACTAACGCATTTTGTGGTCCTACCTATTACGTGACACATGTCCTAACTATTTCCATTCAGCTATTGATTTTACATGTTAAGTCCAAATGCAAAGTATGACGTGCGGGCATTTTTGTAATTATCAGTAATGTTATTGATTTAAAGAAAAATGTGTTTGTTTCCCAACCCCCCTAGTTCATACACTTACTTGTAAAGTTATCTAGGTAGGGAAAACATAGCGAATAGTCTATCAGTTTTTAACTCGATTATCGAGTCTATAGCGGCCGCCATCTTCAAGTAGTCAAGCTATCTTCATTGTGCATGTGGCATTTAAGAACTATGCACAGCGTCCGGATTGATCCACACTGATATCGATTTTATTAAATATTTCATGGATCTTGTGTTAAGTACAATCACTATAAAATATAGAGGAGACATTAAAGTTGTATTCAGCGATCGGATATGATTTTTAAGATTCTGGGAGTGACTTGAGAAACTAAAATGTTACAATGTTATTAATTATCAGTTCCCTGATTCATACACTTTCATTTATGCGGGAATCTGCAGAGCATGTCCAAACAGCCGATTGGAAATCTAGTTCATCAGTGGCTCTATAAGATTTATAATTGAATAAAGGTAATTCTATATATTCTGGTCATCTTTTTGTGATAATATACCAGCCTGCTAGTTGTAAATACAGTATCAACAGGTGTATAGTGGCATATTTTTTTAAAGATTGCAAGAAAACATTCAGACCATCATATGATTCTATTACTGTCTATTGAAAAATGAAAGCATCATAAAAAGTGATGCAGTTCATTATTGATGTTAAGACCTAACGTCGTAGCCCGCAGTCTACAAATCCATCCTGCTTCAGCTTTTCTTAATAGTGTTTCTCTATTTCCTCCCCTTAATGGGCTTTTTATATGTTCCAGGGCATGGAAGCATATATCACTTTGCAGTGGATGTTGTTCCTGTATATGGACAGCTACAGGATATTTTGCATCTTTATTTTTAATGGCTCGAACATGCTCCTGAATCCTAGTTTTCAGGCTTCGAATACTACTTCCAACATAAATTTTTCCGCAGATACAGCCCAACACATATACTGTGTGAGTTGTATTGCAGTTTATGAAGGTTCGTATAGTATATTTTTTAGTGGTGTTATATTTGAACTCCATTTTTTTATTGAGTCCAATCTTGCACACTGTGCAAGACCCACAAATATGGAATCCTACTGGTCTGGTGGGTATCCAGTTTTTGGAGGAGGGTTTACTAGTTGTGTTGGTCACATAGCTGGGGCATAATTTTTTCTTGAGAGTTTCCCCTCTCCTATAGACCACTTTGGGTTTATCAGAGACAGTTCCAACCGGCATAGAGCCAGAATTGATCAAGTGCCAGTTCCTACGGAGAATATTATAGATATGATCACTGTACGCATTATATTTTGTTATAAACAGTACCTCATCTCTCTTATTATCGTTTTTGGAACTATTTTCTTTTGGCTTAAGAGTAGTTTTACGTTCTACTAGAAGGGCCTTAGATTCAGCTTTTTTCAGGCACTGTTTGGAGTATCCTCTCTCACCAAACTTGTGTTTGATGGTTCTGAGTTGTTTTTGGAAATTGTGGTTTTCGCTACAGTTCCTACGAGCCCTAATCATTTCTCCGTAGGGTATCGCATTAATAGTGCTTCTGGGATGAGCACTTTCTGCGTGTAGAACACTGTTACAGGCCGTGGATTTCATATGAATATCACTGTTTATTTTGGTATCCTTTATATACAGTCTTAGGTCTAGATAATCTATTTGCTTTTCAGAATAACTCATGGTCAACCTCACATTGAATTGATTGTTGTTAAGGTACTCCAGATAGTTAGTTAGATCGAGGACACTCCCATTCCAAATCATTAGGATGTCGTCGATGTATCTACCGTAAAAAATGATGTTGTCATTCCACTGTCTGGAGCCAGGTCCCCAGGCATGCTCCGCCTCATACAAGCCCATGAAAAGGTTTGCATAAGACGGAGCAAACCTGGATCCCATCGCTGTCCCCTGCTTCTGCAAGATCCATGTGCCGTTATGCAGCGTGCATCGTGCTGCTGCTCCGTGCTGCGGTCGGAGTGAAGACGTGGTACTGTATTGCTTTCACTGAATGAAGGCGTCACATGGGCGGTTGCTTGCTGTGCACTCATCTGTACTTTTCCTCTGATTGGAGTAACTGAGGTGGATACCTCCAGTTTACGGTGGCACCTGAGTCTAGGTACATCACTATTTTCTCGACTCATGTGGGTTTCAAGACATACAAGCGTCTGAGTATAATAGCATTTTTAGATCCAAGGTAGGACTCAAAACTCTCCGTGAATGTAAGCACCGCTAGTTGCTCCCTCACCGACACAGAAGAGAGGTTCTTCAACAAAGAAAAAGAAGCCATTACTTTAAATTGGAGCATCAGGAATTGTCGAATCTACGTATATGAACATCTGTTTGTGCTACACATGGATCACAAACCTCTCCTTACCCTCTCCAGAGCTTCATAGTCAAAGCTACCCTCAAGAATTGAAAAATGGGTTTTCGAACTACAGGAATATCAATTCTATGTAGAGTATCAACGAGGAATCCAAAGACTGGCCGACTGTCTTTCTCATCAAGTAAGGCCAGCCACCATCAGCGAAGAATCAGATGCAGAGTATACAGTGGACCTTGTAAGAATGTTGTTGGAGAGGTCAAGATCCCTGCCCATGTTTACGGGGTAAATTACACAGGCAACTAAATCTGATGAATTCCACAATGGCTGTGGATGCAGCCACCACAGGGAACTGGACGGCCATGATCCAGCATTTATCCCAGAGGACTGATGAAGTGAGAAGGGAGGAAAAGGCTCCTAGCTCTACACCATGTCAGACATGGCCTGGTGGCCACCCCGGAGGAATTCCTCCTACGAGAGTCATGCTTGATCATCCCTGGGATGTTAATGTAAAGAGTGGTCTACATCACCCATGCTGCTAACCAAGGAATTTTTAAAACAAAGTCATGACTCAGGTGTAAGTTCTGGTTCCCCAACTAGACATTTAGCTGGAGCAATTTGTGAAGCACTGCACTCTGTGTCAAGCCACCGGGCTCCTGGACGCGTGTGTACCCAAAATACCTGAAAACATTGACCCTGGCCATGGAATTTTGCCAGTGTTGACTTTGGTTGTTTCCTGATGGTCGCCACATGCGAGGGGTTATCAATGGCTTCTCTTAATTGCAGAGGTAGAGATAGTCAACTCTCCCGCAGCCTGCCATATCACCCCAGCCTGGAGAAAATCATGACAACTAAGTGTAGGATCACGAAGCTTAGCAAGGAAAACAGCCCACCTTTCTTGGATAATAATGAATCTTGTAGAGCACGTAGCTATTTCAATTGAAGTGTCCCAGCACTAAGGTCCAGACTCCCGCAAGAGAAGAACGCACAGATTACCAAGAGCAGCCAGGTTTATATATATTTTTTTAACAGACTTTCCAAAGGGACCTGACGGACTGAAAGGGGGGGAGAGTTCCAAAGTTTGGGCACTAGCCAACTAAAGGAGCTACCACCAATAAGAGCACTCTTCACTTTGGAAATGGTAGCATGCATGTCAGCTTCAGTTCCTAAGTTCCTAGATGGTACGTAGGGATTGATAAAAGTTTAGAAATGCAGTTGTCACTGTTAGCAAAATCCTTGTAGAAGTAACTAAGGGCTTTGAAGGAAGATCTCTGCTGCAGCGGGAGCCTGTGCAGCTTGTTGAGCATGGCCCGAGTAGAAGCCCCATTTGGGAAATTCAGCAAAAGGTGTGCCGTGGCATTCTGCACACGTTGGAGTCTAGTCGTGTGAGTCTATGACAGAACAAGGTACCGAACTTTACAGTAATCCAGTTTGGACAGAATGAGGGCAGCAAGGCTAGCTTTGTGCCACAGGACGGGAGAAATCTCAACTGGGTCCTGTGAAGTTGGTTTCAATGAAAGTAGAAAGCTGCTTGTTGACAGGATTCTCAATGATCTTTGAAGAAAGTGGATGCAGATAAATGGGGCGATAGTCTTTAGGCCCTGTTGGGTACAACAAAGGTTGATTAAGGAATGGGACCACCATGTCATGCTTCTACTGCAGGGGGACCCGGCACAAAACCAGAGGGATATTTAACTTCTCACATACCAAGGAGTGAACAACCTCCAGGCCCTGCAACAAGATGGAGAAGAGTGTTGGGTCAAGCAGTAAGCCAGACTTGACTGATGCATGGAGTAGGGTCAGATACTCCGATTCTATGGACTTAAAATTCAGCAGCCTAGAACCGTCCTCTGGAGGAATGAAGCAGGCACTCAGAATAGAAGAGTCTCTGCCTTTAGTAGGAAAGGTGATGTTAGAACTGAGATTTCTCTACGCAGAGTATAACCCCGGTACAAGCAGGATCCACCACTCTAGTCAAGGTAAGCTAGATACATATTAAAAGATAACCCTCTGGTAGCTTAGCACAGAGCAGTCAGGCTTATCTAACAAAGCAATATGTAAAGTATTTGTGCAACACACAGTAACACAGTGAAAACACCACAAACATACTCTACACAGGGATAAAAGATTAGATTTTATTTTTGTGAGTAAAACAAGACCTATACGACAAAAATCCAATTAGTAGAACCGGAGTTATGACATTTTAAAGAATAAAATAAAAAGTAGTGCTTAAAAGTGGTGGACCTGGGAAAATCCAAAGTTCAGGCTGACCGCGATGGAGGACTCATGCAGGTCCCACTAAAAAAGTACCTTGGATGGACCAAGCGTTGATGTCAAAGAATCAATGCATTGGTTCCAATCCACACAGGCAATGAAGGCTTCAACTATGAAAACCTTTGCGATGGAGGCAGTGCATTGTCATTGAGCCACGCTGTCCATCTCCGTAAAGTTGCGCAGGCCATCAAAGTGATGCCATTGATCAGCTCCAGCATCAGCGTCGAAGGGGAATGTGTCAATTCTGATCGGTGCAAAGTTGTCATTGAGTCAAGTTTGATGGGTAGGTATAGCACAAGTCACCTTTCAAGGCCCCAGGACTTGATTGACACCACTTGGCAGGGCAGGACTCACAGATGACCTAGTCCAGGTGCTTTTACAGGGTTGAAGGAAGTCTTGATGGCCCTGATACTTCAGAACAGGGGGCTATGTTTCAAAACCTTGGTGTCATTCTGGGTTTAAGCCAGGTAGGCCCAGCTCTAGTCCTTCACAGTGCAGACATCACCAGGCAGTAGGGCAGCACAACAAAGCAAAAAAGCAGTTCTTCCAGAGCAGCAGTCAAGCAGATTGGCAATCCTTGTAGCATAGCAGTGTTTACTCCTGGCAGAGTTCTTCACAGGTCCAGTAAAAGACGGTCTTGTTAGGATCAGAGACCCAGTACTTATACCCAGTGGTACCTTTGAAGTGGGTGGGGTGACTTCAAAGCAGGCCTGTGAAGTGCACAGGTCACCATTTCTTCCTAGCCCTGGCTCCAGACTATCAGTAGGCGATAATCAGGCCTTTGCATGGAAAAAGGGACACTGCCTATTCAGGTGTAAGTGTCAAATCTCCGTTCTCTTCCCGCCCAGGAAGAGCTATCCGAATGCAGATGAATGCCGATGAGTTCTCTGTCACACCCACCCTTCCTGTGTTTGTGGCTGTCTACAGGGAATGCACAAAGTGTAGCTGTCACCTACCCCTGACATGTATTTGAGACGGACTTTAAGGCACACAGAGCAGTAAGACAAAACAAATGTCCACTTTCTATAATTGTTATTTCTAAAAAAGTATTGCTAGATCTAACCTTACAAGTAAAGAGGCTTCATCATTACTATTTCAAGGATATGAAACATGAAGCAGCTACTATTTTTAATCAGGAACTACAGCTTAAAAGTGTATTAAGGAATTCACAGTGCTAGTCTATGAGAGGAGTAGGCCTCACAGTAATAAAAAAGAAAATTAAGCTGTCACTACTAGGAAATCATGTGAAAATGAAAAGTACACGTCCTATCTTTAACTTACACAGGACCCTGCCACTAGAGCTACCAAGGGTCTGCATTAGGAGTGACGTATGTGTAAAGAAAGGGGAGTTTAAGGCTTGGCAAGTGGTTCTACATGCCAAGTCGAAGTAGCAGTAAACTGCACATGGAGGCAATGTAATGGCATACCTGAGACAGGGTTGAATTGCTACTTGTGTGGGTGGCTCAACCAGTGGTGCATGCCCACTGGTATAATTTAGATTGCAGACCTTGGGTATATGATATACCATTTTACTGTTACAAAGTAAACTAAAGGTGCCAATTGGGTATACACCAATGCCATGATGTTTAGGGGAGAGCACATGTACATTAGCACTGTTCAACAGTGGTAAAGTGCTTAGAATCTAAGGCCAACAGCAAGGTACAGCAAAAAGAAAATGTAAGAAGGAAAAAAGTTGGGGGAAGACCACCCTAAACATGACAGAAGTCTTAGAAATAAGCCCCCCTTTTCAGAGAAAATTGAGCTAATGCATCACAGCCATATTCTGATGGCAAAGTGGAAGCTGAGACTAGGGACAGCAAAGAGAGTGTAGAAAAATTCACAAGAAGAGTTATGGACAGTTTGTATCTTATTTGTATAACAGTCGTGTCTAGATTGCTTAATACAATAGTGATTGTACTACAGAGCTGCCATGTAATCCACTTTGCAGGCTGGATCGGAGGAACTGTGCCAATGGCGCTCAGGGCACTTGCAGTTCCTTTTAAACAACAAAAGTTCATCATTAAATTGTAGAAGGGCTAGATGGTGCCTGTGTGGGATGCGGCCCGCGTCGCTCCCGCCCGTGAAACTTCCCAGTGGGCAGAAACAGAAAAGGTAAACAGAACTTTCCTCCGGAGTATGATCTCCGGTCCTTACCTTTATGAGCAGCTCAGGCACAGTGCACCAGGCGTCCTCTTGTGGTTGAAGTGGAGACCACGGATGCCAGCCGTCTGCACCTTTGACGTACCTCAGACGCTGCATGGCTGATCATGCCGGTTACGAGGCTCTGACGTTCCCTTCTACAGTGTATGCAGAATGCACGGCCGTGGGTCGCGGAAAACCGGCCTGGCTACTGGATTACCAGGTGGACTCCCCTCCTCCTCCCAGGACGTTGATAAAGAGGTGAGGGGAGGGAAAAATCAATAAGGGGCAATTGAAAAAGGAAACCTCAAGTCCAGCGTTTTGGAGAGTGGTACTGGGGCCCAACTGGGGAATATTAGTGTACCCGGTGATAGTAAAGGGGAGCAAACCTTATTCTCTACTCTGTTTTCAGGCAGCAGCAAGTCTACATCTGTAAACACGAAACCATGCAGGGGGCAAGGGGCATTATTGGCCAGCAGGCAGGCTGAGAAAAAAGGAGAGGGAAGGTGGACGCCCCTTCCCCATGAGATCAAAAGGACATAGGGACCCTGAACAACTCCAGTCCTTCTCAGAGTAAGACTCCACTCCTGATTGATGATCCCCAAATTGAATCTATAATTAGTACAGGGATGCCCGGTGGTGCAGCTCCTATCCCGGGCATCAGGGGAGATGGCCCCCCTAAGGTGAAAAATAACGGCGGCCTAGACCAGGGCAAAGAGACACAATCGATTGAGGGGCACATGGAAGCTTGTTTCAACCCCAGTTCATCAAACGGCTCACACTGAAGATACTATAGGGCCTTCTTTGCAGCTGGTGCAAGACCTGGGGAGGTTGGTAAACGAGTTGCCTCCAATGTGTACAGCTGGGTCTCCTGATGCCGGCGACAATTTTTTCTCACTGACAAATGAGTCAGAGCTCTCAAATATTGGGGAGTAATCATCCTCCCTAACCAATGTTCCAGTCTCAGATTCTTCATCCAGTGATGTCCCGGAAGAAACTACCTGTGCACTCAACGTAAGTTGTCGTGGAGGGACTCTAGGGGGAAGAAGAAGAGGGATATGAAAAAAGGGGAGCAGGTGGAGATGCCTCTAAAGGAAGCAGTGGGGATGTCTCCTTGGGCAATCTTCACTGGGACTATTCTGCGTCTCGGCTGGCGTTCTCCGGTGAGGAACCTGAAAGATCTACAAAACAAGGCAATACGGAAACATCTGCCATACAGCCGCAATATTCCTCTGTAGAGGGATCTCTGGTGACAATTCTTCAAACAATAAGGCAGGTTCAAGATGAAACCATGAGCTCGAGTCACCAGGCGAGGCTCGCTACTAAAAGCCTGCATGGGACTGTAAAAAAATCAATAAAACCTGCTCAGACATTGCCAGCAGAATGACTATAGTTGAGGAAAAAGGCGAATATTTGGAATCTGATGTTAAGCCCTTAAAACTGCAAGATGCGTCACAGGCAGCAAAGATGGTCGATGTCCTCTGGAAGCCTGAAGAGTGCGAAAATAAAGAGAAGCATAACAACTTGAGAGTCCTGGGGATGGCCGAGGGAGTGGAAGGCTTTGATGTACGTTCGTACATTATATTTTTCTTCAATGGTGCCTTTCCTGAGAAAACCAATTGGGACTCGAGCTCGGAGATTCAACGTACCCACAGGTTTCCCCAAATGATGTAGAAATCTCAACCCAACAAGGCCTAAAAACCTAGGGCGATCTTCTTTTACTTTGGGAATTTCCTGTTGCGTCAAGAAGTTTATGATCAAGCATGTCCCAACGCAAAGAAGGATTTTGCGTGTATTTGCCCATGCCACAGTTGAGAGGTGATGGCAGATGCAAGAGTTGTTTAAGCATTTTCAACAACTTGGAGTGGAAGTTTATCTCCTAAACCCTGCCGGCTTAAAAGTGACTTAAAAAGGGGAAACACATTGTTTTACGTCAGAAATTGTTGCTCAGGAATACCTGAAAGAAATTGGTGGAGGGAAAGTTGATAAAATATAGTGCATCAAAATATTTAGTGATTGCTGTGTCTTGTCCCTGGGTTAAGTAAAAGAAGGTAAAACCGCCAGTTAGCTGGAATCACTTTGGGGCTTTAACGATAGTGTAGTCTTAATATATTCAGGCTGGAATGGGGTATTTAGTCCAAGGGTTTTGGTTGTTTTCTTTTCTCTTTTTTTCTTAAGGGGGTCACGGGTTGAGAGTGACTGGAAATGCACCCTTGCATAGGCACCATCATTCAGGCTTCTGGCCTTATTGCTTATTTGGTGGGGGAAGGAGGGAGGGGACAATAGGAGGGGTACTGGGAGGGTGCCATATGGGAGGATAAATGGACATAAGAAAACGGAAGAAGAGATAATGGAGGTAAGGACAAGAAGATATTATTGGGCAGCTAGGGCAAGTTGTTAAACGTGAGATATGTAACTGAAAAGTTAGGATATAATACCAATGAGTAAACTAAGATTTGCCTCGGGGAACATATGTGGCCTTAACGACAAGAAAAAGAGAGCTAGGGTAACCTGGGAATTGCAAGCTTTAGCTTCAGCTTTATAATATGCCTTCAAAAGACCCATATCGAGGGAGCGATTGTTTGGTTTTAAATTGCTTGCGGGCACACTTCAAAACATGCAGACTTGTGGGGTTGCAGTTATGGCTAAAAGGAATTTGATCCAGTTTTTCTCACATGTTTGTACTAACAGTCTGGGGAGATTGGTTATCCTGGAATTTTGGTAAAATGTTTGTACTTTTTCATTATGTTCTATATATGGGCCCATTCTAGACCATGCTGGGCTAAATGATTGGTTGAATAATGAACTTGTGTCCTGGCCAACTCTCATTGTTCTGTGCGGCAACCTAAATATTAATTTGTCTAATAGCTGGTCTTGTGAGGAGCAATATAAATACTACGGCAGGAAACCCAGGGTATTCCGATCTCTCAAAAGTCTTTGTAAACATCATACCCTGATTGTTGGGTGGCAGATCAGGATGCCAACCGAACATGGCTTTACATTTTTCTCTTCACCCCACCAGTCACATGCCATCTTGACTTTTTTTTATTTCACATTCTCTAATCCAAGACGGTGATTTTGAAATTTTCCCTCAGGTCATGTCTGACCACAACCCTCTAGCTTTGGTAATCAAGTGGGGTGGCCTCATAGAAAAAGCAGTCAATGGAGTTTTGAGTGGGCATTATTGGTAAATGAAAGATATCTAATCGACATGAGAACCTGGATAGCAACGTTCCTTAGTGAAAATATTGGTAGCACTTCCCTCAAAATAGTCCGGGATACATTAAAAGCTGGGATTCGGGGGGAAACTCTCCAGTTCTCACTAACTAGGGTCAGGAAGGAAGAACAAAAGATGTGAGAGTTGTATGCCCTATTAGCCTTGGAAGAAGAGAAATGAATAATTGCCACACAACAGGGGGGTGATAGTAAAGAAGCGCAGATTGAGGTTATGATTGCTAAAGCAACTATAAACGACATCACGATAACAAAGATATCAGCGAAATTCTTAGTTTATAGAAAACAAGCTTATGAATATAGAGAAGAGGTTGGGCGGACACTAGTCTTAAGGACTAGGCAAAAGATCGGCCAGAACAAACTTACGGAGATAAGGGATCCAGTCCTGGACATGATTTCTGATCCAGAGGGTATAAGATTAGAATTTAAAAGATTCTACCAGGAATTTTAACTGGCAACCGGTATGGAGGATCAGTATGACATCACTAATTTCTTAGATGTAAGTGCAACAATGACATTTGATGAAGAGGAACAGGCAGGGTTAGAAGGGACCCCCCTGTGGGAAGAGATTCTAACAGCTATTTCCTCTTTGGCGAACGGGAAGGCCGCTGGTGAAGACAGCATTCCAAAGGAATTTTATAGAAGATTTGCACCGGAAATTAGGGAATGCCTTTTGAGACTATTTAAACATATATTTGACGGAAATAAACCTCCCCCTTCATGGTCTCAAGCAAAGATTGTGGTCTTCCCTAAAAAGAACAAATCTTCAAGGGATCTCAGGTCCTACAGGCCGATTATGCTCATGAATGGGGATTCTAAAACCCATTCTAAAATCTTAGCCTCTCGTCTGTCCCCTATCATTAGTAAGGTAGTGAGTGGACGGCAACATGGATTTATACCCTAGAAGAGCACTACTGATCATATTAGGTGGGTAATTACACTGTTCGATGCCACCCAGGTATCAGGAGACCCTATGGCCTTAATTTTGTTGGATGCCGAGAAGGCATTCAATAGGGTCTCCTGGGGCTACCTGTGGAAGTGCTTGAACAAGTAAACATAGGGTCCGAATTTCAGCAAGCACTTGAGGCGCTATACTATAAACAGAAGGCCAGGGTGTTTCTTGCTGGAGAACTCTCTGAGTCATTTACAATTTTAGGAGGGACTAGACAAGGCTGCCCCTGCTACATATTGCTGTTCTCTCTGTATATTGACCCTTTTATTCGAGTCCAATGTAAAGATCCCCCCTATGACATACAACGGGTGGGATACCATAATGCTCTCCTATGCTGACAACATCGCCGTAGTTACTACCGAGCCTGCTACCGCAATTGTGGAGATAGAGAATGAAGCAGGGAAATTTGGACATATTGCAGACTATTCTTTAAATAGGGATTAGACTGTAATTCCAGTTAATCATAAGTTATCTTGGCAGGATCCACAGGTGGCCATGAGTGCAACATATTTGGGAATTGCTATTACGCTTGATGTAAACCCGGACGTGCTATGAAACTTTTGATGCTCCCCAAAGACCGTGGAGTGTGGGGACTCCCAAATCTAAACTTGTATTACGGGCTATGTTCCTACAGAATCTTGGGCCCTTATTACAAGAGAAAATATTGTGGAAAGTAGGTGTTGACTATTTTCCCTCCCCATTTGAATTACTGATAGGTGAAGGGGCTTGGGGGAACTTATGAAGGCAAATTGAGTTAAGCTACTTCAAGCGTGTTCATTTTAAGACCTTACGGAACGCCTTTGAGATTTGGACTATAATCCGTAAATTGATGGGTCTGGGCTGACTTAAATTCTACACTCCTCTGAATAACAACATAAAGCTTCCAGGATTTTTTGCAAATCAATATATCTCACGCTGGGTTAACACTGGTTTAAATAAGGTGGGCCTTGTCTTCTCCACTAGAGGGATAAAAACATTTCAAGAGATTAGAGAAGAGTTTGGTCTTAGCTATAAAGATTTCTATACGTTTTTACAAGTCAGGGATTTTCTTTTTCACAAGACCGGAGGGCGAGCAAATTCGTACAGTGAGATCTGGTTGATGTCTTGCTAGCTGAATGTAAACCCTCAATAGGATTTATCTATTCCCTTCTTAACAAACACATGAAGGATGATATAGACAAACATTCACAGAGATGGCAAGAACAACTGGCTATCTCAGATGCCTGTTTCCGGGAATCCATTGCTCTTGCTCAGGCATCCTTCACATCATCTAAATTATATGTTCAATTTTATAAATCATGTTTTAATTTATACTATACTCCCAGTAGGATTATTAAATGGGGGGTTGGTAAAGGCACTCGAAGCCCTAGATGTCAACTCAGGGGGGCTGATAATGTGCATATAATTGCCACTTGTTCTTCCTTATCTCTCATTACGACCCAGATGACTGATTTATTTTCAAACAAATTGAGTATTCAGGTAAATCTATCCCCTGCAGTGATCCTCCTGGGAGTATCTGAATGTGAGGGAACGGCAAGAGGCAGAGAGATGGTCTTTATGGCTATGACCATCTTCCGCTTATGTATCACATCAGCCTGGTTAGACAGCAATCCACCAGTGTTTCAACAATGGCTAGCCACGGTGCTGGCTGTTTGCAATTTATAAAAAGCAATCTTTCTAAGGAAGGGGATTCGTAATAAAAGGATGGGCCTGAGATGGTGGTGTCCATTATTAGATTGGGTACAGTTAAGGAGTGTTGAGGTTAGGCATGATGCACTTTAATCTGGCATTCACATAAAGACCCTGCCACTCTGTTTGTCCTTAATAGATTTGTTTATAATTTCTTTATCTTTCTGTCCTTTTTGGTATTAACTGTATGACTTTGATTGAATCTGTCAGAAAATATGGTATTGTACTATTTATCAAATATATTTGTATTTAATTGTGTGGCAGGGTGGGTGGCGAGTGTACGCATTTTATTGGGCTAAAATGATGGTCTCTTTTTGCTTTCTATCACATATTAAATGATTTCAATTGAAAATAAAAAAATTATTTAAAAACCTGATTTACCAGAGGAGCAATTTGGTCTAATGCTCCGCTAATCCAGTTATACGATTGTGCATTACCCATATGAATACATCTATCCTACATGGGCCTGCTGGTATCTTGTGATTAGCTGAATCTTGAGGGGATCACCTTGCCCATACAAAATTGGCAAGAGCGTGACTAGTGGGCAGCTTATCATAGAAAAGGAATGGCAAGATAGATAGACCAGGTCAGTGAGCAAAGAGGGTAAGTTACTAACAGGGAATAGTTTGAAAAGTATGTACCTAAGTGTGTGTGGGGTGGAGACAAATTGAGAGAGCTGTAAACCTCCAAATCTGCAGCCAATACAGTGACAGCTAAGCGGGTAGTGTCATCAAAGTGTATGTTAAGATCCCCTACCACTATAAAATTAGAGTAGCGAAGAACTAATGGAGACAGAGCATAGGCTAGAGAGGTGGCAAAATTAGATAAGGGAACAGGAGGATGATAAATCAAAGTCCCTGACACAGTGAAATTTTAAATGAGGGCTAGAGCAAAAAAGAACGTTTCACACCCATCAATAGGTAGCTCGGAGAAGGTGCAGTGCAATGTCTGCTTCAAAATGATGGCGATTCCTCCCCCCCTTTTAGTTTTCCAGTGCAGTCTCACAATGTTGAAACCTTGGGGAATAGCTTGTATTTTTGTCAGGGGAAGAATCCTCAGTGAGCCAAGTCTCAGTCAAAAAGACTGCCCGGCATATGCTCTTCAAGAAA
The DNA here is from genome assembly GCF_964261635.1 of Lissotriton helveticus. Lineage (NCBI taxonomy): Eukaryota > Metazoa > Chordata > Amphibia > Caudata > Salamandridae > Lissotriton > Lissotriton helveticus. The sequence goes on along the minus strand of NC_136061.1, from coordinate 510,080,483 downwards.
GTCCTGTGCCTCGAATTTGTGCTTACCTAGCGAACTACAATTAAAAGAGAGGAACTTGGCAGAAAGCTGGAGCTGGAATGCTGCACTTACCGCCTCTCTTTGTAGCAAGGAAGCCAAAACTGGAAACCTGTATTTATTATGGCAGGTTTCATAATTGATGACGCTCATTGTGTGGCCGCAGGCTTTGGGCAGAAAAGTCGCGAAGGTTCAGCAGCCCCTGTTTAGAGTATGCAAGGGGACTGACATAAAGAGGACCAGGAGTCCTGATCCCTGGCACCGTCAGAATGCAGACAAATGCAGACAGGCTTGTCTTAGAGGCACCTTTGGTGCGACAGCTTCAAGGCCATTCACCATGCGTGGTAAGATAACCCGCCTCTTCAAAAGGGGCATAACTATAGGCATGACAAATGCCAAAACCAGGAGGGCGAAAAACAGCAGGCTAGAGAACTGGCAAAACAAACAAAATGGTGAGAAACATAAATCATAAAGACATTAAAAGCAATGTGGGCAGCCTCTTCAAAGATGGCCCCCAAAAGGTATGGAGCCAGGCACCTCCACACAATACAACCACTACAAGGAAAGGAAAGTGAAAAGTGTTGCATCTCTTGCAACAATATATCAGCAGTGATCGGTTGACAGCCTAGCGCTCATAATGGGAACTGAGATCAGCACGAACGCGCACATACATAATAAAATAGCCTGCCTCCTAAAAGGGGGTGTGGCTTTGGGCATAACGAACACTGAAATCAATAGTACACAATCAACATTTGTTGATTGCTTACAGTCCAGAGGTGTCACTCATCAGCGCATTACCCTGAAATGGCCCCAAGCAAATATGGAAGTAGTAGAACATTTTATGAGGTCTCTTTCCTGAGAGAATATTGGCTCACACCGCATAGTATCAAAGGAGTTAGACCATGTCTGCATTTTCTCAGGTGGCGTGACGTATCCCATACCCCAACACAACATTTCAACCCTACCACAGAAAGTGGTGACAAGTGAATCAATGTCAGAAAGTGCTGAATCAAAAGGTTGAAACAAAGGAGAGCCTGACATAACATGCTGCAGATCAGCGATCTGGTAGTGATTGAGGAAAAGTATCCTGGCAACAAATGTCACCTTCCTTATGAGATTTAACACTGGCAAATAATCAGGATCAGTGATATTCAGAAAAAAAAGGAGTTCATCATCAGAAATGCCTAATTTTTAAAACTATTATTGACATCACTGCCTACAGGGAATGCTGTAATGGAAGATTATCCTCAAAGCAACAAAATGGAAGGAGAAAGTGGTGGAGACAAGTCAGATGACAAGGTGGGGAATTCCCTCACCCCCTCGAGTTCCAGTTCACCAGGTCCTTACTAGAGTTGCGCCCATGACTTGTCTGGTGAAAACAGATACAGCCTTTCTCATTCATCTAACATAAAACTGGCAGAATACAGCCAAGTCTCAACCAGAAGAGGAATGGACAGGTATCACCTGAGGCTGTGGCCCATGTTGTCCCACAAATACAGAGATTTTGGGCTTGACTAAATCAGAATGGAGCTAAAGGGATATCCACTGTTTTGTGAACAAATAAGGGGGTTCCCCGTGGGTAGCTTAAGGATATGGCAGGAAAAAGGGGGGAAAAACCATTGAATAGAAAAGGAGAGTACCCTGCCTCAAAATATAAAGGCCCTAGCTAGAGGGTCCAAGAGATATACATAGAGGGGTGGTTAACCTAGGGATTGACACTGAACATCACAATCACATGGTCAAATCAAATAGACTAAACAGTTCATATTGAAAAATATATTTTTTATTTTTTGTTTTCTGATAACACAGACATAAAAAGTTTCTTCTTAAAATATAGAAATATATTTTTTAGTATCTCAGCAGTGCATATAGGTCATAAATAAAACAAACATACATATAGGGACAATAACAGAAGGAAAATTTGTCCTACCCAGTAACGGCCAATACTTAACACACACTAAATCATTCACATTCAATCCTTCCTTACTCTAACTAGTCTAGTATCATACATCATTCATTCTATCAGTCAATTTTCTACTCCTTGCGGGTATAGCACAACGATGGTTCATGTGCTGGTTATGTCAAGATGTTAATCCGGATAGGTGGTTTTAGCTACGGGTCCTGATGTAGTGAGGACAATAGCCGTATTCCTGGAGACATACGCCGACGCGCGTTTCGGTGACAGGCCAGTTAGGCCGCACCTTCGTCAGGGCAAGGGGCAGTATACTGGGACGGGCACAGAGATAAACTTCTGCAAGATAAGGAGTAAAACATGCATTTTACTTTCATGTATGTATATATACTTTTCAAATTACAGTTCAGTGCTAGCAATAAACATTCATCATCATAGATGGGTTACTACATATTTCAGACATTTAAAGAGACTTCCAATATTTCAGCATGTTATTTTGTACATCTGATAAACACTGGAGCAATGCTCCTATACCTGACCGTTGATTGCCATGCAGTGTCAAACCTTCTAGAGACACTCCCTAGGATAGATTCCCCGAAAGGTGAAATCTAAAAGGCATCATGATAGCCTTGACTGTATGGACCAAAGAGCACATTCAATACCACACAAATTCTTTACTCACACATAGGTCTATAAACTGTTTTTATCATACATATTAAGACAGTTCATAGTCTCTCTCAACACTCCTCTCTTTTGAACACGCATGATTCTGTAGTGTAGATCAAGGACCGAGTCCAGAGTCAACAGGTAGTTCAGCTAGTCATTATTTATTAGTATAGATCCCAACTAGGACCAAGTAGTCTAGTATAACCATGCCCACAGTTGTTTAGTTATTTCTGGGATTTTCACTTTTATATTTTACCTGATTTTAGTTTTATTATTCAAGGATATCAGGCATCAGGCGACTTCTAGGAGGTATGGGGGCGCCGATGCTGCTGGTAAAATCCAAAGCCAGGCTTCAGGCCGTTCAGGTTCTGTCAGGGGGATAATTAGATTAACTCTTTTGTCAACATTTCGGGGTACTTCTAAACAGGTCAGATTCTTGTTGTTAGTCCATATCCTTTATAGTATCTGTGCTTATGGCCAAAGGGCATCAAAGAGGTCTTTCAGGTATCCATCTCTACCGCTCTCTAGTTTACAGAGATCGTGTTTACCGGTTTGAAATATTTAAAGGGCTTGTTATTGTCTAGCAGACCTAGTGCTGTAAGTTCTCGAGATACCTACCAGAATCGATCGGCACCTTGGCGTGGTGTTTTTATTCCCCCTTCCTGTTTAGGCGGTCATATAGGGTCTGAATGATAGTAGGCAACAATGGAGCCTGTCAAAAAGGGCGAAGCTAAATCAGTGACGTATCATGGTCAAGATAGTAATTAGTTATTATTATTGGAGAATAATAGCGTGTTTCGGAAAGTTCATTAACACCACGCCTCGCTATTCAACAGTGCTGTTTATAGCTACCAGTACATACCGGGGAAGTTGGCTCGTAGGGCTGAAGTTCTCCTTTTTAGTGTTAAAACAGGCGCTGAATGGTACATTTACTTCTGGCGTTCCTACAGATAAAGATGGCAATTCAGTAAAACTACAGAGCCCAACTCCTGCAGTTTCATATTACATATTTATTTTACATCATTATTTACCTTTTATAAATAAATTCGCTGTTCTTAGAAGGGGGTTCCAGTAGTGCTGTACTATGTCATTTTCTTGTCATAGGTAGTATAGGTATACGATGTAATCCCGGAAGGATAGAGCTGCCTCAGTGGGGGACTGGCTGGTGCTGCACCTGGGGCCGGGGGGCATAAAGAATACTAAGAGACTGGTCTCTCTAGACAGGTTTCGTAGTTATAGGGCGTTCGATTTTCAATGCTTACCTTCGTCTCGCGAGCAGTCTTCCTTAAGTTGGGATTCCGCCGACCCGGTCTGTCGGCCGATAAACGGAGACTGGATTTTCAGAGGCAGTTTCCGGCGTCCTTATCAAGGATCGTCGTTTTCGCGCCCACTCGACATACCAGATCAGCTGTCCCTGATTTCATAAAAAGAATAGACGGACTATTTTCTCCACCCTGTATTCAGTCGCCATCTTGTGTATACCAAACAGTGGGTAGAAACGCTGTTTAAGGTATCATTTGAGGTGCTGAGGCGGCCATCTTACTAAAACCGATCGTCTATTTTCGTTTTCTTCATAGAAATACGATTTTTTGAGGCATGAAGTGTATAATATAGATACGATGGTATATATATTTATATATAAAGGTGCCAATCAGGCAATTTAGGATTTTCATAGTTTTTTTATATATAATAGTAGTTAGATCTTCCTTAAGAATGCCGCTGATGGACCAAGAAGTGATGTCGAGCCATAAATAGTTATGGTTAATATATAAGCTTTTTTCGCTCACCGAGATAGACAGAGGTTAGGTGCATCCCCTATATTTGACATCGGTGCACATTCTTCCAAGGATCGAGTTATTCAGATAGATAGACAGCCATGTAAGTTCAATCCCAGTTAGTATATTCCAAATCAGTCTCCAATAGATCAACTTAGCCGAATTTTAGGGAATAGATTCATCATTTTTTGGCATAGAGGTCCCATACTGAGTCAAGGAAAAAGATCCAAAAGACCTCCCGTTTTTTTCGGAGGCATGTTGGGTCAGTTCCAGGGTTGGCCTTTATCTTTTCCAAGATGAACCAGCGAATTTCTATATCCTTGTGGTTTTTCTCTAGCCAGTGGGCCACAATGGGGGCTGTCATTTTTTTATTTCTTATGTTTGACTTGTGCTCCCCTATCCGTATCCGGCATTCTCTTCCAGTTTCTCCAACATATGGGAGATTGCACGGGCACAGTATGAGGTAGATGATATTGCTGGTGCGACAATTAGTTAACGTGATGTTCCTGCTAACTGAGATTGTGCGTGTGTTGGTAATGACAGTATCACCTACAATGGCTTGAGGGCAGATATGGCATGTTCCACACTTGTGATTGCCATATATTGGGTCCATTCCTGTCATGGTAGTCTGTTTATTCATTGAGGGTTCTTGTATTCTCCCCTTTACCAGATGATTTTTCAAATTCTGGTTTTTTTTAAAAGCAAAGATAGGTCGTCTTAGATGTGTTTTTTCGCTTTCCAGATTTAGGATGTGCCAGCTTGAATTCACAGCCTGTCTGATCTTATGATTCATCTCGGAGTGACGTGTTACACAAACCAGTTGGTTTAGTTTCTCCGATTCTTTTTCCGTGAACATTGCTTCCCTGTTGGTATATCTGGCTCGTTTAAACGACTCTCTGATCAATCTCGGGGGGTATCCTCGGAACCGCAGTTTTTCCTGGAGTATGTCAGCCTGGGTTAAAAAGTCTTGGAGGTCAGTACAGTTCCTCCTAATCCGAAGGAACTGGCTGTAAGGGATACTGTCCCTCTGGCTGCGTGGATGGAAGCTAGCATATTGCAGCAAGGTGTTGCGAGCTGTCGGTTTTGTATACAGGGATACTTTGATGGTGTTATTCTGATGTTCAATCCAGATGTCTAGAAATTCGATTCTAGATCTGCTGGTGTGGCTGGTAAATTTCAGATTGGTATCTGCCACACTGAGCCATTCAATGAATTCACTTAGTTGTTCTTCTGCCCCCTTCCAAATAAAGAAGATATCGTCGATGAACCATTTCCAGTTCATGACGTTCTCGAAAAAGGGGGCCATCTCATTAAAGATATTTATCCTTTCGAATTCCCCCATATATAGACAGGCGATGCTAGGTGCGCAGCTAGCTCCCATACTGACGCCCGATGCCTGTCTATATAGGGTATTATCAAATTCGAAGTAGTTATCAAATAATACCACTCTGAGACATTGTAAGATGAATTCAGCATTTGTTATGGTGGTATCTCTAGAGAGTACAGTCTCGATGGCATCATATGCTCCTTGTTGTGGTATATTAGAATATAATGCCTCCACATCCAATGTGACCATAATCTCAGACTCTTTGTGGAATTGAATGCCCTCCACTTGCTGGATAAAGTGTCCAGTGTCCCGTACATATGATTGCAGCTCTGTCACCATAGGATTTAAAAATTTATCGATATACTTCGATAATGGCTCGGTGGCAGAGCCAATGGTCGAGACTATCGGTCGCATAGGAGGATCAGTGCTATTCTTGTGGGTTTTGGGTAAACCGTATATGATGGGTATTTTGGTATTGGACGGAGTAAGGTATTCTGCCTCTGCTTCACAGATGTGGTCCCGACTGACCGCTTTTTGAACCATTGTCAGTATCCGTTTTTTCAAGGCATTTTCGGGATTCCTAGTCACCCGAATGTAGTGTCCAGAGGATGATAGTAGTTCATTCATTCTCCTCTTGTAGTCAGTCGTGTCTAACAGTGTTATCCCTCCGCCTTTATCACAAGGTTTAATTGTGATATTTTTATTAGTCTCCAAATCCTTCAAGGCCTTCTTCTCTTTAGCTGATAGGTTGGCCTTTGGTAGGGGCACATATTTGGTCATCTTGGTGATTTTATGCATGACGGTTTTTTCGAATACATTGACCTCAGGTCCTACCATCTCCAAAGATGGTGTAAAAGAGGATGGTGGTTTGCAACCAGATCTGTTATTTTCATTGTTGGAGGGAGGCGCTTCCAGGAAAAATTTCTGGAGGCGTATTTTCCTAAAAAATAGTTGTAAGTCTTTATTTAATTCAAATTTGTTGAAGTTGGACGATGGCACGAATGAGAGGCCCCTAGATAGAAGTTGGATGGCCTCGGGATCTACTGTTTCGTTGGACAGGTTGAACACAGGGAGCCCCCTTATGTTCGCCAATATTGTTGATGGCGGGTCTGCACATATATTTGCGGCTGGCCGCGACCCTGATGGTGATTCCTCGTTTGAGGGGTTCTCGATGGGGGACGGGTGTTGCCCCGGCGGTTCCCTAAAAAACGGTTTGGTTGATAGATCCCTAGGTTAACCACCCCTCTATGTATATCTCTTGGACCCTCTAGCTAGGGCCTTTATATTTTGAGGCAGGGTACTCTCCTTTTCTATTCAATGGTTTTTCCCCCCTTTTTCCTGCCATATCCTTAAGCTACCCACGGGGAACCCCCTTCTTTGTTCACTTGATTCCCAGCCTTGAGCTGTGGGGGTTAGTCGGGTTCTTCTGACTGAATGGACCTAGAGAAAGTATATATGAAGTATGATTGGTTGTGGGTGAGTGTCAGGATAGTATATGTGGGTTTGAAGATTGATACACGCATGACATATATCTAAAAAATAACTGTGCCCTAATAAATTGTATAGAGAAAACAAGTATCAGACCTACTACCTAAAGTTCGACTAAAGCTGCTTTACATCAATTCCTCCCGGAATAAAAATTAAAAAGAACAAGAATGGAGTCTATAAAAACGTTTGGCTTTACGGACGACGACTTTGCCAAAATGCTTGGCCTCCCAGTGGATGGCAATCAAGATTTTCTTGTGAAAACATTCGGACGTCCTTCCTTAGTTTTTCTGTTTTTCTTTTTAGAAGGTAGTCAGAAAAGGATTGCAGTTCAAATTGGATTTCTTCCAGTTTCCTTTTCCCCTCATCCACTGAATCTCCCTCCTTAAGCTTCTCCTCCAATTCTTTGATTTCCTTTTCTAGAATCTCCATTACGGTCCGTGCCGTTTCCACAATCAGCATCATCCAGTCCCTGGAGCAACGGTTGGAAATAAGCGCCCATCGCTCCAGGAACTGTCTGATTTCGATGAACATTCCGGGAATATTACGGACTCTGAGCCCAATGGGAATGGTACCCGCTCGTAGGTAGTCTAACATGAATTTAGCATGTAGCTCCGTTCTTTTAGATTTTTTACGGAGATTTAGAAGTTTATTCCAATCTCCATTAAGTCCTTTTGGTACACTAAAATCTACATTATACATAGAGGGGTGGTTAACCTAGGGATCTATCAACCAAACCGTTTTTTAGGGAACCGCCGGGGCAACACCCGTCCCCCATCGAGAACCCCTCAAACGAGGAATCACCATCAGGGTCGCGGCCAGCCGCAAATATATGTGCAGACCCGCCATCAACAATATTGGCGAACATAAGGGGGCTCCCTGTGTTCAACCTGTCCAACGAAACAGTAGATCCCGAGGCCATCCAACTTCTATCTAGGGGCCTCTCATTCGTGCCATCGTCCAACTTCAACAAATTTGAATTAAATAAAGACTTACAACTATTTTTTAGGAAAATACGCCTCCAGAAATTTTTCCTGGAAGCGCCTCCCTCCAACAATGAAAATAACAGATCTGGTTGCAAACCACCATCCTCTTTTACACCATCTTTGGAGATGGTAGGACCTGAGGTCAATGTATTCGAAAAAACCGTCATGCATAAAATCACCAAGATGACCAAATATGTGCCCCTACCAAAGGCCAACCTATCAGCTAAAGAGAAGAAGGCCTTGAAGGATTTGGAGACTAATAAAAATATCACAATTAAACCTTGTGATAAAGGCGGAGGGATAACACTGTTAGACACGACTGACTACAAGAGCAGAATGAATGAACTACTATCATCCTCTGGACACTACATTCGGGTGACTAGGAATCCCGAAAATGCCTTGAAAAAACGGATACTGACAATGGTTCAAAAAGCGGTCAGTCGGGACCACATCTGTGAAGCAGAGGCAGAATACCTTACTCCGTCCAATACCAAAATACCCATCATATACGGTTTACCCAAAACCCACAAGAATAGCACTGATCCTCCTATGCGACCGATAGTCTCGACCATTGGCTCTGCCACCGAGCCATTATCGAAGTATATCGATAAATTTTTAAATCCTATGGTGACAGAGCTGCAATCATATGTACGGGACACTGGACACTTTATCCAGCAAGTGGAGGGCATTCAATTCCACAAAGAGTCTGAGATTATGGTCACATTGGATGTGGAGGCATTATATTCTAATATACCACAACAAGGAGCATATGATGCCATCGAGACTGTACTCTCTAGAGATACCACCATAACAAATGCTGAATTCATCTTACAATGTCTCAGAGTGGTATTATTTGATAACTACTTCGAATTTGATAATACCCTATATAGACAGGCATCGGGCGTCAGTATGGGAGCTAGCTGCGCACCTAGCATCGCCTGTCTATATATGGGGGAATTCGAAAGGATAAATATCTTTAATGAGATGGCCCCCTTTTTCGAGAACGTCATGAACTGGAAACGGTTCATCGACGATATCTTCTTTATTTGGAAGGGGGCAGAAGAACAACTAAGTGAATTCATTGAATGGCTCAATGTGGCAGATACCAATCTGAAATTTACCAGCCACACCAGCAGATCTAGAATCGAATTTCTAGACATCTGGATTGAACATCAGAATAACACCATCAAAGTATCCCTGTATACAAAACCGACAGCTCGCAACACCTTGCTGCAATATGCTAGCTTCCATCCACGCAGCCAGAGGGACAGTATCCCTTACAGCCAGTTCCTTCGGATTAGGAGGAACTGTACTGACCTCCAAGACTTTTTAACCCAGGCTGACATACTCCAGGAAAAACTGCGGTTCCGAGGATACCCCCCGAGATTGATCAGAGAGTCGTTTAAACGAGCCAGATATACCAACAGGGAAGCAATGTTCACGGAAAAAGAATCGGAGAAACTAAACCAACTGGTTGTGTAACACGTCACTCCGAGATGAATCATAAGATCAGACAGGCTGTGAATTCAAGCTGGCACATCCTAAATCTGGAAAGCGAAAAAACACATCTAAGACGACCTATCTTTGCTTTTAAAAAAAACCAGAATTTGAAAAATCATCTGGTAAAGGGGAGAATACAAGAACCCTCAATGAATAAACAGACTACCATGACAGGAATGGACCCAATATATGGCAATCACAAGTGTGGAACATGCCATATCTGCCCTCAAGCCATTGTAGGTGATACTGTCATTACCAACACACGCACGATCTCAGTTAGCAGGAACATCACGTTAACTAATTGTCGCACCAGCAATATCATCTACCTCATACTGTGCCCGTGCAATCTCCCATATGTTGGAGAAACTGGAAGTGAATGCCGGATACGGATAGGGGAGCACAAGTCAAACATAAGAAATAAAAAAATGACAGCCCCCATTGTGGCCCACTGGCTAGAGAAAAACCACAAGGATATAGAAATTCGCTGGTTCATCTTGGAAAAGATAAAGGCCAACCCTGGAACTGACCCAACATGCCTCCGAAAAAAACGGGAGGTCTTTTGGATCTTTTTCCTTGACTCAGTATGGGACCTCTATGCCAAAAAATGATGAATCTATTCCCTAAAATTCGGCTAAGTTGATCTATTGGAGACTGATTTGGAATATACTAACTGGGATTGAACTTACATGGCTGTCTATCTATCTGAATAACTCGATCCTTGGAAGAATGTGCACCGATGTCAAATATAGGGGATGCACCTAACCTCTGTCTATCTCGGTGAGCGAAAAAAGCTTATATATTAACCATAACTATTTATGGCTCGACATCACTTCTTGGTCCATCAGCGGCATTCTTAAGGAAGATCTAACTACTATTATATATAAAAAAACTATGAAAATCCTAAATTGCCTGATTGGCACCTTTATATATAAATATATATACCATCGTATCTATATTATACACTTCATGACTCAAAAAATCGTATTTCTATGAAGAAAACGAAAATAGACGATCGGTTTTAGTAAGATGGCCGCCTCAGCACCTCAAATGATACCTTAAACAGCGTTTCTACCCACTGTTTGGTATACACAAGATGGCGACTGAATACAGGGTGGAGAAAATAGACCGCCTATTCTTTTTATGAAATCAGGGACAGCTGATCTGGTATGTCGAGTGGGCGCGAAAACGACGATCCTTGATAAGGACGCCGGAAACTGCCTCTGAAAATCCAGTCTCCGTTTATCGGCCGACAGACCGGGTCGGCGGAATCCCAACTTAAGGAAGACTGCTCGCGAGACGAAGGTAAGCATTGAAAATCGAACGCCCTATAACTACGAAACCTGTCTAGAGAGACCAGTCTCTTAGTATTCTTTATGCCCCCCGGCCCCAGGTGCAGCACCAGCCAGTCCCCCACTGAGGCAGCTCTATCCTTCCGGGATTACAGCGTATACCTATACTACCTATGACAAGAAAATGACATAGTACAGCACTACTGGAACCCCCTTCTAAGAACAGCGAATTTATTTATAAAAGGTAAATAATGATGTAAAATAAATATGTAATATGAATCTGCAGGAGTTGGGCTCTGTAGTTTTACTGAATTGCCATCTTTATCTGTAGGAACGCCAGAAGTAAATGTACCATTCAGCGCCTGTTTTAACACTAAAAAGGAGAACTCCAGCCCTACGAGCCAACTTCCCCGGTATGTACTGGTAGCTATAAACAGCACTGTTGAATAGCGAGGCGTGGTGTTAATGAACTTTCCGAAACACGCTATTATTCTCCAATAATAATAACTAATTACTATCTTGACCATGATACGTCACTGATTTAGCTTCGCCCTTTTTGACAGGCTCCATTGTTGCCTACTATCATTCAGACCCTATATGACCGCCTAAACAGGAAGGGGGAATAAAAACACCACGCCAAGGTGCCGATCGATTCTGGTAGGTATCTCGAGAACTTACAGCACTAGGTCTGCTAGACAATAACAAGCCCTTTAAATATTTCAAACCGGTAAACACGATCTCTGTAAACTAGAGAGCGGTAGAGATGGATACCTGAAAGACCTCTTTGATGCCCTTTGGCCATAAGCACAGATACTATAAAGGATATGGACTAACAACAAGAATCTGACCTGTTTAGAAGTACCCCGAAATGTTGACAAAAGAGTTAATCTAATTATCCCCTGACAGAACCTGAACGGCCTGAAGCCTGGCTTTGGATTTTACCAGCAGCATCGGCGCCCCCATACCTCCTAGAAGTCGCCTGATGCCTGATATCCTTGAATAATAAAACTAAAATCAGGTAAAATATAAAAGTGAAAATCCCAGAAATAACTAAACAACTGTGGGCATGGTTATACTAGACTACTTGGTCCTAGTTGGGATCTATACTAATAAATAATGACTAGCTGAACTACCTGTTGACTCTGGACTCGGTCCTTGATCTACACTACAGAATCATGCGTGTTCAAAAGAGAGGAGTGTTGAGAGAGACTATGAACTGTCTTAATATGTATGATAAAAACAGTTTATAGACCTATGTGTGAGTAAAGAATTTGTGTGGTATTGAATGTGCTCTTTGGTCCATACAGTCAAGGCTATCATGATGCCTTTTAGATTTCACCTTTCGGGGAATCTATCCTAGGGAGTGTCTCTAGAAGGTTTGACACTGCATGGCAATCAACGGTCAGGTATAGGAGCATTGCTCCAGTGTTTATCAGATGTACAAAATAACATGCTGAAATATTGGAAGTCTCTTTAAATGTCTGAAATATGTAGTAACCCATCTATGATGATGAATGTTTATTGCTAGCACTGAACTGTAATTTGAAAAGTATATATACATACATGAAAGTAAAATGCATGTTTTACTCCTTATCTTGCAGAAGTTTATCTCTGTGCCCGTCCCAGTATACTGCCCCTTGCCCTGACGAAGGTGCGGCCTAACTGGCCTGTCACCGAAACGCGCGTCGGCGTATGTCTCCAGGAATACGGCTATTGTCCTCACTACATCAGGACCCGTAGCTAAAACCACCTATCCGGATTAACATCTTGACATAACCAGCACATGAACCATCGTTGTGCTATACCCGCAAGGAGTAGAAAATTGACTGATAGAATGAATGATGTATGATACTAGACTAGTTAGAGTAAGGAAGGATTGAATGTGAATGATTTAGTGTGTGTTAAGTATTGGCCGTTACTGGGTAGGACAAATTTCCCTTCTGTTATTGTCCCTATATGTATGTTTGTTTTATTTATGACCTATATGCACTGCTGAGATACTAAAAAATATATTTCTATATTTTAAGAAGAAACTTTTTATGTCTGTGTTATCAGAAAACAAAAAATAAAAAATATATTTTTCAATATGAACTGTTTAGTCTATTTGATTTGACCATGTGATTGTGATGTTCAGTGTCAATCCCTAGGTTAACCACCCCTCTATGTATCTCTTGGACCCTCTAGCTAGGGCCTTTATATTTTGAGGCAGGGTACTCTCCTTTTCTATTCAATATCCACTGTTTTGATCTGGCATACATGACCATCTCCAATCAACCGATGGATCAGGACATTCCAGAAATCGATGCAATCCGGAGGGTCATTTTTTTGGGAATCCATGTTTTATTTTTGTTTGTTTTGATGTATGTTGTGCTTTATGTTTTTAATATATTTTAGTTAAGGAGGAATGTGATGTAGGGGCGAGGGTGGCATGACCCGTCGGGCCCCGCAGAGGTTGTCTGAAGTTGCCCCACAGAAGCAAAGAAAATGGATGGTCCCTGTGGACCAAGGACATGAAGGGAAACTAAGCCCAGGGCTTGTGGTTAGTTAATAAGCAGCCTGGTGTCTTGAACCTGCCTTTGTGTTTTCCTACCACTGCTGTGCAGCCACATGCTGCCAGGCTGTCAGGCCCCAGGGGACAGAGTAACTGCACCCATACAAAGGGCCACTCTAGATATGATTGTCCATTAATCATATACCTCCCTTTCGTTCTTTGAACCTTCCATGGACTTCTCATGATGCATACTATTGTAATCAACTCAGTCAAGTCTTCAGCATATTAAATAGTAATTCTTCATCTGTTATTTGCAAGTTATTTTGCATTCATAGTTCTGGTCTTTCTGAATTCACAATAAAATAACAGCTTTATTACAGACTGGCATGCTTCTCATCTCATCTGACCTTACTGAGCTCTCCTCCAGCCCTTGCGTTAACAGAGAATAGGTTTACTTGTTTCACCCTTTTTATGGAAGGAGCCATTTTGAACAAGTTTAAATCTTGTGTCACCATTACACTCACTGGGCAATCCAAAACAAATGGAAGCAATGCTTGTATCCACACTTCCCTGGATCACTGGCAACCATACAATGACTTTCTATGCCAGTAGGCAGTAGATCAGGGGTAAGAGAATGGGAAAAGAGGGAGAGAAACAGAGAAACTGGGTATGCAGATACACCCTGTGACTCAGGATCCACAACATGAGCAACATGGACGTAAGGGGGATGGCGTCAGGGGTTGTTTGTGCACGTGGCTGTGTCAGGGTGTGGCCTGCTCCTTTACGGATGTGGTCCACACTCAGCCACCTCAGTGTTGTGGCGTGTACCATGTCATGATAATTGGACGGCAGCCATGCTAATCATCATGTAGTGTCACTTGCCTTATCAGTGTGGCTCATGGACCCGCAGATTTGCTGGGTTCAGCAAATGTGCATGGGTTTGTTGTGAGATTAGTGATGTGTGGAAAGGGCCCCCTCTGGGCACATTGTCAACGGGTGCCAACTTGCTGTTTCTATGTGTGCTGCAGTATGCCAGAGAGATCAGGGACATAATCCAGAGTCAGTGTGGGTGTGCACTTTGCCATACCTAATTTTGCATTTGTGCCATTGTGCCTATCTCTCCCCACCCCTTTCCCAGTACCTGGTCCTTACTCACCATGTTGCTGTTGTGTCAGGTCATGTTGAGCAGTGTCCGGTCCACCAACGCCTGCCACCATCTCCCCACTGATGTCAGTGGACACCATTTCCACCATCTCATCCAGCTCCTGCTGTGGCGCTGGACTCCCACCTCCAGTCTGCGTTGCTGCTTTCCAGTTGTTAGCGAGTTTCAGCTTGGTTTTGCACTTCACATCATTCCAGTGCTTCTTGGCACTTCACTCTGACTGCATTCACCTTGACCAAGATCGAGTGCCATGTTGCATTTTTAGTTGCCAATGACACAGTGGAAGTGATGAACAGTTGTTGGTGGTTTTCTGTCACCTCCATAATCAGGATCTTGTTTTCCTGCGGACTGAATCGTGGGTTCCTCTTCTTCTCCTCCTTGCCCTTCTCCTTCCCCGAGGTCCCTGGCTGGTCCTCCAGGGGGGTTGTGGGGTTCTCGTTGGCCTCTGTAAGTGCTCCAGCTACCTCCATGATGCTTTTCAGTAGTTTTTTTTTTTTGCAGTTTTTATGGTGATATTCTTGTCTGACGTGGAAAGAGCAAGCCTGGAGCTGCTTATCGCTGATGTTTTATCGCCGGTAGGCCCATCGCAACTTTTTTCACATTTGGGTTTCCTTTTTTATTGTCATCCTGGTAATTTCAACGCGGACATTTGACGCGTTGTCGGGAAACTATCGCCTGTTGCCGGCTTGTTGAGAATACGCCGTTAACATGGCGTTAGTTTCCCTTGATAGATGCATTATGTAAAATTGTGTTAACCTAGCTTGCCGATGATCATCACCCGTTCTTGAGAATATCCCCTCTAGTGTATTGATTTGTTCTGATCATTTTAAAAGGTTTGTTTCCACTACACTTCAAAACTGCAAAAATTTGCTTCATTTGTAGTTTCTTAACTCTGATATATTAAAAAATATCTGCACCATTCATTTATAGACATTTAGATGTTGTTGAGTGCTAGAAAAAAAGCTGTTCTTTCACAGCAGGATTGTACTAACTTACTTCGAAGTTAGAGAAAGTAAAATAAACACCATGCTCCCACGGAAGACAGAGCCTAACATTTGACCTCTTTTTTAAATGCACATCAAATGTGACAAGATAAGAACAAGTTTCAAAGGCCTTTTTACAGAAAGTGAGCACTAAGAATACAGTAAATAGGTGATTCTCTGTAAAATAGGGACGAACTTAAGCTGGACAGCGTAAAATGAATAAAGCAGCAAATCGACAACAAACAAATATGATTTACAGACCACAAAGAGAATGGTAAGCAATGGGTGGAATCTCTGCTATTACATACCTCTCCTGCAGATCACCTTAGTTCAGAACTTCCTTACATTCTTCCCTCTTTATATTCCACTCTACTATATTCCTTATCCCCGGGTATTTTTTTCGATATTCCTCTATATATTCCACTCTACTCTATTGCTTAGCTCGGTGTATTCTCCTTCTTCTGTTTTTTTCTTTTCTCTCCCCCACACACTACGTTGAACCCCGCACTTTCATTTATCCACCAGGATAACCGAGATCCAACCCCTCTCCTTCCCTTTCAGCCCATTTTTATTTAGCCACTTCCGCATTTGTTGTCCTCTCCCTTCCCTACCTTCCCACCCCCTTGCACTCCTCATCACCTTATGCTCCCTCACGAGACTCATACCCACCCTGCGCCCCATCCCTTTTCTTCCTCTTTGTTCCACCAGGATATTTCAGGCCCATACCCACCTAGCACAACTACCCTTTCTCACCTACTTTGCATTCATCAGGATACCTGCAATCCTCCACCACTATATGAAGATTTAGCCACCACCCCATTTGCTGGCCTCACCCCTCCATACCTTACCTCCCCCTAGCACCCCTCGCCTCACAACACTTACCTCCAGGAGGCTCACACCCACCTTGCGCCCCATCCCAGCTCTCCCACTGGGCTGTTCATAACATGGAGCTTACAGGCACACACACCTACAACATCATCTACCTCCCCACCCTCATAAAAAAGCAGCTAAACGATTCAAGCACAATTTTATAAAACAACACCCTTGAAACTCTCTTCGCTGACCCTTATTTTTCTCCACACACACAACGGTATGACATCCACTGACTTAACTTTCCACACGAAAAGAAGAGCCCATTGGAGGAAAGCACTCCTAGACGCATTATCGATCTCTTCCACGAGGAAAAACACACATGGTCTAGCTATTTGTATTTCCCCCCTCTCAGCTTTTCCAAGCGACAGCAACCATCAGCATCTACAATAACGGAACTATCCTCATCCGAGCCACTGATTGTAATCTAATTCTTTTTAACAACATCTTCCCCATCATTAAGAAACTGGTGTCTAAACCCCAAGCTACAACCCATCCTATTCCTATCTCCAGTACACAAGGCGTCGCACCAGCCACACCATCGGACAATTCCTCCCCTTTTCCACCCCATCCACGACTGACATATGACTCATACCATACATTCACCCAGACTTCCCCTCCCACCATCACACCTCACATCACGTCACCAAAACCATCACATTCTACCTCCCAGCACAGCGGAGACAGCATACGCGCCCTCATTAGATACTGAACCCCATCCACCTCTGACATCTGATTCATACGATACTGTTACTCAGACCAGCCCTCCCACCAACATACCACACACCACCTCACCAAACCCACACATGCTACCCGGCACGTCTGAGACAGATCACGAGCCCCCTTTGGATAGTAAACCCCATCAGTGTATGATCTTAGCTCCCCTTCCGCACAACAACGTAGTGCTCAATAGTCTCAAACACTTCCTTGAGGATTTAGCCCTCACCCAAATCTGCACCTGCCCGACACATAAAAAGGGCTCGATCCTGGATTTAATAATCTCCAAAAGTGACGTCACTCAGCTTGAGTCGATTCAACCCTTTGACTGGTCAGACCATTATATTATCACCTTCTTTATCAACAAAACATTGAAACTTAACTCAGTGCAATCCACAAAACCAAAGACCTGGAAAAAAGACCTGAAAAAACTCAACCCCAACACTTTACCCGCTTCCAGGTATAACCGTCTCCTGCCCCCTGTAGTATTTTCCGACGTACATGATCTAACCTATCACTACTTTAATTCTATGACCTCGATCATTAACTAGGTAGCCCCCCTTCAACTAAAGAGAGTCTCCACTAAAGACACTAAGCCCTCGTACAACAGTCTACTTAACGAGGATAGACGGTATCTCAGATCTCATGAACACACTTGGAGATCAGTCCCATCTTCTAATCACCTCAAGTTACTAAGGAAAAAGAGAAATGCTTATCATAGAAAGATCAAGCGCACGAAAGCTGATTTTTTTCAGCCACCAACTAGACCAAGCAAGAAATCGCCCCCAAAAACTTTTTGAGCTAATCAGAACACAACCTAAGGACGCCCCTCAACGGATACAAGACATAGCCCACCCACAACCA
Organism: Lissotriton helveticus; assembly: GCF_964261635.1. NCBI lineage: Eukaryota > Metazoa > Chordata > Amphibia > Caudata > Salamandridae > Lissotriton > Lissotriton helveticus. Next base: position 510,062,441 of record NC_136061.1, on the reverse strand, counting down.
ATTTGTGAAGATTTGTCTGCCTTCTTTAAGCAGAAGACTGAAAACATCAAGAAGGATCTCCTAAATGACCGATTACTACTCTTCGATCCTCCTATAAACACCTCTCCTCCACTCCCATCTACACCACACCAAATCATCTCTAAGTTTGACTTAAAAATCTACGCAGCCTGGTCATCCTTTGTTAATTACACTGAAGAAGCTTTAGGCAAGATTCTTATGGCCCTGAAGCCGGTCAATCACCTCACCGATCCCCTCCCGGCTAATGCTGTTAAAGACTTAACACATTGGCTTCTGCCTCTATGGACTAAAATTATTAAAAGTTCCATCCAACAAGGCTGCATCCAGGACTCCCTCAAAGTCGGACAGGTATCACCCATCTTAAAGAAACCTACAGCCGACCCCAATGACTTAAGCAACCATCGTCCTATCTCCAATATTCCTACCTTGGCCAAACTACTCGAAAAATGTGTACACCACCAATTGACTAAACATATTGATCACTTTGACCTCCTTAACAAACACCAATCAGGCTTCAGAGCAGTGCACAGCACAGAATCAGCCATGACATACATCAGTGACGACGCGCTACAAATCCTCGATCAGAACGGATCATGCCTTCTCATCCTGCTAGACCTATCCTCAGCCTTTGATACGGTCAAACACGATAATGTAATCAACCTGCTGCAACATAGAATGGGTTTATTGGGATCAGTGCTAAACTGGTTTACTTCGTTTCTCCATAACTGAACGTAAATATTCAAGGTCAACAACACTCTCTCCAAGCCCGTACCTGTGATGTTGGGGGTACCACAAGGGTCCTCATTGTCTCCGACATTGTTTACAACAATAATGATGTCCTAGTGCTCAAGGCAGAAACAATATTGTCAAGAAATCTGCGGCATCACAAGTTGCACCAAAATTACAACATACCTCCCCTCTTGCAATGAATTTGGGGTAGGGGATGCCTCAGTTTGCTGCCACTATTAAAATAGCCCAACTCTGATAGACTTAACAAACATTTACAAAGCCCACATTCACCTAGTGTAACATAGAAAAAAGATGAGAAAGCGAGATGGCACCTCACGGGTGCAACACCAATGGGACCCCTGGCTGGTACTCACCAGGATGGCCCTGTTATCATCATTGGTACCATCAAGCTATAACGGAAACGTGTCCTAAACCCAAAGAAAAGATTGTGCGTGATGCAGTGAACAAAAATTATATGTGACTCAACGTACAACATTTAACACATAACACATATTCTATTCTGCAACTAGGACTAGTTCCTTTAATTTTGTTTCTATTTGTTGTATACAAAACATATATAGAATTAATAAAGGAGGTTGTGAATACTACCAATCGATTCACAACCTACTCACAGCCGACATGTTTCATTGCCTTGGTTTGCATCAGGCAATTCCCTCAGGGCATATACCTTTCAATGCCACTGCAAAGGACACTGGGCATTGCGCACTGTAGCAAGACATAAACAATAAACAGAATCGAGGTTATCCCACTTTGATGCCTTAGTCAAATCAAAAGTGCTTATATGCGTCGCATACACCATCATGCTGCAAAGTGTTAATATTTACCCTTCAATAATCCTAGCCTCTCATACCAGCCGAGAGGAATTTGAACAGGATCACAGCTCCCAATGGTGAGCTTTGTTAAGTCTCCCTCCGTTCTTGTTACTGCATTAACAATCAACCAGGAAATATTAAAAACATTGTCTTATACCTGTGGTTTTCGCCATTTATGCTCGTAGGTTCCTTCCTATCCCATTTAAAAAGTTACCGGTAGTGAGGAGAAGTCCGGCGCTCAATCAGCCCTGGAACACCGAGGCTCTTCCCTGCCGATACCTATAGCGTGTGACGCGCCATTTTGCACAGCATCTGATTGGCTGCGTACGTCTCGCGTACATGGCCGCCATCTTGGATTGGTCTTAAACATTGTTTAACCTGTTTCTGGAGCCTCTCACCGAAATGCTTCATGCTTCCAATGTGCAATATCATATGTACGCCGATGACACACAACTCTACCTCAAGATCCACACCCTTGAAGACATTAAAGTGCTTAACACAACGCTCCGAAACACCCAGACTTGGCTGGCAAAAAACCATCACAAATTGAATGCTTTGAAGACCGAATTCCTCCTTATAGCCCCTCCCACCAAAGTCCCCATTATGCAAGACCTGATCAAACTTATTATTGCACTCAATGTTCAACCAAACATTGTAGACTCAGCGAAATCCCTGGGAATAACTCTTGACAGCAACGTCACTATGCAGATACACAATATGTATAACTTTATTGCATGATTAATTAAAACCTTCGCAAACAAATAAAACATTAGTTCACAAGATACAGCTTCTCCTTTAAAAGATGTTAAAAGATTGCAAATATATTGTAAGTCATTAAAATTGCAAAGGAGTAAAAATGTATAGGTAAAATAGATCTTCTTAGTAAAAAAGATAAGTCAGCATAGGGCTTGTTCTCATTGGCGGATCCACACCAAGAAATGATATTTGTGGAGAGAACGAGTCAATGAGCTCACAGCCAGGCCATACTGACTGCTGGGAGCTTAGCAACCAGGGAGGTATTCATAGGACTTAATCAAAGCGCTAGTAGAGACGGTTGTTGACCTTGACTCATAAGTACGATAGCATAGGATAAAGACCGGTGACTTGGGGATCTTCCCGACTTAGCTTAGCGTTCGCTTCCCTCATAAACCGAACAAGGCTGCAGGAAAGACGGATGTTGCTGCCCTCAAAATAGGCCTTTACCGCTTCCCTACAAGATCGAACCTGACTTGCAATCAGGAGCTGTTTGAGAAACTGTCTCCTTTCCGCTCTCAAACCATTGCAGATGCATAGTAGATGTTTTATGTCTTCGTTTAAATTTCCACACAGTCTGCAGCAGTTGGTGGAGGTTGTGCGTTTCCATGGAGGAAGATGGGGCTTTGCTGGTAGGATTCCCAACCTCAGATGAAGGGACCGTTCTTTAATTGTTCTTGCGAAACCTATTCCTAGGTATGGTTGGGGCTTTGTTGACACATAGCTTTGAATTACGAAGCAGCCATGGGATCTCCTACTAAGGGCAGCTTTGTCTTCTGCGAGAGATGCGACCTTTACTGATTTATTTACCAGGACCTTAAAACTTTTCTGGGATTGGCATGAGTCCCATAGGTCCTGTAAAGCTAACAGCTTGATTGCTGATTGGAGGTAGGTCTTCGCTGGGCGTTCATTTCTCTTTGAGATTTCCAACCACTGGTGTGAGTGCAATGTGCTCGGCATGGCCCCCTTTATTTTGAACCAGCAATTGGCGTAGGCCCCTTTCCGCGAGATTTCCTGCTTTAGCAGTCCAAATTCTAATCTTATTTGCGCTGGTGAGGTAAAATGCGGAAGATTCAATATTATTCTTAGGGCCTTAGCAACCACAATGTCCAGGGTGACTTCATCCCTACCTCTCATTGCTTCGCTTCCGTAGGTGATGGAGGGAAGGAGGCGCGCTCGAAGCACTTCTAGCAAAGGGAGAAGGCTAGGGCCAGTTATTTTTTGCTTGATGTTTTTTAAAGCAACAGCCAATACAGTTCCTCTGCCTTTAATGGAGGCTTTCTGTTTAGAAAATGAGCAGTTTCTTTCGAATATGATTCCCAAATACTTGTACTCCTCTACCGGGACCATCAGCCGGTTGTTCATTGACCATCGTAGGTAGGGTTTATTTGGACCTTGGTTTAGTACCATTACTTTGGATTTTTCCAGATTTATTTTCAGCCCATTTTTATCTGCGAAGGTACTTGTGATGTTTATCAGATGCTGGAGACCGATTGGAGTACGGCTAATTAGTAGGAGGTCATCGGCGTACAAGAGGTTCGATAGTGTTAAGCCCCCTAGGTTCGGTGCATGGTTGTTACAGTTGTCCAAGTCGGTGGAAAGATCAGAGACAAAGAGGTTGAACAAAGTTGGGGCCAGTACGCAACCCTGCTTCAGCCCTTTGGTAGTAGGAATTTTTCTAGACAGGGTATCTCCTGCTCAAATTTTAATCTGGACCCAAGTTTCAGAGTGAAGTAGGATTAGATGCTTTAGCAGATTTGTAGGGACTCCCCACCTCGCCAGTTTGGCACAAAGTAGCCCCCTGTTCATGCTATCGAAAGCTGCCTTGTAATCAATAAAGCAGACGAATAGCAGTTTGTTCATTTTTTTGGAGGCGTCAGACAGTAGGGAAAGGGCGAGAATGTTTGTTGAAGTCCCCAGACCTTCCTGAAAACCAGTTTGATTTATGGGAATTACGTTTTTTTCCAAAGCCCAAACTATGAGTTCATTTAGTAAGAGCCCTGCATAGAATTTGGCTTCGATGTCTATTAAGGTGATGAAGCAAAAACAACAGGTGATGGACAGAATGCAGAACAATGTCATACATTCACCCCAGTACAGAGATCTGGGCCTAAATCCATCGTTTTTTTGCTCACCATGCCTTTCCAGTTTGAACCCAGCTATATGCAAATCAGTCTTGACCCTGTGCCCCATGGGAACAGTCCAGCCCGAACTGCCAAGCCTGGTCCTCCCTGGACTGGAAACAAGTATCCAAGGACCGGTTTCGGGCTTTCAGCCCTCGTCAGCCTGGATAGCTTGATTCCAGTGGCATGGAGAGCACGGGACTCACGTCTGAGCATACCCGTCCCACTCGGGGTGACAAAGCAAAAACAACAGGTGATGGACAGAATGCAGAACAATGTCATACATTCACCCCAGTACAGAGATCTGGGCCTAAATCCATAGTTTTTTTGCTCACCATGCCTTTCCAGTTTGAACCCAGCTATATGCAAATCAGCCTTGACCCTGTGCCCCATGGGAACAGTCCAGACCGAACTGCCAAGCCTGGTCCTCCCTGGACTGGAAACAAGCATCCAAGGACCGGTTTCGGGCTTTAAGCCCTCATCAGCCTGGATAGCTTGATTCCAGTGGCATGGAGAGCACAGGACTCACGTCTAAGCATACCCGTCCCACTCGGGGTGACAAAGCAAAAACAACAGGTGATGGACAGAATGCAGAACAATGTCATACATTCACCCCAGTACAGAGATCTGGGCCTAAATCCATCGTTTTTTTGCTCACCATGCCTTTCCAGTTTGAACCCAGCTATATGCAAATCAGTCTTGACCCTGTGCCCCATGGGAACAGTCCAGCCCGAACTGCCAAGCCTGGTCCTCCCTGGACTAGAAACAAGCATCCAAGGACCGGTTTCGGGCTTTCAGCCCTCATCAGCCTGGATAGCTTGATTCCAGTGGCATGAAGAGCACGGGACTCACGTCAGAGCATACCCGTCCCACTCGGGGTGACAAAGCAAAAACAACAGGTGATGGACAGAATGCAGAACAATGTCATACATTCACCCCAGTACAGAGATCTGGGCCTAAATCCATCGTTTTTTTGCTCACCATGCCTTTCCAGTTTGAACCCAGCTATATGCAAATCAGTCTTGACCCTGTGCCCCATGGGAACAGTCAAGCCCGAACTGCCAAGCCTGGTCCTCCCTGGACTGGAAACAAGCATCCAAGGACCGGTTTCGGGCTTTCAGCCCTCATCAGCCTGGATAGCTTGATTCCAGTGGCATAGAGAGCACGGGACTCACGTCAGAGCATACCCGTCCCACTCGGGGTGACAAAGCAAAAACAACAGGTGATGGACAGAATGCAGAACAATGTCATACATTCACCCCAGTACAGAGATCTGGGCCTAAATCCATCGTTTTTTTGCTCACCATGCCTTTCCAGTTTGAACCCAGCTATATGCAAATCAGTCTTGACCCTGTGCCCCATGGGAACAGTCCAGCCGGAACTGCCAAGCCTGGTCCTCCCTGGACTGGAAACAAGCATCCAAGGACCGGTTTCGGGCTTTCAGCCCTCATCAGTCTGGATAGCTTGATTCCAGTGGCATGGAGAGCACGGGACTTACGTCTGAGCATACCTGTCCCACTCGGGGTGACAAAGCAAAAACAACCGGTGATGGACAAAATGCAGAACAATGTCATAAATTCACTCCAGTACAGAGATCTGGGCCTAAATCCATCGTTTTTTTGCTCACCATGCCTTTCCAGTTTGAACCCAGCTATATGCAAATCAGTCTTGACCCTGTGCCCCATGGGAACAGTCCAGCCCGAACTGCCAAGCCTGGTCCTCCCTGGACTGGAAACAAGCATCCAAGGACCGGTTTCGGGCTTTCAGCCCTCATCAGCCTGGATAGCTTGATTCCAGTGGCATGGAGAGCACGGGACTCACGTCTGAGCATACCCGTCCCACTCGGGGTGAGAAAGCAAAAACAACAGGTGATGGACAGAATGCAGAACAATGTCATACATTCACCCCAGTGCAGAGATCTGGGCCTAAATCCATTTTTTTTGCTCACCATGCCTTTCCAGTTTGAACCCAGCTATATGCAAATCAGTCTTGACCCTGTGCCCCATGGGAACAGTCCAGCCCGAACTGCCAAGCTTGGTCCTCCCTGGACTGGAAACAAGCATCCAAGGACCGGTATCGGGCTTTCAGCCCTCATCAGCCTGGATAGCTTGATTCCAGTGGCATGGAGAGCACAGGACTCACATCTGAGCATACCCGTCCCACTCGGGGTGACAAAGCAAAAACAACAGGTGATGGATAGAATGAAGAACAATGTCATACATTCACCCCAGTACAGAGATCTGGGCCTAAATCCATCGTTTTTTTGCTCACCATGCCTTTCCAGTTTGAACCCAGCTATATGCAAATCAGTCTTGACCCTGTGCCCCATGGGAACAGTCCAGCCCGAACTGCCAAGCCTGGTCCTCCCTGTACTGGAAACAAGCATCCAAGGACCGGTTTCGGGCTTTCAGCCCTCATCAGCCTGGATAGCTTGATTCCAGTGGCATGGAGAGCACGGGACTCACGTCTGAGCATACACGTCCCACTCGGGGTGACAAAGCAAAAACAACAGGTGATGGACAGAATGCAGAACAATGTCATACATTCACCCCAGTACAGAGATCTGGGCCTAAATCCATCGTTTTTTTGCTCACCATGCCTTTCCAGTTTGAACCCAGCTATATGCAAATCAGTCTTGACCCTGTGCCCCATGGGAACAGTCCAGCCTGAACTGCCAAGCCTGGTCCTCCCTGGACTGGAAACAAGCATCCAAGGACCGGTTTCGGGCATTCAGCCCTCATCAGCCTGGATAGCTTGATTCCAGTGGCATGGAGGGCACGGGACTCACGTCTGAGCATACCCGTCCCACTCGGGGTGACAAAGCAAAAACAACAGGTGATGGACAGAATGCAGAACAATGTCATACGTTCAACCCAGTACAGAGATCTGGGCCTAAATCCATCGTTTTTTTGCTCACCATGCCTTTCCAGTTTGAACCCAGCTATATGCAAATTAGTCTTGACCCTGTGCCCCATGGGAACAGTCCAGCCCGAACTGCCAAGGTTGGTCCTCCCTGGACTGGAAACAAGCATCCAAGGACCGGTTTCGGGCTTTCAGCCCTCATCAGCCTGGATAGCTTGATTCCAGTGGCATGGAGAGCACGGGACTCACGTCTGAGCATACCCGTCCCACTCGGGGTGACAAAGCAAAAACAACAGGTGATGGACAGAATACAGAACAATGTCATACATTCACCCCAGTCAGAGATCTGGGCCTAAATCCATCGTTTTTTTGCTCATCATGCCTTTCCAGTTTGAACCCAGCTATATGCAAATCAGTCTTGACCCTGTGCCCCATGGGAACAGTCCAGCCCGAACTGCCAAGCCTGGTCCTCCCTGGACTGGAAACAAGCATCCAAGGACCGGTTTCGGGCTTTCAGCCCTCATCAGCCTGGATAGCTTGATTCCAGTGGCATGGAGAGCACGGGACTCACGTCTGAGCATACCCGTCCCACTCGGGGTGACAAAGCAAAAACAACAGGTGATGGACAGAATGCAGAACAATGTCATACATTCACCCCAGTACAGAGATCTGGGCCTAAATCCATCATTTTTTTGCTCACCATGCCTTTCCAGTTTGAACCCAGCTATATGCAAATCAGTCTTGACCCTGTGCCCCATGGGAACAGTCCAGCCCGAACTGCCAAGCCTGGTCCTCCCTGGACTGGAAACAAGCATCCAAGGACCGGTATCTGGCTTTCAGCCCTCATCAGCCTGGATAGCTTGATTCCAGTGGCATGGAGAGCACAGGACTCACATCTGAGCATACCCGTCCCACTCGGGGTGACAAAGCAAAAACAACAGGTGATGGATAGAATGCAGAACAATGTCATACATTCACCCCAGTACAGAGATCTGGGCCTAAATCCATCGTTTTTTTGCTCACCATGCCTTTCCAGTTTGAACCCAGCTATATGCAAATCAGTCTTGACCCTGTGCCCCATGGGAACAGTCCAGCCCGAACTGCCAAGCCTGGTCCTCCCTGTACTGGAAACAAGCATCCAAGGACCGGTTTCGGGCTTTCAGCCCTCATCAGCCTGGATAGCTTGATTCCAGTGGCATGGAGAGCACGGGACTCACGTCTGAGCATACACGTCCCACTCGGGGTGACAAAGCAAAAACAACAGGTGATGGACAGAATGCAGAACAATGTCATACATTCACCCCAGTACAGAGATCTGGGCCTAAATCCATCGTTTTTTTGCTCACCATGCCTTTCCAGTTTGAACCCAGCTATATGCAAATCAGTCTTGACCCTGTGCCCCATGGGAACAGTCCAGCCTGAACTGCCAAGCCTGGTCCTCCCTGGACTGGAAACAAGCATCCAAGGACCGGTTTCGGGCATTCAGCCCTCATCAGCCTGGATAGCTTGATTCCAGTGGCATGGAGGGCACGGGACTCACGTCTGAGCATACCCGTCCCACTCGGGGTGACAAAGCAAAAACAACAGGTGATGGACAGAATGCAGAACAATGTCATACGTTCACCCCAGTACAGAGATCTGGGCCTAAATCCATCGTTTTTTTGCTCACCATGCCTTTCCAGTTTGAACCCAGCTATATGCAAATCAGTCTTGACCCTGTGCCCCATGGGAACAGTCCAGCCCGAACTGCCAAGCCTGGTCCTCCCTGGACTGGAAACAAGCATCCAAGGACCGGTTTCGGGCTTTCAGCCCTCATCAGCCTGGATAGCTTGATTCCAGTGGCATGGAGAGCACGGGACTCACGTCTGAGCATACCCGTCCCACTCGGGGTGACAAAGCAAAAACAACAGGTGATGGACAGAATACAGAACAATGTCATACATTCACCCCAGTCAGAGATCTGGGCCTAAATCCATCGTTTTTTTGCTCATCATGCCTTTCCAGTTTGAACCCAGCTATATGCAAATCAGTCTTGACCCTGTGCCCCATGGGAACAGTCCAGCCCGAACTGCCAAGCCTGGTCCTCCCTGGACTGGAAACAAGCATCCAAGGACCGGTTTCGGGCTTTCAGCCCTCATCAGCCTGGATAGCTTGATTCCAGTGGCATGGAGAGCACGGGACTCACGTCTGAGCATACCCGTCCCACTCGGGGTGACAAAGCAAAAACAACAGGTGATGGACAGAATGCAGAACAATGTCATACATTCACCCCAGTACAGAGATCTGGGCCTAAATCCATCATTTTTTTGCTCACCATGCCTTTCCAGTTTGAACCCAGCTATATGCAAATCAGTATTGACCCTGTGCCCCATGGGAACAGTCCAGCCCGAACTGCCAAGCCTGGTCCTCCCTGGACTGGAAACAAGCATCCAAGGACCGGTTTCGGGCTTTCAGCCCTCATCAGCCTGGATAGCTTGATTCCAGTGGCATGGAGAGCACGGGACTCACGTCTGAGCATACCCGTCCCACTCGGGGTGACAAAGCAAAAACAACAGGTCATGGACAGAATGTAGAACAATGTCATACATTCACCCCAGTGCAGAGATCTAGGCCTAAATCCATCGTTTTTTTGCTCACCATGCCTTTCCAGTTTGAACCCAGATATATGCAAATCAGTCTTGACCCTGTGCCCCATGGGAACAGTCCAGCCCGAACTGCCAAGCCTGGTCCTCCCTGGACTGGAAACAAGCATCCAAGGACCGGTTTCGGGCTTTCAGCCCTCATCAGCCTGGATAGCTTGAGTCCAGTGGCATGGAGAGCCCGGGACTCACGTCTGAGCATACCCGTCCCACTCGGGGTGACAAAGCAAAAACAACAGGTGATGGACAGAATGCAGAACAATGTCATACATTCACCCCAGTACAGAGATCTGGGCCTAAGTCCATCGTTTTTTTGCTCACCATGCCTTTCCAGTTTGAACCCAGCTATATGCAAATCAGTCTTGACCCTGTGCCCCATGGGAACAGTCTAGTCCGAACTGCCAAGCCTGGTCCTCCCTGGACTGGAAACAAGCATCCAAGGACCGGTTTCGGGCTTTCAGCCCTCATCAGCCTGGATAGCTTGATTCCATTGGCATGGAGAGCACGGGACTCACGTCTGAGCATTCCCGTCCCACTCGGGGTGACAAAGCAAAAACAACAGGTGATGGACAGAATGCAGAACAATGTCATACATTCACCCTAGTGCAGAGATCTGGGCCTAAATCCATTGTTTTTTTGCTCACCATGCCTTTCCAGTTTGAACCCAGCTATATGCAAATCAGTCTTGACCCTGTGCCCCATGGGAACAGTCCAGCCCGAACTGCCAAGCCTGGTCCTCCCTGGACTGGAAACAAGCATCCAATGACCGGTTTCGGGCTTTCAGCCCTCATCAGCCTGGATAGCTTGATTCCAGTGGCATGGAGAGCACGGGACTCACGTCTGAGCATACCCGTCCCACTCGGGGTGACAAAGCAAAAACAACAGGTGATGGACAGAATGCAGAACAATGTCATACATTCACCCCAGTACAGAGATCTGGGCCTAAATCCATCGTTTTTTTGCTCACCATGCCTTTCCAGTTTGAGCCCAGCTATATGCAAATCAGTCTTGACCCTGTGCCCCATGGGAACAGTCCAGCCCGAACTGCCAAGCCTGGTCCTCCCTGGACTGGAAACAAGCATCCAAGGACCAGTTTCGGGCTTTCAGCCCTCATCAGCCTGGATAGCTTGATTCCAGTGGCATGGAGAGCACGGGACTCACGTCTGAGCATACCCGTCCCACTCGGGGTGACAAAGCAAAAACAACAGGTGATGGACAGAATGCAGAACAATGTCATACGTTCACCCCAGTACAGAGATCTGGGCTTAAATCCATTGTTTTTTGCTCACCATGCCTTTCCAGTTTGAACCCAGCTATATGCAAATCAGTCTTGACCCTGTGCCCCATGGGAACAGTCCAGCCCGAACTGCCAAGCCTGGTCCTCCCTGGACTGGAAACAAGCATCCAAGGACCGGTTTCGGGCTTTCAGCCCTCATCAGCCTGGATAGCTTGATTCCAGTGGCATGGAGAGCACAGGACTCACGTCTGAGCATACCCGTCCCACTCGGGGTGACAAAGCAAAAACAACAGGTGATGGACAGAATGCAGAACAATGTCATACGTTCACCCCAGTACAGAGATCTGGGCCTAAATCCATCGTTTTTTTGCTCACCATGCCTTTCCAGTTTGAACCCAGCTATATGCAAATCAGTCTTGACCCTGTGCCCCATCTGAACAGTCCAGCCCGAACTGCCAAGCCTGGTCCTCCCTGGAGTGGAAACAAGCATCCAAGGATCGGTTTCGGGCTTTCAGCCCTCATCAGCCTGGATAGCTTGATTCCAGTGGCATGGAGAGCACGAGACTCACGTCTGAGCATTCCCGTCCCACTCGGGGTGACAAAGCAAAAACAACAGGTGATGGACAGAATGCAGAACAATGTCATACATTCACCCCAGTCAGAGATCTGGGCCTAAATCCATCGTTTTTCTGCTCACCATGCCTTTCCAGTTTGAACCCAGCTATATGCAAATCAGTCTTGACCCTGTGCCCCATGGGAACAGTCCAGCCCGAACTGCCAAGCCTGGTCCTCCCTGGACTGGAAACAAGCATCCAAGGACCGGTTTCGGGCTTTCAGCCCTCATCAGCCTGGATAGCTTGATTCCAGTGGCATGGAGAGCACGGGACTCACGTCTGAGCATACCCGTCCCACTCGGGGTGACAAAGCAAAAACAACAGGTGATGGACAGAATGCAGAACAATGTCATACATTCTCCCCAGTGCAGAGATCTGGGCCTAAATCCATCGTTTTTTTGCTCACCATGCCTTTCCAGTTTGAACCCAGCTATATGCAAATCAGTCTTGACCCTGTGCCCCATGGGAACAGTCCAGCCCGAACTGCCAAGCCTGGTCCTCCCTGGACTGGAAACAAGCATCCAAGGACCGGTTTCGGGCTTTCAGCCCTCATCAGCCTGGATAGCTTGATTCCAGTGGCATGGAGAGCACGGGACTCACGTCTGAGCATACCCGTCCCACTCGGGGTGACAAAGCAAAAACAACAGGTGATGGACAGAATGTAGAACAATGTCATACATTCACCCCAGTGCAGAGATCTGGGCCTAAATCCATTGTTTTTTTGCTCACCATGCCTTTCCAGTTTGAACCCAGCTATATGCAAATCAGTCTTGACCCTGTGCCCCATGGGAACAGTCCAGCCCGAACTGCCAAGCCTGGTCCTCCCTGGACTGGAAAAAAGCATCCAAGGACCGGTTTCGGGCTTTCAGCCCTCATCAGCCTGGATAGCTTGATTCCAGTGACATGAAGAGCACGGGACTAACGTCTGAGCATACCCGTCCCACTCGGGGTGACAAAGCAAAAACAACAGGTGATGGACAGAATGCAGAACAATGTCATACATTCACCCCAGTACAGAGATCTGGGCCTAAATCCATCGTTTTTTTGCTCACCATGCCTTTCCAGTTTGAACCCAGCTAAATGCAAATCAGTCTTGAACCTTTGCCCCATGGGAACAGTCCAGCCCGAACTGCCAAGCCTGGTCCTCCCTGGACTGGAAACAAGCATCCAAGGACCGGTTTCGGGCTTTCAGCCCTCATCAGCCTGGATAGCTTGATTCCAGTGGCATGGAGAGCACGGGACTCATGTCTGAGCATACCCGTCCCACTGGGGTGACAAAGCAAAAACAACAGGTGATGGACAGAATGCAGAACAATGTCATACATTCACCCCAGTACAGAGATCTGGGCCTAAATCCATCGTTTTTTTGCTCACCATGCCTTCCAGTTTGAACCCAGCTATATGCAAATCAGTCTTGACCCTGTGCCCCATGGGAACAGTCCAGCCCAAACTGCCAAGCCTGGTCCTCCCTGGACTGGAAACAAGCATCCAAGGACCGTTTTCGGGCTTTCAGCCCTCATCAGCCTGGATAGCTTTATTCCAGTGGCATGGAGAGCACGGGACTCACGTCTGAGCATACCCGTCCCACTCGGGGTGACAAAGCAAAAACAACAGGTGATGGACAGAATGCAGAACAATGTCATACATTCACCCCAGTACAGAGATCTGGGCCTAAATCCATCGTTTTTTTGCTCACCATGCCTTTCCAGTTTGAACCAAGCTATATGCAAATCAGTCTTGACCCTGTGCCCCATGGGAACAGTCCAGCCCGAACTGCCAAGCCTGGTCCTCCCTGGACTGGAAACAAGCATCCAAGGACCGGTTTCGGGCTTTCAGCCCTCATCAGCCTGGATAGCTGGATTCCAGTGGCATGGAGAGCACGGGACTCACGTCTGAGCATACCCGTCCCACTCGGGGTGACAAAGCAAAAACAACAGGTGATGGACAGAATGCAGAACAATGTCATACGTTCACCCCAGTACAGAGATCTGGGCCTAAATCCATTGTTTTTTTGCTCACCGTGCCTTTCCAGTTTGAACCCAGCTATATGCAAATCAGTCTTGACCCTGTGCCCCATGGGAACAGTCCAGCCCGAACTGCCAAGCCTGGTCCTCCCTGGACTGGAAACAAGCATCCAAGGACCTGTTTCATGCTTTCAGCCCTCATCAGCCTGGATAGCTTGATTCCAGTGGCATGGAGAGCACGGGGCTCACGTCTGAGTATACCCGTCCCACTCGGGGTGACAAAGCAAAAACAACAGGTGATGGACAGAATGCAGAACAATGTCATACGTTCACCCCAGTACAGAGATCTGGGCCTAAATCCATCGTTTTTTTGCTCACCATGCCTTTCCAGTTTGAACCCAGCTATATGCAAATCAGTCTTGACCCTGTGCCCCATGGGAACAGTCCAGCCCGAACTGCCAAGCCTGGTCCTCCCTGGACTGGAAACAAGCATCCAAGGACCGGTTTCGGGCTTTCAGCCCTCATCAGCCTGGATAGCTTGATTCCAGTCGCATGGAGAGCACGGGACTCACGTCTGAGCATACCCGTCCCACTCGGGGTGACAAAGCAAAAACAACAGGTGATGGACAGAATGCAGAACAATGTCAAACATTCACCCCAGTCAGAGATCTGGGCCTAAATTCATCGTTTTTTTGCTCACCATGCCTTTCCAGTTTGAACCCAGCTATATGCAAATCAGTATTGACCCTGTGCCCCATGGGAACAGTCCAGCCCGAACTGCCAAGCCTGGTCCTCCCTGGGCTGGAAACAAGCATCCAAGGACTGGTTTCGGGCTTTCAGCCCTCATCAGCCTGGATAGCTTGATTCCAGTGGCATGGAGAGCACGGGACTCACGTCTGAGCATACCCGTCCCACTCGGGGTGACAAAGCAAAAACAACAGGCGATGGACAGAATGCAGAACAATGTCATACATTCACCCCAGTACAGAGATCTGGCCCTAAATCCATCGTTTTTTTGCTCACCATGCCTTTCCAGTTTGAACCCAGCTATATGCAAATCAGTCTTGACCCTGTGCCCCATGGGAACAGTCCAGCCCGAACTGCCAAGCCTGGTCCTACCTTGACTGGAAACAAGCATCCAAGGACCGGTTTCGGGCTTTCAGCCCTCATCAGCCTGGATAGCTTGATTCCAGTGGCATGGAGAGCACGGGACTCACGTCTGAGCATACCCGTCCCACTCGGGGTGACAAAGCAAAAACAACAGGTGATGGACAGAATGCAGAACAATGTCATACATTCTCCCCAGTGCAGAGATCTAGGCCTAAATCCATCGTTTTTTTGCTCACCATGCCTTTCCAGTTTGAACCCAGCTATATGCAAATCAGTCTTGACCCTGTGCCCCATGGGAACAGTCCAGCACGAACTGCCAAGCCTGGTCCTCCCTGGACTGGAAACAAGCATCCAAGGACCGGTTTTGGGCTTTCAGCCCTCATCAGCCTGGATAGCTTGATTCCAGTGGCATGGAGAGCACAGGACTCACGTCTGAGCATTCCCGTCCCACTCGGGGTGACAAAGCAAAAACAACAGGTGATGGACAGAATGCAGAACAATGTCATACGTTCACCCCAGTACAGAGATCTGGGCCTAAATCCATCGTTTTTTTGCTCACCATGCCTTTCCAGTTTGAACCCAGCTATATGCAAATCAGTCTTGACCCTGTGCCCCATCTGAACAGTCCAGCCCGAACTGCCAAGCCTGGTCCTCCCTGGAGTGGAAACAAGCATCCAAGGATCGGTTTCGGGCTTTCAGCCCTCATCAGCCTGGATAGCTTGATTCCAGTGGCATGGAGAGCACGAGACTCACGTCTGAGCATTCCCGTCCCACTCGGGGTGACAAAGCAAAAACAACAGGTGATGGACAGAATGCAGAACAATGTCATACATTCACCCCAGTCAGAGATCTGGGCCTAAATCCATCGTTTTTCTGCTCACCATGCCTTTCCAGTTTGAACCCAGCTATATGCAAATCAGTCTTGACCCTGTGCCCCATGGGAACAGTCCAGCCCGAACTGCCAAGCCTGGTCCTCCCTGGACTGGAAACAAGCATCCAAGGACCGGTTTCGGGCTTTCAGCCCTCATCAGCCTGGATAGCTTGATTCCAGTGGCATGGAGAGCACGGGACTCACGTCTGAGCATACCCGTCCCACTCGGGGTGACAAAGCAAAAACAACAGGTGATGGACAGAATGCAGAACAATGTCATACATTCTCCCCAGTGCAGAGATCTGGGCCTAAATCCATCGTTTTTTTGCTCACCATGCCTTTCCAGTTTGAACCCAGCTATATGCAAATCAGTCTTGACCCTGTGCCCCATGGGAACAGTCCAGCCCGAACTGCCAAGCCTGGTCCTCCCTGGACTGGAAACAAGCATCCAAGGACCGGTTTCGGGCTTTCAGCCCTCATCAGCCTGGATAGCTTGATTCCAGTGGCATGGAGAGCACGGGACTCACGTCTGAGCATACCCGTCCCACTCGGGGTGACAAAGCAAAAACAACAGGTGATGGACAGAATGTAGAACAATGTCATACATTCACCCCAGTGCAGAGATCTGGGCCTAAATCCATTGTTTTTTTGCTCACCATGCCTTTCCAGTTTGAACCCAGCTATATGCAAATCAGTCTTGACCCTGTGCCCCATGGGAACAGTCCAGCCCGAACTGCCAAGCCTGGTCCTCCCTGGACTGGAAAAAAGCATCCAAGGACCGGTTTCGGGCTTTCAGCCCTCATCAGCCTGGATAGCTTGATTCCAGTGACATGAAGAGCACGGGACTAACGTCTGAGCATACCCGTCCCACTCGGGGTGACAAAGCAAAAACAACAGGTGATGGACAGAATGCAGAACAATGTCATACATTCACCCCAGTACAGAGATCTGGGCCTAAATCCATCGTTTTTTTGCTCACCATGCCTTTCCAGTTTGAACCCAGCTAAATGCAAATCAGTCTTGAACCTTTGCCCCATGGGAACAGTCCAGCCCGAACTGCCAAGCCTGGTCCTCCCTGGACTGGAAACAAGCATCCAAGGACCGGTTTCGGGCTTTCAGCCCTCATCAGCCTGGATAGCTTGATTCCAGTGGCATGGAGAGCACGGGACTCATGTCTGAGCATACCCGTCCCACTGGGGTGACAAAGCAAAAACAACAGGTGATGGACAGAATGCAGAACAATGTCATACATTCACCCCAGTACAGAGATCTGGGCCTAAATCCATCGTTTTTTTGCTCACCATGCCTTCCAGTTTGAACCCAGCTATATGCAAATCAGTCTTGACCCTGTGCCCCATGGGAACAGTCCAGCCCAAACTGCCAAGCCTGGTCCTCCCTGGACTGGAAACAAGCATCCAAGGACCGTTTTCGGGCTTTCAGCCCTCATCAGCCTGGATAGCTTTATTCCAGTGGCATGGAGAGCACGGGACTCACGTCTGAGCATACCCGTCCCACTCGGGGTGACAAAGCAAAAACAACAGGTGATGGACAGAATGCAGAACAATGTCATACATTCACCCCAGTACAGAGATCTGGGCCTAAATCCATCGTTTTTTTGCTCACCATGCCTTTCCAGTTTGAACCAAGCTATATGCAAATCAGTCTTGACCCTGTGCCCCATGGGAACAGTCCAGCCCGAACTGCCAAGCCTGGTCCTCCCTGGACTGGAAACAAGCATCCAAGGACCGGTTTCGGGCTTTCAGCCCTCATCAGCCTGGATAGCTGGATTCCAGTGGCATGGAGAGCACGGGACTCACGTCTGAGCATACCCGTCCCACTCGGGGTGACAAAGCAAAAACAACAGGTGATGGACAGAATGCAGAACAATGTCATACGTTCACCCCAGTACAGAGATCTGGGCCTAAATCCATTGTTTTTTTGCTCACCGTGCCTTTCCAGTTTGAACCCAGCTATATGCAAATCAGTCTTGACCCTGTGCCCCATGGGAACAGTCCAGCCCGAACTGCCAAGCCTGGTCCTCCCTGGACTGGAAACAAGCATCCAAGGACCTGTTTCATGCTTTCAGCCCTCATCAGCCTGGATAGCTTGATTCCAGTGGCATGGAGAGCACGGGGCTCACGTCTGAGTATACCCGTCCCACTCGGGGTGACAAAGCAAAAACAACAGGTGATGGACAGAATGCAGAACAATGTCATACGTTCACCCCAGTACAGAGATCTGGGCCTAAATCCATCGTTTTTTTGCTCACCATGCCTTTCCAGTTTGAACCCAGCTATATGCAAATCAGTCTTGACCCTGTGCCCCATGGGAACAGTCCAGCCCGAACTGCCAAGCCTGGTCCTCCCTGGACTGGAAACAAGCATCCAAGGACCGGTTTCGGGCTTTCAGCCCTCATCAGCCTGGATAGCTTGATTCCAGTCGCATGGAGAGCACGGGACTCACGTCTGAGCATACCCGTCCCACTCGGGGTGACAAAGCAAAAACAACAGGTGATGGACAGAATGCAGAACAATGTCAAACATTCACCCCAGTCAGAGATCTGGGCCTAAATTCATCGTTTTTTTGCTCACCATGCCTTTCCAGTTTGAACCCAGCTATATGCAAATCAGTATTGACCCTGTGCCCCATGGGAACAGTCCAGCCCGAACTGCCAAGCCTGGTCCTCCCTGGGCTGGAAACAAGCATCCAAGGACTGGTTTCGGGCTTTCAGCCCTCATCAGCCTGGATAGCTTGATTCCAGTGGCATGGAGAGCACGGGACTCACGTCTGAGCATACCCGTCCCACTCGGGGTGACAAAGCAAAAACAACAGGCGATGGACAGAATGCAGAACAATGTCATACATTCACCCCAGTACAGAGATCTGGCCCTAAATCCATCGTTTTTTTGCTCACCATGCCTTTCCAGTTTGAACCCAGCTATATGCAAATCAGTCTTGACCCTGTGCCCCATGGGAACAGTCCAGCCCGAACTGCCAAGCCTGGTCCTACCTTGACTGGAAACAAGCATCCAAGGACCGGTTTCGGGCTTTCAGCCCTCATCAGCCTGGATAGCTTGATTCCAGTGGCATGGAGAGCACGGGACTCACGTCTGAGCATACCCGTCCCACTCGGGGTGACAAAGCAAAAACAACAGGTGATGGACAGAATGCAGAACAATGTCATACATTCTCCCCAGTGCAGAGATCTAGGCCTAAATCCATCGTTTTTTTGCTCACCATGCCTTTCCAGTTTGAACCCAGCTATATGCAAATCAGTCTTGACCCTGTGCCCCATGGGAACAGTCCAGCACGAACTGCCAAGCCTGGTCCTCCCTGGACTGGAAACAAGCATCCAAGGACCGGTTTTGGGCTTTCAGCCCTCATCAGCCTGGATAGCTTGATTCCAGTGGCATGGAGAGCACAGGACTCACGTCTGAGCATTCCCGTCCCACTCGGGGTGACAAAGCAAAAACAACAGGTGATGGACAGAATGCAGAACAATGTCATACATTCACCCCAGTGCAGAGATCTGGGCCTAAATCCATTGTTTTTTTGCTCACCATGCCTTTCCAGTTTGAACCCAGCTATATGCAAATCAGTCTTGACCCTGTGCCCCATGGGAACAGTCCAGCCCGAACTGCCAAGCCTGGTCCTCCCTGGACTGGAAACAAGCATCCATGGACCGGTTTCGGGCTTTCAGCCCTCATCAGCCTGGATAGCTTGATTCCAGTGGCATGGAGAGCACGGGACTCACGTCTGAGCATACCCGTCCCACTCGGGGTGACAAAGCAAAAACAACAGGTGATGGACAGAATGCAGAACAATGTCATACATTCACCCCAGTACAGAGATCTGGGCCTAAATCCATCGTTTTTTTGCTCACCATGCCTTTCCAGTTTGAACCCAGCTAAATGCAAATCAGTCTGGACCCTGTGCCCCATGGGAACAGTCCAGCCCGAACTGCCAAGCCTGGTCCTCCCTGGACTGGAAACAAGCATCCAAGGACCGGTTTCGGGCTTTCAGCCCTCATCAGCCTGGATAGCTTGATTCCAGTGGCATGGAGAGCACGGGACTCACGTCTGAGCATACCCGTCCCAATCGGGGTGACAAAGCAAAAACAACAGGTGATGGACAGAATGCAGAACAATGTCATACATTCACCCCAGTACAGAGATCTGGGCCTAAATCCATCGTTTTTTTGCTCACCATGCCTTTCCAGTTTGAACCCAGCTATATGCAAATCAGTCTTGACCCTGTGCCCCATGGGAACAGTCCAGCCCGAACTGCCAAGCCTGGTCCTCCCTGGACTGGAAACAAGCATCCAAGGACCGGTTTCGGGCTTTCAGCCCTCATCATCCTGGATAGCTTGATTCCAGTGGCATGGAGAGCACAGGACTCACGTCTGAGCATACCCGTCCCACTCGGGGTGACAAAGCAAAAACAACAGGTGATGGACAGAATGCAGAACAATGTCATACGTTCACCCCAGTACAGAGATCTGGGCTTAAATCCATCGTTTTTTTGCTCACCATGCCTTTCCAGTTTGAACCCAGCTATATGCAAATCAGTCTTGACCCTGTGCCCCATGGGAACAGTCCAGCCCGAACTGCCAAGCCTGGTCCTCCCTGGACTGGAAACAAGCATCCAAGGACCGGTTTCGGGCTTTCAGCCCTCATCAGCCTGGATAGCTTGATTCCAGTGGCATGGAGAGCACGGGACTCACGTCTGAGCATACCCGTCCCACTCGGGGTGACAAAGCAAAAACAACAGGTGATGGACAGAATGCAGAACAATGTCATACGTTCACCCCAGTACAGAGATCTGGGCCTAAATCCATCGTTTTTTTGCTCACCATGCCTTTCCAGTTTGAACCCAGCTATATGCAAATCAGTCTTGACCCTGTGCCCCATCTGAACAGTCCAGCCCGAAATGCCAAGCCTGGTCCTCCCTGGACTGGAAACAAGCATCCAAGGATCGGTTTCGGGCTTTCAGCCCTCATCAGCCTGGATAGCTTGATTCCAGTGGCATGGAGAGCACGGGACTAACGTCTGAGCATACCCGTCCCACTCGGGGTGACAAAGCAAAAACAACAGGTGATGGACAGAATGCAGAACAATGTTATACTTTCACCCCAGTACAGAGATCTGGGCCTAAATCCATCGTTTTTTTGCTCACCATGCCTTTCCAGTTTGAACCCAGCTAAATGCAAATTAGCCTTGAACCTGTGCCCCATGGGAACAGTCCAGCCCGAACTGCCAAGCCTGGTCCTCCCTGGACTGGAAACAAGCACCCAAGGACCGGTTTCGGGCTTTCAGCCCTCATCAACCTGGATAGCTTGATTCCAGTGGCATGGAGAGCACGGGACTCACGTCTGAGCATACCCGTCCCACTCGGGGTGACAAAGCAAAAACAACAGGTGATGGACAGAATGCAGAACAATGTCATACATTCACCCCAGTACAGAGATCTGGGCCTAAATCCATCGTTTTTTTGCTCACCATGCCTTCCAGTTTGAACCCAGCTATATGCAAATCAGTCTTGACCCTATGCCCCATGGGAACAGTCCAGCCCGAACTGCCAAGCCTGGTCCTCCCTGGACTGGAAACAAGCATCCAAGGACCGGTTTCGGGCTTTCAGCCCTCATCAGCCTGGATAGCTTTATTCCAGTGGCATGGAGAGCACGGGACTCACGTCTGAGCATACCCGTCCCACTCGGGGTGACAAAGCAAAAACAACAGGTGATGGACAGAATGCAGAACAATGTCATACATTCACCCCAGTACAGAGATCTGGGCCTAAATCCATCGTTTTTTTGCTCACCATGCCTTTCCAGTTTGAACCAAGCTATATGCAAATCAGTCTTGACCCTGTGCCCCATGGGAACAGTCCAGCCCGAACTGCCAAGCCTGGTCCTCCCTGGACTGGAAACAAGCATCCAAGGACCGGTTTCGGGCTTTCAGCCCTCATCAGCCTGGATAGCTGGATTCCAGTGGCATGGAGAGCACGGGACTCACGTCTGAGCATACCCGTCACACTCGGGGTGACAAAGCAAAAACAACAGGTGATGGACAGAATGCAGAACAATGTCATACGTTCACCCCAGTACAGAGATCTGGGCCTAAATCCATCGTTTTTTTGCTCACCATGCCTTTCCAGTTTGAACCCAGCTATATGCAAATCAGTCTTGACCCTGTGCCCCATGGGAACAGTCCAGCCCGAACTGCCAAGCCTGGTCCTCCCTGGACTGGAAACAAGCATCCAAGGACCTGTTTCGGACTTTCAGCCCTCATCAGCCTGGATAGCTTGATTCCAGTGGCATGGAGAGCACGGGGCTCACGTCTTAGTATACCCGTCCCACTCGGGGTGACAAAGCAAAAACAACAGGTGATGGACAGAATGCAGAACAATGTCATACGTTCACCCCAGTACAGAGATCTGGGCCTAAATCCATCGTTTTTTTGCTCACCATGCCTTTCCAGCTATAGGAAGAGGTGTGGCGCCGCGGCCAGGGCGACTGACGCTGGAATCTGGGGACCACGGTTCGATCCCCGGCTCCGGCGGCAGGTTAGCCCAGCACCATGTGACTCTGGGCAATAGCTCGCTTAATCTTCCCGACGGCCCCCAGCGCCTAGAGACCCTTACGGGTGATTGTGCGCTTTACAAATGTGGACTTTATATGCAAATCAGTCTTGACCCTGTGCCCCATGGGAACAGTCCAGCCCGAACTGCCAAGCCTGGTCCTCCCTGGACTGGAAACAAGCATCCAAGGACCGGTTTCGGGCTTTCAGCCCTCATCAGCCTGGATAGCTTGATTCCAGTGGCATGGAGAGCACGGGACTCACGTCTGAGCATACCCGTCCCACTCGGGGTGACAAAGCAAAAACAACAGGTGATGGACAGAATGCAGAACAATGTCATACATTCACCCCAGTCAGAGATCTGGGCCTAAATCCATCGTTTTTTTGCTCACCATGCCTTTCCAGTTTGAACCCAGCTATATGCAAATCAGTATTGACCCTGTGCCCCATGGGAACAGTCCAGCCCGAACTGCCAAGCCTGGTCCTCCCTGGGCTGGAAACAAGCATCCAAGGACCGGTTTCGGGCTTTCAGCCCTCATCAGCCTGGATAGATTGATTCCAGTGGCATGGAGAGCACGGGACTCACGTCTGAGCATACCCGTCCCACTCGGGGTGACAAAGCAAAAACAACAGGCGATGGACAGAATGCAGAACAATGTCATACATTCACCCCAGTACAGAGATCTGGTCCTAAATCCATCGTTTTTTTGCTCACCATGCCTTTCCAGTTTGAACCCAGCTATATGCAAATCAGTCTTGACCCTGTGCCCCATGGGAACAGTCCAGCCCGAACTGCCAAGCCTGGTCCTCCCTGGACTGGAAACAAGCATCCAAGGACCAGTTTCGGGCTTTCAGCCCTCATCAGCCTGGATAGCTTGATTCCAGTGGCATGGAGAGCACGGGACTCACGTCTGAGCATACCCGTCCCACTCGGGGTGACAAAGCAAAAACAACAGGTGATGGACAGAATGCAGAACAATGTCATACATTCTCCCCAGTGCAGAGATCTGGGCCTAAATCCATCGTTTTTTTGCTCACCATGCCTTTCCAGTTTGAACCCAGCTATATGCAAATCAGTCTTGACCCTGTGCCCCATGGGAACAGTCCAGCCCGAACTGCCAAGCCTGGTCCTCCCTGGACTGGAAACAAGCATCCAAGGACCGGTTTTGGGCTTTCAGCCCTCATCAGCCTGGATAGCTTGATTCCAGTGGCATGGAGAGCACGGGACTCACGTCTGAGCATACCCGTCCCACTCGGGGTGACAAAGCAAAAACAACAGGTGATGGACAGAATGCAGAACAATGTCATACATTCACCCCAGTACAGAGATCTGGGCCTAAATCCATCGTTTTTTTGCTCACCATGCCTTTCCAGTTTGAACCCAGCTATATGCAAATCAGTCTTGACCCTGTGCCCCATGGGAACAGTTCAGCCCGAACTGCCAAGCCTGGTCCTCCCTGGACTGGAAACAAGCATGCAAGGACCGGTTTCGGGCTTTCAGCCCTCATCAGCCTGGATAGCTTGATTCCAGTGGCATGGAGAGCACGGGACTCACGTCTGAGCATACCCGTCCCACTCGGGGTGACAAAGCAAAAACAACAGGTGATGGACAGAATGTAGAACAATGTCATACATTCACCCCGGTGCAGAGATCTGGGCCTAAATCCATCGTTTTTTTGCTCACCATGCCTTTCCAGTTTGAACCCAGCTATATGCAAATCAGTCTTGACCCTGTGCCCCAAGGGAACAGTCTAGCCCGAACTGCCAAGCCTGGTCCTCCCTGGACTGGAAACAAGCATCCAAGGACCGGTTTCGGGCTTTCAGCCCTCATCAGCCTGGATAGCTTGATTCCAGTGGCATGGAGAGCACAGGACTCACGTCTGAGCAGACCCGTCCCACTCGGGGTGACAAAGCAAAAACAACAGGTGATGGACAGAATGCAGAACAATGTCATACATTCACCCCAGTACAGAGATCTGGGCCTAAATCCATCATTTTTTTGCTCACCATGCCTTTCCAGTTTGAACCCAGCTATATGCAAATCAGTCTTGACCCTGTGCCCCATGGGAAGAGTACAGCCCGAACTGCCAAGCCTGGTCCTCCCTGGACTGGAAACAAGCATCCAAGGACCGGTTTCGGGCTTTCAGCCCTCATCAGCCTGGATAGCTTGATTCCAGTGGCATGGAGAGCACGGGACTCACGTCTGAGCATACCCGTCCCACTCGGGGTGACAAAGCAAAAACAACAGGTGATGGACAGAATGCAGAACAATGTCATACATTCACCCCAGTACAGAGATCTGGGCCTAAATCCATTGTTTTTTTGCTCACCATGCCTTTCCAGTTTGAACCCAGCTAAATGCAAATCAGTCTTGACCCTGTGCCCCATGGAAACAGTCCAGCCCGAACTGCCAAGCCTGGTCCTCCCTGGACTGGAAACAAGCATCCAAGGACCGGTTTCGGGCTTTCAGCCCTCATCAGCCTGGATAGCTTGATACCAGTGGCATGGAGAGCTCGGGACTCACGTCTGAGCATACCCGTCCCACTCGGGGTGACAAAGCAAAAACAACAGGTGATGGACAGAATGCAAAACAATGTCATACATTCACCCCAGTACAGAGATCTGGGCCTAAATCCATCGTTTTGTGCTCACCATGCCTTCCAGTTTGAACCCAGCTATATGCAAATCAGTCTTGACCCTGTGCCCCATGGGAACAGTCCAGCCCGAACTGCCAAGCCTGGTCCTCCCTGGACTGGAAACAAGCATCCAAGGACCGGTTTCGGGCTTTCAGCCCTCATCAGCCTGGATAGCTTTATTCCAGTGGCATGGAGAGCACGGGACTCACGTCTGAGCATACCCGTCCCACTCGGGGTGACAAAGGAAAAACAACAGGTGATGGACAGAATGCAGAACAATGTCATACGTTCACCCCAGTACAGAGATCTGGGCCTAAATCCATCGTTTTTTTGCTCACCATGCCTTTCCAGTTTGAACCCAGCTATATGCAAATCAGTCTTGACCCTGTGCCCCATGTTATGTTATGTTATGTTATGTTAATTATATTTTTATCGCGCACAGCTGCCCCAGCAAAGGGGCGTCCTGGCGCTTTGACAGAGACTACAACATAACACACAGTAAAAGAAGGGGCAACTATTCAGATACGGGAAACAAGAAGGTTTTAATCGCCTGCCTGAAAGCAAGCAGGTCGTCAAGAGCTCGGATGTGGACCGGGAGCGAGTTCCATAATCCTGCCGCAAGCACCCGGAAGGAGCGGCCACCCATTCTGCTCAGTTTGAAACGGGAGCATACTGCCAAGTGGAGCGCCTCGGATCTCAAGGATCTTAAAGGGATATAGGGAGTAAGTAGGTTGGCAAGTGCCGGCGGCGAAGAAAACTTCAGAATTTTAAAGGCCAGACACAGCGCTTTGAACTTGATTCGCTGTCTGACCGGGAGCCAATGTAGGGCCACGATAGAACCATGGGAACAGTCCAGCCCGAACTGCCAAGCCTGGTCCTCCCTGGACTGGAAACAAGCATCCAAGGACCGGTTTCGGGCTTTCAGCCCTCATCAGCCTGGATAGCTTGATTCCAGTGGCATGGAGAGCACGGGACTCACGTCTGAGCATACCCGTCCCACTCGGGGTGACAAAGCAAAAACAACAGGTGATGGACAGAATGCAGAACAATGTCATACGTTCACCCCAGTACAGAGATCTGGGCCTAAATCCATCGTTTTTTTGCTCACCATGCCTTTCCAGTTTGAACCCAGCTATATGCAAATCAGTCTTGACCCTGTGCCCTATGGGAACAGTCCAGCCCGAACTGCCAAGCCTGGTCCTCCCTGGACTGGAAACAAGCATCCAAGGACCTGTTTCGGGCTTTCAGCCCTCATCAGCCTGGATAGCTTGATTCCAGTGGCATGGAGAGCACGGGGCTCACGTCTGAGTATACCCGTCCCACTCGGGGTGACAAAGCAAAAACAACAGGTGATGGACAGAATGCAGAACAATGTCATACGTTCACCCCAGTACAGAGATCTGGGCCTAAATCCATCGTTTTTTTGCTCACCATGCCTTTCCAGTTTGAACCCAGCTATATGCAAATCAGCCTTGACCCTGTGCCCCATGGGAACAGTCCAGCCCGAACTGCCAAGCCTGGTCCTCCCTGGACTGGAAACAAGCATCCAAGGACCGGTTTCGGGCTTTCAGCCCTCATCAGCCTGGATAGCTTGATTCCAGTGGCATGGAGAGCACGGGACTCACGTCTGAGCATACCCGTCCCACTCGGGGTGACAAAGCAAAAACAACAGGTGATGGACAGAATGCAGAACAATGTCACACATTCACCCCAGTCAGAGATCTGGGCCTAAATCCATCGTTTTTTTGCTCACCATGCCTTTCCAGTTTGAACCCAGCTATGTGCAAATCAGTCTTGACCCTGTGCCCCATGGGAACAGTCCAGCCCGAACTGCCAAGCCTGGTCCTCCCTGGACTGGAAACAAGCATCCAATGACCGGTTTCGGGCTTTCAGCCCTCATCAGCCTGGATAGCTTGATTCCAGTGGCATGGAGAGCACGGGACTCACGTCTGAGCATACCCGTCCCACTCGGGGTGACAAAGCAAAAACAACAGGTGATGGACAGAATGCAGAACAATGTCATACATTCACCCCAGTACAGAGATCTGGGCCTAAATCCATCGTTTTTTTGCTCACCATGCCTTTCCAGTTTGAACCCAGCTATATGCAAATCAGTCTTGACCCTGTGCCCCATGGGAACAGTTCAGCCCGAACTGCCAAGCCTGGTCCTCTCTGGACTGGAAACAAGCATCCAAGGACCGGTTTCGGGCTTTCAGCCCTCATCAGCCTGGATAGCTTGATTCCAGTGGCATGGAGAGCACGGGACTCACGTCTGAGCATACCCGTCCCACTCGGGGTGACAAAGCAAAAACAACAGGTGATGGACAGAATGCAGAACAATGTCATACATTCACCCCAGTGCAGAGATCTGGGCCTAAATCCATCGTTTTTTTGCTCACCATGCCTTTCCAGTTTGAACCCAGCTATATGCAAATCAGTCTTGACCCTGTGCCCCATGGGAACAGTCCAGCCCGAACTGCCAAGCCTGGTCCTCCCTGGACTGGAAACAAACATCCAAGGAGCGGTTTCGGGCTTTCAGCCCTCATCAGCCTGGATAGCTTGATTCCAGTGGCATGGAGAGCACGGGGCTCACGTCTGAGTATACCCGTCCCACTCGGGGTGACAAACCAAAAACAACAGGTGATGGACAGAATGCAGAACAATGTCATACGTTCACCCCAGTACAGAGATCTGGGCCTAAATCCATCGTTTTTTGCTCACCATGCCTTTCCAGTTTGAACCCAGCTATATGCAAATCAGTCTTGACCCTGTGCCCCATGGGAACAGTCCAGCCCGAACTGCCAAGCCTGGTCCTCCCTGGACTGGAAACAAGCATCCAAGGACCGGTTTCGGGCTTTCAACCCTCATCAGCCTGGATAGCTTGATTCCAGTGGCATGGAGAGCACGGGAGTCACGTCTGAGCATACCCGTCCCACTCGGGGTGACAAAGCAAAAACAACAGGCGATGGACAGAATGCAGAACAATGTCATACATTCACCCCAGTACAGAGATCTGGCCCTAAATCCATCGTTTTTTTGCTCACCATGCCTTTCCAGTTTGAACCCAGCTATATGCAAATCAGTCTTGACCCTGTGCCCCATGGGAACAGTCCAGCCCGAACTGCCAAGCCTGGTCCTCCCTGGACTGGAAACAAGCATCCAAGGACCGGTTTCGGGCTTTCAGCCCTCATCAGCCTGGATAGCTTGATTCCAGTGGCATGGAGAGCACGGGACTCACGTCTGAGCATACCCGTCCCACTCGGGGTGACAAAGCAAAAACAACAGGTGATGGACAGAATGCAGAACAATGTCATACGTTCACCCCAGTGCAGAGATCTGGGCCTAAATCCATCGTTTTTTTGCTCACCATGCCTTTCCAGTTTGAACCCAGCTATATGCAAATCAGTCTTGACCCTGTGCCCCATGTTATGTTATGTTATGTTATGTTAATTATATTGTTATCGCGCACAGCTGACCCAGCAAAGGGGCGTCCTGGCGCTTTGACAGAGACTACAACATAACACACAGTAAAAGAAGGGGCAACTATTCAGATACGGGAAACAAGAAGGTTTTAATCGCCTGCCTGAAAGCAAGCAGGTCGTCAAGAGCTCGGATGTGGACCGGGAGCGAGTTCCATAATCCTGCCGCAAGCACCCGGAAGGAGCGGCCACCCATTCTGCTCAGTTTAAAACGGGAGCATACTGCCAGGTGGAGCGCCTCGGATCTCAAGGATCTTAAAGGGATATAGGGAGTAAGTAGGTTGGCAAGTGCCGGCGGCGAAGAAAACTTCAGAATTTTAAAGGCCAGACACAGCGCTTTGAACTTGATTCGCTGTCTGACCGGGAGCCAATGTAGGGCCACGATAGAACCATGGGAACAGTCCAGCCCGAACTGCCAAGCCTGGTCCTCCCTGGACTGGAAACAAGCATCCAAGGACCGGTTTCGGGCTTTCAGCCCTCATCAGCCTGGATAGCTTGATTCCAGTGGCATGGAGAGCACGGGACTCACGTCTGAGCATACCCGTCCCACTCGGGGTGACAAAGCAAAAACAACAGGTGATGGACAGAATGCAGAACAATGTCATACGTTCACCCCAGTACAGAGATCTGGGCCTAAATCCATCGTTTTTTTGCTCACCATGCCTTTCCAGTTTGAACCCAGCTATATGCAAATCAGTCTTGACCCTGTGCCCCATGGGAACAGTCCAGCCCGAACTGCCAAGCCTGGTCCTCCCTGGACTGGAAACAAGCATCCAAGGACCTGTTTCGGGCTTTCAGCCCTCATCAGCCTGGATAGCTTGATTCCAGTGGCATGGAGAGCACGGGGCTCACGTCTGAGTATACCCGTCCCACTCGGGGTGACAAAGCAAAAACAACAGGTGATGGACAGAATGCAGAACAATGTCATACGTTCACCCCAGTACAGAGATCTGGGCCTAAATCCATCGTTTTTTTGCTCACCATGCCTTTCCAGTTTGAACCCAGCTATATGCAAATCAGCCTTGACCCTGTGCCCCATGGGAACAGTCCAGCCCGAACTGCCAAGCCTGGTCCTCCCTGGACTGGAAACAAGCATCCAAGGACCGGTTTCGGGCTTTCAGCCCTCATCAGCCTGGATAGCTTGATTCCAGTGGCATGGAGAGCACGGGACTCACGTCTGAGCATACCCGTCCCACTCGGGGTGACAAAGCAAAAACAACAGGTGATGGACAGAATGCAGAACAATGTCACACATTCACCCCAGTCAGAGATCTGGGCCTAAATCCATCGTTTTTTTGCTCACCATGCCTTTCCAGTTTGAACCCAGCTATGTGCAAATCAGTCTTGACCCTGTGCCCCATGGGAACAGTCCAGCCCGAACTGCCAAGCCTGGTCCTCCCTGGACTGGAAACAAGCATCCAATGACCGGTTTCGGGCTTTCAGCCCTCATCAGCCTGGATAGCTTGATTCCAGTGGCATGGAGAGCACGGGACTCAGGTCTGAGCATACCCGTCCCACTCGGGGTGACAAAGCAAAAACAACAGGCGATGGACAGAATGCAGAACAATGTCATACATTCACCCCAGTACAGAGATATGGCCCTAAATCCATCGTTTTTTGCTCACCATGCCTTTCCAGTTTGAACCCAGCTATATGCAAATCAGTCTTGACCCTGTGCCCCATGGGAACAGTCCAGCCCGAACTGCCAAGCCTGGTCCTCCCTGGACTGGAAACAAGCATCCAAGGACCGGTTTCGGGCTTTCAGCCCTCATCAGCCTGGATAGCTTGATTCCAGTGGCATGGAGAGCACGGGGCTCACGTCTGAGTATACCCGTCCCACTCGGGGTGACAAAGCAAAAACAACAGGTGATGGACAGAATGCAGAACAATGTCATACATTCACCCCAGTGCAGAGATCTGGGCCTAAATCCATCGTTTTTTTGCTCACCATGCCTTTCCAGTTTGAACCCAGCTATATGCAAATCAGTCTTGACCCTGTGCCCCATGGGAACAGTCCAGCCCGAACTGCCAAGCCTGGTCCTCCCTGGACTGGAAACAAGCATCCAAGGACCGGTTTCGGGCTTTCAGCCCTCATCAGCCTGGATAGCTTGATTCCAGTGGCATGGAGAGCACGGGACTCACGTCTGAGCATACCCGTCCCACTCGGGGTGACAAAGCAAAAACAACAGGTGATGGACAGAATGCAGAACAATGTCATACATTCACCCCAGTACAGAGATCTGGGCCTAAATCCATCGTTTTGTTGCTCACCATGCCTTTCCAGTTTGAACCCAGCTAAATGCAAATCAGTCTTGACCCTGTGCCCCATGGAAACAGTCCAGCCCGAACTGCCAAGCCTGGTCCTCCCTGGACTGGAAACAAGCATCCAAGGACCGATTTCGGGCTTTCAGCCCTCATCAGCCTGGATAGCTTTATTCCAGTGGCATGGAGAGCACGGGACTCACGTCTGAGCATACCCGTCCAACTCGGGATGACAAAGCAAAAACAACAGGTGATGGACAGAATGCAGAACAATGTCATACGTTCACCCCAGTACAGAGATCTGGGCCTAAATCCATCGTTTTTTTGCTCACCATGCCTTTCCAGTTTGAACCCAGCTATATGCAAATCAGTCTTGACCCTGTGCCCCATGTTATGTTATGTTATGTTATGTTAATTATATTTTTATCGCGCACAGCTGCCCCAGCAAAGGGGCGTCCTGGCGCTTTGACAGAGACTACAACATAACACACAGTAAAAGAAGGGGCAACTATTCAGATACGGGAAACAAGAAGGTTTTAATCGCCTGCCTGAAAGCAAGCAGGTCGTCAAGAGCTCGGATGTGGACCGGGAGCGAGTTCCATAATCCTGCCGCAAGCACCCGGAAGGAGCGGCCACCCATTCTGCTCAGTTTGAAACGGGAGCATACTGCCAGGTGGAGCGCCTCGGATCTCAAGGATCTTAAAGGGATATAGGGAGTAAGTAGGTTGGCAAGTGCCGGCGGCGAAGAAAACTTCAAAATTTTAAAGGCCAGACACAGCGCTTTGAACTTGATTCGCTGTCTGACCGGGAGCCAATGTAGGGCCACGATAGAACCATGGGAACAGTCCAGCCCGAACTGCCAAGCCTGGTCCTCCCTGGACTGGAAACAAGCATCCAAGGACCGGTTTCGGGCTTTCAGCCCTCATCAGCCTGGATAGCTTGATTCCAGTGGCATGGAGAGCACGGGACTCACGTCTGAGCATACCGTCCCACTCGGGGTGACAAAGCAAAAACAACAGGTGATGGACAGAATGCAGAACAATGTCATACGTTCACCCCAGTACAGAGATCTGGGCCTAAATCCATCGTTTTTTTGCTCACCATGCCTTTCCAGTTTGAACCCAGCTATATGCAAATCAGTCTTGACCCTGTGCCCCATGGGAACAGTCCAGCCCGAACTGCCAAGCCTGGTCCTCCCTGGACTGGAAACAAGCATCCAAGGACCTGTTTCGGGCTTTCAGCCCTCATCAGCCTGGATAGCTTGATTCCAGTGGCATGGAGAGCACGGGGCTCACGTCTGAGTATACCCGTCCCAATCGGGGTGACAAAGCAAAAACAACAGGTGATGGACAGAATGCAGAACAATGTCATACGTTCACCCCAGTACAGAGATCTGGGCCTAAATCCATCGTTTTTTTGCTCACCATGCTTTCCAGTTTGAACCCAGCTATATGCAAATCAGCCTTGACCCTGTGCCCCATGGGAACAGTCCAGCCCGAACTGCCAAGCCTGGTCCTCCCTGGACTGGAAACAAGCATCCAATGACCGGTTTCGGGCTTTCAGCCCTCATCAGCCTGGATAGCTTGATTCCAGTGGCATGGAGAGCACGGGACTCAGGTCTGAGCATACCCGTCCCACTCGGGGTGACAAAGCAAAAACAACAGGCGATGGACAGAATGCAGAACAATGTCATACATTCACCCCAGTACAGAGATATGGCCCTAAATCCATCGTTTTTTTGCTCACCATGCCTTTCCAGTTTGAACCCAGCTATGTGCAAATCAGTCTTGACCCTGTGCCCCATGGGAACAGTCCAGCCCGAACTGCCAAACATGGTCCTCCCTGGACTGGAAACAAGCATCCAATGACCGGTTTCGGGCTTTCAGCCCTCATCAGCCTGGATAGCTTGATTCCAGTGGCATGGAGAGCACGGGACTCAGGTCTGAGCATACCCGTCCCACTCGGGGTGACAAAGCAAAAACAACAGGCGATGGACAGAATGCAGAACAATGTCATACATTCACCCCAGTACAGAGATATGGCCCTAAATCCATCGTTTTTTTGCTCACCATGTCTTTCCAGTTTGAACCCAGCTATATGCAAATCAGTCTTGACCCTGTGCCCCATGGGAACAGTCCAGCCCGAACTGCCAAGCCTGGTCCTCCCTGGACTGGAAACAAGCATCCAAGGACCGGTTTCGGGCTTTCAGCCCTCATCAGCCTGGATAGCTTGATTCCAGTGGCATGGAGAGCACGGGACTCACGTCTGAGCATACCCGTCCCACTCGGGGTGACAAAGCAAAAACAACAGGTGATGGACAGAATGCAGAACAATGTCATACATTCTCCCCAGTGCAGAGATCTGGGCCTAAATCCATCGTTTTTTTGCTCACCATGCCTTTCCAGTTTGAACCCAGCTATATGCAAATCAGTCTTGACCCTGTGCCCCATGGGAACAGTCCAGCCCGAACTGCCAAGGCTGGTCCTCCCTGGACTGGAAACAAGCATCCAAGGACCGGTTTTGGGCTTTCAGCCCTCATCAGCCTGGATAGCTTGATTCCAGTGGCATGGAGAGCACGGGACTCACGTCTGAGCATACCCGTCCCACTCGGGGTGACAAAGCAAAAACAACAGGTGATGGACAGAATGCAGAACAATGTCATACATTCACCCCAGTACAGAGATCTGGGCCTAAATCCATCGTTTTTTTGCTCACCATGCCTTTCCAGTTTGAACCAGGCTATATGCAAATCAGTCTTGACCCTGTGCCCCATGGGAACAGTTCAGCCCGAACTGCCAAGCCTGGTCCTCCCTGGACTGGAAACAAGCATCCAAGGACCGGTTTCGGGCTTTCAGCCCTCATCAGCCTGGATAGCTTGATTCCAGTGGCATGGAGAGCACGGGACTCACGTCTGAGCATACCCGTCCCACTCGGGGTGACAAAGCAAAAACAACAGGTGATGGACAGAATGCAGAACAATGTCATACATTCACCCCAGTGCAGAGATCTGGGCCTAAATCCATCGTTTTTTTGCTCACCATGCCTTTCCAGTTTGAACCCAGCTATATGCAAATCAGTCTTGACCCTGTGCCCCATGGGAACAGTCCAGCCCGAACTGCCAAGCCTGGTCCTCCCTGGACTGGAAACAAACATCCAAGGAGCGGTTTCGGGCTTTCAGCCCTCATCAGCCTGGATAGCTTGATTCCAGTGGCATGGAGAGCACGGGGCTCACGTCTGAGTATACCCGTCCCACTCGGGGTGACAAACCAAAAACAACAGGTGATGGACAGAATGCAGAACAATGTCATACGTTCACCCCAGTACAGAGATCTGGGCCTAAATCCATCGTTTTTTGCTCACCATGCCTTTCCAGTTTGAACCCAGCTATATGCAAATCAGTCTTGACCCTGTGCCCCATGGGAACAGTCCAGCCCGAACTGCCAAGCCTGGTCCTCCCTGGACTGGAAACAAGCATCCAAGGACCGGTTTCGGGCTTTCAGCCCTCATCAGCCTGGATAGCTTGATTCCAGTGGCATGGAGAGCACGGGAGTCACGTCTGAGCATACCCGTCCCACTCGGGGTGACAAAGCAAAAACAACAGGCGATGGACAGAATGCAGAACAATGTCATACATTCACCCCAGTACAGAGATCTGGCCCTAAATCCATCGTTTTTTTGCTCACCATGCCTTTCCAGTTTGAACCCAGCTATATGCAAATCAGTCTTGACCCTGTGCCCCATGGGAACAGTCCAGCCCGAACTGCCAAGCCTGGTCCTCCCTGGACTGGAAACAAGCATCCAAGGACCGGTTTCGGGCTTTCAGCCCTCATCAGCCTGGATAGCTTGATTCCAGTGGCATGGAGAGCACGGGACTCACGTCTGAGCATACCCGTCCCACTCGGGGTGACAAAGCAAAAACAACAGGTGATGGACAGAATGCAGAACAATGTCATACATTCTCCCCAGTGCAGAGATCTGGGCCTAAATCCATCGTTTTTTTGCTCACCATGCCTTTCCAGTTTGAACCCAGCTATATGCAAATCAGTCTTGACCCTGTGCCCCATGGGAACAGTCCAGCCCGAACTGCCAAGCCTGGTCCTCCCTGGACTGGAAACAAGCATCCAAGGACCGGTTTTGGGCTTTCAGCCCTCATCAGCCTGGATAGCTTGATTCCAGTGGCATGGAGAGCACGGGACTCACGTCTGAGCATACCCGTCCCACTCGGGGTGACAAAGCAAAAACAACAGGTAATGGACAGAATGCAGAACAATGTCATACATTCACCCCAGTACAGAGATCTGGGCCTAAATCCATCGTTTTTTTGCTCACCATGCCTTTCCAGTTTGAACCCAGATATATGCAAATCAGTCTTGACCCTGTGCCCCATGGGAACAGTTCAGCCCGAACTGCCAAGCCTGGTCCTCCCTGGACTGGAAACAAGCATCCAAGGACCGGTTTCGAGCTTTCAGCCCTCATCAGCCTGGATAGCTTGATTCCAGTGGCATGGAGAGCACGGGACTCACGTCTGAGCATACCCGTCCCACTCGGGGTGACAAAGCAAAAACAACAGGTGATGGACAGAATGTAGAACAATGTCATACATTCACCCCAGTGCAGAGATCTGGGCCTAAATCCATCGTTTTTTTGCTCACCATGCCTTTCCAGTTTGAACCCAGCTATATGCAAATCAGTCTTGACCCTGTGCCCCATGGGAACAGTTCAGCCCGAACTGCCAAGCCTGGTCCTCCCTGGACTGGAAACAAGCATCCAAGGACCGGTTTCGGGCTTTCAGCCCTCATCAGCCTGGATAGCTTGATTCCAGTGGCATGGAGAGCACGGGGCTCACGTCTGAGTATACCCTTCCCACTCGGGGTGACAAAGCAAAAACAACAGGTGATGGACAGAATGCAGAACAATGTCATACGTTCACCCCAGTACAGAGATCTGGGCCTAAATCCATCGTTTTTTTGCTCACCATGCCTTTCCAGTTTGAACCCAGCTATATGCAAATCAGTCTTGACCCTGTGTCCCATGGGAACAGTCCAGCCCGAACTGCCAAGCCTGGTCCTCCCTGGACTGGGAACAAGCATCCAAGGACCGGTTTCGGGCTTTCAGCCCTCATCAGCCTGGATAGCTTGATTCCAGTGGCATGGAGAGCACGGGACTCACGTCTGAGCATACCCGTCCCACTCGGGGTGACAAAGCAAAAACAACAGGTGATGGACTGAATGCAGAACAATGTCACACATTCACCCCAGTCAGAGATCTGGGCCTAAATCCATCGTTTTTTTGCTCACCATGCCTTTCCAGTTTGAACCCAGCTATATGCAAATCAGTCTTGACCCTGTGTCCCATGGGAACAGTCCAGCCCGAACTGCCAAGCCTGGTCCTCCCTGGACTGGAAACAAGCATCCAATGACCGGTTTCGGGCTTTCAGCCCTCATCAGCCTGCATAGCTTGATTCCAGTGGCATGGAGAGCATGGGACTCACGTCTGAGCATACCCGTCCCACTCGGGGTGACAAAGCAAAAACAACAGGCGATGGACAGAATGCAGAACAATGTCATACATTCACCCCAGTACAGAGGTATGGCCCTAAATCCATCGTTTTTTTGCTCACCATGCCTTTCCAGTTTGAACCCAGCTATATGCAAATCAGTCTTGACCCTGTGCCCCATGGGAACAGTCCAGCCCGAACTGCCAAGCCTGGTCCTCCCTGGACTGGAAACAAGCATCCAAGGACCGGTTTCGGGCTTTCAGCCCTCATCAGCCTGGATAGCTTGATTCCAGTGGCATGGAGAGCACGGGACTCACGTCTGAGCATACCCGTCCCACTCGGGGTGACAAAGCAAAAACAGCAGGTGATGGACAGAATGCAGAACAATGTCATACATTCTCCCCAGTGCAGAGATCTGGGCCTAAATCCATCGTTTGTTTGTTCACCATGCCTTTCCAGTTTGAACCCAGCTATATGCAAATCAGTCTTGACCCTGTGCCCCATGGGAACAGTCCAGCCCGAACTGCCAAGGCTGGTCCTCCCTGGACTGGAAACAAGCATCCAAGGACCGGTTTTGGGCTTTCAGCCCTCATCAGCCTGGATAGCTTGATTCCAGTGGCATGGAGAGCACGGGACTCACGTCTGAGCATACCCGTCCCACTCGGGGTGACAAAGCAAAAACAACAGGTGATGGACAGAATGCAGAACAATGTCATACATTCACCCCAGTACAGAGATCTGGGCCTAAATCCATCGTTTTTTTGCTCACCATGCCTTTCCAGTTTGAACCCAGCTATATGCAAATCAGTCTTGACCCTGTGCCCCATGGGAACAGTTCAGCCCGAACTGCCAAGCCTGGTCCTCCCTGGACTGGAAACAAGCATCCAAGGACCGGTTTCGGGCTTTCAGCCCTCATCAGCCTGGATAGCTTTATTCCAGTGGCATGGAGAGCACGGGACTCACGTCTGAGCATACCCGTCCCACTCGGGGTGACAAAGCAAAAACAACAGGTGATGGACAGAATGCAGAACAATGTCATACATTCACCCCAGTGCAACAGAATGCAGAACAATGTCATACATTCACCCCAGTGCAGAGATCTGGGCCTAAATCCATCGTTTTTTTGCTCACCATGCCTTTCCAGTTTGAACCCAGCTATATGCAAATCAGTCTTGACCCTGTGCCCCATGGGAAGAGTCCAGCCCGAACTGCCAAGCCTGGTCCTCCCTGGACTGGAAACAAGCATCCAAGGACCGGTTTTGGGCTTTCAGCCCTCATCAGCCTGGATAGCTTGATTCCAGTGGCATGGAGAGCACGGGACTCACGTCTGAGTATACCCGTCCCACTCGGGGTGACAAAGCAAAAACAACAGGTGATGGACAGAATGCAGAACAATGTCATACGTTCACCCCAGTACAGAGATCTGGGCCTAAATCCATTGTTTTTTTGCTCACCATGCCTTTCCAGTTTGAACCCAGCTATATGCAAATCAGTCTTGACCCTGTGCCCCATGGGAACAGTCCAGCCCGAACTGCCAATCCTGGTCCTCCCTGGACTGGAAACAAGCATCCAAGGACCGGTTTCGGGCTTTCAGCCCTCATCAGCCTGGATAGCTTGATTCCAGTGGCATGGAGAGCACGGGACTCACGTCTGAGCATACCCGTCCCACTCGGGGTGACAAAGCAAAAACAACAGGCGATGGACAGAATGCAGAACAATGTCATACATTCACCCCAGTACAGAGATCTGGGCCTAAATCCATCGTTTTTTTGCTCACCATGCCTTTCCAGTTTGAACCCAGATATATGTAAATCAGTCTTGACCCTGTCCCCCATGGGAACAGTTCAGCCCGTACTGCCAAGCCTGGTCCTCCCTGGACTGGAAACAAGCATCCAAGGACCGGTTTCGAGCTTTCAGCCCTCATCAGCCTGGATAGCTTGATTCCAGTGGCATGGAGAGCACGGGACTCACGTCTGAGCATACCCGTCCCACTCGGGGTGACAAAGCAAAAACAACAGGTGATGGACAGAATGTAGAACAATGTCATACATTCACCCCAGTGCAGAGATCTGGGCCTAAATCCATCGTTTTTTTGCTCACCATGCCTTTCCAGTTTGAACCCAGCTATATGCAAATCAGTCTTGACCCTGTGCCCCATGGGAACAGTTCAGCCCGAACTGCCAAGCCTGGTCCTCCCTGGAATGGAAACAAGCATCCAAGGACCGGTTTCGGGCTTTCAGCCCTCATCAGCCTGGATAGCTTGATTCCAGTGGCATGGAGAGCACGGGACTCACGTCTGAGCATACCCGTCCCACTCGGGGTGACAAAGCAAAAACAACAGGTGATGGACAGAATGCAGAACAATGTCATACATTCACCCCAGTGCAGAGATCTGGGCCTAAATCCATTGTTTTTTTGCTCACCATGCCTTTCCAGTTTGAACCCAGCTATATGCAAATCAGTCTTGACCCTGTGCCCCATGGGAACAGTCCAGCCTGAACTGCCAAGCCTGGTCCTCCCTGGACTGGAAACAAGCATCCAAGGACCGGTTTTGGGCTTTCAGCCCTCATCAGCCTGGATAGCTTGATTCCAGTGGCATGGAGAGCACGGGACTCACGTCTGAGCATACCCGTCCCACTCGGGGTGACAATGCAAAAACAACAGGTGATGGACAGAATGCAGAACAATGTCATACATTCTCCCCAGTGCAGAGATCTGGGCCTAAATCCATCGTTTCTTTGCTCACCATGCCTTTCCAGTTTGAACCCAGCTATATGCAAATCAGTCTTGACCCTGTGCCCCATGGGAACAGTCCAGCCCGAACTGCCAAGCCTGGTCCTCCCTGGACTGGAAACAAGCATCCAAGGACCGGTTTCGGGCTTTCAGCCCTCATCAGCCTGGATAGCTTGATTCCAGTGGCATGGAGAGCACGGGACTCACGTCTGAGCATACCCGTCCCACTCGGGGTGACAAAGCAAAAACAACAGGTGATGGACAGAATGCAGAACAATGTCATACATTCTCCCCAGTGCAGAGATCTGGGCCTAAATCCATCGTTTTTTTGCTCACCATGCCTTTCCAGTTTGAACCCAGCTATATGCAAATCAGTCTTGACCCTGTGCCCCATGGGAACAGTCCAGCCCGAACTGCCAAGCCTGGTCCTCCCTGGACTGGAAAAAAGCATCCAAGGACCGGTTTTGGGCTTTCAGCCCTCATCAGCCTGGATAGCTTGATTCCAGTGGCATGGAGAGCACGGGACTCACGTCTGAGCATACCCGTCCCACTCGGGGTGACAAAGCAAAAACAACAGGTGATAGACAGAATGCAGAACAATGTCATACATTCACCCCAGTACAGAGATCTGGGCCTAAATCCATCATTTTTTTGCTCACCATGCCTTTCCAGTTTGAACCCAGCTATATGCAAATCAGTCTTGACCCTGTGCCCCATGGGAACAGTCCAGCCCGAACTGCCAATCCTGGTCCTCCCTGGACTGGAAACAAGCATCCAAGGACCGGTTTCGGGCTTTCAGCCCTCATCAGCCTGGATAGCTTGATTCCAGTGGCATGGAGAGCACGGGACTCACGTCTGAGCATACCCGTCCCACTCGGGGTGACAAAGCAAAAACAACAGGTGATGGACAGAATGTAGAACAATGTCATACATTCACCCCAGTGCAGAGATCTGGGCCTAAATCCATCGTTTTTTTGCTCACCATGCCTTTCCAGTTTGAACCCAGCTATATGCAAATCAGTCTTGACCCTGTGCCCCATGGGAACAGTCCAGCCCGAACTGCCAAGCCTGGTCCTCCCTGGACTGGAAACAAGCATCCAAGGACCGGTTTCGGGCTTTCAGCCCTCATCAGCCTGGATAGCTTGATTCCAGTGGCATGGAGAGCACGGGGCTCACGTCTGAGTATACCCGTCCCACTCGGGGTGACAAAGCAAAAACAACAGGTGATGGACAGAATGCAGAACAATGTCATACGTTCACCCCAGTACAGAGATCTGGGCCTAAATCCATCGTTTTTTTGCTCACCATGCCTTTCCAGTTTGAACCCAGCTATATGCAAATCAGTCTTGACCCTGTGCCCCATGGGAACAGTCCAGCCCGAACTGCCAAGCCTGGTCCTCCCTGGACTGGAAACAAGCATCCAAGGACCGGTTTCGGGCTTTCAGCCCTCATCAGCCTGGATAGCTTGATTCCAGTGGCATGGAGAGCACGGGACTCACGTCTGAGCATACCCGTCCCACTCGGGGTGACAAAGCAAAAACAACAGGTGATGGACAGAATGTAGAACAATGTCATACATTCACCCCAGTGCAGAGATCTGGGCCTAAATCCATCGTTTTTTTGCTCACCATGCCTTTCCAGTTTGAACCCAGCTATATGCAAATCAGTCTTGACCCTGTGCCCCATGGGAACAGTCCAGCCCAAACTGCCAAGCCTGGTCCTCCCTGGACTGGAAACAAGCATCCAAGGACCGGTTTCGGGCTTTCAGCCCTCATCAGCCTGGATAGCTTGATTCCAGTGGCATGGAGAGCACGGGGCTCACGTCTGAGTATACCCGTCCCACTTGGGTTAACAAAGCAAAAACAACAGGTGATGGACAGAATGCAGAACAATGTCATACATTCTCCCCAGTGCAGAGATCTGGGCCTAAATCCATCGTTTTTTTGCTCACCATGCCTTTCCAGTTTGAACCCAGCTATATGCAAATCAGTCTTGACCCTGTGCCCCATGGGAACAGTCCAGCCCGTACTGCCAAGCCTGGTCCTCCCTGGACTGGAAACAAGCATCCAAGGACCGGTTTTGGGCTTTCAGCCCTCATCAGCCTGGATAGCTTGATTCCAGTGGCATGGAGAGCACGGGACTCACGTCTGAGCATACCCGTCCCACTCGGGGTGACAAAGCAAAAACAACAGGTGATGGACAGAATGCAGAACAATGTTATACATTCACCCCAGTACAGAGATCTGGGCCTAAATCCATCATTTTTTTGCTCACCATGCCTTTCCAGTTTGAACCCAGCTATATGCAAATCAGTCTTGACCCTGTGTCCCATGGGAACAGTCCAGCCCGAACTGCCAAGCCTGGTCCTCCCTGGACTGGGAACAAGCATCCAAGGACCGGTTTCGGGCTTTCAGCCCTCATCAGCCTGGATAGCTTGATTCCAGTGGCATGGAGAGCACGGGACTCACGTCTGAGCATACCCGTCCCACTCGGGGTGACAAAGCAAAAACAACAGGTGATGGACTGAATGCAGAACAATGTCACACATTCACCCCAGTCAGAGATCTGGGCCTAAATCCATCGTTTTTTTGCTCACCATGCCTTTCCAGTTTGAACCCAGCTATGTGCAAATCAGTCTTGACCCTGTGCCCCATGGGAACAGTCCAGCCCGAACTGCCAAGCCTGGTCCTCCCTGGACTGGAAACAAGCATCCAATGACCGGTTTCGGGCTTTCAGCCCTCATCAGCCTGCATAGCTTGATTCCAGTGGCATGGAGAGCATGGGACTCACGTCTGAGCATACCCGTCCCACTCGGGGTGACAAAGCAAAAACAACAGGCGATGGACAGAATGCAGAACAATGTCATACATTCACCCCAGTACAGAGGTATGGCCCTAAATCCATCGTTTTTTTGCTCACCATGCCTTTCCAGTTTGAACCCAGCTATATGCAAATCAGTCTTGACCCTGTGCCCCATGGGAACAGTCCAGCCCGAACTGCCAAGCCTGGTCCTCCCTGGACTGGAAACAAGCATCCAAGGACCGGTTTCGGGCTTTCAGCCCTCATCAGCCTGGATAGCTTGATTCCA
The DNA here is from genome assembly GCF_964261635.1 of Lissotriton helveticus. Lineage (NCBI taxonomy): Eukaryota > Metazoa > Chordata > Amphibia > Caudata > Salamandridae > Lissotriton > Lissotriton helveticus. The sequence continues at coordinate 510,020,415 of NC_136061.1, read as the reverse complement.
GTGGCATGGAGAGCACGGGACTCACGTCTGAGCATACCCGTCCCACTCGGGGTGACAAAGCAAAAACAGAAGGTGATGGACAGAATGCAGAACAATGTCATACATTCTCCCCAGTGCAGAGATCTGGGCCTAAATCCATCGTTTGTTTGTTCACCATGCCTTTCCAGTTTGAACCCAGCTATATGCAAATCAGTCTTGACCCTGTGCCCCATGGGAACAGTCCAGCCCGAACTGCCAAGGCTGGTCCTCCCTGGACTGGAAACAAGCATCCAAGGACCGGTTTTGGGCTTTCAGCCCTCATCAGCCTGGATAGCTTGATTCCAGTGGCATGGAGAGCACGGGACTCACGTCTGAGCATACCCGTCCCACTCGGGGTGACAAAGCAAAAACAACAGGTGATGGACAGAATGCAGAACAATGTCATACATTCACCCCAGTACAGAGATCTGGGCCTAAATCCATCGTTTTTTTGCTCACCATGCCTTTCCAGTTTGAACCCAGCTATATGCAAATCAGTCTTGACCCTGTGCCCCATGGGAACAGTTCAGCCCGAACTGCCAAGCCTGGTCCTCCCTGGACTGGAAACAAGCATCCAAGGACCGGTTTCGGGCTTTCATCCCTCATCAGCCTGGATAGCTTGATTCCAGTGGCATGGAGAGCACGGGACTCACGTCTGAGCATACCCGTCCCACTCTGGGTGACAAAGCAAAAACAACAGGTGATGGACAGAATGCAGAACAATGTCATACATTCACCCCAGTGCAACAGAATGCAGAACAATGTCATACATTCACCCCAGTGCAGAGATCTGGGCCTAAATCCATCGTTTTTTTGCTCACCATGCCTTTCCAGTTTGAACCCAGCTATATGCAAATCAGTCTTGACCCTGTGCCCCATGGGAAGAGTCCAGCCCGAACTGCCAAGCCTGGTCCTCCCTGGACTGGAAACAAGCATCCAAGGACCGGTTTTGGGCTTTCAGCCCTCATCAGCCTGGATAGCTTGATTCCAGTGGCATGGAGAGCACGGGACTCACGTCTGAGTATACCCGTCCCACTCGGGGTGACAAAGCAAAAACAACAGGTGATGGACAGAATGCAGAACAATGTCATACGTTCACCCCAGTACAGAGATCTGGGCCTAAATCCATTGTTTTTTTGCTCACCATGCCTTTCCAGTTTGAACCCAGCTATATGCAAATCAGTCTTGACCCTGTGCCCCATGGGAACAGTCCAGCCCGAACTGCCAATCCTGGTCCTCCCTGGACTGGAAACAAGCATCCAAGGACCGGTTTCGGGCTTTCAGCCCTCATCAGCCTGGATAGCTTGATTCCAGTGGCATGGAGAGCACGGGACTCACGTCTGAGCATACCCGTCCCACTCGGGGTGACAAAGCAAAAACAACAGGCGATGGACAGAATGCAGAACAATGTCATACATTCACCCCAGTACAGAGATCTGGGCCTAAATCCATCGTTTTTTTGCTCACCATGCCTTTCCAGTTTGAACCCAGATATATGTAAATCAGTCTTGACCCTGTCCCCCATGGGAACAGTTCAGCCCGAACTGCCAAGCCTGGTCCTCCCTGGACTGGAAACAAGCATCCAAGGACCGGTTTCGAGCTTTCAGCCCTCATCAGCCTGGATAGCTTGATTCCAGTGGCATGGAGAGCACGGGACTCACGTCTGAGCATACCCGTCCCACTCGGGGTGACAAAGCAAAAACAACAGGTGATGGACAGAATGTAGAACAATGTCATACATTCACCCCAGTGCAGAGATCTGGGCCTAAATCCATCGTTTTTTTGCTCACCATGCCTTTCCAGTTTGAACCCAGCTATATGCAAATCAGTCTTGACCCTGTGCCCCATGGGAACAGTTCAGCCCGAACTGCCAAGCCTGGTCCTCCCTGGACTGGAAACAAGCATCCAAGGACCGGTTTCGGGCTTTCAGCCCTCATCAGCCTGGATAGCTTGATTCCAGTGGCATGGAGAGCACGGGACTCACGTCTGAGCATACCCGTCCCACTCGGGGTGACAAAGCAAAAACAACAGGTGATGGACAGAATGCAGAACAATGTCATACATTCACCCCAGTGCAGAGATCTGGGCCTAAATCCATTGTTTTTTTGCTCACCATGCCTTTCCAGTTTGAACCCAGCTATATGCAAATCAGTCTTGACCCTGTGCCCCATGGGAACAGTCCAGCCTGAACTGCCAAGCCTGGTCCTCCCTGGACTGGAAACAAGCATCCAAGGACCGGTTTTGGGCTTTCAGCCCTCATCAGCCTGGATAGCTTGATTCCAGTGGCATGGAGAGCACGGGACTCACGTCTGAGCATACCCGTCCCACTCGGGGTGACAATGCAAAAACAACAGGTGATGGACAGAATGCAGAACAATGTCATACATTCTCCCCAGTGCAGAGATCTGGGCCTAAATCCATCGTTTTTTTGCTCACCATGCCTTTCCAGTTTGAACCCAGCTATATGCAAATCAGTCTTGACCCTGTGCCCAATGGGAACAGTCCAGCCCGAACTGCCAAGCCTGGTCCTCCCTGGACTGGAAACAAGCATCCAAGGACCGGTTTCGGGCTTTCAGCCCTCATCAGCCTGGATAGCTTGATTCCAGTGGCATGGAGAGCACGGGACTCACGTCTGAGCATACCCGTCCCACTCGGGGTGACAAAGCAAAAACAACAGGTGATGGACAGAATGCAGAACAATGTCATACATTCTCCCCAGTGCAGAGATCTGGGCCTAAATCCATCGTTTTTTTGCTCACCATGCCTTTCCAGTTTGAACCCAGCTATATGCAAATCAGTCTTGACCCTGTGCCCCATGGGAACAGTCCAGCCCGAACTGCCAAGCCTGGTCCTCCCTGGACTGGAAACAAGCATCCAAGGACCGGTTTTGGGCTTTCAGCCCTCATCAGCCTGGATAGCTTGATTCCAGTGGCATGGAGAGCACGGGACTCACGTCTGAGCATACCCGTCCCACTCGGGGTGACAAAGCAAAAACAACAGGTGATGGACAGAATGCAGAACAATGTCATACATTCACCCCAGTACAGAGATCTGGGCCTAAATCCATCATTTTTTTGCTCACCATGCCTTTCCAGCTTGAACCCAGCTATATGCAAATCAGTCTTGACCCTGTGCCCCATGGGAACAGTCCAGCCCGAACTGCCAATCCTGGTCCTCCCTGGACTGGAAACAAGCATCCAAGGACCGGTTTCGGGCTTTCAGCCCTCATCAGCCTGGATAGCTTGATTCCAGTGGCATGGAGAGCACGGGACTCACGTCTGAGCATACCCGTCCCACTCGGGGTGACAAAGCAAAAACAACAGGTGATGGACAGAATGTAGAACAATGTCATACATTCACCCCAGTGCAGAGATCTGGGCCTAAATCCATCGTTTTTTTGCTCACAATGCCTTTCCAGTTTGAACCCAGCTATATGCAAATCAGTCTTGACCCTGTGCCCCATGGGAACAGTCCAGCCCGAACTGCCAAGCCTGGTCCTCCCTGGACTGGAAACAAGCATCCAAGGACCGGTTTCGGGCTTTCAGCCCTCATCAGCCTGGATAGCTTGATTCCAGTGGCATGGAGAGCACGGGGCTCACGTCTGAGTATACCCGTCCCACTCGGGGTGACAAAGCAAAAACAACAGGTGATGGACAGAATGCAGAACAATGTCATACGTTCACCCCAGTACAGAGATCTGGGCCTAAATCCATCGTTTTTTTGCTCACCATGCCTTTCCAGTTTGAACCCAGCTATATGCAAATCAGTCTTGACCCTGTGCCCCATGGGAACAGTCCAGCCCGAACTGCCAAGCCTGGTCCTCCCTGGACTGGAAACAAGCATCCAAGGACCGGTTTCGGGCTTTCAGCCCTCATCAGCCTGGATAGCTTGATTCCAGTGGCATGGAGAGCACGGGACTCACGTCTGAGCATACCCGTCCCACTCGGGGTGACAAAGCAAAAACAACAGGTGATGGACAGAATGCAGAACAATGTCATACATTCTCCCCAGTGCAGAGATCTGGGCCTAAATCCATCGTTTTTTTGCTCACCATGCCTTTCCAGTTTGAACCCAGCTATATGCAAATCAGTCTTGACCCTGTGCCCCATGGGAACAGTCCAGCCCGAACTGCCAAGCCTGGTCCTCCCTGGACTGGAAACAAGCATCCAAGGACCGGTTTTGGGCTTTCAGCCCTCATCAGCCTGGATAGCTTGATTCCAGTGGCATGGAGAGCACGGGACTCACGTCTGAGCATACCCGTCCCACTCGGGGTGACAAAGCAAAAACAACAGGTGATGGACAGAATGCAGAACAATGTCATACATTCACCCCAGTACAGAGATCTGGGCCTAAATCCATCGTTTTTTTGCTCACCATGCCTTTCCAGTTTGAACCCAGATATATGCAAATCAGTCTTGACCCTGTGCCCCATGGGAACAGTTCAGCCCGAACTGCCAAGCCTGGTCCTCCCTGGACTGGAAACAAGCATCCAAGGACCGGTTTCGAGCTTTCAGCCCTCATCAGCCTGGATAGCTTGATTCCAGTGGCATGGAGAGCACGGGACTCACGTCTGAGCATACCCGTCCCACTCGGGGTGACAAAGCAAAAAAAACAGGTGATGGACAGAATGTAGAACAATGTCATACATTCACCCCAGTGCAGAGATCTGGGCCTAAATCCATCGTTTTTTTGCTCACCATGCCTTTCCAGTTTGAACCCAGCTATATGCAAATCAGTCTTGACCCTGTGCCCCATGGGAACAGTCCAGCCCGAACTGCCAAGCCTGGTCCTCCCTGGACTGGAAACAAGCATCCAAGGACCGGTTTCGGGCTTTCAGCCCTCATCAGCCTGGATAGCTTGATTCCAGTGGCATGGAGAGCACGGGACTCACGTCTGAGCATACCCGTCCCACTCGGGGTGACAAAGCAAAAACAACAGGTGATGGACAGAATGCAGAACAATGTCATACGTTCACCCCAGTACAGAGATCTGGGCCTAAATCCATCGTTTTTTTGCTCACCATGCCTTTCCAGTTTGAACCCAGCTATATGCAAATCAGTCTTGACCCTGTGCCCTATGGGAACAGTCCAGCCCGAACTGCCAAGCCTGGTCCTCCCTGGACTGGAAACAAGCATCCAAGGACCTGTTTCGGGCTTTCAGCCCTCATCAGCCTGGATAGCTTGATTCCAGTGGCATGGAGAGCACGGGGCTCACGTCTGAGTATACCCGTCCCACTCGGGGTGACAAAGCAAAAACAACAGGTGATGGACAGAATGCAGAACAATGTCATACGTTCACCCCAGTACAGAGATCTGGGCCTAAATCCATCGTTTTTTTGCTCACCATGCCTTTCCAGTTTGAACCCAGCTATATGCAAATCAGCCTTGACCCTGTGCCCCATGGGAACAGTCCAGCCCGAACTGCCAAGCCTGGTCCTCCCTGGACTGGAAACAAGCATCCAAGGACCGGTTTCGGGCTTTCAGCCCTCATCAGCCTGGATAGCTTGATTCCAGTGGCATGGAGAGCACGGGACTCACGTCTGAGCATACCCGTCCCACTCGGGGTGACAAAGCAAAAACAACAGGTGATGGACAGAATGCAGAACAATGTCACACATTCACCCCAGTCAGAGATCTGGGCCTAAATCCATCGTTTTTTTGCTCACCATGCCTTTCCAGTTTGAACCCAGCTATGTGCAAATCAGTCTTGACCCTGTGCCCCATGGGAACAGTCCAGCCCGAACTGCCAAGCCTGGTCCTCCCTGGACTGGAAACAAGCATCCAATGACCGGTTTCGGGCTTTCAGCCCTCATCAGCCTGGATAGCTTGATTCCAGTGGCATGGAGAGCACGGGACTCACGTCTGAGCATACCCGTCCCACTCGGGGTGACAAAGCAAAAACAACAGGTGATGGACAGAATGCCGGAACAATGTCATACATTCACCCCAGTACAGAGATCTGGGCCTAAATCCATCGTTTTTTTGCTCACCATGCCTTTCCAGTTTGAACCCAGCTATATGCAAATCAGTCTTGACCCTGTGCCCCATGGGAACAGTTCAGCCCGAACTGCCAAGCCTGGTCCTCCCTGGACTGGAAACAAGCATCCAAGGACCGGTTTCGGGCTTTCAGCCCTCATCAGCCTGGATAGCTTGATTCCAGTGGCATGGAGAGCACGGGACTCACGTCTGAGCATACCCGTCCCACTCGGGGTGACAAAGCAAAAACAACAGGTGATGGACAGAATGCAGAACAATGTCATACATTCACCCCAGTACAGAGATCTGGGCCTAAATCCATCGTTTTTTTGCTCACCATGCCTTTCCAGTTTGAACCCAGATATATGCAAATCAGTCTTGACCCTGTGCCCCATGGGAACAGTTCAGCCCGAACTGCCAAGCCTGGTCCTCCCTGGACTGGAAACAAGCATCCAAGGACCGGTTTCGAGCTTTCAGCCCTCATCAGCCTGGATAGCTTGATTCCAGTGGCATGGAGAGCACGGGACTCACGTCTGAGCATACCCGTCCCACTCGGGGTGACAAAGCAAAAAAAACAGGTGATGGACAGAATGTAGAACAATGTCATACATTCACCCCAGTGCAGAGATCTGGGCCTAAATCCATCGTTTTTTTGCTCACCATGCCTTTCCAGTTTGAACCCAGCTATATGCAAATCAGTCTTGACCCTGTGCCCCATGGGAACAGTCCAGCCCGAACTGCCAAGCCTGGTCCTCCCTGGACTGGAAACAAGCATCCAAGGACCGGTTTCGGGCTTTCAGCCCTCATCAGCCTGGATAGCTTGATTCCAGTGGCATGGAGAGCACGGGACTCACGTCTGAGCATACCCGTCCCACTCGGGGTGACAAAGCAAAAACAACAGGTGATGGACAGAATGCAGAACAATGTCATACGTTCACCCCAGTACAGAGATCTGGGCCTAAATCCATCGTTTTTTTGCTCACCATGCCTTTCCAGTTTGAACCCAGCTATATGCAAATCAGTCTTGACCCTGTGCCCTATGGGAACAGTCCAGCCCGAACTGCTAAGCCTGGTCCTCCCTGGACTGGAAACAAGCATCCAAGGACCTGTTTCGGGCTTTCAGCCCTCATCAGCCTGGATAGCTTGATTCCAGTGGCATGGAGAGCACGGGGCTCACGTCTGAGTATACCCGTCCCACTCGGGGTGACAAAGCAAAAACAACAGGTGATGGACAGAATGCAGAACAATGTCATACGTTCACCCCAGTACAGAGATCTGGGCCTAAATCCATCGTTTTTTTGCTCACCATGCCTTTCCAGTTTGAACCCAGCTATATGCAAATCAGCCTTGACCCTGTGCCCCATGGGAACAGTCCAGCCCGAACTGCCAAGCCTGGTCCTCCCTGGACTGGAAACAAGCATCCAAGGACCGGTTTCGGGCTTTCAGCCCTCATCAGCCTGGATAGCTTGATTCCAGTGGCATGGAGAGCACGGGACTCACGTCTGAGCATACCCGTCCCACTCGGGGTGACAAAGCAAAAACAACAGGTGATGGACAGAATGCAGAACAATGTCACACATTCACCCCAGTCAGAGATCTGGGCCTAAATCCATCGTTTTTTTGCTCACCATGCCTTTCCAGTTTGAACCCAGCTATGTGCAAATCAGTCTTGACCCTGTGCCCCATGGGAACAGTCCAGCCCGAACTGCCAAGCCTGGTCCTCCCTGGACTGGAAACAAGCATCCAATGACCGGTTTCGGGCTTTCAGCCCTCATCAGCCTGGATAGCTTGATTCCAGTGGCATGGAGAGCACGGGACTCACGTCTGAGCATACCCGTCCCACTCGGGGTGACAAAGCAAAAACAACAGGTGATGGACAGAATGCCGGAACAATGTCATACATTCACCCCAGTACAGAGATCTGGGCCTAAATCCATCGTTTTTTTGCTCACCATGCCTTTCCAGTTTGAACCCAGCTATATGCAAATCAGTCTTGACCCTGTGCCCCATGGGAACAGTTCAGCCCGAACTGCCAAGCCTGGTCCTCCCTGGACTGGAAACAAGCATCCAAGGACCGGTTTCGGGCTTTCAGCCCTCATCAGCCTGGATAGCTTGATTCCAGTGGCATGGAGAGCACGGGACTCACGTCTGAGCATACCCGTCCCACTCGGGGTGACAAAGCAAAAACAACAGGTGATGGACAGAATGCAGAACAATGTCATACATTCACCCCAGTGCAGAGATCTGGGCCTAAATCCATCGTTTTTTTGCTCACCATGCCTTTCCAGTTTGAACCCAGCTATATGCAAATCAGTCTTGACCCTGTGCCCCATGGGAACAGTCCAGCCCGAACTGCCAAGCCTGGTCCTCCCTGGACTGGAAACAAACATCCAAGGAGCGGTTTCGGGCTTTCAGCCCTCATCAGCCTGGATAGCTTGATTCCAGTGGCATGGAGAGCACGGGGCTCACGTCTGAGTATACCCGTCCCACTCGGGGTGACAAACCAAAAACAACAGGTGATGGACAGAATGCAGAACAATGTCATACGTTCACCCCAGTACAGAGATCTGGGCCTAAATCCATCGTTTTTTGCTCACCATGCCTTTCCAGTTTGAACCCAGCTATATGCAAATCAGTCTTGACCCTGTGCCCCATGGGAACAGTCCAGCCCGAACTGCCAAGCCTGGTCCTCCCTGGACTGGAAACAAGCATCCAAGGACCGGTTTCGGGCTTTCAACCCTCATCAGCCTGGATAGCTTGATTCCAGTGGCATGGAGAGCACGGGAGTCACGTCTGAGCATACCCGTCCCACTCGGGGTGACAAAGCAAAAACAACAGGCGATGGACAGAATGCAGAACAATGTCATACATTCACCCCAGTACAGAGATCTGGCCCTAAATCCATCGTTTTTTTGCTCACCATGCCTTTCCAGTTTGAACCCAGCTATATGCAAATCAGTCTTGACCCTGTGCCCCATGGGAACAGTCCAGCCCGAACTGCCAAGCCTGGTCCTCCCTGGACTGGAAACAAGCATCCAAGGACCGGTTTCGGGCTTTCAGCCCTCATCAGCCTGGATAGCTTGATTCCAGTGGCATGGAGAGCACGGGACTCACGTCTGAGCATACCCGTCCCACTCGGGGTGACAAAGCAAAAACAACAGGTGATGGACAGAATGCAGAACAATGTCATACGTTCACCCCAGTGCAGAGATCTGGGCCTAAATCCATCGTTTTTTTGCTCACCATGCCTTTCCAGTTTGAACCCAGCTATATGCAAATCAGTCTTGACCCTGTGCCCCATGTTATGTTATGTTATGTTATGTTAATTATATTGTTATCGCGCACAGCTGACCCAGCAAAGGGGCGTCCTGGCGCTTTGACAGAGACTACAACATAACACACAGTAAAAGAAGGGGCAACTATTCAGATACGGGAAACAAGAAGGTTTTAATCGCCTGCCTGAAAGCAAGCAGGTCGTCAAGAGCTCGGATGTGGACCGGGAGCGAGTTCCATAATCCTGCCGCAAGCACCCGGAAGGAGCGGCCACCCATTCTGCTCAGTTTGAAACGGGAGCATACTGCCAGGTGGAGCGCCTCGGATCTCAAGGATCTTAAAGGGATATAGGGAGTAAGTAGGTTGGCAAGTGCCGGCGGCGAAGAAAACTTCAGAATTTTAAAGGCCAGACACAGCGCTTTGAACTTGATTCGCTGTCTGACCGGGAGCCAATGTAGGGCCACGATAGAACCATGGGAACAGTCCAGCCCGAACTGCCAAGCCTGGTCCTCCCTGGACTGGAAACAAGCATCCAAGGACCGGTTTCGGGCTTTCAGCCCTCATCAGCCTGGATAGCTTGATTCCAGTGGCATGGAGAGCACGGGACTCACGTCTGAGCATACCCGTCCCACTCGGGGTGACAAAGCAAAAACAACAGGTGATGGACAGAATGCAGAACAATGTCATACGTTCACCCCAGTACAGAGATCTGGGCCTAAATCCATCGTTTTTTTGCTCACCATGCCTTTCCAGTTTGAACCCAGCTATATGCAAATCAGTCTTGACCCTGTGCCCCATGGGAACAGTCCAGCCCGAACTGCCAAGCCTGGTCCTCCCTGGACTGGAAACAAGCATCCAAGGACCTGTTTCGGGCTTTCAGCCCTCATCAGCCTGGATAGCTTGATTCCAGTGGCATGGAGAGCACGGGGCTAACGTCTGAGTATACCCGTCCCACTCTGGGTGACAAAGCAAAAACAACAGGTGATGGACAGAATGCAGAACAATGTCATACGTTCACCCCAGTACAGAGATCTGGGCCTAAATCCATCGTTTTTTTGCTCACCATGCCTTTCCAGTTTGAACCCAGCTATATGCAAATCAGCCTTGACCCTGTGCCCCATGGGAACAGTCCAGCCCGAACTGCCAAGCCTGGTCCTCCCTGGACTGGAAACAAGCATCCAAGGACCGGTTTCGGGCTTTCAGCCCTCATCAGCCTGGATAGCTTGATTCCAGTGGCATGGAGAGCACGGGACTCACGTCTGAGCATACCCGTCCCACTCGGGGTGACAAAGCAAAAACAACAGGTGATGGACAGAATGCAGAACAATGTCACACATTCACCCCAGTCAGAGATCTGGGCCTAAATCCATCGTTTTTTTGCTCAACATGCCTTTCCAGTTTGAACCCAGCTATGTGCAAATCAGTCTTGACCCTGTGCCCCATGGGAACAGTCCAGCCCGAACTGCCAAGCCTGGTCCTCCCTGGACTGGAAACAAGCATCCAATGACCGGTTTCGGGCTTTCAGCCCTCATCAGCCTGGATAGCTTGATTCCAGTGGCATGGAGAGCACGGGACTCAGGTCTGAGCATACCCGTCCCACTCGGGGTGACAAAGCAAAAACAACAGGCGATGGACAGAATGCAGAACAATGTCATACATTCACCCCAGTACAGAGATATGGCCCTAAATCCATCGTTTTTTGCTCACCATGCCTTTCCAGTTTGAACCCAGCTATATGCAAATCAGTCTTGACCCTGTGCCCCATGGGAACAGTCCAGCCCGAACTGCCAAGCCTGGTCCTCCCTGGACTGGAAACAAGCATCCAAGGACCGGTTTCGGGCTTTCAGCCCTCATCAGCCTGGATAGCTTGATTCCAGTGGCATGGAGAGCACGGGGCTCACGTCTGAGTATACCCGTCCCACTCGGGGTGACAAAGCAAAAACAACAGGTGATGGACAGAATGCAGAACAATGTCATACATTCACCCCAGTGCAGAGATCTGGGCCTAAATCCATCGTTTTTTTGCTCACCATGCCTTTCCAGTTTGAACCCAGCTATATGCAAATCAGTCTTGACCCTGTGCCCCATGGGAACAGTCCAGCCCGAACTGCCAAGCCTGGTCCTCTCTGGACTGGAAACAAGCATCCAAGGACCGGTTTCGGGCTTTCAGCCCTCATCAGCCTGGATAGCTTGATTCCAGTGGCATGGAGAGCACGGGACTCACGTCTGAGCATACCCGTCCCACTCGGGGTGACAAAGCAAAAACAACAGGTGATGGACAGAATGCAGAACAATGTCATACATTCACCCCAGTACAGAGATCTGGGCCTAAATCCATCGTTTTGTTGCTCACCATGCCTTTCCAGTTTGAACCCAGCTAAATGCAAATCAGTCTTGACCCTGTGCCCCATGGAAACAGTCCAGCCCGAACTGCCAAGCCTGGTCCTCCCTGGACTGGAAACAAGCATCCAAGGACCGATTTCGGGCTTTCAGCCCTCATCAGCCTGGATAGCTTTATTCCAGTGGCATGGAGAGCACGGGACTCACGTCTGAGCATACCCGTCCAACTCGGGATGACAAAGCAAAAACAACAGGTGATGGACAGAATGCAGAACAATGTCATACGTTCACCCCAGTACAGAGATCTGGGCCTAAATCCATCGTTTTTTTGCTCACCATGCATTTCCAGTTTGAACCCAGCTATATGCAAATCAGTCTTGACCCTGTGCCCCATGTTATGTTATGTTATGTTATGTTAATTATATTTTTATCGCGCACAGCTGCCCCAGCAAAGGGGCGTCCTGGCGCTTTGACAGAGACTACAACATAACACACAGTAAAAGAAGGGGCAACTATTCAGATACGGGAAACAAGAAGGTTTTAATCGCCTGCCTGAAAGCAAGCAGGTCGTCAAGAGCTCGGATGTGGACCGGGAGCGAGTTCCATAATCCTGCCGCAAGCACCCGGAAGGAGCGGCCACCCATTCTGCTCAGTTTGAAACGGGAGCATACTGCCAGGTGGAGCGCCTCGGATCTCAAGGATCTTAAAGGGATATAGGGAGTAAGTAGGTTGGCAAGTGCCGGCGGCGAAGAAAACTTCAAAATTTTAAAGGCCAGACACAGCGCTTTGAACTTGATTCGCTGTCTGACCGGGAGCCAATGTAGGGCCACGATAGAACCATGGGAACAGTCCAGCCCGAACTGCCAAGCCTGGTCCTCCCTGGACTGGAAACAAGCATCCAAGGACCGGTTTCGGGCTTTCAGCCCTCATCAGCCTGGATAGCTTGATTCCAGTGGCATGGAGAGCACGGGACTCACGTCTGAGCATACCGTCCCACTCGGGGTGACAAAGCAAAAACAACAGGTGATGGACAGAATGCAGAACAATGTCATACGTTCACCCCAGTACAGAGATCTGGGCCTAAATCCATCGTTTTTTTGCTCACCATGCCTTTCCAGTTTGAACCCAGCTATATGCAAATCAGTCTTGACCCTGTGCCCCATGGGAACAGTCCAGCCCGAACTGCCAAGCCTGGTCCTCCCTGGACTGGAAACAAGCATCCAAGGACCTGTTTCGGGCTTTCAGCCCTCATCAGCCTGGATAGCTTGATTCCAGTGGCATGGAGAGCACGGGGCTCACGTCTGAGTATACCCGTCCCAATCGGGGTGACAAAGCAAAAACAACAGGTGATGGACAGAATGCAGAACAATGTCATACGTTCACCCCAGTACAGAGATCTGGGCCTAAATCCATCGTTTTTTTGCTCACCATGCTTTCCAGTTTGAACCCAGCTATATGCAAATCAGCCTTGACCCTGTGCCCCATGGGAACAGTCCAGCCCGAACTGCCAAGCCTGGTCCTCCCTGGACTGGAAACAAGCATCCAATGACCGGTTTCGGGCTTTCAGCCCTCATCAGCCTGGATAGCTTGATTCCAGTGGCATGGAGAGCACGGGACTCAGGTCTGAGCATACCCGTCCCACTCGGGGTGACAAAGCAAAAACAACAGGCGATGGACAGAATGCAGAACAATGTCATACATTCACCCCAGTACAGAGATATGGCCCTAAATCCATCGTTTTTTTGCTCACCATGCCTTTCCAGTTTGAACCCAGCTATGTGCAAATCAGTCTTGACCCTGTGCCCCATGGGAACAGTCCAGCCCGAACTGCCAAACATGGTCCTCCCTGGACTGGAAACAAGCATCCAATGACCGGTTTCGGGCTTTCAGCCCTCATCAGCCTGGATAGCTTGATTCCAGTGGCATGGAGAGCACGGGACTCAGGTCTGAGCATACCCGTCCCACTCGGGGTGACAAAGCAAAAACAACAGGCGATGGACAGAATGCAGAACAATGTCATACATTCACCCCAGTACAGAGATATGGCCCTAAATCCATCGTTTTTTTGCTCACCATGCCTTTCCAGTTTGAACCCAGCTATATGCAAATCAGTCTTGACCCTGTGCCCCATGGGAACAGTCCAGCCCGAACTGCCAAGCCTGGTCCTCCCTGGACTGGAAACAAGCATCCAAGGACCGGTTTCGGGCTTTCAGCCCTCATCAGCCTGGATAGCTTGATTCCAGTGGCATGGAGAGCACGGGACTCACGTCTGAGCATACCCGTCCCACTCGGGGTGACAAAGCAAAAACAACAGGTGATGGACGGAATGCAGAACAATGTCATACATTCTCCCCAGTGCAGAGATCTGGGCCTAAATCCATTGTTTTTTTGCTCACCATGCCTTTCCAGTTTGAACCCAGCTATATGCAAATCAGTCTTGACCCTGTGCCCCATGGGAACAGTCCAGCCCGAACTGCCAAGGCTGGTCCTCCCTGGACTGGAAACAAGCATCCAAGGACCGGTTTTGGGCTTTCAGCCCTCATCAGCCTGGATAGCTTGATTCCAGTGGCATGGAGAGCACGGGACTCACGTCTGAGCATACCCGTCCCACTCGGGGTGACAAAGCAAAAACAACAGGTGATGGACAGAATGCAGAACAATGTCATACATTCACCCCAGTACAGAGATCTGGGCCTAAATCCATCGTTTTTTTGCTCACCATGCCTTTCCAGTTTGAACCAGGCTATATGCAAATCAGTCTTGACCCTGTGCCCCATGGGAACAGTTCAGCCCGAACTGCCAAGCCTGGTCCTCCCTGGTCTGGAAACAAGCATCCAAGGACCGGTTTCGGGCTTTCAGCCCTCATCAGCCTGGATAGCTTGATTCCAGTGGCATGGAGAGCACGGGACTCACGTCTGAGCATACCCGTCCCACTCGGGGTGACAAAGCAAAAACAACAGGTGATGGACAGAATGCAGAACAATGTCATACATTCACCCCAGTGCAGAGATCTGGGCCTAAATCCATCGTTTTTTTGCTCACCATGCCTTTCCAGTTTGAACCCAGCTATATGCAAATCAGTCTTGACCCTGTGCCCCATGGGAACAGTCCAGCCCGAACTGCCAAGCCTGGTCCTCCCTGGACTGGAAACAAACATCCAAGGAGCGGTTTCGGGCTTTCAGCCCTCATCAGCCTGGATAGCTTGATTCCAGTGGCATGGAGAGCACGGGGCTCACGTCTGAGTATACCCGTCCCACTCGGGGTGACAAACCAAAAACAACAGGTGATGGACAGAATGCAGAACAATGTCATACGTTCACCCCAGTACAGAGATCTGGGCCTAAATCCATCGTTTTTTGCTCACCATGCCTTTCCAGTTTGAACCCAGCTATATGCAAATCAGTCTTGACCCTGTGCCCCATGGGAACAGTCCAGCCCGAACTGCCAAGCCTGGTCCTCCCTGGACTGGAAACAAGCATCCAAGGACCGGTTTCGGGCTTTCAGCCCTCATCAGCCTGGATAGCTTGATTCCAGTGGCATGGAGAGCACGGGAGTCACGTCTGAGCATACCCGTCCCACTCGGGGTGACAAAGCAAAAACAACAGGCGATGGACAGAATGCAGAACAATGTCATACATTCACCCCAGTACAGAGATCTGGCCCTAAATCCATCGTTTTTTTGCTCACCATGCCTTTCCAGTTTGAACCCAGCTATATGCAAATCAGTCTTGACCCTGTGCCCCATGGGAACAGTCCAGCCCGAACTGCCAAGCCTGGTCCTCCCTGGACTGGAAACAAGCATCCAAGGACCGGTTTCGGGCTTTCAGCCCTCATCAGCCTGGATAGCTTGATTCCAGTGGCATGGAGAGCACGGGACTCACGTCTGAGCATACCCGTCCCACTCGGGGTGACAAAGCAAAAACAACAGGTGATGGACAGAATGCAGAACAATGTCATACATTCTCTCCAGTGCAGAGATCTGGGCCTAAATCCATCGTTTTTTTGCTCACCATGCCTTTCCAGTTTGAACCCAGCTATATGCAAATCAGTCTTGACCCTGTGCCCCATGGGAACAGTCCAGCCCGAACTGCCAAGCCTGGTCCTCCCTGGACTGGAAACAAGCATCCAAGGACCGGTTTTGGGCTTTCAGCCCTCATCAGCCTGGATAGCTTGATTCCAGTGGCATGGAGAGCACGGGACTCACGTCTGAGCATACCCGTCCCACTCGGGGTGACAAAGCAAAAACAACAGGTAATGGACAGAATGCAGAACAATGTCATACATTCACCCCAGTACAGAGATCTGGGCCTAAATCCATCGTTTTTTTGCTCACCATGCCTTTCCTGTTTGAACCCAGATATATGCAAATCAGTCTTGACCCTGTGCCCCATGGGAACAGTTCAGCCCGAACTGCCAAGCCTGGTCCTCCCTGGACTGGAAACAAGCATCCAAGGACCGGTTTCGAGCTTTCAGCCCTCATCAGCCTGGATAGCTTGATTCCAGTGGCATGGAGAGCACGGGACTCACGTCTGAGCATACCCGTCCCACTCGGGGTGACAAAGCAAAAACAACAGGTGATGGACAGAATGTAGAACAATGTCATACATTCACCCCAGTGCAGAGATCTGGGCCTAAATCCATCGTTTTTTTGCTCACCATGCCTTTCCAGTTTGAACCCAGCTATATGCAAATCAGTCTTGACCCTGTGCCCCATGGGAACAGTTCAGCCCGAACTGCCAAGCCTGGTCCTCCCTGGACTGGAAACAAGCATCCAAGGACCGGTTTCGGGCTTTCAGCCCTCATCAGCCTGGATAGCTTGATTCCAGTGGCATGGAGAGCACGGGGCTCACGTCTGAGTATACCCTTCCCACTCGGGGTGACAAAGCAAAAACAACAGGTGATGGACAGAATGCAGAACAATGTCATACGTTCACCCCAGTACAGAGATCTGGGCCTAAATCCATCGTTTTTTTGCTCACCATGCCTTTCCAGTTTGAACCCAGCTATATGCAAATCAGTCTTGACCCTGTGTCCCATGGGAACAGTCCAGCCCGAACTGCCAAGCCTGGTCCTCCCTGGACTGGGAACAAGCATCCAAGGACCGGTTTCGGGCTTTCAGCCCTCATCAGCCTGGATAGCTTGATTCCAGTGGCATGGAGAGCACGGGACTCACGTCTGAGCATACCCGTCCCACTCGGGGTGACAAAGCAAAAACAACAGGTGATGGACTGAATGCAGAACAATGTCACACATTCACCCCAGTCAGAGATCTGGGCCTAAATCCATCGTTTTTTTGCTCACCATGCCTTTCCAGTTTGAACCCAGCTATGTGCAAATCAGTCTTGACCCTGTGCCCCATGGGAACAGTCCAGCCCGAACTGCCAAGCCTGGTCCTCCCTGGACTGGAAACAAGCATCCAATGACCAGTTTCGGGCTTTCAGCCCTCATCAGCCTGCATAGCTTGATTCCAGTGGCATGGAGAGCATGGGACTCACGTCTGAGCATACCCGTCCCACTCGGGGTGACAAAGCAAAAACAACAGGCGATGGACAGAATGCAGAACAATGTCATACATTCACCCCAGTACAGAGGTATGGCCCTAAATCCATCGTTTTTTTGCTCACCATGCCTTTCCAGTTTGAACCCAGCTATATGCAAATCAGTCTTGACCCTGTGCCCCATGGGAACAGTCCAGCCCGAACTGCCAAGCCTGGTCCTCCCTGGACTGGAAACAAGCATCCAAGGACCGGTTTCGGGCTTTCAGCCCTCATCAGCCTGGATAGCTTGATTCCAGTGGCATGGAGAGCACGGGACTCACGTCTGAGCATACCCGTCCCACTCGGGGTGACAAAGCAAAAACAGCAGGTGATGGACAGAATGCAGAACAATGTCATACATTCTCCCCAGTGCAGAGATCTGGGCCTAAATCCATCGTTTGTTTGTTCACCATGCCTTTCCAGTTTGAACCCAGCTATATGCAAATCAGTCTTGACCCTGTGCCCCATGGGAACAGTCCAGCCCGAACTGCCAAGGCTGGTCCTCCCTGGACTGGAAACAAGCATCCAAGGACCGGTTTCGGGCTTTCAGCCCTCATCAGCCTGGATAGCTTGATTCCAGTGGCATGGAGAGCACGGGACTCACGTCTGAGCATACCCGTCCCACTCGGGGTGACAAAGCAAAAACAACAGGTGATGGACAGAATGCAGAACAATGTCATACATTCACCCCAGTACAGAGATCTGGGCCTAAATCCATCGTTTTGTTGCTCACCATGCCTTTCCAGTTTGAACCCAGCTAAATGCAAATCAGTCTTGACCCTGTGCCCCATGGAAACAGTCCAGCCCGAACTGCCAAGCCTGGTCCTCCCTGGACTGGAAACAAGCATCCAAGGACCGATTTCGGGCTTTCAGCCCTCATCAGCCTGGATAGCTTTATTCCAGTGGCATGGAGAGCACGGGACTCACGTCTGAGCATACCCGTCCAACTCGGGATGACAAAGCAAAAACAACAGGTGATGGACAGAATTCACAACAATGTCATACGTTCACCCCAGTACAGAGATCTGGGCCTAAATCCATCGTTTTTTTGCTCACCATGCCTTTCCAGTTTGAACCCAGCTATATGCAAATCAGTCTTGACCCTGTGCCCCATGTTATGTTATGTTATGTTATGTTAATTATATTTTTATCGCGCACAGCTGCCCCAGCAAAGGGGCGTCCTGGCGCTTTGACAGAGACTACAACATAACACACAGTAAAAGAAGGGGCAACTATTCAGATACGGGAAACAAGAAGGTTTTAATCGCCTGCCTGAAAGCAAGCAGGTCGTCAAGAGCTCGGATGTGGACCGGGAGCGAGTTCCATAATCCTGCCGCAAGCACCCGGAAGGAGCGGCCACCCATTCTGCTCAGTTTGAAACGGGAGCATACTGCCAGGTGGAGCGCCTCGGATCTCAAGGATCTTAAAGGGATATAGGGAGTAAGTAGGTTGGCAAGTGCCGGCGGCGAAGAAAACTTCAAAATTTTAAAGGCCAGACACAGCGCTTTGAACTTGATTCGCTGTCTGACCGGGAGCCAATGTAGGGCCACGATAGAACCATGGGAACAGTCCAGCCCGAACTGCCAAGCCTGGTCCTCCCTGGACTGGAAACAAGCATCCAAGGACCGGTTTCGGGCTTTCAGCCCTCATCAGCCTGGATAGCTTGATTCCAGTGGCATGGAGAGCACGGGACTCACGTCTGAGCATACCGTCCCACTCGGGGTGACAAAGCAAAAACAACAGGTGATGGACAGAATGCAGAACAATGTCATACGTTCACCCCAGTACAGAGATCTGGGCCTAAATCCATCGTTTTTTTGCTCACCATGCCTTTCCAGTTTGAACCCAGCTATATGCAAATCAGTCTTGACCCTGTGCCCCATGGGAACAGTCCAGCCCGAACTGCCAAGCCTGGTCCTCCCTGGACTGGAAACAAGCATCCAAGGACCTGTTTCGGGCTTTCAGCCCTCATCAGCCTGGATAGCTTGATTCCAGTGGCATGGAGAGCACGGGGCTCACGTCTGAGTATACCCGTCCCAATCGGGGTGACAAAGCAAAAACAACAGGTGATGGACAGAATGCAGAACAATGTCATACGTTCACCCCAGTACAGAGATCTGGGCCTAAATCCATCGTTTTTTTGCTCACCATGCTTTCCAGTTTGAACCCAGCTATATGCAAATCAGCCTTGACCCTGTGCCCCATGGGAACAGTCCAGCCCGAACTGCCAAGCCTGGTCCTCCCTGGACTGGAAACAAGCATCCAATGACCGGTTTCGGGCTTTCAGCCCTCATCAGCCTGGATAGCTTGATTCCAGTGGCATGGAGAGCACGGGACTCAGGTCTGAGCATACCCGTCCCACTCGGGGTGACAAAGCAAAAACAACAGGCGATGGACAGAATGCAGAACAATGTCATACATTCACCCCAGTACAGAGATATGGCCCTAAATCCATCGTTTTTTTGCTCACCATGCCTTTCCAGTTTGAACCCAGCTATGTGCAAATCAGTCTTGACCCTGTGCCCCATGGGAACAGTCCAGCCCGAACTGCCAAACATGGTCCTCCCTGGACTGGAAACAAGCATCCAATGACCGGTTTCGGGCTTTCAGCCCTCATCAGCCTGGATAGCTTGATTCCAGTGGCATGGAGAGCATGGGACTCAGGTCTGAGCATACCCGTCCCACTCGGGGTGACAAAGCAAAAACAACAGGCGATGGACAGAATGCAGAACAATGTCATACATTCACCCCAGTACAGAGATATGGCCCTAAATCCATCGTTTTGTTGCTCACCATGCCTTTCCAGTTTGAACCCAGCTAAATGCAAATCAGTCTTGACCCTGTGCCCCATGGAAACAGTCCAGCCCGAACTGCCAAGCCTGGTCCTCCCTGGACTGGAAACAAGCATCCAAGGACCGATTTCGGGCTTTCAGCCCTCATCAGCCTGGATAGCTTTATTCCAGTGGCATGGAGAGCACGGGACTCACGTCTGAGCATACCCGTCCAACTCGGGATGACAAAGCAAAAACAACAGGTGATGGACAGAATTCACAACAATGTCATACGTTCACCCCAGTACAGAGATCTGGGCCTAAATCCATCGTTTTTTTGCTCACCATGCCTTTCCAGTTTGAACCCAGCTATATGCAAATCAGTCTTGACCCTGTGCCCCATGTTATGTTATGTTATGTTATGTTAATTATATTTTTATCGCGCACAGCTGCCCCAGCAAAGGGGCGTCCTGGCGCTTTGACAGAGACTACAACATAACACACAGTAAAAGAAGGGGCAACTATTCAGATACGGGAAACAAGAAGGTTTTAATCGCCTGCCTGAAAGCAAGCAGGTCGTCAAGAGCTCGGATGTGGACCGGGAGCGAGTTCCATAATCCTGCCGCAAGCACCCGGAAGGAGCGGCCACCCATTCTGCTCAGTTTGAAACGGGAGCATACTGCCAGGTGGAGCGCCTCGGATCTCAAGGATCTTAAAGGGATATAGGGAGTAAGTAGGTTGGCAAGTGCCGGCGGCGAAGAAATCTTCAAAATTTTAAAGGCCAGACACAGCGCTTTGAACTTGATTCGCTGTCTGACCGGGAGCCAATGTAGGGCCACGATAGAACCATGGGAACAGTCCAGCCCGAACTGCCAAGCCTGGTCCTCCCTGGACTGGAAACAAGCATCCAAGGACCGGTTTCGGGCTTTCAGCCCTCATCAGCCTGGATAGCTTGATTCCAGTGGCATGGAGAGCACGGGACTCACGTCTGAGCATACCGTCCCACTCGGGGTGACAAAGCAAAAACAACAGGTGATGGACAGAATGCAGAACAATGTCATACGTTCACCCCAGTACAGAGATCTGGGCCTAAATCCATCGTTTTTTTGCTCACCATGCCTTTCCAGTTTGAACCCAGCTATATGCAAATCAGTCTTGACCCTGTGCCCCATGGGAACAGTCCAGCCCGAACTGCCAAGCCTGGTCCTCCCTGGACTGGAAACAAGCATCCAAGGACCTGTTTCGGGCTTTCAGCCCTCATCAGCCTGGATAGCTTGATTCCAGTGGCATGGAGAGCACGGGGCTCACGTCTGAGTATACCCGTCCCAATCGGGGTGACAAAGCAAAAACAACAGGTGATGGACAGAATGCAGAACAATGTCATACGTTCACCCCAGTACAGAGATCTGGGCCTAAATCCATCGTTTTTTTGCTCACCATGCTTTCCAGTTTGAACCCAGCTATATGCAAATCAGCCTTGACCCTGTGCCCCATGGGAACAGTCCAGCCCGAACTGCCAAGCCTGGTCCTCCCTGGACTGGAAACAAGCATCCAATGACCGGTTTCGGGCTTTCAGCCCTCATCAGCCTGGATAGCTTGATTCCAGTGGCATGGAGAGCACGGGACTCAGGTCTGAGCATACCCGTCCCACTCGGGGTGACAAAGCAAAAACAACAGGCGATGGACAGAATGCAGAACAATGTCATACATTCACCCCAGTACAGAGATATGGCCCTAAATCCATCGTTTTTTTGCTCACCATGCCTTTCCAGTTTGAACCCAGCTATGTGCAAATCAGTCTTGACCCTGTGCCCCATGGGAACAGTCCAGCCCGAACTGCCAAACATGGTCCTCCCTGGACTGGAAACAAGCATCCAATGACCGGTTTCGGGCTTTCAGCCCTCATCAGCCTGGATAGCTTGATTCCAGTGGCATGGAGAGCATGGGACTCAGGTCTGAGCATACCCGTCCCACTCGGGGTGACAAAGCAAAAACAACAGGCGATGGACAGAATGCAGAACAATGTCATACATTCACCCCAGTACAGAGATATGGCCCTAAATCCATCGTTTTTTTGCTCACCATGCCTTTCCAGTTTGAACCCAGCTATATGCAAATCAGTCTTGACCCTGTGCCCCATGGGAACAGTCCAGCCCGAACTGCCAAGCCTGGTCCTCCCTGGACTGGAAACAAGCATCCAAGGACCGGTTTCGGGCTTTCAGCCCTCATCAGCCTGGATAGCTTGATTCCAGTGGCATGGAGAGCACGGGACTCACGTCTGAGCATACCCGTCCCACTCTGGGTGACAAAGCAAAAACAACAGGTGATGGACAGAATGCAGAACAATGTCATACATTCTCCCCAGTGCAGAGATCTGGGCCTAAATCCATCGATTTTTTGCTCACCATGCCTTTCCAGTTTGAACCCAGCTATATGCAAATCAGTCTTGACCCTGTGCCCCATGGGAACAGTCCAGCCCGAACTGCCAAGGCTGGTCCTCCCTGGACTGGAAACAAGCATCCAAGGACCGGTTTTGGGCTTTCAGCCCTCATCAGCCTGGATAGCTTGATTCCAGTGGCATGGAGAGCACGGGACTCACGTCTGAGCATACCCGTCCCACTCGGGGTGACAAAGCAAAAACAACAGGTGATGGACAGAATGCAGAACAATGTCATACATTCACCCCAGTACAGAGATCTGGGCCTAAATCCATCGTTTTTTTGCTCACCATGCCTTTCCAGTTTGAACCAGGCTATATGCAAATCAGTCTTGACCCTGTGCCCCATGGGAACAGTTCAGCCCGAACTGCCAAGCCTGGTCCTCCCTGGACTGGAAACAAGCATCCAAGGACCGGTTTCGGGCTTTCAGCCCTCATCAGCCTGGATAGCTTGATTCCAGTGGCATGGAGAGCACGGGACTCACGTCTGAGCATACCCGTCCCACTCGGGGTGACAAAGCAAAAACAACAGGTGATGGACAGAATGCAGAACAATGTCATACATTCACCCCAGTGCAGAGATCTGGGCCTAAATCCATCGTTTTTTTGCTCACCATGCCTTTCCAGTTTGAACCCAGCTATATGCAAATCAGTCTTGACCCTGTGCCCCATGGGAACAGTCCAGCCCGAACTGCCAAGCCTGGTCCTCCCTGGACTGGAAACAAACATCCAAGGAGCGGTTTCGGGCTTTCAGCCCTCATCAGCCTGGATAGCTTGATTCCAGTGGCATGGAGAGCACGGGGCTCACGTCTGAGTATACCCGTCCCACTCGGGGTGACAAACCAAAAACAACAGGTGATGGACAGAATGCAGAACAATGTCATACGTTCACCCCAGTACAGAGATCTGGGCCTAAATCCATCGTTTTTTTGCTCACCATGCCTTTCCAGTTTGAACCCAGCTATATGCAAATCAGTCTTGACCCTGTGCCCCATGGGAACAGTCCAGCCCGAACTGCCAAGCCTGGTCCTCCCTGGACTGGAAACAAGCATCCAAGGACCGGTTTTGGGCTTTCAGCCCTCATCAGCCTGGATAGCTTGATTCCAGTGGCATGGAGAGCACGGGACTCACGTCTGAGCATACCCGTCCCACTCGGGGTGACAAAGCAAAAACAACAGGTAATGGACAGAATGCAGAACAATGTCATACATTCACCCCAGTACAGAGATCTGGGCCTAAATCCATCGTTTTTTTGCTCACCATGCCTTTCCAGTTTGAACCCAGATATATGCAAATCAGTCTTGACCCTGTGCCCCATGGGAACAGTTCAGCCCGAACTGCCAAGCCTGGTCCTCCCTGGACTGGAAACAAGCATCCAAGGACCGGTTTCGAGCTTTCAGCCCTCATCAGCCTGGATAGCTTGATTCCAGTGGCATGGAGAGCACGGGACTCACGTCTGAGCATACCCGTCCCACTCGGGGTGACAAAGCAAAAACAACAGGTGATGGACAGAATGTAGAACAATGTCATACATTCACCCCAGTGCAGAGATCTGGGCCTAAATCCATCGTTTTTTTGCTCACCATGCCTTTCCAGTTTGAACCCAGCTATATGCAAATCAGTCTTGACCCTGTGCCCCATGGGAACAGTTCAGCCCGAACTGCCAAGCCTGGTCCTCCCTGGACTGGAAACAAGCATCCAAGGACCGGTTTCGGGCTTTCAGCCCTCATCAGCCTGGATAGCTTGATTCCAGTGGCATGGAGAGCACGGGGCTCACGTCTGAGTATACCCTTCCCACTCGGGGTGACAAAGCAAAAACAACAGGTGATGGACAGAATGCAGAACAATGTCATACGTTCACCCCAGTACAGAGATCTGGGCCTAAATCCATCGTTTTTTTGCTCACCATGCCTTTCCAGTTTGAACCCAGCTATATGCAAATCAGTCTTGACCCTGTGTCCCATGGGAACAGTCCAGCCCGAACTGCCAAGCCTGGTCCTCCCTGGACTGGGAACAAGCATCCAAGGACCGGTTTCGGGCTTTCAGCCCTCATCAGCCTGGATAGCTTGATTCCAGTGGCATGGAGAGCACGGGACTCACGTCTGAGCATACCCGTCCCACTCGGGGTGACAAAGCAAAAACAACAGGTGATGGACTGAATGCAGAACAATGTCACACATTCACCCCAGTCAGAGATCTGGGCCTAAATCCATCGTTTTTTTGCTCACCATGCCTTTCCAGTTTGAACCCAGCTATGTGCAAATCAGTCTTGACCCTGTGCCCCATGGGAACAGTCCAGCCCGAACTGCCAAGCCTGGTCCTCCCTGGACTGGAAACAAGCATCCAATGACCGGTTTCGGGCTTTCAGCCCTCATCAGCCTGCATAGCTTGATTCCAGTGGCATGGAGAGCATGGGACTCACGTCTGAGCATACCCGTCCCACTCGGGGTGACAAAGCAAAAACAACAGGCGATGGACAGAATGCAGAACAATGTCATACATTCACCCCAGTACAGAGGTATGGCCCTAAATCCATCGTTTTTTTGCTCACCATGCCTTTCCAGTTTGAACCCAGCTATATGCAAATCAGTCTTGACCCTGTGCCCCATGGGAACAGTCCAGCCCGAACTGCCAAGCCTGGTCCTCCCTGGACTGGAAACAAGCATCCAAGGACCGGTTTCGGGCTTTCAGCCCTCATCAGCCTGGATAGCTTGATTCCAGTGGCATGGAGAGCACGGGACTCACGTCTGAGCATACCCGTCCCACTCGGGGTGACAAAGCAAAAACAGCAGGTGATGGACAGAATGCAGAACAATGTCATACATTCTCCCCAGTGCAGAGATCTGGGCCTAAATCCATCGTTTGTTTGTTCACCATGCCTTTCCAGTTTGAACCCAGCTATATGCAAATCAGTCTTGACCCTTTGCCCCATGGGAACAGTCCAGCCCGAACTGCCAAGGCTGGTCCTCCCTGGACTGGAAACAAGCATCCAAGGACCGGTTTTGGGCTTTCAGCCCTCATCAGCCTGGATAGCTTGATTCCAGTGGCATGGAGAGCACGGGACTCACGTCTGAGCATACCCGTCCCACTCGGGGTGACAAAGCAAAAACAACAGGTGATGGACAGAATGCAGAACAATGTCATACATTCACCCCAGTACAGAGATCTGGGCCTAAATCCATCGTTTTTTTGCTCACCATGCCTTTCCAGTTTGAACCCAGCTATATGCAAATCAGTCTTGACCCTGTGCCCCATGGGAACAGTTCAGCCCGAACTGCCAAGCCTGGTCCTCCCTGGACTGGAAACAAGCATCCAAGGACCGGTTTCGGGCTTTCAGCCCTCATCAGCCTGGATAGCTTGATTCCAGTGGCATGGAGAGCACGGGACTCACGTCTGAGCATACCCGTCCCACTCGGGGTGACAAAGCAAAAACAACAGGTGATGGACAGAATGCAGAACAATGTCATACATTCACCCCAGTGCAACAGAATGCAGAACAATGTCATACATTCACCCCAGTGCAGAGATCTGGGCCTAAATCCATCGTTTTTTTGCTCACCATGCCTTTCCAGTTTGAACCCAGCTATATGCAAATCAGTCTTGACCCTGTGCCCCATGGGAAGAGTCCAGCCCGAACTGCCAAGCCTGGTCCTCCCTGGACTGGAAACAAGCATCCAAGGACCGGTTTTGGGCTTTCAGCCCTCATCAGCCTGGATAGCTTGATTCCAGTGGCATGGAGAGCACGGGACTCACGTCTGAGTATACCCGTCCCACTCTGGGTGACAAAGCAAAAACAACAGGTGATGGACAGAATGCAGAACAATGTCATACGTTCACCCCAGTACAGAGATCTGGGCCTAAATCCATTGTTTTTTTGCTCACCATGCCTTTCCAGTTTGAACCCAGCTATATGCAAATCAGTCTTGACCCTGTGCCCCATGGGAACAGTCCAGCCCGAACTGCCAATCCTGGTCCTCCCTGGACTGGAAACAAGCATCCAAGGACCGGTTTCGGGCTTTCAGCCCTCATCAGCCTGGATAGCTTGATTCCAGTGGCATGGAGAGCACGGGACTCACGTCTGAGCATACCCGTCCCACTCGGGGTGACAAAGCAAAAACAACAGGCGATGGACAGAATGCAGAACAATGTCATACATTCACCCCAGTACAGAGATCTGGGCCTAAATCCATCGTTTTTTTGCTCACCATGCCTTTCCAGTTTGAACCCAGATATATGTAAATCAGTCTTGACCCTGTCCCCCATGGGAACAGTTCAGCCCGAACTGCCAAGCCTGGTCCTCCCTGGACTGGAAACAAGCATCCAAGGACCGGTTTCGAGCTTTCAGCCCTCATCAGCCTGGATAGCTTGATTCCAGTGGCATGGAGAGCACGGGACTCACGTCTGAGCATACCCGTCCCACTCGGGGTGACAAAGCAAAAACAACAGGTGATGGACAGAATGTAGAACAATGTCATACATTCACCCCAGTGCAGAGATCTGGGCCTAAATCCATCGTTTTTTTGCTCACCATGCCTTTCCAGTTTGAACCCAGCTATATGCAAATCAGTCTTGACCCTGTGCCCCATGGGAACAGTTCAGTCCGAACTGCCAAGCCTGGTCCTCCCTGGACTGGAAACAAGCATCCAAGGACCGGTTTCGGGCTTTCAGCCCTCATCAGCCTGGATAGCTTGATTCCAGTGGCATGGAGAGCACGGGACTCACGTCTGAGCATACCCGTCCCACTCGGGGTGACAAAGCAAAAACAACAGGTGATGGACAGAATGCAGAACAATGTCATACATTCACCCCAGTGCAGAGATCTGGGCCTAAATCCATTGTTTTTTTGCTCACCATGCCTTTCCAGTTTGAACCCAGCTATATGCAAATCAGTCTTGACCCTGTGCCCCATGGGAACAGTCCAGCCTGAACTGCCAAGCCTGGTCCTCCCTGGACTGGAAACAAGCATCCAAGGACCGGTTTTGGGCTTTCAGCCCTCATCAGCCTGGATAGCTTGATTCCAGTGGCATGGAGAGCACGGGACTCACGTCTGAGCATACCCGTCCCACTCGGGGTGACAATGCAAAAACAACAGGTGATGGACAGAATGCAGAACAATGTCATACATTCTCCCCAGTGCAGAGATCTGGGCCTAAATCCATCGTTTTTTTGCTCACCATGCCTTTCCAGTTTGAACCCAGCTATATGCAAATCAGTCTTGACCCTGTGCCCCATGGGAACAGTCCAGCCCGAACTGCCAAGCCTGGTCCTCCCTGGACTGGAAACAAGCATCCAAGGACCGGTTTCGGGCTTTCAGCCCTCATCAGCCTGGATAGCTTGATTCCAGTGGCATGGAGAGCACGGGACTCACGTCTGAGCATACCCGTCCCACTCGGGGTGACAAAGCAAAAACAACAGGTGATGGACAGAATGCAGAACAATGTCATACATTCTCCCCAGTGCAGAGATCTGGGCCTAAATCCATCGTTTTTTTGCTCACCATGCCTTTCCAGTTTGAACCCAGCTATATGCAAATCAGTCTTGACCCTGTGCCCCATGGGAACAGTCCAGCCCGAACTGCCAAGCCTGGTCCTCCCTGGACTGGAAACAAGCATCCAAGGACCGGTTTTGGGCTTTCAGCCCTCATCAGCCTGGATAGCTTGATTCCAGTGGCATGGAGAGCACGGGACTCACGTCTGAGCATACCCGTCCCACTCGGGGTGACAAAGCAAAAACAACAGGTGATGGACAGAATGCAGAACAATGTCATACATTCACCCCAGTACAGAGATCTGGGCCTAAATCCATCATTTTTTTGCTCACCATGCCTTTCCAGTTTGAACCCAGCTATATGCAAATCAGTCTTGACCCTGTGCCCCATGGGAACAGTCCAGCCCGAACTGCCAATCCTGGTCCTCCCTGGACTGGAAACAAGCATCCAAGGACCGGTTTCGGGCTTTCAGCCCTCATCAGCCTGGATAGCTTGATTCCAGTGGCATGGAGAGCACGGGACTCACGTCTGAGCATACCCGTCCCACTCGGGGTGACAAAGCAAAAACAACAGGTGATGGACAGAATGTAGAACAATGTCATACATTCACCCCAGTGCAGAGATCTGGGCCTAAATCCATCGTTTTTTTGCTCACCATGCCTTTCCAGTTTGAACCCAGCTATATGCAAATCAGTCTTGACCCTGTGCCCCATGGGAACAGTCCAGCCCGAACTGCCAAGCCTGGTCCTCCCTGGACTGGAAACAAGCATCCAAGGACCGGTTTCGGGCTTTCAGCCCTCATCAGCCTGGATAGCTTGATTCCAGTGGCATGGAGAGCACGGGGCTCACGTCTGAGTATACCCGTCCCACTCGGGGTGACAAAGCAAAAACAACAGGTGATGGACAGAATGCAGAACAATGTCATACGTTCACCCCAGTACAGAGATCTGGGCCTAAATCCATCGTTTTTTTGCTCACCATGCCTTTCCAGTTTGAACCCAGCTATATGCAAATCAGTCTTGACCCTGTGCCCCATGGGAACAGTCCAGCCCGAACTGCCAAGCCTGGTCCTCCCTGGACTGGAAACAAGCATCCAAGGACCGGTTTCGGGCTTTCAGCCCTCATCAGCCTGGATAGCTTGATTCCAGTGGCATGGAGAGCACGGGACTCACGTCTGAGCATACCCGTCCCACTCGGGGTGACAAAGCAAAAACAACAGGTGATGGACAGAATGTAGAACAATGTCATACATTCACCCCAGTGCAGAGATCTGGGCCTAAATCCATCGTTTTTTTGCTCACCATGCCTTTCCAGTTTGAACCCAGCTATATGCAAATCAGTCTTGACCCTGTGCCCCATGTGAACAGTTCAGTCCGAACTGCCAAGCCTGGTCCTCCCTGGACTGGAAACAAGCATCCAAGGACCGGTTTCGGGCTTTCAGCCCTCATCAGCCTGGATAGCTTGATTCCAGTGGCATGGAGAGCACGGGACTCACGTCTGAGCATACCCGTCCCACTCGGGGTGACAAAGCAAAAACAACAGGTGATGGACAGAATGCAGAACAATGTCATACATTCACCCCAGTGCAGAGATCTGGGCCTAAATCCATTGTTTTTTTGCTCACCATGCCTTTCCAGTTTGAACCCAGCTATATGCAAATCAGTCTTGACCCTGTGCCCCATGGGAACAGTCCAGCCTGAACTGCCAAGCCTGGTCCTCCCTGGACTGGAAACAAGCATCCAAGGACCGGTTTTGGGCTTTCAGCCCTCATCAGCCTGGATAGCTTGATTCCAGTGGCATGGAGAGCACGGGACTCACGTCTGAGCATACCCGTCCCACTCGGGGTGACAATGCAAAAACAACAGGTGATGGACAGAATGCAGAACAATGTCATACATTCTCCCCAGTGCAGAGATCTGGGCCTAAATCCATCGTTTTTTTGCTCACCATGCCTTTCCAGTTTGAACCCAGCTATATGCAAATCAGTCTTGACCCTGTGCCCCATGGGAACAGTCCAGCCCGAACTGCCAAGCCTGGTCCTCCCTGGACTGGAAACAAGCATCCAAGGACCGGTTTCGGGCTTTCAGCCCTCATCAGCCTGGATAGCTTGATTCCAGTGGCATGGAGAGCACGGGACTCACGTCTGAGCATACCCGTCCCACTCGGGGTGACAAAGCAAAAACAACAGGTGATGGACAGAATGCAGAACAATGTCATACATTCTCCCCAGTGCAGAGATCTGGGCCTAAATCCATCGTTTTTTTGCTCACCATGCCTTTCCAGTTTGAACCCAGCTATATGCAAATCAGTCTTGACCCTGTGCCCCATGGGAACAGTCCAGCCCGAACTGCCAAGCCTGGTCCTCCCTGGACTGGAAACAAGCATCCAAGGACCGGTTTTGGGCTTTCAGCCCTCATCAGCCTGGATAGCTTGATTCCAGTGGCATGGAGAGCACGGGACTCACGTCTGAGCATACCCGTCCCACTCGGGGTGACAAAGCAAAAACAACAGGTGATGGACAGAATGCAGAACAATGTCATACATTCACCCCAGTACAGAGATCTGGGCCTAAATCCATCATTTTTTTGCTCACCATGCCTTTCCAGTTTGAACCCAGCTATATGCAAATCAGTCTTGACCCTGTGCCCCATGGGAACAGTCCAGCCCGAACTGCCAATCCTGGTCCTCCCTGGACTGGAAACAAGCATCCAAGGACCGGTTTCGGGCTTTCAGCCCTCATCAGCCTGGATAGCTTGATTCCAGTGGCATGGAGAGCACGGGACTCACGTCTGAGCATACCCGTCCCACTCGGGGTGACAAAGCAAAAACAACAGGTGATGGACAGAATGTAGAACAATGTCATACATTCACCCCAGTGCAGAGATCTGGGCCTAAATCCATCGTTTTTTTGCTCACCATGCCTTTCCAGTTTGAACCCAGCTATATGCAAATCAGTCTTGACCCTGTGCCCCATGGGAACAGTCCAGCCCGAACTGCCAAGCCTGGTCCTCCCTGGACTGGAAACAAGCATCCAAGGACCGGTTTCGGGCTTTCAGCCCTCATCAGCCTGGATAGCTTGATTCCAGTGGCATGGAGAGCACGGGGCTCACGTCTGAGTATACCCGTCCCACTCGGGGTGACAAAGCAAAAACAACAGGTGATGGACAGAATGCAGAACAATGTCATACGTTCACCCCAGTACAGAGATCTGGGCCTAAATCCATCGTTTTTTTGCTCACCATGCCTTTCCAGTTTGAACCCAGCTATATGCAAATCAGTCTTGACCCTGTGCCCCATGGGAACAGTCCAGCCCGAACTGCCAAGCCTGGTCCTCCCTGGACTGGAAACAAGCATCCAAGGACCGGTTTCGGGCTTTCAGCCCTCATCAGCCTGGATAGCTTGATTCCAGTGGCATGGAGAGCACGGGACTCACGTCTGAGCATACCCGTCCCACTCGGGGTGACAAAGCAAAAACAACAGGTGATGGACAGAATGCAGAACAATGTCATACATTCTCCCCAGTGCAGAGATCTGGGCCTAAATCCATCGTTTTTTTGCTCACCATGCCTTTCCAGTTTGAACCCAGCTATATGCAAATCAGTCTTGACCCTGTGCCCCATGGGAACAGTCCAGCCCGAACTGCCAAGCCTGGTCCTCCCTGGACTGGAAACAAGCATCCAAGGACCGGTTTTGGGCTTTCAGCCCTCATCAGCCTGGATAGCTTGATTCCAGTGGCATGGAGAGCACGGGACTCACGTCTGAGCATACCCGTCCCACTCGGGGTGACAAAGCAAAAACAACAGGTGATGGACAGAATGCAGAACAATGTCATACATTCACCCCAGTACAGAGATCTGGGCCTAAATCCATCGTTTTTTTGCTCAACATGCCTTTCCAGTTTGAACCCAGATATATGCAAATCAGTCTTGACCCTGTGCCCCATTGGAACAGTTCAGCCCGAACTGCCAAGCCTGGTCCTCCCTGGACTGGAAACAAGCATCCAAGGACCGGTTTCGAGCTTTCAGCCCTCATCAGCCTGGATAGCTTGATTCCAGTGGCATGGAGAGCACGGGACTCACGTCTGAGCACACCCGTCCCACTCGGGGTGACAAAGCAAAAAAAACAGGTGATGGACAGAATGTAGAACAATGTCATACATTCACCCCAGTGCAGAGATCTGGGCCTAAATCCATCGTTTTTTTGCTCACCATGCCTTTCCAGTTTGAACCCAGCTATATGCAAATCAGTCTTGACCCTGTGCCCCATGGGAACAGTCCAGCCCGAACTGCCAAGCCTGGTCCTCCCTGGACTGGAAACAAGCATCCAAGGACCGGTTTCGGGCTTTCAGCCCTCATCAGCCTGGATAGCTTGATTCCAGTGGCATGGAGAGCACGGGGCTCACGTCTGAGTATACCCGTCCCACTTGGGTTAACAAAGCAAAAACAACAGGTGATGGACAGAATGCAGAACAATGTCATACATTCTCCCCAGTGCAGAGATCTGGGCCTAAATCCATCGTTTTTTTGCTCACCATGCCTTTCCAGTTTGAACCCAGCTATATGCAAATCAGTCTTGACCCTGTGCCCCATGGGAACAGTCCAGCCCGTACTGCCAAGCCTGGTCCTCCCTGGACTGGAAACAAGCATCCAAGGACCGGTTTTGGGCTTTCAGCCCTCATCAGCCTGGATAGCTTGATTCCAGTGGCATGGAGAGCACGGGACTCACGTCTGAGCATACCCGTCCCACTCGGGGTGACAAAGCAAAAACAACAGGTGATGGACAGAATGCAGAACAATGTTATACATTCACCCCAGTACAGAGATCAGGGCCTAAATCCATCATTTTTTTGCTCACCATGCCTTTCCAGTTTGAACCCAGCTATATGCAAATCAGTCTTGACCCTGTGTCCCATGGGAACAGTCCAGCCCGAACTGCCAAGCCTGGTCCTCCCTGGACTGGGAACAAGCATCCAAGGACCGGTTTCGGGCTTTCAGCCCTCATCAGCCTGGATAGCTTGATTCCAGTGGCATGGAGAGCACGGGACTCACGTCTGAGCATACCCGTCCCACTCGGGGTGACAAAGCAAAAACAACAGGTGATGGACTGAATGCAGAACAATGTCACACATTCACCCCAGTCAGAGATCTGGGCCTAAATCCATCGTTTTTTTGCTCACCATGCCTTTCCAGTTTGAACCCAGCTATGTGCAAATCAGTCTTGACCCTGTGCCCCATGGGAACAGTCCAGCCCGAACTGCCAAGCCTGGTCCTCCCTGGACTGGAAACAAGCATCCAATGACCGGTTTCGGGCTTTCAGCCCTCATCAGCCTGCATAGCTTGATTCCAGTGGCATGGAGAGCATGGGACTCACGTCTGAGCATACCCGTCCCACTCGGGGTGACAAAGCAAAAACAACAGGCGATGGACAGAATGCAGAACAATGTCATACATTCACCCCAGTACAGAGGTATGGCCCTAAATCCATCGTTTTTTTGCTCACCATGCCTTTCCAGTTTGAACCCAGCTATATGCAAATCAGTCTTGACCCTGTGCCCCATGGGAACAGTCCAGCCCGAACTGCCAAGCCTGGTCCTCCCTGGACTGGAAACAAGCATCCAAGGACCGGTTTCGGGCTTTCAGCCCTCATCAGCCTGGATAGCTTGATTCCAGTGGCATGGAGAGCACGGGACTCACGTCTGAGCATACCCGTCCCACTCGGGGTGACAAAGCAAAAACAGCAGGTGATGGACAGAATGCAGAACAATGTCATACATTCTCCCCAGTGCAGAGATCTGGGCCTAAATCCATCGTTTGTTTGTTCACCATGCCTTTCCAGTTTGAACCCAGCTATATGCAAATCAGTCTTGACCCTGTGCCCCATGGGAACAGTCCAGCCCGAACTGCCAAGGCTGGTCCTCCCTGGACTGGAAACAAGCATCCAAGGACCGTTTTTGGGCTTTCAGCCCTCATCAGCCTGGATAGCTTGATTCCAGTGGCATGGAGAGCACGGGACTCACGTCTGAGCATACCCGTCCCACTCGGGGTGACAAAGCAAAAACAACAGGTGATGGACAGAATGCAGAACAATGTCATACATTCACCCCAGTACAGAGATCTGGGCCTAAATCCATCGTTTTTTTGCTCACCATGCCTTTCCAGTTTGAACCCAGCTATATGCAAATCAGTCTTGACCCTGTGCCCCATGGGAACAGTTCAGCCCGAACAGCCAAGCCTGGTCCTCCCTGGACTGGAAACAAGCATCCAAGGACCGGTTTCGGGCTTTCAGCCCTCATCAGCCTGAATAGCTTGATTCCAGTGGCATGGAGAGCACGGGACTCACGTCTGAGCATACCCGTCCCACTCTGGGTGACAAAGCAAAAACAACAGGTGATGGACAGAATGCAGAACAATGTCATACATTCACCCCAGTGCAACAGAATGCAGAACAATGTCATACATTCACCCCAGTGCAGAGATCTGGGCCTAAATCCATCGTTTTTTTGCTCACCATGCCTTTCCAGTTTGAACCCAGCTATATGCAAATCAGTCTTGACCCTGTGCCCCATGGGAAGAGTCCAGCCCGAACTGCCAAGCCTGGTCCTCCCTGGACTGGAAACAAGCATCCAAGGACCGGTTTTGGGCTTTCAGCCCTCATCAGCCTGGATAGCTTGATTCCAGTGGCATGGAGAGCACGGGACTCACGTCTGAGTATACCCGTCCCACTCGGGGTGACAAAGCAAAAACAACAGGTGATGGACAGAATGCAGAACAATGTCATACGTTCACCCCAGTACAGAGATCTGGGCCTAAATCCATTGTTTTTTTGCTCACCATGCCTTTCCAGTTTGAACCCAGCTATATGCAAATCAGTCTTGACCCTGTGCCCCATGGGAACAGTCCAGCCCGAACTGCCAATCCTGGTCCTCCCTGGACTGGAAACAAGCATCCAAGGACCGGTTTCGGGCTTTCAGCCCTCATCAGCCTGGATAGCTTGATTCCAGTGGCATGGAGAGCACGGGACTCACGTCTGAGCATACCCGTCCCACTCGGGGTGACAAAGCAAAAACAACAGGCGATGGACAGAATGCAGAACAATGTCATACATTCACCCCAGTACAGAGATCTGGGCCTAAATCCATCGTTTTTTTGCTCACCATGCCTTTCCAGTTTGAACCCAGATATATGTAAATCAGTCTTGACCCTGTCCCCCATGGGAACAGTTCAGCCCGAACTGCCAAGCCTGGTCCTCCCTGGACTGGAAACAAGCATCCAAGGACCGGTTTCGAGCTTTCAGCCCTCATCAGCCTGGATAGCTTGATTCCAGTGGCATGGAGAGCACGGGACTCACGTCTGAGCATACCCGTCCCACTCGGGGTGACAAAGCAAAAACAACAGGTGATGGACAGAATGTAGAACAATGTCATACATTCACCCCAGTGCAGAGATCTGGGCCTAAATCCATCGTTTTTTTGCTCACCATGCCTTTCCAGTTTGAACCCAGCTATATGCAAATCAGTCTTGACCCTGTGCCCCATGGGAACAGTTCAGCCCGAACTGCCAAGCCTGGTCCTCCCTGGACTGGAAACAAGCATCCAAGGACCGGTTTCGGGCTTTCAGCCCTCATCAGCCTGGATAGCTTGATTCCAGTGGCATGGAGAGCACGGGACTCACGTCTGAGCATACCCGTCCCACTCGGGGTGACAAAGCAAAAACAACAGGTGATGGACAGAATGCAGAACAATGTCATACATTTACCCCAGTGCAGAGATCTGGGCCTAAATCCATTGTTTTTTTGCTCACCATGCCTTTCCAGTTTGAACCCAGCTATATGCAAATCAGTCTTGACCCTGTGCCCCATGGGAACAGTCCAGCCTGAACTGCCAAGCCTGGTCCTCCCTGGACTGGAAACAAGCATCCAAGGACCGGTTTTGGGCTTTCAGCCCTCATCAGCCTGGATAGCTTGATTCCAGTGGCATGGAGAGCACGGGACTCACGTCTGAGCATACCCGTCCCACTCGGGGTGACAATGCAAAAACAACAGGTGATGGACAGAATGCAGAACAATGTCATACATTCTCCCCAGTGCAGAGATCTGGGCCTAAATCCATCGTTTTTTTGCTCACCATGCCTTTCCAGTTTGAACCCAGCTATATGCAAATCAGTCTTGACCCTGTGCCCCATGGGAACAGTCCAGCCCGAACTGCCAAGCCTGGTCCTCCCTGGACTGGAAACAAGCATCCAAGGACCGGTTTCGGGCTTTCAGCCCTCATCAGCCTGGATAGCTTGATTCCAGTGGCATGGAGAGCACGGGACTCACGTCTGAGCATACCCGTCCCACTCGGGGTGACAAAGCAAAAACAACAGGTGATGGACAGAATGCAGAACAATGTCATACATTCTCCCCAGTGCAGAGATCTGGGCCTAAATCCATCGTTTTTTTGCTCACCATGCCTTTCCAGTTTGAACCCAGCTATATGCAAATCAGTCTTGACCCTGTGCCCCATGGGAACAGTCCAGCCCGAACTGCCAAGCCTGGTCCTCCCTGGACTGGAAACAAGCATCCAAGGACCGGTTTTGGGCTTTCAGCCCTCATCAGCCTGGATAGCTTGATTCCAGTGGCATGGAGAGCACGGGACTCACGTCTGAGCATACCCGTCCCACTCGGGGTGACAAAGCAAAAACAACAGGTGATGGACAGAATGCAGAACAATGTCATACATTCACCCCAGTACAGAGATCTGGGCCTAAATCCATCATTTTTTTGCTCACCATGCCTTTCCAGCTTGAACCCAGCTATATGCAAATCAGTCTTGACCCTGTGCCCCATGGGAACAGTCCAACCCGAACTGCCAATCCTGGTCCTCCCTGGACTGGAAACAAGCATCCAAGGACCGGTTTCGGGCTTTCAGCCCTCATCAGCCTGGATAGCTTGATTCCAGTGGCATGGAGAGCACGGGACTCACGTCTGAGCATACCCGTCCCACTCGGGGTGACAAAGCAAAAACAACAGGTGATGGACAGAATGTAGAACAATGTCATACATTCACCCCAGTGCAGAGATCTGGGCCTAAATCCATCGTTTTTTTGCTCACCATGCCTTTCCAGTTTGAACCCAGCTATATGCAAATCAGTCTTGACCCTGTGCCCCATGGGAACAGTCCAGCCCGAACTGCCAAGCCTGGTCCTCCCTGGACTGGAAACAAGCATCCAAGGACCGGTTTCGGGCTTTCAGCCCTCATCAGCCTGGATAGCTTGATTCCAGTGGCATGGAGAGCACGGGGCTCACGTCTGAGTATACCCGTCCCACTCGGGGTGACAAAGCAAAAACAACAGGTGATGGACAGAATGCAGAACAATGTCATACGTTCACCCCAGTACAGAGATCTGGGCCTAAATCCATCGTTTTTTTGCTCACCATGCCTTTCCAGTTTGAACCCAGCTATATGCAAATCAGTCTTGACCCTGTGCCCCATGGGAACAGTCCAGCCCGAACTGCCAAGCCTGGTCCTCCCTGGACTGGAAACAAGCATCCAAGGACCGGTTTCGGGCTTTCAGCCCTCATCAGCCTGGATAGCTTTATTCCAGTGGCATGGAGAGCACGGGACTCACGTCTGAGCATACCCGTCCCACTCGGGGTGACAAAGCAAAAACAACAGGTGATGGACAGAATGCAGAACAATGTCATACATTCTCCCCAGTGCAGAGATCTGGGCCTAAATCCATCGTTTTTTTGCTCACCATGCCTTTCCAGTTTGAACCCAGCTATATGCAAATCAGTCTTGACCCTGTGCCCCATGGGAACAGTCCAGCCCGAACTGCCAAGCCTGGTCCTCCCTGGACTGGAAACAAGCATCCAAGGACCGGTTTTGGGCTTTCAGCCCTCATCAGCCTGGATAGCTTGATTCCAGTGGCATGGAGAGCACGGGACTCACGTCTGAGCATACCCGTCCCACTCGGGGTGACAAAGCAAAAACAACAGGTGATGGACAGAATGCAGAACAATGTCATACATTCACCCCAGTATAGAGATCTGGGCCTAAATCCATCATTTTTTTGCTCACCATGCCTTTCCAGCTTGAACCCAGCTATATGCAAATCAGTCTTGACCCTGTGCCCCATGGGAACAGTCCAACCCGAACTGCCAATCCTGGTCCTCCCTGGACTGGAAACAAGCATCCAAGGACCGGTTTCGGGCTTTCAGCCCTCATCAGCCTGGATAGCTTGATTCCAGTGGCATGGAGAGCACGGGACTCACGTCTGAGCATACCCGTCCCACTCGGGGTGACAAAGCAAAAACAACAGGTGATGGACAGAATGTAGAACAATGTCATACATTCACCCCAGTGCAGAGATCTGGGCCTAAATCCATCGTTTTTTTGCTCACCATGCCTTTCCAGTTTGAACCCAGCTATATGCAAATCAGTCTTGACCCTGTGCCCCATGGGAACAGTCCAGCCCGAACTGCCAAGCCTGGTCCTCCCTGGACTGGAAACAAGCATCCAAGGACCGGTTTCGGGCTTTCAGCCCTCATCAGCCTGGATAGCTTGATTCCAGTGGCATGGAGAGCACGGGGCTCACGTCTGAGTATACCCGTCCCACTCGGGGTGACAAAGCAAAAACAACAGGTGATGGACAGAATGCAGAACAATGTCATACGTTCACCCCAGTACAGAGATCTGGGCCTAAATCCATCGTTTTTTTGCTCACCATGCCTTTCCAGTTTGAACCCAGCTATATGCAAATCAGTCTTGACCCTGTGCCCCATGGGAACAGTCCAGCCCGAACTGCCAAGCCTGGTCCTCCCTGGACTGGAAACAAGCATCCAAGGACCGGTTTCGGGCTTTCAGCCCTCATCAGCCTGGATAGCTTGATTCCAGTGGCATGGAGAGCACGGGACTCACGTCTGAGCATACCCGTCCCACTCGGGGTGACAAAGCAAAAACAACAGGTGATGGACAGAATGCAGAACAATGTCATACATTCTCCCCAGTGCAGAGATCTGGGCCTAAATCCATCGTTTTTTTGCTCACCATGCCTTTCCAGTTTGAACCCAGCTATATGCAAATCAGTCTTGACCCTGTGCCCCATGGGAACAGTCCAGCCCGAACTGCCAAGCCTGGTCCTCCCTGGACTGGAAACAAGCATCCAAGGACCGGTTTTGGGCTTTCAGCCCTCATCAGCCTGGATAGCTTGATTCCAGTGGCATGGAGAGCACGGGACTCACGTCTGAGCATACCCGTCCCACTCGGGGTGACAAAGCAAAAACAACAGGTGATGGACAGAATACAGAACAATGTCATACATTCACCCCAGTACAGAGATCTGGGCCTAAATCCATCGTTTTTTTGCTCACCATGCCTTTCCAGTTTGAACCCAGATATATGCAAATCAGTCTTGACCCTGTGCCCCATGGGAACAGTTCAGCCCGAACTGCCAAGCCTGGTCCTCCCTGGACTGGAAACAAGCATCCAAGGACCGGTTTCGAGCTTTCAGCCCTCATCAGCCTGGATAGCTTGATTCCAGTGGCATGGAGAGCACGGGACTCACGTCTGAGCATACCCGTCCCACTCGGGGTGACAAAGCAAAAAAAACAGGTGATGGACAGAATGTAGAACAATGTCATACATTCACCCCAGTGCAGAGATCTGGGCCTAAATCCATCGTTTTTTTGCTCACCATGCCTTTCCAGTTTGAACCCAGCTATATGCAAATCAGTCTTGACCCTGTGCCCCATGGGAACAGTCCAGCCCGAACTGCCAAGCCTGGTCCTCCCTGGACTGGAAACAAGCATCCAAGGACCGGTTTCGGGCTTTCAGCCCTCATCAGCCTGGATAGCTTGATTCCAGTGGCATGGAGAGCACGGGGCTCACGTCTGAGTATACCCGTCCCACTTGGGTTAACAAAGCAAAAACAACAGGTGATGGACAGAATGCAGAACAATGTCATACATTCTCCCCAGTGCAGAGATCTGGGCCTAAATCCATCGTTTTTTTGCTCACCATGCCTTTCCAGTTTGAACCCAGCTATATGCAAATCAGTCTTGACCCTGTGCCCCATGGGAACAGTCCAGCCCGAACTGCCAAGCCTGGTCCTCCCTGGACTGGAAACAAGCATCCAAGGACCGGTTTCGGGCTTTCAGCCCTCATCAGCCTGGATAGCTTGATTCCAGTGGCATGGAGAGCACGGGGCTCACGTCTGAGCATACCCGTCCCACTCGGGGTGACAAAGCAAAAACAACAGGTGATGGACAGAATGTAGAACAATGTCATACATTCACCCCAGTGCAGAGATATGGCCCTAAATCCATCGTTTTTTTGCTCACCATGCCTTTCCAGTTTGAACCCAGCTATATGCAAATCAGTCTTGACCCTGTGCCCCATGGGAACAGTCCAGCCCGAACTGCCAAGCCTGGTCCTCCCTGGACTGGAAACAAGCATCCAAGGACCGGTTTCGGGCTTTCAGCCCTCATCAGCCTGGATAGCTTGATTCCAGTGGCATGGAGAGCACGGGGCTCACGTCTGAGTATACCCGTCCCACTCGGGCTGACAAAGCAAAAACAACAGGTGATGGACAGAATGCAGAACAATGTCATACGTTCACCCCAGTACAGAGATCTGGGCCTAAATCCATCGTTTTTTTGCTCACCATGCCTTTCCAGTTTGAACCCAGCTATATGCAAATCAGTCTTGACCCTGTGCCCCATGGGAACAGTCCAGCCCGAACTGCCAAGCCTGGTCCTCCCTGGACTGGAAACAAGCATCCAAGGACCGGTTTCGGGCTTTCAGCCCTCATCAGCCTGGATAGCTTGATTCCAGTGGCATGGAGAGCACGGGACTCACGTCTGAGCATACCCGTCCCACTCGGGGTGACAAAGCAAAAACAACAGGTGATGGACAGAATGCAGAAAAATGTCATACATTCTCCCCAGTGCAGAGATCTGGGCCTAAATCCATCGTTTTTTTGCTCACCATGCCTTTCCAGTTTGAACCCAGCTATATGCAAATCAGTCTTGACCCTGTGCCCCATGGGAACAGTCCAGCCCGAACTGCCAAGCCTGGTCCTCCCTGGACTGGAAACAAGCATCCAAGGACCGGTTTTGGGCTTTCAGCCCTCATCAGCCTGGATAGCTTGATTCCAGTGGCATGGAGAGCACGGGACTCACGTCTGAGCATACCCGTCCCACTCGGGGTGACAAAGCAAAAACAACAGGTGATGGACAGAATGCAGAACAATTTCATACATTCACCCCAGTACAGAGATCTGGGCCTAAATCCATCGTTTTTTTGCTCACCATGCCTTTCCAGTTTGAACCCAGATATATGCAAATCAGTCTTGACCCTGTGCCCCATGGGAACAGTTCAGCCCGAACTGCCAAGCCTGGTCCTCCCTGGACTGGAAACAAACATCCAAGGACCGGTTTCGAGCTTTCAGCCCTCATCAGCCTGGATAGCTTGATTCCAGTGGCATGGAGAGCACGGGACTCACGTCTGAGCATACCCGTCCCACTCGGGGTGACAAAGCAAAAAAAACAGGTGATGGACAGAATGTAGAACAATGTCATACATTCACCCCAGTGCAGAGATCTGGGCCTAAATCCATCGTTTTTTTGCTCACCATGCCTTTCCAGTTTGAACCCAGCTATATGCAAATCAGTCTTGACCCTGTGCCCCATGGGAACAGTCCAGCCCGAACTGCCAAGCCTGGTCCTCCCTGGACTGGAAACAAGCATCCAAGGACCGGTTTCGGGCTTTCAGCCCTCATCAGCCTGGATAGCTTGATTCCAGTGGCATGGAGAGCACGGGGCTCACGTCTGAGTATACCCGTCCCACTTGGGTTAACAAAGCAAAAACAACAGGTGATGGACAGAATGCAGAACAATGTCATACATTCTCCCCAGTGCAGAGATCTGGGCCTAAATCCATCGTTTTTTTGCTCACCATGCCTTTCCAGTTTGAACCCAGCTATATGCAAATCAGTCTTGACCCTGTGCCCCATGGGAACAGTCCAGCCCGAACTGCCAAGCCTGGTCCTCCCTGGACTGGAAACAAGCATCCAAGGACCGGTTTTGGGCTTTCAGCCCTCATCAGCCTGGATAGCTTGATTCCAGTGGCATGGAGAGCACGGGACTCACGTCTGAGCATACCCGTCCCACTCGGGGTGACAAAGCAAAAACAACAGGTGATGGACAGAATGCAGAACAATGTTATACATTCACCCCAGTACAGAGATCTGGGCCTAAATCCATCGTTTTTTTGCTCACCATGCCTTTCCAGTTTGAACCCAGATATATGCAAATCAGTCTTGACCCTGTGCCCCATGGGAACACCCCAGCCCGAACTGCCAAGCCTGGTCCTCCCTGGACTGGAAACAAGCATCCAAGGACTAGGGGTGAGCGGATTTTGCGTATTGGCAATCCGCGGATTTGCGTATTTGCGTATTTCGAAAATACGCAAAATCCGCGGATCCTAGCGTATTTTTTTTTTTGTGTTCGCACGGGTTTCTGCAAGTTCGCGAGGGTTTTATTGTACAAAACGCTCGCGAACGTGCAGAAACCCGTGCGAACACAATGTGCCTACTCATGGGTATTGCGCTCGTGAAAGTCAAGGATGCAAAGTCTATCCAGCATCACAGCTGATTTTCCACGGTAGATTTGGTAAAGAAGGCACATTGCCCAGCCTCGACGACGCTCTCGATTGTTTCTGGGCTGATGAATGAGTCACTGCATTTGAGCTTCAACTAGTTCCAGCGACCATGTGTGTGTTACTATGCAATCGCGCCGAAGGGCGCAGGGGTCTCTTGAGTGAGCTGCTGTTGCTGTAGTATTTTACAATGGCGCCAGCAAGCTGCCAGCGCCGTTGTAAAATAGTTACAAAGTTAGCTTGCACAGGAAGCACTTAGATAAAATAAAGCAGCACCTGCTTCGTTTTATCTAGTGGTTCCTGTGCAAGCTAACTTTGTAACTATTTTACAACGGCGCTGGCAGCTTGCTGGCGCCATTGTAAAATAGTTACATGAGTGGGGGTTCAACTTTTGAACCCGTTACATCCGCGGATTTTTTTTTTCGGATTTTGTGGAAAATACGTAAAATACGCGGATTGCGTATTCACTAAAAATCCGAAAAATCCGCGGACGTAACGGATTTTCCGCTCGTGCCTACCAAGGACCGGTTTCGGGCTATCAGACATGAGTCCCACGCTCTCCACACCACTGGAGTCAAGCTATCCAGGCTGAAGAAGGCTGATAGCCCGAAACCGGTCCTTGGATGCTTGATTCCGGTCTGGGAAAGACATGGCTTGGTAGTTCGGACTGGACTGTTCCCATGCGGCACAGGGTCAGAGCTGATTTGCATATAGCCAGTGTCTAACCCAGGGTGGTGTGGAGTGCAAAAAAACGATGGATTTAGGCCCAGATCCTTGTACTGGGGTGATTGTATGACATTGTTCTACATTCTGTCCATCAACTGTTTTTTTGCTATTAAGGTGATGAGCCTATAATTTTTTGGGTCTGACATGACACCCTTTTTGTGGATAGGGGAGATAATTGATCCTTTCCAGGAGTCAGGAATTTGCTCACTTTCTAGGATGTTATTATAAAGGGGGAGGAGTACTTTACCCCAGTAGATCTAATCCTGCCTAAATAAAATAGTTGGTAGACCATTGGGGCCAGGAGCTCCGTCTTTGCATCCTTTCTTGACTCCACCCGCGAGCTGCTTGATTGTGAATTCCATGGGAAGGGCCAGTCCTTCAGTCCTTGATTGTTGTTGGTCACTTTTGAGCTCCGGAAAGGTTACCGGGGATTCTGGAGCTTCTGGGTTGAAATGATTCCGTAGGAACTTTGCCCAGATATCCTCTGTTATATATGAGCTAATTCCTGGTGCGGATGGATTCTCTAGGGTTCTGATGGTCTGCCAAAACCTGGCACTGTTGTTATTTATTGCATCATATGTCAGTTTAGCCCATGTTGATTCGTCCCTTTCTTTTTTAGCGAGCCAGATTAATTTCTTCTTACGTGCTATAAGGTTTGTTAATTCGGACTGGATGTTCTCAGCTGGGTCGTGAGTACGTAGACTGCGCATTGCCCTGTTGATGTTGGTTTTTAACTCTCTTAATTCGGCAACCTGATGTTGGGAAAGGTGGAGTAAATTGCTTCGTGCCTGATTGCGTGATGCGACCCCGGAATTTTTTGGACTTACAGGTCCTTCTCTTGACTTATTTTCAGACTTGGTTGGGTTGAAGCTGTCCATAAAGGTTTCTTATGCTTTTAGATGGCTGGTACTTAACTGCTTACTCTCCTCCCATCTTTTTTTCGCGAGGGCCTGGAGTTGTTTCGATCGCGGGTGTTACATTTAATTCTCTGGTGGTTTGCTGTTATCGTTAAGTTTGTGACCTCCATCGGGTAAGTGGTCGCTGTTCCATAGGCATCATGGGTGAACTCTTGGGGCTGGTG
This sequence comes from Lissotriton helveticus, assembly GCF_964261635.1. NCBI lineage: Eukaryota > Metazoa > Chordata > Amphibia > Caudata > Salamandridae > Lissotriton > Lissotriton helveticus. The sequence continues at coordinate 509,976,131 of NC_136061.1, read as the reverse complement.
GTCACTGTGCTCTTGATTTCCGATCGTAAACCCTTTTATTAAGCCGATCGTTGATAAGGACGTGAAAGTGTAGTCGATTGCGGTATTACATTGGGCTGTGTGAAAAGTGGCAGCCGGTGGACGGTCTCCTGCAAGACGCCCGTTTAATGCAACCAAAGACAAATTCGTCAGCTCGGTTAGGAGTCCCATCGAGATTTTGGATGACTTGCCCCATCTGCAGGCGTCCTGGGTTGGGATGCCCCATGCTGCATGTCGCTCTGCTGCAGGGCTGTCCGGGTCAATCCCTCCTGTGAGGGACATGTTAAAGTCACCCGAGACGATAAAATTTGAAGAAGGTTCCACAGTGATAAGGTTTGTCAGTTCAGTTACTAAAGTGTTTACACCGGTTCTTTTATTATGAGGATGAATGTAAGAATTAACAATTGTTAAAACTTCTTTATTTCTGCGGTTAAAAATTTGAAACTGTATTGTTTTTATTCCATTTGTTATGGTATTTGTGTTTGGCAGGTCTTTCACTGAATTTATCGATTTAATTGAAGCGTAGGTTGTGAGCCCGCCTTTTAAATGACCAAATTTTGAGTTTCTAGTCCCTGGGAGATGGTATGATTTGAAGCCTTGAAGGTGAAAAGGCTCATCCAGCCATGTTTCCTGTAATAGGATTACGTCAAATTGCTGAAGATACAGTAATATCAGAGGTTTTTGCATCTAAGCCGTTTATATTCCAGCAGCAAAATGTTAACATCGAGGAGTCTATTGTATTTTTATCCATCTGTCAGTGAGCCTCAGGTCTGATATTTATTGTCCTCGAGATCCAGGACCAGTCGCTTAAAGATTCCGTTCTTCTTTCGTATCGACCCATTGGAGTGGTTGCTCTGCTGTTTTGCGATACCTCGATAGAGGCACTTCGTGCTTTGTACACATTAGTAATGGTACAAAGGGAGCTAACTTCCAGATAAACACATTGAGGAAACTGAAACCGCTTCTACCAGTCAATGACTTCAAGCTGGCAGTACATGAATATTTATCCACCACCCCATTTGCTGGCCTCACCCCTCCATACCTTACCTCCCCCTAGCACCCCTCGCCTCACAACACTTACCTCCACGAGGCTCACACCCACCTTGCGCCCCATCCCAGCTCTCCCACTGGGCTGTTCATAACATGGAGCTCACAGGCACACACACCTACAACATCATCTACCCCCCCATCCTCACAAAAAAAGCAGCTAAATGATTCAAGCACAAGTTTATAAACCAACACTCTTGAAACTCTCTTTGCTGACCCTTATTTCACTCCACACAACGGTATGACAACCACTGACTTAACTTTCCACACGAAAAGAAGAGCCCAATGGAGGAAAGCACTCCTAGACGCATTATCGATCTCTTCCACGAGGAAAAACACACATGGTCTAGCTATTTGTATTTCCCCTCTCAGCTTTTCCAAGCGACAGCAACCATCAGCATCTACAATAACGGAACTATCCTCATCCGAGCCACTGACTGTAATCTAATTCTTTTTGACAACATCTTCCCCATCATTAAGAAACTGGTGTCTAAACCCCAAGCTACAACCCATCCTATTCCTATCTCCAGTACACAAGACGTCGCACCAGCCTCACCATCGGACAATTCCTCCCCTTTTTCACCCCATCCATGACTGACATATGACTCATATCATATATTCACCAAGACTTCCCCTCCCACCAGCACACCTCACATCACGTCACAAAAAACCATCACATTCTACCTCCCAGCACAGCGGAGACAGCATACGCGCCCTCATTAGATACTGAACCCCATCCACCTCTGACATCTGATTCATACGATACTGTTACCCAGACCACCCCTCCCACCAAACATACCACACACCACCTCACTAAACCCACACATGCTACCCGACGCGTCTGAGACAGATCACGCGCCCCCTTTAGATAGTAAACCCCATCAGTGTATGATCTTAGCTCCCCTTCCCCACAACAATGTAGTGATCAATAGTCTCAAACACTTCCTTGAGGATTTAGACGTCACTCAGCTTGAGTCGATCCAACCCTGTGACTGGTCAGACCATTATATTATCACCTTCTTTATCAACAAACATTGCAACTTAACTCAGTGCAATCCACAAAACCAAAGACCTGGAAAAGAGACCTGAAAAAACTCAACCCCAACACTTTACCCGCTTCCAGGTATAACCTTCTCCTGCCCCCTGTAGGATTTTTCGACGTACATGATCAAACCAATCACTACCTCAATTCTATGACCTCGATCATTAACTAGGTAGCCCCGCTTCAACTAAAGAGAGTTTCCACTAAAGACACTAAGCCCTGGTACAACGGTCTACTTAACGAGGATAGACGGTCTCTCACATCTCATGAACACACTTGGAGATCAGTCCCATCTTCTAATCACCTCAAGTTACTAAGGAAAAAGAGAAATGCTTATTATAGAAAGATCAAGCGCACGAAAGCTGATTTTTTCAGCCACCAACTAGACCAAGCAAGAAATCGCCCCCAAAAACTTTTTGAGCTAATCAGAACACAATCTAAGGATGCCCCTCAACGGATACAAGATATAGCCCACCCACAACAAATTTGTGAAGATTTGTCTGCCTTCTTTAAGCAGAAGACTGAAAACATCAAGAAAGATCTCCTAAATGACCGATTACTACTCTTCGATCCTTCTATAAACACCTCTCCTCCACTCCCATCAGCACCACACCAAATCATCTCTAAGTTTGACTTAAAAATCTACGCAGCCTGGTCATCCTTTGCTACTTACACTGAAGAAGCTTTAGGCAAGATTCTTATGGCCCTGAAGCCGGCCAATCACCTCACCAATCCCCTCCCGGCTAATGCTGTTAAAGACTTAACCCGTTGGCTTCTGCCTCTATGGACTAAAATTATTAACAGTACCATCCAACAAGGCTGCATCCCGGACTCCCTCAAAGTCGGACAGGTATCACCCATCTTAAAGAAACCTACAGCCGACCCCAATGACTTAAGCAACCATCATCCTATCTCCAATATTCCTACCTTCGCCAAACTACTCGAAAAATGTGTACACCACCAATTTACTAAACATATTGATGACTTTGACCTCCTTAACAAACACCAATCAGGCTTCAGAGCAGTGCACAACACAGAATTAGCCATGACACACATCAGTAACGACGCGCTACAAATCCTCGATCAGAACGGATCATGCCTTCTCATCCTGCTAGACCTATCCTCAGCCTTTGATACGGTCAAACATGATAATTTAATCAACCTGCTGCAACAAAGATCGGGTTTATCGGGATCAGTGCTAAACTGGTTTACTTCGTTTCTCCATAACCAAACACAAAAATTCAAGGTCAACAACACTCTCTCCAAGCCCGTACCAGTAACGTTGGGGGTACCACAAGGGTCCTCATTGTCTCCGACATTGTTTAACCTGTTTCTGGAGCCTCTCACCGAAATGCTTCATGCTTCAAATGTGCAATATCATATGTACGCCGACGACACACAACTCTACCTCAAGATCCACACCTTTGAAGACATTAAAGTGCTTAACACAACGCTCCGGAACACCCAGACTTGGCTGGCAGAAAACCATCTCAAATTGAACGTTCTGAAGACCGAATTCCTCCTTATAGCCCCTCCCACCAAAGTCCCCATTATGCAAGACCTGATCAAACTTATTACTGCACTCAATGTTCAACCAAACATTGTAGACTCAGTGAAATCCCTGGGAATAACGCTTGACAGCAACGTCACTATGTAGATACACATTAGTAATGGTACAAAGGGAGCTAACTTCCAGATAAACACATTGAGGAAACTGAAACCGTTTCTACCAGTCAATGACTTCAAGCTGGCAGTACAATCTCTAGTTATCCCTCGAGTGGAATACGGAATTGTCTCTCTGTGTGGCCTCCCAAAAGCTACAACAGCTCCCGTTAGAGCCTCAGTAAATGCGGCAGCGAGACTCATCACTGGCTCGAAAAGAAGCTCCCACATTTCCCCAGACCTAAAATCTCTAAATTGGCTACCATTTAGAGCCAGAATTCACCCAAAAATAGTGTGCATGACCCATAAGGCTATACATTACAAGATTCCCAGCTATCTAGCACAGAAGCTGACGATATATGGTTGGACACAATCATCAAGAAGTGCGGAAAACCTGCTGTTGAAACCACATAGATTCAACAGAAAGAAAACATATAAACAAACCTTCTCTGGGATGGCGCCCAGGACATAGAATAGTCTCCCCCCAGAAACCAGACTGAATGCCTCTACCGCATCGTTCAAAAAGAAGTAAAAGCAATTCTTCTGGCAAAATTCCCTGGATCTTAGACCAAAGAAACTCAGAGTTTATTCGTAACCTTACTGTTAATCCTCACTGCGACAAGGGTCCATTCATTCACTGTAGTCACTTTATCTGACCGCTACTTGATTCAGTGGACTTTCTGTTTGTACCCTACTGCCTCCCTTTGCACAAGTTTTTTATATATGTTACTTACATGCATCTATTCGTTTTGTATAATTACCCTGATGTAATGTAAAGCGTTCTGATATCCACAAGGATCTTGTTCGCGCTCTATAAAACTTTAAAAATGAATAAATAAATACATTTCTCCAAAATGTCTTTAGCAAACCAAACGGATGCAAAGTGCAAAGAACGGGATCATGATATAGAGCCCCATGTGTGTAAGATCCAACCTCGTATGACTGAACTGATTTAAAATAAATGAAAAGCACATTTTAAACTATTGCTTCGCAGTGACACGTTTCAAATATGCATCTATGCTAAATAAATCTAAGAGAACGGAATTTAATGATTAAGTAATCACACCATACCGCTGTATAGAAAAAGAGTCACGAGGACATGTCGCATTCCAGAATAATAAAACAAAAAACTGGGCTCATGCACGTTTCCCAGTCGGATATCATAATCCGCTCCTTTCTGCTTTTCACTCAGTGAATGGACATTTAACTAAAATGTACCATTTTGCTGATGGAAAGTAAACATGTTCAAGTACACATGATTCGTTACAACAACTACAAAAAATACCTTCAGGCTTTCCTCAAAGTTATGGCAAAAATACAATTTCCTCTTCAACTTCTTACACGTTTTACTTGCTGAATGATACAAAATAATATATACTTTGCAATATGCCGGGGCTGTAGTGAGGTGTTTCCTTTCTGCAGAGGAGGTTGGGTAACTTCTTAAAAGTGCACATGAATTTTGGATTTGTGGTTTGTCCTGCTGCCAAATTCTCAGTTGCTTTCAAATGTTTCATTACACTCCTAAATGTCGCAATTTATCTCCAGACTGCGATAAACTGACACACTCACGTAAAATAGTCTCCCTACGAAGCATGCAAATGAGTTTTGTGCATAATTTGGGCGTTATCATCAGTAAGATGCGGAACCTAAAGTAACAGAGCTGACTGAGCAGAATGTAGTCATTTCGGGGCATATTACCAACAAGTAGCGATAATTATCGCTAAATAGGCTTAGGGATGATTTTTTTTATCGCTGCCTATCGCTGGATATGTTAGCGGAGAAAACATGCTATTAGCAACGTTTTTCTCCATTGTGCTAAGATATCCAGCGATAGTGGCGAAATGCGTGAATATCGCTGAGAATACGTCGATATTCACGCATTAGCGACGAAATGCTCTTTTCCATGTTATCCACCTCCCATTGGATAACATGGCTAAGAACTGGTCTGGGCAGGTGTTAGTATTTGGAGATATTCGCGCTTAGCGTAAATATTTCCATCGCTACGCCTGCCTTGCTAATAGGTGATAGCGACGTTAGCGACTGCTTTCAGTCGCTAACTGGTTGGGTACGCCCACTTTGCATGTCATTAGTGATAAACATCGCTGACATGCAAAGCAGGCCCCAAACCGCTCGCTATCGCCTAAAAGCTGTCGCTAACTTCAGTTAGCGACAGCTTGCTAATAGGGCGATAGAAATATCGCCGCTTAGCGGCCAAAAACGTCCGCTAAAGCGGCGATAATTGCCTATCGCCCTGCTCGATAATATGCCCCTAAGATGTAAAAGTAACAGCAATCGAAAAAAATAGAAATGCAGTGTTCTTCTGAAAAGGAATCAATAATTTCTCACAATTAATTAGACTAATGGGCCGGGGGGGGAATGTTCTGCAATAGACGTTGAAAAAGCTATTTGTTTATTTATTTCTTGTGTAGAAACCGCAAGGAAATGCCACTGTTTTGTGAGGAAAGAGCCAAAGGCATCCCTCTATTTCAGTATGAAAATGTTTCTAAGTCAATTACCAGCGTTTGCATATAAATAAAGCTATACCTATGTAAACGCCCGGTCCACCAATGCTCTCAGGTTCAGGGACAGATTTTAGAGCAACAGGACCAGTTTTACTTTTGTATTTATATATACACCTTGGTTTATATTGAGTAGCTCGAAAAACCACTAAATACGAGAAAATAATGTTTCGCCTTATATAATGGTCAGTGCTCCCCCTCCCCACCCAGGGCAATGCAGTCTTTTACCCCTTTGGGGCAGATTGTGTGGTTCGCCCATACACTGACACCAAGGGAGAGGTAGAAAGACTACTAAACAACTGTGATTTCCGGATCAGACTATACAAAAGCTGCGAGGGTGTTCCACCCCTACACAGGACAATACCCTCACCCCAGAAGGAGCACTTCATTGTTAATGTCCTCTCTGGGCCAGATTGGGGAATTTATAACAAATCTGTCCCCAGAGGGCAGAACACTAGAATTGTATACATATATATATATAACTGTCATCAGTGATGTCATCAATGTTGTCATTTGAGATGTCGTCAGTGATGCTATAATTGATGTAATAGTACATGCAATGAGTGATGTCATTTGTGAGATCATAAGCAGTGCATGGCGGGGGAACAAGGGGAAACACCCGTTACAAAAAAGGTGTTTCCACGCAGTGCAATCGCAACACGATTTTCACTTTACGGCCGGCTTTATAACGCATGCGTTCATAACGCATGCTACAACGGTGCAGCAACATTTACATCGCTAGCGATGAGAAAGCTGTCACGGCTGCTGAAAGCATGGCATAAAATGTAACCAAGTTAACTGATTTTTGTTAATGATGTAAATATAACGAAAAATGAAAACCCACTGGCAGTGCGTTTATAAACAAGATGAGAAGCAATTAGGCATATGGAGGCATAAGGGTGAATCTGGTTTATATATGGTATAATATACTCTATGGTAATTAGCTATTACGGTAATTTTGATGCTGTTTTCGTTACCAGGCTTAATAAGTACTCACAGTGGGTCTTATATAGATTGATTATACATATTTCTTGCTTGCAACTATGGTAATTAGCTAATATGGTAATTAGCAATTTTCTTTACATGTCATTTTATGAATCTCATCACTTTTTATTGTGTTCGAATATAGGCGGGTAAAACCCAGGGACCAGATCCATAAACTGTGGCCTGTGCTGGCGCTGGGACCTGAGCCTGGCCCCGACCAGCTGAGTTGGGCAGCCCTAAGAAAACACTCCTCTCTGCCACTCACCTCACTGTGGCCCCTTAAGGTCCCTGAAGTCTCCAGATTTGGGAGGGGTTAGGGACGCTACAACACTACTGGGTTGGCAAGGAGGCTAACCCCAGACAGCTCCTGCTGCTGTCTGCTACCCTTCTTTCCGGAATCTGAACCACGTTGCCTCACCTTCACTGGAATTACAACTGTTACACAAAGTGTAGAATTATGCTAGGGATGTGCGAAAATTGTGGTTGGATGCATGATGGGTGGATGGATGATGGATGGGTGAATGGAAGGATGGATGGATGGGTGGCTGGCTGGGTGGTGGATGGATGGGTGGCTGGGTGGTGGGTGCATGATGGATGGGTGGATGGATGTGTAGATGGATGCATGATGGATGGGTGGCTGGGTGGTGGGTGCATGATGGATGGGTGGATGGATGGGTGGATGGATGCATGATGGATGGATGGGTGGGTGGGTGGATGGTGCATGATGGATGGGTGGATGAATGGGTGGATGGATGCATGATGGATGGGTGGATGGGTGGCTGGGTGGTAGGTGCATGAAGGATAGGTGGATGGGTGGGTGGATGGGTGGATGGATGGATGGATGGATGGATGGGTGGGTTCTTAGTTCTTATGCCTCCAAGTTTAGACTCTGTATGGAGGCAGTCGCCCATTGGATGATTGACAATTCATTGCGGCTAAACGGCGAAAAGACGGAGATCCTTGTGTTTGGCGAGAAGGAAGACATCTGGTCGGCTGAATGGTGGCCTTTATCCCTGGGGACTTGTCCGGCTCCAACCCTCGCAGCACGAAATCTAGGGATTATGATTGACCCGGCCCTCGATATGGGCCTCCAAGTAAAGCGGACCATCTCCACTTGTTGGGGCATCATTGGAATCCTGCGGAAAATTAAGCACTATCTGTCCGTGCAAGCCCGCAAACAAACTGTGGTAGCATTGATAACATCTCGGCTTGATTATTGTAATGCCCTATACGCGGGAGCTAATATAGGCCTGTTGCAAAGACTTCAATCAGTGCAAAATGCAGCGGCGAAGTTTGTACTGGACCTGCCTAGAAGGTCGTCAGCTACTGTCGCCAGGAAATCCTTGCACTGGCTCCCAATTGATGTGCTTTGTTTGGTGTTCGGAGCCCTCAACAGAAAAGAGACTGGAGGGGTAAAAGACCTCCTGATTCCCTATGTTCCCGCCAGGAACCTTCGCTCCTCTTTGAAGGTCCTCCTCACAGCTCCCCGAGTGCGAAGAGCTAAGTGGGGAGGCAGAGCCTTTTCTAATCTGGCTCCAAGATGGTGGAACACTGTCCCCTTAGAAATTAGGATGCTACCCTCAATACAATCTTTCAGAAAGGCCCTGAAGACATGGCTCTTTGTCAAAGCTTACCCCTAGCTCTTTGGTTCTGCCTCTTCGTTTTTCATTTTCCTTTGTAGGCGCCTTGATGCCTCCGGGCAAAGTCGCGCGTTTATAAGTTTTATTTCATTCATTCATTCATTCGTGGGTGGATGGATGGGTGGCTGGGTGGTGGATGGATGGATGGATGGGTGGGTGGATGGTTCATGATGGATGGGTGGATGGATGCATGATGGATGGATGGATGGATGGATGGGTGGATGGGTGGGTGGATGGATGATTGGCTGGATGGTGGAATGATGAATGGGTGGATACATGGGTGGATGGATGGATGGATGGATGGGTGGGTGGCTGGGTGGTGGATGCATGATGGGTGGTTGGATGGATGGGTGGATGGATGCATGATGGATGGATGGATGGATGGATGGGTGGATGGATGGATGGGTTGATGGGTGGTGGGTGCATGATGGGTGGGTGGATGGATGGGTGGATGGATGCATGATGGATGGATGGGTGGATGGATGGATGAGTGGCTGGGTGGTGGATGCATGATGAATGGGTGGATAGATGGGTGGATGGATGGGTGGCTGGGTGGTGGGTGCATGATGGCTGGGTGGATGGATGGATGGGTGGATGGATGCATGATGGATGGATGGATGGATGGGTGGATGGATGGTGTATCTGACTTACTTGGAAGGACCGAAGGAGCATTAATTAAGAGCCAATATTTCACTTTCTATGCTATCATATAAACACAATGTATTATTTTCCTTCTATTTTTCTGCTCTTGCCACTAAGTGGAAGAGTCCTGGAGTATTCACATCCATATGAAGCTTAACCGCATGCGTGCGGGCGGAATTCCGCTCGTACGCTGAGATTTTTAAAAGCGCATGTTACGTGACGAGCTGGGCTCGTCATCAGCGTGCGAGGAGGCTACGCCATGACGAGCCCAGCTCGTCATCAGCATGGAAGGGGTTAATAAGCTAGGTGGTGCAATTTGGTCATGCTGATATTTCCTAATTTTTGCTTAAACGCTCTTGCTGAGACCAACTTCCCTAGGGTTGCTAAAATTATAGGTCAATTATGCAGACGTCTCAAAGGCAACAAGACACACATTTCTATTGTGTGATCAGACCTAATCAGGGCTTTCTGCATAACTGTATGGACCAGTAGAAAAACAGTTAATTAAGAGGTCATGTTTCCGTCGATCTAGGATGTCGGAGGCCCTGGTACTTGTTTTTCATGATCTTGCATCGTCTGTTACTCCCACGCCGGCTGCCACGCCTAGGACAGCTGTCCATTAGTTTCAAAGATCACGTGCCTAATGTGCTGTCTGCTCGGCACCCCTGGTCGCTCTCTGCTCTGCTCCATCACTAGCTCTCAGAATTCTGGAGTCACATTTAGGATTTCCAGGGAAATCCATTTCTGCAGTAGACAAGGTTTACGGGGGTTTCCCTGTTATAAAATTATTTAGCCTAAATGTATTAATTAAAACAAAGAAATGATTAAAAAAAACGATTTATTTAATGATTGTGCAAGGCTGAACGCCTAAATGTATTAATTAAAACGAAGAAATTATTTTAGAAAAAAAAACAAGAGACGATTTAGTAAATGATTGTGCAAGGCTGAACTATGATCTCCTGCTGGCATGAAATGATCTGGCTACCCCAAAAGCTGCAATGCATTTTTAAAGGTCCTACTACTGAACTTAAACTGCTTAACGTGTGGGTTCTTGCTGTTTCCGCAGAATCTAAACTATAAAATGTTCTACACCGTTGCATAGTCTTAAATATTCTAAATGTCTGCTACTTTGGCTTCCAAAGCACCATGCCCTTGAAAAATTGTACGTCGTTTATTTACCCTTAAGCAGGACTGAATAACGTAATGACCCTTAATTCCCTGATACATTTTAGAGTGATCTGATCGTAATGGCCAGTTGCAAGTGTCCTTGTAATCCAGCACACTCATGGTAATGGGACGCGCCATCCCCATTTGTACTAACGGGTTGTTACGGCGTGCGATTTCAGGGTCTGCGATGTGATGTTCTGCCCAATAGAAAGCAACGCATTGGCGTTTCTACAGCTCTCGATGTAACAATTGACGAGGTAATGTACTATGCGGGGTAAAAGACGCGTGGTAAACACATGCGATGAAAAGGTGCGCGATGTATTCTCATACATCCAGGCACAAGCTATAGTTAGCACTGCTAACTATAATTGGAAAATGTCTGTTTTTTTATTTTTCATTTTAAAACGTTAATGTCACTGAGAATTTCATCTAACCATAATGTTACTTTAACCTTCAGTTTCTTAAATGATATTTTCGTTTTTTTTTCTTTACTTTGTGACTATATTAAATAATAATACGACTGTATAATATATCCTGTGTGTGGACAATATTTTAAAAATGAATGTTTTTTTTTTTATCGTAACCTAATAGGATATGGTTCACAGTTTGCTAAATGTTTTTAAAAATGTGTGAGTATTAAACAGATTAATATAGTAATATCTCCGAAGAGATTGTGTATTTCCTGCATTCTTGCAACTCTCATATTGAGACATGTTACAAATAATGTATTTTTGTGGTGTCTTTACCCTTGAAAGAGCATCACGAGATGCTTGCGAGACACTCGCAAGATCTTAGCCCTCTAAATTTGATTGGAATCTATTGTACACAGTACTGTATGGTTTTGAGTTATTATTCAATGACAATGTATAATAGAATAGTTATTAAAATATGGTTGGATAAATATATATATATTTTTGAAGCGAATGCTCCAATGAGATGCTCGCAGTAACCGGAGGCACAAACTCCTGCGTGAAGTCCGAGGGCTGTACTTCTTGTTCAGCTTTTGCGAAGCACTTGTGAGATCGTACACTTAGAATTAAGTTAATAACAGTGCGCTGTAATTTTGAAGAAAGTGTGACATTAGAGTTGCTGATTAATTTAGAAAAATGAATTATGTATTGTTCTATTGAAGATATAAAGCAAGTATATTTTTACAGTCTTGCAAGAAACTTGTGAGACACTTTCAAGAAGTCCAGGAGAAGAATCACACCCCAAGGAAGGAATGTGATTGGTTCATATAGAGATCCTTATTTAGTAAAAGAAGATTCCATCCTTTTTGCTTTATTCTCATATTGGCTCTAGTTCCTTGTTTGCCTTCCAGTATAAGAGGTCTCATAATCAAAACTCAACTTTAAAAATTCTAACCTGGAACATAGCAGGTCTCGCCACCAACCAGGATAACCCTGATTGGTGTGCTTTTGTAGACCTCTACGGGATATGTATATTCCAGGAAACATGGGCTCTTAACCCTATACATAGATTAGGATATGTTACGTTTATGGAGCCAGCTTTGAAAGGACCTAGCGGCAGACCCTCGGGAGGATTATGTATTTGAATAGCCGTTCATCTTGGGTTTTCTGTAAAAAGGATAGACACCAATAGCCCCGATATAACCTGTATTATATTATTACATACCAAAACACCCAAACAGGCACTTATTAATATCTACTCGAGGCCAGTTGGACAGGGGGGCACTTCCAAAACCCTAGAGTCTTTGTCCTCTCTCTTGCACTCCCTCCCGGGAGACGTTGAGTTAATGATTGGTGGTGACTTCAACTGTCATTACGAACCTCTTAATGGAGTCCATCACATTCCAACAGAGGAGGATGAACTATGGTCAATCCCCCAACCAAATATGTACCCAGCCAAACAGTGGTCACCCTCGGTACTTCAGCTAACCTCCATAACCTATTCTTTTTCTATTAGAGCATGCAATGGGCGTTTTATGGGGGACAGCCCAGGGCAACCAACCTACAGTGGAAGGCGCTCATACCTCCGTAATCGATTATTTCATGGTTAGTATGCCCCTATGGCCTAGGATTCTCAATTTCCAAATCCCTAGTCGTACGGAAAGCGACCACAATCCCCTGTTAATTGAGATTAATTATGATCTGATAACTGAGGCCAACGAAATCTATGAAAATAGTGACCTCAGAATAATTCAGGGTGGGAGGAGAATCAGATGGGCTAATATGAAGAAATTCACTGAAGATTTGGGTAAACCGTACCTGAGTATAATCCCCCTCCTAGAAAGGGCAAATCTAATTTCGACCCTCCCAATTGATATCAGCGAACAAAGGTCTCTGTCAGGGTTGCACGAGGAACTAACTACCTTACTGGCGAGCTCCTTCTACAAAACAACCCTTATTAAACCTAAGCCTTTTTTCACCAAACACCCCTGGTTTAACGGGGGGTACAAAGAGATGAAGCAGGGACTACTTATGGCATTGAAACAATGCTTCTAGGCCACCGTGACTGAAGCCAGGCGTGCCTATAAATGAATGATTTTTAATGCAAAAAAGAGTGGGAAGAAGAACGATGGTACGCCATCAGATCTGCACTCGAGGTCAAAGATACTCGCTCCTTCTGGAACCTAGTTCATACAGGGAAACCAGAAGATAGGATCTCAATTGATCCAAATATACCCGAAGAATCATATTCCCTATATTTTAAAGAGTTATATTCTACTCCCTCAACATTAAATAGTCTAGTCCCTACTGTTTTGACGGAGGTGGACCCTAACTGCCCCAAACCACTTTTTACCTTGGACGAGGTTTTAATTGCAGTGCATTCCCTGCAATCGAATAAAGCCCCTGGGTTAGATAGGATCACATTCGACCTCTTCAAAGAAGAACCAGTTGTTTGGGCTCCCTATCTTTTATTACTTTATAATGGAATTTTGCAGGGCCTACCTCTGCCAGCCACATGGTTGGGGGCGGAGATAATTCCCATTTTTATGAAGGGCTCTCCGTTAGAACCATCAAATTACAGGCCTATTAGCCTTATTGATGTCAGTCAGAAAATCTATGCGAGACTACTTTTACAACGCTTACAGGACTGGGTAAGAGATAATAATATACTGACTCCCCTCCAGGCAGGCTTTAGGGCCAAAACGTCTACTATCGATCAACTTTTCCGGCTCCAAGTCCTTTATTGGAAGCACGTCGTTCTGGACCGGGGAAGTTTATATCTAACGTTTGTGGACCTAAAGTCAGCATTCAATATGGTGGATCCTAACCAACTCTGGGCACTTTTATCATCAATGGGGGTGCCAGCCTATCTGTGTCACCAATTCAAACACCTACATGATGGCACCTTTGCCAGAGTGCGTTTTGGGAAGTACGGTCAGCTAACAGGGCCCTTTCAGGTTGAGAAAGGGGTTAGGCAGGGCTGCGTCCTTGCCCCTACCCTCTTCTCCCTTTTTCTTAATGGGCTCATTGAAGACCTACTATCAACTAAAGATATCGATTCCCCAAAATTAGCCTCGCTGAGGTTTCCTGCATTAATGTTTGCAGATGATACTCTGCTTCTCTCAAAATCCCCTATGGGTATGCAGAGGGTTTTAAACCAGTTCATTAAATTCTGCAAACAGAGAAATTTAGTAGTTAACATTGACAAGACTAAATATAGGGTATTTAATGCCAATACTATCAATTGCCCTCACCCAATGATGGAAGGTAGACCGTTAGAAAGAGTACCAACATTTGACTACCTAGGGTTGACTCTAACCGACAAAATGGGGTGGGGAGCACAAATGGCCAAGGCAAACTTAAAATTAGTACAGACAATTGGGGGAATTTTAAAAGTTCAAAAAAATTGTGCGAATAAAACCATAAGTGCCCCACTGGAAATCTTCAAAGTTCAAGCAAGATCTTCCTCCCTCTATGGGGCGGAACTTTGGGGGCATGTTCCTTCCACCGACCTAACTATTACAGAAAACAACTTCATTAGGCAAACTTTAACTTTGCCCAGAAGCACCCCACTAGTCCCACTTAGGCTAGACCTGAATATTAGGCCTATAGCCGAAGCTATTGCCTCACGCCCCCTTCTTTACTGGGGGAGGCTGTGGAGCACCCCCGAGCTGGACAGCTACAAAAGGGAATTAAAGGTGGTTCTAGCCTTACCAGGAGCAGGTAGAATTCCATGGCTAAGTTTCGCAAGACAGTCTCTAGCCCAAACTGGTTATGAAAATCTCTGGCTAAATCCTGAGGTCACTTCTCTAACTATTTCTAAGAAAACACTGTCTGGCGCTGTGAAGGACTTTAGTCTCGGAAGGACCATTAGCTCAGTATCATCAACGAGTCTGAATGGTGCCTTCCTGAGCCAAAAGTCCACATACAGCTTTGAACAAGAAATAGATGTAATCCAACCCACTTTGGCGAAGAAGCTGTACTTACAGTTTAGATTTGGAACGCTGCTCCTTTACCCTATGACAGATAGGTGGACGGGGGGCCCAGTTCATTTATGCCCCGGCTGTAGAACTGAAAATGAAACCACTTTGCATGTTACTCTCTTCTGCCCAGCCTACTCACATATACGAAAAAAGTGGATAATACAATTATGTAATAATTTGGGTATAAGGGACTACCAAGCCTTCTTTAGGATTTTGAAGTCTGACACGAATCCTTTGATAGTGTCTGCTATAACTAAATTTATGTTTTCTATGTGGTCTATTCGAAGGAAAATACTTAATTAATAGGGCACTTTATGTTCTTATCCGATGAGACGTGAGAACTATTTTGGATCAACAAATGCTGTCTTAACGTTTTTTAAACAATATAATTTTAAAAATATTTAATTTTTTTTACGGTTTTAACAATTTCTCCCCTCCGACTGCACATGAGGTATATTAATTTTTATATTCAAAAATGAACTGTGGAATAATGAAAATGTATATTTTATGTACTTTTATGGTTAAAACTAACCGAAATAAAGTTTATTGAATGAATGAAGAATAGGTCTTCAGATTCTGATGATCAGCCAGAGGCAGCTGCACCAGCTCATCCGCCTCAGCCTGCTGAGGAATCCTTGGAGTGGCAGTGCTTTGACATGAAGCCAGGTGGCAAAAAACTTTAAGCAAAGTATGTCATCTGTAATCTTTTCAAGAAAGTGTTCATCTGGGGTGCAGAAAGAAATAGTTTAACAGGAGTAGCACAGCTATTTGAAGGCACCTTAGATGTATGCATCCATGCAGGCTTGCTCGGATAGAGTTAGCTCATGTTGTGGAGATAGACAACTCTTCATGTGCGTCTACTTAATTTGCACCTGGAGATACTGTGCCTGCGCAGGTGATAGTGGGCAGATTTACAAGCCCCCTACGCTGCCAGTGCGTCACTTTTTGTGACGCACTGGAAGCAAATTTTTATGCCCCATATTTACAAGGACAGATAAAGCCACCTTGTGTGGCTTTTCCTGTTCTTGTAAATATGTCCCCTTTACATGCAGCAATTTGTGTGAAAGGGACATTCCATGGTTGTTGCTGGGGGGGTTCCTACGCAACACCCATGCAACCAGACACATTTCCAGATTTACAAGAAATCGTAAATCTGGGAATGCGTCTAAATTCTACACCTCCACAGAGGAGGTAGAGGGAGGCGCAACGAGGAAAAATGAATTCATTTCTCATCAATGCTTTTCTCTTTCAATGTGTGCTGTATTCTGCAGCACATGTAGAATGAGGAAATGGCCTCTAATGATAAACAATCCTTTAAATAAATGACGATAAGTAATTCAATGTGTGCTAATACAGCACACAGAAAGGTTGCAAAACGCCATTTCTGATTATTGTTTCTGTGCAGGAAGGGTTCCCTTCATGCACAGAAACAATTATCCCCCTGACTCAGGCATCCTTGCACCACGGTGCAAGGGTGCCTGTGTCGGCGCATGGCAGCAGTTTGTGCGCCAGCACAGGGGGAAGCACGAAGATGCGACGTATTGTTTTAAAAATGTTGCATCCCTGTGCTTGCAAACTAACGCAGCGCCAGTGCTTAATTTGAGCAGGTGTTTTCCGTTGCTCGGCACCAGCACTTAATTGCAAGCACCGGCACTGAGGATAGCTTCTCATTTAATGATGAGCTGAAAAATAGTTCTTTTAAATTCAATACATGTTTAGAATCAATCATATTTTATTGTGTGTTAGAGAATCATGAACACAGCTTAGCAGCCTACATCAAGGCGCCGGCAGAGCATAATCTTATGGTCAATACACAGCGTTTAGGTCTACATCCCAGAGGGCGATCCCGCGATAAATTCAGACCACAGCATAAAGATAAGGCACCTGGCTAAGATACCACTTTTATAGAACAAAAAAAACACAGAAATGGACACACAACTAAACCTGTAGTGTAGTCCCTATATTCCCAATAGACTCTGCGCATTGGAATAATATAAACAGTAGTGTAGACGTAGGACTGAGGTCGACTAGGTCTCTACTGACTATATTAGACTTAATTAGTTTTGCCAGCTAGCTCAGAGTTCACTAGAAACTTTCTCGAATAAACAAGGAGGAGTTTAACTTCCCTGGATAGACAAGAAAGGATTAGCTTCTGACAAGCATAAAACATGACAACTTTGCTCCCTCAGAATAAGAGTGTATCTCTAGAGTCGTGTGAAAACAATAGACAGCTATTTTACTCAGTTAATCGTGCATACTTAGTTTCACCAGAGCGCAGAGAATAGAGAGACGGGCGTTTTCAATAAAAGGTGTTATTTATTGAGCAGTCTTCTTTCTCATGCAAGAGAAATGAATTGCCACAATTGCAATACTTAGCATAAAGTAAAGTGCGTACAGTAAAAGGAGTATTATAAAATAATACTGTAAAAGCATTGATATGGTTTCTTAGCCATATGATACTTTAAAATGGATAAAATATATACATACATATATACATTGTCTAACGTACTCTACTGGTGCTTCTAAATATGCCTACCCCGGTGTAACTTACCTAAGCCTAATACGTGAGAAAAAGTAAGTAAGTAGCAGTTTAAGTTAAGTTGGTTTTGCCAAGAATCTGAATCAAGAATTCTCTTTAAGGGTTTAGTCAGCTCCGTACCTGGGTAATAGAAAGCAGGCGGTCTGGTATCTCTTTCTCAGGACTCGATATCCCAGCAACCCGCAAGAGCGGCTGGAAACACCGGAGCTGGATTTCTCAGCAGGAGAAAAGACAGCGTCTCTCTCAGTGCGTCAAAAGGGAGGGGCGGCGTCCGTGGGCTCTCACATCAGCTGGGCTCTCGGGCAAGTAGATAGCCGCTCTGCTCCAAACCACCGTGTGTTTGCTTAAGGCAACGTTGGTATATTTATACCTGAAAGGTGCCGGGTTTGACGTAAGGTTGGACATAAGACGTCACCAAGAACTAACAGTTCTTTCTGACTCTAGGAGTTCTTGTGCAAATCAAAACAAGAGCAGGGGGATTTCCCGGGCTGCTGGAGGCTTGGTTTGTTTAAAGAACGCGTTGTACTTTCTAGGAGTCTAGAGGAGTAGCCATGCTGTATTTGCACTGCATGGGTTGTTACTAAATATGGATATGATTCTTATGCCTTTATAAGGATATTATAACCACATAAGGGCATAAATCAGGAATATCGAATTAGGGTCCTAGATAGAATTACAACAAACCCTCCACCCTGCCAGCCCACCCACCCCCACCACTCTCCACATCAGTTCTTAACCATCATATCTACTGCTCCCTAACTGCCGGTCCCAGGCTAGTGTCATACAGACTAAGTTTTGGTGGCGCCTGGGGGTTCCATAGGAATAAGTTGCAGGATTTGCAGGTATTTCGGGCACGTAACTTCCCTCATGTTTTTGGTAAGGAGTTGCAAGAATGGGCCCCACAGTTTCGCATATTCTGAACACTTCCCATCAATACTGAGCAAGAGGCACTCCATTGCCAACAAGTGCCAGAGCTTCTGAATCCAATCTCGAGGGTCAGGGGTTGTTGAGGAACCCCAAAGGGCCACTAAAACCTGCCTCGCTGCAAGCAATGCTAGGGCTATCTGCCTTCCCCTCATCGACCGCAAAGGGAAGAACTTAGTATGGGGGAGTCCCAATAATGTGTTTACAGGTGCTCGAGGGAATGTAATCTGAAATGCAGCATCAAGGTCATCGAGAACTGTTGTCCAATACTGCACCAGTTTCGGACAGTGCCACAGTAAATGTAAAAAGGTGCCCGTAAGACCACAAACCCGCCAGCAGATGTCTGACTTAGTTCCATCCCATGATTTGATGCGCTCTGGGGTATAGTACCAATAAGTGACCACTTTATAGGCAGATTCTGCATCCGGGGAGTTAGAAGCAGTGTGGTGTGCCCTGTATTAGATGTGTTCCCATTCTTTGTGCATTAAAGGCCGCCCCAATTCAGTCTCCCAGCAGACCTGCACCTTAGTACGTTGCTTCATGGGGCGTGCAATGATCATCGCGTAAAGTTCAGATATGAGCTTATGGTCATCCTTTTTGCAGACCAGCCACTTTTCAAAAGTAATCAAGGAACAGAACATAAGAGCGAAATTGGAGGATTGGTCACCCAGTGTGCAAGCTGTGAGTAATGGAAAGCGTCTGACTCTGGCAGATCATAATGATCCTTACGCAGTTGAGGGAAGGGGATCAAGCCATCTAGATAAAAAAGGAAACCCACCCTTTTACAACCCTCCTCTCTCCCACGGTAAAAGACTGGGGACAGGCAACCAGGAAGTCAGGGTTGTCCACGATAGGGGTCATGGGGGAGGGAAACATAGTCCAACCCCTCTGGCGTGCTAGCTGATCCCAGACCTTAAGAGTCCGCGATGTAACGGGAGAGGAGTATAGGCCCCACGCTGTGTTTGCGCAGAAGCCAGAGTTCACACAAGATATTACAGCCAGCCACTGTTTGATCCATAAAGTTCCAGTGTTTGCTGGACAAGGGCCTGTTCCACTCCGTGATGTAGCGTAGACAAGATGGTTGATAATAAGTTCTCACAAGCAGAAAGCCCATCCCCCGCTAGTCTTCGGTGAAGTGACAAGTGATAATGCAAGCCGCTTTTTTTATCATCCCACAAGAATTTGTTAAGGAGCCCCTGTATTTTCTGGAGGGTGCCTGGTGGTGGGCTCACAGAAGCATTTGAAACAAGTAAAGGATACGCGGGAGCACAGCTGCTAACCTCCCATACCATGCGAGGTTGAGGTGGGACCAATCAGACAATGCCTTGGTCGTTTGATCCAATAATAATTTATAATTGAGGGCAAGTGATTTAGCGATAGACTAGGTCAGCCGGACGCCCAAATACGTAATGTCGGTGTGTACCCATTGGAAAGCAAAATCCTGCTGCAGGTCTTGGACCTCAACTACAGGAATAGAGATGTTTAGAATTTGCGATTTTGAAATGTTAACTTTAAACCCTGCGACACTTCCAAAAGCAAGAAGCTCTCTCTCGAGGTGCTGCAATGTGGTATGGGGATATGCGAGCGACAGAATTACATCATCTGCATACACACTATTTTGTGTGTGTCAGCGCCAAATTTGAATCTACAATGTCAGGATTAGACCGAATGCGTTAGGCAATAGGCTCCATATCGAGCGCAAAGAGCAGCGGGGACAAGGGACACCCCTGCTGTGATCTTCTGGAGATGGGAAAGAGGGCCAATTTACACCCGTTCACTTGCCCCGCCGCCTTAGGGGCTGCATAGAGACACTGGACCCTTCGGACAAAGTTATCACCAAACCCAAAAGCACGTAAGACTGAGAATAGATATTCCCAGTCGACGTGGTCAAAGGCCTTCTTCGCGTCGATTGAGAGCAAAAAGACCTTAGTGCGAGACCAGTGTATTAAGTCTATGAGGTGGAGGAGCCGTTTGGGATTGTCCCCTCCTTGCCGCATCAAAATAAAGCCTAACTGGTCCGGGTCAATAAGGCCATCCATTAAGGGGCTAAGTCGCGCTGCCAATATACTCACGAAGAGCTTTGCGTTGATGTTAAGCAGTGAGATTGGCAGATACGACCCGCATTCTTTAGGATCCTTTCCAGGTTTGAGAATGACAGTAATTGCTGCCTCTGACATTGAAGGAGTCACCTCCCCAGTATTGAGGAAGGAATTGAAAAGTCTTGTTAAAACAGGAGCCAGCTCCACGCAAACAGTTTTCTAAAACAAAGCCGAAAAGCCGCCCGGACCCGGGGATTTGGCCACTTTAAAGCGTGGTATCGTGGAGATGACTTCCTTTATGCTATTGGCAACCCATGATTAAAATAGAGGAATAATATCGCACGTATTCAAATATTCCTCCGTACCCTGTGGGCGAGTGTCCCCCCCCTGTGTAAAGTCATTGATAGAACTGGCGAAAGGTGTCGACAATAATGGTATCAGTGTTATGCTCCACCGCTTTGAGATCCTGGATGGATTGGTTAGCAAACATCTGTGCTCGCGCCCAAAGTTTGCATGCCAACATTTTCCCTCCCTTATCCCCGCTGAGATAAAACTTATGTCGGAGATGCAAGAGGGCATGCTCTGCCCTTTCCAAGTCTAAATGTTTAAGCATGCGTCGCCTTATTTCCAATTCCCTCCACACTCTCGGGGCTCCTGTCCGCTTGTGCACTGCTTCTAGGGCTCCCACCTCCCTCATCATCTCTGCATACTTTTCTTTGCATACCCGCGCAAAGGATGCCGCAATGGCGATGAACTCGCCACGCACTACTAATTTCAAAGCTTCCGATACCACCGCAAAAGGAGTGCACTCTTGATCGTTGTCTGCAAGGTGGTGTACTATAGTATTCTGAATTCGAGTAGTGACTTCCTCCAAGTGTAGAAGGGAATCACGGAGAGGTAAGCCCTGCGTTGGTGGATGCCTGCCATGGGATGTGAGCAGCCCAGAAATGAGGGCATGATCCAACAGGGACCGGGGAGTCATATCTGCTGCATGCACGTGGGGGATGATGAGAGGGAGGGTAGCCAAAAAGTGATCCAAGAGTGCATATGTTTTGCGCCCTCGGAGTAGTAAGTGTAGTCACGCTCATTAGGATCCTGGGTGAGCCACACATCACTCAAGCCACAATAAAGCAACCATTGCTTCCCTCCCTGCGACAGCGCTACCGCCTGATGTGATCGCTGCTCTGATCTATCCATCCCTGGATCCATCACTACATTCAGGTCCCCAACCACTAATTGGGCCACGTCTGGAGAGACAAGAACCCCTTAGACGGGTAGGCGCAGGAAGGGTTCTTGCAGTTCGTTCGGGGCATATAATGACCCTACCGTCTCTTGTGTCCCCCCCATTGTATGCGGACAGCCAGGAACCTGCCTTTAATATCCAGCACAGTAGAGAGTACCTTGCAATGTGAGCGCACGCTAAAAAGGATTGCAACTCCATTTTTCTTAACCGTGCCTGAGGACCACAGTTGCAGCTGAAAGTGTTTATCCTTCATCCACTTAGTATCTTTGGATAACAGGTGAGTTTCCTGAAGCAGACTAAGTATGGGCCAAAAATCTGTTCCGCTCGCAAAATTTGTGGATTTTCGTCAATTTCGCGATCCGCGAATCTTCCGAAATTGCTGCAAAATTCGCAGTCGCTCGTGGGCGGATTTTTTTTTCTTTTGATGGCTAGCTCACTCAAGGGACCAAAGTTACAGGCACACATGGTCACTGGAGGCAAATCTTCTGGCCCTTTACGCAGCTGCAGTGTAGGAAAAGCACTATACATTTACCCAACGAGGTAGCACTTACTGATTAGCTAGTAGAAAGTACTCCAGTTGAGTAGCGGTATTGCACAACACGGTGGCATCTTCGTGGATAACTGTGCAGGGCAGGATTCATTTTGGCAAGAGGCTCCTGTCACAAAAATTAAACCTCAACAGGAAGCACTTACAGATATAGCAGGTGCCCGAGTTGAAGCTCAAATTCTGTAACGTTTTAATCAGCCCAAAACATTAGTGAGCACGGCAAGTGTGCTTTAACCCCATATCTGCAGTCGAAAATTAGCTGTAATACTCGAGGGAGGTCTTTGAATCCATGAGTTTCTCGAGCACAATCCCCGTGTAGTTCCTGTGACCAGGAGGCTGCTTTCTCCTCACCTGCTGCCCTGCTCACTTTCTGACCCTTTATACACAAGAGGCATGTTGACACGCATGGAAGCCCTTCCCGTTTGGCCCCGCACCCCACACTAGTGGTATCAAACGTCTTCCCGCCCTTTCCCAACTATGATGGACAGCTCACTCAAGGGACTTCGGCGCCTTTTGGGGCGGTGGCAAAGTTACAGGCACACATGGTCAGTGGAGTCAAATCATCTGGCCCTTTACGCAGCTGCAGTGTATGAAAGGCACTATACATTTACCCAAAAAGGTAGCACTTATTGGATTAGCCAGTAGAAAGTACTCCAGTGCAAATCGCAAAAAAATCCGCAAGTTCGCGGGAAAATCCGCAAGTTCGCGGTAAAATCCCCAAATTCGCAGATTTTTTTGGTGACTTTACAGACCGGAGATACGCAAAATTCGCCCATACTTAAAACAGACATACATCAATCTCAGCATTTTCTAAAAGAGAAAGGATTGCGGAGCGCTTAACTGGGTTGTTTAACCCTCTGACATTCAAGCTTACAATTTTTAGATCCCTACCCATAGCAACCAGGGGAGGAAAAAACAGCCATCTCGCTGCCCAAATTCAACAGTACTAGGATCAGAATTAAGCAATTCCCTTGTGCCAGGTACCTGCCACGCCTGCCGGAGAACTGATGCGGAGCCCCAAAAAAACAACTCCAAACAAAACCCACAGAACCCACTTCCATAACAAATAACACAAGAGAACATAAAGAAGAAGAAAACCTAGAAGTCGAATGTAATGACACTAGTCTTTCTCGTAGGTCAGAAGTTTAGGGGGACATGGTGCCATCCTAGATTGAATCACGCACAGGGAACAGAGCCAGTCCACCAGAACGGGGGGTGATGACACTGCTCCTCGCCAGACTACTCCTCCCCTCCTCCGGCGCCGCAAGATAAGCCCAACTGGATGCCACACTTTTGAAGATCAAGGGACATCTGTCTTATCCGTAACCTGTGCCACTGATGTAAGGGCAGCCTCTCTCTCCAGCATTTGAGTAGATTTGTCCGGCTTTGAAGGGGGGGCACCTCCCATGATGCTGCTACTCAGAGGAGCACCTGCGCCCCCGCAAAGGAGACGGGTTGTTCCCAGGCAGGGGAGAGGCCTGCATCAACCCAATACTTTATAGGCGGTCTCTAAAGAGCGGATCTGTAGGAGCTTTCCATGATGCTTGAAGATGAAGCAAAATGGTTGGCCTCTAGAGTAGGGGATACCTTGTTCCCGAAGATGATTAGTGATGGGCTTAAAGTCCCCATGTTTAACCAGTGTGGAGGCCACCAAGTCTTGGTATAGTGTGGGCTGATCACCAATGAACGGCACAGGGTTGAGATCACAGGCTTTACGAAGAATGCGTTCCTTAAGTTGGAAATCATAGACACATACAAGTATGTCCGGTGGGGGAGCTTTAGCAGCACGTGGCAAGCCTACACGATGGACACAATCCAACTGTATTTCCTGATCTCCGTCTTCACCCAAGATCTGATAAAAAAGATCGCAGGCGTAAGAACGTAGATTATCGCCTTCTCCTTCCGAAGTAACCGCCCGGATTCTGATGTTGTTACCCCTGGAACGGTTTTCCAAGTCCCCAGTGTGGACCTGGAGGTCCAGGTTCCACACCGTGAGGCGAATCACATCTTGCTGGAGCTGATGGAGATCGTCCTCTCTTCCCAAGTCATGTTCTTCCAAGGTCGCCACCCGCTCTCCTATGGCGTCCACATCACGGCAAACTTCTCTTAGGTCTGAGGAAAGCTGGGAGCAGAGCTCCATAATGTCCTCCTTTATGGCCATGAACAGCTCGACCATAAAAGCTTTAGTTGCTGGTGCCTCATCGTCGCCTGGTTGCGGCCATTTGGATTCTGACTGAGAAGCAGAGTGGCTTGTCGATTTTTGCAGGAGATCCTTCAGGGGTTTGTCCTTTCTATTCCTGGAGGAAGACGTGGCACCACAGGCAGGGGTCAATGCGCAGCCGAGCGCAATCAAAGCGGGGCAGCAGTAACCGATGTTGCAGGTTCTTAGGAGACCGACCACCGCAGGACAAGCACACCTGTGGCGGGACCAAGTCAAGGCAGTTGTGAATCCGTGCCCCTCAGGACACTCCGGGCCACAGTGCCAGAAAGAGGACGGGTGGAGGCAGTGTCCGGGGGGCAACGCAGTCCAGGGCCAAGTGGGGTGCTTCGAGCTCGCGGGCCCCAGGCGGCAGCCCGCCAGCCTTCAATTCCTTTCTCACCGGGAGACCAGCAATGAAGGACAAGGATACAGTGCATGTACGTGCCACCAGGGGGGGTTCCTAGCCTCAGGGACCGCAACCCAGTTGCCTTTGCTCAAAAAAGAGTTTGCAGTCACCTCCCGAACGCCGGGTAGTGAGCTATAGCGCCCACGTGGAGGGAGAGTAGAGTCAATGGGTCCCACATGCAGGTTACAAAGCGGCACCCTCAGCGGTACTTTCAGCTGACAGAGAGGGCTCACCCAGGCCCACACAGAGGTAACCAATGCCCCACCGGGCCGTGAGGCACGGCACAGCAACAGTTACTGGGACCGCCACCCACCGAGCCGCGGGCCAAGCGCAGGCCCCCCTCACTTTCAGCCACAGCAACACAAATCCACGAGACCTTCAGAGCAGAGGTGACAGTCTCATTCAACAGCCCCAAGGCTAGCCGCAATCTGCCCTAAGGCACACGACCCCCCAGCCAGCAAAAAGAGGGAGGAGTCAGTGGCGACAGCAGGCACTCACTATGTGCACGGGGTAGAACCTCCCGTGCCCAACACAAGAGCCGTGCCGTCCGCCGATATGCAGACCGGGATCCACAACCAGGGGCCAGGGGCCGGGCGCCATCCCACGGCACCTCTGCTCCTCACCTCCTCACACCGGGAGATCTATCTTCACAGGCCACTTCCTCCGGCGCAGTAAAATAGTGGCCGCCACCCCTGGTCCGCCACTACCCATCCGCCGGTGATCACCGCACTTCACAGCGCTTACACTTGGCCTCACCGCAGCTTCAGCTGGCCCCCAAAGACCTCCCAGGCAGACGAGGCAGACTCGGGGTCCGGCTCACTCCGGCAGCAGGGTCGCCCCAGGCACACAGGGCCACAGCAAGGCCGGAGCCGGGCTGCCCAGACGGACCACTAGAGCCGCAGCAAAATCGGCGAAGGAGCTCCCTGGCAAAGTCAGAACAGCAGCAGGTACCCCCACGTTCGGTGACAAGCTCAGATGGGCAGCAGCAGGGCAGATATATCAAGACTAAGGACTGGCAGCGATGGAGGATAGGGAAACCCGTCCTATCCCACCACCATCTTGGCCACGCCCCTCAATACATGTTTAAAAGAACTAATACCTGCCACCCAAATAATTCTTAAAGCTTGGGGGGCTTGACCAGTCTGAATTGTCACACTTGTAGCAGTGTGATGTTTAGTAGTTGTATAAGCTCTGACATTGGCAGAGCCGGCAGTGGCAGTGTGTGGTGAAAACTGTTGTGGCCTCATCACGAGGGCTTTGGCACTTATTTCTTTACCAATTAAGCACTGCGCAGCAAAATTACTTGCCGTTGATTGTAAATCTGCCCCTAAGGGCAGAAGCAGACAACAACTTTGCTTGTCTGATTAAAGCACAATTTTGCTGCTCATGTAAGCAGATCATGTTTTCATCAGATAAATGCAGGCCTGCCCAGGATAAGCTTGTCTATGATTTTTTTAAACTTATTTTTCAGAATTTTTTTCCTTTTAGTTTTAAAGGACATGTTTATTTATTCATTTGAAAAGTTTTATAAAGTGCGAACATGACCCTTATGGGTATCAGAGCGCTGTACAAAGTGGTGAAAGCATGAATAAAAACAAACACAATGGTACAAATGATGTAGTTAAGTCAACACAATGTCAAACAAAAGGCGGGAAACAATCATGGTCACGGACCGGGGAGTCAGCCCAACAGTTTCAGAAGCACCATAGAGCGAGATAACAATTTAACAGACATGCATATATAAATTGAAACAACAGTGTAAAATAAGTATCAAATCTTTAGACAGAAGGGCTTGAGAGGGAGTTCAGGTTGATGCTGTTAATGTTCACTCAAGAGAAGCCATTTGACATGTTTCTTGAAAGATGCAGTGGAAGGATTGGATCTGATCTCAGGAGGAATAGTGTTCCAAATTCTTGGAGCAAGTCCGGTGAAGGCACAATTGTAAGTTCTTTTCTTTTTGAAGTTGGGAGGTTTCAAAAGTAGGGTGGACATACTTCTTAAGCTCCGATATGAGCCATATAGTTCAAGCAGGCTATATTGAAACGTATCCTAGCTTTGATAGACACCCAATTTAGTTGCATAAGGTTGGGGGTAATGTGGTCATGCCTTCTGGAGCTAGTTGTGAGCCTGACCGATGTGTTTAGAGTGGCTTTGAGTGGGGCCAAGCTAGCTTTAGGAAGCCCAGCAAGGGTCACCAAACCATATTCCAGGTGAGAGATAACCAGGGATTGTACTGCAGGCCGGATGTCTTCAGGGGGAAGAAATGCTTGATTTTCTTAAGGGTGTTGTGTTGAAAATTGACTCCCCTAACAGTTGCACTGATGTGCGCTTGCATATTTAAGTATTTGTCCAAGGTAATGCCTAACTATTTAGTGGAGTCAACTACATGAGGGGTGCAGTTAAGAGCAGTGAGTTGTTTAAGCAAGTCAACAGTAGGTGCAGAGTGGTTGCGGGGGCCAATCAGAAGGAATTCAGTTTTGAATGTATTTAGCAAAAGATGGTTCTGGGCTAACCATTGTTGACTTTGTGAGAGTGCATCATTTGACATTTTTATGTCCTCTGGAGTGGAGATCTTCGAGTACATTTGCGTGTCATCCGCGTACATGTGGTAATGAATGTTAGAATGGTTCATAATGTCGGTAAGTGGTTCCATAAGAAGGTTGAAAAGAGTGGGCGAGAGTGCGTAAACTTGAGGAGCTCTAATCGTGACATGGGTACTGGTTGCAAGGGAAGGCTTAACTTTGATTATTTGTGTGTGGTTATGCAAGAAAGAAGCAAACTAATTTAAGACCGGGCCTGAGAGACCCATCATCTGTTGAAGAAGAGCAATCAAGTTTTCATGTTTGATGGTGTCAAATGCTGAGGACAGGTCAAGAAGGATCAGAAGATAAGGGACATTTAGATAAAGGGATCTCAGGGTATCATCCACAATGTGAGTTAGTACAGTTTCAGTAATGTGTCCTGCTCTGAAACCCGATTGATCGAGGTGAAGGAGTTGACATTTCTCTATGTGGTTGCAGATCTTTAAAAAACTTAGCAGGTAGTGGATCGCTGAAATCGTTGGAAGGATTTAAGGACGCCATAACATAGAGCACCTCGTGACATCTGGAAGGAGAACGCAATTCCAAGAGGCGTCATTTTTGGGAGAGTGACCAATGGGTAAGGACACTACCAACGGTTCCGCAGGCTCAGCTGATGATGCAGAGTGGTTCTGAAGCCGCAAAATGGGAGTGTCAGTTCACAGATCCTATCAATTTTTCTTGTTTTTTCAGAGAAGTGCACTGAGAAGTCCTCCCCACTCGGAAGCAAGATCACGGGAGTCGAGATAGGGTTGGAAGAGTGGTTAGCTTGTTGCTTGATGATTTCAAAGAGCTTCTTGGGTCTATTTTAGCACCATCCAGCTGAGCCCTGAAATGGTCAGTTTTAGCAATGCGGAAGTGTTTGTTGTATGTACTTCTCACCTTCCTTAGCTGAAAGAGGCTTGTGGTGGAGGGCGCGTTTCTCCAAAGCCTCTTTGAGAGGCTAAGTTTGCAACGTTCATCATTTAGGACATCATTAAATCAAGGTTTTGGATTCATTGACTGGAATCCTTTTGAGTTGCTTTGGTGCAATTGTATTAAAAATATTAGCCACAGTGCTTATGTAGTGATCAGAAAGATCGTCAAGGATGGTCATGTTAAGAGGAGGCTGAAGCCTATTCTTGGTGATGGAAGTTAGAGCATTGATGTTGATGTTTCTCAGATTGCAAGTCAGTTGTTTATATTTAAGAGGTTGGCCCTGTCTGCACGAGACCTTTTCCAGGATTTGGAAGGAAATTTGATGATGATCCGACCAGTCACAGGGTAAAACATCACCCAGTTGTATGATATTGTCTTTAGCTATGATAAGGTCGAGGGTGGCACCCTTGTTGTGGGTAAGTCCCTTACAGACCTGTGAGAAGTTGAGATCAGAGAGGAAAGCCTTGAAGGAGCAGACTAAAAGATCAGTTGTCTCATTCAAATGGAGGTTAAAGTCTTCGAGGAAGATATTACAGAGTTGGTCCGAACACGAGCTAATGACCTCCATAATTTCCTCTATGAAGAGCATATTGTCACCCGGTGGATGATGGATCATGTGAAGCACACAGACAATTTTGCCGTTATTCAAAATTTTGGTGACTAGTTGCTCATATGAATACAGCAAAGCAATTTGAGATTGCTTTATAGTGAAGCTGGAGCAATGATTGCAAGCAATCCCCCCCCAGTTTTAACAAGTCGATCGCATCTGATAATGGCATCATCAGGAGGGATTGAGATGTTGAGAACAGGGGAGGAGGCATGATTGAGCCAGGTTTCAGTAAGAATCAATAGGTAAAAATCTTGCAAAATTATGAATTTTGAAATATCGGCTGATGTTTCTCAGTCGATCCGCAGTTGAGCAGCATCGATTTGATGTGAGGGTTGGTAGTGACCCCATCATGATGAGAGGTAGTTATTGGAAGTAGGTTTTCCTTATTGACTGATCTGAGGTTGACACTAGGTTCCCTGTCAGGGTCAGAGGTATTAGTAGGGATGTTGTTAGTAGACTTAGAAGGAAGAGAAAACCCTTGAGCCACTGTACAATACTAAAGGAGCGATAGTATCCTCAGCCGACAACTGGGGCTGAAACCTACGGGACCTAGAATGGTGGTTAGGGAGAGGCCTAGAGCTTCAACTGAAGCTAAGTGGGGAGAGGATAAAGGACTGTTCGTCCCTGCCAAATAATGTCTTGGTTGATTGAGTTGATCGGTCCCCGGGGAGAGGTGTATATTCCAGAGCTTATCCATCATCATGGAGAACTGTAAAAGGGTCTGCATGATCTCTTTGACTGCAAGGAGATCCTGGTTGAGGTCAGCAATCGTCTCCTCAAGTTAATGGCGGTTAATACCCTCTACAGCTGACCCAGAATGAGACAATTGGTCTGACCTAATTGTGAGAGGGGAATTGGATGGTAGAGTATGTCCCTTACCACAGTTACAGGGGGAGATAGAGGTCCGCTTGAAAATGGTCTTGACATCTACCAAGGTAGGAGTATTTTCATGAAGGGGTGTAAAATTTGATGAAAGGGGGTGCTGAGCAGATCCTATCATGGGATTAGCAAAAGGCAATGTGGTTTTACCAAGGGCGATAGGGGCCGCACAGGAGGAAGAGGAAGGTGTGTGTGGGTTATGAGGAGAAGTACTGGTTGTTGGGGTTTGTTCCACCCCCAAAGTTGTATGTTTTATTTCTACCCTATTATAAAATGTTGAAATACAAAAGAAATTTACAAATGTTAGAGAACACAAAAAATGATACTTATTGAAAACTGTTAACAAAAACTGTTCTTTTAGGAGCTACCCTATAGTTTAATGAACTATGTTGTTTAAACGGTTTTCATTTTTTTTTCCTTCCTAAAAACTCTTGCGAAAATCCCTTCATAATTGGCGGTCATACATTTTATAATGTAGTTTGCATTTCCCCTGAATATATTCTCATGTAATATGTGAAATTCATATACACGGGATACTTACAGTGTGTATAGCTTAATGAAATGCAATCCATTATGTAATTGTGAGGAAAAATAACCCACTTCGATTTATTAAAAAATCCAACATGTTGTATATGCATGAAACCAGCATTGATACATATCACATTTCAGTTGAAGAGTGTGCCCAGAAGGGTGAGTGGAAGAACTGACCCCTCCTTTTAAACCTCTCTCTCAAAATGATGAATGTGTGTAGTATTGACTGAGGTGGGACTGGCCTCGCCTTTCTCACCTCTCTCTCGGATGACTGGTTTGCATAGTAGAGTGTGAGGATGGACTAGCCACTCTTTTCAAACCTCTTTCTCAGATGATGGGTGTGTGTAGTAGGGTGTATAGAGGGACTGACTTTTCTGGTGAGACGTCTCTCTGCAAAGATGGGTGTGAGTAGAAGGGTGTGGAAAGGGACTGGTCTCTCCATTCAGACCTCTCTGAGATGATGGGTGTGCATAGTAGGGTGTGGGGAGGGTCTACCCTCTCCTTTCAGACCTCTCTCTCAGATGACAGGTGTGCATAGTGGGGTGTGTCAAGGGTCTGGCCTTTCTGATGAAACCTCTCTCTGTAATGAAGGGTGTGCAGCGTAGGTTGTGGGGAAGAACTTAGCTCTCCTTTCACACAGCTCACTCAGGTGACAGGTGTGCAAAGTAGGGTGTGGGGCGGGACTGGCCTCTCCTTTCAGACCTCTATCTCAAGTGATGATGTGTATAGGAGGGTGTGTAGATGGACTAGCCCAGCCTTTAAGACCTCTCTCGGCAATGACACATGTGCACAGTAGGGTATGGAGAGGGACTATACTCTCCTTTCAGACCTCTATCTCACATGATGGGTGCGCATAGTAGGTTGTGGGAGGGCCTGCCCTCTCCTTTCAGATCTCTCTCTCAGATGATGGGTGTGTTTAATAGGGTGTTTGGAGGAACTAGCCGCTCTGAAGAGACCTCTCTCTGTAATTATGGGTGTATGTAGTAGGATGTGGGGAGGGACTGAGCTCTCCTTTCAGACAACTCTCCAAGATGATAGGCGTGTGCAGTAGGGTGCGGAGAGGGACTGGCCTCTCCTTTCAGACCTGTCTCTCAAATGAAAGCTGTGCATATCAGGATGTGGGGAGGGACTAGCATCTTCTTTCAGACTTCTCTCTCAGATGATAGGTGTGCGCAGTAGGGTGTGAGGAGGTACTGGCGGCTCTCATGAGACCTCTCTCTGTATTGATGGGTGTGCACAGTAGGGTGTGTGGAGGGACTGACCTCCGCTGAGACCTTTCTCTGTAATGTAGGGTGTGCATAGTAGGGTGTGGGGAGGGACTTAGCTCTTCTTTAGGACGTCGCTATTGGATGATGGGTGTGTATAGTATTCCTGGGCGGTGAACTTCGCTCCGTTCACGGAGTTTGCGGACTTTTCTGCACTCCACAATCCGCAGAGCTCACGGAGTGCAGAAAAATCTGCTTCGCGATGTGCAGTGGAGTTTTTTCCCCACTCACGATCGCAAACAGTAAGTTTGTGCTCGCGAACAGTAAGTTTGTGCGCGCAAGCTGCCACTCTGGTAGAATTTGTACCCAAGAGGCAGAAATACCAGCACAAACTGCAGTTTGCACTGCACTCCGCCACTCGAGGGGATTTTGCAGAGTTTTTTTGTAACTTTGTGGAGTTCCGCGTAGCAAAACTCAGCGAACTACGCCCAGGCCTAGTGTATAGGACGGTGTGGGGAGGGACTGGCCTCTCCTTTCAGACCTCTTTCTCAAGTGACGGTGTGCATCGTGGGGTGAGGGGAGGGACTAGCCTCTCTTTTCTGACCTCTCACATGATAGGTGTACATAGTAGAGTGTGTGGGGGGAATGGCCTCTTTGCTGGAACTTTTCTCTGTAATAATGGGTGTTGCCAAGTAGGGTGTGGGGAGGGTCTGGGTGCTCATTTCAGACCTCTCTCTCAGATGATTGGTGTGTGTAGTGGGTGTGGGGAGAGACTGGCCTCTTCTTTCAGACCTCTCTCTCAGTTTACAGGTATGTGTAGTAGGGTGTAGGGAGGGGCTGGCCTCTCTTTTCAGACCACTCTCCTTTCAGACCTCTCTCTAAGATGATGGGTATATGTAGTAGTGTGGGGAGGGACTGGCCTCTCCTTTCAGTCCTCTATCTCAGGTGATGGTTGTGCATAGTTGGATTGTGAGGAGTGCCTGTCCTCTAGTTTCAGACCTTTTCTCAGATGACTGGTATAGGGAGTAGGGTAAGCAAATATCCACCAAGCACTCGTCCTCAAATATAGTCTCTAGGGTCTCGATGTTCAAATTCTTTTATTCCAAATAGGTCATCATCAGATTTCTTCATCCAATATACGACAAATACCAGCCAACACGTGTTTCGTCTGATCAGTATATGATATACAGACTTCTTCAGGGCTGTAATTGATGCAGTAACCACAAATTACAAAACATACTAAATACTGGACTCAGTATTTACAATACAAATCACCATAAAATTCACCGAATCCGTGCAAAGAGAAAAAGTAAATCTAAGAAGTACCCGTCACCAAGAGTAAAGCTTGAAAACCCAAAGTGTATCTATCATACTCTAGTACCCAGGAATGAGTACATTTGCTTAAAATCATATATTTATTAATCACCTACAATACCAGTTAGGACCCAGTCACCAACCACACCAGCAGGTTGGTCATCGTGTTAATGATAATAATAAGACATCAGTAACTCACCATTATACTTAATGCTAATGGTTGTGATTCGTAATCCTCGTGGCAAAAAACAAATTCTTCAATCCAAACCAATCGTAATAATAGTCTGTAAACAAAACTAGTATCTCTTAATATACACTCTATTCATATTGTCACGCACATATGTCAAACTGAGGCTAAATACACTTCACTATCTTCCTGCTCAATCGCTGTGTCCTCCAAGTTGGCCAGCATATAGCATACGTACTGGCTAGAGATATGTATCATTCTCTCACAAACTTCTCTGTACTCAAAATTTATACCGACTGAAATTATATACTAAGCATTTACATCAATCACCATTAGGTACCTTGATATGTAAGTTGAATCGCCTTCCAATAATCTGATTCGTCTCAGAGTTATATAATCAGCAAGGTCTAAATCCGACCCTCGTAAATATTCCACACTTTCTCGTTGTCCACGTATCTGTAGACCGAGATCAATATATTACATATATTAGTGTACACTCTTGTATCAATAGCGTCATATATGCTACGTTTTCCAAACCCCAAATATCTGTATTATTATCAGTAAACAATAAATACCTCAGTTTTTAAGTAAATTCTCAGTCCAATGTGATTCCTAGTATACTCCGTTCCTAGTCAGCGATGCGACACTCTCTAAGTAATCCAAAGTTATCGCTATCCTCATAACAGTGGGCTGTAAACAGAAAATGTAGTACATTAACAAGCGCCCTTTTAGCAAACAAACATCTTGCGCCCAACGTCCGTATTGTTCTTTAACTCACCGCATATCCGCTCCACACTCCTCTGTCGACGGTCGCGTTTGACTTGTGCGCCATCTTAGAGAGACAGTAAATAGTCTAATCCGCGGGCGCCATCTTGGAGTGGTGTGTCTATGAGTATGCGCACAATCTTCGACAGTATTCCCAGTCCTGACTATAATATATACACAATCTATCCACATTGAGTAGGGTGTTTGGAGGGGCTAGTCTCTCTGATGAGACCTCTCTCTGTAATGACGGGTGTGCGTAGTAGGGTGTGAGTAGGGACTGAGCTCTCCTTCCAGACATCTCTCCCAGATGATGGGTATGCTTAGTAGGGTGCGAGGAGAGACTGGCCTCTCCTTTCAGACCTCTTTCTCAATCGACAGATGTGTGCCTTAGGCTGTGAGTACGGACTAGCCTCTCCTTTCGAGTCCTCTCTCTCAGATGGTAGGTGTGCATAGTAGGTTGTGTGGAGGGACTGGCCTCTCTCATGAGACCTCTCTCTGTAATGGAGGGTGTTCATAGTAGGGTCTGGGGAGGAAGTGAGTGTTCCTTTCAGACATCTCTCTGAGAAGATGGGTGTGCATAGTATGGTGTGGGTAGGGACTGGCTTCTTTCAGACCTCTCTCTCAAGTGACAGTGTGCATAGTAGGGTGTGAGGTGGGACTAGCCTCTCCTTTCAGAACTCTATCTCAGATGATTGGTGTGCACAGTAGGGTGTGTGGAAGGACTAGCCTCTCTTGTGAGACCTCTCTCGGTAACTATGTATGTGCACAGTAGGGTTTGGGGAGGGACTGTCCTCTTCTTTCAGAACTCTCTCTCAGATGATGGGTGTGCATAGTAGGGTGTGTGGAGGGACTGGCCTTTCTCGTGGGACCTCTCTCTGTAATGAGGGGTGTGCATAGGAGGGCATGGAGAGGGACTGGACTCTCGTTTCAGACCTTTCAATCATATGACGTGCTCAGTTGGGTGTGGGGAGGGACTGGCCTTTTCTTTCAGATCTCTCTCTCAGATAAAAGGTGTGCAGAGTAGGGTGTGGGGAGGGAATGTACTTTCCATTCAGACCTCTAGCTCAGATGATGGGTGTGCATAGTAAGTTGTAGTTAGGGCCTGCCCTTTCCTTTCAGACCTCTCTCTCAGATGACGGTTATGTGTAGTAAGTTGTAGGGAGAGACTAGCCTCTCCTTTCCGACTTATCACTCTGATGATAGGTGTACATAGTAGGGTGTTTGGGAGGACTGGCCTCTTTGCTGGGGCTTTTCTTTGTAATAATGGGTGTTGCCTAGTAGGGTGTGAGGAAGGACTGGCCTCTTCTTTCAGACTTCTCTCTCAAATAACAAGTATGTGTAGTAGGGTGTAGGGAGGGACTGGCTTCTCCCTTCAGACCCCTCTCACAGATGATGGGTGTGTGTATTAGTCTGTGGGGAGGGACTGGCCTCTCCTTTCAGACCACTCTCCTTTCAAACCTCTCTCCCAGATGATGGATATGTGTACTAGTGTGGGGAGTGAGTGGCGTCTCCTTTCAGTCCTCTATCTCAGGTGATGGGTGTGCATAGTAGGTTGAGGAGAGTGCCTGCCCTTTACTTTCAGACCTCTGTCTCAGATCGCTAGTGTGCATAGTGGGGTGTTTGGAGAGACTGGCCTCTCTGATGAGACCTCTCTCTGAAATGATGGGAGTGCATAGTAGTGTGTGGGGAGGGACTGAGCTCTCCTTTCAGACCTCTTTCTCAAGTGACAGATGTGTGCCTTACACTGTGGGTAGGGACTAGACCCTCTTTTCAGTCTTCTCTCCCAGATGGTAGGTCTGTGTAGTAGGGTGTGTGAAGGGACTGATCTCTCTCATGAGACCTCTCACTGTAATAAAGGTTGTGCATAGTAGAGTGTGGGGAGGAACTGAGCGCTCCTTTCAGATATCACTCTGAAAAGATGGGTGTGCACAGTAGGGTGTGGGTAGGGACTGGCTTCTTTCAGACCTCTCGCTCAAGTGACAATGTTCATAGTAGGGTGTGAGGAGGGACTAGCCACTCCTTTTAGACCTTTCTCTCAGATGATAGGTGTGCACAGTAGGGTGTGTGGAAGGGCTAGCATCTCTTGTGAGACCTCTCTCTGTAATTATGGATGTGTGCAGTAGGGTTTGAAGAGGGACTGGCCTCTCCTTTCAGATCTCTCTCTCAGATGATGGGTGTGTAGGAGAGTAGGATCGGCTTCCTATAGTTACCCCCACTTTGTGCTGATGTTTCACAGTTTTTTTACTTTAGTCTGGCTGGGGCCCTGTTATCCAGGACCCCAGCCTAGCTGTTTTCTCTCTAAATTGATTCAATGTACTATAGGTACACACCAGTTACTGGGGTACCCTTGTGAGTCCCTAGTATATGGTACACTAGGTCCTAAGGGCTTAGGTATCCCAGAGGCCTACCAGGGGCTGAAGCATGTATTATGCCACCCCTGGGAAGCCTACCAAAATGGCACCACAGGACTGCTACTGCAGCCTGGTTACAGTGGTGCATGCACCCCTTACTAAGATATAGGTTACCGATATCTACCTTATCAGTCATCCCTATGGCAGGCCTTATCAATCCTGAAGGCAGGGTGCTTTGTTTTGTGTGAGAGAGTGCCCATGCATGAGCTGGGCCCCTCTGCAGCGTTCGGAGCCTATTCTCTGAGGCTGGTTTGTGATGCAGCCAGACCATATACTCTTAAGTGTATTATATCCTCGCTGTAAATGCTAACTTTGGAATGGCTGCACTGAAACATGTTGTGTTTGGTGTCAAACACTTTGGAATCCTAACCCCCTGCCAGTCCTGGCGGCGGGGGTAGAATTCCACCCTTCTAGAGGGAGAGCATGTCCACACCGGTATACCCGGTACCATTTAAAAAGAGCCCTGACATCACAAAATAGATGCTTCAGCCACAGACAGAAGTCTGGCCCCCTGCTGCTGACCGAAACTCCAGCAGGGGAGGCCTAGACAATAGGTTTCCTGTCACAGGGAGGTGGAACCACCTCCCAGACAGGCCTTAGTGGATTGGGGCTGGGTGGGTGCACTCTGAGAGTGCTTTGAAGTCTGCACTGCGGGCACATTTGGTGTCCCTGTGCATCTCCCAGTATAAACCGTTTGCAGGGCCTACCAGCCCCTGCTCTGGAGTGAAACTGGACAAAGGACATGGGTGTAGCCACCCCTCTTTCCAAACCCTCCCATCGATGGCTGCATAGAGTTAGTCCAACCCCTTTCTTAGGTATAAGTGAGGAACCCCTGGCAACAGGACTTTAGATATCCCTGGATGAAACTCTGCAACTGAATCCTGGAACTTTGACGCTCTACTCAAGACTAGAGGACTGAAGAAGAAATCTCCTTTGAGGTGAAGGAGTGACTCCCCTACTACTACACTACCAACAAACCATTTGCCAGTCTGCATCTCCGAAGCCCCTGACGGACTCTTAAGTACCTGCACCCCAGGAAGAGGATTTCCAGACTTCTCAGAGGCCGACCAAATTCCCAGCAAAGCTGGGACCCACAGCCCTCGCGAGTAACGTGGAACCATGCACATTTGCAAGTGCATTGACTTCTCAACGTCTCTTGAAGTTGTACTTTGGGTTACTTGTAGCCCAGCCCCTAGCACCTTTTGCACGGAAGATTGTGGGCCTCCACTCCACGAGTGTTCCGTGTGCCCGCTTCTTGCATTGCCGCTTGAGGCCCCTTTGTGACCTCTGGTCTGTCAATAGGTGGGTCCCTATGAAGGTAACTCTGATTTTCCTTGAGCTTCCCTGGTTGATCCAAATGTGCCCTGACTCCCCACTACGTGGTAAGTCCTTCGGACCATGCGGGTCCGCACCGAAGCATTTCCTGCGTGGGTTGGTGTTGCCAAGGCTTGTTGGGTACAATCCGGACACCAACACGGCAGCACTCAACATCCTTTGTGGGATAGCTAGATTCCAGATCCTGGTCATCGTCGATGCCTCCTGGTCCTCATGGCTGAAGAGTCAAGCTTCACCTCCTTCACTTAAAATCACCCAACATCGGTGTGCGTCCGTGCGCCTGATCACTCGCTAGTGACCCAGACTCTGTCCCATCTGCTTTCAGGTTCTTCTCATCTTCGATCCAGGCTTGGATCACTCCGGACACGTTCCACTTCGACGGCAGCAGCACTTTGCAGCGGATCGCAATTGAACTCAACCACGATTCCCAACACCAAAAGATACCTATGCACCCGACTTCCCTGGGTGAGGTAACTTGAGTACTCTGGTGCTCCCTTGGGTGTTTGCCCTAGAACCCCTTAAGTCTCAAGGGTTTGCTCAAAGTCCTCTCTGAAGTGTCCCTAATCTATAAATATCCAACCGCGACTTTCGCCATAGAAACTAACAGCATCCCGCTGCTGTGTTCTCACCTTACACATGTCCTCTGTGGGTTCCCTGTGTCACTACCATGGGTGGTTCCTTGTGGGCCCAGCGATTCTACAGGCTCTAGGCCATGTGTCTAGTCAAGTCGTGGTTCTTATACCACTTTCTTAATATAGCCCCTAGGGATCATCGTATATATTGTGCTTTTTTACTGTGTTATTAAGTGTAACTTATGGTTTTTTACCTCTAGCCGCGTAAAGAGACTAGTAGGTTGTGTTTAGAATAAATACATATATTTTATCTATATACCTGGTGTGGTTCTCCACTCATTTAGTCATTCACGAGATTATAGACTAGTAAAACAAACTACTTTACATTCCTTCAAGACTTAGACTGGAGTCTGCTCTCTATAGCTACCACTAGGACAGCTTTCAATAAAGGTTGTCTTTAACCTATCACCGCTAAGGGGCTGTTTGGACTGGTGCAAGGTGCCCACTATAACTAGTGGACAGCATATGCCAGGCCAACTTCTCACAGGGTGTACATAGTAGAGTGTGTGGAGGGACTGGACTCACTCCTGGGACTGAAGGAAGTGACCAGAAAAGGGTCACCCGGGTCACTCAGGACGACCCCTATGCCTCCCCAATAATAAAGAGTCAGAGACGCAGTAGAGAATACAAGCAAACTAGTTTATTTATCTATTACACTGCACTGGAGTCCAATCTAACCAGCCGCCTAAGATGGCTGAAGAGGGACTGGGTTTCACAAGCATAAAGGTGACAATTATACATTTCAGCATGAGTACAAGAAACACCCACCCAGTAACTTTCCACGGAAGGCATCAAGAACAGAGGGGCACACAGAGATGAGCTAAGAGTCTGAGACCGGGTGCACACTATCCTTCTGGCAAGGTCATTCTATCTGTGCCTGCATGTGAGCCAGTGGGAGCAGGCTTCCAACTCGTGGGAAAGGTATGCACTAATTAGTAAGTTCCGGCATGGGAGAAACAAAACTTATCAGGGACCATTTCTCATAAATGAGCAAGTAACAGTTTCAAATTATTATACAAATGGAGTCTTTGAAAGCAAAAATGATGGCACAGATGTCAACCAAAATACCGCAATATTTGCATCTACCAATTGTGTCTACATAATAAGCAAATGTAATGTATCAGCTATATAATGCTAGCATATTATTTGGGAAAACACGAGTATGATGACAATTTTACATTTCAATTCCCTCAGGACCTCTCTCTGTAATGAAGGGTGTGCATAGGAGGTTGTGGGGAGAGACTGTGCTCTCATTTCAGACCTCTCAAACATATGATGGGTGTGTTTAGTACAGTGTTGGGATGGACTGGCCTCTCCTTTCAGACCTTTATCTCAGATGATGGGTGTACATAGCAGGTTGTAGGGAGGGCCTGCCCTTTCCTTTCAGAACTCTCTCTCAGATGACGGTTGTGTGTAGTAGAGTGTTTGGAGGGACTAGACTCTGTCTGCAATGATGGAAACACGCCAAGATCAACACCCTACTCAAGAAAGCCAAGGCGACCCAAAGGACCTCAGGAACTTCCGGCCCATATCCCTGATCCTATTCCTGGTGAAAGTCATCGAGAAGATTGTCAACAGGCAACTGATCCACTTCCTCGAGGAGAACAACACCCTGGATTCGTCCCAACCAGGATTCTGCAGCAACCACAGCACCGAAACCGCCCGTATCGCCGCCACTGACGACTTCAGGACCCTGCTTGACAACTGCGAAACCGCAGCCCTCATCCTCCTGGACCTCACAGCTGCCTTCGACACCATCTGCCACAACACCCTATGCACACGTATCCATGGTGCAGGGATCTGCAACAAAGCCCTGGACTGGACCAATTCCTTCTTCACCGGCAGAACCCAGAGAGTCCGCCTCCCTCCATTCTCACCCGCAGCCACCAAGATCACCTGCAGCGTACCCCAAGGATCATCCCTCAGACAGACCCTTTTTAACATCTACATGGTACCGCTCACCAACATCGTACGACCGCACAACCTCAACATCATCTCATACATCGATGACACCCAGCTGATCCTCTCCCTCACCTAGGACCCCGCCACCGCCAAAACTAACCTCCACGAAGGAATGAAGGCCGTCGCCGAATGGAAGAAAAACAGTTGCCTGAAACTGATCTCAGACAAGACGGAGGTACTCATTCTCAGTTCCACCCCCTCCAACTGGGATGACTCCTGGTGGCCAGCCACGCCAAGAGCTGCACCGACACCCATGGACCACGCATGCAAACTGGGGTTCATCCTGGACTCATCACTATCAATGACCCAGCTAGTCAACACCGTCTCCTCCTCCTGCTTTAACACCCTCCCATGCTTCGCAAGATCTACAGATGGATCCCCACTGGAACCAGAAGGATGGTCACCCAAGGCCTCATCAGCAGCAGACTAGACTGTGGCAACGCCCTCTACGCGAGAACCACAGACAAACTCCAGAAAAGACTCCAACGCATACAGAACGCTTCCGCATGCCTCATCCTCAACATCCTACAACACAGCCACCTCACAGCCCACCTCAGAGAATTGCACTGGCTCCCGTCAACAAGAGGATCAACTTTAAGCTCTACACCCATGCTCAAAACGCCGGACCATCATACCTCAACAAACGACTCACCTTCTACACCGCTAACCGCGAGCTTCGCTCTGCTGACCTCACCCTTGCCACTGTCCCACGCATCCACATAAGGACCACGGCAGCAGATCATTCTGCCACCTCGCCGCCAAGACATGGAACATCCTCCCCAACCACCTGTGACAGACCCAGGACCTGCCGACCTTCAGGATACTTCTCAAGACCTGGCTGTTCGAGCAGTAGCAGCACCCTCCCACCCCCCTTTAGCACCTTGAGACCCTCCAAGGTGACTAAAATGCTCTACAAATGACTGATTGATTGATTGATTGATGGGTGTGCATTGTAGGTTGTGGGGAGGGACTGATCTCTCCTTTTATACATCTCTCCCAGTTGATGGGTGTGCATAGAGGATGCAGGGAGTGACTGACCTATCCTTGCAGATCTCTCTCTCCGGTGACAGTTGTGTGCATTAGGGTGTGGGGAGGAACTAGCCTCTCCTTTCAGACCTCTCTCTCAGATGAAAGGTGTGGGTAGTAGGGTGTATGGATGGACTGGCCCCTCTCATGAAACCTCTCTCTGTAATGATAGGTGTGCACAGTAGTGTGTGGCAAAGGATTGGCCTTTCCTTTAAGACATCTCTCTCAGATGATGGGTGTGCATAGTAGGGTGTGTGGAGGGACTGACCTCTCTGCTCAGACCCCTCTCTCATCAGACATGTGTGCTTAGTAGGGTGTGGGGAGGGAGTGGCCTCTCCTCCAGACCTCTCTCTCAGATGAAGGGTGTGCCTAGTAGGTGTGGGGAAGGACAGGCCTCTCCTTTCA
This sequence comes from Lissotriton helveticus, assembly GCF_964261635.1. Taxonomy (NCBI): domain Eukaryota; kingdom Metazoa; phylum Chordata; class Amphibia; order Caudata; family Salamandridae; genus Lissotriton; species Lissotriton helveticus. The sequence continues at coordinate 509,934,360 of NC_136061.1, read as the reverse complement.
GACCTCTCTTTCAGATGACGGGTGTGCCTAGTAGGGTGTGGGGAGGGACAGGCCTCTCCTTTCAGACCTCTCGTTCCGATGATGGGTATGTGTAGTAGGGTGTGTGGAAGGACAGGCCTCTCGTTTCAGACCTCTATCTCAGATGATGGCTGTACATAGTTAGTAGTAGGTGTGACCTGTCCTCTCCTTTCAGACCTCTCTCGGATGACGGTGTGCGTAGTAGGTTGTTTAGAGGGATTAAATTCTCTGATGAGATTTTTCTCTGTAATGATGGGTGTGTGTAGTAGGGTGTGGGGAGGGACTGATTTCTCCTTTCATACATCTCTCCCAGATGATGCGCGTGCATACTAGGGTGCAGGGAGGTACTGGCCTCTCCTTTCAGACCCCTCTCCCAGTTGGCGGGTGTATGTAGTTTGGTGTGAGGAGGCACTGGCCTCTCCTTTCAGACCACTATCTCAGATTATGGGTGTGTGTAGTAGGGTGAACGAAGAGACTTAACTCTATTCACAACTTTTCTTAAGCCAACAGGAATACAAAGTAGATGCTAATAAATGCCATCTGAAGCAACACTTCTTCCTACACTAATACATGCATATACAAGAGTACATTAAAACATCTTCCTAAATTCCACAATCCTGCAAGATGTTTGTGAGATTGTAAAATTAAAGAGGATGAACCTTCATACTTATCACAGTACCTATCAGTTACACACTTTTTCCCCAAAAAACAAAGAAACACAATATGCATTCATAATAGTAGAATGTATCTAGAACTCATGTACTGTTTTTTACTATTCACGACCATGATAGTCGAGTGAGATTCAAAGAACTAGTTAAAAACAATATACATTTTTTTGCTCCGTATTTATCCCTCCTCTCTCAATCCAGGGTGACAGCTTGCCTTCTACTGCCCCCTATAAAGCTTGTATCTTAATTTCCGCAACACCTTCAATTTTTCACAGTAAACAGTAATTTAATCTTCTAAAACTTCAACAGCTCCTGCAAGAACATGAAGGCCCACAGGAAAAACGGGCCTCTCAAACAATCATAGGCCTCCATTGTATAATTTGTGATCTCGCTGGATACTCTCAAGACTCTCACAAGGACAACTGTCCAAGTGTCCAAATATCTATATTATTTGGACCCTTAATATCTCAAAAACTACTGAACAGATTTTCACCAAATAAAAAAATGCACTACCTGTGGACCAAGATCTAGTTTCATTCCAAACTAGCTTCCTTCACAATTTTGTGTAATTCCATTCAACAGTTTTTGCTGTAAACTTGTCTAAAGAGTGCTGTAGAAAATGTATGGAGATTTTTAGTTTAGAGACATACCTTTTTTCTCATGCCATGCTAGAAACATCGCTCCAAAACATTCCAGTAAGGAGCTGAGGTGGATGAACTTTTTATGGAAAGTTTTGAGAAGATTCGACAAATGAGGCCACTAAACACCCTCCCTTTCAAAAATGTTTTAAAAAGGATTGGGAAAGCCCCGGGGGATGGGGTCCGCAGAGGGTGGCTACTGGGCCCTCTCCTGTTTATAATTAATATATATATATTTTTTTTAAAAAGATAAGGCCAGGCCCTGGGGGATGGTGTCCCTGGGGCCAAAAGCGGTTCAGGGAAGGGGGCCACGCATCCCTCCTTCCATAAAAAAATGTTTTCATCGGTCCCCCAGGTGATGGGGTCTCCAGGGCCGAAATCCGCCTCAGTAGGAGGGCTGCACACCCCTCCCTTTAAAATATATATATATTTTTTTACAAAGGGCTCGAGCCTTGGGGGGTGGGGTCCTCTGGGCCCAAAAGGTACAAGGGAAGGGGGGCATACAGCCCCATCACCCCCAAAAAAGCAACAACAACTCACCCTACGCCCCGCCCCTCCCTGCACAACTCTGCAAATGCACCTCCTGGCACCATCTTGGTTGAGAAATGTAGTCCCCGTCACTATTGAGGGTCCTTTTTAAAGGCCAACTACCTCCGGTAAGCCCTACAGAGCTGGGTTGCTCAGAGGTGGTAGGAGGCCACACCCCTTTTTACAGCACTCTGCGAATGTGCCTCCTGGTGCACTGCTGCTTGGGGGATAAAGTCCAGTTTAGTCCTGAGGTCCACGGGACACAAGGGGACCTCATCACACCATCACCAGTGCACCAGTAGGCAAGTTTGTGAGTGGTGTAAAACAGGGCATGTGTAGGGTTTACTGGAGGTACCTAGTGGGCTAGTTGGTCCCTAACGATCCTCAAGAGGTAAGAGGACTTCATCCCCTATCCCAGAGCACACCAGGAGGTGCTTTTGCAGAGTGGTGGAGAATGGGGGCATTGCCTGGGACCACGTCTCAGCAATCCCAGTGTGAGGGGCTCATTGGAGGTAACAGATAGGCTAGTTGGCCCCTAAGAACCCCCAGAAGTGAAGGGGACTTCAATCCCCATCCAAGAGTGTTCCATGGAACGCGTTTGCAGAGTGGTGGGTAGAGGGGGGGGGCATGCCTGCCATGAGAATTTAGCAATCCTGCTGTGTGGCACTTTCTGGAGGTAATAGGAGGGGTAGTTGGCCCCCAAGGATGTCTGTGTGGGCCCACTACCCCTCATGTTACCTTGAGTAAGTCCTATACAGTGGGATTGCTAAGAGGTCTTCGGGGGGCCACACCCCCCTTTTGCCACCTCTCTGCAAACATTCCGCCTGGCGCACTACTGGTTGGAGGTTAAAGTCCACTTTGCTCATGAGAGACTTTGGTGGCCAAGAAGCCCTCCTAGTACCTCCTGTAAGTCCTAACCAGCAGAATTGCTAAGCACTGGTCAGAGGCCCAGTCCCTTTTCTCCAGCACTCTGTAAATACGACTACTAGTTAAAGATGCATTTGCAATGCAATAGGTCACACATTTGCGAGAGTTAGAGGTATTGGTGTAAACATTTTTTACTAATGTTCTTTGGAGTGGGGTGGATGTACGTTGTGTGTAGTGAAATTATATGGTATGTTGTGCAGTGAAATTATGTGGATAGAAAGTATGTGGTATTTATTGTGCAGCAATTATGTAGAGTGAGATTAAGTGTTATGGAGAGTAATTATTTGGTATGGTACTCTGTGTTGTGAAGTTGTAACCTCAGGTTTTGTCTTCCTCGTTTCCATAGTAGCTAAACTATAAACTCAATGAGACAAAAAAAAGAAGGAGCCACTGAGGAGTACTTCTGGACTAGTCAGAGGTATGAGCAGGGCCACAGGAATTATGTGACTGTTCAGCTGCACGGATTTTTGCTTAATTATACATTTTCCGCATTTGCCACATAATCCATAATCTGCTGCATAATATACAGATTTGAACAAACAAAACCATGTTTCTAGCTCACACGGCTCAAACATTACCAAAAATGCAGAGACAAGTGTAACAACGTGGTGGAAGGTTCTTTGCAAAGCTAGAATGGTCACGTGTTACTTATTGCTGAATGTGGTTGTTAAATTGGTACTAATGGTGCACAAACCACTTGTGCTTCTTTCTGTGCCTATCTTGCCTCTTTCTGCATTTCTCTTGCTTCTTTCTGCACCTTTCTTCCTTTTTCTGTGCATCTCTTGCCTCTTTCTGCACATCTTTTCCACTTTCAGTACCTCACTTCTTTCTGTACCTCTTACTTCTTTCCACACCTCTCTTGCTTCTTTCTTCTGCACCTCTCTTGCCTCTTTATGCACCTCTCTTGCCTCTTTATGCAATTCTCTTGCCTCTTGCTTCACCCTCTTCCCTCTTTCTGCACCTCTCTTGCCTCTTTCTGCACTTATCTTGCCTTTATCTGCACCTCGCTTGCTTCTTTCTTGAGTTCCTTTGCTTTTTTCTGCACCTCTCTTTTTTCTTTCTGCACCACATTTGCCTCTTTCTGCACCTCTGTTGCTTCTTTATGAAGTTATCTTGCTTCTTTATTCACCTCTTTTGCTTCGTTCTGCCTGGTGCCTGTTTGTGCACCTCTGTTGCCTCTTTCTGCATTTCTCTTGCCTCTTATGTTGCTTCTTTCAGCACTTCTTTTGCCTCTTACTGCACCCCTCTTGCCTTCTTCTTCACCTCTGTTGCTTCTTTACGCACTTCTTGTGCTTCTTTCTGCACCTGTTGCTTCTTTCTGCACCCCTCTGGCATCTTTCTGCACCCCTATTGCCACTTTATGCACCCCTCTTCCCTCTTTCTGCATGTCTCTTGCCTCTTTCTGCACCTCTCATCCCTCTTTCTACCCCTGTTTTCCCTTTTTTTGCATCTATCTTGCCTCTTTCTGTACTTCTCTTCCCTCTTTCCGCAACTCGGTTGCTTCTTTCTGTAATTCCCCTACCTCTCATTGCATTGCTCTTGACCCTTCTGCACCTCTGTTGCCTATTTCTGCACTTCTCTTGTTTCTTTCTACACCTCTGTTGCGTCTTTCTGCACTTCTCTTCCCTCTTTCTGCACCTCTCTTGTCTCTTTCTGTACCCTGGTTCTATCATCCTGCACCTCTCTTGCCTGTTCCTGCACATCTCTTGCCACTTTCTGCAGTTCTCTTGCCTCTTTCTGATCTTCTGTAGATTCTTTCTGCCTTTCTCTTGCTTCTTTCTCTACCTCTCTTGCTTCTTTCTACACAACTCTTGCCTCTTTCTACACCCCTCTACCCTCTTTCTGCACCCCTGCTCCCTCCTTCTGCAACGCTCTTGCCTGTTCCTTCACCAATCTTGCCTCTTTCTGTACTTCTCTTGCCTCTTTCTGTACCTCTATTGTTTCTTTCTACACTTCTCTTGCTTCTTTCTGTACTTCTCTTGCTTTTGCTGCACTTCTCTTTCCCCTTTCTGCACTTCTCTTGCATCTTTCTGTACTTCTGTTGCCGCTATCTGCACCTCTGTTGCTCCTTCTTGTACTTCTCTTGCCTCTTTCTGCACTTTTCTTGCTTCTTTTCTGCACCTCTCTTTTTTCTTTCTGCACCACTTTTGCCTCTTTCTGCAACTCTGTTGCTTCTTTATGAAGTTCTCTTGCTTCTTTCTTCACCTCTCTTGCTTCGCTCTGCCTGGTGCCTGATTGTACACCTCTGTTGCCTCTTTCTACATTTCTCTTGCCTCTTATGTTGCTTCTTTTAGCACTTCTTTTGTCTCTTACTGCACCCCTCTTGCCTTCTTCTGCACCTCTGTTGCTTCTTAACGCACTTCTCGTGCTTCTTTCTGCACCTGTTGCTTCTTTCTGCACCCCTCTGGCATCTTTCTGCACCCTTATTGCCACTTTATGCACCCCCCTTCCCTCTTTCTGCATGTCTCTTGCCTCTTTCTGCACCTCTCATCCCTCTTTCTACCCCTGTTTTCCTTTTTTTTGCATCTATCTTGCCTCTTTCTGCACTTCTCTTTCCTCTTTCCGCACCTCCGTTGCTTCTTTCTGTAATTCCACTACCTCTCATTGCATCGCTCTTGCCCCTTCTGCACCTCTTTTGCTTATTTCTGCACTTCTCTTGTTTCTTTCTACACCTCTGTTGCGTTTTTTTGCACTTCTCTTCCCTCTTTCTGCACCTCTCTTGTCTCATTCTGCAGTTCTCTTGCCTCCTTCTGCACCTCTGTTGCATCTTTCTGCACTTCTCTTCCCTCTTTCTGCACCTCTCTTGTCTCTTTCTGTACCCTGGTTCTATCATCCTGCACCTCTCTTGCCTGTTCCTGCACATCTCTTGTCGCTTTCTGCAGTTCTCTTGCCTCTTTCTGATCTTCTGTAGATTCTTTCTGCCTTTCTCTTGCTTCTTTCTCTACCTCTCTTGCTTCTTTCTACACAACTCTTGCCTCTTTCTACACCCCTCTACCCTCTTTCTTTTTTGATCAAACGTATTTTATTGAGTTCTACAAAGCAATACCATACATACGGTAAACAAAAAGAACAAAGCTGCAGCACCCACCCCAGAGACAACGCACATTTGAACCATCCACCTGTTAAACGAGGGGTCGCCAGGAGTCCATGCATGCTCGTATGGTGGTAGACAAACCTCGCTCTGTCCTCTGGTACTCTTTTCCACCAACCCCCAGGAACCCCACCCATCCCAACCTACCCCAACCGTGCTCGACTCCCATCCCCTATCAACCCTCCCCCACCCTCCCCACCCGGTGTGTTCCTTGTAGCGCCTAGAGGTGTCCATACGGGGTGCAGGCTAACCCTTGTGGCCTCCTTTGGCCTTCTCGTCGCGGAATGCCTCCGCCAGTTTCAGAACCCTGAGATACTTCGGGCAGGTGAGTTCCGTGAATTCTTGGGAGAGCAGGGAGATGAGTGGCTGCCATACCTCTCTAAACGATTCCGATGTCTGTGTGAGTGAGGCCTGTATCCTCTCCATCCCCATGATGTACCATAATCTATGTAGCCACCCCATGTGAGTGGGTTTCCTCGTAGTTCCCCAAAGTGACAGGATGTGTTGGGTCGCCGCCCCCATCGCCAACCCCACCTGTTTACCCCTTATGGATTTGAGCGGGAACATCAGGCTGTTGGGGAGCCCCAGTATCGCATAAGCCGGGAAGCGAGGAATGTCGGTGTCAAAGTGGGTGTCTATGTCCTTAAGCACTGCCTCCCAAAATTCCCGCACCGCGGTACACTCCCATAAAATGTGTATCATGGTTCCCGTTTGTCCACACCCTCTCCAGCAGTTAGGGTCTTTGCTCGGGTTCCCGCGGTGCAGTCGTTCCGGGGTCAAGTGCCAATAATAGGCGATCTTCACTGCCGCCTCTTTGCTAGCCGTGTTTCTGGCCGTATTGGTGAGCCCGGTAATATATGTCCGGCAGATCTCTCCGTGGGGGGAGGCGGGGACAGCATTAGGTAAAGTTCCGTGATGGACCGTGAGTCCGATGTTTTGGTCATAATCCACCTCTCATATGGGGTGAGCGGGCGACTGGCCAGGGGCGCCACGTCTGCGTGGGTCAGCCAATGCCTAAGTTGGAAGTACTGGTAGCGGAGCGGTTAGTCAAGTGTGTGGTCCGCTGTCACTATGTCCCATGTCAGAAAGCCCTCTGTATCAAACAGGTGGCCCGCAGAGCGGCACCCAGACTGTCGCCATTGGGGGAACGAGCGTGGGGGCCTGCCTGGGGGAAACGCTGGATTATCTAACAGGGGTGTCATAGGGGAGGGGAAAGTTGTCAGGCCCCTCGGGACCCCGGTTGCGTCCCACACTTGTAGGAGAGTTTTGGTAATAGGGGATTTCTTGAGGTACGTTGGTCTATCCGGCCGTGCCAAAAAGGGGACCTTCCATAGGGGCATGCCCGCCATGGCCCTGTCCTGAAATAACCAGTGCTTTTCCGAAGTCGGCCTAGACCACTCCAGAAGGTACCGGAGCTGCGCTGCCTGAAAATAGCGCCGCAAGTCTGGGACGCCCAGGCCCCCCTCTGCCGTTGCCCTCGTGACCAAGTCGCGCCTCATCCTGGACCTCTTGTTGGCCCACACATATTGGTTCAGGACGTCCTGCAATTTCTTCAGCATCCCCAATGGGGGAGTGACCGGGATGGTCTGAAATAGGTACAGGATCTTGGGCAGAAGGGACATTTTGATGGCGGCCACTCGTCCTAGCCACGAGAGCGGCTGTTGTTTCCACCGCGCAATGTCGCCCTGGGCACGTGACAGGAGCTTAGTGTAGTTAAGGTCGACCGTCTGGGCAGTCGCTGGCGTCAAGTCTATCCCCAGGTACTGTATTGTGGTGCTTACCTCAAGACCCCCTATGTGCAGTGACTCTCTGTTAGCCGGTCGGGTGTTGCTACCCAGCGGGAGGACCACGGACTTTTGTACATTCATTTTGAAGCCCGACACCGCTCCAAACGCCTCCATTTCCGCCAAAAAGGCCGGTAAAGATTCCCTCGGATTGTCTACTGCCACAAGAATGTCATCCGCGTACAGGCTCAGCGTTTGTTCCACCCCCCCAAACTTGATCCCCTTGATGGAGCGATTGTCCCGAACTCGCTGGGCAAAGGGCTCAATGTAGAGAGCGAACAGGAGCGGCGAGAGCGGGCAGCCCTGCCGCGTGCCCCTTTGGATGTCGAATGGCTTAGAGCTTACCCCATTGACTTTGATCGTCGCCTTCGGTGACGAATAACAACCCGCCACCCAGGAGCGGAAACGGGGGCCCACCCCGAATTTTGTCAGCGTGTGATCCAAGAAACTCCAATCCACCCTGTCGAACGCCTTCTCGGCGTCGACCGATAGCAGTGCTGCATCCGAGGCGTTGAAGTTAGCCTTGTCTATGACATGCATGATGCGTTTAGTGTTGTCTGCGCACTGCCGGGAGGGGACGAAGCCTGCCTGGTCCGGTTCGATGATGCCTGGCAGGCAGGGGCCCAGACGGGAGGCCAGGATGCCCGTGAAGAGCTTGAGGTCGAGATTGAGGAGCGATATCGGCCGATATGCCGCACATCGCGAGTGGTCCTTGCCCGGCTTCGGCAGGCCTACGAATTCTGCCTCCAGCATCTCCTTTGGGATCGAGCCCGGGCCCCCAAATGAGTTAAAAAGTTTCGTGAGGACCGGCGCCAAGAGAGGGCAAAAGGTCTTGTAAAAGCCCGCGGAGAAGCCATCCGGGCCCGGGGCAATGGCCGATATAACTTCCTCCAGGCGGATAGGGGCTTCTAACGTCTTGGCGTTCGTGTCATTGAGAGCGGTGACATCCACGGCCTCCAGGTAGGCCCTCCCCTCCTCCTCCCCCAGGTCCGGGTCAGCAGCATAAAGCTGTGCGTAGAAGGCTCGAAACGCCTCCGCTATGCGGTCATCCTCTCGAACTTCCTCGCCCTCGTCTCCGCGTATAACGGGGATTTGGGAGCGAACAGTCTTAGCCTTAAGCTTACTAGCCAGTAGGCGACCAGTCCTGTCCCCCCCTACATAGTACGTGTGGCGGAGGCAGAGCGCCGCATATTCAGCCCTGTCCAAGTCCAGACCCGCCAGTTGTGCCCTAGCAGTTTTCAGTTTGCGCCAGATCCGGGGGGCGCCCGTCCGGCAGTGAACCCGCTCTAGCTCTAACACCTGTGTCTCTAGTTCCCGCCTCCGATCCATACGCTCCTTGTTGTCCGCCGCCGCAATCGCAATGATGTCACCCCTAACGACCGCCTTGAGCGCCCCCCACAGTGTCGCCTGGGCTACCTCTCCGGTGTCGTTCAGGTCCAAGTAGCTGGCGATGCTTTGGGACAGTCGTTGTACCACCCCCTCGCGGGAGAGCAGGCTCTCCCGGAGTCGCCACTTGCCCCTGTGTGGAGGTGTGCGCGGGACTGTCAGTTGGAGGACCACCGCTTCATGGTCTGAAAGCGTCGCAGGTGTAATGTCGATGTCTTGAATCATGGGGATCATGTCTGTGGAGCCCAGAAAGTGGTCTATCCTAGCATAGGTGTGGTGCACATGCGAGTAAAAAGTGTATCCCGGGGTGGTATGGTGCCTTTCCCGCCAGACGTCAACCAGCCCTCTGTCTTTCAGCCACTGCCTCCCCAACTCTGAGAGTGCCCCTGTGTCCCCAAACCTCTTCCCGGACCTATCCACTTCGTTGTCCATGACCAAGTTTATGTCCCCTCCCACCAGGACAAGCCTCATGTCCCCCGACAGTGCTTCGGATAGCGCCCCCTTCAAAAAGGCCTCCTGTTTAGTGTTGGATGCGCAGACAGAGCCCAATGTGAAGGAAGATGTGCCTATATGGACCGCATGCACTAGGAGTCTGCCTCTAATCTCGGCTACCTTGCCCCCCACCCGTCCCCGAAAATGCTTGGCCACCAGAATAGCCACTCCTGCTTTTTTCTCTGTAGTTGTGGAGTAAAATTGATGGGGGAAGGCTCTTGCTTTCATGCGGTGCCAGTCTTTCGCTAAGAGATGTGTCTCCTGTAATATACAAAGTTCCGCCCCAGAGTGTTCGAGGAACGAAAGAACTGCCCTCCTTTTGATAGGGTTGTTAAGTCCCTTCACATTAAGGGAGAGGATACGAATGCTGTCAACTGTCATGAGTGTGTGAATGTTCCGCATGCCCTAGTGTGGGCCCCGAGCCACCTCTCCCCAGGACGCCTGGCCATAGTGCGAATCGAACACACCGAGTTCCCCCCCCACGCCCGCCCTGACCCCAACTCCCCCCCAACAATCGCCCCCCTCCCCACTCCTCACCCCTCCTCCCCCCAACTGGTGAACATAGTCCCAGGCCAATCATTTGAAAGTCTAGGCCTGTGGTAAATGAGTCAAAGTAAGGGTGTGTGGCAGTGGCGGCTCTTGGCCCCCGACCCCCCGACCAGGAGTCAAACTTAGCTGATGTCGACCGTCGCTGCAGTCATCTCACGAGTCGGCACCAGTGTCTTTGGATACCACTTGGATCGCTGCTGCCCGTTCCTGGGCTACTGTGTCGGGATTAGGCTTAAGTGACTTTTTCTGCTGCCTGCCTCGTCGCACTTTCTGCCAGCCGTCCCCCGTCGTCCGAGGGGAGCCAGATGCAGTCCCTAGAGGCCGTCCCTCGTCCACATCGTCCCGTTGCGGTTCCTCATATGGGATGTCTAGTACTGCGCAGGTGTCTCGTAGGGAGCGCAGTTGGTGCAGGGCGCCGTTCCACTTAAAAATGAGGCGGAAAGGGTGCCCCCAGGAGTAGGGCACCCCCTCCTTGCATAGGAAAGTTGTGGCAGCCCTAAAGGACCTCCGCTTCTGCAGGGTGATAGCCGACAGGTCCTGGAAAAATTCCACATTGTGGTCCTGGAAACGAAGGGGCTGTTTGAGACGTGCCGCCTTTAGTATGCGCTCCTTTAGGGGATAATCCGGCAGGAAGGCCAAGATATCCGGGGGAGGGCCCTGGGTCCGCCGGGCCAAGCCCACCCGGTGGGCCCTGTCGATGCGGATCACAAAGTTATCATCTTCTCCCAACACCATCCGGAAGAGCGCTTGTAGGTACCCTCCGCCTTGGGTGGCACGTTCCGGACTCAAATGTTATTTCGTCTGGAGCGGTTCTCCAAGTCCTCCATGTGGGACTGGAGGTCTGTCTGCTGGTCGTGGAGTCGGACAATCTCCTGCCGGAGGAATTCTATTTCTTCACTCCTGGCTTGGCCCGATAGCTCGTTGGCGGCCACTCTCTCCCCCAGATCGTCGACATCGCGCCTGAGTTCTTTGTATTCCCCGGTCATTTCCTGCCGGAAGGTCTGGATGTCCTCTTTAAGGGAGGTGAAGAGGGTCTCCATGAAAGCCTTGGTCGCCGGGGCCTCGCCTTCTGTGTGGTCCTTCCCCTTGGGGGGAGGCACCGGGGCCATCTTGTCCGGTGTTTTGTCGCCCTTGGAGGAACCCTTGACCAGCATGTCAGAGATGTTGCGGTTCCCTTTGCTGTTGTTGGACGCCATATTGTTCCCGGTCCCTGCTGGGGGCCGCAGTTGAGCCGTAGTCCCCTGCAGGACCGCAGGCTTCTTCGGTGTGCCTGGGCCGGTGGGTGGAGGGGCAGCCCGTGCACACTTAGCGCCTCCGTTCCGCGCCCTGGTCGCCTCTGTATCCTCCGTGCCTCGGCCGAAGGCCCACGCGATGCAGCCCCCTCCGATGTGTAGCGCTGGCTATGGCGCACGTGGCAACTCCCAGGTGTCCGCTGGGCCTCTCGGGCCTCCACTTCCCAGGGCCTCCGCCCCCACGATGCACAGCCTCCTCGGGGTCCCCCCTGAGGCCCCGCCACGGCCCGGCCTGTCTTCTCGTGTGTCCCCGACGGGGTCTCCGTGCCTCACTTCCCTGACAGCCGGGGCCCCCTCGCCTCAAGCCGAGCCTGTAGTACCACTGCCAGCCGAGTCTCTGGTCCCGAACGGCCCAGCCTGTGGTCCACACACTTTCTCCTTCTCCGAGGGGCCCCTGTCCCCCTGTCGCCCCTTTCTGTAGATTTCTCGTGGGTGGTCGGGCGCTGTTGCGGGCTATGGCCTTCCGCGTGTCCCCAGTAGGGCCCCTTTCGTGTGGCTTTCTTTGCTGGGCGCCAGTGGGGGGGGGGCTCTCAGCCATGCCCCGGGGGTCCCCTGGTCACCCACTATGCACTGTAGTCCTCTATGTCCAGAGCGCCAGGGCCTCACCGCCTTCCGATGCTTTCAGCCCTCCACCCGGGCTATGGTAGTTCATACGCGGGGGGGGGTCCGCCCTCACGGCTCTGTGCCCGCTCACTTGCAGGCCGTCGCTATTGTCCCCGGGGCTCCTCACCTTGCTGCGTGCTTGTCGCTCGGGCCGACAACGAGGCCAAGCCGCGCCCACCGCGACTAGGCCCAAGCCGGGGCCTCGGGTAGTTTAGGATGCCGGCGGGCCCGGCACACCACAGTCCTCCTCGGGTCCACCCGGCTCCTCGTTTGCCGCAGCTGAGGCTTGCCCCCCGGCCTCCGCAATCGCTGCAGTTGTCCCCGACCCCTCTGCTCCGGGGTCAGGAGCACTGCGGGAATCCTCCCTGGGTCGCCGTGTACTCAGGCCCCGGCACTATCTCCGCGCCATGCGGCGGCAGCGGTCCGTCTCCGCTCCGCAGCGCCCCCGCCATCTCCGGGCTCCAGAATCGGCCCCTGCTGCACTGCGGCGATTGCAGACCCTGTCCGCCGATGATGGCTGGCTCGGTGGGGGCGATGGTCCGCGAAAATCCCTCTCGGGGGATCGGGTGTAGGGAGCCACCGCGGAACACGTCCTACCGAGCCGCCATCTTAGCCACGCCCCTTTCTACCCTCTTTCTGCACCCCTGCTCCCTCTTTCTGCAACGCTCTTGCCTGTTCCTTCACCTATCTTGCCTCTTTCTGTACTTCTCTTGCCTCTTTCTGTATCTCTATTGTTTCTTTCTACACTTCTCTTGCTTCTTTCTGTACTTCTCTAGCTTTTGCTGCGCTTCTCTTTCCCCTTTCTGCACTTCTCTTGCATCTTTCTGTACTTCTATCAATCAATCAATCAATCAATCAATCAAGCATTTATATAGCGCACTACTCACCCGGAGGGTCTCAAGGCGCTGGGGGGAGGGGGTCCGCTACTGCTCGAACAGTCAGGTCTTGAGCTGCTTCCTGAAGGCGAGGTGGTCTTGGGTCAGGCAGAGGTGGGTCGGAAGGGAGTTCCAAGTTTTGGCTGCCAGGTAGGAGAAGGACCTTCCTCCTGTGGTGGCTCTTCGGATGCGGGGGACGGCAGCGAGGGCGTGGCTGGTTGATCGAAGCTGGCGTTTGGGAGCGTAGAAGTTGAGGCAGCTGTTGAGGTATCCTGGGCCTTGGTTGTGTAGGGCTTTGTGTGCGTGGGTTAGGAGCCGGAAGGTGATTATCTTGTTGACCGGGAGCCAGTGCAGGTCTCTCAGGTGTCCGGAGATGTGGCTGCGGCGGGGGATGTCCAGGATGAGTCGTGCTGAGGTGTTCTGGATCCGCTGGAGTCTCTTCTGGAGTTTGGCGGTGATTCCGGCGTAGAGGGAGTTGCCGTAGTCCAGACGGCTGGTGACGAGGGCCTGGGTGACCGTTTTCCTGGTCTCGGTGGGGATCCATCGGAATATCTTACGTAGCATGCGTAGGATGTTGAAGCACGACGAGGAGACGGCGTTGACTTGTCTGGTCATGGAGAGGGAGGAGTCTAGGATGAAGCCCAGGTTGCGTGCGTGGTCTGTGGGTTTGGGTGCGCTGCCCAGGGCGGGGGGCCACCAGGAGTCGTCCCAGGCGGAGGGAGATGATCCCAGGATGAGGACTTCCGTCTTGTCCGAGTTCAGTTTAAGGCGGCTGTTCGACATCCATTTGGCTACGTCTGTCATCCCTTCGTGCAGGTTGGCTCTGGCGGTGGCGGGGTCATTGGTGAGGGAGAGGATCAGCTGGGTGTCATCGGCGTAGGAGATGATGTTGAGGTTGTGCTGGCGTGCGATGGCTGCGAGGGGGCTCATGTAGACGTTGAAGAGTGTTGGGCTGAGCGAGGAGCCTTGAGGAACGCCGCAGATGACTTCTGTGGCCTCAGATCTGAATGGGGGGAGGCGGACTCTCTGTGTCCTTCCGGCAAGGAAGTAGATGATCCACTCCAGTGCCTTCTCCTGGATTCCGACGTTGCTCAGGTGCTGTACTAGGGTACAGTGGCAGACAGTGTCGAAGGCCGCGGAGAGGTCCAGGAGGATGAGGGCCACTGTTTCTCCGTTGTCGAACAGGGCTCGGATGTCATCGGTCGCTGCGATCAGGGCGGTCTCGGTGCTGTGGTTGGCCCGGAAGCCAGACTGCGAGAGGTCGAGGGAATCGTTCGTCTCAAGGAAGGCGGCCAGTTGCTTGTTGACGGTCTTCTCGATGACTTTTGCCGGAAATGGGAGCAGCGAGATGGGGCGGTAGTTCTTGAGGTCGGTGGGGTCGGCTGATGGTTTCTTGAGTAGAGCGCTGAGTTCGGCGTGCTTCCAGCTCTCCGGGAAGGTGGCGGTGTCGAAGGAGGTGTTGATGATGTCCCGCAGGTGGGGTGCGATGACAGCGTCGGCCTTGTTGAAGACGTGGTGAGGGCAGGGGTCTGTCGGAGATCCGGAGTGGATGGAATTCATCGTGCGGACGGTGTCTTCGGTGCAGATCGGGGTCCAGGCGCGGAGGGTGGTTGTGGGGGGCGGTGGTTTGGTTGTGGCTTGCGTTGGTTGAGTGCTGAAGCTGTTGTGTATGTCCGTGATCTTGTTGTGGAAGTAGGAGGCGAGGGAGTTGCAGAGGTCCTGCGAAGGGGTGATGTCGTTGTTTCCGGCGTTGGGGTTGGAGAGCTCTTTCACGATGTTGGAGAGTTCCTTGCTGTTGTGTGCGTTGTTATCCAGTCGTTTCTTGAATGCGGTTTTCTTGGTGGCGTGGATCAGTTGGTGGTGTTTTCGGGTGGCGAGCTTGAGGGCAGTCATGTTGTCCGGTGTTGGGTCTCTGCGCCAGGTTTTCTCGAGTGCTCTGCAGTTCTTCTTGGAGCTCTTGATTTCGTCGTTAAACCATGGGGCTTTCTTGCTGCTGGGTCTGCTCGGCGGGGTCTTCAGGGGGGCGAGGTCGTCTGCGCAGTCGCTGATCCATTTCGTGAGGTTGGTGGCCGCTTGGCTGGGGTTTGTTGTGCTGGTGGGAGGGTTCTTGCTCAGGGAAGTAGCGAGCTGGTCTGCAGTGATCTTGTTCCAGCTTCTGCGGGGAACCTGTTGCTGGTGGTGGTGGAACGTGGTCCTTCTGAATCTGAAGTGGATGCAGCTGTGGTCCGTCCAGTGGAGTCCCGTGGCGTGGCTGAAGGCGATGTCCTTGCTGGAAGGGAAGACCGGGTCGAGTGTGTGTCCGGCGTAGTGGGTGGGGGTGTTGACCAGTTGCTTGAGTCCGAGGTTGGCGAGGTTGTCCAGCAGGGTGAAGGTGTTGTTGTCGTTGTTGTTCTCCAGGTGGAAGTTGAGGTCCCCGAGGAGGATGTAGTCGGCGGAGAGGAGGGCGTGTGGGCTGATGAAGTCGGCGATGTCTTCGCTGAATTTTCTGCGTGGTCCCGGGGGTCTGTAGATGAGGGTGCCTCTGAGGGTGGTCTTGGGGTTGACGTGGATCTGGAAGTGCAGGTGTTCGGCGGGTGCGAGGGTATCGACGGTGTCGGTCGTGATGCGGATGGTGTTTCTGTGGATGATGGCGATGCCTCCTCCGGTCTGGTTGACGCGGTCCCTCCGGATGATCTTGTAGCCTTCCGGGATGGGGATGGCGATGGCGATGTCGGGCGCTGAGGAGGCGTTCATCCAGGTTTCCGTGAGGAAGGCGACGTCTGGGGCTGTGGTGTCGAGCAGGTTCCAGAGCTCGACGGCGTGTCTGTGGACGGAGCGGGTGTTGAGCAGGATGCACTTCAGGTGGGTGCTGCTGGCGTTCGGCTTGGTGGGTGTTGGTGTGGCGTGGGTCCGGTTGCAGGTGAACTTGCAGGAGTGGCAGCTGAAGGGTCCATGGGTGCGTCTCGGTGTGGCTCGGTAGCAGCCCGGGGTCCGGCCAGTGTTGAGTGCGTTGAGTTCGGTGGCGTCGTAGGTCCGTCAGGTCGGCCTCCGTCGGTGGGGGCCAGGGGTCCTGACGCTGGGCGCGGGCCAGGCACAGACAGGCGCAGACGGGCTTATCTTTGGCGCACCTTCGGCGCTCAATCGGTGCTCCCGCTGCGCGCGTCCGTTGTGCGGTCGCTCCGGGGGCGTCATAAGTGAGGAGCCGGGAGGGCGGGTCAGCTGGGTGGCGGGAGCGGGGCGGCCAATGGGCAGGAGGGGGGGCAGAGACGCCAGAGGGCAGTGGCGGGAAGGAGGACCGAGGGCGGCTCAGCGGCGGCTGGGTCGTCCGGCGGCTGGAGGGAGCACACAGGTGGGGGAGGGCAGCCGAAGCGGAGGAGAGGGGTACGGAAGGCAAAGGGGAACAATGCTAAGTATACAGGCGGCGGACAGGGGAGACAACAGGCACACAGCAGGGTACAGAAGGAAAAAGGGGAAACAACAGGCGAATGCAAAGGGCAAACCAGGCACGCAGTGGATGGCAAACAGCGGCGAAAACGGAACAATGCTAAGTACACAGGGGAACAATGCTAAGTACACAGGCGGCGGACAGGGGAGACAACAGGCACACAGCAGGGTACAGAAGAAAAAAGGGGAAACAACAGGCGAATGCAAAGGGCAAACCAGGCACGCAGTGGATGGCAAACAGCGGCAAAAAACGGAGGTGGTAGCAGGAAGTGCGCAGCAGTCAGCAGGGCAGCGTGCTGGCAGCAGCGGGCAGGAGCGGCGGAAGTGGGGCGACCTCGCCTGGGCAGGCTCGAGCGGTCACTGTAGCCTCTATCTACACCTCTGTTGCTCCGTCTTGTACTTCTCTTGCCTCTTTCTGCACTTTTCTTGCTTCTTTTCTGCACTTCTCTTGCCCAGGTTCTGCACTGCTCTTGCCTCTATCTACACTTTTATTTCATGAACCCTCACAAATGTTTCAAAACTAGTTTGACGCTCACTATATCTGCTGTCTTGAAAAAATGTGGGTGATCTGCCAAGCGGGAGCTGAGAAAACAGGGTGTCCCAAAACGCTTTTTCCCCAATATTACTGCTGAACGGAATTACACCAAATTTGACAGAAGTGTAGCTGTTGGTCCAGAAAGCACCCTTTTGTTAAATGGTGTAAATCTGTTCAGTTGCTGTTGAGAACTTTAAAGATTTTTAAGATATACAACTGGGGACATGGAGTATTTGCTTCCCAATCTGAGATCTCATGCTGAGATCTGATTGGCTGCCAACACTTCAAACCAGGAAGTGTTGGCTGCCATCTTGTGACTTGGTTGAACTTTAAAAAAAAAAAAAGAAAATGAGGCAGGATTGAAACACCCTGATGTTCTAAGTCTCTTGGGAGGGCATTTGTTTAAATCCACAGAAATGGCACTGGATTTGAGATTCCCACCAATTCTTTTTTTTTTAAAATGAAGCTACGGTAGACTGCTCACCTAGTGATAACCTTTGGAGTGGTGAAATTCATCTGACCCGTCATCCACTGAAGGATCAGAGCTGGACCGACGGATGCCCTGGAGATGAGTGAATGGTGTTCTGATGTTGATGGGTGTCAAGGGGGTGCAAATACACTGTGACCCGAGCTTTTAGTGTGGCTCCGGAACGCACCTGGCGCCGATATTCAAGGGAGTGAGATGGTGACTAAGACCGACGTGGATAGATCCCTGCCTGGATCCTCCAAGGGATCCAGAAACATTCAATCCAACAAGTTGGACTGATATACCAGGCCCAAGGGGTCCCCGACGGAGGTGAAAAGAACCCAGGTGGGAGGAGAAGAGGCCGTGCCTGGTCCCACTGAGCCAACTTTGACAGATCTCATGGCGGCCATCAATGGGGTTCAGTCGTCCCTGGGCCAGTAGAGTGAGGCACTGAATAATAAGCTGGACACAGTAACGATTGAGATGGGGCTGATACGGGTGGATCTTACTAAGGCGAGTGAGAAAGGGAAGACACTAGAGGTCAAGACGGAAAGACTGATCGACGACGTGTCTATGTTGTAACAAGAGGTACGGGGCCTCAAGAGTCCTTACAGATCGTAAGCTGGATGACTATGAAGGGAGGGCCAGGCGTAACAACGTCCGCATTCTTGGAGTGCCAGAGAAATCAGAAGGTCAAGCACCGGACCTGTTCATCGAGGACATTATGCTTAACCACCTTAAGCCTAAAGGACTAAGCAATTTCTTCATGGTCGAGCGTGCACACAGGGTACCTGGGGGAAGGCCACGAAACGGGGCACCGCCCTGCCCCATGATTGCACAGGCCCTCAATTTTCGTGGCAGGGATGCAATCCTTTCCTTCTTCCCAGACTTTACTCGGGCGGTGCAGAGACAACGTCTGAGCTTCTTGTCGGTGAAAAAGAAGATGAGAGACAAGGGACTGAAATATGCCATGATGTTTCCGGCCCGCCTCCGGGTGGAACTCGTCGGGAATATCTGATTTTTTGATAATTCTGAGGTGGCGTCAGACTGGTTGGAGAGTGTGCACTCGACAGAGGCAGAGGGACGAGGTCAGGAGGAAGCGAATGAACAATAGGAGTACCCACAATGAAGACTGCAGGACTTAATTTGCCGTATGTTATGACCGGGGGACGGGGTTTGTCCTGAAGGATTCTACGGGTTAGTTATCTTAGATTAGGAATTATACTGGACCAGTCCGGAGTGAAGAAGTAATGGTGAGACTGGGTGGGGGAGGCAGGCCGGTCATTTGGGCCTCCCACCATTTACTACTTTTAGTTAGTTGTAGATTAGTGTTGGGGCGACAGGCACACTGCTGGTTGGGGATGTGCTCCAGTGGATGTATGACGTTACAACGCATACTTTTACAACGCCTACCTTTACAACGCATTTTTAACACCGCAACCTCCATTACAACGCACACCTTTACAACGCATGCCATGCAACGAATTCTTTGAAACTACCTTTACAACGCATTCCACTACAACGCATACTACATTTACAATGCACACCATTACAACGCATTACATTATATTGCATGTAAGGTAAGTGTTGGATAGTGTAGGGGTAAAAATTACTATTCTAACTCCAGGGAGTGCAACAGTAGGGTAAGTGTTGGATAGTGTAGGGGTAAAAATTACTATTCTAACTCCAGGGGGTGCAACAGTAGGGTAAGTGTTGGATAGTGTAAGGGTACTATGTGTTGTAATGCTATGCGTTGTAATAGTATGCATTGTAATGACTGCGTTGTAATGGCATGCGTTGTAGTGGTGTGCGTTGTAGTGTCATGCGTTGTAATGACTGCGTTGTAAATGCATGCGTTGTAATGGATGTTGCGTTGTAAAAGTTTCATTGTAATGGTAGTGCGTTGTAAAAGTTGCGTTGTAAAGGTTGTATACCGCTCCAGCTACATGCAGGGGTGCAAGGTGGAGGGTGGGGGGTCCAGTGTTGGGGGTTTTTGAGATTAAAAATGTATTCAGTGCAGTATTATTAGCGACATGTTTTTACTTTTTGCATCAGGTGACAGTATTGCAATTCGATGCTAGAGGTGTGGGATAAATGTCTCGTACTAGTCAGGGATCGGGGATAAGAGTGCTGAGCTGGAATTTCAATGGTCTGGGCAACAGGAAAAAGAGATGGATGGCGAATCAGCTAATTAGAAGACACTCCCCAGAAGTTGCACTATTGCAAGAGACACATCTTGTCGGGAATTGGTGCATGGCCCTCCATAAAGGGGGATTTAAACTAGTGGCACATGCTGGGTTTACATCGGGGTCTAGGGGAGTTGGTATCCTAATAAAAAACTCCTTTCCGTTTGAAATGCAGGCTACATGGTCAGACCGGAGGGGCAGATATGTAGATGTCTCGGGACAGCTGGGGGGTACGCGCTTACCTTCTTGTCCGTATATATGCCTCCGGGCCTTCAGTCAGATACTTTCACAGATTTGAGTGCCATCTTTCTAACCCTGCCCCTGGGTCTCCTTGTGCTGGGGGGAGATTTCAATGCAGTACTCGATGGGGGAATAGATAGACTCCCGGCGTGAATTCATACACCATCGCAGAAGTGGCTCCCTGACTTCCTTGAAACGCTGGGGTTGGTTGATAGTTGGAGGGTGCATAATCCGACTCAGAGGCACTTCACTCATGTGTCCGCCGCACACAATAGTATGTCCAGATTAGACTACATATTGATACCGGCGGCTATGGCAGACACGATCAGAAAAGCAAGATACCTGGGGAGGGGCATCTCAGATCATTCCCCGATGTGGCTACAGGTTGAGATTGTGCAACCAGCGGTTGGCAGGGTAGCCCCGATTAATGCATGGCACTTGAAGGACCCAGCCACAAAAAAAAGAGATACTCCAAATTTTGGAGCTCTATTTTCGTAAGAATGCGGGTACTGTCTACTCAGCACAGTCCCTGTGGGAGGAATATAAAGTCGTACTTCTGGGTGAGGTCCTTTGCTTGATTGCAGGCAAGAAGAAGAAATACCAGGCGGAGGTAACCAGGGTGGAGGCGGAAGTTGTTGGGTTAGAGGAACGGGTGGCTGAGACTGCTGCTGAGGGAGACCTGCATCTGCTGAAGTTGAAACAAGATGAGTACAAGGGCCTCTCCAGGGAGAGGGCAGTCTATCATAACAATGTCATATAAAGCCGAGTATATGAACATGGAGCTAAGGCCGGTAAGTTAATCGCTTGGTTAGAACGTGGAGAGCGGGCCTCTCATTTAGTGCCTGAACTGTAGGGGTCGGGTCCTGATAGAATTACTGATCCACAGGCAGTGGCAGACGTCTTTTCTGAGTATTACAAAGAAGTATATGCCTCGGCAAATGGTTTTACTGAGAAGTCTGGGAAGGCTACCGGTCCTAATGGGATGCCTAGAGTGCTATATAAATTGAATGCCCATAAAATCGCTCTGCATATTCGTACCATGTTTCTAGAAAGTAGAGAGCTGGGGCAACTTCCATGCGACCAGCGGGTGGCAAATATTGTGGTTATTCATAAGACAGGCAAGATTAGGACATCCCCTTCCTCATATAGACCCATCTCGCTTCTCAATGCAGTGCCCAAGATTTTGGTGAAATTGCTCGCCACCAGGTTGGTCAAGGTCATTACAACCCTGATACACCCGATCAATCTGGCTTCATACCGCATCGTAACACAGCCTTGAACTTGCGGAGACTCCATGGGATCCTGGGTTGCTCCCAGAGGATACTGGAACCAGTGGTTTTGGTGTCCTTGGATGCCATTATGGCATTTGATAGGGTTGAATGCGCTTATCTGTTTGCGGTTTTGACTAAGATGGGCTTTGGCTCGGAATTTATCGGGTGGGTTCGATTGTTATATGCTGCTCCCTTGGCCAGAGTGATCGTAAATAATTGTAAATCAGCTGCTTTTACCCTCGGGAGGGGCACGAGACAGGGATGCCCGTTGTCCCCACTTCTCTTCACACTGTCGTTGGAGCCTCTGGTGGCCTGGGTCAGGTGGGACCGGTCGATACGTGGCCTTCGGTGGACACCAGCGTGGGAGGATAAAATCTCGCTTTACACGGATGATATTCTGCTATATCTCACTAACCCCAGGGCAACCCTGAGCAATATTTTAGATGTCCTGGCC
This sequence comes from Lissotriton helveticus, assembly GCF_964261635.1. Taxonomy (NCBI): domain Eukaryota; kingdom Metazoa; phylum Chordata; class Amphibia; order Caudata; family Salamandridae; genus Lissotriton; species Lissotriton helveticus. The sequence goes on along the minus strand of NC_136061.1, from coordinate 509,912,934 downwards.
ATATTTGGTAGATATTCCAGGTTTGCTACAAATTGGTCAAAGTTGGTATTGTTTGTTATAGCGGGTGAGCCGCCTGTGGTCCCGCAGTCATGCCCTATAAAGATCGAACTAGTGGGATTTAAATATCTTGGCATATATATTACACTGGACCCGAAGGCGAGATATGTTAATACTTTAGAGCCCCCCCTTGAGTCGGTTCAAAAAAGATGTGGAACGCAGAAGGGCTCACCCCCTATCATTACTTTGGAGGGCGGTGTTGTTTAAGATGATGGCCTTACCTTGGTTCTTATACATACTCCAAAATACAATGGATCCAGTGCCTGTTACTTACTCCAGGGAGATCGAGACATTTCAGCGGCAGCTCCTCTGGGACAGCAGGCCCCGCATAGCTTTTATCAAGCTGAGTCTCCCGTGGCATGATGGGGGCAACGGTCTCCCTGACTTGAAGAAATATTACTGGGCCATACATCTTGCGGCGGTGAATTGCTTGGTTTATGGCCCACCCGGGGACTCAGGCTATGCTATGGACTGTGGCCAGGCACCAGGTGGAGATATCATTAAAGCCTTGTATACCAAGCCCGGAAGATTCACGTTGGCGGGCCCGACAGCACATGCCGTACATGTGTGGCACGCGGCTACCTGAAGTTTGGGATGGGAAGAAAAACTTACATTGACCGCCCCCCCTGTTCAGCTCAAAGAAGCTCGGGAGCTTGTGGAAGTCTAGAGGGTTCGATAAGTGGGACCTTATCGGAATCAGCCAGATTAAAGATGTGTGGGAGAAGGGCTGTGTGCAGACATTCAAATCTCTCAAAAAACAATACAGCTTGAATAATAATGAACACTTTCGGTACCGGCAGATTAGGCACACCCTTCTTGCCCGCATACCTAGAGGCACGGAGCTTCCGGAGGCATCTCCCCTTGAAGACCAAGTCCTAGACGGTCACATCCCAGAAAAGACCATCTCCCTGATATATAAGAAGCTTGTAAATAATATGGATGACCCAATGGGGAGTATTAGAACTGCGTGGGGAGCACACGGATTGGAGTTAGATGATGAGGACTGGGTGGAGGCTGTCTCCTCCCCCAAAGTGGTTGCAGTTCAGATGAGGCTTAGGTGAGTGCAACTTAAGATCCTACATAAATCATATATCACAGGGCGTAGACTTGTACATTTGGGGCACGCGGTGAGTAGAGACTGTAGGAGAGGTTGTGGAGAGCTGGGCACTTTCATGCGCATCATATGGCACTGTGAAGAGATACAGAATTATTGGGTGAAGGTACACGATGTGATCAAAGAAGTACTGGGGAAGGAGATACGGCCGGAAACCCGGAGATGTATATTGACTGTATGGGAACCCACGGATTTGAATGGGTATCAGAAACAGTGGGTGACGTTGGCATGTATGGTGGCGAAGCGTAATATCGCTCAGTTTTGGGGAGCCAGCAAGTCACCCCGGACTGCCAAGTGGGCCCAGGCTCTAGACTGGTGTATGTTTAGAGAAAGGGCAGTCTATGTGGCTAGGGGTTGTCCGGAGAAGTAGGGGAAGATCTGGGGGGCCTGGAATAGTCATCGTGGTGATTTGTGTACACCCCCGACAAGACAAAGGGAAGTTGAAACACAGGACTCCCCATGATCCCAAAGTTTATGCATATTGTAATTTATGATTCTGTACGAATGACAAATCAAACCCCGCAATGATGGCATATGTTGATCACCTGATGCTAATGTTTTGTTTGTTTCTCTCCCCAAAATTTTTTTTTAAAAATTAAAAAATAGATGGTGGTTGACCTGGGCAACCCTTGTGCCCCACCACCTCCCTAGCACAAATATTTATTTAAAGCGGGGGACACCCTACGTACCCCGCAGCCCTGGGGACCACTACCTCTCCGGGCTAAATATGAGAAATGCGAAGGGGCATGTGACTCCCCTGCAGCCCTGTGGACCGCCACCTCTCCAGAGCTAAATGAAATATTTTATGTTGGGGCACAGGCCCCCCAGCAGCCCCAGAGCCCACCCCCTCCCCAGGGCTGTAATCTGTAAAGGAGGAGACAGGCAGCCCCAGCTCCTGGAGCCATAGATGGCTCTGGGGACCACCATCCGCAGTACCCGCTTTTGCTACCTCCATAGGTAGCAGTTTGCTTTGGCTTGGTGGTAGCTATACTGCTCCCGTCAAGCCGTAGCAAATTGTGCTCACTTTCAGAAAGTAAGCAGAATTCATTTGACAGAGAGGGAGCTGCATTTTAGCAGCTCCCTCTCTGTCAAAGCAATACCAGTTCCCACAGGAGGCAGGGATTGCCATGCCTTGAGACTGCCCCTACAGTTCCCAACATTGCCAAGCGGGTGCCATAGGTGGGACAAGGGCACCCACACTAGAGACTGGTTCCCAGGGTATGGGGTTCATGGGGAAAAAATCAGCCCTGGAGCAGGAGGGCCACGCAGCCCACTCCCTTTTTCAATTATAAAATAAGGCGGTGCCCTAGGGGATGGGGTCCCTGGGGCCAAATCTGCCTGGGGTGGGTGGCTGCCTAGCCTCCCTTCCCATTAAAAAAGGACTGGCACTGGGGTATGGGGTCCCCCGGGCCAAAAATGGCCAAGGGAAGGGGGGCCAGCCTCCACCCTCCTTTAAAAAAGGAAAAACCTCCAACAAGTCACTAGAAGCCACACACCCTTTACTAGTACTCTGCAACCACGCCTCCTTGCACACTTCTTCTTGAGGGATGAAGTCCCCTTGACTCCAGAGGGCCCTTGGGGTCCAACTAGCCCTTCAGTTACCTGCAGTAAGTTCCAAAGAGTCCGATTGACGAAAAGACTTCAGAGGCCACACCCCCTTTCTACACTACTCTTCAAACACGCTTCCTGGCAGACTGCTGGTTGGGGGAGGAAGTCCCCTTTGCTCTAGAGTGTCCTTGTGGGCAAACAAGCCCTCCTGTTACCTGTAGAAAGTCCCACAAATCGGAATTGCTGAGAGGTGTTCGGAGGCCACATCCCCTTTTTGTGGTAAATAAATAAATAATACCCTATTTTTGAATGTATAAAGGAATAACAGATAGCTCAATAAATAAGAGTCAAGATTCGAGGTAGTAGGAGTTACGCAGGTTTATTACAGCATAAAGGACAGGAACAGGACAACCTGCATAGGAATAGGATGGCAGGGCCCAGCAGCTGCTGGGGCTGGATCTGGGATGAGCGCGCTAGCATTTAATAACAATACACAAGCATATATAGTAAAACAGTTGCATTACAGTACATATGATAGGCGGAGCAGTGGGTGGAGCAAAGGGTGTGACGCGTAGCAGTCGCGAAAGATAAGGGTGAAAAAGAGGTGTAACAGGGCGTATACATGGACATGTTATGCAAACGTAACAGAATATGTCATGAATGGGGCGGAAACCATGGAGGGGGCTACCTAAGGAGCCGGGACCTCCAACCTGATGGTGCGCGCAAACTAGCAATGACGTATCACTAGGAGAAGCTGGGGGCTATGAACTCTGTGCTAGGAGCAGAGACTGAAGTCTGGAGAGTCAGGGCGACATGTACCTAAACAGTATCTAGTATCTGATGTTTAGAGAACATGTTGATATAAACTAGAAGTTAGGAGGGGAAAGGCTGACTTGATTCTAAGACTGGACCATGCATTATTCTACAGGTAGTGCGTGATGAAGAATATTAAATGACCATTAAATGCAGTATTTCTCTAACGTGGAGACGTGAAGGCTAGACAATGACGGAAACTATTGATGCAGTTCAGTAGCTTAGGAATGCAGAGAAGGAGGACTGAACTGATAACTGGAATCATAACATATTCTTGGCAGATTCAGAGGCAGAGCCAGGCTGGACCGGGCACTGCAAGGCAGGAAGTAAGTGAAGGGTCGAGGATACAGGTGGGGGCTGTATCGCTCCTCAGCGAGGCTTTAGGAGACAGAAGCTGAATCTAGTGTCCAGGCCCTTTTGAGGCCTAGAAACGGGGACTTTACAATGAAATAACGTGCACACTGAGAAACGTGGCAACGTAGCTTTACATAGGCCTGATATTCGTAGTATTCACGAGAACTGGAAACTGGCATATTAGAGATGGACACAACTATAATTGCGTCATTAATCGAACATGGGGAATGCATATGCATATTTAATCATGCACACATAACATATGATGGATAACACGTAGGGACACAGAACATGGCAAAATTTACTTTTCCACATACCCTCCTTGTCACTACGTTTCCATCAGGAAACATCAATTTTCATGATACCGTCTATCATTTCATACAGTATCATTTGCTCGTCTCGAATTTTCTTGGAACGGGATTTAGAACGGGGCTTGGGACTAGGAATACAAGAGGTAGCACAAATGCCGCAAATCGCAGGGCCACATTGTATGCAGAGGCAGCAGCTAAATATGATCGCTACTGCAATACCTAGAAAGGACAAGACTTTCCATCCCCATGCGGAAATTATATTCCAGAACCAACCGGACCATGTCCAGGTGCCTGGATCTTGGTGTATCAGATGGGCAATTTTATGGAGTCTGGTTATAGCTGAATAAATAGACGGCGCGTTATTTGGAATGAAAATGCAGCAACTAGATCCGATGACTCTACAGGCCCCGCCCCTATCGGCCAGTATGACGTCAAGGACGAGACGATTCTGTAAAACGACAAATCTCATAGCAGATTGCTCTTCGGTTAAGTTACCTAGAGCAGAGGCAGTCTCATTTACCACAGCTTCGAGGGTTCTGGTTAACCTACGGATTAGCTTACTATTCTGGATAGGTCCTATAAAGAAAAAGAAACCTCTGTTGAAATCTGTATACTGTTCTAGAGCAGTTTCAGTATAATCGACAATTGGGGACTCTCTTCTATGTCTAATGTGTACTAGATGTGTGTTTCTATGATAGTCAGGTGGGGCTAGGAAAACAGGTGGCAGTAGGAAGGCAATGTAACAGGTTCCCTCCCAATCGAGGGGCAGACGAACATATGCAGTTTGACCACAAATAAAATAAGAATGACGTGAAGCTTTGAAAATAGATTTCCCACTGTCACTATACTTGACAATAGTAGTACAATCACTATGTCCTACATGTACGGAACCATAATTTCGGACACATAATTCACCTTTGACTGGCAGTACTGAAATAGCAGGTAAGTCTGGAGTAGTATCAGACTGAACATTCAGGACCATGAAATTCGAAGAATAATTACCTAAATTATACACTTCATTTTCTAGATCTAACCCGGTTCTGTGGGGAAGACCTTGCTTGTCTGGAAAGCATGTACTGTTAAGAAAAGACATATCTGTTGAGGATGACGTTAACGTGGACCATGCTCCACACGAACCATTATGTGAAAATGGATAAGGAAAAAGTGGCAGAACTCCCTTCGGTATCTGGAAAGGGGGGAGTCGACCACACACCCAACAATTAGTGGCATTGCTGGTCTGGTGTGAGTAATGTAACATGCGGATGAATGAGTTATTTCGCATAGCGAGGCGGTAAGAGAGTTCATGAGGAGGCAGATCACTAAACGTGTGCTCTACTGTAGCATTAGCAGACTTATTTACATGAAGAACTGGGAAATACAAGAAAAATGCATAACTGGTGCAGGAAATCATAATGCTGAGAAATAATATGAAACATAGAAAAATGATACATCGGATTGAGTTTTGACTAACTCTCTCACTATGGGGGTCTATTTTATACATGTCAGAAACAGTCTAACCGTTTCACCTAGGGGAGGACTTAGACAATCAAACTGACTGACTTATTTTACTAGACCGGAGTTTGAGTTTATACTCCTGTTGCGGAGTTTTCTCTAACAGGGGAGGGTTTGTAGCAATGTCTTTTGCGGGACAGTCCTTGAGAACAATATTTTGGCAATCCTTCAAATCCTGGGAAATGTTCTTTAAGACGGGTTTCAGTCCATTAAATTGTTTTACATGAGAAAGGTGCACCCAGCCTTTGCGACCTTCCAACTTCACGGCTGTACGGGTGGTGAGGAGGACCTGTCGGGGCTCTTTCCAACGAGGCTCCAGCGGACTCGATCTGTCAAAATTCCTGACCATCACCATGGATCCTGGAACGATTTCGTGCGGTGCCACCTCGGTATTGTCTGGAAATGCGGCGGCAACCTGTGAACGACATGAGTTGAGGGCAGACATCAAGGAAGCTAGGTAATCTGTCAGCATATTACTTGAAACATCGGTAATACTTCGGGGTCTAGGAGTACCCCACATGTTAGGGGGGCGGCCGAAAACGACCTCATACGGGGACAGACCTGATCTGGAATGTGCGACCATGCGCATATAAAATAAAGCGACTGGCAGAGCTACTAGCCAGTCCACACCTTTCTCTTTACACACTTTGGCAATTCGGATTTTCAGAGTCTGGTTATGTCTCTCTACAAGACCGGCTGCTTCAGGATGGCGTACACAATGAAACTTCCACTGGTACCCTAACAACAGGGAAACATGCTTCATGAGTTCAGATGAGAATGGCTGGCCGTTATCAGAATATACGACTCTAGGGAGTCCATAACGAGGGAAAAACTCACGAACCAACTGCTTGGCAGTGGTCGCGGCTGTGTAATCTGGGACTGGATATGCTTCTGTCCACCTGGACAAAGCGCATACAACTACAAGGACATACTTGAAACCTCGACATCGCTCCATCTGAATATAATCCATCTGGAGGACTTCAAAAGGGTGGTCAGGAGGCTGGAATCCACCTTGTTCCACCGGGACACTTTTACCTGGATTAAACTGACAACATATCATACAGGTACGGACTTTCTGCTTGGCTGCAGCTCGTAAATGCTTGTTGAACCAAATGTTCTGGATACTGTCTAACATAGCTTTTTCTCCTAAATGTGCTGGACTATGTGCGGTATTAATAATGACTTGAACCATAGAGTCGGGGAGAAACCATGTGGCTCTACCCTTCGTTAACCATCCTTGATCTGTCTGGACCCCTCCTTGTTCGGACCATTTCTTGATTTCATCGGGAGTAGCATGTAACTGGATATCTATGACATCTTGTGTAGGGTCCTTAACTGTCATGCATGTAATCGGATCTGGAGTGTGTGTCATGTTAACTGGAATGTCTGGAGTCTGTGCTGTGAGCTTGGCTGTGCGATCTGCTAGATCGTTACCTTGAGAAATAGTGTCAGTAACTTTCGTATGTGCTTTGCACTTCATGATAGCAATAGATGTTGGTAAATGTATGGCATCTAACAGAGCTTGAATAAGGAGACCATGCTGAATCTTGGTTCCATGAGAAGTCATGAAACCTCTCTCCTGCCAGAGCACTCCGAAGTCGTGTACAACTCCAAATGCGTAACGTGAATCTGTGTAAACATTAACTTTCAAGTTCTTGGCGTGTATGCAGGCTTGTGTCAGAGCAACTAGCTCTGCTGCTTGAGCGGACAGGGTATCAATACGGTGTGTTTCAATAACTTCAGTGTCAGTAGTCACTGCATACGCGGCGACTAGTTCTCCTGTACTTGTTCTCATACATGAACCATCCACATAAAGTGTCAGGTCGGGGTCTGGTAACGGAGTATCTGTCAGATCTTGTCTTGGCTTTGTCGTAATGTTAACTACTTCCACGCAATCATGTGTGGCTGGATTTGAATTAACTGATGGTAACAGTGTAGCAGGATTTAAAACGTTGCAGCGTCTGATTTCTATGTGTGGCTGGAACAGTGTCAATTCATAACCTGTTAAACGTGCAATCGTCAAGTGCTGAGTTTGTGTTCGGTTTAAAAGAACTTCCACGGAATGTGGAACTTGTACTGTCAAGGAGTGTCCTAAGACTATGGAATCACTTTGTCTGATAGCTAGTGCTGTGGCTGCAACTGACTTGAGGCACGCAGGCAGAGCCTGGGCTACAGGATCTAATGTGCTCGAAAAATAAGCACAGGGCTTGTATTGTCCTGCTTGATCTTGTGTGAGAACAGATAATGCTGTACCTTCGCGTTCAGTGACGAAAAGTGTAAAAGGCTTACTATAGTTCGGTGTCGCTAGAACTGGAGCTTGGCATAGGGCTTTCTTTAACTCATTGAAACTAAGTGTATGTTCAGATGTCCAAGGGAGAACAGTCGATACGGCTGCCTCCTGTGTCGTTAACTGTATCAGTGGCTTAGCTAGAAATGCATACTGAGGAATCCATTGTCTGCAGTAAGAAGTAAGGCCAATAAAAGCACGTACCTCCTTCTGGGTCTTGGGCTGAGGAAGACTCGCTATTAACTGGATACGGTCTGGTGTCAACTGCCTACCCCTCTTGGACAGTAAGTGTCCTATGTAGACCACTTGCTGGACACAGAATTGAAGCTTAGAAGGGGACACCTTGTGCCCCATCTCGGCTAGGAAATACAAGACTGTAAGGGATGCTCGCTCGCAAGCACGTTCAGAACGGGCTGTGATCAGTAGATCATCGACATACTGGAGCAGGGCAGTGTCAGTTGGCATGTGAATGTTGTCTAGTTGTCTCTTGAGTGCTTGACTATAAATACTAGGACTTTCTGTGAAACCTTGAGGAGCTCGTGTGAACATATAGCTCCTTCCATTTAAACAAAATCCGAAAAGGAACTGGCTGTCTGGATGAATAGGAACACTGAAAAACGCGTTCTTGAGGTCTATGACAGTAAAGAACGTGGCTTCGGAATCAATGGCCGTTAATAGGGAAGAGATGTCTGGGACAACTGGGTACTGCGGAATAATACATTTATTAAGCTCTCGTAGGTCAATCACTAATCGATATACTGGGGGTGCATTTGGATCAGTACGTTTCATGACTGGAATGATCGGAGAATTACATACATTGGAGTCAGTTTCTACAACCACTCCTTGAGCCATAAGCTCGTCAATAATTTTGGATAAGGCTGCTACAGCCTCAGGTGGCAATCTGTACTGTCTGATTCGTGGTAACACTACACCTGGCTTGAGAGTCACACGATAGGGTGTGATTTGCATGTAACCTACATCAGTTGGACCTTGCGCCCATAGATGCTGTGGAACATTAGACAGTCTGGGATCAAAATCTCGTAATACATAGTGACCCTTAAAGTCACGTAGGAACAATCGTATTCCCTCTGGGGAACAGCATATAACTGCACCTAACTCTTTCAGTGTTTTAATGCCTAATAGATTTTCTGGACATGACTTAGTAAGTAACAGATCAGTAGTGCGGGACAATGGACCTACTTCTAGAGTAACTGGCTTTGAGATCTCATTTACGATAGGCTTTCCTGAAAATCCAAGGGAAACATTTCTTGAGCCTGAGAGCGGAGCCCCTGGAACTTCGGCGTGACTAATTGTGGTCCTACTTGCCCCTGTATCAATCAAAAACTTTCTGTCTTTCCCTAATACTTGACTGTGAACATAGGGACCTTCTTGATCTACAGGTATCTCGATGAGAGGCAAGCCTACCTCCCTCTCTAGGCTGTTTCATGAATACTGCTGGTACTCTGGATACTCAGACTGTGCATACTGGTACATCTGCGATGTAACATGCTGTGTTGCAGCAATAGGCTGCGGTGCGGTAACTGTCTGTTGTGCATTCTGTGGCTGAGGAATCTGTGAAACTTGTTCTTGTCTAGGCGGACGTGGTCTTTCTTTAGTCTTACCAGTAGCTATGTTGTGTTTCAGAACTGCACACTCATTTATAAAATGACCTGGCTGTTTACAATAATTGCAATTCCCTTTAACGGGAGCTGCAGGATGACTGGCTTGATTCGGACCCCTCTTCTGACTGTCTTGAGGAACAGATTGTGCAACTAGTACTTTCATTTTCGTGTCTTTCATACGTTTTCTCTCGTGTTCTTGCTCTTCTCTGATTCTATTCTGGTGGTATTGGAGCATCTGCAACATCTGGGACGGGGTATTAGCTTGCCAGGTACTTTCGACTTTCAGAACTCGATTTTTAATTGGTGGACTTGAATTCTCGACTAATTTAGTAACAAAAAGGTGAGGGTATGACTCACTACTTGTCTTGAGGCCACTGTTGATGCTAAAACATTTTTCAAATCTAGAATAAAAATCACTGATATCTTCGTCTTGTTTCTGTTTACAGGCTGAGATTGCATCCCAGTCTTCCTTTCTAGTTGTCAATAATCTGGGTAAAACTTGTATTAATAATTCCGGTAATTCTTTACATTTATCTCCCAGACCGGTACCTGGTACTCGTGCCTTATCTTCAGCTTCTAGAACTGCCCAATCGATCTTTTTCTCTCCCACCTCCCATTCTTTTTCCTTGAGCTTTTCATACACCCCTGCGGGCAGCAGAACCTTTAACATTTTAATTATATCTGGATACGTGTATTCTCCCATACGGAGTATGTCTTTTAATTCTCTATGGAACCCTGCTGGATCTTTGTCATGACAGGGAATTAATTTCTTCATCTCGAGGAGTTCCATCTTTGTAATCGGAGTGTAAACAAACACTCGTTCTAGTTCGCCACCCGTTCCTCTGACTGGGTGGACTTCTCGTAACGGATTCTGTCTCTCCATGTAAAATGGTTTACTTTCTGGGGGTGAGACATGAACAAAATGCGGGTTCAGAAACGTTCTATATTTGTGACGCTGTTCTAGAATGACACTAATTAAATCGGTACCTAGACCTTTCCATCTATACTGGAGTAACTCGTTCAGGACATAATGTAACGGGCCTGGATCAGAGTGCTGACCCTCATACAATGTAATGAGGTGCTGAATCATATACATACCCACCAGTCGTTGTTCGGCTGGGGGCATTTTCAGAAACATTTGTGCCACTATTTCGTCTGGAAAAGTGATAGAATCAGTAATCCATCGGACTGCTGATCGGGCTAGTTCTTGTTCATGCATGGTACTTAACTCACTGTAACCGATTCGTGATTTCAGAATGTGATCGGTAGCTTGAAACACTTGTTCTAGTGAACCTTGTTCTGGTGCTGGAGAAAGAAAAATAGACTTGTGTTCTAGGCGTAAATGGCGATCTGGAAATCTAGATTTTCCTACATACGCTATTCTGGCGGGATTCTCGTCCTCTACCTCTTCAGTATCAGAGTTACTTTCTTTCTCGCTTACTTGTGCTGCTTTACGCTGTTCGTGTAATTTTATTATTTCTCTACGGATTTTCTTGTACATACTCTCCATAGCACCGACGGTCTTGTGCTTACCCTCGGCTATATTATCACTCCACCTTGTCAGGGTTTTCATTTCGGCCGGATCTTTAGACGGGTAATCTTGTTCTCTTATTAGACAATTGATCAGAAACTTTAATATCATGAGCTGGATCTCGGCTTTCCTTTGAGACATGGCCTCGCTAATGCTTTCTGGATCATCCCCTGTACGGATGAAACGATATATTCTGTCTAGATCTTCTTTCATATTCGGTAAGGTGACTAGATACTCGGCCACCTTTCTTACGCGGAATGAATATAAAACCATATTATCCTCGCCTGGGACTGGATCATAGCCGCATTCGGCAAGGGATTTTCTTATTTCTGCTACAGTCTGATGTCTGGGCGTACGCTGTGACGCTTGTGCATGTAATTCGGCTGTCGTTAAACGCTTGTGTGGCGGCGGGGTTTGAGGAGTACCTCCCCCTGCAGCCCCTAAACTAGAGTCGTCTACTGAGGCTCTTCGTCCTGGCAGAGTGGGAAATGGAAATGTAGGCTGGACTTGTATGGCGGGCTGGACCGGGGTTACCGTAACAGGTACTCCGGTGTCTGGAAGAGCGGGAAGTGCCTGATTTACAGGGACTGGCGGAGCGCGAACAGGATTTGCATATTCTGGGACTGTGTCGTCCAAATAGGACGAAATAAAAATATCAGCTGCGGTCTGTTTGTGACGTAGCTTGGTTGGAACTAATGGTGGCGGGAAATTACTGGATGCCTCTGGGGTCGCTTTTGGCAAGCCCTCGGCAAAGAGAGGATACATACCCCTAATAAGGGCATGCCTCTGTCTGTCTGACTGTTCGGCTTTGACTTGTTCACCTATCTCGATTAGTTCTTTTTCTTGTGCTCGTTCTAAGGATTCTCTACTTAATTCTGACTTTCTGATTTCCTTTTCAGTTCTTTTATGAGCTTCTTTGCGCCATAACTCGATGGCATCTTTCTGTGACTGTCTGGCTTTCTTTTTCCATAATGCTTCTTCTACTCGCATGATGCATTCGGCATCCCATGTACCCGATACGGGCCATCTATACTTTTCTTCTAACTGTTTGGTATACTCTACCCATAAATCTAGATACAATATGGCGCTTATGCCATGCTTCTGATACATAAAATGACCTGGACTGTCCCTAGGCGGAACTGGAACTGCTGCTTCCAGCAGACCCTTTCTGGTTTTTAACTGACGTAATTTCGAAAAGAGCGGCATGACTGAACTATAATCTAGACACAATACAATACACAATAAACACGATACTTATTCCCCATTCATACCACGACATTAAAATACATGAAGAACATTTAAAAATAACAGTTCGAACAGAATACGACCTGGAATACGGAACACAGAATACATGAATTTTCTCGAGAACAGAACTGACTAGAACAGGAACTAGATGCACTGCTGAAACAGTACGAAACTTACCGGTCTCATAAAGAGACACGTCAGGACCCGCATCCACCGAAGTGGATACTTCGTTTGTGGGTCTGTGTACCACCAACCCACGGACCAGAGTCAATTAGATTGACCCTGTCTAGATACCACCCCAGTAACGGTACTCACCGGGCAGCAAGAACGGAAGGCCTCGGACTGGACTGGACTGCTACGACGACGGACGACGAACTTCGGACTTCAGTTACGGGTGGGCCTCCGGATACCTCGGACCTTGAACTCTCGGCTTGGGCTCTGGTCGGGACTCGCCGCGTTCCTCCACCGTCTCGTTTGGATGCTGGACCGCCTCCTCCGTCTCCTCCGTGGGCCTGAGGGATACTTGAAGCAGAAATATCTGCCGGTGCGCAGAAGAGTTCCGTCACGACTGCAGAGGGTCAGGGGGTCGGCGTGGCTTCACCGACGCGTGGGGAAAGGGCAAGTCCCTGTTCGGGCGCCATTATGTGGTAAATAAATAAATAATACCCTATTTTTGAATGTATAAAGGAATAACAGATAGCTCAATAAATAAGAGTCAAGATTCGAGGTAGTAGGAGTTACGCAGGTTTATTACAGCATAAAGGACAGGAACAGGACAACCTGCATAGGAATAGGATGGCAGGGCCCAGCAGCTGCTGGGGCTGGATCTGGGATGAGCGCGCTAGCATTTAATAACAATACACAAGCATATATAGTAAAACAGTTGCATTACAGTACATATGATAGGCGGAGCAGTGGGTGGAGCAAAGGGTGTGACGCGTAGCAGTCGCGAAAGATAAGGGTGAAAAAGAGGTGTAACAGGGCGTATACATGGACATGTTATGCAAACGTAACAGAATATGTCATGAATGGGGCGGAAACCATGGAGGGGGCTACCTAAGGAGCCGGGACCTCCAACCTGATGGTGCGCGCAAACTAGCAATGACGTATCACTAGGAGAAGCTGGGGGCTATGAACTCTGTGCTAGGAGCAGAGACTGAAGTCTGGAGAGTCAGGGCGACATGTACCTAAACAGTATCTAGTATCTGATGTTTAGAGAACATGTTGATATAAACTAGAAGTTAGGAGGGGAAAGGCTGACTTGATTCTAAGACTGGACCATGCATTATTCTACAGGTAGTGCGTGATGAAGAATATTAAATGACCATTAAATGCAGTATTTCTCTAACGTGGAGACGTGAAGGCTAGACAATGACGGAAACTATTGATGCAGTTCAGTAGCTTAGGAATGCAGAGAAGGAGGACTGAACTGATAACTGGAATCATAACATATTCTTGGCAGATTCAGAGGCAGAGCCAGGCTGGACCGGGCACTGCAAGGCAGGAAGTAAGTGAAGGGTCGAGGATACAGGTGGGGGCTGTATCGCTCCTCAGCGAGGCTTTAGGAGACAGAAGCTGAATCTAGTGTCCAGGCCCTTTTGAGGCCTAGAAACGGGGACTTTACAATGAAATAACGTGCACACTGAGAAACGTGGCAACGTAGCTTTACATAGGCCTGATATTCGTAGTATTCACGAGAACTGGAAACTGGCATATTAGAGATGGACACAACTATAATTGCGTCATTAATCGAACATGGGGAATGCATATGCATATTTAATCATGCACACATAACATATGATGGATAACACGTAGGGACACAGAACATGGCAAAATTTACTTTTCCACATTTTTTCACCACTCAGCAAACATGCCTCCTGATACATTGCTGGTTGGGCGATGTAGTACTCTTGGATGCTGAGGTCTCTTGGGTCCTCCTGTTTTCTCCAGTAAATCCAACATAGCGGGATTTCTGACAGGTGGTCAGAGGACCCGCACCCTTTCACGACCACTCTGCAAATGTGACTACTAGTTAAAAAAACGTAGAAATATACTTGAAAAAATCAAAGGTCAAAGGTTACAGGGATGTTATAGTTAGGAGATAGAATTAGAAAATCCTTCAAAATGTACCGAAAAAAACTAAGGTTACAAGGCCGTTATAGTTAGGCTCAGTTTTCATTCATACAAAACCGGTCAAATTCAGCAGTTACTCGCGCTCCTCAATGCACTGCTTATGACCTCACATATTTCATTAATCATGACATGGTCAGTGGCATCACTCATGACATCTCAAATTACATCACTGATGACATCACTGATGCCATCATACAGTGACTGTAAGTTTTAAAAAAAAGTTTATAAGTGTTGGTTTAAACATTAATGGTCTCCTGCACTTGTTTCTATTTTAGCCCCCGGGTGGGGCATGTCAAGAGGGCATATATCACAATAAGATATGGGTAGGAGGCACATGGGGCCCCCCTGCCCAGGGCCAGTTTGAACCCTAGGGTCTGGCACCTCGCTGGGCTTTATACAGTGATAGGAGGGGGTATGTGCCCCCCATAGGCCTTAGAAGGCCCCAGGAACCACCACCTCCACACGGCTTGAGAGGGAAATATGAGGGGGGCTGTATAGACCCCTTTCCAATATTTAAAATTCCCCCTTCCCCCAGAGACTGCCACCTCCCTAAAGGGATCC
This sequence comes from Lissotriton helveticus, assembly GCF_964261635.1. NCBI lineage: Eukaryota > Metazoa > Chordata > Amphibia > Caudata > Salamandridae > Lissotriton > Lissotriton helveticus. The sequence goes on along the minus strand of NC_136061.1, from coordinate 509,897,846 downwards.
TCCTGGACTTATTCCAGGAGGATGTTGAGCCATGGGGCCCTCTCTTGACTCAGGTCTTGCATGCAGTAGCATGGAGAGTGGTACCGCCCTCATGTTTGACCATGGTGATCGTGCCTGTCTTCAAGAAGGGTGACAATGAGGTCAGGGAGGACTGCATCTGATCAATGCAAGAATCTTTATTTAATCATTAATGGTTATACAGGAGCATGACCTGAATCCCTCCATTTCACATTCATGGACCTTACGCCCTCATTAGATAGGGTCAACCGTGCAAAATTATGGGCCCTGATTCTTGAGCTAGGTGTGGACTCAAATATAGTGGCTCTTATGGGAGGTTTACACTATGACACCTCAGACTCAGTGTGTTTCTCACACAGTAATCTTTTCCAACCACTGAATGCAATCTTTTCCAACCAGCAGATGTGTTCAACAGGGGTGTATCCTTACACCATTTTTGTTCACCCTATATGTCAATGGCCTTGAGCAAGCCTTTCATTTGGTTCAGGCAGGTTGCCCTAGGGTAGGTGTGCGGTCGCTTCTGGTGTCATTATATGCTGATGATACGGTCCACATGGCCTGTTGTGAATCTATCTAGGACCCTAATTAGATATCCCCGATTCATGCCCTAATGTGGTTATAACAAAACATACCCTTATAAAGGCATAAGAATCATGTCCATATTTAGGCATAGCCAATGCAGTCCAAATACGGCAAGGCTACTCCCATAGACTCCTAGAAAGTACAACGAGTTCTTTAAACAAACCAAGCCTCCAGCAGCCCGGGAATTCCCCCTGCTTTTGTTTTGATTTGCACAAGAACTCCTGGAGTCCAGAAAGAACTGTTAGTTCTTAGTGACGTCTTATGTCCAACCTTACGTCAAACTCGGCACCTTTCAGGTATAAATATACCAACACTTGCCTTAAGCAAACACACAGTGGTTTGGAGCAGAGCAGCTATCTACTTGCCCAACACCCAGCTGATGCGAGTGCTGAAGGAAGCCGACCCTCCCATTTGACGCACTGAGAGAGACGCTGTCTTTTCTTCTGCCGAGAAATCCAGCTCCGGTGTTTCCAGTCACCCTTGTGGGTTGCTGGGAGATCGAGTCCTGAGAGAGAGATACAAGACCTCCTTCATTCTATAACCAAGGTACGGGGCTGATGAAATCCTTAAGAGAATTCTTGATTCTGATTCTTGGCAAAAAAACAACTTAACTTAAACTGCAACTTACTTACTCCTTCCCACGTATTAGGCTTAGGTCAGGTACACCAGGGTAGGCGTATATTAGAAGCACCAGTTGAGTACCTAAGTCAATGTTTTTATGTATGTATATATTTTATCCGTTTTAAAGTATCATATGGCTAAGAAACCATATCAGTGCTTTTACAGTATTATTTCATAATACTACTTTTACTGTACGCACTTTACTTCATGATAAGTATTGCAATTGTGGCAATTCATTTCTCTTGCATGAGAAAGAAGACTGCTCAATAAATAACAATTTTTATTGAAAACGCCCGTCTCTCTATTTCTCTGCACTCCTGGTGAAATTAAGCATGCACGATTGACTGAGTAAAATAGCTGTCTATTGTTTTCACACGACTCTGGAGATATAGTCTTTATTCTGAGGGAGCAAAGTTGTCATGTTTATGCGGTTGTCAGAAGCTAACCCCTTCTTGTCTATTCAGGGAAGTTAACACCTCCTTGTTTACTCGAGAAAATTTCTAGTGACCTCTGAGCTAGCTGGCAATCCTTATTAAGTCTAACATATTCAGCAGAGACCTAGATGACCTCAGTCCTACATCTAAACTGCCGTTTATGTTATTCCAATGCGCAGAGCCTATTGGGAATATAGGAACTACACTACATGGCACCCAACATTTGGTAAGGGGATAATCTAAGGCAAGACTCTAGAGTAACTCAGTCGCGCTTTTCACACAGACCCCTTTTTCCGTAAATACTCCAAAAGACGTCTGGGGTGGGTAAAAGGTTAATATCCGCCGGAACTTAGTAGGAAGAGATTCCTATGTATTAGTTTTTGGTTTAGTCAACGTTGAAGGATACAGTGTTCCAAAATATTGTGCACCTAATCTTTGTTTCCCTTTGAAACTTGCTCTGCAACAAAACTTTCTGTCAGAAAAATGGGGGAAAGTGAAGACGAAAGAGAGAGAGCTAAAATAGCAGCTCAACTCCTAGCGGATGACACAAGTCTCCGAGAAGAAGACTCGAATGCTATAATCATTCCGGTAAATGTAAGAAGAACTATAACTCTTAAACTGATAGAAAATGGACTATCACCAAGAGGTGGCACAGTCATATTTGTGGTAGAGGCCCATGAATATCGGCAGACAGAGGTATTCTTTTCATGGATACATTTTCCAGCAGCAAACGCTGTGACACAAGATTTCCACTATTACAAAATAGAGGAACCTCCGGATGAATACGCTCCTTTTGAGGACGTTGAAATTCCACTAACATACCAAGAGCACCTGCTCCGGTTTAATGGCGCACTAAAACATCAAAATCACATCACCAGGCTCGGTCCACTAGGTAGACCAGGAGCCACGTGGCCGGTTCTAGCCAGCTACACACCACATCCCGACATTGAAAAGATGTCAGACCGAGAACTCTTAGCTCAGCTAAAACTATTAATTAAAATATACAGACTATTGGTCCAATATGTCATGCGGACTTCAACAGCCCAACCAGCAATACAAATTCCACAGACAACCCCTCACCAGGGGAACACACATAAAATCAAACCACAGAATATACAATCAGCAATTGCCACAATTCCCGCAAAACGGGAACAGCTTCCATTCTGGTTAGCCCAGAAAATCACTCAAATAGAGGCGGTATTTCCTGATACTACACCTCATGAGAAACACAGAATTCTGACTATCTGTCTTCCAATGGGGATCGCACCACATGTGGAGGACTGTGACACTTGGGGCACAGTCTTTGCTTAGATTTACACAAAATCACATGGTGTTCCGTCCATGGCGGTTATACCAGACGTACTAAGACAGATTCAAAATAAATACGGTCCAGAACCTGCTTTAACTCTAGGTATGAAATTACTAAAAGACTTTAAGCAAGTCTCGGCTATATTACTAGCCAACATAAAAGGAGAAGCAGCATCTGTGGCGATCCACCAGAAATTGAAAGAAACAGATATAGCAGAACAACCTTTTGAAATTGCCAAAATCATAGAAAAATCCTATGAAGAATTAGGTAGAGACAGTTTGGGTGGGAAACCACTAAAACACCAACTAACTGAAAATCCTGAAAAAACATTTATTAAAAATAATCTCAATACTTCAAAAAAGAGTTGGGAGGGTAATAAACAATCCACTCCCAGAGAAAAACGGTTTCAGTCCAGAGGAAGGTCTCCTCAACGAAGAGATAGACCTCCAGAACGAGGAGGCAAGTCTCCCCAGAAGGAGCCCTGTGAGAAAAGATACAACCTTAGAGATAGGGATAAATTGAGGAAACCTGATAGATATCAAGATATTGATACACGTCCCTCTCGATCTTTTCAGACTTCCTCACAGAAATCATAAAGAAGAGGACGGTCAGAACACAAAGAAGAGCAAGTCAAGTCTAAAGACAAGGAACCTGCTCGTATTAAAATAAAACATGCAGAGGATTCTGAGGACACAACTGAAAAAAGAGTGGGCCCAGACAATGCTAGACAGCGCAGCAGAAGTGACCATAGCTCACAAGATCCTGATGAATCTTCTGGAGACAGTGGACACAAATGAATACATTCAAGTGGAAACTGCAGACACCAGAGTTAGCAAACCCCATAAATTATATGAAATAACATTACGTATAGAGGGGGACAAGACTAGGAAAGTAAGGGGTCTCTTTTGGGATAACCTTTCAAAAGGCTATGACATCCTGTTAGCTGAAAGAGACTGGCCACCAGAGTTTGTCAGGGAGTGCCCTCATGGCGAAGAAATGATTATGCTTGCCTTCTCAAATCAAATTCCAATTCATAAAAAATACACATTTGCAAGAAAATGGGCAGTGGCCCAAGCCCGTGCATTGCATAAAAATCATGTAGGATGGGATGAGGATTCTCCTCACCATAAAATACAGTTAAAAAATCAACCAACTGCACAAAGGCACTATCCTGTTAAGCAAGAAGCTAAAAAACAAGTCAGGGAGATCTTAGATCAACTTGAATATCAGGGGGTGTTTGAAACATGCACCTCACAAATGAACCATCCTTTCTTTCCTGTCTCCAAGCCAGACGATTCTTATCGTCTAGTTTTGGACTACAGACACCTAAACTCCTGCTGTAAAACATTTGCAGTACAAAACTCACACAGTGCAGCACTATGAATAACATTGTGCGCAAAAAATATAAAACAACATTAGATATCTCAAATGGCTTCTTTTGTCAAAACATTGTACCTGAAAGCAGGTATTTGACCACTTTCTCAACAATGGGAGCGCAAAAACAATTCTGTCGACTCCCACAGGGATTCAAGAATAGCCCAGGATTATTCTCAGCAAGGGTAACAGAGTTACTACAAATGTATGATGATGAGGCATTATCATATGTCCATGACATCTATCTTACTGACGACGACCTGGAGACACACTTGAAAAGAGTGAACACCATAATACTTGGGTTCGCAGCTGAAGGGTATAAATTCAACTTTAAGAAGTCATGAATTGGCCATCTAACTGTCCTGTTTTTAGGATATGAATTATCAAGTGAAGGCATAAGCCTAGCAGACAATTTCTTAGAGAAATGTGCAGTACTCCAAGCTCCAAAAACGCTGAAGAACTAATCAATACTAGGTTTCCTGAATTTCGGAAGAACATACATTCTAAATTATGCAGAGAGGGTTAAACCTCTCTATGAATTAATAAAACCTGATTTCAAACCAATTAATTGGACTCAGAAACACACAGAAATTTTAAGATCATTACAAACAGACATGTTAACTAAAACAAAACTGCATCAGACGTAATATACGAATTTGATCCTAATTTAAAAACACAAGAATTTCTTCAATATGAATATGAATGTCCACTGCCGACCGAAATCCTGCCTCTGGAACATTATGGCTGTATAATAAATACAGACGGTTCAGCACAACCCGCAGTTGGGGGTAAACAAGCATTCAGTGCTGCGTGCGCGATTGTTAAAGGTCATTGGCACGAAGGGAAATTTAGACCACTGGTCACTAAAACTCAATCTCTAGGAGATTGTACAGCTCCGTGAGCTGAACTACTGGCTTTTAAGATGGCGCTTGAAAATACCGATCGCGAATTCCCCACACTAATAGTGTGCGATTCATATTACTGCGTTCAGTCTTACAATGAATACTTGCAGAACTGGGTTCAAAACGGCTTCAAAGATGCAAAAGGTGGCACAATCAAGCATAAAACACTTTGGCAACAAGTAGTTCTTTTACAGAAAGAACTACAAAAGACTTACGTGATCCATACACTGAGTCATCAGCGTGATGGCGTTCACGTTGCGGGGAATTCATTGGCTGATGAGGCCGCGAAGGCAGCTGTGCAAACGGCTTCCGTAGCTGCTATAAACCGGTTAAAAACAAATATAATGAAAGCTGTCAGTGCTTCAGTAAAAGATGATAGAAAAACACTCCCGAAAGGCTTTCCAGTAAAGTACTCATACATAACTGATGCGAATAATGTTCCTTTTGCTCGAATCCCTGGAGTGGGGGATAGGGCGATTCCAAACATGGAACACAGGTTAGGACTAATTTTAGCGGCACACGAAGGGCTCGCTTCTGCACATGCTGGTGTTTCTGCCACGGTATCATTATTAAAAGAGAGATATTGGTGGCCACGCATGAGGAAACAGACTAGAAACTATGTTCTAGAATGTGAAATATGCCAAAGAATGAAAGTATCAACAGTGAAACGACCAGCACAGACGCCCCTTCTAATCTCAGATAAACCACTAGCATGTGTCTACCTGGACCACTGCGGTCCCTTACAAAGGGATGGCAACTATAAATATATCATGGTCGCAGTGGATTCCTGCCCAAGATTCATTTGGATGTTGCCCCAGCGCTCGGCTGACGCCAGAACTGTTATAAAAGATTTGCGAGTCTTTATCAGCACATACGCAATTGGCATGCTACATTCTGACCATGGTCCTGCGTTTAGCTCTCGAGCTTACAAAGAGGCCATGACTAGCATGGACATTGCATTGTGGTACTCTTCTCCCTTCCATCCTGAGGGAAATGGGGTAGTGGAAAGAAAAAACGTGACAAAAAGCAATCTATAACGGCGAGGGTATTAAGTTTGGGTGATGGGTGGGTCAAACATCTAACAAGTGTCCAACGTAGTCTTAACAATCTGCTACAAAATTCTCTAAAATGTATTGTTCGGCACTAGAATGAAAATCCAGGACTTAGATTGTCAGACTTCAGTGGTAAAAGAAAAAGCCTTTGATATCAAAGATCGTTTGGCTGTTTTACAGGACTTAAATGAAACAAGAAGAAGTCTAAGTAATATAAAGTTAAAGCCAACAGCCACTGAAGAGAAACCACCTGTCCCAGCAAGACCTGTCTGGATTCCAAAGATTGGGGATCTAGTCAGAGAAAAGATCGCGGTGAAGAAGGAATTTGGGCCTTCTTACAGAAAAGCAGTACTTGTCTTAGCTGTCAGCGGAACAAGATCAGTAGTACTACCGCCCCTTGCTGGTAAAAAGGAGAACAGAGTTGTATCCATCGACCTGGTGAAACCACAATCATGTGGCCAATAATAATTAGTAGGCCCAGTGGACTCCCAAGAAATAGCAGAAGACCAAATCTTGCTACAATCCAAGAGGTTCAAACTGAGAGACTAATCACATTTGATAAACCTGCAGTGAATAAAAAGGACTATGCAACAAAGCAATGGAACTTGTGCCTCTTGAAACCCAAATTGCAACAGTTTGTCAAGAAATACCTGCCTACAACGATGTAGCCTCAGACTATGCTAATGAAACAAAGAAAAATGCAAAGATAATGAAAATCCGGAAGCAATTCCAACAATTGACAGAACTGCATCTGGCTACTTCATCAATTTCGATGACTTTTCTGATGATCCAAGTGAACATGAAGAAACGCCATCAACAAAAACTTTCAAAGAAAAAGTAACTGAACTCTTTCGTCAACTCAAAGAAACATATCTGATTTCACCATGGATTGAATTTTGGATTGTGTTAGGTGCACTTTTCCTCCTACTTTGGCTCATCATGGTTTTATGTTTGGGTAGATTTGTTGATGGAAAATATAGTACAATGGACACAGCAAGTCAGAACATCAACTTGGTCCTAAAGCCTCACAGATCTTCACATATTGAAAAAAGAAAACTGTCATCAGTGAACATCACAGCCAATCCAATACCCGGTGGGGTAGCATAGGACAAAACGGATTATGAAATCTATGGCCCGATTGAGCTCTTGAAATATCCACACCAGTTCAAGGTTTCATTAAGTGACTTTGTGACACCAAGTACTTTCTCTGATGATTGGGACTTTGAAACTAATAATAATATGACGTCAGATTTAGTAATGTCAGCAAAATTTACAGAACATGAATATTTACAGGGTTCATCGAACTATGAAGAAATGTACTGTTATAATCACTATGGTCATCACTATTTGCATAAATCTGCTCAACCTAGAAATGTTTTAACTTATAATCAATGGGAACATTGTCCAACACCGCCAAAAGGCAGCTCAAAAACATTTTATGAGAAATTCCCATACTTCTCAGGGTTTAACAACAGTGATCCAGAAACGTTTTATTTTAAAATGTTAAATAAGACAGGAATGAAAACAATGTTGACAAATACTAAATTGATTAATTTGAAAAAATGTATGATAAAATGTCTACAATTTGTTTTGAATTTTGGAAAAACAACATTGAAACAAATCTGGGCGTTCAAAAGACTGGCAGGTACAAGGTCTAGAAGCATTATTTAGAGCCTGCATGATCCCAGAACAGATAATATTCCTGAATGACACCATTCAACAGCTAAGATAAAAGACTTAAACAAACCGTCTATTTCGAAGCCCATACCTGATAGTAATAGCACTACAGATGTGGAGATAGACGTATCCCATATTTTACACTAAAACAGAACAAATCCTGATTGGAGAAAATGGTTGATCTGGCCCACAGACACTAATAACTGTCAAGATAAATACCTGAACAAAACACGGGGGTTCAAACAGAACAGGCCAGACCCAAGATATTCCCAGAGACAACATCCAGGGATAGTTACAACATATAGTGTAGGAAAACTATGCCTTGAGTGGCTACAGAAATCCACACTGCCGGAAATTGAGCAACACTTGACTTTACTTAAAGAAGGTGCTGACTTCCGAGATTTCATACTGGGACCTCGCAAACAGCGTCAAAAACGTTTCATATACGCCGGTATATACGCTGCTTACAACGAAGCTTGGAAAGTGACGCAAATTGAAACTGCTGAAAAAATACGAGAAATTGATTGTATAAATTTAGAAAAATCCCTTTCTGTAGTGGACAATGGGTTAACGACTCTGTCCTCCAGAATTTATTCACTGGACAGCATTGTATCATCTGCTATTGATATAATAGAGCAGGGCTTGCTAATGTTACAACATGGTCAGTCCCAATTACGTTCTATTGTACAGCTAGGCTGGACGTTGTAAAACCTGCATTCAGGCTATGTGCCATGTCGTCTAATCAACACAACGTCATTATTTTCTATCTTTAACCTTACTGATAAACAAATCAGTTTGGCACAAAAAGGAGCAGACTATACGATTCTGAGCATTGAAAACCTTGAGAGATTACCATTGACAATGTCAGAGAGACCTGTCATTGAATGGATAATACATGGAACGATTACAATCCCAATAACAACTTTCCAGTTCAAATATTGCCAAAAGTATATACCAGCAGGCCTGTATGAAAGGTTGGGTAAAGGATACATCAAATCAACCTGAAAATTACCTTATACACAAAAATGTTATAGTGAAGGGAAAAAAGAGGTATTCCTTAGTGGTAACAATTGTAATAAATCACTAAGCGGTACACTTCTGTATCAAGGTATTAACTTGCATGGAGCCTGCGAAGGTTCATCAAATAACCTTTCATGTCACCTGCATGGCACTCCTGCAACACAGATAGAGCCTTTTTTCAGACAGCTTTCCAACGGCAGCTACGTTCTAATAAGTGACCACAGCTGTTGTGGCATGGTGCCAGGAAAAGCCTATCTCGTAACCGTTACTTCCAGGGTCATTTGATGTATGCAAGTATTGTATCCAAACGGCAATCCAGACATGGAGGCGGCAATATGGCCTTCTTTGAATATCTCTTCTATTCGAATTGATACTTTAAGCATAATGAAGTCTATTCTATTCCAGACAACTGTGCCTTTAACCTCGTCCAAAGAGACATGATCTGCAAGTTACAAGGACAGCGGCAGAGATACATTCCCTATTATCAACAAATTTTCCCGTACATTTCGTAGAAATGTTAGGTCAAATTTTAAACATGTCTGATACCAGTGGCATCGCACATGTATTTAAGACAATTTTTTCGGGACTGTTAGCACCCTTTGAAACAGTTCTGGGCATCTTCCTGAATTTTGTGCATTCGGTATTTGGCGGACTGCCTCTTCTTTTGGGACTCGTAGCAGGAATTTTATTTTTGTTCCTTCTGCTTTGATATGGCAAGCCAAGCAACAGACAAAACTCAGGCTACAATGGAAGAAACGATGCTGGCCATATGTTACAGAGAACGGATCACTAAAGTCCTCGGCTTTGCCCGGTTAAGAGATCTGAGTACTACCTGGTTTCTTTCATTCAGACCAATCTGGCAAGATTGCATCTTACCTGTGCTTCGATGTCTGCAATGCGGAGAAGAATGCTTGTTGTACGTCTGTCTTACACTACCATCAGCAGTACCTATGGATATCGATACTTTGCTTGGTTCTGTAACGGCTCATGCAACGTGTTGTCCCCAGCAGCTACCTATTCTGATGATGGCATTCGTTGAGACTTCACCATTACGATTAGGTGGCGGTGAAGTACGAGATGAAAGCAGCACCACACAGGTACAACCTTCTGTGAGCATTGCTGATCCAGACATCGATGATAGCAAGGATTCTCACATTTGCACAATTTCAGCTTTTTTGAACTTGGTCGAACTCTCACCTACTGTTGTAGACCAATTTTTCGCAACCCTGTCTGATATGATTTTCTCCCCTAACAATGAGAATAACTTTTAAAACAACGACCACACAGCGTTTCCTGAACTCTGAATTCGCCCTTCAGTTTTTGATAAAACGAAACTACTGAAAACAATTGGAAATATTTTTTCCCCCTGAAAGCGAAATTATTTTTTCCACTTCCAAAATATTTACTTTTTTTGGCTTATGGTACTCTGCTTAAAGTAGAACTATTCTTAGAGAACAGAGCTTCTACTCTTAGAGACACTAGAGACAATATTTTGACTTAGCCTCTAGCACATGTATAGTATTGTATAAATATGTGATGAAATGGTCTCAACCTTCTCTTCTGTATTAAGAGCCATTTCATAAATGTAATTTTCGCAATTCATTCATCCGATATTTTTATATGCATTATCTGAATGATACCACTGCTTGAAAGACGTACAGTATAATACTCATTTTCGTGTATATACCATACACCATTTCAAATGCAATCTATGTATTTTGGGGTGGGTTGGAAAACACACATGCATCGTTATATGTTTAGTATTGCTTAGTATTTAGTAATGATGGACATTAATACGTGGAGTGGGTGTTGTGAATCTATCTAGGACCCTAATTAGATATCCCTGATTCATGCCCTTATGTGGTTATAACAAAACATACCCTTATAAAGGCATGAGAATCATGTCCATATTTAGCCATAGCCAATGCAGTCCAAATACGGCAAGGCTACTCCCATAGACTCCTAGAAAGTACAACGCGTTCTTTAAACAAACCAAGCCTCCAGCAGCCCGGGAATTCCACCTGCTTTTGTTTTGATTTGCACAAGAACTCCTGGAGTCCAGAAAGAACTGTTAGTTCTTAGTGACGTCTTATGTCCAACCTTACATCAAACTCTGCACCTTTCAGGTATAAATATACCAACACTTGCCTTAAGCAAACACACGGTGGTTTGGAGCAGAGCGGCTATCTACTTGCCCAACGCCCAGCTGAGGCGAGTGCTGAAGGAAGCCGACCCTCCCATTTGACGCACTGAGAGAGACGCTGTCTTTTCTTCTGCCGAGAAATCCAGCTCCGGTGTTTCCAGTCACCCTTGTGGGTTGCTGGGAGATCGAGTCCTGAGAGAGAGATACAAGACCTCCTTCATTCTATAACCAAGGTACGGGGCTGATGAAATCCTTAAGAGAATTCTTGATTCTGATTCTTGGCAAAAAAACAACTTAACTTAAACTGCAACTTACTTACTCCTTCCCACGTATTAGGCTTAGGTCAGGTACACCAGGGTAGGCGTATATTAGAAGCACCAGTTGAGTACCTAAGTCAATGTTTTTATGTATGTATTTATTTTATCCGTTTTAAAGTATCATATGGCTAAGAAACCATATCAATGCTTTTACAGTATTATTTCATAATACTACTGTTACTGTACGCACTTTACTTCATGATAAGTATTGCAATTGTGGCAATACATTTCTCTTGCATGAGAAAGAAGACTGCTCAATAAATAACAACTTTTATTGAAAACGCCCGTCTCTCTATTTCTCTGCACTCCTGGTGAAATTAAGCATGCACTATTGACTGAGTGAAATAGCTGTCTATTGTTTTCACATGACTCTGGAGATATACTCTTTATTCTGAGGGAGCAAAGTTGTCATGTTTATGCGGTTGTCAGAAGCTAACCCCTTCTTGTCTATTCAGGGAAGTTAACACCTCCTTGTTTACTAGAGAAAGTTTCTAGTGACCTCTGAGCTAGCTGGCAAACCTAATTAAGTCTAACATATACAGTAGAGACCTAGATGACCTCAGTCCTACGTCTAAACTGCCGTTTATGTTATTCCAATGCGCAGAGCCTACTGGGAATATAGGAACTACACTACAGGCCCACATGGCTAGGGGACTGCAGCTACTCTTGGAAACATTTGTCATCTTTATGGGCACCTTGGACCTGGCTGTGAACTTTACAAAATCGTAAATTATGATTGTGGGTCCACGGTCTTCCAGTACTAAGACTTTCAAAGTGGCATCATACCCTGGGTAGAGTTCCTGCCTTTCCCTATTTAGGGGCGCTGTTCAATGTTAAGAACAAGTGGTAGTCTCTTATTGAGAGAAAGAGAGCTGAGCTTGTTAAAACTATTGGGTCAGTGGCTAACTTTGCACCCAAGCTGGGTTCTTGGTCTCCGCAGGCCATACTTAAGATTTACCATTCTAAATGTGTGTACCAGATTCGATACAGCAGTGGGATTTGGGGGTATGCAAAGACTGGGACAATCCAAGCAGCAGCACATCATTTTCTATGGTGACTTGTCCAGGTTCCGCAATGTACTCCGGCATTTTCAGTTCATGCAGAACTTGGATTTATTTACCTAGCCGATGTACTCTCCTGCAGTTCTCTGCTTTGCTGGATAAATATCTGCACGAGGAAGGATCTTAGGCTGAATAGACCGATTCTCTTGGATTAGCAGTCCCTTAAAGCCGTGCATGGTATACCCCTGGTTAGCCTATGTTAAGACAGCTTTTGCCTCACTAGGGAGAGCAGATTTTTATTTGCCCCCTCATTCACTGTTGCAACGAGGCTGCAAGAGAAAAAGTGTTGTTTTTTTACCCGTCGTCACTAGTCATAGAAGAGGCTGAATTGATATAACCTTGGTGAGGAGACAAATGCTTTTTAAGACTGCCCATGGCATGGAGCATTATTTAGCCCAGTTATCCAATAGGTGGGATAGGTTTCTTTTGACCAGGTTTCAAATTAACCATCACATCATCTTATGGCCTCACTACATGGATGGGTTCATCCTGGTTGAACGATGCATTGCGGCTGCGACAATGGGTCTCCTCAGGACACCCTGCACATTGGCATGTTCAGCGGATGTAGTGGGCCCAAAAAGCTGTTTTTGTTACCATTGATGTAATCGCTGAATATTAATCAAATATGAACTTCCCTTATGTACTTGCATGCTTCCTAAAGAGCATGTCTTATTTGCTGTGCTTAGGTTTTTTACGAGCTGTCCTGTTGTCCAGGTGATCAAAACCTGACTGAGTATTGTAACCACGCACTAGGCATCCTTTTAATCTGATTTTATTGTATATTGGATTTTTATTCTGTGTATTCCATGTAGATGTGTTTTATATGGATGTTAATGAGAAATATTTATTGTGTTATTTTATGGATATTGTGATCAACTGAATACAATTTTTATGATGATGATGATGAAAAGAACTTTAATGTTGTTGTGTCAAGAGAATCAAGAGAAGACACTTTAATCCGTCTATGATGTTCTTCAAAGATTTCCACTACCTTTGGACTACTTTCAAATTAGGTATCATTACAGCCAAACTTGTCAATGACCATTCATTTCTGCTTTTTGGTCCTAAAGACCTTAAAACAGAGTGAGGAGAGAGAAACCGCTAAGGTGATATATGACACGTAATTGGTGTCATTCCGCACGATGCTTAATGATGATGCAGGATAATTGCATTTTCCACTGGTAAACATGAAACTGCATTTGTTTCTCCACTATAGCGTTTCTTAGATCAAATTGGGACGCATGATTGCAGAAATTTATATTTTGTTTTCAAAGTCGTGTTATGTTAATCAAGATGTAGATAGAATATGCCTCTGTTTTTCCGAATTTCTATTTTTAATTATGCTGCTGGTAAAACTATACTTATGAAGTCCAGCTTCAAAGAAATAGAGGAATGACAAATTGATGCTTCAGAATATCTCTAATAACCGCCAAGGCAACGCCTTATTTGTCATTTTTTTACGCTGATACAGTTTCCATTTTGTTTCGTTGCTGGAACCCTTTTTGATTTTCTTCATTTTTGTTTCGTTTTTTTCATATGAATGCATTGACAGCTCTGTCTTCGTAACCGTAAACCATGCAAAACTGGTGTGTATTTTGCGCCACAAGTATGTATCTAGGGTTATCACTCATTCAAAACTAAGAACTAAAAAGCACGGGCATATTATCAAGAACGGCGATAAAATTATCGCTGCTTTAGCGGCAGTAAACTGCCCCTAAAAGCGGCAATAATGGGCTTGATATTATGACCTTGTGAATTCCCATAGAAGCCCAGGTTAACACCAGAACCTGGGCTGCTATGTGAATTCACAAGGACATATTATCAAATAAAGCCGCAATCATTTTATCGCCGTTCTTAATAATATGCCCCCACATTTTTTAAATAATACATACCATCAGTCTTTCGGAAATGTGAAAGGCATTGGGAGAGTTGTAGTAATGTGAAAATAACATCAATCATTATGGAGTAATGTATATTTGTCCACACATAAAATGTTCCACACCCATGTATTCAAAGTACTTAGTTGACATAAGTAACACCCATGACTCATAACACAGCCTCCTGACATGCACTTTTCATCTAACTTCCACATGGATGTTGATTCACCAAAATACTGGGGGTAGTGGAAGAGGTATCACTGGCCCTTTGACCTCAAAAACATCACAGGTTGTGATCTCATATAAGCGTTCACCCAATGTAAACAGGACATCATTGCAGTTACAAGCCATGCAATAGGTGCAATGCTGATCAAAAACCACAATGGTCACAAAAGCCTCTAAAACTCTATTATAATTACCACCTGTATTTCAACCAAGGTTCTGTTGCTTGAACATGAAATATCCTAAAAACACAAGGGACAAGGAGGGGTTTTGGCAAACACAAAGGGTTCATTTAATTAAACAGTGTGGTCGGGAAATAAGCCACAGTCAGGGTCTGAGAACTGTCTCAATTTACAATTGGTCTAACCAGGGTTTTTATACTGTTCCTTGAATGCAATAAAATATATCTGGCGATTCTATTTTTTGGACGGAATGTGAACCTCTATCTTTGGAGTCACAAATGAATGTTTTGGATTAGTAATCCAGGTGGGTCTCGACCGTACGTGGACACAATGCAGCCAGTGGGTAACGTGTCCAAATATCCAGCATGGGGAGTGGGTGATCACTGCTTGTACTGTGTATGTTGTGTCCTGAATGGCTATGTGTTTCTAACGTCATGTGGCATCTGGCTTTATGTTGTTTTGGGAGCATGTGCACCGCTCCAGCTATGTGTACTTTATTGGGGCCAATCTCTCTGGACAATTGTGGTATTGCTGCGTCTATCTGTGGAATTGATCTGTGATTTCCTGTTCACGCATTTGTCTAGTAGCTGCGTGTCAATCCACCTGTGACCTGTCAATCAGGGATCATCGGCCTGGGTCTCAGAGCATGCCTGACTACGTATTTTTGAGTCAGGGTTGACATGAATTTCACAACAGGAGAATTTTGTCAATAAATATGCAATTTCGTTTTTATACATGAATGTATCATTATTCATATTGTCATTGACTTTTTCACTAATATAAGTTGACCCAAGCTAAACGAGAGGCATAGATATCACCGTGTGTGCTACAACCATCATATGCAAAAGGATATGGTCATATGCAAGGTTAGAAATATTTTATAATGCAGACCACATTACAAACTTTTCTTAGATGAATGGGATCTATAAGAGAGGTAAGTACAATCTACATAAGCTTAAAGGTGGCTCCACATATATGTCCGATAAAGCCTTGAAAAAGCTCCAAGACCTTTATCAAGGGGTAAAAAACACATGTTGGCATTCTCTTTATCTTTAATGTCTTACATTTTGTCCAACTAAATTGTATACAATCATGACTTTAATCACACTTAAGTACTCTCTGGTGAGCTAATTTTGTATCAATCAATTCAATTATATTACAGTATTGTTTCAGTTATCGATCTAATACAAAGTTGTTCAGATTGGGGCTCCCTCTGTGCAGTTGAATCTTATTTTTGGTGACGCCTTTATTACTAATAGGACATTTGGCCCAATTAAGGATGAACATTTTGGGGACCTATATTTGGCCTAAAAACTGGCCTATAGATGTAGTAGAAATATATATTAATTCTCCCGAAGAGAGTGCAGTTAGCATACCCATTTGTACCCATTGTGCATGCATGAGGGAATATATGTCTATTCACTAATGCTCTCACAAGGGGTCCCAACCAATCCCTAAATGCAAGCAGCCGCGGTCGGTAGGGGAGTACCTGCCGGGGCGGTGAGGTGTGGAGGGTGAGGGGTAGGGTGAGGGTTAGTAATGTATGGATAATGGAGGTTTGCAGGTAAGTAAACATTTAAATAAATCAAACGAATTTCGTTGCGCGCACTGCATTGCATTTGGGGATGCAGTGCATGCACCGAAATTCGTTTGATTTATTTATATGTTTACTTACCTGCAAACCTCCATTATCCATACATTACTAACCCCCACCCTACCCCTCCCCCTCCACACGTCACCGCCCCAGCAGGTACTCCCCTACCGACCGCGGCTGAATGCAAGGTCATCCTGACAAAAGACAGAGTCTAATTTCAAACTGATGTCTCATCCTTTACAGATACGAAGAATCAAGGCCTGCATATTCACATGCATTGTCCAAAAGTAGACTAATTTACTGCATTCCATTTATAAAAAAGAATCCTAAAAAAAAACATATCAATACCCACACAACATAATTGACCAAGCTGGGAAATTCCCTCATTTCAATGGAGGCGTACCCAAGCAAATGAGGGAAAATCTTTGCCCATCTGCTTGGACCATTCTGATAGAAGCCACTCTCTGGTAAATTATGCCAAGTAGCAAAAATCATATAACTAGTGCACTCTGTAGGGTTTTCAGGAGGTCCCTGTAAGTTTCTGATGCACCAACCAAAGGCAGGCCAGGCCACAAGCAGTGAAACGTGGGACAGCAGTTTTAAGCCAATTTTCTGTCTTTCACTGCTGCACTCTATCCAGTACAGCTTCTGATTTCATTGTCCACACCAGTAGCTGAAACAGTACTTTGTTTCCAGAGTCAGGGTCTTGTAGCACTGGACATGCCAAAAGAAGCTGTGCGTTGGCATAGACTTCGACTCTGCCTTTAATTTCATAATGTTGTGCAGAACACATGCACATTTTTCATAGCAGAGGATCATTCAAAAGTTCTTCTAGGCCAGATAATGAGCATCCGTTTCATTTATAAACAATGTTGTGGTCCTTCTGTATGTGCTTTAATGTTCTTCCTTTCCTCTCGCTTCTCAAATCTCTTTCCTCCCCTGTCAACCGTCTTGCATGTCCCTCTCCCGGGGTGGGTGGACAACTCCGTTCCGCCCACGGACTGTGTGGAACTTTGACTGATACGCATTACGCGAAGTAGGCGGAGCAATCAATCGTCACACACTCGCGGCGGAGCGGAGTTGGCCTCCCACCTGCCTCCCACCTGCACAGTTAAAATGTTAAAAAGGAACAATTTAAAACCACTTACCTTATCGTCGGCGTACCAAGGCTTCCCTCTTCCTCCATTGCGACTTCTTCTTGAAAATTGCTCATGTGCGTGCCCATTGTATGCACATTTATCGTGAGGAATGCGCATGCATGGGTGCCAGGGCATGCGCAGTTTCCAAGAAGAAGGCGCTATGGAGGAAGAGGGAAGCCCGGAGATGCGCCAATAAGGTAAGTGGTTTTAAATTGTTATTTTTTAACATTTTAATAGTGCGGGTGGGAGGCAGGCGACGCGTAGCTGAGCTATGCTGAGTGTGCGGAGATTAGTTCCATCTCCGCGGCACTCCGCGTAGCCCCGCTACGCCCACAACGTCCACCCCTACTCTCTCCTACCCTGTCCCTGACATTGTCTTGTTTTTATGTCATTGTCCACTCTCTCTTCTCACTTTGCTTTCCTGCCCACTTTATCTCTCCTGCTATTTTTACTTTTGTTTCTTATCTGTCCCCTCCAACTGTTTAACTTTTTTTATCTTACTTTTCAATATCACCTGTTACTGCGTCACCAGCCTCTCTTTCTACATCTCTCCCTATTATCTGTCTATTTATCACGTTCTCTATTTCTCAGTTGTCTCTACATCTGTGGAAGAGGCTCTTTCCTTAATGTGTGAGGAATTTTCTTTTTTTCTCACCACTCTTTCCCTCAGCTGTCTCTTTGCTGTGCCTTAGCTCCTCTCTCTGTCTTACCTGTCTTCCTCTCCATCTTAGTTGATGCATTCTTACTTTTCTCTTTATCATCCCCCTTCTCGGTCTCACTTTATCAGCTATCTCTTGTTGTAATACTTTATTCGAAAAAATATTTCATAAAAGTACAAAAATTCAACATATGAAATACATTACAACTTGGCATTTCACTAATGATAAAACAAAATAACTATTCCTACTATACAAAAGAAATATCAATCATCGGGTAAGAATTTTGACCTGATAAACCATGCATTTGCCACATATTTGGCCACCCCACAAACAATATACATTGAAGAGGCATTAGTTGAAATGACTCTCATAGCTATTCTATGGTCTCTCACCCCAAGGTCCCTACAAATGGGTTTCAGCCATTTTGCTCTTGATTGTTTATAAGCAGCGCAGGCAGACAGGAAGTGGCCCAACGATTCTTTCGGGCAGGGACAACTAGGGCATTTTAAATCAGTTCCTCTACGTCCCTTCCATCCTTCCTTAAAAGAATTGAGGGGTAATGTACCATATCTCAATTTTAAAAATAGCGATCTGTCGCGGGGTGCCTGAATAAAGTCCATAAATGGCTCTAATTTCCTGAGCGGCTTGTGGTCAAGGAAGGAATTAGTAAGAGGGCCCCAATTTGGACTCCTAAGTTCTTTAGCCACAATCCAATCCCAATAAAGTTTTTTAACAAATAGTTTTGGTGGTGGCATTTGAGATATCCAGCTGTCCTCCAGACCTATAGATGTCACCAGTCTCTTTAGATTATTGAGCCATTTAATTTTATTAGCTACATTCAAAGTAATCAGTTCATCCAGAACCCTAGCATAATAAAAAAGTTCAGGGGTCCTTCTAAGCCGGACCCAAAATAACAAGGGGCGAATTTGGATCAGGTCAGAAATTGATCTTTTACCCAAATCTAAAAATAATGGTTTCAGGGGGGTTGAGACTGGCAGTGAAACTATATTTCTAATGAATTTATTTTCAGCCACTACCAGTGCTTTAATGTTTTCCGCACCCCACAATTCTGAGCCATAGACTGCCGCTGCCAACGCTTTCCCTTCATAAACCGCCAAAGTAGGAGCTATGGGTCTACTAGTAGATAGCCGCTGGTTCTTAAGTATTACTCCTGATACCCTTTTGAGGTTTAAAACCATTTTAGCAATATGGGAAGACCATCTCAAATCATTACTAAGTCTTACTCCAAGGTAATCAAATTCATCCACCACCTCAAGTGGAGTGCCATTCAACATTAGGTTAACCTTCCTGTATTTCTTTTTTCCGGTCAGCACCATCAACTTTGTTTTAGTGGTGTTTATTGTCAATCCCCTATCTTTACAAAAGGTGCAAAAACGATCAAGCAATTTTTGCAACCCCATAGGTGATTTTGACATGAGAAGAGTATCGTCGGCAAAGAGGAGGGTAGGTGTTTTCTCTCCTGCAAGGACAGGGGCATCTGCTGGGTCCTCCCTCAAATGGTCCACCACCCCATTTATAAAGAGGGAGAATAGGGTTGGAGCCATCACACATCCCTGTCTCACACCCCTATTAACCGGTATCTTCTCAGTCAATTGACCCTGGGTTCCCCAGCGAATCCTGGCATAATTTCCCTCATGGAGTTTAATAATGAGTTGCAATAGATAGCTGGGAAATCCCATATCAGATAGGACTAACCAGAGCTTGGCCCGTGGGATAACATCGAATGCTGTCTTTAAATCTATGAAAGCCAGATATAAACTGCCCTCGGCTATTAACACTGACTTCCAGCAGACAGCACAAAAACGAAAAACCTGATCTATTGCACCCACATTACATCTAAACCCGGCCTGAAAGTGGGTCAGGATACCTTTATCCACGAGCCATGCTTCTGTACTATTTATGATGACCCTGCCAACTACCTTTTGGATGGAATCTATGAAACTTATCGGTCTGTAGTTGGCAGGATCGTCTCTTGCGCCCTTTTTATATATGGTTATAACCTCAGCACCCTTCCAGGAATCTGGAACAGGGTAACCATATTGTATCAGGTTCAACAGACATGCTATGTACTCCGCCCAGGTTTCAGAGTCGTGCTTTAACAAATCCCCCGGGAGGCCATCAGGACCGGGGGCCTTCCCCGGCAACAATTTGAGAATAGCGTCTTGCACTTCACGCTGGGAGAATAGATCTGCCCTAGCAATTGAATTTCCATAGGACGTACTTTGAGCGACTTTAGGAGATGATAATGGTGAACATTCCAAGCTGTCCTGACAATATAATTTTAAAAAATGGGAATACCACTCCTGTTCTGTTATATGGTTTAAAATGGGCCCTGCACCCCTTCTATCCAAAACACTTATTAGTTTCCCAAAAATAACAGAGTTTTTACCACGAGCTGCTACCTTTAGCTGCTGCCAGTGTTCTTCCTCCCAGTCTCTCTTTGCTGTTTTTATACTATTTGAATATTCCAACCTGGCCAGCCGTACGGTCACAGGATCCTTACTTTTAATTGCTATGGTAATTGCTTTCCTTTTAGATCTACAATGTGATGTATAACAAGGCTTGCTCTTAGAATGGATGCTGGTCCGACAAGATTTCGCCCTGGGGTTCTTGCGGAAATGAGCTCCTATTTTAAGTATTAATTCATTATAGGAGTCCAACAGGCTAGGTTCTGCTAAATTAGCCAATGCTGGAGCTAGAGCAGTCAAACCGCTTATTCCTTCTAAAACCAGCTCTTTAATATTTTGGAGCTTCTCCTGATCACATTTAACCATATTCCATTTTAGCTTCCGATTGTCATTTGAAGGGATAACCTCTTTAGTGATCAACTCTATTTTCCCACTAGTATCACACCTTCTTACCCAATGAAGTTCCATACATAGAGGGTTATGATCACTATCGGAAGACTGTCTGACCTCCATATCAATAACGTCAGGCCATGATTGTGTATCAAGAAGGATGTAATCGATACGGGAGGGGCAACCCAGCCTGTTGAAGGTCATAGCGCCCTCACGGTCTGACTTTGTCCGGCCGTTAAGAGCCCATAAGTTGTGATCTAGTACCAGGGCATTCAGCTGAATAGCTCTTGATGACCATTTCTTAAGGGGAGTAAGCATTAGAGGTGGTATAATCTGTCTACCATCCTCAATATTAGGCCCCAATGCCTCTTCGTCATATAGGGGTTCGAAAGTACAATTAAAATCCCCCCCCAACCAGGATTTTCGATCGGGGTGGTAGGTTCGATAGCCTCACATCTAATAAATCTAATATCGGGGACGCAAGCCCACCCTGTAGGCCTCTTGCATAGATGCAGAAAATGTCATAACTATAGCCCCCTACTTGATTCTTGAGGGTAATATGCAAAATGTCATTTGAAACATAGTTGTGGGAAATAACCATGCAATTTAAAGACACTTTTACCCAAATGTGTAAACCACCTGAGGGGCGCCCTTTCCCCATCGAAAATGCTGGTACATACAAAGTTGAATAACCATTCTTATATTGCGGGGATATGCACCAGGTTTCTTGGAACATACATATGTCGAAGGTATTAATAAAATCATTCCACTCAGGATTATCCAAGTTCTTCTTTAATCCCGCTATGTTCCAAGATAATATATTAATAGAGGTGGAGGGTACCATAGTTTCCGTAGTTCTAACTGAGTCACTAGATGCCTCTACTCCTTATCCTACATGATGTGATCTGAAATTATCTACATCTAACAGAGAATTTTCAACTATAACATTGGGTTCAGTACCGTCACTACCTTTACTGAAAGAGCCTGTAGTGGCTACTCCCTCCACAATTGTATTTACTTGATCCCCAAATGGAGTTTTTACCTCCCAGCACTGTGATCGCTCAAGGGGTTGGATAAGGAGTCAATCGACTCCCTCCAGACCATTGAAACGGTTATAACAGGGTATAGGGTAATCAAGCTGGGGTCCCAACCACCCTTCTTTTAACCAATTGCCACCAATTAAAGGTCTACCAGCTCCTCTTCGTACTTCCTGCCAGCCACCATTTGTGTCCTCTCCCCAGTTATAGGGACTTTGCCCTCCATAATTGTCAGGTCTCTTCCTACCACTGTCATGGGTGGGAGCCCTCAACCAGCTCCATCTATTATCAAATTTCCCTATGGGCGTGTAGAAATAAGACAGGGGTTTAACAGTAATTGCTGTGTCATTCCTACACCGAGACCCCAAGCAAATATACTCTACCAAGCGTGGGTCTTCAAATGTAATCACAACACAGTCTCCTTGCAGATGTTTCTTTTTGTCACCTACCCAAGGCGCTCTTTCTACCATAAGCAATTTTTTGTTGATATTGGGAGGAGGGGGAAAATTCCTATCCAGCCAATAACAAACTTTATTTTTAAGAGCCCAATAAGGTTCAGAGGTGGTTGGTGCAAGCTCAGGGACACCCGTTAATACTATCACAAAAGGGCTGGCATCCGGTGGTAAACTAATATTCCGCCGAGCCATTAATGGTTTCGACTGGGAGGGTGGTGGAACAGTGGTTGGGGCAGTGATAGGAGCCGTTGATCCCACTGTTTCCAACGGTTTAGCAACAGCAGTAGAAGCTGTCTTAGAGACTGCTTTACCAACCTTTGATACTAATGATACAATTGGGCAACTCTTGGAGGATAGGTTCGGTGCTAATGTATGGTTCTTGGGTGTTGGCAAGGAATTACTAATTGGACCTTGGTTGTTTGGTATCTCCTGAGTAGAAATTTTCCCCTTAGGATAAGATTTTAAGGTGCTGCTCTATACCCTGGAGCCTAATCTCCAAGGGCAGGAGCAGGGACTTAATGAGAGACGCCAAAGAATCAAAAAAGGGTTCATTCTCATCCTCTACATCATCCAGACAATCACTAGGACTACTATTATCAAGAATGCTAACCAAACTTGTATCTGAGGCTGATACATCTGGTATACCTATGGGTAGGGGATGTGAATCTCGCTGGGCCCTAACAGTCCTTTGCGGTACTCCCACACTGACCACCCCCTCCTCCGCACCATTGACCGCACAAGCTAAATCCCCCAGACTAGGCAGCATGTTCTGGTTAGTTGGAGTAATTGAAATAGTTGGGATAGCATCGAGCGTCCCAGGGGGAGTTACATTAGGGGGAGAAGTTGTACCTTCCACAAGACACCCTTCAGATTGTAAGTTAGCTGTATGTATAATAGCAGAAGTAACAGCTGTATTATTTGAAGGGGGTGGCGCAATTAAAGGTAACAACTGTGTAACTACAAGGGGTGTATCTATACATGTGGACTCGGGCATAGTAGGTGTCAGGGACACTACAGCCACACTTAACTGGGATGAATCAGAGTTACTCTGGTTTCTAATCGGGGTACATGCCATAGCTATATCACCCAGGGACGATCTTTTGGCACGTATTAAATCTTGCGACACCCTCCGTTCCATAAGAACGATACCCTCATCAATTAAGGTATTGGTACGTAAAATAAAATTATCCAGGGTGCTAGTGAGTTTTTTAGATTTAATCTTCGCTCCAACCGTCGCCTGGCTACGGGTTTTACGAGATGACATGGTAATTGACCCGTAATCAACTTGGAGGAGAAGCTCTGAGTATACACGCAAATAACAACCCAGGAATACTAAATGCTAACAAGCAAAGCTTATAAATTTCATAAAATTACTTTAAAAAATATTAACATCCCCGAAATATTTAGAGCACGAAAAAGGCAACAACTAAAGTATAGGAGGTACACCTGTAAGAGGGTGCGAGCCAGTCCAGTCCTTTCGGTCCTCGGAGGGCCTCAGAGGGCCCGCCCTTTGCCCGGGCTTAGCCCCGGGCTATGTCCCGCGCGCGTCCCGCGTGCGCGATCACCAATGCGTTGAAATAGGAGAGTTGGGGGCGGGAAGAGACACCAGGTGCGCTGAGGTGTTAAAGCGCTAGGCACCCTGGGTCTCGCAGTCCCGGCCCCGGCAGCGTCCGCGTGTGTCCCAAGGTCCTCGTGGATCAGGATGCAGGAACCAACAGTCTAAAAAGTATTTAAAATCAAAGTTCGGCAAGGGTAATCCCAGAAAGGCTGCGAGCGGTCCCCGCGAAGCGGGTGCCGCGAGCCTTAAGTAGCCGCTGGAGAGCGGAGAGCTGGGGGTGGGAAGAGACACCAGGTGCGCTGAGGTGTTAAAGCACTAGGCACCCTGGGTCTCGCAGTCCCGGCCCCGGCAGCGTCCGCGTGTGTCCCAAGGTCCTCGTGGATCAGGATGCAGGAACCAACAGTCTAAAAAGTATTTAAAATCAAAGTTCGGCAAGGGTAATCCCAGAAAGGCTGCGAGCGGTTCCCGCGAAGCGGGGGCCGCGAGCCTTAAGTAGCCGCTGGAGAGCGGAGAGCTGGGGGCGGGAAGAGACACCAGGTGCGCTGAGGTGTTAAAGCGCTAGGCACCCTGGGTCTCGCAGTCCCGGCCCCGGCAGCGTCCGCGTGTGTCCCAAGGTCCTCGTGGATCAGGATGCAGGAACCAACAGTCTAAAAAGTATTTAAAATCAAAGTTCGGCAAGGGTAATCCCAGAAAGGCTGAGAGGGGCTATCTCTTTCTTACCTCTGTTATGCACCTGTCTGTATATCACCTTTCTTCCTCTCTATTGCACTAGTATCTATCAGTTGTCTCTTTCTCTATCTCTCTCTCTCCCTATCTCTCTCTTTATAAACCCTGTCTCTCATCATTCTCACTTGTTCTCACCTGCCTTTCAGTTGTTTTTCTCATCTTTCTGCCTCATTATTACCCCTCTTTTTCTTTTTATCACCTCTCTATCTATACGTGTTCCTTCTCCTCAGTTACTGTGCCTTTATTATCTTTCTGTAACTCATCTCACCCACCCATCTAGATATTTATTTCACATCCATCTGCCTCTTTATCAACACACTCATGTCGTGCACTTTCAGCTCTCTCTCGCCGTGTGTATTTATGTCTCAGCTCTCACCTGTCTCTCTTCTATTGTGGTAATCTCTTTCACCTCCATCACACGGGCCAACTCTCCCTACCTCTTTGAGCTATTTGCGTCTAATCTGCTAGCTCTTCATCACCTTATACTTTTTCAGCTATCTTCCTAGCTCTATTCTCTTGCATTAGATACTCTTTTTTCCTTCACTTAACTCCCACTGCCTCTCTAAACAAAGATGTCCCCACCTGTCTCTCCCTCTCACCCCCTGTCTCAGATGTATCTTCCTAACCTTCCTGTTTCGCCTGAATTATTATTTACTTTTCTCATCTGTCTCACATCTCCTTCTCTATCGCTCTCCCACATCCATTTCTTTCTCACCTCTCTATATATCCCCTTCCTTACACCTGCCCCCTTACTCACCTCTCTCAGCAGCCTCTTACCTCTGTATCACCTCTTTCAAAATTGTCTTCCAGTCGCTCTCTCGGCAGTTTACAATTCTCACGAGTCCATTTCCATCTACAATTGTTACTGTCCCCTCTGTGTCGTTATTACTCCCTTTCTCTCACACCCGAACCCTCTCTCTCTCCTCTCGGTCTCTTTCTTTTATCTCACTAAAACCAGTCTTTCTTTATCATCTCTTACACCTGTCTCCTAATCTCCGTTTCAATCTCTATAAAATGCCTCGGACTCACCTTTCTCCCACCTATCTTGTAGGTGCAGCTTTTTCACCTGTCACACCTCTCTGCTGTGTCTTTCTGGCCTGTCTTCCTTTCACCATTGTCTCCCCTATAGTCCTCTTTTGTGTCTTTCTCATATGTCTGCCCTGCCTGTCGTATATCTGTCTTTCAATCTGTCTCAGCTGTCTCTTTTTCCCCTGCTGTCTTAAACTTCTCTCTTGTCTCCCCCTCACACGTTTATCTCGCTCTCCAACATATATCTCTTCATCTCTCAGTCGCTCTCAGCTGTTTATTTTTCCTTCGCTCTATGTCTCTCTCTCTCTCTCTCTCCCTTACTCTCTCTCTCACATAAAGACACACACATTCTCAAATTTGCCACTGCGTCTGTCTCACCTATCTGATATGTCATCGTCCTCTCTTCTGGGTTCACTATTGCACCTCGTCATCTCTTGATTCTCTCGTTTCTCTCCCGTCTTCCACCTCTCTCTCTTCCATAATGCTTGAGATGCCTTTACAATGCAGGCTGCAAAAGTATATTACGCACGCACCCCAGTAGCAAATGTTGGTAACATTTCATTTCAGGGCGGTTTAATTTCAGAATTTATTGATGGGAACCAATTTTGGGAGCGGCTTAAACAATATTTAGGAAAGCTAATTAGATCCGTGTTTAACGTTCATGGCACTGCCTTAGCAAAATCTTAGGACACAGGTCGAAAGAGCAGTGGCAGGGGTTGCAAACGGAAACGGCATGCAAGTTGTCGCACATGTGGCCAATGGCAACCTAGAAATGATGTGCTCTAACTGTAACACATGAACTCTTCCACACATGGGGTGCCTCCGAAGACTGAGAAAGTTCGGGATCAACGGGAGGATTGTTTTAAAAACACAAAGCAGCTGAGAATTAAGAAATACTTACAAGTCCTGTGTCATAAAACAATCCAACAAGCATCACAGTTCCCCAATGCAATTCAGAGAAACCAAGTAGCACTGACCACAGACACCAAGCTCACTTAGTTACAAAGGGCCCGATTCACAGAATTAATTTAGGACAAAATCCTAAACTTACTAATTTTAGTATTCACAGAATGCACTTACTACTTTTGGTATTCACAGAATGCACTTACTACTTTTGGTATTCACAGAATGGATTTACGACTACTAACTGTACGTCCTCACTCGGGCTGGAGATTCCGGCCCGGAGGTGTTTTTTCGGCCCAGAGGCGGAGCTTCCGGCTTAGAGGCGGAGCTTCTGGCCCAGATGCGTAGATTTCAGCCATGGCTATATCTCCCCAACAGGCCGGAATCCCCGCCTCCAAGCCGGAAGCTGGAATGGTATGGTGAGCAAAAAAAAACAATGTTTTTAGGTCCAGATCTCTGTACTGGGGTGAATGTATGACATTGTTCAGCATTCTGTCCATCAATTGTTCCTTTTGCATTTTCACCCCGAGAGAGATGGGTATGCCCAGATGTGGGTCCCGTGCTCTCCATGCCACTGGAGTCAAGCTAGCCTGGCTGATGAAGGCTGGAAGCCCAAAACCGGTCCTAGGATGCTTGTTTCCATTCCAGGGAGGACCTGGCCTGGCAGTTCGGCCTGGACTGTTCCCATTGGGTGCAGGGTCATGACTAATTTCATATGGCTGGGTCCAAACTGAAATGGCATTGTGATCAAAAAAATGATGGATTTAGGTCCAGATCTCTGTACTGGGGTGAATGTATGACATTGTTCTGCATTCTGTCCATCAATTGTTCTTTTTGCATACAGGGTAAGATGGCAGTGGTGTCCTCTCACAGCAGACGTGATGAGATGCCAGCAGGGTTTTCTCATGCTACACAGGGTAAGATGGCAGCAGTGTCCTCTCATGCCACACAGGGTAAGATGGCAGCAGTGTCATCTCATGCCACACAGGGTGAGATGGCAGCAGGGTCCTCTCAAGCCACGGAGGGTAAGATGGCCTCACTGTCCTCTCACACCACACAGGGTGAGACGGCACTAGTGTCCTGTCATGCCACACTGGGTATGATGGCAGCAGTGTCCTCTCATGCCACACAGGGTGAGATAGCAGCAGTGTCCTTTCACACGACACAGTGTGAGATGGCAGCAGGGTCCACTCACACCACACAGGGTAAGATGGCAGCAGTGTCGTCTAACACCACACAGGGTGAGATGACAGCAGGGTCCTCTCACGCCACGCAGAGTAAGATGGCAGCAGTGTCCTCCCATGCCACACAGAGTGAGATAAAGCAAAACCAAAGGGGATGTTGGATGGAGTGTTGAACATTGCAAACACTCACCCCCAGTCAACTGATCTGGGTTTCATCCATCATCATTGTTTAGCTCTCTCCGCCACCCCAATTGAGACATGGCCATATGCAAATCAGTCTGACCCTGTGCCTCATGGGAACAGTCCAGCCCGAACTGGCAAGCCATGTCTTCCCTGGACCAGAAACGCGCATCCTGGGACTGGTTTCTGGCCAATCAGCCATGATCAGCCAGGCTAGCTTGAATCCAGTGGCAAAGTGAGCAAGGGACCCATGCCTGGGTATACCCTGCCAAATTAGGGCGAACAAAGCAAAACCAAAGGGGATGCAGGGTCGCAGGGTCAAGACTGATTTGCATATGGCTGGGTCCAAACTGGAATGGCATGGTGAGCAAAAAAACGATGGATTTAGGCCCAGATCTCTGTACTGGAGTGAATGTATGACATTGTTCTGCACTCTGTCTAACAATTGTTATTTTTGCATTTGTCACCCCGAGTGGGATGGTATGCTCAGCTGTAAGTCCCGCCGCTCTCCATGCCACTGGAGTCAAGCAATCCTGGCTGTTGAGGTCTGAAAACCCAAAACCGGTCCTAGGATGCTTGTTTCCAGTCCAGGGAGGACCTGGCCTGGCAGTTTGGGCTGGACTGTTCCCATTAGGCGCAGGTTCAAGACTGATTTGCATATGGCCGGGTGCAAACTGGTGTAGCATGGTGAGCAAAGAAATGATGGATTTAGGTCCAGATCTCTGTACTGGGGTGAATGTAAGACATTGTTCTGCATTCTGTACATCAATTGTTCCTTTTGCATTTGTTACCCCGAGAGGGATGGGAATGCCCAGACGTGGGTCTCGTTCTCTGAGATGGCAGCAGTATCCTCTCACGCCACACAGAGTAAGGTGGCAGCAGTGTCCTCTCACGCCACACAGAGTATGATGGCAGCAGTGTCGTCTCGCCAGCAGTGGTCTAATGCGTGTGTAATGTAGCAAAGAACTTGGGTCACATAAAGACTACACGCACCTTCTAGAACAGGAAAGTAAGGAGTGATGTAATATAAAAAAGTGTATCAGCGTCTGAGGTCAACATAGGGTGTCACCCTAGAGTTTACAGTGAAAGGTCAACTGGACTTAAAGCAGAGTCAGAAACACAAAGGGTCACTAAAAACAAAATAGTCAACAAGAAAATGAAAAATTAATGGTATATAAAGAAAATGTTATTTTGTCATTCATTGTGTTGCATGCAGGATTAAGAGAATACTGTAGTGCTCCTCCTCCTCATGTCATTTTGCTGACGTTTTTTTAATTACTTTTGAGAATTTTAAATGGATATGCTATTTATTTTGGATTTGTAAGATGGCGCCCTCTATGAAATTATTTTGAATGTATGCAAATTGTTTATAGCTCGAGAAGATTTAGAGATTGGGATTTTTTATGTTTGATAATTGACTGAAATGTCATGAAATCAATCAATCAATCAATGTATTTATAAAGTGCACTACTTACCCGTAAGACTCTCAAGGCTCTGAGGGGAAAAGTGTGCCGCTACTGCTCGAAGAGCAAGGTCTTGAGGAGTCTTCTGAAGGTGAGTAGGTCTTGGGTCTGCCATAGGTGGGTAGGGAGGGTGTTCCACGTCTTGGCTGCGAGGAAGGAGAAGGATATGCCACCGGAGGTAGTCCATTGGATGCGTGGGACTGCGGCGAGGGCGAGGCTGGCGGAGCGGGGCTGACGGGTGGGGGTGTAGAAGCTGAGTCGGCCATTGAGGTAGGCTGGTACAGTGTTGTGGAGGGCTTTGTGTGCGTGGTGAGTAGCTTGAAGGTGAGCCTCTTTTTGACGGGGAGCCAGTGTAGGTCTCTCAGGTGAGGGGTGATGTGGCTGTGGCGAGGGGCATAGAGGATCAGTTGCGCGGAGGAGTTTTGAATGCGTTGCAGTCGTTGTAGGTGCTTGGCCGGGATGCCTCCATGGAGTGCCTTGCCTGGGGTATGCCGCCGATGATGTTGGTGGCTTCGGAGCGGAAGGGGGGAAGGCGGACGCTCTGGGTTCTGCCGAAGAGGAAGGATGTGGTCCAGTCCAGGGTCTTCTTTTGGATTCCGGCTTCTTGGAAGCGTGTCTTTAGTGTGCGGTGGCAGACTGCGTCGAAGGCGGCTGACAGGTCCAGGAGGATGAGGGCTGATGTTTCGCTGTTGTCAAGTTGTATCCTGATGCTGTCTGTGGCGGCGATGAGGGCTGTCTCGGTGCTGTGGTTTCTTTGGAATGTGGACTGGGATGGGTCTAAGATGTTGTTCTCCTCGAGGTAGCAGGTCAGTTGCATGTTGATGACTTTCTCGATGACCTTCGCCGGGAACGGGAGCAGGGAGATTGGGCAGAAAATCTTGAGGTCCTTGGAGACTGGCTTGGGTTTCTTGAGAATGGCGTTGATCTTCGCGTGCTTCCAGCTTTCCGGGAATGTGGCTGTCTCGAGGGAGATGTTGATTACTTTCCGTAGTTGGGGTGCAATGGCTTCGTCTGCTTTGTTGAATATGTGGTGTGGGCAGGGGTCTAACGGTGAACCTGAGTGGATGGAGTTCATGATCTTGCGTGTTTTGTTGTCGTTGACGTTGGTCCAGGAGGTCAGGCGGTTGGTGCGGTGGAGTTCGCAGGGGGGTGGAGTCTGGCGTTGTTGGAGCGGTCGAGATGTTGAAGCTGTCGTAAATGTCAGCGATCTTGTGTTGGAAGAAGGTGGCCAGCAAGTCTCACAGTTCTTGTGAGGGCAGGATGTCGTTGTTGTTGGTGCTGAGGTTAGAGAGTTCTTTCACAATGCTGAAGAGTTCTTTGCTGTTTGTGAGCATTGTTGTCCAGGCGCGTTTTGAAAGACAATCTCTTGGCTGATATGATGAGGTGGTGATGTCTGCGAATGGCGTTCTTGTGGGCTGCTTGGCTGTCCGGTGTTCGTTCATGGAGCCATTTCTTCTCCAGTTTCCGGAATGTGCTTTTGGAGGTCTGGAGCTCTTCGGTTAACCAGGTGGCTTTCTTGCTGGTGCGACTGTTGGAGGGTTTCTTGAGTGGGGCAAGGGTGTTGGCGCATTCGTCTATCCATTGTCTGAAGTAGCGGGCGGGGGTGTCTGGGTCGGTGGGGTCAGTGGGTGGTTTCTGGGCGAGGGTAGTGGCTAGCTGGTCGTCTGTGACTTTGCTCCAGCAGCAGCGGGGCAGCTGTTGGGTGCGGTGGTGCTTGGTGCGCTTCTTGTAGGTGAAATGGACGCAGCGGTGGCCGGTCCAGTGGAGTTCGGTGATGTGGTCGAAGGAGACGTGGGTGCTTGTGGAGAAGATGGGATCAAGCGTGTGGTCGGTGGTGTGGGTGGGTGCGGTGATGAGGTGTTTGAGGCCAAGGTTGGCGAGGTTGTCAATCATGGTGGTGGTGTTGGTGTCATTGTTATTCTCGAGGTGGAGGTTCAGGTCCCCAAGGAGGATGTAGTCCGTGGAAGCAAGAGCGTGGGTGCTGGCGAGGTTGGCGATGGAGTCGCTGAGCTGTGGGCGGGGTCTTGTGGTCATGCACATTAAAATTTTGAACTTTTTAGTACACTAATAACATTGGCATGTATTATGAGAAGACACCAGATATCTTAATAGATGAGACACCCACTAGGGGAATACACAATAGATGGATTAAAAGATGGACTAATATTACAAAGTGATGAATTAGTAAATGACATGATTATCTGTGATTTCGGTTTTGTCATAATCATGTTGGGGTTTGATGGAGAAGATAAACCTTTGAATCCTTACTTGACATATAAAACATATCAATTTGACACCTTTGAAAACAAAAAAAAAAAAAAAAGGACACTGTGTGCACATTTTATGTTAAAGAGCATTGAGAAACAGATCATAAAGAAATTAGGGCCTGATTACGAGTCTGGTGGTCCATGGACCTCCAGACTCATGGTGGCTGTGATCTGTCTGCCGAATTGCACCACTGTTCCCTGGCAGTGGCGCTGTAGAGTGGGCAATATAATATGCTGAGCAGGATTGGCAGCGGCGGCTAGCACAGGTAAGTGCGGTGAGACGGTGGGTTGGAGCGGGGTGGGTTGCAAGGGAAATTCGACAGTGATGGAATAGGTATATTAAAATAAATAAATAACACTTATTCTGTCATCTCTTATATTCCACACTGCTGCGCCCTTCCCCGCCCCACCCCACCGCTCACCACTTTTATCTGTGCCAGACACCGCTGGGGACTGGCACAATCTTGCTGAGCATATTATGAGTTCCTCCACTGCCAGTCTTTTCACTGCAGTGAGCCTGCCTTGAAAAGGCTGGTGGACTGGTAACAAAGGGGATCCCCATACCTTCCCATGTGGATGCATTCAGTGGGGCACAAAGTGTGCCTCCCTGTCTGCTTCTACCCCCAGTTCCAGCACTGCTGGACTTCACATTTTTGGTGTTCCCATTCCTGGGCCCTTTTCCAGGGTACCCCCATGGGAACAGCAAAAGGTCCGTCTGCCTGCACAAGTTTAACTTGTAATCAGGCAGGCCGTCTTTGCACAGCTTCGGTGGTGCTGTGTTGGAGCAAACCACCGCAGCACAGCAAAAGTCATAATCAAGCTCTTAGTTACTGGAGCCTAAAAGCATGCTGAAAAGAGTAGACTAGATGGAAATTGTTCGTTCGAATAATATAGCTTTGTGCTCAGTAAGATTTCATGGTATTTGTTTAACGTGGAATTGAAATGTGAATGTGATGACTCACCCCAACCAGCAATTAATTAATTAAACTAATGTAATTCAAATGAAATTTTGTGCGTATTTTAAGGAGTCACAAATTTGAACTCCCTGTTTTCAGATGGGAAGTGGTGAATTCCTTGAAACTTCTACCGAATAATCTTTACATGTACTAACGTCCAGCCGATCTCTTTCACAGCCTAAATCACCGCTGCCTGACGCGTTTTGAAAATTAATTTGTTCCTCAAAGGCTGCTGGTGATAAGGATAAAACACAGTCTGGTCCCCGCCTCTTAAGTACGTGTGATTGCGCGCCCTTGGATGGGCTGTTCACTATGACCCTGTGCAAGTACTTCTGGGAGTTGGAGTCCCGGCAGGAAATGTGTTCCTTTTGTAGTGTTTTAATTTTATACTGCTGACATATTTAAAACCCACAGATGGGTCTCAGCGGGGCGGTGCTCCTCCTAAATCCTGTGTTGTCACTCCACACTTGAGGGGATCATAGCTCTAATCCCCGTGGCCCTCTTGAGTTCTGGGGTGGTGCTCTCTCGGTGGCTGGACTGTTTATCCTTGTCACCAGCAGCCTTTGAGGAAGAAATGAATTATCGAAACGCGTCATGCAGCATTGATTTAGGCTGTGAAAGAGATCGGCTGGACGTTTCCATCCGTACCTGAAATAAAGGAGTTTGAAGCTTGGAGCTCCGTGTTGTTCATTAGTGTGCCTCTCAATTGTTGGGAACCAAGCTGGAGCTTTGATGTTTGGTGGCAGTCCAGCCACCAAGAGATCACCACCCCAGAACTCAAGAGGGCCATGGGGATTAGAGCTACGATCCCCTCAAGTGTGGAGTGACAACACAGGATTTAGGAGGAGCACCGCCCCGCTGAGACCCATCTGTAGGTTTTAAATGTGTCAGCAGTATAAAATTAAAACACTACAAAAGGAACACATTTCCTGCCGGGACTCCAACTCCCAGAAGTACTTGCGCAGGGTCATAGTGAACAGCCTATCCAAGGGCGCGCAATCACACTTACTTAAGAGGCGGGGACCGGACTGTGTTTTATCCTTGTCACCAGCAGCCTCTGTGGAAGAAATGAATTTTCGAAACGCGTCAGGCAGCAGTGATTTAGGCTGTGAAAGAGGTCGGCTGGACGTTTTCCTCAGTACCTGAAATAAAGGAGTTTGAAGCTTTGAGCGCCGTGTTGTTCATTAGTGTGCCTCTCAATTGTTGGGAACCAAGCTGGAGCTTTGATATAGATAGATAGATATATATATTTATATATATATATATATATATGTATATATATATATATATATATTTCAAAACCAAAGAGAGTTTTCCCCTCGAAAGAAACCTCACACTGGTAGTATCCTTTTGCTTTTATTGCATGTAAGCTACAGCCAAGTTGATGCAACATCACCACCATCCTTTTTCGGCCAACGCGTTTCGTGCGTCCAAAGCACTTTTTCACAGGCTGGAACAGAGGGCATTGCGCCGAGCAAGGAAGCACCTGTTTTATGTCCTGAAACCCGCCCTTGTGGGCGTGCACAGCCACGCTGTATCCTGGTTTCTGTAGTGCTTTTCAGTGCTACTACAGTGAGTTGCTCGACGAGGTCTCCATGAAAGTTCAATTGTTACCCCAGTGAGTTAGGAAATGTCATATTCAAACTTCGCTGCACATTGAACCTTACAGCACGCACCACCAGTCTCCTTGTTGCTGTATGCAGGCACGCGTTCAGCAAGGGTCCGCTTCTATGCGGTGGGGCTTCCTTCCCGGCTGGACTGGCCGGAACAATTTCAAAACCAAAGAGAGTTGTCCCCTGAAAGAAACCTCACACTGGTAGTATCCTTTTGCGTTTATTGCATGTAAGCTACAGCCAAGTTGATGCAACATCACCACCATCCTTTTTCGGCCGACGCATTTCGTGCTTCCAAAGCACTTTTTCACAGGCTGGAACAGAGGGCATTGCGCCGAGCAAGGAAGCACCTGTTTTATGTCCTGAAACCCGCCCTTGTGGGCGTGCACAGCCGCGCTGTATCCTGGTTTCTGTAGTGCTTTTCAGTGTTACTACAGTAAGTTGCTCGACGAGGTCTCCATGAAAGTTCAATTGTTACCCCAATTGTTCAATTGTTATATATATATATATGCAAAAAAGAAGGAGAGAGCTCTGGGTAGTTCCCAAGTTTAGGTGGAAGGCAGCTCCTGTATAGAGCACCCTCAACACCAGCGACACTCTAAATTTGCTCACCTCAAATGTCTGCTTTTCTATCAAAGTTTTTAAGCATTGGATTAGCACAGTGCTATCCATGCCGAGCTGTAAAATGACAAAAGCCATTTACCACTCCAGGTACAAAATTTCAGCTTTGGATTGGTAAAATACCATCCAAGCCAACCTGAATGAATAAAAGCAACCTCTGACACTTGTTTTGCTGTCATTACAGCTCTTCAGAGAGGTTTAACTTTGTCCAGACACAAGGGACACCCAGTATAAGTCAAAACAATACCCTTACAGGCATAGAGTGAAGCATAAATTATGCAAAAAAGAAGGAGAGAACTCTAGGTAGTTCCCAAGTTTAGGTGGAAGGCAGCTCCTGTATAGAACACCCTCAACACCAGCGACACTCTAAATTTGCTCGCCTCAAATGCCTGCTTTTCTATCAAAGTTTTTAAGCATTGGATTAGCACAGTGCTATCCACGGCGAGATAGAAATGGACAAATATTTGCATATATATTACCTACTGCCGGTCGCCAGCGGGTAGTTACAGTTAGGACCTAGATTCCAACAGAAAAAGCTTTTTTTGATTTGCCAATATCCTTGGCACTGTTTGACAAATCTTCGTGAAATTTTCAGGACTGATGGGGCATCTACTGTGTTGGAAGATTCGGGGTGATTCGTTAAGTGGGGGCAGAGAAAAAAGAGGGGTCCCAAAACACATTTTCTCCATGTTAATGTTCATAGGAAATATTTGTCGCAGCTACAGCCCGCACTGCT
This sequence comes from Lissotriton helveticus, assembly GCF_964261635.1. Classification (NCBI taxonomy): domain Eukaryota; kingdom Metazoa; phylum Chordata; class Amphibia; order Caudata; family Salamandridae; genus Lissotriton; species Lissotriton helveticus. The sequence goes on along the minus strand of NC_136061.1, from coordinate 509,862,116 downwards.
GAAAGGAATTACACCAAATTTGGCAGAGAGGTAGCTCTTGGTCCAGAGTGCACTCTTTGCTTTAAGTGGTGGAAATTTGTTCAGTAGTTTTTGAGAAATTCAAAATTAAAAAGTGAACGATATCTGGCTGCCACGGTGGAATCGCGAACCCTCCCAAACACAAGCTTTATTTTGATTGGCTGCCAACATTGCAAACCAAAAAGTGATGCAGCTATCTTGTTACTCAGTTGAACTGAGCCACAAGAATAAAAGGCCAGAAAACAAGATAAGGGGGCAGAGCAGAAACACCCTGACCCCCTAGGCCTGGTCTGATGGTCCCACAGGGACCCCGAGGGCCAACAAAAGCATTTTTTTTTTAATTCAGCGGGTTGCGAGTAGGATCTGCAAATCCCGCCAGAAAAGAAAGGTATTTTCAGAACTAACTTTTCTGGTTAAAGCTAAATGTGGAAGCTTAGATGAATGTATATGTACTGCCTAATTGACTGAAGGAATGCATTTGTGGTGTATAGTGAATGTATAACTGCAGAACTATAAGGAAGTGACACTGTAAGTTCTTTTCCTACAGCATGCTGAGGTACTTCTGAACCACAGGGATGCAACATACATACATAAATATGTTGCAAGTCTGTGCTTCCCTCTGCATTGCTGCTTAAACTACATCCATGTGGTGACATAAGCACCCTTCCCCCATGGTACAAGAATATCTGTGTCGTGTGGAGTTTGTTTTTGTGCAGGAAGATACACCTTCTTGCAGAAAAACAATCAGTGAAAACATTTTTCTCTTACAATGTATGCTGTGCATTGTAGCATATATTGAAAGAGAAAAAATGAGGAGAAATAAAAAGAATTCTCCTTCTTGTTCCTAGCTACATCAAGTGGAGGATGGTGCAGTATGCACACACATGTCCAGATTTATCATTTCTGATGAATCTGGTGGTGTGTCCTGTTCTTTGACTGTTCTGTGCAAATATGCACAGCAACATCTATAGAAGGCCCTTTCAACGTAAAGTGGTGTGTATGATGAAGTCATATTTACATGGAAAAGAAAAGGTACCCAGACTGCCTTTTCCTCTCCCTGTAAATTTGAAAGATTTGTTTGCGCTATCACTATGTTACAAAAAGTGACATATTGTTGGCACAGGATGCTTTCTATACATATCTGCTGGGTTAGTTGGTTCCCAGTGACACTTAGTATTCATGTTAACGTTGTCCTGTAACTCAAAACACCCACAGAGCATCTTTCCGCATATATCTACTCTGTCCATTTCCATTTTCTTCACCTGTGTGCAAACACAGGCTATTGTGCATTTTAATGCCTAGTTAAACCTACCTTCACAGTAATAGAAATAAAAAATGCTAGACATTTTTTTCCAGCCGTTTAAAAAAAAATTAATTTTCTAATTTGTTTTAGAATTAGAATCTGTAAAAAAGAAGAACAAATTCAGTTATAATACACAATACTATAATTTTTACAGTACAGACTAATTTGTACATTTTACTAATTATTTTCTTGGCCTTTTTTGCTGTTCTCAGAATATATTGAATTTCACTAGAAACAGTGATTTCAATCGTACTCATCACATAACAACAGGGAAAAAAAAACAATCAATAGGATTGTTCAAACAAAAACAAAAATCCATCCTTAATAAAATACCATAACATACAAATCACACATATATAAAATTCTTATTGGTAAGGAAATGTTATAACTTAGACTGATAAATATTTTAAATGTTGTTTCTTAAAACTAAACGCCGAGACAATGTGCAAGAAAAAGTCTGTAATTCAAACAAGCACCTTTCCTCAAGGCCAAATGGTATTCCTGAAATCCTTATATTGAAATTGTCCAATAATAATCATATTAATTCATATTAATCAATTCCTTAGAGGCCGAATTATGGTCCTAAAACTTTGGCTTTAAAAATATTAGGTAGGAATTTGGTAATTCGCTTGGCTAACGTTGTTTAAAAACCAACTGAGCAGCATTACAAAGTGTCCAGGCTTTTTTACATTTTAGATAGGCAGTGTAATGTCTAGATGTTGTGGAAGGAACATCATGGAAAATTAAATTATTGCTACTGCTACAAAAGTCCTTCCTGATATTAATAGTTGACTTGATACAAAATGTTTTATTAAAGTTTCCAACTTTCTACCATCAGCTGTACACCATTGCATTATTAAAATGATATATTGTCCATATCTTTGTATAAATAATGTTGATAACATTTCTGATTTGCATTGGCTACACTCCATGTTCTGATTTGCTGCTTTAACTAGTTTATTGAAAGACATTGATTTACAGTCTGGTAATATCAAATATATAACTCATTCAGTGTCTATGGTAGTGCTACATGTATACATACAATTTTCACAATGATGTTCCCATTTATAACAAAGGCCAAAAAGATTTTCAATTTGTAAATCTTGATTTTCCAATATGGTAAGCATATACATTAGAAATTCCTGAGCATCTTCTTGGATATTCTGCGTAAATTGTGTAGACCCAGAACATACATCCAAAAGATTACGAATATCAAAAACACTTTGTATTTTACTTTTATCAGTTCTCAATTTTTCATAAACACAATACAACAATGAACAAAATGTTTTTTCCCGATTCTCTATAATTTGCTGTTGCAAACCTTCAAGAAAAAAACAACGTTGGCCACTACATTAGCATAGCAGTTGACACCTGAACTATTTTCAAATTGATAACCAACAATCTCTTCAACAGTGTCCTTTTTCTTTTTGCTTACACTCACAACATTATCTTGTTTTTTTCCCTTCTCCTTATGTTCACTACAGATGTTCTCATATCTTCTTTTTCTTCCTACTACACCCTATTTAAAAACAGGATATTGACCTAAATTGGAAGCATACACACTTCTTAACCGATTATATCTTTTTACACAGTTTGCATCAGCAGTAACCTTTGTGTCTTCAAAATCAATCAAAAACAAACCAGATGAAGTTTTGATGCGTGACAAAGCAACATATGCCATTCCCTCTTTAAACACGGTATTTCCAATGTTCACCAGAGCACTTTCTACACTTAAACCTTGAGATTTATGAATAGTCACTGCATATGCCAGAGAAACTGGAAACTGTTTTCTACAGACATATAACTCTTTAACAAGCAAAAAACGAACTGAACAACGACCAATTTGTTTCACTTCTTCAAACTGATCAAGTTTAATTTTTAAAAATTCAATACCATCTTTATTCGGATAATTAACAAAGTCCACAACTTTGCCCATTGCTCCATTAACTAAACCTTTTTGTACATCCAAATTACGCCTTAAAATTATCCAACAGTTTCTACATGCATATAAATTCTTTTCTAAACCAGCAGTTTTAGATATTGATTTTCTTTAAAAATCCAATTTTGTTTTCAACTTGTCGGTCAAAATAATAGTGATTCCTTCATGCTCTATTTTATCAATGACTTCCATTTTTTTATTTCTTCATTTTCCAGCTATAAAAGCTGTTTGTTGGACCCCTTAGTTGTTCTTCCAAGTTTGCTAAGTCCGTTACATCTTCTTGAGCTTGATGCATTACTGTTTCCACCTCATTCATGGCAATTGCTGTTTCCTTTTCAACAGTCGGTTGTCCTAGTGGATCTTGACTCAGCGCAGCAGAACTTTGACTGTCTTGAGAACTGTCTCTAGAAATCTTAGCTGCAGTAGTAGCTTCTTGATCAACTTCATTGTTCAACATTTTCACATAATTTGCAAAAACAGTGCATTGTATGGTATCTTTACAAGCATTGAAGGAATCTTCATAGCTCTGAAATTCTTCAAGTAATTCCAATTCTGAATGCCACGGTTTGAACAGTTGCAAAAGGGCTAATAGTAAAATTCCCTTTTATCAGCAGTGTCACAACTCAGCTTCCTGTGGTTAATCAAATTTCCTTTTGCTTGTTTCACCAAACATCCTTCGGAACCAATCACTCCATATTTCCCATCATTAATGTTCTCTGTAGTATTCCGTTTAAAAGTGTAGTTTTGCAGCAGTTCATAGAGACACATGTTCTCAAGATGATGACTTCTGTTTGGGTAATATGTGTCCAACATATTCATTTTCAAAATATCTGTACTTTCTGTATCTTTTTCTGCTAAATATTCAATATCTTGAACAGATTTCAGTACCCGATTTCACATTGCAGCAAGACCTAGACTCACCCAAATTATTCTTCTAGATTTGGAGTAAAAATTTGCAGATGATAACCGATCTGAGCATTCATATGCTCCAATTTCTCGATGGAATAACATCTTCAAACTGAAACTGTATAATTTCTTACTTAGAGTCTTCTCGTGAGAAATCTCTTCCCACATTTCTTTCAATTCCGTCTTTTCTGATTTTGTAATGTAGGACGTTACATATGGAGCAACAGCAACGGAATTATCCGCAACGTACTGAATATCCATGTTAGCATTCCACATGGACAGAATAACCGGATTGTAGTCATTTATGTATTTTGACTCTTCGCTTCTTCTTGAATTGTAGGTACTTTTTGGAGACTTTCTTGTGATGGTATGTTGCATAGCTGACATAAAACTGTTCACTCTTCCTTTGGATACTACAGGACGTGGAAATGCAAAACGACATTTGGTATAAAACTTTTCCTTAGACTTGTACTTTCGTTGACAGTATTTTCCACATCGATGGCTTTGGAATCGTAAGACTTGTTGTTTTAAGTTGTTTTCTTCTGTGCTTTTGGGTACAGCACATGTGGCATATTCTTCAATAACAGACAAAACAGTATCATCTGAATCTGTTTTGGATTTTGGGGCATCCTTGATCCATAACAGCATATGTATCTGAGGAGCACCTCTTGCTTGAAACTCCTTTCTCCAAAAGAAATCTGCAACTTCTCCAAGAGGAGGATTTTTTTATTGCAGATAAAAGACATCATTGCTTCAAATACCTGCATACATTAACAGGATCCAAAGATCACAATTCTCCAGGTGTCTATTATTTTTATATTGGAATTTACCTCTCGGAGAAATTCATCTAAGTCATCCCAAGCGCACAGCTTAGGGTAAGGAACCATGTAGGAATTCCTAATTTCAGTAGCATATATTTCAGTTCTCCATGACGACAGTACCAAAATTCGTTAGTGCCACGCTGACATGCCATCAGATTAATCAGCTGAGATTCTAAGTGATCTTCCCTCTGGTGCACTTTATCCATAAAATCCTTTGTATAAACATTTTGCAGATGTACTCCTCCTTTCAATATGTGATTGACTGCATATGAACGTCCAGACAAGTCACTTTCAAACAAAAGATGAAATATATAAGGGATAAATTGTCTAAATCTTGGATCTTCTGCGTATAATCTTGTTGTCCGATATTCAGATGCAGGAATTTGCACAGGTTGTTCATCATATCATCCTCTGTTTACTATGGGGAACAACTGCAGAAAACATCGAGCTTCCAAGCTCTCTTCCCATACACTCATGGGACTTCCCTTTGCTTTTTTCATTTGGAATAACTCAATAGTATTCCCCATCACTTCTTTTGAATGAAATGGATGTACACTGTAATGTTCATAGATTTCTTCACTTCTTGACATATCCACTTTTTCAATTTGTCCACTTGACGTTTCACTATCTTCTGGTAAAAGTATTTCTTCTTCTCTCATATATAACATTTTTATAGTACTCATTGTTTTTTATTAAATACAAAGTCGCCTTCTGCACTTTTCTAACATCCACTAACTCCTGCCAGATCTTCTTACTCTTAGTAGGAACACCATTAACTAGAATGACTAGTGGTTAATTTTGTACATACTCTACACCAATAGTTTCAACATTTTTCTTTAAATCTAATGGTAAATATACAACTCTTTCTTTTAATCCTCTCTGTAAATCTGAAGGAGGCAATTTACCTGTTTTAGGTACCATACGAACACTAGCCTGAAAAGAGTGCACACATTGAATGAGAATAGACTCATAGGTATTTAAATCTATCAGTTCTGGAGGAATAGATACCAACTCTAGATTATTATGGACAGCTCTAACAGGCATTTTATTCTCATCTAATTTGTTATAACAATATTTACAAATACGCTGATCAGAACCCAAATCAAAACAATTCTCTACCAACAAATAAGTAGCAAATTCTTTCCACTTATCATTATTTCTCTTTCACTTTTTAAATACAGATCAACACTCCTAGTCTGATTTTTATAGTGAGTTCACCGGCAAGAAATACAAGAATTATTTAGCCTTTTCCCTGAAATCACCTTAAACTTGGTAATTTCACCTTCAAAATGTTTTGTTGTACTACTATGCTCAACATTCTCTTCAACATTTTCTTCTATTAATGTATCAGTTTCTGCACTCTCTTGTTTAGGACCAAAGATAAAAAACTCAATGTCATCACAAATCTTCTTCACAACTGATACTGACCCACACAGAGCACTGTTCAACTCATTTAATTTTAGTGCTGGACTTTTTGCATAATACAATATTCTGACTAATTTCCTCATTTGAGTATGATGTACTGCAAACATCCTGAAATGATGAAAAACACTTTGACATACTTTTCTAGAAAGACAAGCCAGAGAATGACCTTGCAAATCAGTATTTTTTCTAACTCTGCAAGGGTCTAGTCCTTGCAACATCTTTATCTTTTGTTTAACACTTTTTTTTACTATATTCTCGTAAGAAATTACATAAAAGATCACTAGATTCTTGTCACACACTACAAATACTACTGCAATCCAAAGTGTATACTGGGTCTTTAGCACATCTGCCTGGAACTTCATCAGCTATCACTTCTTCTGCATTTCGGGGAACCATTTTTCTTCGTCACTTGGACAACCATTTATAACCTCATAAGCTTGACCACTGGTGTCAACTGCATGCAACAAATCATTTGTCTGAAAATAACTCTCTTTATTAAAGAAAGGCTCTGAACTTGAACTGTGTTTCCATTCACCCAAAAAATAAAAAAAATTAGTTCTGTTAATTACTCTTTTTCTCTTACTTTTGACCTTCATTGAATGGATTGGTTTATCGAGTGATCGAATTCTGTGTAAACTAAAATAAATAGTTTCCTTTTTACTTCAAAAGCCTTTTCAACAATGGATTCACTTTGCTTCTTCTTTTTATAAAAAAGTGATCTCTTTTTATATTTCATCAAAAATTTTAGCAAATTATTCTATTATAAAATATTTTTTCGTATCTCTTTATACTGATTTTCTCTTTTACCACATGTCGATTTTTTTGATTCTACATTTGCTTTTTTTCCTTTCCTAATATTTAGATTTTTTCTTTTTGTGGTTGAAGCGTTGTCACTGGTTTCAACATTGTGAACATTCTTTTTCGGTCTAGAAAGATTTTTAATACATTTCTTAGTAATCTTACCAGAAGATTTTGTCTTTTTGGCCACATTATGTTGCTCATCCAATACTTGTTGTTGAGTTTTCTTCAAGTAACTGTCCTTTAGCTCTCTTTTTCTCTTTCTACATTTTTCAGGCACGATAATTTTATTTTAATGATGATAAACAATATCTGTAAAAAATAAACATAAATAAAAGTATATTACTAATCTTATAAATTATACTTTTCTATTACTATGCAAACACATTCTATATAGCTACTGACAGAGGAATTGTATACCTTAAATACAAGTGTGCAAGTGGTTACACTACACCACATGCATAGGGCATAGGAGTTTGAAGCACTCTGTGCCCTAAAGCCTGGCTCAATGTATGAGTACATGCATACTAACTGAATAATTGGAGTGGTACAGGAAAAGACACTGGGTAAATTTATAACTGGTTGAGTTTTACTTTACTGATGGATTAAAACATAGTACTGAAAGATTCACTATGGCATGGCAAGAGCAGTGACAGGGTGTTTGCTGTAGTGTATGTATACTTACTAGAGAATTGTAGGCCTGAAACACAACTGTAAAGGTGATTAGACCAGTACATGCATAGTGTATAGGAGTTTAAAACGGTCCATGTCCTAAAGCATGTTTTTTTCTAAATAAAGACTGAGAAATGTGCACAGGGTGTATGGATCCGCCGTAAAAAAAACAAAATCGAAATACGGGGTCCTGTGCTTGTTTAAAAATTAGCTACCTGGGGAGGGCCAAATCCCGGGGTCTAAAATATTACATTTGATGGGGGTTCAGAGGGGCCTTGTAGCCCGGGGACCGCCATTCCTCGGTGCTACAAAATAAATGGGTGGGGGGACTCAAAGGTACTCCCCAGTAAAATACTTGGATAGGAGGGGCTCAACAAATGCTACTCTTCGAGGCTTTGAAAAACAATGGGTCGGGGGACTCAAAGGTTCCTCTAAACCCCGGTGATCACCACCCTACAGAGCTTTTTATATTGTAGGAGAGAGGCTGCGTGGCCCCCATTCTGGAGCAATCGAGTGCCGGCTCCTACTGTGTCTCGGGATGTTTACCCCGGGACACTGCTGTTTGCTATAGCAGGGTAGGAGTCGAGGTTCCAGGTCTATCATAGCAATCTTGACGGCATATTAACAAGTGCCATTTCACCGCATTTAAAAAAATGCGGTGAAAGTAATATCGGCCTATCTACTAGGTGACGATAAGATGCATTAACGCATGTTAGCAGCCAGTTTGGTAAAGACTAGACTAGCATCTCCAATGAGTTGCAATGTAGGCGTTCCCAGAGGCAAGGTAGGATTTCCTATGACAATAGAACATGGGAGAGGGGAGTATGACAATTGCGTTGTATTTACAAGGTAACCCTGCACTTGAGGAGCGATACCAAAACTCTCGCTAACTGCGGTTTATGCAGGATCCTAACATGTGCTCTGAAAGAGACTTAAGCATGTTAAATATGGGAGGTGATTAATACTTGATAACTTAACAACAATAAAAAGTTTTGAGCACTTATATGCTTGCAAACACATGAGGTACTCAAATGCTTCTCTCACAATTTTCCCAAATAGACACTGACTCACTTGTGATTCTAGACAAATAACAGCATCCTTTCACTTTACCAAAAAACATTTACTAGTCTGCAATAAGTGAGATGACTGCCCTGTGCTAGCGCAGAAACAGCAGCCATGCGTCGGCGCAGGCACCTTTACACCATGGTGCAAGGCTGCCTGTACCATGGGGAGATTGCTTTTCTGAATGAAAGGTCCCCTTCCTGCATAAAAGCAATCACTGCATGCATTTTCCTCTTTCAAAATGCGCTGTAGAATAAAGCACGCTTTGAAAGAGGAAAAAACAAGGCCAAATGAAAACATTTCATCTCGTTTCTCTTGCCTTCTCCACCCCTATACTGGCGCAGCAAACTGACACATTTCCAGCTTTACAATTTCTCAAAATCTGGAAATGCATCAGTAGAAATGGGTGTTGCGTGGGAGGCCCCACAGCAACACCCATGTCACGCTCTTAACACGCAAAATGTTGTGTGAACAAGGGAGATATTTACAAGCACAGGTTAAGTCATGGAGGGTCACTTTACCTGTGCTTGTAAATACCCCTTAGCAGGCTGCGCCACCAGTCCGTCACCCAAAGTGATACACTGGCAGCAAAAGGGGATTGTAAATCTCACAATGAAATTCTAGACAAGCAACACTACTACCTGGATTTTACCAGGAAAACACATTAATTATATTAAAAACAACCCCCCACATAAAACTCCTCACGAATTACAGGTACTAAGGGCATCGACCACACCGCGGCATCCCCACTCAGGTAAGATAGAACAAACGCCACTTTGGACTGATCCTCCTTAAACAAAATTGGTTTGCACAAAAAGTGCAAGGAGCACTGTGTCAGGAAAATTTGGGCCTTATGTGGATCTCCCTGGAATCTTTCGGGTGGGGCCAAAGGAATAGTGGGCGACATAGCATGCACCACTTGTGTTGTTAACTCTGATGAGGACGAAGATGGTGCAAAACTCTGAAACTTGGATCTTTCAAAACTTGGACTGGGACTAATGGCTATCTCATCTAGTCTCTGCCGTAAATAACTAGTCTTCAGATTGGACTTCTTTACCTCCTCCTGAGTCTCACTCAACTGTTTTTGCATACTTTCCAGGATGGAGGTCAAAGCCTTAACATTCCAACCCTCAGCCATCTCGCCCAGACAGAAGGCACCAGTTATTGGGCACTTCAATCTGTCAAGAGGACTATACCTGAACTTCGGTATTCTGTGGGGACGATCTGGAGAGGGTCTTCTGATGAGAATTTCCCAACTCCCCAACACCCCTGGTCCCAGAGAACTCTGAGCTCAGGAATGAGGGGGAAACGGGAAGTGGATAACAAACAGAGAGACTGCCACACCCTGGTGTCTTCCAAAACTTTGTTGTCGCTTTGGATACCTGTAAGAGTAATACAACATTAATACATTCCCTTAAGTCTTGGTTAATCTTCACTAGAGTATTTTACCATACTATGAATACCTGGAATGGGTGCGGAATGCGCCTCTCTCTGGATAAACAATTGAGTAGATGCACGCTGTGTAGGTGGTATGAAGAATAAATCCAGAAGTTGAAAGATAGTTGAAGTTCAACTAAACAAACTACAACAGTGAATAAGGATATAACCTATATGCGCATATATTATAACCCTAAGCACTACCAATATGATCTGCTAGTTATTCCTGTCGAAGATGACACTTGTAGTTCTCTAATGCTTTTATTCTCTGGACTCTTCAATAAGCTGCATTCAGTGAGTGTATTCTCTAAGGAGGCAGCTAAAGACTTACTGGATACTGCGCTGCTTGCCTTCTTCCAAAAACAGATCAGAAATGACTCGAATTTACTGAGTTCATATATTTATCTGAGCAACTCCGCCAAGTTCAAAAGGTCAATAACAATCCCAGTATAGAACACTGCTGGAGACTTGACAAAACGTCGTTTATCAATTGGTATAAGTTCCAGCTAACTTGCGCAGTTTAGAAATACAATTTGAACCTGCTGCGCTGATACTTCAAACAACGTGACTCAAGCTTGTATCTGGGTATTTGAACCTGCTGCGCTGATACTTCAAACAACGTGACTCAATCCTGTATCTGGATACTTGCGGAACAATTTTTCACTGTTCAAAGCTCGTGCGGCTTCTTACCTCGACTCCGGAGAGAAATGGGAAATCCGGAGGAGACTCACCAACTGCTCAAAAATACTCCCGACAGCTGCTCTGAATGACGGGGAGATTTCCGAATACTTCATGCTTCAGAAACAATCACCAAAAAGGTTGCGGAAGCCGAAATTAGAGACGCCTCAGCCGAGACTCTCAGGAATACGACCCCTCCCTCTCAGAAGACAGTTGAAGTGCACAGCGCTCAGGAAGCGCGCGCACGAAATGGCGGCTCAAAAAATAAAAGACTAGAACGCCAACCTCCAAGCTAAAGTAATACAGTGGCAGATCAGGTTTCTTTCCTATTTCCTACAAAGTCTATGTCAGCGAATCTTTTCCCCAGAATGTGAACGATAAAACCAGGGAAACTTCTTCAGCTTAGTACCTGGTAGGAAGGCAAAAGGCTGTGACTCCAGAGCGGGCTTGACAGATAGCAGTGGATGAATATCTTGTGTTTCCTGTTTTGAGGGTGGCTGGAGCATTAGCCTGTTGCGTTACCTGTGTCATGGAAGGACCAGAGGGTTTCGCACTGTGCACGTTGCAGGCGCACACGGTCCTGCCTTTGGCACAGATGTGGTGAAACAGTGGCACTGACAAGCTGATGCCTGCATTAACAAGGGAGGGCGGAGCATCTGGGAGGTGTTTGTTTTGCAGAATCAGGGCACTCAGTGGGGGTGATGCCGCAGGGGAGGCAGCAGCAGGAATGGGTGAACACATGATGGTGGAATGGGTGAGACACCATGCAAAAACTAGCACAGAAAGACAAGAAGGATTGAAAGGCACAATGTAACCGGTGTATGGAAAGGAAGGAGTGTCGGGTTACTCATGGGTCACAGACCTGAAATGGAAGAACAATCACCGTACATGTCGGGCACAGGATCAGGCACCAAAGGGCAAAGCTGGGCACAGGACACACAGCGTCAGCCGGTGTGGGCTGCCCGTTGTGTTTAGCAAGCCGGTAACAATATACACAACCATGTACTTCATGCACAATATGGATCTATAGCTACGATGAACACCATGCATGTTGCCACAGTACACATACTCCCATATGCACGATCTTTGTCAATTATGCCATAGATGACGCATGAAAACTGGCAAGAGCTCTGCGGTCACTGCAATGATGCACATTGTACGGTGTGGGACATATTTGCTTTACAATGGGTTAAGTTTGTTTGTAGCCCATGCTGCTTTAGTCAATGTCCATGTCCAGTCCCATTGCTCAGAAGAAAATAACCCTCATGCAAGCAGTTTACCTGTAATGCTGGTGTAATGCTGGTGAGACAATGTGCACACGACAGCCTGGGACTGTTGTTTCCTGGATTCCTCATAAAGGTGCTATGATCATTGTGGTCCAACTCCTGATAGCCCCTTGGTCTGAGTATGAATTACTGACTCAATAGGGTTATCAGGCGAGGAAAGGAAAGGAAGGGAACAGCAGGGAGGGAGATCTGAAACAAAGATAAACAAGCATGGGCAATCAACACATCTTGCCACTGATTAACAGAATACCTCAGGACCTAGACTGTAACCGTTACACCTGTAAAGGAAAACAACAGCCACTGTATCATACTTGGCATCACAGTAATGAAAAATATACTAGATCTGATGTTTCAACATGGACACCTAAAAGGTAGCAGCCTCTATGCAATTAGAGCCATGCAGAAACTAAGGTACTCATAGTGTATGAATAATGCTCCAATGTTTAAAAATACTAAAGCGCTGCAGTAGTACTCACACAAAGGCAACAATACGTAGTTACCCCTGGCAATCAGTGAGGGTCAAGAAGTGAAATTATACATCACCCGCAAGAGCCTTAAGAAGCTCATCCAACGAGGGAGGGAATTAGGTAAATACAAGGAAGCCCCACAATAGACAGTCATTGCCTCGTCCAACTGGGTTTTTAAATGCCTAACATAACAAGCTGCTTGTCTGGCAATCAAGAGAGAGTAATGAGGAGCAATACCACAAAACAAACCCTAGTGTGACCAGGATATGCAGCACGCCACAAGAGAATCCTGGAATTGACGTCACCCGACAGGTGCAATGTAAGCGTTTACAATAGCTACAGCACAACGTTGTGACGTCATCAGCGCAACGTTCCTGGCATCATGTGAATAGAAAGTTAACATCAACTGACCGAGAAGGCTTGCAAAGCACTGTTCTCCACCGGCCCTGAGGAAGCAACGTGACAGTGACATGACATAGTGGCACAAGGGGCAATGCATCCATAAGAACAGATTCACAGGACACTTGACAGAACATGTGGGACATACGCTGGCCCACACCTTCACAACATGGTTGATTACAAATCAAACTGTACTGGCACACAAGATTAGGTGGATGTGCAAAACACATCCTGCTGCACACAGTGATGCTGCAATTCACAATGGAGCCTGTGGTTGTGATGATGTCACACACAATGTCAACATGTGGAATCCGCAATGTGTCAGGGTCAAGGTTGACCACACATTGATGCCTTCACCAGAGTCAATACTCCACAACAGATGTCTGTCAAGAAGGGTGACTGTCCTGTCATGAGAGTGGTGCAACAAGTAATTAGACATGTATGGATGGGTCTTCAACATGCACAGAAACACTTCCCACACATTCCCATACCATAACAACACAAAAATCCTTTTTGTTCTCTTACCTGAATTAACATTTACACATGTCCGTTCATGGATTGCTGATTCGGCACACATTGCAATCATCATGAGGAATAGCAGGAGGACTGAGATGACACAAACAGACAACAGGCACAGCAACCTGGGAATGAGAGACAGACAAGGTCTCACCGTCACAAATCTTTGCTAAAAACATGGGCAGGAACACATTAGAACACACATCAAAATGAATATGCATACAGTCAGCTGGAAACACACATTGCAAGACATGCCACTCAATGCTACAAGCTTGCACACTAATTCGCAGTGACTCACCATCATGAGAAGAAGTTGCATATGAGCTGACTCCTAATATCATCCTCCTCCTCCTCATCACTTGCATCGTGACCAAGCACTTCATCCTCAACGGGTGGATGTTCCTGCTCCTCAGGATCCAGGATGAGTGGGACTGCCTTCTCAACTGCCATGTTGTGCAGCATGCAGCACACAATGAAGATATTACAGACATATGGGAGGGATCCACCAGTCTTATCGAGACATCGGAATCGGCTCTTCAGGAGGCCAAACGTCCGCTCTATCACTCGCCTGGTCTGGCCGTGTGCATTATTGTACCATTGATCTGCAGCTGTTCTTGGGTTCCGGAGAGGTGTCATCAGCCATTCCATGTTGGGATATCCTGTGTCACCATCAAATATACATCATGTCAATAACTGGTTCATGAGATGCAGGCAGAGCTAAAGATACTGAAACACACAGGACACACAGAGTATACCCACCAACAAGACATGCCTGATCGTTGCGCAGCTGCAGCATCATTCTTGGCACCCTGCTATGCCTCATGATGAATGCATCATGGCACGATACTGGAAAACGTTCACAAACATGGGAAATCAGCATGTTAGCAAGACACACCACCAGGGCATTTATTGAGTGATGGTGTTTCCTATTGTGGTAAGCCTGTTCCTGAGCCTGTGGTGGCACCAAAGCCACATGTGTCCCATCAATGGACCCAATTACATGTGGCATCCCACCCAGGGCATAGAAATCACCCTTCACATCTCTCAAATCTTCAGGAGTACGAAATCTGATGAATTCATCAATATGCTCCAACATGGCTAATAACACATCACGCAAGACACGGCTGAACATGGTTTGGGACATTCCACCTACATCAGCTATGGGTAATTGGTACGTACAAGTAGCAAAAGAAATGGAGGGCTGACATCACCTTTATCTTGGGGATCAGCGCAGTAGGATACTTGTGTTGCGGTTAGAGATGTGGTGCCAGCTTGTTCTTCAAGTACTGAATCATCGTTCAAGTGAATCTGTAACGTCGGATGCAGTCATGTTCCCTCATGGTAGCCAAGTCTGGAAATGGCCTTGGTAGAGGCGGTGCCCTGCAGGACATTTTTGGGAAGAATGGAGAATAACCGTCAAATAACATCAATGGCAAGGTACATATCACATGCAAAACTGCTATTAGACATCATGTCACTATGGAGTCTGGCGTGTGCAATACATCCCATACACATATGCCAGCTATGAATACCGAAATACACTTGTTTTTTGCCTCAATAAACATGACATGCCCTGAAACAGGCTGCTGGTCT
This sequence comes from Lissotriton helveticus, assembly GCF_964261635.1. Classification (NCBI taxonomy): domain Eukaryota; kingdom Metazoa; phylum Chordata; class Amphibia; order Caudata; family Salamandridae; genus Lissotriton; species Lissotriton helveticus. Next base: position 509,846,796 of record NC_136061.1, on the reverse strand, counting down.
GGTCGGAGTGAACAACGCAAGATATCACTTGAGTGACACACGTCACAAATCCTGCAGTGGAAGGATGTCAAAACATCCAGACAGCTGACTGCAAGGCACATGCACAGTTCAGAGGGAATATCAAAAGGACATCTCAAACACATAGCGATAAAGGTGTGCATGTGACCAAAAACGACTCAGCCCTTGTTAGGATACAGACATGTGTGCCTTGGGAAAATTGATGTCTGATGACATCAGACCCAAAAGTCGTAGAAATGCACATGTAGCATGGTGAGCGTACATGTGAAACCATTCCCCATCTCAACACAGACCCATGTTAGATGCACCAACAGCAGATGCAGTTTACGTTGCACAAACAACAAGCTCAAGGTTTGACATGACATACACCGGACATAGTCACATAGGGTCATGCTGAGAGTGAAATGTCAAGTGACAAAATGCCCCTGTCCCTCGCATCATGAGACAGGTGCCAATAGTGATGACTGTGCAATCCCAGTGTAGATGTGCATGGCCACATCTGCATAATGGCACACATGTGACACGTGTAAAGGTCATATGCACCACATAGTGACCCATCACACATGACATGTGTCTAGAGGTCAGTACACATCAATTGTGCAACAAGATCATATGCCCTGTGCTATATCACTGCCTGACACACCTAGGGCTTGCACATGTAAGTATGAAATGAAAATAACCTGATACACATCCTTGTTTGAAGCGTACCCCTACATCCCTGCCGTGTGTGCGCCTCGTATCACTATTGTAATGGTGCCATGCGTGAGCGTGTGAAACGCACCGTACCCCTGCATTCACAAATGCATGTGAAACGCACCGTGTGAAACACATCGTACCCCAGCATTCACAAGTACGTGTGTGTGCAGCGTTTCACTATTGAAATGGTGCCATACGTGAGCGAACCATACCCCGACATTACATGCATGTGTGCACATCGTTTCACTACTGAAATGGTGCCATACGCGAGCAAACTGTACCCCGACATTACGTGCGTGTGTGCACATCGTTTCACTATTAAAATGGTGCCATACACGAGCGAACCATACCCCAACATTATGTGCGTGTGTGTGCATCGTTTCACAATTAAAATTGGTCCATACGCGAGCGAACCGTACCCTGACATTACGCGCGCATGTTCGCATCGTTTCACTATTAAAATGGTGCCATATACAACGTGAAACGCCCCGTACAAGTGTGTGGATCTCAAAAAATACATAGGGGACACCTAGGGGACGAGTAGTAGGCCCTGAATGCAGGATGGTTTTCATAGATACTGCAATTTGAGTGTGTGCTACAGGTGTCCTGCAAAAGTCAGTTGGGCAAAACTATACAATGTTGCAAAATTGTTGTGGAGCTGAAGCTCAAATTTTGAACCATGCAAATGTGTGTCAGAGTTTTTTGTTTAAAGTGATTGGATGAAACTTAGGATGCAAAGTTATATGGCCTATCACACTGTACTCCTGAGACTGAAAGCCCCTCAGCAGCACTGATTTAAGGCTTCATGTGGCTGTGAGAAGGCACTTGCCTGCACAACATTGGAGTGGACCACACTGCTGCTGTCTCTGCATTCCCTGGACTCTGATTTTGCTTACCATGGAGAGGGCACCAGCATTCACTGAGGAGGAAAACCAGACCCTGCTGGATGCCCTCCTACCACAGTACAGCAAGCTGTATGGGAGACCAGGGGAGCAGGTGAGTGCCGACTGCAGTACCTTTGACTGTGCACCTGTTGTGTGAGTGTCACAACAGGCATTGTGTATTGGTGGGACAGACATGCAATGTGGTTTTGAGTGAGTCCCAGGGGGTGTAGATGGTGGTGTCTCTCATACAGAGCATGATGTAGTTGATGTGTGTTCAGTCCTCACTTGCATTGTGCTGTGACATTCACTGCATAGTGCGTTACACATTCAGCCGTGCAAGACCTTGGTGGCATTATTCCAAAATGTCCTGAGGTGTAACAGTGTTCCCCCCAGAGTGACAGCTGACTGTACTCACAACTGTGTATGACTTGTGGGGACCTGTGGTGATATTGTACAAGTGATGTGTTTAATCTCATGGACATTGCAGTGTGTGAATGTTCCTTGTCATTTGGGAGAGTGTGTATGTGAAGTGTTGCACCACAGATGCATGGCGTTTGCAGCAACTATAGCCATCTGATGTGACTAGTAAGCAGTGGTGTGTGCCTGACTTGCAAAGTTAGCACAACACATGTGACACCTCTTTGTCAAGTGGCACATGTGCAAAGTGAGGGTTGTTTCCACTGTTGTCAGTGACAGGCGAGTGATCTGTGCCAGGGTGTGTATGTCTGGTCTGCTGAGGGTTCTTAGGTGGAGTGGGATGAGTGACTGCTTGCCACGTGCTGTCCCACACCCTGCAGTTGCATGTGTTCTCCAGTGTGTGCCATAATCAGTGTGTGTGTTGCATCTGTTACGCCATCTGTTGCCTTTCAATGCCATGTAGTGCATTGGGGTTTGCCCACAGGCCGAATTCACATAGACAATGAAGCAAGTTCTGTCAGCATCCTATGCCCTGTCTGTCTCCAGGGAAGGCATGGCTTGGCAGTTCGGGCAGGACTGTTCCCATGAGGCACAGGGTCAGACTGATTTGGATATAGTCATGTCTGAACTGGGGTGGCAGAGTGGGCTAAAGAACGGTGATGGATTAAACCCAGATCTTTTGACTGGGTGTGAGTGTTTGATTGGTTCAAATGCTCCGTCCATCACCACCCCCTTTTGTACCACTTTGGCCACCATAAGTGTGGCAGGGTATGCTCAGACGTGAGTCCCTTGCTCACTTTGCCACTGGATTCAAGCAAGCCGGGCTGAAGACAGCTGGAATGCCAGAAACCGGTCCTCGGAAGCTTGTTTCCGGTCCAGGGAAGGCATGGCTTGGCAGTTCGGGCTGGACTGTTACCATGAGGCACAGGGTCAGACTGATTTGCATATAGCCATGTCTGAACTGGGGTGGCACAGTGGGCTAAAGAACGGTGATGGATTAAACCCAGATCTTTTGACTGGGTGTGAGTGTTTGATTGGTTCAGATGCTCCGTCCATCAGCACCCTCTTTTGTACCACTTTGGCCACCATAAGTGTGGCAGGGAATGCTCAGACGTGAGTCCCTTGCTCACTTTGCTACTGGATTCAAGCAAGCCGGGCTGAAGATGGCTGGAATGCCAGAAACTGGTCCTCGGAAACTTGTTTCCGGTCCAGGGAAGGCATGGCTTGGCAGTTCGGGCTGGACTTTTCCCATGAAGCACAGGGTCAGACTGATTTGCATATAGCCATGTCTGAACTGGGGTGGCAGAGTGGGCTAAAGAATTTGATGGATTAAACCCAGATCTTTTGACTGGGTGTGAGTGTTTGATTGGTTCAGATGCTCCGTCCATCACCACCCCCTTTTGTACCACTTTGGCCGCCACAAGTGTGGCAGGGTATGCTCAGACGTGAGTCCCTTGCTCACTTTGCCACTGGATTCAAGCAAGCCGGGCTGAAGATGGCTGGAATGCCAGAAACCGGTCCTCGGAAGCTTGCTTCCGGTCCAGGGAAGGCATGGCTTGGCAGTTCGGGCTAGACTGTTCCCATGAGGCACAGAGTCAGACTGATTTGGATATAGTCACGTCTGAACTGGGGTGGCAGAGTGGGCTAAAGAACGGTGATGGATTAAACCCAGATCTTTTGACTGGGTGTGAGTGTTTGATTGGTTCAGATGCTCCGTCCATCACCACCCCCTTTTGTACTACTTTGGCCGCCGTAAGTGTGGCAGGGTATGCTCAGACGTGAGTCCCTTGCTCACTTTGCCACTGGATTCAAGCAAGCCGGGCTGAAGACAGCTGGAATGCCAGAAACCGGTCCTCGGAAGCTTGTTTCCGGTCCAGGGAAGGCATGGCTTGGCAGTTCGGGCTGGACTGTTCCCATGAGGCACAGGGTCAGACTGATTTGCATATAGCCATATCTGAACTGGGGTGGCAGAGTGGGCTAAAGAACGGTGATGGATTAAACCCAGATCTTTTGACTGGGTGTGAGTGTTTGATTGGTTCAGATGCTCCGTCCATCAGCACCCTCTTTTGTACCACTTTGGCCGCCAAAAGTGTGGCAGGGTATGCTCAGACGTGAGTCCCTTGCTCACTTTGCCACTGGATTCAAGCAAGCCGGGCTGAAGACGGCTGGAATGCCAGAAACTGGTCCTCGGAAACTTGTTTCCGGTCCAGGGAAGGCATGGCTTGGCAGTTCGGGCTGGACTGTTCCCATGAGGCACAGGGTCAGACTGATTTGCATATAGCCATGTCTGAACTGGGGTGGCAGAGTGGGCTAAAGAACAGTGATGGATTAAACCAAGATCTTTCGACTGGGCGTGAGTGTTTGATTGGTTCAGATGCTCCGTCCATCACCACCCCCTTTTGTACTGCACAAGCCACTGAGGAGGATTCCTCCCCCCTGCACCAACAACACCTACCCTTCCCTCACCTGTCCCTGCGGTGCCTGGCCCTGACCCAGATGATGCCCCCCACGGTTCAACAACCCTTTAGCTCCATCATGTGCAAGTTTGGGGCCGACGACCTCCCCAACGTCCCCGGGACTCATTTTTAAAATCATTTTCCTTTGGAGCTTAATAAAGCATTTTATTTTTTATTCTAAACTATTGCATTCCAGGTACTTGCTTTAGGTGCTGTGTGCCTAGGAGTTGGTGTCATAGTAATGTTTTGGGGTTGTGAAAGATGTCTATTTTATGATGTTAATGAGGTAGACCATGGTATCTATGTGCCATCACAATGTCTCTGCAATTAATCTTTGGTCGTGTGTGTTCAGTTTGCCTACAGACATTGTCCCAAGGAGTGTTCCTTCCTCAGTGACACATGAGATCTTCACTACAGACAGTTGCACAATTGTTGTGCTGACATGTGTGCAGATTTCCTATTTTGTTGAATGTTCCCTTCAGAGAGGTGTTCAGAGGCCATGCCCCCTTTTTCTAACACTCTGCAAAGCAGCTCCGTGGCACTTACTGAAGGTACCTGTTGGGCTAGTTGGCCTCTGGGGACCTCTGGATTGAAGAGGAAATTAATTCCCCAACTTAAAACGCGCCACAGTGCAAAGTTTGCACACATATCACCTCAAGCCCCGCCCCCTACCTTCACCACTGTGCAAACACACCCCGTAGCGCATTCTAAGTTGGGGGATTAAGTCTCCTTGCATACTGGGGGTCCCTGGGGGCCAACTAGCCCACCAGGAACCTCCATTATGCGCCAGGGGGCTGCGTTGCAGAGAGGTGTAAAAAGGGAGGTGTCCTCATTACACCTCTCTGCAACGCACAACCCTGGCGCGTTTCCAGAGGGAGAACTAAATCCCCTTGAATACTGAGGGTCCCTGGGGGCCAACTAGCCCACCAGGAACCTCCTGTATGCACCAGGGAGCTGCGTTGCAGAGAGGTGTAAAAAGGGAGGTGTCCTCATTACACCTCTCTGCAACGCACAACCCTGGCGCGTTTCCAGAGGGAGAACTAAATCCCCTTGCATACTGGGGGTCCCGACGCAAGACAGGGGCACTGACCACATCAGAAGTTTGTGCTGAGAGGAACAAGGCCATTAGGGCAGTGGTAGAACTTAGCCAATCAGGATCTAGCCCTAGGTCAATGAGGACCGATCGAGAAGAAAGCCGTTTGGAGGACTCAGAGACAGCGTTACCGAAAGTTACGACTAATACTGCTGACAAACAGGGCTGATTATGAAAGGCCAAGGCTCATGGACTTCGAATTCTGGCAAATTATTTATTTTTTGGATAACACGCCCGGTGGACCAAATAAAGAGGGGGGTTACAGCAGGAAAAGTTACCAACACTGGGTTAAAGGGGCTGGGGGACTACTTGTTGCTTTTAGAGGGAGTTTGAGAGACGGGACTGTGGAGGATGGGTGACAGCCACCACAACCACACAGTTGTAACAGTTCTAGTGTTTGGATGGGAGGGGGTAACTTCTAACAGTCCTGGGAAGGGGAGTTGGGTAGTTAAGTTGTTTCAGGGGAATTTATGGGGGACCAGGCGCATCAGGGGTAAGATTCTAGGTTGGACAATTTCATTGTCGTTCCAATGGGATCTGGCATAGACTACAGATGTATTTCCTGGAATGTCTGTGGGATTAACTCCTTCATAACACAACATAAAGTGCATGCATTTTTATTGTACAAAGGAGTGCAAATCGCGATGCTGCAAGGAACGCATATAAACGCAAAAAGGGGGCTGCTTTGAAGCGCTGCTGGTGGGGGCAGGTTTACTACATGCACTAATCAGCATTCGCTGGAGGGGTGCGGGTGTGGTGAGAGCGGGGTCCCCTTCCACTGTTCTAGTGAGTTTATAGACCCAAAAGAGCGCTTTGTGGTATTAACGGGTAAGTTAGATGGAAGGGATGTAACAATAGGAACATAGAACAAGCCTCCTTTCTAGCAACTCTTTCTAGAACACTGGCGCACGCACTGACTTGGTCGGTACTTTTGGGGGGAGAATATATTTGCGTCAAAGATGTTGGTGTTGAGCGGTCATACCCCCCTATGCAGGACTCACAAGCTTGTAGAGCTGCAGTCTCAAGAGGAAGCTGGCAACAGCGGTGGGGACTGACAGATTCCTGTAGGGATGAATGGCACTATTCATTCTTCTCCCCTATGGACAACCTGCACGTTAGGCTGGATTCCATGCTGTGCACCCCAGATGTACACGAGTGCGTACAGTCTAGTGAATATCCGGCCCGCACGATCTCAGACCACAATCCACTACTGATAGGGGACCATTGGTATAGAGTTAGCATGAACATTCCCAATTGGTGCCTTTGACCGGAGGCTTTGGAAGACCAGGGGTACCAGCCCACAATACGCACAGCAATCTAGCAATATTTTTCTGTGAACACGAGAACGGCGTTCAGCCCTATCATAGAGTCAGAGGTTTTTAAGGTGGTACTGAGGGGCAGGTGCATCTCTGAATCAGTGGGGGTAAGGAGGACTATTTAGAGGGATACATTGGCAGCTGAACAGCGGCTGCAAACTGTTGAACGGGAACAGCCAGTGGCATAAGTGGCAGAACATGTTGAGAGGTTGCGCTGCTTTGACTACAAGAATTACATGGTGGCGGGCACATGCAGCGGGGCAAACCAGGGGCCCTACTAGCATGGCTGGCTAACCCGGCCAAAAGGGTGTCCATCATCTTGGAAATGAAGGACGGGGAGGGCGGGATCTGGTATTGCCAACCAGATATTAATAGGCAATTTTGCAAATATTACACAGAGCTTTATAAAAGTGTAGTCTCCCCTACAGCCGAAGAATTGGATATATATGTTGGAAGTGCTGAGCTGACAACAACAGGTGAGGTGGAAGCAGAAAGGCTGGGGAGAGCGATAGAGCTGAATGAGGTTAAAAGTGCCATCAAGACAATGGCTAGGAACAAAACACTGGGAACAGATGGGTTACCCATTGAATGTTATGCTGCATATGTAGACCTATTGGGCACCCAATTAGTGGGACTGTTCAATCATGTAAAGCAAGTGGGGAAGCTCGCGGGGACTACTAGAGATGCCCTGATTATCCCGTTATTAATGCCAGGGAGGCAGACTTCCGACAAGACGGTGTATAAAACACTATTTATGCTTAATATTTACTATAAAATCTTGAGCAAGATACTAGCTACATGTCTTCATACACGGGGTTCATACCAGCCTGAAACATGGCGATAACTGTGTGGAGGGTGCTGAGGGTATTGGAAGCAGACTCATACTGTAAGAAGGAGGCAGCCATTTGAACAATAAATATAACGAAAACTTTTGATAGTCTGGAGTGGCCCTACCTGTTTTGAGTGATGCTGGCTTTCGGCTTGGGACCAGAGGTTATGGCATGGACGGCACTGTTGTACAAAGACTCTATAGCCCGGTTAGGACAGGGAAGATTATATTGGATAGCTATGGGATGGAGAGAGGGACACGGCAGGAAAGCTCACTGTCGCCCCTGTTGTTCGTGCTGGCTATGGACCCACTAGGTGTAAAAGCTAGAGCAGGGACAACATACCAGGGACTGGAAGTGGAGGGACGTACACATCATATAGCCTTGTATGCAGACAATTTGCTCCTCTTCCTCAGGAATACAGAGGAGGAGCTGGACAGAGCTAGAGACCTTTTATTAGCATTAGAGAGGGTAGCCGGCCTCAAAGTGAACTGGAGGAAGTCATGTCTTTTCCCCACCAAGCAGGGACGGGATAAACCGCAAACAGTGATTGGGATAGAGTGGGAGAGTAGATGCCTCCCTTATCTAGGGGTACAAATTTACCACGATAGAGCAGATCTCCTGGAAGGCAAAAAAGGTAAGGCTATGAGGGGAATGAAGGCTAGTATGGACTTTTGGAGTGCCCTCCTCCTGTCCCTGTCACTGGTTGGTAGGATATCATTGCTTAAAATGGTGTCTCTCCAGAGGTTCTTCTAAGTGTTTGGGGTTCTACCAGTGTGAATGCTGGCAGAGTGGTTCAGGCAGTTGTGGACGATGGTGACGGAGTTCCTGTGGGGAGCCAGCAGGCATAGAGTAGCCTTAAAGACCTTAATGAGGCCCAGCTTGGAGGAGGGACTGGCATCACCAGATTTTGAATACTACTATATAGCAGCTCAAATGCAATGGCTGACAAAGTGGGTTGCAAGCCAGTTGTGGAAGACGAGATAGCAGGGAGATGGCTGCCCTGCCCCAGTCCTCCTTTTTAGAATAGTGCTGAGGTTGCTGGTACATGGAACTGACCTATGTACTAAGGGTGGCTTATAAATTAAGTGTGGGTGCAAAATCCGTTCCGCTCGCGGAATTTGTGGATTTTCGGCAATTTTGCGATCCGCGAATCTCGCGAAATTGCCGAAAAATCCACAAATCCGCTCGCTGGCGGATTTACATTCTGGCAGGATGCTCCTGCAGAGTTAAGGCAGGTAATGGTGCCGGCAAGCTGCCAGAGTTGAAGTTGCTTACTTGTTGCAACTATTCTCTGACCCTGTCCTGACCCTAAACAGCCGGGTGCCCGAGGCAGGGTCAGAGAATAGTTACAAATGGCGCCGGCAAACTGCCAGAGTTGAAGTTGCTTACTTGCAACTATTCTCTGACCCTGTCCTGACCGTAAATAGCCGGGTGACCGAGGCAGAGTCAGAGAATAGTTAACACTAAGCAGGTGCCCGAGTTGAAGCTCAAATTCAGTAACGCATTCATCAGCCCAAAAACCATCGTGAGCTTTGTCGAAGCTTGGCAGGTGTGCTTTCTCCCCATATCTACAGTCGAAAATTAGCTGTGATGCTGGATAGAGGCCTTTGCATCCTTCACTTTCACGAGAGTAATCCCCGTGCAGTTCCTGTGTCCAGGAGCTTCTTTCTCCTCACCTGCTGCTCTGATCGATCTCTGACCTTCTTTACACACAAGAGGCATGTGAACTCGCATAGAAGCCCCGCTCCTTGGCCCCGCCCACACACTAGTGGTGTGCACCGTTTTCCCGCCCTGACCCACAATGATGAACAGCTCACTCAAGGGACCCCGGCGCTGGACAGGTGTGCTTTCTCCCCATATTTACAGTTGAAAATTAGCGGTGATGCTGGATAGAGGCCTCTGCATCCTTCACTTTCACGAGCGCAATCCCCGTGCAGTTCCTGTGTCCAGGAGCTTCTTTCTCCTCATCTGCTGCTCTGATCGGTCTCTGACCTTTTTTACCCACAAGAGGCATGTGAACTCGCATAGAAGCCCCGCTCTTTGGCCCCGCCCACACACTAGTGGTGTGCACCATTTTCCCGCCTTGACCCACTAGGATGGACAGCTCACTCAAGGGACCCCTGCACTGGGCAGGTGTGCTTTCTCCCCATATCTACAGACGAAAATTAGCTGTGTTGCTGGATAGAGGCCTCTGCATCCTTCACTTACACGAGCATAATCCCAGTGCAGTTCCTGTGTCCAGGAGCTTCTTTCTTCAAATCTGCTGCTCCGATCGGTCTTTGACCTTTTTTACACACAAGAGGCATGTGAACTCGCATAGAAGCCCCGCTCTTTGGCCCCGCCCACACACTAGTGGTGTGCACCGTTTTCCCGCCCTGACCCACTATGATGGACAGCTCACTCAAGGAACCCTGGCGCTGGGCAAGTGTGCTTTCTCCCCACATCTACAGTCAAAAATTAGCTGTGATGCTGGATAGAGGCCTCTGCATCCTTCACTTTTACGAGAGCAATCCCCGTGCAGTTCCTGTGTCCAGGAGCTTCTTTCTCCTCATCTGCTGCTCTGATTGGTCTCTGACCTTTTTTACACACAAGAGGCATGTGAACTCGCATAGAAGCCCTGCTCTTTGGCCCCGCCCACACACTAGTGGTGTGCACCGTTTTCCCACCCTGACCCACTATGATGGACAGCTCACTCAAGGGAGGCCTCTGCATCCTTCACTTTCACGAGCGCAATCCCCATGCAGTTCCTGTGTCCAGGAGCTTCTTTCTCCTCATCTGCTGCTCTGATCGGTCTCTGACCTTTTTTACACACAAGAGGCATATGAACTCGCATAGAATCCCCGCTCTTTGGCCCCACCCACACACCAGTCATTTACCCACTATGATGGATGGCTCACTCAAGGGACCCCTGCGCCCTCCAGCGCGATGGCATAGTAACACACGCATGGTCACTGGAGACAACTCTTCTGGCCCTTTCGCAGCTACAGTGTTGGAAAAGCACTATAAATTTACCCACTTACTGTTAGCCAGTAGAAACAGTAATTTGTGCAACTCGCTGATTTTTTGGGCACTTTCGCACGAATTTGCCTGACTGCAAATCTGCAAAATTTGACCGTACTTATTATAAATGCTGGGTGAGAAGCTTACAGAGGGCTAAAGTGAGACACCCATATGAGCCGGAGTTGCCATTACAGTATTGTAAGGCACTACCGCACAGAGTTAACTGGAGGAAGAAAAGGCCGTGGGAAGAGGCGGGGGTTCCCACAATGGAAATGTTGTATGAGGAAGCTACTCTACTGCCCTTCATGGTAATTTGCACCCCTTATTTGCGAATTCGAAATTTTTTAAAATTTGATGCATTGCATTTAAGGAATCTCAATTTGAGATTCCTTAAATGCAAACGCAATTTAAGAAATTGCAATTTTGCGATTTCTTAAATTGCGAAAATACCAAAAATGATAATGCATCCCAAAAATGGAAATTGCATTCGCAAACGGCCGAATTTTGCGATTCGCACCATTTGCGAATGCAATTTCCGTTGATGCATGTGCCTGTATGACACTTGTGAAGAGGAGGAATGGGGAAGAACAAGAGAGAGGAACACCCAGATAACAGACCCATAAAGGGAAAACAGAGAGCAGAATAGCTAAGTAGAGGATCCTAGAGTACAGGTCTCTGAGGGATATTCTTGTACAGTAATCTATGACACGCCTGGTGGGAGGGGACATGGGAGTGAACAGGTTGCCACTTGGCATTAGGAGGATAGACAAAATAGGTACCTTAACAAATTGGTTATTACATCATGGTTCAACATATTACAACATCTGACAAAGTGTCAAAAGCCACAGTGATTTGTCATATAATAACAGATTGTTCATTGAGAGATTTCTTGTACCCACAAGTTTATATGCACAAATGATTGTAAACCTGTGATCAATAAATGACCAATATAGTTTGGTAAAACAGAAAACTGTGGTGCCAGGAGCTTTGCACCCTCAACTTCTACATAACCCATGCAAAGACATTTTAATTCGACAAATCCTTTTTTACGCTGCTGCTGGCAATCCTGCCTGATTGATTCACTGAGGTGATCACTGGCGTTAATCATGCGTAGGGTGGCCACTAATATATTCTTGTATGATGTGGTGACTATCACAACACTTCAATACTAATAATGTTAGCAGCTTGGGATGATTTTCATTGAACAGAAGTAGCTCTTGCAAAAGAAAAGGTTGGAGACCCCTGGGACAGTCTGACCAACACACCACCTCCTTGATCAGCAGCAGTATGCCTTTTATTAAAAAAAAACCTTGACAGGTATAAGCTCAGAGGCCAGAATAAAAGCGATGATCACTGATTGTTTGCCAATGAGTTCCAGAGGGCCTGAGCATCATTGTGATCCCAATCCGAACATGGGTCCATAGCATGCTGTGTATGTACAATGAGGGAATGTCATCGTCAGGTAGGTACAGTTAGCATGCTAAATACTGGGAGAAACACACATTTGACAGAGGAACATGAATTGCCATAACCAAACATATGTATGTATAACAAAGTGAATGCATGACACCACCACAACACACACTGAAACATCGCAAGGCTACAGAACTACAATGTACTCACAATAGTATGACATTGAAATGTGTCTGTGTACAATAAGCCAAGAGGTTATTGGCCCGAACTACACGCATGTCCACAGACCTAGCCACTCAGTACTGATTTCAGTGTCTCCAAATACAACAGCACAGACGTGGTTGTTTCACAGTTTTAAGGGAAATATCTGTAGACAAAATCCATCTAGGATTTGAAAGAAGCATGGGCCAACAACAATGTAGGAGACAGTCACCATGTGTAGACTGGTGCTGTTGTACACAACTCCCAATCTGTAAGCGTCTATGGTCATATTTGGACATTGTTATTTGCAGCAATTCAGCATGTAGCTCCTCAGGCTGTAGTGTGTTCTGCAAATTAATAATCCCATTTTAATGTGCTGATTGTGTCCTGCACAGTAGTTGGAGTATGCATGAGTTTCAGAACATAGGATCCACATACAGTGTTGGTCTCAGGACGTAGGATCCACAAACAGTGTTGGTGTGTTTAGTGCACAGCTCATTGTTTAAGATAAGCTGCCAGCATGGGTGAGGATGCCGGGGGGGGGTAGGGTGGCTCAATCTGTTGCTCTCAAACACAATGTATTTATTCATCCTCAAACAAGGGGATATGGTTATTTCTTGTGAAGAAGAAAGACGTGCTGAATACATTCTGCTTTGTCCACATTTGGCACTAAAACACTATCTAAAAATCTATGGAAACATCAAGGAGACCTTCAACAAACAGATATTACCATCAGGCCCTAGGGCAGTATTTAATGCACACAATGGGAGCCTTCATGGACACACACCAGGGCTACCCTTGCAAAAGCAGATCAGAACTACCACAATTTAGAGAATGCAAACACTTATGGAACTGGGTGTACTGTTCCAGTGTCCAAATGTGTTTTGCTTACAGTGCAATGTGTTTTCCTCAGCATACCCAGAGATATCATCACAATGACTGCGTCTCCCGTGGTGTCCCCATACCTCGGACATTCAAAGTCACAATACCTGCAATACCCAAGCGTGTGTAGTGTACTGGCAAGTGTGGGCATGTGTTTTGGAGTAGTGTGACCGCAGATAGCACAACAACATACACCCATGACTTGAACATTGATGGGGCTGCGCCCCTTTAAGGAATGCACTGCCATCCAATGTTCTGGAATCATGACATTGCAATTTTACCAATCACCACATCAATCCCAGGGCAGTTTGCATGGGCAAGAATGACCTATAACTGAGTACAACTACCAGTCTACATCTTCATATTTACTCAGGCAACAGTTTTTGACTACTTACATACACCTAATTGACACATATGTACATAGCAACATTACCTCATAGTCCGCCTGAACTCTACTTGTGTAGGTGTGACCCCTCTCGAATCCACCTTCAACACTATCATACACACAAGCAGTTCATGAGGTCCATCTGTTGCAGCAGGGCAGGAAAAACATGTCTGCTCTGCAAGCTACAGCCTTGTACTCAAACCCGAATCTCACAAGCTCACACTAGTGCTGCTCTTCTCACATCCACACCTACATGCACAGCACCACTCTTCATCACTATATACACAACAACTCTTACATACATGACATGCACAAGATGGTGATAGACGCCGGTGAGCATCAGCAGACGTCGAGTGTAACATCTCAAAAGGACCACGATCATCACCAGTTGCACCCTCAGTAATGTCTTGGACTGCACTCATATCAAAACATGCAGCATCACCACATACTCTGATATGCACACTTTACACATCACCACATCTCACAAAAAAGAAACGTACACTGCCCAGTGAATATGTCCTCAGTCATTCACACATCACCACACATCCACCCTTCACTGCTTAAGTTATACAGATTGTCATTCCTAAAACACATGCAAACACATATGCAAAAACAACATACATCAACTATACAACACCTCACATTTCACTGTTCAGTACATTAAATTACACAACTGGTGAATACCTTGTACATACACTTATCCACTATCTCACATATTACTAGTTTAACCATGTCTCACTTGACAATGCCATGCTCCAGTCATATCTCACAATAGTGCCACAGACTACAGCTCTCATCACCTGCCAGAAACCTTGTGTAGCTGGATATACCCCTATCACATATACCTAGTCCTACCATTACTTGTGCAGGATTAGACCAGTGTAACATTTTTGCATACTCTAATTCACACCTCCGCATGTAGAACCACTCACATTGGGACAATATGGATACTTCATGTCTCCTGCATAAAGAACTGCCCATGAACTGAACACATACGTATACTTACTGACAATAGCTACATTTTTCCAGGCTCCATCACGTAGGAGTCTCTACTCCATATCAAAGTTGGAAACACCAGTCGCTCTCACCTCTACACTTGTTTGAGCTAGTTTAGCACATGCAACATTAACCTTGCTAAACACACCTGCAGCTAGGCCTCACAACCTAAATTCCACATACTTCTCTGTGTGGCAACTGAGAGCATGGATGCAACACTGGCTCAAGTAGCACCTGCACTGTAGACAAACCCACAACACTTCTGAGCACTCACTGTCCACTCAGCTTATCACATGTAGCACAGGGCAATCCAACAGACATAACTACACCCTGGATCTGGAACAGCATCAAGCATAGCTCTAAAGGACACCATTGTCAGTCATGCACAAATCATATGCTTAACTACGAATGATGTGTGGCAATACATATGTATTTCACATTTGGACAGACAAAACACAATATCAATATTATATAGCCATACCAAAGCAGGATGGCCTGACTCACATATGATAGAGAAAGCACTAGACTATTAACACCACAGACACCGTGTCGAACATGAATATCAGCAGAAAGTTAAGTCCTGGGAGGCAGCAAGGTGTGAACACTGTGAGAATACTGCTCACCTTACACTCACCATGGGCTCAGGGAATTTATCTGATGAGTACACAGCCATGAAGGGAAACTGCCTAAAGTGGCATGCTACCTGTGGCTAGGTTGTCATCGCCACTAGTGTACCAGATCTAAAGAAGACACAGACATGGATCCACCACTATCAAGTCGCATACAAGTATTGCACCATTACTCTGTGTACATGGGTGTGTTAAAAGTCACTACCATATAGCCAAATTCCCCAGGCGTATTGATGAGACAGGTGATTTTTTTTGCACATGACAAACATATGCAGCATGCTTCTTCTAAACTGTTGCACTTTAAGACACTTGCACTATGTTGACGGTGCACAGACATAATATCGACTCCACAATATCGAATGGACAAAATATTGAGTAAAAAATATCGAATATAATAAAATATCGAGAACAAAAATATCGTTGTTAAAAATATCGATTACAATAATGATAATAAAATATCGAGTCCAAAAATATCGACTCAAAAATATCGACATGACAAAATATCGATCAATAGTCTAAGTAAAAAATATCGATATTATGTTGAAAAAAGGTAAAAAATATAAATAAAGTGTAATAGTAATATAAATTGTAGTTAATGTTTAGGAGCGGGATGTTGGGTTAATAGGGGATAAGGGTGGGGAGTAATTTAAAATAAGGGTGGGGAGTAATTTAAAATAATTAATTAATTAATATATGTTTGTAAATATGTATATATTTTAATTAATTGGGAAATAATTAATATTAATTAGTTAATTAATTTAGATAAATTTCTATAAAATTTTTATTAGTAATTAATTGGTAATTAAATAATATTAATTAGTTAATTGGAAAATAAATCATATTAATTATTTAATTAATTAATATAATTGGTAATAAAATGTTATGTAGTAATTAATTGGTAATTAATTAGTTAATTGGAAAAAAATAATATTAATTATTTAATTAATTAATATAATTGGTAATGAAATTTTATGTAGTAATTAATTGGTAATTAATTATTATTAATTAGTTAATTGGGAAATAAATAATATAAATTAGTTAATTAAGTAATATAATTTGGTATACATTTTGTATTAGTAATTAATTGGTAAATAATTAATATTAATTAGTTAATTACATTATTTAGAGTAATTGTTATATATGTAATATTTTGTTATAGTTCATTAAATAATTGGTGAAAAATTTATTAATAATTACATGAAAATAATTACATCTAATGTGCTAAAAAAAATCATATTTGTTATTGGTATAAATTGTAGTTAATGTTTAGGAGCGGGATGTTGGGTTAATAGGGGATAAGGGTGGGGAGTAATTAAAAAGAAATAATTAATTATGATATGTTTGTGAGAAATTTAAATTATCATTTAATTGGTAAAGATTAAATATTATTTTGTTAATTAATTCTTATAATTTGGTACATATTTATCATTAGTAAATAAATAGTAATTAATTAATATTAATTACTTGATTTAATTATTAATAAATTAAAAAAAATCCATATATTGTTATTATTAAATATTTGTTTGGGAATAAATATTATAAATAATTATATTTAATTAATTACAGCTATTTTGCTAATATATTAACTTATTATTATAGTTAATTAATCATTAATAGTTAATTAAATAATATTAATTAAATTTGGGTACAGGAGGAATTTTAGTGTTCAGGGTCAGTTTTCTCTCTTTAGGTAAAGGGGTATTTTTATGTTTCAAGGTCAGTTTTCAGTTTTAGGGTAAAGGGGTATTTTTAGAATTCAGGGTTAGTTTTCAGTTTGTGGGTAAAGGGGTATATTTAAGGTTCAGGGTCAGTTTTCAGTTTTTGGGTAAAGGGGTATATTTAGGGTTCAGGGTCAGTTTTTATTTTGTGGGTAAAGGGGTATATTTAAGGTTCAGGGTCACTTTTCTGTTTTTGGGGAAAGGGGTATAATTTATGTTCTGGGTCAGTTTTCGGTTTTGGGTAAAGGGGTATTTTTAGGGTTCAGGGTCAGTTTTCTGTTTGTGGGTAAAGGGGTATATTTAAGGTTCAGGGTCAGTTTTCAGTTTTTGGGTAAAGGGGTTTATTTAAGGTTCAGGGTCAGTTTTCAGTTTTTGGGTAAAGGGGTATTTTTAGGGTTCAGGGTCAGTTTTCAGTTTGTGGGTAAAGGGGTATATTTAAGGTTCAGGGTCAGTTTTCAGTTTTTGGGTAAAGGAGTTTATTTAAGCTTCAGGGTCAGTTTTAAGTTTGTGGGTAAAGGGGTATATTTTTAGGTTCAGGGTCAGTTTTAAGTTTTTTGGTAAAGGGGTATATTTAATGGGTAAGGGTCAGTTTTCAGTTTTTGGGTAAAGGGGTATATTTTTGGGTTCAGGGTCACTTTTCAGTTTTTGGTGAAAGGGGTATAATTAATGTTCAGGGTCAGTTTTCAGTTTTTGGGTAAAGGGGTATTTTTAGGGTTCAGAGTCAGTTTTCAGTTTTTGGGTAAAGGGGTTTATTTAAGCTTCAGGGTCAGTTTTAAGTTTGTGGGTAAAGGGGTATATTTTTAGGTTCAGGGTCAGTTTTAGGTTTTTGGGTAAAGGGGTATATTTAATGGGTAAGGGTCAGTTTTCAGTTTTTGGGTAAAGGGGTATATTTTTGGGTTCAGGGTCAGTTTTCAGTTCTTGGGTAAAGGGGTATTTTTTGGGTTCAGGGTCAGTTTTTAGTTTTTGGGTAAAGTGGAATTTTTAGGGTTCAGGGTCAGTTCTGGGTTTTTGGATAAAGGGGTATTTTTTAGGGTTCAGGGTCAGTTTTCAATTTTTGGGTAAAGGAGATTTTTTTGGGTTCAGGGTCAGTTTTCAGTTTTTGGGTAAAGGGGTATTTTTTAGTGCTCAGGGTCAGTTTTCAGTTTTTGGGTAAAGGAGAATTTTTTGGGTTCAGGGTCAGTTTTCAGTTTTTGGGTAAAGGGGTATTTTTAGGGTTCAGGGTCAGTTTCCAGTTCTTGGGTAAAGGAGTATATTTTTGAGTTCATGGACACTTTTCAGTTTTAGGGTAAAGGGGTATTTTTAGGGTTCAGGGTCTGTTTTGTGTATATAAAGTGTGAGAATTTTTTTTATAAATATTACAAATAATTGAAAGATTTTTGTGAAAAAATGTTGCTCATTTTTATGCTAATAATAATTTTTTGAAATACTCAGCAAAAAATATACTACTAATATATGTTAATAATATTTATAAAATATATATAAATATTTGACACATTTTACACTATACCATTATACTAAAGTAGCTATTCTAATTTATACATGGTCAGTCTTCAGCACCTTTCCACATATTACTTTCACTTGAGTAGGAATAGTAAATAATAATTGGTCAGTGTCCAGCAACTTCTCTGATAATACTTTGACTGGAGTAGGAATAACAATTATTAATTGGTCAGTGTCCAGCACATTTGCATATAATTTTACATTAGTGTGTTATTATATTACAAGACAATGCAAAATGGATGTTTTCAAAAAACTTTATTACAATTTTCCAATTTTTTCATGTGTAATACAATACAATCACTATCAAATATAACATAAACATTTTTGGAAATGTTGTATTTGCAGAATAACACATTATCATGTATGTACATGTTTTAATTTGTCACACAAAATTTTTTCACAATTTTTTTTATGTCAAAACAAAATATTATTATCAATCACTTTCTGTAACAAGTATTTATATTGAAATAAATAAAATTCAAGTTATTTTTCTGTTTGTTCCATTTATATTTAATAATGTTAATATTATATATTAATATTATTAAATATTTAATTTTAATATATACATTTTTATAAAGTAACATGACAATTATTATATTTGCTCAAGATATGGAAATACTAATTAAGAATTTTTTTTTCACATATTTCTGACAATGTTGTTTTTAAATTATACATATAAATATATTATGTTGTTAACTTTATAACTGTAAAGGGAAATAATATGTTTAATAATAATATCTGGTATTGGTAAAAGATTATTTATGCAATTATATACTTTTATAATACTTAGACATTATTATAAAAACATTTAATTAATAAAAATAATAACAAATATATTTATTATTATTATTATTAATTAATAAACTTAAACATTTATCTTTTCTTTTCAGAAATACATACATTCAGAGAAATAAAAATACATTATTTAAGGGCATTATTTATATAGTAAATGGTTATCATTTTTATATTAATAATAATAAATAAGTTATATTATTTATTATTATTAATTATTTACAAAACAATTAATAATGTTTAGTTATAAACAAACACAAACTTATTCCTATAAATGTACACAAAAATAAATTTTTTACATATATCATTTCAAGTGTTACATAATTATTTAATATTATTAATATATATTAATTAATATATATTCATTAATATTAAAGAAATTAAATTTTTTTTAACAGTTTAAATTATAATGAGTCTACTTTATTAATTTGTTACAATAACAATGTGTATGTATTATATTTTTATACTAAAACATTGTATTTTCTATGATACCTTTTCAAAATTGGTTTAAGGGGACTACTTTTTTACCGCGTAAGGTTATTGCGCTTCATTCAAGACTGGAGAAGCTCGCGGTTGGGAGTTGCTTCGTGTGGAGAGAGGTAAGGTAAATTTTATATACCATTTATTACTGAGTGGTAATGTTTGAGGGTATATTCGAACTGTGTAGTGTTTTTGTGTGTATGTATGATTTGTTAATGTAGCGTTTAGGTGTAATGTCGTCGTTATAGATGCGTCGTGTATGTTTTAGTTCTAGTGTTATTTGAATTGTTAGGAAATGTCTTCTTACATGGTTAATGTTAATTGTGAGTGTATTTACAAATGTTATGGGCTATTTGTGGGTGGCTTTCGTTATGTATGTTTTACAGGTTCCGGTTCCTCGCATGAAAACTACATGGAAGGAAGCGTGTTTTTTTTCGGAGATACTAATGTATGACTTATTATGGTTATATTTTTACGTGTATCTCCTATTTTTCGTGTTTGCCAGGAGCGGATTTTAATAATTTTAACCTTTTTTCGGGATTTTTGAGGGTTTTGTATTGGATTGATACATTGGTATGCGTCACCGTTTTTTTTAAAGTTGTGTGTATATCACTTTAAATTCTAAAGTGTCCACACTACTGTTTTCGGGATTTCCTGGAGCGTTTATTTTATTTTTACATAATTTTCGGGTTTTTGATGGTTTCCCATATTGGATTTTTCGTACTTTGTAATGGATTGTATGGATTGTATTTTGCTTCATTACGTCTCTTTCATCTACAGAAATTGTAATTATTTTTATATTTCTATTTATTGGGTGGGAAATGTCGATCTTTATGTAATGTGTATGTGTGATATAATTATAAATATTGCATATTTGTTCAGAAATAATGTGCAAAATTTTGATAAGTTTGTAAAAGAAATATGTCTTATTTATAATTGTTTAGAAATGTTTATGATTGTTATATGTATCATTATCGTAAGAAGATATTAGTATATTTAGTCGATATTTTTATAGTAGGGTTTTAGCTATTATTGCCAGATATTCTAATCCTCTAGTTGTAGGGTATAGTGTGACTTGACTTTGCAGTAGTCGGAACATTTGTTTAGTTTGTTTACTTAGTTTTGGACCAATTTGGGTCACAGATTGTTCCATTCTTAGTTCTTGATAGCTTTGTTCTTTTATCAAAGCTTCTAGTAGGTTATGGAATGTGGGTCTTGTTCTGCTTGTGGTAGCTTGGAAAGCATTATGCCACCCTTCTACACTGTTGTTGGTTTTAGACTCTTGGTTTAAAGTACTAAGATAGACATTCCACCAAGGGATTTGGAATTTGGGTTGGCGTCGATGTCCAGATCTGTGCAACCTTCCCACCCAAGTATCTTCGAAATAATCCAGTAATGGGGTTAGTTTATCTTCATTCCTCTTGTAATATGTGCTGTCAATTAATAAATTATAGTGTTCCGCTACATCGGTAACAGGAACGTAGGCCAGTGCTATCAATTTTTTAATTTGATAGGCAAAGGTGCTATCTGTTGAGTACAAAATACTTAAAGTTGATTTTTGGAGATGTCTCCATATGCTCTGATTGAAATGATAGTAGCAACCCTGGATTGCTGTGTGGGGAAATAATTTCAAAATGCTATTAATCATAGCTAATTCGAAATCAATAATTATTTTTTCTGGAAAATAATTATTGATTTCATTTTTGAGAACATTTAATATTTCTGTGTAAGTGTTTTGCTGTTTGTTTGGTAGCAAACAGTAAATGAAAGGGATGTTATAGTTATGGTATAACCCGTGGATGGAATATAGTTGATAAAAAGGTTTTGGGCATGGTTTAAATGTTCCATCCATCATCCATTGGGGACACTGTTGGATTTTTCTTAAATTACTTGCAGTTGCAAACATTATGATTCTGTTTGTACTGCTTTCATTGTCAAAAAGGATAAATTTGTCTTTATTGTGTGTGATGGACATTTCTGGTGAAATAATAATTTCCTCAAAAGTAGTAGGGTTGGGTGGGGTTGTGGAAGTGCGTCTTTTAGTGTATGCAATTGTGCGTTTTAGGGAGTCAATAGAGGGTAGTTGACCTGAAGCATGGGCTGGGACTTTTAACAATTCCTCTTTAAGGATTTGTGTTGTTGGTCTATCACTTTGTGTGCTAGCAGTCTTTATACTTTCTAAAGCATCTCTTATTTCAATTTCTGTGACATTGGGGGGGATGATTGTGTTCCCTGGTAAATAGCACATTAGTTTCCTCTGTAGTAGCCCTTCCATAACATTTGTTTGAGTAATATTTTGTACATTTCCAGAAAACTTTTCTACCACTTTGTCTTTCCTGGCTATAAACATAACCCATATAACATAACAGTAATTTATTTTTCTGTGACATAACAAATTCTGCACCTTCTGTCATTTTGTTTTACTTGTTCTAGGAAAGAGTAGAAAGAAACAAAATCAAATAACATATATTTCACTTAGTGGTGCTAACATAATTAATGTTGTATTTATACTTACGTTTATTAAAAGTAGTAATCACAAATGCAGAACTGTATTTTGAAGGACTTTCTTGTATGTATTTCTTTATTTACTGTTGGTATGAAAATATAGAAATGCTAAGTTAATGTTTATACATAACAAACGTTTTTCCTAGGAAAAAGCAGTTTTTTAATTTGCTTAGTACTACATTTGATGTGAACATTACATATACTTACTTGTTTAAATAGTTGAGTTGTAGTATTTGGTGGAGTACATCAAGGTAGTAAAGCTTAGATCTGTAGAGAAGATAGAATAAATACATGTCACATATGATAAAAATTATTTTGAAGCGTAGGGAAATTGGAAATATTTAAAAGTATACTAACTTCTAAATATGTACTTTTCTTTGCTGTAGGTAGAATAGATGTATGATGTATTCACAATATCTGTAGAGGAAATATAAAATACATAACATGGTGTTAAGAACATAGTTCTTGTTTTTATTGGAAGTTTTAGACAAATTGAAGTATACTTACATTTTTTACAAGGGTAGTCTTGTCTTTTGGTATAGTTGATGTAGGATGTTTTTATTGGATCTGTAGGGAAGATGTAATATGCAAGATATGTTGTTTAGAAATTAGCATTTTAAATATTGGTTGTTTACTAACAAAAACATATATACTTACATGTTTAATTAGTGTAGTTCTATACATTTGTAGTGTTGAAATCGGAAAATCGCTGAATATCTGTGAATAAAATGTTTTAAATTAATTATGAATCTTGTGAAATACTGTTTAAAAACAGCTGTTGTTGTATAACAGACCATTAATATATACTTACAATCTTATTTTGCAGGGGAAGAAATAGGAGCATGTATTAGGAATTCTTTTGTAGTACTTTCTATCAGAAAAGTAGGAGGAGATAAAAATTAAATAAGTGGAAGAGTTAGGAGATATAAGTAAAATAATAGACTACTAATTTACATTGTTAAATAATGGAATGTAACTTACTTGAATGATTAGCTAGTGAGCTGGATCTTTAAAGATGTTTGTTCAGGAACAAAATCTTCAGAGTGTTGGCATCTTCTTTCTATGGAGTTAGCAGCAGCAAATGGTAGAATGCATTTATCCCTTTTATAGTATGTGTATTTTGTGTGCTTGGATTTGATTGGTTGTAGGATGAAAGGAAGGATTGTATAGGCTATTTTGAATTTTTTTATGTTAATTGGTGTGTTTGTTGATGTGAGAATGGTGGTATGTGGTGCTTTCCGCATTAAAGCAGGTTAGTTGTTAAATAAAATAGATGTGTAAGTGTAAAAATATTATGAACATTTTAGTTACATGTAAGGATTCTTTTTAAAATGATAGAACGCATTTAATATAATGTATAGCAATGATGATAAATAGTAATGTTATAAAAGTAACAGGTATTATATGTAAAATGTTTTTTGTATAGAGCAATGACTTTTATAGACCATTAATATGGTATTTTAGACATGAAAGGGTACAAAAAATAACTCGATATTTGTTTAGAAACAATATTTTTGTACTCTATATTTTAGTAGTCGATATTTTTGTAGTGTTAGGTGTAATTTCATGAACAACGATATATTAGTAGTCGATATTTAATTAGACGATATTTATGTACTCGATATTCTAAATACTCGATATTTTTTAGTCGATATTTTTGTATTTTGTGTAATAAGTATACAAAGTCGATATTTTTGTAGTCGATAATTATTCAACGATATTATTGCTAGTCGATAATGTGACCGTCGATAATATTTCAGTGATCCTATGTTGACATCAGAAAGCATGAACTATGTGGAAGTGTGATTAAACAATTAAAAGGTTTGTATCTTCATGTCACACTCATAGTCAAAACTAATCTTGGCATTGACACACAGCAAATGCAGGCACCAAAATCTAGACTACATACCGTCAAAGTCCATGCACTCCATGGATCATATGCAATCCATGCCATACTAACATCATTGTATACTTACAATACTAATCACACATGATTTACAGTCAACTAAAAAACAATTGTGGCGATACAGAAAGTTGCAAACAAAATTTTGAACCAGCTTTATTCAGAGATGTAAAAAGAATAATTAACAAAAGGCCAATGGCCAGTGCAAAGACTCTCACACATGGACTAGAAGAGTCATGTCCATCAAGACTTGCCTGCACAATTTCTGCTAAGGGAAACCTCTTCTGGGAGGGGCATCTAGGGGTCATGCTAGGCACCAAAGGGATACAACTAAGGAGGCCTAGGTTGGGTTTTGGGAGGGACAGGATCAGGAGGGGGTTGGGACCACTGCAGTGACTGTGTCCAATTTAGGGGGTGGTGGTTCCACGGCAGGAGCAGTCTCAGACTGAGTTGGGTGAACAGCTGTAGTGAGGGTGCTCGATGGAGGGTAGGGGGGCTTGGTTTAACCTTCTTGGGGATGGTATAGTCTTGAATTGCATATACAAGGATGGGAAGGGACTGTGACGTATTGGGAGTTTTTTTTATCTGGTGGGAGGTGCAGCGCTTGGATGGGGTAGTCTGGGTTTGGGCTTGGGAGACCGGGGTGATATTCGGGGGGGGTTGACCTTTTCTTCTCCAAGGGGGAGGGGTTCAGATTTAGGTACCAGGGCTGGGTGAGTGGGTTGCCTCTTCTTTTTGGGATGGGGTTGGGTGGGTCAACAGGGAAGAGGCCAAGATCGCTGAGGAACAGTTGCTGGGCAGAGGGAGGAAGAGGTGAGGTACAGGCAGGTGTTGTGGAGGCAGAGGGTTGTGAGGTCTGCGGAGTGCCTGTGGATGCATGTGTGTCATCTGGTGGTATGTCACTGGTGGTGAGTGTGCTATCTGTCTCCTGAGTGTGCTTGTGTTTGTGTTTGCCTGTGTTCTGCTTGTAGCTGTGTGCTGCTTGTGGCTGTTGAGGTTTGTGGATGTGTGTGTTTGCGTGTGCTTGGGTCAGGGAGAGATAATTGGGACCGTACATGGGGAAGAGGTAGGAGGGGGGAGGGACTGCTGGAGATGGGACACTGCTGCCATCAGTGTGGAGGCAAGTGCCTGATTTAATCTCTGTAGGACAGACATTTCAGTGTGAATGCCTTCCATGTATGACACCATTTGCGTCAAAAGAGTGGTATGTGCATTGAGGATAGTCAGCATCGATCTCTGCTCCACAGAGATCTGCCTTAGGATATGGACCGCCTCCACACTGAGGCCAGCAGGGGAGACAGGGGCAGGGGATGAGGTGAGGTGCCTGGTGCAAAGGAGATGAGTCCCCTGCAACGGGAACAGCTACGGACCCTGGGGCTGGGTGCAGTTGGGAGGGTGGAGATTAGAGTGGTGGTGGTGGTGGACTCTAATGTTTAGGAATCATTTACTGTGTCCTCCACCACTGAGAAGTCATCAATGGAGCTTGACTGGTCTTTGGATTCTGCAGATGGAGTTGCAGACCTGCCCTCAGTGTGGCTCTCCTCATCCTTCCCACCAGTCAATCCCTCTGTGTCCAAATCAGCAATGGACCCAGACTGGCAAACTGCTCCCTCTACACATGCGACATTGTCTCCTTTGCTGGCCGGTGTTGATGCTGTGAAGACAAAAGAAAAAGATTCACATAAGTCCTCTTTTTGACATTTCATACATTTACATACATGGCACTTGTCATTTTGCAAGTTAACCATGGCCTCCTCACACATGTGGTTGTCTGCAACATTGGGTGTATCAACATCAATTGGCACAATAACATTGTCAACTAATTCACTATGCAGCAAGTGACGTATCGTCTTTTGCACCTGACAATCTTTTGTCCTGACATAACTGTCTCATCTCCTGCAAGGGAGTACAGAACTCACAATGTGAATAGGATTCATACAACTGAATTGAGACATGGTAGCCATTCTGTAATCCTTAGTCATCAAATTGTGAAACATTGGCTCTAATGTCACAGGTCAAATGACATCCATGTCCAACTTTAGGCTTGAGTACTCATTGCATGATTCATGTTACACAGATAACAGTGATTGTGCTCATCTGTCCTGGAACTTAGATTCTCTATTGTCAGGTCACACATCTGACTCTGTTTGAGGATTCACCAAGGTAGTAGGTATAGCTAGGGTGAGAGGGACGTGGTCTACTGTCTATGCACAGTGTTATGAAGATGAATCAGAATGTTGTGCACATTGTAAACAGCTCACCATTTTCAGATGTGAACAATTGTCAACATACTTCTATGTCCAATAACTGCATATTCACAATGCTTCTGGTGGAACATCATGCCAATGGCCTGTCTGTGTGCACTGCCTATTCAGACTATCAGTACTGACCCTCTATTCTTCATGAGTCCAGTCAACACTGTGTGCCAATCCTGTCTATACTGCAGAGGGCCTCATTTGTATGGCCTAAGTCTGAATGTCCCACACTTCTAATAGACATATTGCACACTTCCTACAGCTTAGATTGCTCTTTTTTCCCATCTCATTTTGTTGAGTTGGTTTAAGAACATGCATATTTTACACCTCTCAGGATGATAGTGGTTCATCATACACATGGTTTACAAACCTCCGAATATGTATGGTCAACAGCATTTACACACATGGCAACTATTGTGAATGTGTCTCTAACATCATATCTCACATTTTCAGCCATGTTTCAACCAGTGACCATCTGTGTTTGTCAGTGAATGGAATGTGTTGTCATTGTTACAGAGTCAGACACATGGACTCACTCCTTTGACTGGAATGAATGGAATCTTCCACAAAATCATGAGACAGGCCAGTGTGACAGATGACCAGAGTTAGCATTCCTGTAATTGGCCCATGGGATACATTTTATAATTCAGAGCAGCATGGCTGGCACCTAACAGTGGCACAATGAGCAAGCAAAACTCACCAGTGCTCAATCTTGATGTCACTTGCAGCAGGGATGTATAGCATGGCCTATTCACACTTGTTTGCTCCAATAACAACATGCAGAGGGCCTCATTTGTATGGCCTAAGTCTGAATGTCCCACACTTCTAATAGACATATTGCACACTTCCTACAGCTTAGATTGCTCTTTTTTCCCATCTCATTTTGTTGAGTTGGTTTAAGAACATGCATATTTTACACCTCTCAGGATGATAGTGGTTCATCATACACATGGTTTACAAACCTCCGAGTATGTATGGTCAACAGCATTTACACACATGGCAACTATTGTGAATGTGTCTCTAACATCATATCTCACATTTTCAGCCATGTTTCAACCAGTGACCATCTGTGTTTGTCAGTGAATGGAATGTGTTGTCATTGTTACAGAGTCAGACACATGGACTCACTCCTTTGACTGGAATGAATGGAATCTTCCACAAAATCATGAGACAGGCCAGTGTGACAGATGACCAGAGTTAGCATTCCTGTAATTGGCCCATGGGATACATTTTATAATTCAGAGCAGCATGGCTGGCACCTAACAGTGGCACAATGAGCAAGCAAAACTCACCAGTGCTCAATCTTGATGTCACTTGCAGCAGGGATGTATAGCATGGCCTATTCACACTTGTTTGCTCCAATAACAACATGCAGAGGGCCTCATTTGTATGGCCTAAGTCTGAATGTCCCACACTTCTAATAGACATATTGCACACTTCCTACAGCTTAGATTGCTCTTTTTTCCCATCTCATTTTGTTGAGTTGGTTTAAGAACATGCATATTTTACACCTCTCAGGATGATAGTGGTTCATCATACACATGGTTTACAAACCTCCGAGTATGTATGGTCAACAGCATTTACACACATGGCAACTATTGTGAATGTGTCTCTAACATCATATCTCACATTTTCAGCCATGTTTCAACCAGTGACCATCTGTGTTTGTCAGTGAATGGAATGTGTTGTCATTGTTACAGAGTCAGACACATGGACTCACTCCTTTGACTGGAATGAATGGAATCTTCCACAAAATCATGAGACAGGCCAGTGTGACAGATGACCAGAGTTAGCATTCCTGTAATTGGCCCATGGGATACATTTTATAATTCAGAGCAGCATGGCTGGCACCTAACAGTGGCACAATGAGCAAGCAAAACTCACCAGTGCTCAATCTTGATGTCACTTGCAGCAGGGATGTATAGCATGGCCTATTCACACTTGTTTGCTCCAATAACAACATGCCTCACACATTTGTGGAAACCACACTGAGAACGGGTCATTCATTAGTCAATGTTCTGGCAAATGTTGGGCATTTGCATTACTCCTGAAGGCTACCTCCATGCACACGTTTCAGTGATTTGTGGTGATCAAATGAGCATGGCACTACGGTCACTTCCCTGAACATTACTGAATCACATCTACCTGATGAAAGGGGCATAACTGAGAATCAAATGATCCCTGTGAATTTGCATCTTACAAAACAGATCAGTGGGTTTGGCTGAGCTACAACCAGTAAAAGGGGCGGCAGGCTAAGGTACTGTACCATGCATGTCTAAGAAACTTATGCGAAAAGGCACATAGTCAACCCCATAGTCAACCCCTCCTTGTTTCTGTCCGGCTTTAAAGTGCCCATCCAGGTCAGGGAGGACCACTGCTAGGATGCAGAGCATGTGGGAGGGTCAGTGTTTGGCCCCCGCCCCACTTGCCAGGACGTGAGGGCTCAGCTGGAACACTGTGATCTTCTTGGTCCAGCTATAAAGGTCCTGCCACCTCTTGCTGCAATGACAGACGTGCCGAATCTCCAACCCCACTGAGCACATGTTGACCTGTAAGGATTACATGGTAACAATGCAACATGTTTCTGAGTCAAACACCTGTGCACACTGTTAATGCTCAGTTTGGCAACAATGTCTAAGGGCTAGGCACATGGCATTCTGAGCAGTTGTCCTGGGGTCAATGGTGACTTGGTCCCATGAGAACAGTGATAAGATGTTCACCCCAGTACACACACTTCTACAGCAGTGTACCTGCCCACAACTGTTATCTACACACTTGTAAAGTTATAGATAACATTTTCCATGCTTGCCAATGAGATTCCTAATGGTTGTAAAGCATAGTGATTGCACATGTCCAGTGAAAATGCAGTGTAATTATCACTCGCCTGGTCCTCTGGTTTGCCATACAACTGGCTATATAGTGGTAGGAGGGTGGTTTTCCTCCTCACTAAAAGATGGGGCCCTGTCTACTGTACGTGCCATGGTAGGTAGCTCCAGGAAATGATGCACATAGTGTAGGCAAGTGAAGTCTCTAGGTAACAGACAGACTTATATCTAAACAGAAGAGGTGGTCTCAAATCCATGCAGCCACTGGGATAGGTTTGAGTCTGTCAACGACCGCAACACTGCCATCCTCGTGGACAACCTCACCAACCTCGGACTTAAACAACTAGTCACCTCCCCCACCCACATCGCAGGTCACACACTCGACCCCATCTTCACATCCAGCAACCATGTCTCCTTCAGCCACACCACTGACCTCCTCTGGACTGACCACAGCTGCGTTCACTTCACCTACAACAAACCAAAACCCAGCATCCACCTCCAACCTACCCTGCAAAGAAACTGGAACAAAATCACCACGAACCAAATCTCCGCATCGCTCCTTCAAAACACCCCAGCCCTCTCTTCTAACGCTAACGAAGCCGCCGCTAACCTCACCCTATGGTTATCCAACACCGCTGACACCTTAGCACCACTGAAAAAACGTCAAAACAAACCTGGCAGCAAGAAGGCCTCATGGTTCAACGATGATCTCAAGAAGTCCAAGAAAACCTGCCGCTCCCTTGAAAAGGCCTGGAAAAAAGACCCAACCACCAGCACCAAGGACGCCTTCAAAAACGCCACCCGCATTCACCACCAACTAATCCGGAAAGCCAAGAAAACAGCATTCAAGGATCGACTTGACAACAACGCCCACAACAGAAAGGAACTTTTCAACATCGTCAAGGAATTTTCCAATCCCTCGGCCAACTCCAACGACATCACCCCCTCTCAAACCCTCTGCGACTCCCTAGCCTCATTTTTCCACAACAAGATTGCAGACATACACAACAGCTTTGACAACCAACCCGGAAACCAACCCACCCTACCATCTGCTGATCATCCTCCCCCCGTGAACACCCTTAACGACTGGAACCCTATCTCCACTGAGGACACCATCCGCCTGATGAATTCCATCCACTCAGGATCCCCCACAGACCCATGTCCTCACCACATCTTCAACAAAGCAGATTCCGTCATAGCACCGCACCTCCGAGACGTCATCAACTGCTCCTTCAACTCCGCCACCTTCCCGGAAGACTGGAAACACGCTGAACTCACCGCCCTTCTGAAAAAACCCACAGCGGACCCCACCGAACTCAAAAATTACCGCCCCATCTCGCTTCTCCCATTCCCGGCCAAAGTCATCGAGAAAGCTGTCAACAACCAGCTCGCCGCCTTCCTCGAAGCCAACAAATCCCTCGACCCCTCACAATCTGGCTTCCGAGCAAAACACAGCACTGAGACCGCCCTCATCGCAGCAACAGACGACATTCGAACTCTACTGGACAATGGAGACACAGTCGCCCTCATCCTCCTTGACCTCTCTGCAGCATTCGACACAGTCTGCCACAAAACCCTTTTACAACGCCTCAATAACATCGGAATCCAAGGAAAAGCACTTGAATGGATCACCTCGTTCCTCACCGGAAGAACCCAGAGAGTCCGCCTTCCACCATTCAAGTCCGAGGCCTCTGAAGTCATCTGCGGCGTACCACAAGGATCCTCACTCAGCCCCACCCTCTTCAACGTATACATGAGCCCCCTCGCGGCCATCGCACGCCAACACAACCTCAACATCATCTCTTACGCGGATGACACTCAACTGATCCTTTCTCTCACCAATGACCCCAGCACCGCCAAAACTAACCTACACGAAGGAATGAAAGAAGTTGCCGAATGGATGAAACAAAGCCGTCTGAAACTGAACTCAGACAAAACAGAAGTCCTCATCTTAGGTACATCCCCCTCTGCATGGGATGACTCCTGGTGGCCGGAAGCCCTCGGAAAAGCACCCATCCCGACAGACCACGCACGGAACCTAGGCGTCATCCTGGATTCTTCACTCTCAATGAACAGACAAGTCAGCGCCGTATCCTCTTACTGCTTCAACATTCTTCGCATGCTCAGAAAAACATTTCGCTGGATCCCCGCCGACACAAGGAAAACAGTCACCCACGCTCTGGTCACGAGCCGACTGGACTACGGAAACACCCTCTACGCAGGCACTACCGCAAAACTCCAGAAGAAACTCCAACGAATCCAAAACGCCTCAGCCAGACTCATATTAGACATCCCACGCAACGAACACATCTCTGATCACCTTAAAGACCTCCACTGGTTACCCGTCAATAAGAGGATCACTTTCCGACTGCTTACCCACGCACACAAATCACTCTACGACATCGGTCCAAAATGCCTCAACTCACGACTGTCCTTCTACACCCCCTCCCGCCAACTACGTTCTTCCAGCCAAGCCCTCGCCACTGTACCTCGCATCAACAAGACCACCATGGGAGGCAGATCCTTTTCATACCTGGCTGCTAAAACATGGAACTCACTCCCCGCTTACCTTCGCCTTACCCAGAACCACCTAGCATTCAGAAAGCAACTTAAAACGTGGATATTTGACAACTAATCCTTCTCCCCTTCCTAAGCGCCTTGAAACCCTCTGGGTATGTAGTGCGCTATACAAATTATATGACTTGACTTGACTTGACTTGACTCACATTATTCGAATCAGTCCAATGCATTGTATTGCCTGCAGATGACATGCCTACCGCAACGTTCAACAGCACTTAATCCGACCACGAATGACATTGATACACTGATGATGGGAGGTTACTGAGTTGGTTTCCATGCGATGACGATAGGAATTGAAACGCATATCTGTCACGATAACAACGAACATCCAATAGCTGTGACCGATTCAGTTCGTATGAGGCTACCACATCCTTGAATGCTCACCCGCGTCTATCACCATAATAACTTTCAGTCAATGGCTGTGACCGAATCGGTTCGGATGAGATACTACGTCCTTTGAATACTCAACTACGTCTGCAACAATAACAACCAACATCCAACAACCAAGATCCTTTGAATACTCACCTGAGTCTGTCAACACAATGACTCTCAGCCAATGGCTGTGACCGATTCATTTCCAATGCGGCTAACGTGTCCTTTGAATGAAAATTCTGCATGGCAGACACTTCTGTGATTGCTGTATGTTTTGAGTATTCCATGTGTGTAGCTTAAATTTTTACAAATTTAAATGGACCTTTATATGCATAGCTCACATACCGATGAGGAGCTAACTTTGAGGGGCACATGACACACTGTAATTGTGGCTAGTTAATAAAGTTATTTTCATAGGTTTTCCATTTACCCTTCTTGGCTTAGTCACAGTGCCAATGACTTCATGGAGAATTGCAAGTCAATATTGTAACATATTCATGGCATTAGGTGAGTCCTCCCACACAGCCCCACCAGACCACTAGGAAGAGTGTTGTCCAGACAATGCTGGTAAGTGTACTTGCAAGACGTTTGCCGCTGGTGTTTGTAGCAAAGAGGTAAATGTGGTAGTTGTGATGGTTTCAGACATCAGTCCACAGTGTCTGACATCTTAGTAGTACACATGAACTCACTGTGAGGTTGACATCCCCCTGATTAAGTGGTTGTGCTATGTGTGTGGGGGAGAGTTTGCTGTTATTACAACTCCCATCAGGCCCAGTCCTACATACACCTTCCACCAAGCCCAACCATCCAACCTTGAGGTATGCTTCCCTAACATTGAGTGGCAATATACTTGCAATATTTCTGAGACTGGGGAAAGGTGTCTGCCTTTGGACCATCTCCCATGAGTGCCTTGTGTTCCAAAAACCATTTACCACTCTTAGGCATTCTGTTGCAACATTCACTCTCACTGTCATGTAAGCATGGTTCATAGTGGGACTGTAGACCTGTGTGGGAGGAGGAATGTTTTCAAAGGCCAGATCTCCCCTCAGGCCCTGCACTACACACACACATTACAACATGCAAAAACACCACACCTGAAACTATGCTTTCCATGATAGTGAGTGGATATGTACTGCCAAAGAGGGCTGACACAGATGTATGTCATTACAACGCATGCTTTTACAACGCATGCCATTACGACGCAGGTTTTACAACGCAAGTCGTTACAACGACTTGCGTTGGGGGGCGCTGGATAGTGAATAGTTTAATTTACTATTCCAACACCAGTCCCCGTGGATAGTAGGGAAGGTGTTGGATAGTAATTAACCTATTCCCTATCCTAGAGCGCCCTCCAGCACAATTTGTTGTAATGACTTGCGTTGTAAAAGTTGCGTCGTAATGGTAGTGCGTTGTAAAATTTGCATTGTAAAGGATGTTTTCCGCTGACACTGGTGCCTTTGCCTTGTGTTGTGGAGAAGTGTGGCTCAATGTGGAGAAGTGTGGCTCAATGGTTAGAGCATATGATAGTTGTGGGGCCAGTGGACCACTGGTCCCATCCTTATGTGCACACTAATGTTTCCCACACACAATGGAGGTTTCACACACTTTTAATCGTTCAGAAATGTTTCATTTTCTTTTATTTCCATCAAGTGTTTTATGTAGAAATTCTATATCCAATATTCAAAGCTTGATTGTTTCTAACATCTCACAATCCTTTAATCAAGTCCAATGCATTTCGGGCCCAGATTTTGGCCCTTCATCAGGGAAAGGACACTATAAATATAAAACATAAACAAAAATGACCTGTCACTAAAAATATATACAACTCTATGTGGTGGGGTTGGTGCATATGATACTCGGGGTATGATAAATCAAGAGTGTGGGGTTAGGTAATCACCTTAAAAATCTAGTAGCCCAGGTGAAAGAAAAATAATGGTTGTGGCGAGTCTCTTACGTGATTTGTAGTTCTGTTAAGGCGCACTATATCTCTGTATTGAAAAGGAAAGGGAAACGTGGTGTAATACGCTAACGTGGTAAACAATGATTCAAAAGTTAACATGTTCACCATAGTTCAAATAATCGCTTAGCTAGCAGCTAAGTGGGACTAACCTGCAGGAACTTATAACGTTCGGAGTGTTGATCTCGAGTTTCGGGACGCCGGTCAACCCGGAAGTACCGGTTGCCGCGTTTAAAGCGCTAGGAAAGTAGCGATCACGTGATCAGTTGCAAGTGTAGATAGACTACGTACTCGGAACTGGATTCCTGGTCATGTGTATACGCAAGTGATAGAGATACGTTTGTTAGCCTCGTCTTATGTGGATACACTCTAAACTCCGATATAAAAATTGTGATGGCCAATAGATGATAAACAAATATGAAAAAATGGAAATTGAAAAATAGATCACTGTGATGAGGGTTCGATCCGGTGCGGTGTGGGGTTGTGAGCCCAGGGCTCTGTGGGTGTGCTGTGTGATTCCTTAGAGCAATATGGTAACTGAGACAGGTGTATACGTGCAGATAGCTGCAAAACTAGATAACTTAATTATAATAACCTGAATTAATAAATCATTCATCATGAAAAAATAATAAAATAAAATAACACAGGAATACTATGTCGGTATTATGAGCAGTATTACAAGTAACACGACAGTTCAATCCTATCATTTAAACCCATAGGCTTCTGGGTTGACAGTTTGTATATCCAGGTGTTCTCTCTTTGTAGCAGATATTTTGTATTGTCTCTACCTTCAGTTTTCTGAATGGTTTCCAAAATGATAAACTTCAATTGGGAAATATTGTGTTTCGATTCAGCAAAATGAGTTGCCACTGATGATTTTATGTTTTTGAGGCGAATGTTCGACTTATGTTCCGTAAGTCTGGTTTTGATTTTTCTTTCTGTCTTCCCGACGTATAATTTACCACATGGGCATTTTAGCGCATATATAACGTTGCTTGAATCGCAGGTAGCATTCACTTTAAGAGTGATTTCATGACCTTTCATGGGATGGTTAATTTTGGTTCCTCTAATGATATTGTTACAGTTCCCGCAATTGTGACAAGGTTTAGTGCCATGATATTTTGTGATTGTAGTAGAGCTGTGTTGTACCAGTTCTCCTACATTAGGTGCCCTGGTAAATGCAAATAACGGTGGTTCCTCAAAAATCTGTTTGAAATCAGGTTCCAAGTTCAAAAGTAACCAGTGTTGTTGAATAATTCTATAGAATTTGGTGCTAGAAGTAGAATATTACGATACTACCACAGTCCGAGTCTGTTGTTTTTTTGGACTAGGTTGAAGCAGTTGTTTCCTGTCTGTTTGTAAAATCTTCAATTTGGATTCCTCAATGATGTTCTCAGGATATCCTCTCTCTCGAAATTTGGTGGCGATTTCTTCAATTCTCAATGGTATCTTTCCTGGATCTGATGTTATTCTTTTTGCACGTGCCATCTGGGAGAAAGGAAGATATCTCTTTAAATTGGGTTCATGAAAACTTGTAAAGTGGAGCATGTTATTCCGATCTGTTGGTTTTGTGTAAAGATCAGTTTCAAAACCTTGTGTATTGATCGAAACTTTGACATCCAAAAAGTTAACTGATTTTTCTGATATGTCCCATGTTACTTGGATTCGTTCATCAACTTGGTTGAGTTCAATGAGGACCTTCTCTAATTCCTCCTTGGTATTTTTCCAAATGATGAAAATGTCATCAATATATCGTTTTAAGAGTTTCAAGTTGTCTAACCATTTATTGTTGGCAAGAATATAAGTTTCCTCAAATTATTGCATAAAGATGTTGGCATATGCTGGTGCCGCAGAATTGCCCATTGCCATTCCAATGAGTTGTAGATACCAATAGTCTTGATTTTTAAAATAACTGTGGTACAGTATAAAAATCATGAGCTCCATCAAGAATGTTTGAAAAGGTACTTCCAATTCTGTATTTAATAGAGCTTGTTCAATGGCTTCAATCCCCAGTGAATGGGGTATGGAAGTATAGAGTGAACGTACATCTGCAGTGCAGAGTATTAATTTCTCTTGAGGTTCAAATGTTACATCTTGTAAGGTGGAGATAAAATGTGTGGTATCTTTGATATACGTTCTCATTGATTGTACTGAAGGTTGGACATACTTATCCAGAAATTGTCCTATTGGTTCATGGAGACTACCAACTGTGGAGACTATGGGTCTCATGGGAGGATCCATCATATTTTTGTGAATTTTAGGCACCATTCTCAATGTTGGACTCTTGGGATGATGTTTGGTAAGAAAGTTCTTGGTCTTTTGGTTGATTATTCCATTTTCAAGTGCTTTTTCCAGAATGTCTTGGAGACTTTTCATAAATTCAGTTGTGGGATTATTATCAGCATATGCCAACATCTTTATGCAATATTTTGAGGAAACTTATATTCTTGCCAACAATAAATGGTTAGACAAGTTGAAACTCTTAAAACGATATATTGATGACATTTTCATCATTTGGAAAAATACCAAGGAGGAATTAGAGAAGGTCCTCATTGAACTCAACCAAGTTGATGAACGAATCCAAGTAACATGGGACATATCAGAAAAATCAGTTAACTTTTTGGATGTCAAAGTTTCGATCAATACACAAGGTTTTGAAACTGATCTTTACACAAAACCAACAGATCGGAATAACATGCTCCACTTTACAAGTTTTCATGAACCCAATTTAAAGAGATATCTTCCTTTCTCCCAGATGGCACGTGCAAAAAGAATAACATCAGATCCAGGAAAGATACCATTGAGAATTGAAGAAATCGCCACCAAATTTCGAGAGAGAGGATATCCTGAGAACATCATTGAGGAATCCAAATTGAAGATTTTACAAACAGACAGGAAACAACTGCTTCAACCTAGTCCAAAAAAACAACAGACTCGGACTGTGGTAGTATCGAAATATTCTACTTCTAGCACCAAATTCAAAAGAATTATTCAACAACACTGGTCACTTTTGAACTTGGAACCTGATTTCAAACAGATTTTTGAGGAACCACCGTTATTTGCATTTACCAGGGCACCTAATGTAGGAGAACTGGTACAACACAGATCTACTACAATCACAAAATATCATGGCACTAAACCTTGTCACAATTGCGGGAACTGTAACAATATCATTAGAGGAACCAAAATTAACCATCCCATGAAAGGTCATGAAATCACTATTAAAGTGAATGCTACCTGCGATTCAAGCAACGTTATATATGCGCTAAAATGCCCATGTGGTAAATTATACGTCGGGAAGACAGAAAGAATAATCAAAACCAGACTTACGGAACATAAGTCGAACATTCGCCTCAAAAACATAAAATCATCAGTGGCAACTCATTTTGCTGAATCAAAACACAATATTTCCCAATTGAAGTTTATCATTTTGGAAACCATTCAGAAAACTGAAGGTAGATACAATACAAAATATCTGCTACAAAGAGAGAACACCTGGATATACAAACTGTCAACCCAGAAGCCTATGGGTTTAAATGATAGGATTGAACTGTCGTGTTACTTGTAATACTGCTCATAATACCGACATAGTATTCATGTGTTATTTTATTTTATTATTTTTTCATGATGAATGATTTATTAATTCAGGTTATTATAATTAAGTTATCTAGTTTTGCAGCTATCTGCACGTATACACCTGTCTCAGTTACCATATTGCTCTAAGGAATCACACAGCACACCCACAGAGCCCTGGGCTCACAACCCCACACCGCACCGGATCGAACCCTCATCACGGTGATCTATTTTTCCATTTCCATTTTTTTATATTTGTTTATCATCTATTGGCCATCACAATTTTTATATCGGAGTTTAGAGTGTATCCACATAAGACGAGGCTAACAAACGTATCTCTATCACTTGCGTATACACATGACCAGGAATCCAGTTCCGAGTACGTAGTCTATCTACACTTGCAACTGATCACGTGATCGCTACTTTCCTAGCGCTTTAAACGCGGCAACCGGTACTTCCGGGTTGACCGGCGTCCCGAAACTCGAGATCAACACTCCGAACGTTATAAGTTCCTGCAGGTTAGTCCCACTTAGCTGCTAGCTAAGCGATTATTTGAACTATGGTGAACATGTTAACTTTTGAATCATTGTTTACCACGTTAGCGTATTACACCACGTTTCCCTTTCCTTTTCAATACAGAGATATAGTGCGCCCTAACAGAACTACAAATCACGTAAGAGACTCGCCACGACCATTATTTTTCTTTCACCTGGGCTACTAGATTTTTAAGGTGATTACCTAACCCCACACTCTTGAGTTATCACACCCCGAGTATCATATGCACCAACCCCACCACATCGAGTTGTATATATTGTTAGTGACAGGTCATTTTTGTTTATGTTTTATATTTATAGTGTCCTTTCCCTGATGAAGGGCCAAAATCTGGGCCCGAAATGCATTGGACTTGATTAAAGGATTGTGAGATGTTAGAAACAATCAAGCTTTGAATATTGGATATTGAATTTCTACATAAAACACTTGATGGAAATAAAAGAAAATGAAACATTTCTGAACGATTAAAAGTGTGTGAAACCTCCATTGTGTGTGGGAAACATTAGTGTGCACATAAGGATGGGACCAGTGGTCCACTGGCCCCACAACTATCATATGGTCTAGACGACGTCACAGGACACTCGACGCCACTTGTGGAGCACCTAAAACGTTGAGAAAAAATGAGTAACGTGAGAAGTATCACAGCTGTGCATCAACCCTATTATTATTTCAATGGTTAGAGCGGCAGACCCTGATGCAGAGGTCTAGCCCGGGACCAGGGTTCAATTCCCGCCTCAGGCGGGTCTTGGGCTCAATTTCCTCGGACCTGATCATTCTCGCCTCGGTGCCTATTCTAATCATGGGTCCCACTCTGCAACTCTGGGCAATAGCTTGCTTAATCTCCACAACGGCCCCCACAACGCTAGGATGCCTGGCTTCACCTTGGGGGTGCCCAGGAGTGGGCACTTCACAGGGAAAAGCCAGGAAGGGTTCCACAGCGGTATTCGTACAAGCGCCGAGATACCCCAGCTGGGGTCGATTCGTGCGCTATATAAGTACAGTACATTTACATTTACATTTGTAGCACAAGGCCTTGTTGGTAGTTGTGGCAAGGTCAGAAACTGTTGTGTGTCGATTTAGATATCGTATATAGATTTCCCGATTCATGCCCTTAAATAGGTACAATTTACATTGCCCTTATTTAGGCATAGAAATCCGCCCTTATTTAGACATTGCTCATGCTAACCAAATACAGGCATGGCCAACTACATCCAATCCTCTTCGTCACAACGAGGTCTAGGAAAACCAGACTCTTAAGCCTTTAGGACTTTCCCTTGCCTGGATATTGATTTCTCCAATAACTCATTTAATATGCATGAACATCTATTCCTTAGGGGTTCTTTCATGATGTTCTTATGCCAGACTTGTACGTCAATACTGGCATTCCTAAACCCCTTCAAGGTATAAATATACCTTCACTTGCTATGGCAAGGCACGGTGTGGTTCAGCTACCTACTTGCACGGCAAGGCTTGCCACAGCAAGTCCCGAAGGAAGTCAACTCCCCAACTGACGCACTGACCAGACGCTGTCATACTCCTCTCCGAGAATCCAGCTCCAGTGTTTCTGACTCCCCTTGCTGGGTGTTAGAGATCGAGTCCTGGGAAAGAGATACCAACCTCTCTAATTTTAAGGTATGAAGTTGATTAGAACCTAGAGAAACTTTTGGCAATTCTTGGCACAACTAAACTAACCTATAGCTAAACGGCACCTACTTTTTCCATCATACTAGACCTAGGTTAGGTACACTGGGATAGGGTTATTTAAAAGCACCAGTTGAGTATTTTAGCCTATGTTATTTGATGTATGTAGTTTAATATATGTCATAACTACACACCATGCTTTTGCAGTATTATTTTATAGTACTGCTAACGCTGTACGTATTATACTTCGCATTCTGTCTTACGATTGTAGCAGTTCATATCTCTTGCATGAGAAAGAAGACTGTTCAATAAACCCTTTTTATTGAAACGCCCGTCTCTCTATTTCTGTGCAACTCTGTAGAAACAAAGCATGCACGATTGACTGAGTGAAACTGTAATCTATTGTTTCCACGACTCTGAAGATATTGTTCCGACTCTAAGGGAAACAAAGTTGTCATGTTTATGCGTTTGTCAGAAACGAATCCTTTCTTATTCATTCGAGAAGTTTCTAGTGACCTCTGAGTAAGCTGGCACACACAAGTAATTAAGTTTAATGTACTTGATAGAGACATACTGTCCTCAGTCCTATGTCAAATCTATAGTGCGCAGAGCCTATCAGGGATATCGGAACTACACTACAACACCAGTGCCCAGTGTTATGCATCCTGCTAGTACATTTGGAAACACTGTGGGTAAGCTAAGTTCCTGTTGGGCTGTTTGTGGTGGGTGGAAAGGTATATGTTGGACAGGGTCTGATGTGAGTTATAGCCTTTCAAACTACTCCTCCTCCCACCCAGCCCAACTAACACCTCTGAAATTGTGGCTAACTGTCAGTGAGGGAAAGTGTACTAGCAAGGAGACTGACACTGCATACACAATGTTAAACTTGAAGGCCGCTCCCAACAAGGTCTTGTGCACATAACAACATGCCACAGTGTCATCCATCTTGCTGGTTCACTACCAGTCACTGTCAGGTAGCCATAGGCCCAGATAAATTGATTGAATTTGGGTGTGGGTAGACGTGTTTGATATTACTCCAACTCCAATCAGGCCCTGTCCTCCCCACATCTTTCTAGCCAGCACAGGCAAAGCAACATGAACTATGGTTTCCTAAAAGTGTGTGGGAAGTGTACTATCAAGATGCCTGTCCCTGGGGCTTGTTGCCAGAGTTGACCTCAACTCCCATCAAGGCCTTGTGCTCCAATCACCATTCCCCAGTATCATCCATATAGTCAGGACATTTCCACTCAGTGTCAAATCAGCAGAGTTCCATGTGTGATGTTTGTGGTGGGTGGGGATTGTGTGTGTAGAAGAGAGACGGCTGGGAGATGTAGTCAGGGCTAGCACTTCTCCTACAACCCAGCCCAAAAAGCCCACCATGAACCATGCTTACCCACCATTTATTAGACCATTACATTCAAGATGTCTGACACTGGTGCCTGTTGTTTAACTTGACTGCAACACCCATCAAGGCCTTCTGCTTCAGACACCAAGCAGCAGTGCCAGCCATCTTGGCAGTACATTGCCACTCATTGTCAGGGAAACAGAGTCTCATGTAAACTATTTGGGATGTGTAGGAAGGTGTGTGTAGGACAGATCCTGATGGGAGATGTAGTCAGGGCAAACACTCCTACACCCACCCAGTCAAAGTGGGTTATCTGTACCTATGGCTACCTGATTGTGAATGGAAGTGTACTAGCAAGATGGCTGTCACTTTTGCATGGTGTTTTGTGCAACAGACCCTAAAGTCAGTCACCTTGCCAGTACACTTCCTCTGACTGTGAGGTAAGCATAGAGCCAGAGGACCTCTTTGGCCTGGGTGTGGGGGTGAGTATTTGCAATGGCTACAACTCCCATCAGGCCTTTTCCAACACCCACCCTCCTACCTACTACCAAAAGCCTACCTGTAACTCAGCTTTTCTGACAGTGAGTGGGAATGTACATGCAAGAGGTGTGA
Organism: Lissotriton helveticus; assembly: GCF_964261635.1. Taxonomy (NCBI): domain Eukaryota; kingdom Metazoa; phylum Chordata; class Amphibia; order Caudata; family Salamandridae; genus Lissotriton; species Lissotriton helveticus. The sequence continues at coordinate 509,804,970 of NC_136061.1, read as the reverse complement.
CCCTGATTACTGGTGCTTATTTGTCCACAACTCCCAGAAGGGCCTAGTGGTCCAGAACACCAGTTCCCAGCGTCAGCCATTTTGTCAGTACATTTCTACTCACTATCAGGCAAGCACAGTTCCTGGTGGGCTTGTTGGGTTAAGTGGGAGGAGGAGGATTTTCACTGACTCAACTCCCATCATGCCCTGTTTTCCACATACCTTCTCTGCCAGCCCAAACAGCACACCTGGGACTATGTTGTCCCCAAGAGTGAATGCAAATGTACTGGCAAGATGGCTGACACCGAGGACTGGTGTGAGGAGCACAAGGCCTTGATGGGATTTGGGGTCAAAACAAACAACAGGCACCAGTGTCTGACATCTTGAATATATACTGTCAGGATATCACTCTCCCAGATGGCCTGGTTGGGCTGCCTGGGAGTAGGAGTGTTTGAACTGACTACATCTACCATCAGTACAAAAGGGGGTGGTGATGGACGGAGCATCTGAACCAATCAAACACTCACACCCAGTCAACAGACTTGGGTTTAATCCATCACCGTTCTTTAGCCCACTCTGCCACCCCAGTTCAGACATGGCCATATGCAAATCAGTCTGACCCTGTGCCTCATGGGAACAGTCCAGCCCAAACTGCAAAGCCATGCCTTCCCTGGACCGGAAACAAGCTTCCTAGGACCGGTTTCTGGCATTTCAGCCGTCTTCAGCCAGGCTTGGTTGATTCCAGTGGCAAAGTGAGCAAGGGACTCACATCTGAACATACCCTGCCAACCTATGGCGAACAAAGCGGTACAAAAGGGGGTGGTGATGGACGGAGCATCTGAACCAATCAAACACTCACACCCAGTCAACAGATCTGGGTTTAATCCATCACCGTTCTTTAGGTGTGAGTGTTTGATTGGTTCAGATGCTCCATCCATCACCACCCCCTTTTGTACCACTTTGTGTAATTGGTAACATTATTGGACAGTTGAGTAGGTACTCACCAGACTCTGGTGCTCCTGATATTCCATAGACGCCCTCCAACAGAAGGATGACACACACCTTCTCCTCTCAGGAAGTGAAGTGCACAGTTGGTGCAGGAGGGCCACTGCCAGTCTGCTGACTGAGGGCATGTTTTCTTTGCAATCAGTTTCTTGACCCTCCTTCGCATATCAAGGTACTTGTTCCTGATATCATCCAATGTGCGCAGGCAAGTTGCTTGAGAGTTCACCTTGTTCACTATCCTATCCAACATCTTATTTCTCTGGGACAGGGGTGTCTATTGGATTAGGTTCCCAAATGCCTGTGGGCCCGATTCACAGAACAAACTTAAGACAAAATCCTAAACTTACTAATTTTGGTATTCACAGAAGGCATTTAGTAGTAGTAAAGTTAGGATTTTGTCTTAAGTTTGACGTAAGACAGACTTAAGACAGTCTTAAGACAAACTTAGGACAGACTTAAGACAGACTTAAGGCATACTTAAGACAGACTTAAGACAAAATCCTAACTTCACTACCACTAAATGCCTTCTGTGAATACCAAACGTAGAATCTATGACATAATATCGACAGACAGAATATCTACATACAAAAATATCGACACAAAAATATCGAATCAAAAATATCGGAGTCATATCTTCATAAAGGTAAATACAAAAATATCGAAAAATTAATATCGTAGTACAAAAATATCGAAATTAAAAATATCGTTTTTTTAAATGTATAAATAATAATGTAAAAATAATTTTAAAATACATATCATTTTACAAATATTAAATAAAAACATTAAAACATAATTAAAAAATTAAAACTAATACATATACATTTAAAATAAATTAAAAACGTAATAATTTAATGTAATTTTTTTTTTATTTCATTTAATTGATTTAATTTAAATATAAATTTATTTTATTTTTACCCTGTACGCCTGTACCCCAAAAACCCAAAACTGACCCTGAACCCTAAAAATACCCCTTTACCCAAAAACCCAAAACTGACCCTGAACCCTAAAAATACCCTTTTACCCAAAAACCCAAAACTGACCCTGAACCCTAAAAATACCCCTTTACCCAAAAACCCAAAACTGACCCTGAACCCTAAAAATACCCTTTTACCCAAAAACCCAAAACTGACCCTGAACCCTAAAAATACCCCTTTACCCAAAAACCCAAAACTGACCCTGAACCCTAAAAATACCCCTTTACCCAAAAACTGAAAACTGACCCTGAACCCAAAAAATACCCCTTTACCCAAGAACTAAAAACTGACCCTGAACCCTAAAAATACCCCTTTACCCAAAAACTGAAAACTGACCCTGAACCCTAAAAATACCCTTTTACCCAAAATCTGAAAACTGACCCTGAACCCTAAAAATACCTCTTTACCCAAAAACTGAAAACTGACCCTGAACCCAAAAAATACCCCTTTACCCAAAAACTGAAAACTGACCCTGAACCCTAAAAATACCCCTTTACCCAAAAACTGAAAACTGACCCTGAACCCAAAAAATACCCCTTTACCCAAGAACTGAAAACTGACCCTGAACCCTAAAAATACTCCTTTACCCAAAAACTGAAAACTGACCCTGAACCCTAAAAATACCCCTTTACCCAAAAACTGAAAACTGACCCTGAACACTAAAAATACCCTTTTACCCAAAAACTGAAAACTGACCCTGAACCCTAAAAATACCCCTTAAAAAAACTAAAACATATACAATTTAAAATATTATTATATACTTACCTATACTTACGTTGTAATGGTATGCGTTGTAAAGGTACCTGCGTTGTAAAAACATGCGTTGTAAACACATGCGTTGTAATGGTTTTTGCGTTGTAAAAATTTCGTTGTAATGGTAGTGCGTTGTAAAAGTTGCGTTGTAAAAATTTATATTCACACTCCAGAGGGTGCAACAGTAGGAAAAGTGTTGGATAGCAGGGGGGGAAAATTAATTCCCACACTACTCCCACTTTAACACACAACACACTACACATATAAAAAAGACAATTAATATAAATTTCAATTAATCAATTAATAACAATTAATATTACTAAATTGATGTAATTATAAATGAACTAAATAACACATATTAATTACTAATTAATTAACAATAAATACCAAAGAAAATTACAATCTCTTTAATTAATTACATTTAATTATATCACACCCTATCCCCCTATAAACACACAACCCACTACACAGAAATAAATCATATCATTTATTCACTTAATAATTATTAATTACCAATTAATTATTATTTAACAATAACAAAAAATTAAATATATTAGCACATTAACTCTAAATAATTTATTTACATAATTAATATTATTTAATTATCAATTAATTATTAATTAACAATAACAATAAAGTAAATATATTAGCACATTAGCTGTAAATAATTTAATTTACTAATTAATATTATTGTTTCCCAATTAATTAATTAACAATAACAAAAAATTATATATTTAAAAAAATTACTCTAATTAATGTAATTAACTAATTAATATTAATTAATTACCAATTATTCATTAATTAAAAATATGTACAAAATTATATTAATTGATTAACTAATTAATATTAATTAATTACCAATTAAGTATTAATTAGAAATATTTACAAACATATATTAATTAATTAATTATTATTAAATTACTTCCCACCCTATTCCCCTATAAACCCACAACCCGTTCTGATACTAAAACGCAAAATGTAAACAAATTTACAAATTTTCAAACATACATTACAAAACATGTTTAACAAACATATAAACAACACATTAAAATACATAACACTAAACAAAATTTCGATATTACTAAAATTCGATATTAGTAACATACATACCTTAAAAAAACGATATTCTGCCTGTCGATATTTTGGACATCGATATTCTATACTATCGAAATTAAAACATCGATATTATTGTATATCGATATTTTAATTTCGATATTTTGTCTGTAAACCCCAAACGTAGTAAGTTTAGGATTTTGTCTCAAGTTAGTTCTGTGAATCGGACCCACAGGCTCTACTCTGACAATTTCATCTACAAGCACTTCCAACTCCTTCTCCTTGAACCTTGGCTGTTGCTTCGGGGCATGGTGAGGGTGAAGATGGAGGTGAGGGTGAGTGTGATGGTGAGGGTGATTGTGAGAAGTAAAAAAATGTAAAACATGTAGTGTATTTTGTTAAAGCGCACAGCTGCCCCAACGGGGCATCCCGGCGCTGTATAACGCTGTGGAATCCTTCCTGGCTCTCCCTGTGAGAAGCCCCTCCTGGGCAACCCCAAGGTGAAGCCAGGCATCCCAGTGTTGTTGGGGCCGTTGTGGAGATTAAGGGCCAGATGTAGGTAAATCTCATTTACCGATTCATAAATACCGAATTTTACCGATTCGGTATTTATGAATCGGTAAATAAGATGTACGATGTAGACGATCCTCCTCGTTGGAAGCGCCGGAGGGACTCGGCAGCAGTGGCTCACATCAGTGAAGAGCCATTGGCGGACTCGTGATCACATGACACGGGGTCCATCATTTGATTACCGGTATGTGCTGACTGATTAACCATAAGGTCCTTGCATACTATTTATACGTGAAGATTGAGAATAGTAAACCCTCATTTGCCCTGATGAATTTGCTGAAATTGGAGCAATGAAACATATCGGCTTGAGGATGACCAACTTTGGTATATAATTAACCAATTTTAAACGGGTGGTTTTGCAGCAACAGAATAAAACCTTGCCTGGTTTTATTTGTCTGTTTGTGTGGGGGTCTATGTATGTACACATTATTCTACAGTAGTCTCTATATGTACTCACTGGTCTTTCTCTGTCACTATTCTCACGTGTGCACTTTTGATTTCGTCTGTGTACACTTTGTCTCTTCACATAGATTGAGAGACCAATGATGAGAAGCGGGTTAACCGGTGATTGTTAGCCGGGAACCCCCTCGGGTGTTACTACCGTGAGACACTCACTCTATTTTCTACACTTTTTCTGGTTCAAGGAAGTGTTGGCCTGTGTTTTTATTGTGTTGAGTTATGTATACATAGGGATAGTGTTATTTCACACATCCTGGGTATATATACTGAGAACGAGATACTATACCCCATGTATTGGTCTAATACACGGATGAAGTAGATTTGGTAAGGCTTTTTGTGAGTAACTGGTAATTGAGTGGGGGGCAGCCTTACCGATCACCCTCCCCCTATACCCCTAGTGATTTAAAGCAAACATATCCGGCCAACCTATGGCTCTCAAGCTATGCGCCACATACACCAGCCAAGGAATCTGTAAGGACTTTTCGAGTTGTAGACAATCTTGCAAAATCAGTCTACTAAAACTCAGTTCATCCTTTTTCCAGATTAAATTCCAACATTTTAATGGATTGAGATGAAGTTGATCAATTAAAAAATCCATCCCAAATACTTTATGAACAATTTCATAAGGTGTACTTTGACAAACTCCCAGGAGACTCCTTAAAAACTTATTTTCAGCAACCTGGCCGTATCCCCAGATTCCACTACCATAGCACACTAAGGGGATACATTTGGAATGTAAATCTTCAAAACCGATTGGATGTGAGTACGTCCCAATTGGTGGGAAAAATCCCTAATGCCAAATATCGCCCTGCTAAAAGAGAAAGCATTCTGACTTATAAGCAAATGCTAGTTAAACTTAGAATCCAACAGTAACCCCAGGTACTTGAACGTATCCATCATTCTAATACGTTGGCCATCTATCAGATATTTCATGGCTTTCCAATTTAATGGATCAAAATACATAATGTATGACTTAAAAAAAAAATGTACATAAGTCAAGGCTGTTTATAAAAATAATAAAAAAGTGTAAGAAGCAAGTTCAGACTTTTGGCGGTGCGGGCCATTGAAGCTGTGTTATCAGCATATAACAAGGCAGGAATAGGATGGCCTCCAACTCTGGAAACGTCAACACCCACAACTGTCAGGGTCTGCTCTATGTTGTTAATATAAAAAATAAATAAAATAGGAGCGAAAATACGGCCCTGCGCAACCTTTGCTGAATTTCAAAGTGCTCAGTGTATTCCCCATTGGGACCAAACCTAACACTGGCGGAAAGACCATGGGCAAATCAAATAAGAAATTGATTAAGACTACATCAACATCCATCTGTTCGATCATGGACCAAAGCTTAGAGTGTTTAACTCTATCAAAGGCCGAGCTGAGGTCCATGAAGACCAGCTGGATAGCCCCCTTCTTGGCATTGGTATATATACAGGTAAAAAGATAAAGGTTCAAGGACTGTTATACTGTTCCCCGACCTGGGCGAAAACGGTACTGAAGGTCAGGCAAGAAGCCTCACTCTTCGGCACACTCAGTGAGGTGATTTAATAAAATCATATCAATATTTTTCATCTCCAAGTCTATAGGGGAAATGGGTCTAAAACAGGCCGGGTAGGATCTATTGCCCTTTTTAAAAATGGGAACTATAATAGTCTGAGAGCAGATTGAGGGAAAATGTTCTGATACAGCAGAATTTAAATGCAGTGTTAATATCAGGGCCCACAAGTCAATACAAGCCTTGTATAAGTCCCCTGGTACCCCACTGGGCCCTGGTGCCTTATTTAAAGGCACAAAACCTGATTATTCCGGAACACTAAATGCTTTTTTACGGATACCATGAGCAGTTTTAACAATATCTCTGCCCAAGGGCTGGCTTTTAAAAATATTTTTGTCAGTCACCGCCAGATCCAAGTGTTCAATTTTCGCTGTTTGTCAATAAACCAGGCTGCATTTTATCTTGTAAATATAGCCTAGAAGAAAAAATGTGTAAAATGTCAGAATGCACCTCACATAAGAATCACCAAGGGAGCTGCTGGTTGGTAATCAACAGTTTTCCCACGCTATCATCATTGGTAACTTTCATAACCATAAAGAAAAAGAAAGAGTGTCCTAATTTAAAAGGTGGAGGAAAGAAGGAAGTGATGTGTATAAGAATGCACTATAAGTGCTTGTTTCATTCTATGCCAACTGGACCCCATCATGAAAAGAGAAAAATAAATTTGCTTCTCCAAGCTAGAAGGAGGTGTGACTCACTTGCAAGTGTACATACTTTATTGGATGCCGTGAGTAACCTTAGATTAAAAGAACTGCATGTATTTGACCATTTCAATTATGGAAGGCCAACATGTTTTGGTGCCAATCTACTTGCGGCAACTTCAGCAGGGCTCGGGGATGAGTCTTCACCCCACTGGTACTTCAAGCATAGCCTGTGGTAAACGTGTGCAGGCCTGTGGAAGTAGCAGATTTATCTATAAATGGCCTTCAAAAGATCCACCCAGGCCTGAGACGAGATGGTACAAGCCTAGTTGGAAAGATGGTCTAAATGAAAAAAAGACGAGTTAATAACTCCCCAGAAAGCTGTGCTATAACATTGCTGACTAGCCGTTTGTTACTTATCCCAAGACACTTCTTTGATTTTAAATTTATTTTCCTTACAGGCCTTTTTTAACTCAGCCCTGGCTTTCTTAACTTTTCCTTGACAAAGGGGTTTAGCATGCAAAAGATTCCAAAGGTCTTTATGGGTTCTGGAGCATTGCCTATCAAACCATCTTTCCACAAAGGTGATTGGTAAGGCGGCAGTTTTGAGGAGTGCTGATTTAATAAACCTACAGTTATTAGTAAATGAAGTAAAGATTGTTTGTGGCAACTCTACTTCTGACAAACAGGTGTTGAAATCAGCATGACATGAGGCAATCAGATTTTGGGCAAAAGCTGATTGTCCTGATCAGCTCAAATACTGGGCTCCTTGTAAAGCATTGTTTAACTTAGTGCTTTATTCTCCCAATAAAACGATGTAGTTAACAGGTTGTGATCGCTCAGGTTGTGTTTTAAAACCTAAAAATCTAAGAGTGTGGCTAGGAGGCAACCTGAAGCAAAAACATAATCAATCACACTACCATGCCCCCCCCCCGCCTTAAAAGTGGGTGTGCTCATTAATGGATTGACAAAATTAAACTCAGAAATAAGACTGATTGCAACATCCCCTTGGCGTGTGTGTTTAACGTGTGCCTGATTTTCAAATGGCCACTCAGAATCTGAATCCTTATTGTTACAGCAGGAGCAACATGGTTGCAAGGTAAAATCTCCCACCAACACGATCAAAGTAAAAGGGGGTTCCAACAGAAAAAAGTCGTCCGTAACTGTTTTGAGACTGGCGATAGCATCTGTCTCGTTTTTCAATGGAACTGCATTATAGAAATAAATTAAAGGATGCCCAAGATTGTTTTGAAATTTAAATTCATAACCTCAACTTTACAATTATACTCAATCAAGTTTGATTAAGGTTGTGAGACCACCACGAGTGGTAGCTAAAACTGAGTAGGAGGAGAAACCATCAAGATACAAGCAACACTTAGTACCCCACATTTCCTGAAAACAAATAAAACTAAAGTTCTTTGGCATTCCCGACCAATCTTCATCTGAAAGTTTTCTCTGGATCCCAGCAATATTCCAACAAAGGTCCTAAATAAAGTCGTGGGTCAAAAACACAGGGTCCTTATTCGTAGTAACTTAGGTATCAGTAACAGGAATAGGGTCCAGTCAATCTGGATCATCGAGCTCGCTCAGCGGTAGAAAAGGTGGGGTAGTGGTGTCAGATAAAACGTGAGAGTTTAAAGGCCACAATGCAACTTTTTTTGAAGCAAATTCCAGTGTCTCTTGACCCCACCATCATGATTTTAGGGCGGGTAGAAAAAGCACAGTGGGAGAGCAGATATACGATCCACTGAAGCGCCCTTTGGTCCTAGAGCATGGTAACATGAACCCGCCTGCACAGGATTATTAACGTTCACTATTATACAATCTCCTGATGCCGTTTTTGGAGTTTTGGCTTTCCAGCCCACCCTACGGACCAGTATGGTTTATTCTGCCAGCATCTGCATGAGGGGATAAGATGCACTTGCCCTGGTTGCCAGCCAATGAACTGTTGTATTTTTAAGTTGGTCCAACTTTTCCTCTGTGCCCTTCCTCAAAGGGGGCACGTCCACCACCACAACGAAGTAAGGAATGACCGCTGGAGGCAGCTTGAGAGTGATGTTTGAAGGGCAATACGCTAATAGGGATTTTTTAGATGTAGTAGGGACAGCCAGGAAAAGGTTACTAGTGCTTCCCTGATAGGTTGGTTGAGCTATGCCAAGCTCCTGCTGCCCATAATTAACCTCCATTATCCAAGGAGAAGTGTTTTCTCAAGTGTGGAAATCCGTTTGTGTCAAATGCATTTAGGGCTGTGGTAATCAAAGTTTTTAAAGGGCACCAAAATGCTGTCTTCCGGGATGTCCCTCCCACTAGCTATAAAATTGTCAGTCACTGGAGTGCTTATTCAGTAGGTAAATATAGAAATAATTGGTGTTTAGAGGAGTTCTGACAACATGTGGCCCTCGTGCCACTGCACCTGCAGCACCGTTGAAATCATGGCCCTAGTGCCTGCTAGATAACTGCACTTGTGAATGTCTGTTCAGTAGTAAACACTTGCAATATTTTGCACTTAATGGGGTTCTAGAGCTTTTGGCTCCGGTGCCACTGCACCTGCTGCACCATTCATATCAAGCCCCTTTGAACTGCACGATAACTGCACTTGGGCCTGCCTGTATAGTTGTAAAATATCGCAAATTTAAGTGTTTAGAGGAGTTCTGATAACTTTTGGGCCCAGTGCCGCTGCACCTGCTGCGCCATTTAAATGAAGACTCTGTTGTCTGAAAGGCAACTGCACTTGTGAATACCTGTTTAGTAGCAAAATACAGCAACATTAGGTGTTTAGTGGGGTGCCTAGAGCTTTTGATCCATGTTCTCCTGCAACTGCTGCACCATTCACATCATTACCCTATTGCCTGCTAGACAAATGCACTTGTGACTGTCTTGTTAAATAGTAACCTTTAGCAATAATCTAGGTTTAGTGGGGTCCCTGGAGATTTTGGCCCCAGAGCCACTGTACCTGCTGCACAATTCAAATCAAGTCACTTTTAACAGCAATGTAACTGCAATTTTATTTATTATTTATTATTTATTTATTTATTTTTTGCACTTATAATGCGCGCAGATACCCACAAAGGGTTTCCCGGCGCAACAGATGTGAGAGCTGAAAAAACAACCGAAAACGCAGAAAAACAACCCATTTGAAGCCTGCAATTATTTGTCAAAGAGCCAGGTTTTTACACCTTTCTTGAAACTGGCAAGATTTACCTCCTTACGCAGGGCCAAAGGCAAAGAGTTCCAAAGAACTGGTCCCAGATGGGAGAAAGACTTTCCCCCCATACGGGCCAGTTTAAATCTAGGAACCACAAAGTTGGCTCCATTTGAAGAACGGAGGTTTCGTTCAGGAACGTAGGGCCTAACCAGATTCTGCAGGTACTTTGGTGCAGTCCCTGCCTTGATCCTAAACATGTAGGTCAATGCTTTAAACCGAACCCGGTTCTCAACCCTAAGCCAGTGAAGATCCTTTAGGTGCTTTGAGATCCTGGCTGTCCTAGGGATCTTACAAAGCAGCCTGGCGGCGGAATTTTGGACCAATTGGAGCCGCCTGATCACAGCTAAATTGGAGCCCAGGTATAAGATGTTACCGTAGTCAAGCCTAGATGTAATCAGTGCATTGACTACGGTCTTCTGGGTATCCATAGGCAGCATCCAAATGATCTTCCGTAACCATTTCAGGATGGTGAAGCACATGCCAGCTACTTTGTTTACCTGCTGTTTCATTGATAAAGAGTCATCAATGCATACCCCTAAGTTTCTGACTTGAGTGGCCGGACAGGGAAAAACACCCAGGGAGGGCGGCCAATGAATATCCTGCCATAGATCTCTCTTTTTCCCTAGGAGAAGAATCTCCGTCTTCTCCCCGTTAAGCTTCAGCTGATTAGTTGACATCCAGCTGAAGACTTCCTGCAGGCCTGTTTTCAACGCAGAGGGGGATGAAGGCTTTGCGTTGGTAAGGGAAAAAATAATCTGCGAATCATCCGCATAAGACATAAGTTCTAGACCAACTCGCTCGGCTAAATCAGCGAGTGGGCGGAGATACAGATTAAAAAACAACGGGCTCAGAATTGAGCCCTGAGGCACACCATGTGGAGACAGAAAGGTGTCTGACTGAGCTTGCGGGGACGAGATCTGAAACGTCCGGTTGCTCAAGTAGGACGCGATCCAATCAAGCGCTTTCCCTCCGACACCATCGTCACTCAGCCTAGCAAGTAGTCTGTTGTGTGAGATGGTGTCGAAGGCCGCACTAAGATCAAGTAAGACAAGAGCAACCGTTTGCCCCTCATCCAAAAGTCCCCTAATCTTTTCGGTAACTCCCAGGAGGGCGGATTCGGTGGAGTGGCCGGCCCTAAAACCTGACTGAGTAAAATGGAGTAGATTATTGTTCTCAGTATACATTGAGAGTACACCGTGAATGTGCTTCTCTAAGATCTTAGAGAACGCAGGCAACAGGGAAATTGGGCGGTAGTTGGCCAGCACCTCAGGATCAGCCGCCGGTTTTTTCAATAGCGGGCTGACCATGGCATGCTTCCACGCCGCTGGAACAGTTGCCAGATGGATGGAGGCATTTAATGTATCAGCAATCGTCCCCAGAGCTGGGTCGTCCAGCTGCCTCAGGATGTTGATGGGGAGAGGATCACAGGGAGAGCCTGATTTAATGGACGCAACTAAGGATTTCAGAATGTCCAAGGAAATGAGTGGCCAGGAGTCAAGCCGTGGTCCTATTTGATTTGCCAAGCGTGGGGACGGAACTTCCCCATCGTCTCTCATCAGAGGATTAATATTGGCAATAATCTTCTCTATCTTTTCCACAAAATACGTGGCAAGATTTTGGCATTTTTGGGGGGTCAAGGGAGGTGTGGCAGCCATAGAATTTGCTCCGGCCAATTCCTTAACAGTGTTAAAGAGAGTCCGTGCTTTGTTTGCGGCTGTGTTGATAGTCTCAGTTATGTAACACGCCTTAGCTCTAGTGCAGGCTCTATGGTAGAGGTTTCTGGCACTACGATAAATTTCCTTTGTTAAAGGATCGTAATGTTGTCGCCACTTCCGCTCTAATGCCTTACACTTGGTTTTTTCTAGTTGTAATTCAGCATTGTACCAAGGGGCTGGGGGGCGATGAACATTACCTCTGCACTTAGTAGCGGGCAAGCAGATGTCGACTGCTCTCTCCAGCCAGGTATGGGCTTCACGCGCTATCGTTTCCATATCAGTGCCCAAGACGGGGGGGTGAATCTTTAGTGCACTCTGCAGCTCGGACAGATCTAACCTTTTCCAGTTTCTCATAAGAATTGGGGGCCGAGCAGAAAGTGACGGCTTAGGGTCAGTAGGGGAAATGCTAAAAAGGGTTAAAAAATGGTCCGACCAACAGATAGGGTCGGTTTTCAACCATTTTAGTTCGTGTAAGTTGGATATTATGGGGTCCAGCAAATGGCCGGCTTGGTGAGTGGGACCCTCATTCCGCAATGTCATATTAAGAGTGTTCAAATCTTCCAGAAGGTTAACAACCGTGCTATTTGATGTATCCTCCAGATGGAGATTTAAATCACCCAGTAAGGTCAGATTTTGGGCATTCAGAAAATAAGGTGAAATGACGTTGGCCAAATTCGCAGCCCAAATATTACTGCCTCCAGGAGGGCGATAAATTAAAAAACCAGAAAAGGTAAAATTAGGGTTCAGTGCAATTTTAAAAAATGCTGCTTCACATCCTGGGATGTTAACCGCTTGGAAAACACAATTGAATTCCCTCTTAAAAATTACAGCAATCCCCCCTCCAACCTGTCTTTCCCTATCGACTCTAGCGATAGCATAATTAGAGGGTAGTGCGGCCGCTACATCTGGACCAGCACCATCGTGCAACCATGTCTCTGTAAGGAAAACCGCACATGGTTTTTCTTCTATTGAAAGATGGTAAATGTCTGCTTTATGTTGAGGCAATGATCTGCAGTTGACAGTATAAAATGTAAAAGAACGAGTATTCTGAGCCACTGTTGGAGACGGTATCCTACGTTTGTGTGTCACATCTGGGTAGGGCTGATAATTCGATAAAGCAAAAGCACAATGATGACAGCTTTGGGAGCCCGCTAATACAGGAGTTAAAGTAGAGCATTTACTATTTGTACAAGGGCGCAGAGCCTTTAGTTGGCCCGCCGAGAGCATACCTCTGACAGCGTTTCCTGCCCCATGCCCCGACCTGGCCCGGACGGGCACAGACGGGCTGGTCTTTGGCTCGTCTTCGGCGCAGTCGATGGCGCCTACCCTGCGCGCCATCGCTGCGCGCTGGGGCTGACGAGTAGCTAAATACCCTCAAGAAGCGGAGGTCTAGAGCGCTAACCGCTCGACGCTCCGTGAGGTGCCGCCCCTGTCCCGCCCTCGACAACCGCGATTGGCTAGAGTGCCGGTTGCCTTAGAACTAGGCGGAAACAGTTCACGGGACACAATTAGGGTCACAGGTGAGTGCAAGTGAGTGCTCGTTTTTAACAGAGTGCTATTAAAAACATCCTACAAATTCTATAACAGTTCTAGCAATTTTTAAAATTAGAGCTTCTGCTCAGATACACAGCGCGAAGTGCATAAAAATAATTCCCAGCCTCTGAACACGGGCTGCGCTTAAATGAATTCGGTGCTCAGCGCCCAGCGGGGAGTAGCTGCCACCAAACTCGGACCGCGTGGAACGTCTGCCTCCTCGCAACCTAAATACCCTCAAGAAGCGGAGGTCTAGAGCGCTAACCGCTCGACGCTCCGTGAGGTGCCGCCCCTGTCCCGCCCTCGACAACCGCGATTGGCTAGAGTGCCGGTTGTGAATTGTGAATACCTTTTTAGTAGTCAAATATAGCAATAGTATGTGTTAAGAGGAGTTCTGACAACTTTTGGGTCCGGTGCTACTGCACCAGACACCATTCATATCATAACCCTGTTGTCTGCAAGGTAACCACACTTGTGGTTGCCTGATTAGGAATAACATAGAGCAATAATAGGTGTTTAGTGGGGTGCCTGGAGCTTTTGGTCCCTGTGCCACTGCACCTGTTGCACTGTTGAAATCATGACCCTAGTATCTACTTGATAATTGCACTTATGACTGCCTATTTAGTTGTAAAATATAGCAATATTAGGTGTTTAAAGGTGTTCAGATAACTTATGGACCCTGTGCCACTGCACCTGCTGCACCATTCAAATAACGAGTCTGTTGCTTGCAAGATAACTGCACTTGTGACTGCTTGTTAGGTAATAAAATAAAGCAATATTTGGTGTGTAGCGGAGTTATGACAACTTCTGGCCCTGGAGCCACTGTAACTGCTGCAACATTTAGATCAAGCCCCTTTCAATTACAAGGTAACTTAAATTGTAACTACCTGTTTAGAAGTAAAAGATAGCAATATCAGTTGTTTATACGAGTTCTAACAACTTTTTTGCCCGGTGCCACTGCACCTGCTACACCATTCAAATCATGACCCTAGTGCCAAAAAGATAGCTGCACTTGTGACTGACTGTTTAGTTGTAAAATATAGAAATAATCAGTGTTTAGGGGGGTGTTTGGAGCTTTTCGTCCTGGTGCTACTGCACGTGCTGCACTATTGAAATTATAATCCTACTAATTGCTATATAGCTACACTTCTGACTGCCTGTTTAATTGTAAAATATAGCAATATTAGGTGTTTAGTGAAGTAATGACAACTTTTGGCCCAGTGCCACTGGACCTGCCGCACTATTTAAATCAAGCCCCTGTTGTCTACAAGGTAACTGCACTTGTGACTGTCTGTTATTAGTAACATATAGCGATTTTAGATGTTTAGTGGGGTGCCTAGAACTTTTGGTCCTGATGTCACTGCGTCCACTGCAGCACTGATATTATCTTCCGGTTTTATGGCAAGTGCACTTGTGACTGCCTGTTTAGTTTTACATTTTAGCAATATCTGAGTTTACTGGGGACCCTAGTGCTTTTGGCCCCGTGCCACTGCACCGCAGTAAAATATAGCATAGCTCTTGCACATTAACTTTATTTTTAACACACAATGTTTATTACCACATATAGAATTTGATTATTATGACCACATAGATTTTGTTGAAAAAATAATGCCTACAAAGTGCAAAGAAGGGTACTGAGGCATGAATTGAAAATGCCACAAACATTCTAAGGCTAAAGCATCTGTTTTACACAAATAAGTAGAAAAAAGCAAGCATTTCAGCATACTGTTAGAAGCTGTCTGCCTTTTCCATAGTAAGAAATTGTATCGTGACAGTGAATGGGGCTTACAGAGTGTGAATAGCTTTAGTAGGAGTATCATAATGCAAGTAGCCAGGGAAAGTTCACAAAAAAAGTCTACACATAAGTAAATGAACAAAGTAATTCAGCAACGGGAACTGATAGGAGCCCTCATTTAAAATATATTAAATACAAGAGATTTTACAAGCACAGGGTAAACACTGTGCAGGCGAAAGCTCAAAAATGAGATCAACAAAAATGGAGGAGGAAGGTGAAAAGCTCGTGGGAAGACCACCCTAAGCCTGTCAGGTATAACAGTTAGAAATTCCATATTACAGCTTATTCCTGCCTTATACAGAAAAAAGAGAATTATTTATGGCACAACATGCGATTAAATCTTGAAGAAGAAAAGTAGGGATGGGCTCAACTGGCATGATTGTCTCTAGCTTAGCTACTCGTACTAACCACCAACGTACCTGTAATTATGCATAATTGTGTGAGAAGCATAATCCTGCAGTTAGTGCTAGTTTCTTACTGCAAAATGCACTCTTGTTTCCAAAATGGGACAAGTATACTAGTTTGATATCCAATAGGATCAATTCCACCGCAAGCAAATGGAACAATTTATTTAACGAAGTAGGCTTTTCTGGACGGTAATGAGTGAACCAATGGGCATATTTACAAGGGGTTAGCACCTCCAGAACATAACTTTTAGAGACGTTCTCATGGTGCAATGTAAATATGGTTCCCTTTCATGCAGGTATCTGCAAGAAAGGGGCGTGCAATAGGAGTTGCTGTGGGTGTTCCACTACAAAACCTATTGTTTTTTTACACTGCCCCAGATTTACAAGGGTATGTAAATCTGAGGCAGTGCAAAAGACTAACACCATACGATAGCAGGAGTTAGAATGCTGAAACAAGGAGGAATACCTTAATTTCTCCTAGTTTTTGCTTTTCCTGTCTGTGCTACATAGAAAGAGCAAAACACCATGAATGATTGTTTATATGCAGGAATGTATCCCTCACATAAACAATAATTAAATCATGATGATTTGCTACTTTAATGAGTGCTGCATTCTGAAGCACACATAGAAGTAACACATCACCTTCATGGATTGTTTGCATGCAGGAAGGGACACCTTCCCGCACATAAACAATTATTCCCTGCAACAAAGGCACCATTTTTCTATGGTGCAAGGGTGTCTGTGTTAGCACGAGGCAGCTAATTTTGGCGAGAGTGCTAGGAAAACACAGGGGGTGTGCCGCATTGTTGTAAATATCCCTGTGCTTTGGAAATGTTGAAGCACTGCGCTATCATATGTGCCACAGTTACACACTACGACATTTCATTGTAAATATGCCCCCAAGTTTTAAAAGAATTGTTGGTTAATGTGCTAAAAATGCCAAGAAAAAGTCATAGTCAATAAGTATATGAATGTAAAAAGTAACAAGAATAAGGTCTGATGGAAGCCTGTAAGTGGTGACGAATTGATAACGGTGGGCGAAGCTGGGCAACAACTAACAGTGACTGATGGGTTGGCCCTGGATAACGGCGCTAATACTAATGTGGTACAGGGCAGCTATCCAGAGCTGGTGCTGGGGCAAGGATGTGCTGCTGGTGTGACTGGGGAAGAAGGGGCAGAAGGTCTATGTCCTCCTCTGGCCCTAATGGACGGCAAGGAGAAGGAAAGCAGTGAATGCTTCTACTCTGTCTGAGACGAGGCAGAATGGTCGGACAATGACCATAGTTCGTCTCAGGGGGGGAGTAACTTCGAGTCCGATAGCGATATCGAGCAGAACCCCCCCTAGCACAGCTAAAAGACCAAATGCCCAAGGGAATGCCCCGGAGCAGCCCGTGCGGGTTTTCATTTGGGATCACTCATCAGCCATGCCACTTCAGGGGAGCCCCAATGCAGAGGCCCCGGCAACCCATCCTCCACTTTTAGATGTTATTTACCAGACCATCCTTACGCATAGAGAGGAAGCACGCCAGGACAGTCGAAAAGCGCAAGCAGTTATGCGTAAGATGCAAGGCGTGGTAAGAAAGCTGTCTAAGGCATATATCAATGTGGGGGACAGAGTAACAAATCTGGAGGAGAGGATTGTAGCAATGGAAGCAGAGGCCGCCGCAGCTACTACTAAAGCGGAGTCTCAAAGTACCCAGGTCATCGATATCCAGTGCAAACTGGAGGACATGGAAAATAGGCTAAGACGTAACAATCTATGGGTGCTGGGGATACCAGAAGGGGCAGAGGGGTCGGATGTTAGGGCCTTCATGATCAATCTATTCAAGACCACATTCCCGGAACTCTTAGAATGGAACTGGTCGGGGGAAATTCAGAGGGCACATCACACACCGTTTAGAATCCTGCCCTGGTGTGAGAAGCGGCGATAAGCCAAGGGCAGTCCTCATATTTCTGGGTAATTTCATACTTCGGCAAGCCATATCTGATAAAGCCCGACCGGAGGCAAGAAGGTCCAGTGAGGGTGTGTTGTTTTTTGTCAGGCAAGACTTTTGCCACGCAACAGTCGAGAGGCATTGGAGGCTGAGACAATTAATCAAACCCTTCCAGGACAAACATTTACAAGTTTATCTTGTTAATCCAGCACAGTTTAAGGTTGTAAAAGAGGATCGGGCTCAGTATTTTTCATCTGAAATAAAGGCACAGGAGTTCCTGGACTCTCTCGGTAGCTAGTGATGCTAATGTCTTGCTGACGATACTAGGTGTCCTGGTGTAAGGAGGGGAGGGATGATTGTAGGGGGTAAAAAGGAGCTTTTAGCTCTCTAAACTGGGACACGTGGTACTATGCAGGGCAATATATGGCACGGTATGGTTACAATTTTCTTAGAAGTATTTTTCTTCTCTGTTTATCTTTACATTTGGGTTTGTTTTTTGCTGGGGAAAGGATTATGGCATTTTGCCTCACGGTGATTGGTTGGAGCATCCACGTCACTGCTGATGCAAACGCGCATCACAAGCACAGACCTAGGTCTGAGCGCTTCACATGGGAGGGAGAGGGGGGTGGACAGGGAGGAAAGTGTGGGGAGGGGTCAAGGGGGGAAATGGGGGATGTGGTGGGGGTGTAAGGGGAAAAAAAGTTTAAAAAAAAGAGAATTTATGGTACAAATGTGTGTCTAACGTCTAGTGCAGGGTATGGTATTTTAGTAAGGAGTGTTTTATCTATCCAGACGTTGGTACTAAAAAGGAAGGAAATGTCCAAATTTAATATTATCGTGCCTTAGTATATATTCGATCAATATAGGAGGGCTCAACGACTGGAGAAAGAGGTCTAGAATGTCCGAGTTTGTCAAAACAGACCCTATTGATATTCTGTGTTTACAAGAAACACACCTACCCTGGGCCAAAAAACAGCTACTCAGGATGGGAGGTTTTGATACTCTTGTGTGTACATCACAGACCTCAATGGTAAGGGGGGTGGACATTTTAGGTAAAACTGGGCTCAGGGGGGTCCAAACGATTCAAGGCTGACGCTTTAGGCAGATGGTCTCTGGTT
Source organism: Lissotriton helveticus (assembly GCF_964261635.1). Lineage (NCBI taxonomy): Eukaryota > Metazoa > Chordata > Amphibia > Caudata > Salamandridae > Lissotriton > Lissotriton helveticus. Next base: position 509,786,274 of record NC_136061.1, on the reverse strand, counting down.
GAAATGGGCTGTGGCATAACAATTTTTGGGATATATGGCTCTAATCAAGATGACCTTGAAGTGTGAAATATTGGAAAAGGAATTGTCAAGTTGGCCTACCCCTATTTTGGTATGTGGGGATTTAAATATATCAGCTGACCTGGTTAAGAAAAATCTGTATGTAGGCAGGAAGCCGAGGGTGTATAGGGCCCTACACTCCTTGATACAGTCGCATTGGTTAGTAGACGTCTGGGGAACAAAGAAGCCTGACGACCCCAGGTTCAAATATTTTTCATGCCCATACCAGAAATATACCAAACTGGATTATTTTCTAATCTCATCCACAGAAATAAGTAAAGTTAACATCAGGAAGTTGCCCAAGGTTCTATCGGACCACAGCCCGCTAGCAGTAAGATACGATGGCTTAAGGCCAGTTAGAAAACAAAGGGTTTGGACATTTAATAGGAAACTGCTGGCAGATACTCTATTTGTGGAACATCTAAGGAAATTGGCCCGGGAATTCTTTGATGCAAATAGGTATAGCGCATCCAGAAATGGTGTCTGGGATGCGTTTAAAGCTGCATTAAGGGGGAGACAATTAGCTATACTGCTCAAGCCAGGAAAAAATTGCAGGCTGATAAGGATAGGCTCTTAGCTGACTTGATAAAAGCAAAACAACATGGTCAAGATATAATACAAGGAAAGGAAGGAAAAAAAAGTCAATTGAGAATTAGTACCGTTAAAGCAGAAATACATAAACAGATGGCTGAAAAAGCCACGTCAGAATATTGGACGTATAAGGGGAAGATGTATGAAACAGGGTAACAGGCGGGCAAGGCGCTGGCGCTTAGGATCAGGCAGGATAATATAAAAAATATAATAACTAGAATCCAGGAGAACGGGTGAGAGTTTGTTGAACCGCAAGAGATACTCGGGGTATTTGCACATTTCTATCAAACCCTATATAAGGAAGAGGTGGAATGGGAGGAGCCGTAGTAAGCTTATCTGGACGAAGGACCTAAACTGGGTAAGCTTGAGAGGGATAACATGGAGAGCTATTTGACGGCTGAGGAAGTGCACAAAGCGCTACAAGATCTAGCTGCCGGTAAGGCGGCGGGACCTGATAGCATTCCATTGGAGGTGTATAAGTGTCTGTCAAGTGAGGTGGCCCCAATGTTATTAGATCTGTTTAATGGTATAATGTGTACTGGAGCAATACCCGAGACATGGAAAGATACAAACATAGTGGTTTTCCATAAAAAAGGGAAACCAAAAGAAAATCCAGGGTCCTATAGAACGATTTCGCTTATAAACTCGGACAACAAACTCTATGCAAAAATCCTGGCGACGCGTCTGGGGAGGGTCATTGGCAGTCTGGTTTCCCCTTGGCAGCATGGCTTCATCCCGGGTCGAGGAACAACTGATCATATAAGAAGAGCAATCTCTCTGTTTGAGGCCCATGCTGTTGTGGGGGAGGGGTTCACCATGATCCTCCTCGACGCAGAAAAAGCTTTTGACCACGTCAGGTGGCACTACCTGTGGTATGTCCTTGCAGGGAGAGGTTTCGGTCAAAGAATCCTAATGGCCATGAAAGCTATGTATTCCGATCCGGTCGCCAGAATACAGTCGATGGGTGAGAGTTCGGGTAAAATTAATATAACAAGGGGAACCGCCAGGGATGTCCCTGCTCACCCATCTTATTCGCGTTGTACATAGATCCATTAGTTAGACAGATTTTGGATAATCATGAGATCAAGCCGGTTATAACTAATGGATTTGAGAGTAAAATATTAGCCTACGCGGACGACCTGGCAGTGATTTCAACAAAACCGGCCGTGGCTATGCGGGTACTGGTGGAAATCACCAAGGAATTTGGGCGACACTCGGGATGTCGTTTGAATGAGGTGAAAACCCAGGTGATATGCACAAAAAATATTGTTAAGGCTGATAATAGATATGTAGACTCAGCAACGTATCTGGGAGTGATAATTAATGCAGCAACGGAAATAATTATAAAGGATAACTTTGCCCCAATGTTAAAAACGATGGAGCTAGATCTGAAAAGACTGGATACCCTGCATTTATCTCTTATAGGGAGGTCAAATGTCCTGAAAATGACCATGTTGCCTAAAATCCTATATCTGTTTCGCTCCATTCCCTTCTTAATAGAGGAGGGGACGATTAAAAAAATGGAGTCTATTTTTAATGGGTTTTTGTGGCAATATGGGAAGATCAGGCGATCATTAAAACACATGACCCTCCCACAGGAACGTGGCGGTTTAGGAGTTCCGTACATAAGGTATTACCATTGGGCCTGTTTGTTAACACAGATGTCAATTTTTTCGATCCAGTTTCAAACAAGGTGTATACCCAAGACCCGGCATTTTTGAGTCATGATATCCCTTCAATCTATGAGCTATTAATGGGAAAGGAGGCGTTGGGGGCTCTGCTAAGGAAAACCGACCGCAGATATTTTAAGAAAATGCGTCACAAGATATCTACAAGCGTTTGGGAGTTGTGGAAAACACTTCAGAAAGTATTACAGATCCCAAAGATTTATATGCATACGCCATTGTGGAAGTCGGGTTACTTCCCTAATTTGAGCTTGGATGGAGCATGGAAACTGTGGGAACAGCAGAGTATACGGACAGCAGGTGATGTAATGAAGGAAGGAAGCATTATGAGCTTTGATGCCATTCAACAGAAATACGGGGTAACCAATAGCCAAGGTTTCAAATACGCCCAGATTATGCAAATATTTAAAGCTATAAGACCCCGCATTTCCCCAGCTAATCGCTGTCCCATCTTGGAATATTTATTAAATGGGGAGAGTAGAATCAAAGTTATTTATCGGGATTTAATTGGAGGGATGCCTGACGATCTAGAAAAAAATGAAGCTGGGAGAGGAGTTGGCCTAACAGCTAGGGCTGGGTTCGAGTCTCGGTAACGACGGCAAAAACCTCCTGTGATTCTAGGCAAATCACTTAATCTCCCTGTGCCTAAAATGAATGTGTGTCCTCATGTAACGTAACTGGTGCTATGTAAAGTGCTCTGATACCTGATTCAGTTCGGGTCTAGTTTGCGCGATATAAAACTCTGCAAAAAAAAAAAAAAAGAAGCTGTCTGGGCAATAAAGTTGCAGGATCCAGATACGGACCTGGATAAAGCTTTACATCTGGATAAAGAGGTCCTACGCTCATCTAATTTAAAAGCTCAACATTTTAAAACACTCTTTAATCTCTATTTTACACCCTCCAAATTATTCGACTGGGGTAAGAGAGCGGATAACAACTGCCCCAGATGTCAGAAAGGGCCGGCGGATCTATTACACATGTTCCATCATTGTGAGAAACTTAGCACCATTAAAGGGAAGATCGAGACATTTTTGGAGGGGCTGCTAGGCTTAAAGATCAGCCTATCCCCGAAATTAATGATTTTGGGGAGTGAAAGTAAGATGGGTGTAAATAGGGAGATAGAAGCATTTATCTTTCTGTCTGTTGCTGTATTACGTATCCTCCTCTCAGCAGCCTGGAAGGATGTGAATGCTCCATCCTTTCAGATGTGGTTGACCAGGCTCCTTGGTATTCACAACATCGAATCCACACTGAATCTACATAAGGGTAGGAAAATACGGGAGTTTGGGCTTAAAATCTGGGCCCCTTTGAAGGAGTGGAGGGATGGGCAATTACAAATATAGGTCAGTGTATATATATGAGTATAACTTATTGTGTGTATTTGTGCCTATCAAGTCCCCGTAAATGTTGAAGTTTTTCCACTTCTTTTTATGAACGTATTTATATCTATTTATTGTATGATAATGAACTGATAATGAACTGTATTTATGAAACTCCCTCTTTTTCTGTACGATGAAATGAAATCATGATCATGGATATTTTTGTACCAATATTAAATTCTCAATAAAAAATAAAAAATAATAAAAAAGGAAGCCTGTAAGTGGTTTAATAAAATGCTGGAGATATACGGCGTTTACAAATTATTAATATTTAATGTAATTTTTCTAAAATACATTTTATACTTACTATTGCTGACCATCGTGTAGATATTTAAGTGCTAGTTCAGAATGAACCTCTTTCAGAAAACCTTCGCAGAAACACAGAATTATAATATGCACAATACAGTAGGAACAGGCAAAATCCTAGAATGTTGGGGAAATATATAAATGAATCATAAATGTGGTTTGAAATGAATTTCTATAATCCTACATTATTACCTTAAGCATCTATTGACCCCAATATAAGCTTTTCATTTAGTCGTGGTCTCTAATGTGTCATTTGCCAAATATTTGGTGGATACCCTGCCCACACAATCCTTTCGGCTCCCACTCCATTTAGAGTTACAGAAATCGGGTAGAGTCTTCGCTAACGCCTCCTTCTGAAACAAAACCAAAGGAAATGAAGGACGGAGCATTTACAATACAAGCAATCACCCCCAGTCAACTGATCTGGGTGTAATCCATCACCATTCTTTAGCCCACTCTGCCACCCCAGTTCAGACATGGCCATATGCAAATCAGTCTGACCCTGTGCCTCATCGGAACAGTCCAGCCCGAACTGCCAAGCCATGCCTTCCTTGGACCGGAAACAAGCTTCCCAGGACCGGTTTCTGGTATTGCAGCCGTCTTCAGCTGGGCTTGCTTGAATCCAGTGGCAAAGTGAGCAAGGGACTCACGTCTGAGCATACCCTGCCAACTTATGGCGAACAAAGCAAAACCAAAGTAAATGATGGACGGAGCGTTGACAATACAAGCACTCACCCCCAGTCAACTGATCAGGGTTTAATCCATCTCCATTCTTTAGCCCACTCTGCCACCCAGTTCAGACATGGCCATATGCAAATCAGTCTGACCCTGTGCCTCATGGGAACAGTCCAGCCCGAACTGCCAAGCCATGCCTTCCCTGGACCGGAAACAAGGTTCCCAGGACCGGTTTCTGGCATTGCAGCCGTCTTCAGCCGGGCTTGCTTGAATCCATTGGCAAAATGAGCAAGGGACTCACGTCTGAGCATACCCTGCCAACTTATGGCGAACACAGCAAAACCAAAGGAAATGATGGACGGAGCTTTGACAATACAAGCACTCACCCCCAGTCAACTGATCTGGGTTTAATCCATCACCATTCTTTAGCCCACTCTGCCACCCCAGTTCAGACATGGCCATATGCAAATCAGTCCGACCCTGTGACTCCTTCTGAAACACCACTTACCACAGTACCTCATCTCTGTGGTATCAGAGGGCTCATACAGTTGATCATGAAGCTTCTGATACAATCTTTATTCCTTTCCAGTAATGCCACGCATGGTATCGCACTGCCAGGAAAGAAAAATACGAAAAATGTTCCTATGCTGTGAGAAAAATATGGGTTTTTCAAAATCAAAACCGTTCTTTGAGCGTTTGTCTTTGAAAAACATGAACAAGCCACCAGTGCTTGGAGACCGTGACCCCAAGGTAGTAGTCTCCTTCTTTGTGATTATGCAAACGAATTGACATCTGCAAACGTATCATATATTCTCGATTTATCAACAATTTTCTCCTCTGTATAGGCTCTAGAACAGAACCTTTAATAATATAATTTTGAAAAAATATTATAAGTTATTTGCACATTATTTAATTGACAGATATAAAAATAAATCGTCATGCCTCTTTTGAACTTTCATTTTGTTAGGAAATGTTCCAATAATAAATTATATTTGACAATAAATGATGTAAATTCTACATTTTTTTGGGTGAATGATAGTGAGGCGACGCGTTTGAATTCCCTAATATTAGAAAACATCTCTTCCTTAGCATATTAGGTAAATTCCTAATTGTCCGACCATAGCAAACGTAATTAATCCTTGACTTTCAAGATATTGATGTTGATGATGTATGTGTGTTTCAAATCAGAGTTCACCGTTGTTTCTGTCACAGTTATTGTGTTGATTCATCTGTACATGTTTGTGCATTATGGCTGTTTTCATTGAGACATCATATGGTCGGTGCTCAGTGAGCCACGTAATTATTTTGTAATATAATAAATTCATAAAATATAAAGCATGTCAAGTACAAGGTGACAAGCCTTTTCTGAAAACTACATTCATCATACAGCACTCATCCATTTAGAATCTTTAAGTGCCTGAGGAAGTATCTGATTAACCTTCCCACCTCGCGCTCACATCCATCATTAATCATGGCTCAGATATGTGTGATGCATTAACCAAAACGGGTAAGATCGGCCCCAAGGTGTTCTAGGTAGCACACTTCCTTCATAGCCAGCTATGGCGTGCACAGTGGTAACATTCATATTTTGTTTCAAAGGTAACATTAATGTAAATACTTAAGTATGATTTAGACTGACCGCATTTGTATTTACTCAGAAGGATCTCATAATGATGAGAGTCTTTTTTAACGCCACCAGGAGATGCAATGGCAGATAGAGGACGCGTATAGAGAATTTGGGGGCAGTTTCTCAATTTTACACAGGTGGAAGGCACTGATTAATTATTTAAAAAAAGATTTTCTGAGTAAGTATTTCTGCCTACATTTTTCTAAATGAGCCGCTGCCCAATTCAACCACTGGTAAACCTTAATTGCTCCAATAAAATTAGTAAAAATAAATATAAGTAGTGCTGGGGCCCAAGATACCCATAGTTTTGAAGTGAAGGAATGTATGTGTGCCAATCAGGTATGCATGGCTTTAAGTGGGATGCCAAAATTGGGTTGGGAAGGTCTCTAACAGGGGTGTGGCCTCTGTAATTAAGGGTGTGGCTTCAACATGTTCACTAAATTTCTGTGATTGCCATAGCGTGCCACACAACTAGTATTTAAGTTCCTCTCTGAGCATTCAGTTATTGCATCTAAATCGATATGCAAGTTTGAGCATTGCATGTGCTAGGTTGGGCAGAGTACAGATGATTGCATGCACTTTGTTAGAGTGGCTTTTACCAAGTGCCTTCTGCCTTCTGAATGGTACCGATTATGTAAGGCAGAACACTGTCAATTAGGATCCAGAGCGTCCATGGTCCTGACTGGCTTCTGACTGCCTCAGTTGCTGTCTGTTTCCGAGGTGTCGGCTGCAGGTCTTCATCTTTTAGGTGAGCAGCAAGTCTGTTCAACTGCAATGTGTACCAGCATCCATCTCGCTTGCACATAACTTAAAACGTCTTGAGCGTCTGTGAAGTCGGGGTGCAGAAAGTTGTGTGCCCGTGGGCCTGTCCTCTAAAGAGTGGCCACTGTTTGATACTGGTAGGTGGTAGTGGTATAATGAATGATTGGTGGGTGAATAGGAGTGCCACAGCTTTATGCTGATATCATGCATATGTTCTCAGTTGGTAAATTTAGAATCCTGTGTTTTGAGGGGAATTTTATGTCCATAGTTTTATAGTGAAAGGCTGCATGGTGATCGGGGCATTCTGCCACCTCTCTCACTTTGTTTTGTATAATTCAGTCTTAGTAACATTATTGTGGTTATATAATGAATGGGCTCGCGCTAGCTGAGGCATATTAGAATCGAGTGTGTATTCTTTATTAGTTTTTGCAGGCCTTCCTCAAATGTGCAGAGCCTGGAATGCACACCGTGGACACACTGCCAATGCTGTTTCTACACACCTTCATCTCTGGTATTTCCACTGTGTTCGGTGCTAGGCTGCTAATACTCTATCCGTAAATGATAAACCTCTTGGAGTAGATAAATAACCCCCAGATGCATCAAAGTTATTTTTTGCGAGTCCTTAATAGCGAATTTTAAGGATTCCCTATTAAAGACTCCCAAAACGGGATGCATGTAGGAATCGCAATATTATTTGCGATTTCTACTGATTCCTTATTTGCGATTCGCTAATTGCTAATCGCAAATAAGGAATGGCCTAAAGGCCCATAGGAATGAATGGGGAGTCATTCCTTATTTGCGATTAGCAATTAGCGAATCGCAAATGTGCCGCAATTTCAAGGGTGCCAGGATGTCCAACGGACACCCTGTTGCACCCCTGAAATGGTAATGATAGATAGATAGATATTTCTTTATTCGGTTTTTGTCATTTAAAAAAACAATAAAAGCAGTTTCACACATAAAATTACATTTCACATTTTCCATTCAAAAATGTATGATTCAATGCCCTATACTATGTACAACTTAAAACAAATTCAAGATATATACATGAAACCTTGTATGATAAAATCATCTTGCTTGTTACATGAATAATTGGATTTGTCAATGCGCATGGTTGTACAAAGGTTTTTACAAATTTAATCGATGTCTAAAAATACATTTAAAAAACTTAACAATGTACTTCGATGTCCACTCCTCACTCAAGAACTGTAGGGATAGCAAGGCCGGGCGGCATCTTCTGATGCCCATAAGTTTTAAGAACGGAATCAGCCAGATCTTTCTATGCCCACTGTAATATTTACAAAAAAAGAAAGTGTGAATGGTTGCCTGAATAGAAGTCTCATCACACGGACAAAGAGGTAATTCTGATTCCCAGTTATTTCTAGTAGGAAAGGCAACCAGACTGTGTAAAACATTTAGCCTGAATCTAGTCAGAAGGAATCTCTCAAAGATGGGAAAATCATGGGTTAGATAAGGCTGGATTGAGAAAGTAGTCTGAACAGCCATAGAGTGTTGGACGGATGGTTTAATTGCTTCTTTGGTGATCCGTAGTTCTTCTAAGTGTGTGAGAGACAGCACCTGTAGTGCCTTCCTTAATAATGACCGAATAGAGGTTGGTCCCAGATAGTGTTTTTCCAATCCTAGGTCATACAAGAGATTTTTTATATTGGACAGCCATCCGATTTTATGTGAGTGGTCCAAAACCATACAATCTGAGAAGATTTGCTGTGTAAGTTCATTTTTGCCTGTCGACCAGATTCGATGCCAAAGAAGGAGTGGGTGTATTTTGGCTAGATCCGATAAATGAGAGATCCCCAGTTCCGTATGACATGAGAAAGTGGATACACTCTTTGGTAAAAGAAATCTTAAAAAAACGTTCTCAGCCACTTGTAAGTTGTTGGTATTTGCATACCCCCACACTCCAGCCCCGTACAGAGCTACTGATTGACATTTAGCTCTATAGATCTTTAGGAGTTCTACCGGCGGCCTCTTCCCCAATTTTTTTGAGAAATTTACAAGGGCCTTGGTGGCTCTCATAAGATGGAATTTTCTGGATTCGATTGCAGATTTCCAATTAACTTTATGGTCAATGATGATTCCCAAGTATGGGTATTGTACTGTAATTGCCAGTTTCTCTTTATTCAGATATTTATTTATTTATTTATTGAAGTTTTGTATAGCGCTGGCTGGACCCGAGGGTATCAGAGCGCTTCACATCACATCCTTTGTCCTTTTTTTCCCTGGTCCTGCTTTCATGACAAAGGTTTTTTTAATGTTTATATGTAATCCAGCTTCCCCATAAATTGGGAATATCTATCCAACGCCCTCTGGAGTTCTAAGGGGGTGCGGGCCAGTATCACCGCGTCAGAGCTGGAATAAAACGATTTTTTATTAATGGAAGATCCTGGCTCCCCTTCAACATGACCATCTCCAGACCATTGGTGTAAAGCGTGAAGAGGAAGGGGGCCAGGACACAACCTTGTCAGACTCCTCGCTCCACTCTTGGTAATGTTCACTGGTGTTGCGCACACACATGTCCCAAGGACATGTGTGTGTGTAACATACAACTTAGAAAAATGCACTAAAGTGCATATTTCTAAGTTTTTGCTATTTACCACATAGTGTGTGACTTCGCGGTAAATAGCGGCCCCAGATTGCAAATTCGCAATCTTGGAATGGTTCATGCATTGCATTTAAGGAATCGCAAATTGTGATTCCTTAAATGCAATCGCAATTTGAGAACTTGCAATTATTTGCGAATTCTTAAATTGCGAGTGCATGAACCCTTGATGCATCTCAAAGGCCATTTTTGCAGGCGCAAACGGATGAATTTTGCGATACGCACCATTTGCGCTCGCAAAAATGCTTGTCAGTCTTATTCTTTACTTGCATGTTGGTAATTTAATGTCTGCGTTTCTGAAGTAAAATCAAAAAAGTATCTGAATGTGTAACAAATTTGGATATTGGTTGAAGGGGGTTGAAACCCCATTCACGGAACAACCACAATTGTTATTAAGGTGAACTATAAATGTCATTAATTTTACTTGTGCTCAACCCTCTAGAAGCATGGCACAATGGAGTCAGGCTTAACTTAGAGCCAATGCGCAAAGTATTTAAGCAGCTCACAAATAGTAATAAAGTGAAAGCACAACACAAGAAGAATCCCAAACCAATTTAGAAACATAGAGTTAATGGTAAATTGAAGGGAAGTCACAGGTTTAGGCTATCTGTAATGGAGCACGGTTAGATACTGGGACCACGTTTGGCCTGCTGAAAGAGTTACATTCTCAAAGTCCCGTTCAGAGTTCCATTCACAGTGGAAGAGGGCATGAGGAGCAGGAAGAGGGCTGTGGATGGTTGTCACAGTAGCATGAAGAGCAGGCCAGGCAGTGGTGGCTGTCATTGCTGTAGCACGAAGATTCAGTTATGCTTCATCAATGGTCATTGCCAGACTTTCACGTTAGTGGTCACTGCTAGCTATCATTGCTGTAGTGCATAGTGCGAACCTAATGTTGCCGGCCGTCATTGGTGGTCGCTGTAGCACGTAGAGCAGCATTAGTGGTCCTAGAGGGTCACAGAGTCTTGCCATGAATGGGGCTTGTTCATGGTGGGAGAGAGCCCAAATTTCAAGTTTTCACCTTTTCTTCTTCGCAAGAGCTCAGAATAATGGCCACCTAAGGTCCAGAACCAGGGAGGCTCCTATAGGGGTTCTGGAACTCACTTCACCAAAGGCCAGCAGGGCTTAGGCAGATCTAATTGAAGGTCAGTTGCAGCAAATCAGCTGGGCTTGAAACACGTCAACATCAAGCATTAAGGAGCTGTATGATTTGCAGGCAATCTGTTAAAAACGAAGTTCCTTGTTATTGTTTAACTAACAAGTTGTTACAACCACTGTTCATGTATCATTTTAGGAGTATTGACAGTAGAGATAAATATGACACTCCTAATATTCAGAAAGCTGTGAACTGGTGCATTTTATATTTGTTACGAATTGTTTGTTTTTGAAAATGAACAATTTAGGTTTTTTGATACAATATTGAAATAATATGTGGGTTGTTTAAGTATATCTGACATTTACTGATAGTTATGTTTTCCAATGTATATGATTTGATGTGCAAAAAAGTGTGAAGAAAAAATGTTGAAGATTCACTATGGAAAGAGAATGTGGTCATGTTAATTAAATTTCTTGATCATGTAATAATAATCTTTTGTGTTTGAGAAAATATTTCTAATCTTGCTGAATAACCTTGATATAAACTTTTTCAAAGTGGCACTCTCAGAACTGTGACATATATTTCAAGTTCACCTTTAAAGAGTGTTTTAAATTACAATTCATTTGAATGTAAACAGCATATCCCTATCTGCTCCCAATCCATAGTTAGCACTTATTAAATATAAAAAAGGTAACCCAGTGGTAGTCAATGGGGAGATAGGCTGTACAACAGTGAGAAACGACATTAGTTTTGCACTGCCAGAACAACCTGCGCTTAACCCTCTGGAAGAGCGTTAAGTACACATGTCCTAATTTTTAATACAGTGCACTCTGGCCTTTGAGCCTGTAATAAAAAGGAAGCATTAGGGCCAGTTGAAGGATTCTTTTGTAGGCTAAACAGTCAGTTTAAAACTGCACTACAAGCTGCAGTGGCAGGGTTGAGACATGTGAGTGGATGGCAAAATAAGTGATTTAGGCCCACTAGTAACTTTTAGTTTACAGTCCTTGGGTTCATAGGGTACCATTTCCTAGAAACATGCAAATAAATTAAATGTACCAATTAGTCGTATCCACGTCTACCATGTAGGAGACAGCACAAGTTCTTTAGCACTGGTTAGAAGTGGCATAGTACATGGAGTCCTAACGCCAATGAATTCAGCAACCAAGGAGGAGTGAAGGGCAAATAATTGGGGAAAAAGCATGCCAAGAATATCAGGTCTAAAAAAATGGAATGAGGAAAATATTAGTGAATGCGATACTTACTCCTCACAAGATGTAACTGAAGTTAGAGATGTCACTCAAAGGTTACCCGCCCCCATTTAATGCATCACTTTGTTAAACCAGTACTGTTGCTTCACAGCCTCCCCTCCATCATTGGAAGAGACTTAATTGGAGTGCACTGTTGCAGAGAACAAAATATGTGATCTTTTCTAAAGCATGAGCTAAAAAAATGGAAAGAGTGCTATGCACATTCAGGAATTGATGCCCTAATGTCATCATTTACAACAAGATCTCCTACTGGTTTATGGTACACTACTTCCTGAGACGGGTCTTGCAACCTCATGGATGGATTGCTCAGTGGGTTTTGGCTTTTAAATGCAACCTGAGGGGGTTCGTTGATGTGTGAACAGCAACATCTATAAATTGATAGGGACAACGCTTGGTGTGATTTTTTTACCAGTCATCTTTTTCCCTAGTGTAGGTTCATGTAAATAACATGAAGCAAGAGGATTGAAGCCTCTACCTCACTTCGTTCTCACAAGACTGAACGGGATAATGTAGTAAAATAAAAACACATCTGTCCTTGTTACCTGATCTTATATCATTATCATTACTTTTCACAATTAAATGCTGTGTGATTCTAGCATTGCAACTCCTATGTTTGTGAAATTTCCGCAATGCTCACCACATATATGTTACTGTCTTGCATTTTATTAGTGCATTTATTAATGCATTTTTGTATGGTTATTTTACATAATGTGAACAGGACTGAAAAGGGCTTAAGAGATGCTTCTACAAATTAGTGGATTGGTGCCCAAGCATGCATGTTTACTCACCGTTCAGCTATGAAACTCTCAGGTCTATGACTTTTATCATTCTGTAAAATTGGTTGAATACTTTGTTATGTCACCATGTTAAACAATGTTCATGTTTTTGCACTAAAAAACACAAACATCTCCATTGTGTTGGCGAATCCATAGCATCTGGCCAATTGTCTATGTTAGTGCCAGGGTTGCATTCATTTGAATACCCAGCACCATTCCCTTTTTAATTCATCACAAAAAGATCGACATGCTCTCAACTGTTTTAAGTACATTTGAATTGTTCTCTGGTCTATTTCAGATTAGTCTACAGTGATGTAGGAGTAATTAATGAATCAATGTATCCAGTACAAATACCAAATATTTACCACCACACTTTAGATAACTGATGTAGAACCAACATGCTAAACTGTAACCTTCCTGTTCTGCCAGAACATAAAGGTCTTTCTTGATTCTCCCTACTTGACTAAGATAAATTATTAAACAAAGGAAATTATACATTTAGTGTAGTGTGATGTTAAGGTTATTTTGGTTAGAAAAACTGTGAAACAGAAGAAAAGTTGACAATGCATGTGATTATAGAGTTCTTTCAAACGTCCTTCCAAATGTAAGCACTTGACTGATGACGTATTGCTATTTATTCTTTTTTTTTAAGTCGAGGCCTATCAGACAGTGTAGCTATCTGATTTGTGATAGGTGATGGCATTTCAATACATTATTGTTTGTGTGCTGTATACTTTTAATAGTAAAACTGTGTGCCTGTGCTGTACGACACTCCAGTCAACGACACTCCACTACAGTCACTCCATTCCTCTCTACACCACTCCACTCTATGCCACTTCACTCTATGGCACACCACTCCACTCCACTGTTTAACACCCCTCTCTACTGTAGGACGCACCCCTTCACTCCATGCCCCTCCCCTCCAATAACCGCTCCTCCACTGTATGCCCCTCCACACCAACAACACTTTACTCCACTCTACGCCATTCCACGCTACACCACTCCACTCTACTTTGCTCTAAGACACTCTAATCCACTTTACAACACTCTAGGCAACTCATTCTATGCAGTTCCACAGAACTTTGCTCTACCTTACTCTATGACACACTACTTCATTCTACTCCAATATGCGACTCACACTGTACTCCACTACACCATGCTTTGCCACTCTTTGCCTCTCCAGTCTACTCCACTCTATGTCACTCCACTCAACATCAGTGTATGACATGCAACTCCATTCTATGACACTTCCTTCCACTCCATGTCACTCCACTCCACATCACTGCACTACATCTCTCTCCACTTTATTCCACTCAACTGTTCTCAATGTCACTCCATTCTACAACAAGCCACTCCATTCTACGACATGCCATGCCACTCCACTCCACTCAACTCTATGACATGCCACTCCACTCTATGCCACTACTCTCTACACCACTCCACGACACTGTACCCTATGATGCGCCACTCCACTCTACAACCTCGACTCTACACACCTCCCCTTTAAGACACTCCACTTTATGGCACTCTGTTTCATTCTATTCTATGCTGCGCCACTCCATTCTACTCTACTTCATGTCACTCTTTGCCAGCCCACTCAACTCCACTCTATGCCACTCCACTCTACTCCTCTCTATGCCACTCCATCCTACAACACTCTAAACAATGACATTCTATGCAACTCCCGTTATGCCGCTTTACTCAACGTTACTCTATGACACACTTCTCCAGATAATCATTCTATGCCACTCCACGTTACACCACTCTATGCTACTCCACTCTATGACCTTCACTCCACTCTGTGACACTCCGCTCTATGATGCTCCACTCCACTCTACAGAACTCTACTCTACAACAATCTACTCCACTCTATGCAATGCCCTTGATTACACTCCATGTCATTTTACTCCACTCTATGACACAACACTCTACTTTATTCCATTCTATTACTCTCTACTCCATTCTATGCCACTCCTCTCTACGCCACTCTATGCCTCTCCACTCTATGACACTCGCCCACACTTTACATCACTCCACCGTATGCCATTCTGCAACATTCTGCACCCCTCAACTCTACTACCTCCATGCCACTTGATGACATTTTACTCCACTTTACATCACTCTGTGACACTTTGCACTACTCCACGCCACTATATGCCACTCCACTCTACGACAATTCATTCTACGCCACGCCACTCCACTCTACACCACCCCACTTTACGTCACTGCACTCTACTCCAAAAAATATTAATCAGGCTGTACAGTAGCCACACTGTGTACAATATGGAATAATACATTGGCAGGGTAATAGCTCTTGCCTAGGTAAGACCTATTACCTTTGCTAATGTTTGCTTGGGTTAGTGGGTTTTAAAAGCTATCCTGAACTTATCAGAAATATGCTAAAATGTTTGAATCCAATGGGAGTGAAGGTACTACGCATGCAATGCACTAAAATTGAGTCAGCTAATGAGACTTGCTTCATAATTTTTTTAAAAAATGTACTGTATGCCTCCAGCAATAATGGACATGTGAGAAAGAACAAGAACAACATTTCAAAGTAGTTTTCACAAGCTGCAGCACAAAGAAGCAGTAACGAGCTCTGCTAGTGACCTCACAGCTGCAGTTCACACTCCTCCATTGAGCTGGAACAGACAAAGCTGGCACTGTGCAGATTGTGAGCTCAAATTATTATTTGTTTCTGTTTCAAGAATAGCTGAGACAAAATAACACAGGACTTTCATGTAGACCAGGAGAAAAAATAGCATTTTTTTTAAGAATGCTTTCTTTAAAACATTTTAAGCATTTGCAGTTTGTGGAACACCCATTTTTGCAGATTTCCACAAAAATGTCACAGAGGTGGGGATCTGAGATGTCGGCTTTAATCCATGCATGGTTAAACCTTCATGTGTTCTTTCAGGAGGAGGCGGTATTGAATACTAATTTCACCAAATATCTGTAATAACAAGCATTCACTAAGCCAGTTGGTCTGTCTTTAATGGACTAATCCATGTAAACAGAAGCATGCATAAATGCTGCTTGCATCCATTACTACATTATAGTCAGATTTCTTGGCAACACAGCACACCAGGACCCACAAATGTACATCGCAACACATAGTAACACGATGCAAGATCATATATCGGCGAGCAGCACTGATTAGTGTAATACATTACCTCACAGTATAACATTTCACTGCACAACAAATGTCTTCACAGCTTATTACAGAACAGCACGTCAGAGGATATATCTTTGCATCACAGTACATCAGCCGCAGCCGGTAGAGGGAGTACCGGCCGGGCGGTGACGTGGGGAGGGGGAGGGTAGGGTGGAGGGGTAGTAATGTATGGATTACAGACTTTTAAAGGTAAGTAAACATAAAAATAAATAAAACGAATTTCGTTGTATACACTGCATCGCATTTGGTGATGCAATGTGTGCAACGAAATTCGTTTTATTTATTTGTATGTTTACTTACCTTTAAAAGTCCGTAATCCATACATTACTACTTCCCACCCTGGCCCTCCCCCTCCCCAGGTCACCGCCCGGCCGGTACTCCCACTATCGCCCGCGGCTGCAGTACATTGCAGCACATTTCATGCCATCACACAAAAGCACAAAACATTGCAAGACAATACAGCACAATAGATCAGATCACAGCTTTATAACAAGGCACAACAATGCATTATAGCAAATAGCATGTCAAAGCGAGCTCCTGAGGCCACAAAATGTCATGGTGTTAGATTGGCACCCTTGGGTGGTAGTCCCCCAAACCTTTTGCTCATAGCCCTTCTATTTTTCCGAACTTGATTTTGTTGGTTTTAATATTCTGCATTCTTTACTACTGCTAACCAGTGCTAAACTGCCTGTTCCTAAAATGTTCCTACACCCAATTGGTTTATGTAATTCACTTATAAATTCTTGGTAACAATTTTAAAATGGCACTTTTAGTAAGTCTTCTCACAACTTAGGGCAAACCAATTTACCCTTGTGGACTTGGGCACTGAAAATTAATAGGTAAAGGTGCCAACAAGTGATTCTACTTCATAAAAAAATATATATTTGTAAATAGTTGAGATAAAATATTATAACTTTCAACAAAGAAAACAATCTAAAAAAAGCCAGGGTGTATTTCTTATTTTATATATTTATAGCCTTTTGTAAGCCCGGGGGCAAAACTCTGCTCCATTCGCGGAGTATGCATATTTCGGCAACTCTGCGTTCTGTAGAGAATGCAGAGTTACCGTTAAACTCTGCTCTCTTCAACGGAGCAGAGTTTTTTGGGGACCGTCATTTTGTGCATGGGCGAAAGGCTTGCCGGACAACTGCCCATGAGATTTTTAGGGCCGTTTACGGGGGCCACTAGATTTGTTAGCCAGCA